>NC_087271.1:24022461-25258294 GCF_015220805.1 Pogoniulus pusillus | reverse complement strand
TGAAGCTATTCAGCATCCTCCAAAATTCTCAGTAACTCAGAAGACTGATGGAATATGTTTCTTAATTCATTCTGAAAGCACTGCTTCTCTCACTGCCCTAGATAAGATGAAGACAGACATCTCCTGATCTTCTTTAATTTGTTTAGTCTAAGAACCAAAACCTGAAGCCACTGTTAGCTTTCTAATTAGCACAGTGCAGAGTTTGCCACAAGACAGATAGTGACACTCATGGGGTTTACCAAGTTACAAACCAAGATGACAGCATTCAAGGAATAGTGCAAACACTGCTTTGCCTCATTTTCTAAACAAATCTTCAGGGACAAGACTGTGCCAGTAGGAAAATCGACAGATATTTCAGATTTGCAATTAGCATAGAATCAACCAGGTTGGAAGAGACTTCCAAGATCATCCAGTCCAACCTAGCACCCAGGCCCATCCAATCAACTAGATCATGGCACTAAGTGCCTCATCCAGTCTCTTCTTGACCACCTCCAGGGACAGCAACTCCACCACCTCCCTGGGCAGCCCATTCCAATGGCAAATCGCTCTCTTTGAAGAGCTTCCTCTTAACATCCAGCCTATACCTCCCCCAGAATTAGGTTCTTCAGGGAAGCTGTGACCTGTTCAGGGACATTTTTCCATCAACCAGTGGCTGAATTAGCAAATCTTTGTTTTTCCAGACAGCAATCCAGTTTCATTAACTGACTTGCCTAGAGACAGTCACAACTTTGCCACATCATAAACTCTGTACACCAGCAAGTAAATGGAGGAAGATCAGGATGCTCTAGTACAGGGCAATTATTGACACTTAAAGCTTCTTGGATTACTCCTGCCTCTGATACAAGGAGATTTGTCTTCTGGTACAAGTTTCCATTTCTTGGATAACATAAATAGAGACAGATAAACCCAAATGCTTTTTTTAGAGCTTGACTGCATGGAAGAGAATGAGCTTTAGCTAACTTTCAGAGAATCAAATTCAACCTCAGAATCACACAAGTGTATTGCAAACAGACCTCTAATGCTGCCACTTTCCATTTAAAAGGCTAAAAAGTCAATTAAATAGCTAGAAGGTAGAAAGCATTGGAGTCTTCTAACTGCTGACACTTCAAGAAAAGCAACTCCTTAGCAATCCCACACTGACATCTCTATCTTCCCTCGTGGTTTTGCTCAAAACCTTGTACTGACATACAATCACTGAGCTATGGCACACCAGCTGGCACTGTGACTGCCTGATCTCAAATGCCTCCAAGGACAAAGCTCTAGATATTGTCTAGGGGGACTGTTTGAGCAGGAGACAACCATTTGTCACAGCTATTTCTTTCTCACCCTTTCCACTCATTTTGACACTTTTACCAACTGCCACTTACCTTTTGTTGTTTGTGGCATTTGCAAAGCTCCACATGCAAGTTTAAAACTTGCTGCAATAGTAACAGCTTTGTGACATTTAGAGCTGTATCAAGCAAAAGCTACAGCAATGCTGCAGAAAAGGGCAGCAAACCAGCAGTTTGTTAGCAAAGTGTCTGCATTCAGAAGCCCAAAATGCTGGTATGAAACGGTATGCTTTTTATTAACACTGCCCAAATGAGCAACCTTATGATGCACTAAAGCAGAACATTATTGCTACAACGAAAGACAAACACTGTTTCAGAGAGAGATAGCAGGGGAAAAAATAATCATTCTCTCACCTTGCCTTGGAGCAGGAATTTTTGAAAGGGTTGTTCTACGCTTGTGTTTCTGAAAAGCAATGAATGTTGCAAGCAATTAGAGTTAACAGCAAACAATCATCCCTGCACTTCAAGTGAACATTGATATAACCAGAGTTTCTGAGCAAAGTCTAACAGAGGCAGAAAAGATAAATTAGAGACTTCAAACTTTATAAGACTGAGACCCATGCTGTTGCCACATCAATACTTCAGGGACAGACTAAATCCCTGTAGAGCACTTACCTGTACAGTTACATTCCCTTGCAAAGGTAGGTTCTCTTTCACATCTGCAGTAGGTAGTTCCTCTAACAACTCAGGATTTATTGCTATCACTTCAGCAAAGTCAACCTACAGGAGCAAAGGCAGGATTTTATGGAGTGGAATACTGCTGCTATCACTTTTTTTAAAACCCTTACTTTCAGTACAAACAAACCAAACCTGAACCACTGTCTGCCAAACGTTAAGTTCCCATTACCTGGAAGGGCAAGACAGCAGATCATCTTCTATTTAAGTATTCTCAAACATCCAAATATGCTAGAAGAAATGCACTAGTTAAACCTCACCTGCCAAACTAGTTACCCTCACCTGCCAAACACCACACAGCTCTGCAGGTGCCATAGAGCATTTCTGAAGAGATGGGCAAAGCACATTTGGAATCAACTACTTTAATCTCTTACTGCTAATCTTAGTAAATCTCAGCTGCTCTGTGACTTCTGTGCTAGGAGAGCATTAAGTGTTTACTGTGTGATTGCACCTACTGAAATAAACTTCTGAGAGCTGCTTACACTTTGGGACACAGAGGATTCAGCATTTAATCCACAAGTGAATCCACCTGCATTTTCACTTGCTGTTGCAAACGGTTTCACCTAGCACCAGCTGCTACCTCCCATCTGACCCTCCAGTGAGGTCATAATCCTCCTTTCACCACATTCTGTGGCACTCTGGCACAGGTAGCTGTAGGGCAGGGGGAGCAGCAGGGGCAGGCAGCCAAGTGCAGGCTCCAGCGCAAGACAGCAACTTCTCCATTCAGTTGTTCAACATGCACACATGTTAAACACATGCACACAAACTCCAGTATCGCAGCAGCTTGCACTGGAATTCACCTAACAAAACAACACAAGTACCACTCCAGGAAGTTCTCGAATCCTCCATTAACTTTTAATTACTCAAATAAGAGTCAAAAAATGAGTAAAAAAAAAAAACAAAAACCAACATCGAGGTACCACATCCTAATGTAAGAGAAATAGTCTACAAAATTTATATGGAACCTGTAAGCATCTGATTGGAAAGTGAGTTATCTCAAAGATGCATGTGTGGACAGTATCACATATAAATGTATGCAAGGGTATATACAGAAGCACACGATAAAACAGCTGGATTTTGAAGCATCTTTAGAAAGACCTGATGTCATAGCACAAGCACACAATTTAAGTGACAGCTACCCTTGAATCTGCATATTTTGCACATTTGCATGCAGTATGCACATAATACCCAGTTTCAGAGAACAGCTTTCAAGGACAGTTTTAAGGGTTTAAATAAAATCTTGAGTATAGATATGTCTCCAGAGAAACCAGCAGGACAAGCATGTTCACTCAGTTACCAAAGGAGATGGTGTTAAGTGTCAAGATCTCAACCAAATCACTCTCGAATGTCCCAGAGTATTCTCCCCTCCCCCATCTATTACACCAGCGTTGAGATGGAAGTCGTCAAACTCGGCTCCCTTAACATGGCACCCTATTAGTGGTACAGTAAGCCTTAAGGAAAGCCTGAATGTCATTATTAAAGGCATGAAAAGCCACCAGATGGCCCCTAGGGCTAGGAAAATTTGGACTCAAAATCAACAGGCAGCAGTGCAAGAGGCCAAACCTCCCTTTGCTCACTCTGAAAGGTTAAGACCCTTCTTTTGGCACGGTTTTGCTGCAACTTTCCCATCTTGCTTTTACATACTTACTCTATCGCTTTCACTGTGCAAAACGTTAAACATGGACATTAACCTGCTGCAGCAGTATGGAACGAGCGCCAGTACTCCAGCAGGGCTGGCTGCGGCCCGCCTTGAAAACGCCGGGTCACCGCGGGTTCCGGTTTAACGGGGTTCAGCCAGCGGCACGCAATGCCCCTTCGCTGTGCTCCGGGGCACCGCCAGAGCAGCCTAGGGTGGGGGGCGGCGACCGTCCGACACGACACTCACCTCCTTGCCCTTGACGGCGTTTTCCTCGGACCACTCCACGCACACACTGGCCCGCTCCACGCTCACAGTCATTACGATCGCCTTGTGGATCAAGCCTGAAAGAGACCAGCGTCAAGCCCCGGCCCGGCTGTGCCGCACCCGCGGTGAGGCTTTGCCAGGCGACAGCCAGGGGCCCCCACGCCGTTCCGCACCCCTCACCGTTGCTACGCTGGATATTAATAGAGAGGCCAGGGCAGATGCGGCGGCAGAGGCGGGCATCCATTGTGCCTGCAGGGGACAGCAGCAGAGTCGGCCACGACCCGTCCCGGCGGCGAAACACCAGCGCGGCCAACCGCCGCCGATTTAAACCCCGCGCGCCGGCGTGCCGCGGGGCCTGCCGGGAAATGCAGGCGGGACTACATCTCCCAGCATGCCCTGTGCCGCGCACAGCTCCCGCCGTACCGCTGGACCCACCCGGGAACACTGGCGAGGGCTACGCCCAGCGTGCTCTACGCTGTCCCTCAGCGCGGTCGCGCAGTCCGACCCCTGGCCTGAGGACTGCAGGAACCAGGGAGCTTCAACCCGCGCAGTGGCTTGAGACCCAGCTGCTCTCAAACACCCAGGGGTTACAGGCAGACGCTGTTGCCAGCACTCACTGGTATTGCTAATTCTACTTTTTCACCGGAGTAAGGGATAGCTCTGCCGAAACAGAGCCTCAAAAAATTCATCGACACTCGTACTTGTTCCTCTCCACGGAAATCTTTAGTAAAAGGCGAAAGATTTATACGATCTGAAGAGAAACCAGAGTATACCTGGGCCTACTTTCCGGCTAACACCGCCCACCTGCTCCACACCCCAAAGGTCAGTGTGACCGTTCCTCCTCGCCAGCTTCCCGCCGCAGGACCTCCGGCCCGTCCTACACCTGCCATAGTACACAAGCGGCGAGACCGCAGCAGCTCGGACTCTGAGGTGGTAGCGGACATTGGCCGGGCTGGCACCGAGCGCCGTGCACCCTGGGTATGCAAAACAGCCGAATGCTAATCAGGCAGCGGCGTGGGCAGAGCCGAGGTGCTGGGTCGGCGCCGCTGCTGCCGTCCGGAAGCGTCCGGCAGCACGTTGCCGCTGTCGTCGCCCCGATTAAGGCGTTCTGGCTGTTTGTCTTGGTTTATCCCCAGCCCTGGTAGGACGGAGGAAGAATTAGAAAGGTAAAGTGAGAAAATCGCGGGTTGAGTCAGAAGGAGTTTAACAACAAATTTTAATTGTTTATGCTTGTAAGGAAAGTTTTTTTACAAAACCCAGGAAAGGCAAACGATGCAAATGAAAACACCGAATGATGCTCCTCAGCCAGTCCCCGGGCAGCGAACCCTCACGCCGATCTGCTCTCTGAGAATGACGTCATACGGCACGGAACTGCCCCCTCGGTCCCTTGCCGCCAGCTGTCTCGGCGCTCTCGCCTGCCTCTTCGTGAGTCGCCACAGCCCGCTCGGTAGCGGGTGCGTGAGCGCTGCTCGGCGACGCTGAGCTCGCCCAGTGGCACCCGCGGTGTGTGTGCCTTTCTCAGCACGACTCCGGGAGCACCAGCGGGCCACAGATCTAACCCCCAGCCGAGCGAAGCTCACTAGAGCACCCCGCACTCCCTGCAGCAGGGCTTTTTGCACCACCACAAGATCCTACACTGAAACATCGTAATATGATGTCGCTAACCCACAAAAACTCATCTACTGTTCAACAACTCATGGGATAGCTTCACCGAAGTGAAGCCTCAAAAAATTTATCGACACTCGTACTTGTTCCTCTCCACGGAAATCTTTAGTAAAAGGCGAAAGATTTATACGATCTGAAGAGAAACCAGAGTATACCTCATCCCCCCTCGCACAAGTACACATCGCCAGCTGTCGCTACAGAGGATATAGCGATTCGTAGCCTCCTTTCCTTTTTGACCTTTCTTTGCCCTGTCACAGCTCCTCTCTGCGGAGGTACACAGCTCAGCCCGAACCAGGACCCAGTGGTCCCGGGAGTGTGGAATATGCCCGGGGTACCGCGCTGCTGTGCCGCGCTGCACTGTGGGTATGCAAATTAGCCACAGTGCCGGTCTATTAGAAAAACGCGTTTAGCGCAGGGCTGCGCAAAGATGGGTGTGCGGTGGTTACCGCAAATCAACCACACTCGTTCAGAGCCGCGGGAGGTGACTGTACAGAAAGACGTGTTGGCTATGCCTGAAGTTAAAGCTTACGAACTATCCTTTTGGTTTAGGCTCTCGTCCTCTTTAAAGGATTGGCATCTCTCAAATTCACGGTGCATGTTCAAAGGGTGAGTGGTTTATATTTCGGGAAGGGGTCTTCTAGCCAGAAGGTGAGGGGGTTAACATTATTTGGTTTAACACTATTAACGTTTAACATTATAATGGGACTAGTTTAGTTTAGGATGCTATTTTTGAGCCAAAAAGCTGACAATTGAGGCCATCCGAATTAAAAATATTTTACTTGATCATAGAATCATAGAATTACAGAATCATAGAATGGTTTAGGTTGGAAGGGACCTCAAAGATCATCTAGTTCCAATGCCTCACCATAGGCAGGGACACCTCCCACTAGAACAGGTCGCTCAAGGCCTCATCCAACCTGGCCTTTAACACCTCCAGGGAGGGAACAGCCACAACCTCCCTAAGCAACCTGTGACAGTGTTTTCACCACCTTCAGTGCAAAGATCTTCTTCCTAACATCCAGTTTAAATCTCCCCTCTGCCAGTTTAAACCCATTACTCCTCATCCTGTTATTACAAGACCTTGTAAATAGTCCCTCCACAGCCCTCTTGTAGGCTGGAAGGCCACTATAAGGTCCCCTTGAAGCCTTCTCTCCTCCAGGCTGAAGATCCACAACTTTCATAGCCTGTCCTCATAGCAGAGCTGCTCCAGCCCTCTGAGCATCTTCGTGGCCTCCTCTGGATTCACTCCAACAGTTTGATGTCCTTCTTGTGTTGGGGGGTCCAGAACTGCACACAGTACTCCAGATGGGGTCTCAGGAGAGCAAAGGGAGAGAATCACCTCCCGTGCCCTGTTGGCCACACTTCTCTTGCTGCAGCCCAGCACACAGTTGCTGTCTGGGTTGCACGTGCATGCTTCCAACTCACGTTGAGCTTTTCATCAACCCACAGGTCCTTTTCCTCAGGGCAGCTCTCCAGCCATTCTCCACCCAGCCTGGATTTGTGCTTGGGATTGCACCGACTCAGGTGCAGGACTATACGCTCAGCCTTGTTGAATTTCTTGAGGTGGGCCTGGGCCCACCTCTCCAGCCTGTCCAGGTCCCTATGGATGGACCCCTTCTCTCTGGCAAGTTGACTGTGCCACACAGCTTGGTGTCATCTGCAAACTTGCTGAGGGTGCACTCGATTCCTCTGTCCATATCACTGACAAAGATGTTAGACAGCACTCAGCATGCCAGTACATGGTTTAGAGGAGGGGTCCTCAAGCTCTTTGAACAGGGGGCCGGTTCACTGTCCCTCAGACACTGTCGGGGATGGGACTATAGTTTGTCGGGGGCCAGACTATAACTTGGTTCCAACCCAGTCTCGGCGGGTGTTTGGGAGGCCGGCGAGCGGATTAAGTGGCAGGAAGTGGCTGCTTGGTTTCCCCCCCAGTCCCCGGCTGGGGAGGGGCGCGGGTGTTCTGTAAATACCGATGGGCCGGATTGAGGACCCTGGGGGGCCGCATCCGGCCCGCGGGCGGTAGTTTGAGGACCCCTGGTTTAGAGGAATACTTTAAGCCTAAGCACTCACACATCTTTGGTTGGAGAGTTCAGGTTCCCTCGATAGCAGTATTCTGTTGAGGAGCGTATTCCAATGAGGAAGGTATTGTAACAAGGAGCCCACGATCTCCAGAGCCATGCACAGCCACAGCCCGCAGGGCGCGGGAGCTGCCTCACCCGGCCGGCCTCGCCGCGCCTGGGCCCTGCCCCTTGGCTTTGGTGAGGTGACCCTTGGGGCAAGAAGACCAAACATGCGACAAGCGAAACCCCAGCACTGCTGCTCTCCCTGCTGGGCCCATAGGCTGGAGGCGGGGGCCGCAGTTCGCCGACAGCGCAGCCGCAGCGCTCACACATTGACGTAACTGACACAAGCCGCCCGCCATTGCCGGTCGCTCTGCCCGCCGCCCCGCGTCGCCAGGCAACGGCGCCCCTCCCCCCTCACGGCGCGGTTACGTCACGGCCTCGCGAGAGCTCGCCCCGCCATACCGCCCCGTGATGGGTAGCTCCGCCTCTTTGCGCAGTGCCGTACCATGGGTGAGTGGGGACGCCGAACGGCCTGGTCGCTATCCGCCGCCATCCGCTCGCTGCGCCGCCGCTGACCGCCCCATCCTTTACCGGGTGATGGTGGGGACTGCTGCCAGCCCGCACTGCCCGCCCCTGGGGACGACTGCCACGGCGCCGAGCTTCTGGTGGGAGGACGGTGACCAGGCCCAACATGGCGATGGGATTGGGGGGGGGGGGGGAGCGGACGGCTTCGCCTTGCGTTGCCGTAGGTTTCGATCTCTGGCCTGGCTTTCGGCGCCGCCGGGGCCGTAGTCGTCGGTGTTCTGGAAGGAGCACTTCCCGCAGGGACTCTGCGGATGAGGTGGGACGGCTTTCAGAGGCGACGCATTAGGAGGAGTGGGGTGGCCGCCGGCACTGTACCTAGCTGGTTGGCAGAGGTTCGTAGAGGAAAGAGGAGATAGACAGTGATGGGAAGGTAATTCCTAAGGAGTATCCATCACGCTGCTGGGGTGTGTCATTGAGGCCCAGCAGATGGGTGGGATGGAAGTTCTTGTCCATGTTATGTCAGACCTAGAGGATAATTTAGGATATTCCCTATCTTGGGATGAGGTACTTGCGATAGCGTGCCCAGCACGTGAGGTAGCTTGGGAGACTGCTTCCCAGAGGGACACTGGTCAGATGCGGTGGAGGGAGTCAGTCTGCTTTGTATAGCTGTGCCGGAAAGAAGGAGGTCAAGGCGGATCTGAGTTTCAATGATGAAGCTTCTCTAACTGCTGCATAAGGCTGAGTGCACTGTGCGGATACCAACCTTGGAGAGCTGAGGACTCAGAACCATAGTCTGCCATGGTCAGGTGCGCTCTTGGTCCTTCTCTGACCATGTTGGTTTCCATTCAGGTATCTCCAGGGACAACTGGCACAAACGTCGCAAGACTGGGGGCAAGAGGAAGCCTTATCACAAGAAGAGGAAGTATGAGTTGGGGCGGCCTCCTGCTAATACTAAGGTGAGTGATTAAAGGGGGGTGGTCTGTAGTGCTAGTTTTAAACTGGGATTGCTGACCATAAGCTGTTAGAGGCTTTGGGTCCTGAGTGATTATGTATCCAACGCCGGTTCTCTCAAAAGTGGTGCTTCCCTTGTGCCTGCAGGAAATAGCAGTGGGTTTTGGCAATAAGAGGCAATTGGAATGATGAAACTTTCTCCTTAGGTAGATGTAGCAGACCGTTTTGGTCACATACAGCATCTGCCGATGCTGGGGTCTGTCATAGTTACACTGACCACATTGCCTTTGAGCTTAGGACTTCTGGCTCCTGTGCAGTGCTCCAGCAACACTAACAACATGGTGTTTGGTTCTCGCCATAGATTGGCCCACGTCGAATTCATACAGTGAGGGTTCGTGGTGGAAATAAGAAGTACCGTGCACTTCGGTTGGATGTTGGCAACTTCTCCTGGGGATCTGAATGTATGTATGTCATGAGCCTTATGTGTTGGGAAGGAAGAGTCTTCTGTAGCTGTACTGGTTCCTGGTACTGCTGCAAAATGGAGGGAATGACGATGCAAGTGTGAATTTGTAGCTTGAGCATTGTGGAGTCTGCAGGACTGGTTCTGAAGCAGCATGCATAGTAGTGATAACTTTGACCTTAATGTGGCTTTAGGAGACTTGGCATGTCTGCTAAGATCACAGTGACTGGAGTGTCATAGTTACACTGAGTGACGGTGCTCACTTTACCTTTTTACTGGGGTGAGGGGAAGTACAGAGGACCAGGAAAACCTACAAATGGGTAGTTCTTCCTGAGTGCAGGTTCTTTATTGATTAATGCTTCCTGGAATTTGGGTGCAACAAAGAAGGGTGCAGAGGATTTTTCTGAGAAGATATGCCTCTAGATCACAGTAGCAGATGCAGTTTACACCATGTTTCTGCTTTGCTGAGCAGAAGCAGAATGCACAGTAGCAAGAGGGGAGCTCTCAGTGTTTTTTCCCAAGCAAGGTGAGTTTTCTTTGAATTACAGACTACAGGCTATAACTTGAGCCTGGGCATAGTTGGTGTTGCTCAGTGTGAAAGTGAGTCCAGCAGATAGTGAGGTAGCTAACGTGTAGGGTAAAAGTGGATACCCTTGCTTCTGTGTCTTCACAGAGTGCTTCCATACTGTGAAAAGTGCCATTGTTCATAGGACAGCATTACAGAAGTGAGGGGGCTGCACATGACTTGCAAAGCAAGGATGATCTACATCACCACAGAGGGGGAAAAAACATCTTGTGCCTAGCATTTGGATGCACAGAGGGCTATGTCTGTAGGATGGGTGACTGCTAAGCAGTCAAATCTAGTGGCTAAGACCGACTGCTTTAGTTAGATCTTGAAGGATGAGAACACCAACTTTCCCTCTTAATTTGCCCACAAACTCTGATCTTACAGAACAGTTCTCATTACGTGTGGCAGAGCTGTCCTATTCAACATAACTTAATTCAGCAGCTACAGGAAGAGTTAGTTGGTATCTACTGAAGTGCCTTTCAATCTAGGAATTTATGTTCAGTACTGCCTACTCCTGTCTATTGGGAAGAGTTCCAGCAAGGCCACAGATCCTGTTTTTTTCTACAGGGGGGGTGGGGTGGTGGTGGAATCAGTTTCCAGGCATAAGCTTCTGTCCTAGCAACAAAAAGTTGGGCTGATGAAAAGTAGATGCATCTCTTAGTTAAATTTAACTCGGTGCCAGGGAAGGTGAAGCCATTTGATGGTCTGATGAGTGAGGTGGTGTGAGATGTTAAGTGAGATGCTGTGAACCATATTTGCAGTTGTCTGACCCCTGTAGGTTTGAACTAACAATCTTGTTTTGAAAGGCTGCACTCGAAAGACCAGGATCATCGATGTTGTCTACAATGCTTCCAACAATGAGCTGGTGCGGACAAAGACCCTGGTGAAGAACTGCATCGTTCTCGTTGACAGCACCCCCTACCGGCAGTGGTACGAGTCCCACTATGCCTTGCCCCTCGGACGCAAGAAGGGCGCCAAGCTGGTACGTCAGGCATTGTCATTTTGACTCCAGGCAGGGTGGAGTCTGCCCTGCTAGAGGCACTTAGATAGGCATCAAGGGTGGACAGTGTCTGCCACAGTAGTATTGGGTACTCATCAGTGGTAGCATTGATGATCTGACTGCATGCCCGTCAGCTCCTAGGACAACTCTGACTCTGTTAGTGGTATGTTCAGTACCATGGAGCTCCCTTGTGTGCACAAGAACCTGCCTGTCAATATCTTTGGTCTTCTAATGATGATACCCTTGTCCAGTTCTGCTACTGAAGGGAGAGCGATGACATGCTATGATGCTGAGGAAGACTTGCAGGTCAGGTCCTTGTGCTGGAAAATGATTGCTTCAAGAAGCTGGTGGATTGCTAGCTGAACTTCATGTGTTTGTGTCTGTAAATGATCCAGACCTATTGTCTTTTAAGATGGAAGCTCCAGACTGTTGGAAGGTGTTAAAAGGTTTTTCCTTTACATCAAAAACAAAGCACTGAGCACCATGCAGGTCAGAAGCATAGGGAGAGACAACCTGTCTGCCAGTGCTTGCACTTCATAGAGCACTCTCTTTGTGTCTGGAGAGGGGAAGAAGCATCCTTTTTTTGGAGGAGGAGTGCAGTTTCGTTTGTCTAAGAGCACCCTTCCCTCAAGCACCATGCTTTGTTGTCAGCATTGTTACCAATATGGTGTTTCACGGCCTCAAAAGTAAAATGCAGTGTCTGATTCTGTGAAGTGAAGGTTATTTCTACCTCTGCCAGGTACAACTTGGGGAAACAAGGGCAGTGCAGCAAGTACAAGGGTCTCTTTCACAGTCATGGGCACCACCTGCGCTACCCAAAGGCAGACACTTGTTTACCCTGGTGTTCCCTTTTTGTTTTATTTTTTAGACTCCTGAAGAAGAGGAAATCTTGAACAAGAAGCGTTCAAAGAAGATCCAGAAAAAATACGACGAGCGCAAGAAGAATGCCAAGATAGCAAGTATTCTTGAGGAGCAGTTCCAGCAAGGAAAGCTGCTTGGTGAGTCCCTGGCAGCATCAACGTGGGTGTGAGCAAAGGAGTGAGGGCACAAACAGGCAGAGCAGATCTTGTTCTTGGTCTTGGGATCATGTGAAGTTCTGCTTTCTGTAGTAAAACAGCCGCAGGGTAAAAGCAGTGGAGAGTTCTCCATATCTGTAGGAGCATTTTCTGGGTGTTAAATGTAACTTGTTCTTTATCCTCTCTGAGGATACCCCACTTCTGTCAGGAAGGTGAAATTCTTTCTGGAGCATGAACTGGTACATCTCCCAGCCAGGCCTCTGGAGTCAGTTATTCCTAGTTAGCCTTTTAGAAAACTAATTTGGTTGAAGACTTGGAAAATGGTCAAAAAGCCATGGACTGCCTTGTGTGTTAGGGAAGTCCTCTACAAACGTAATAGATTCAACCAGTTTCAAGTTCTGGAGAAGAGCTGAGTGTTCTGAAGTCTTTTGGTGATGAGACCTTTGTCCAGTTCTGCTACTGAACTTGAACGATGACAGTTTGGAGATCTGAAGAAGACTTCATTAGCTAAGTACTCAGTCCAGCAGAGAGCAATATGCCCTAGGGCCAGCTACTGGAGCCAAGACATAAACGGGTGTTACGTGTTACTGGTCACTTGCTTGTCAGTGCTTCTGCAGTGGTTACTGCACTGAATTACTAAATGTCTTTAACTGAATGGCTTCTCCTTCCAGCCTGCATTGCCTCCAGACCTGGACAGTGTGGCCGAGCTGATGGCTATGTCTTGGAAGGCAAGGAATTGGAGTTCTACTTGAGGAAGATCAAGGCCAGAAAAGGCAAATGAATTAAAAAATACTCTGAGAGAACGAATAAAGCCAAGCCTCCTACAGTAAAAAGAGTTGTGTGCTCATTTGTGTGTGCAGGGTGGAGAGGCTTGTGAAGGTCCTTGCACCTCTAAAGCGTGAAGGAAGAAGGATCTCTCCTGGAATCCCTGAGTGCTTTTGTCTACAGGCAAATTGTTGCCCTGCATGGCCTCAAAACATCTTAATGAGTTCTAGGACAATGACTTACTGGATTAAGTGGGTGTGTAAGAGTTGTCGGGCTTGGCTGGAGAAATAGTGACTAGAAACCTACTTGCAAGAGAAGGGTGGGAGCAATATCCATTCTTACTGAAGTTCTGGGAGCTGCCCAGGTCTGGCTGAGCACATGTCCCCTTGTGGTGTGCTGGGTCAGTACCTGCCACATTTGGGTCTTGGAGTGAGGCCAGTGAGGATAGAGGGCCTGCTGCCCCAGGAGACCTGTCCAGGGAGCAGTTCTGTGGCTGTAGCCCTGTGTTGCTTAGACTGCATTTGTGCTAAGCCTGGCTGAAAACTCGTGCTTATAGCCTTTGTGGCTGGTGCCTCCTGTCTCTGCTTTCCAGATTTCATACATCTGGTTTGGGCCAGCAGCCCTTTTTGCCGTGGCCTGGTGTCCCCTGCCTGCTTGTATGACTGCCTTCAGGGTCCAGCATCTTAACCCAACTTGGCTGCACTCTTCAGCGACCAGCTGGTCTTTCCCTGACCTCCTTGGTCTCATACCAGTGCAAGATAAATTCCTTCTAGCAGAAGAGGCAGGCTCTCATAGTCTGTCCCTTTCGAAAGCTGGGCACAAACTAGCTTTTTACCCAGCTGCTCTGTGGAATAGGAAAGCTGTTCTAAGGAAAAGTTTGTGTTTTGGGGCTTGTGATTTTCCTTGGGGCTGCTGTACCTGAAGCAAAAGGCACTGTTTCAGCATCTAGTAGCCATATATTTTGAACAGATGTTAAAGCTGGGAGCCCACCAAATGGCTGGTCACAGGGCAGGCCAGGCTCACACATCTGTGTGCTAAGTGGGTAAGTTGCACACTTCACCCTGCTGCTGTGTTTTCCCAAAAGCCTCATTTATCTGTAGGGGCATTCTGATGCAAGTCAGCCTGCCTGCAGCTTCAGTGTCACCATTTCTATCTATGATCAAAGAAATTGCCTGATCATCTTGCCCCAGGCTGAGCTGTGGGGCAGGCTGTGTCTACTAGGTTAAAACAGTCTGCCTGCCCCACGTACAGCTTTTGCTTGCTGTTTTTAAGTTTTTCCTGTGATGCTTTACCCTGGCTGCAGGAGCTGTGCTTGGCTTGTGTGCCCTGGGCAGTGTGGATTCATCCTGCTTTGCTGTCAGGCAGACAAGGACAGGTCCGTGTTGCAGATGAGGATGTGCACCTGCCACATCAGAAAGCAGCAGTGCCAGTTGCCTCCTGGCCACCGTACTGTGAGTGTTCTGTGGTGCATTGGTACTGCCTCACAGTTTGGGTCTGTGGGCACTGAATGGAACCATGCTCAGCTGGGTGCAACTAGAGTCCTTGGCAGTGTGACCTGGCCCAGCTGGGTGCACCTAGAGTCTTTGGCAGTGTGACCTGGGCTAGGCTGAACGTTTGCACAAGCACATTTCTTCTCCATGGTGATCTCGGGTAAACTTGCCCTGCTCCCCAGCAACGCCTGTGTTCCAGAGAGGTGGGGCCAAGGCAATAAAGGGCTCTTGGGAGGCATACGTCACGGCTGCTTCCTCTGAGTGCTTTTTTCCCTTACCCTCCACAGAGCGCAAACAGCTTTCAGGGTGTTTCTCGGAGACTGTGCACAGATGGAGAAAGTCAAGCAAGTGCCTATTCAGTGTCAGCAGGAGCTGTAAATTCAGCCCCTCAAGGGCAGTGTTGCAGTGTGAACTCCTCTGAAAGATGTTCTCAAGGGCAGTGGGCCACGAGAATGAAAACTCTGCCTGCTGCCCACAGGAGCCATGCTGTAGGTGTGACATGGGAACAGGATGGTGGCAGCTGGCTTTCAAGGTGGCATAAGCTGTGGAACCTCATCCAGCTTGGCCATAGGATATATGGTTTCTGGTCTGGGCCTGGCATAGCTTCATAGACATACACAGAGAGGAGGCAAGCCTGCCATGTGCTGAGCCAGAAGGAGGTGGCCAGGGGCTGGGGTTAAGCACGGTTTTAGTCTGGCTGGGTTTGTGAGGTACCAAAGACTGGTTAAGGGCCTTTATCACTTCTGCAAGTAGATGGGAGGGATGGGGCTTTTTTTTAGCTACTTTTCACACAATGAGCAGCCAGCAGTGTAATGCAGGCTAGGTCATTTGATGTCCTGAGTGCTGTTCCTTGCTGTTGGGTGGCTCTCTCAGCTCCATGTGTATTAACTTCAGGGTATTTTCACAGGACATAGTTCAGCACAGAACGAGACCTGGGTAGTTATGTTTTAACAGGTCCAGCAGTGGCCCAGAAAGTAGCAGAGGAAGAGCTTCCAAGGAAAACAGAGTTTGCAAAAGGAGTGCTTGCAGGAGAGGGAGATTTTTAACAGCTCTGCCAATACTCTCAGGTTAGAAGCACTCTCCCAGGTGTGGGAGCCCTCCTGACAGACTGAAAGCATTTTCATGTCTTTGTTGTTTCTGGCTGTATGAATCGACCTGATACCCCACAGTTGTTCACTGGTGTCAGCCATGCCGTTTTGTTCCCTTGTGTGTGCTCCTTGATCCAAATTTATCCCCTTTCTGGATAAATGTGGTGTCCCTGCTGTCTCACTGCTGAGGATGATTTGCACCCACAAGCAAAAGCCTTGAAGCTGAAGCCAATGATAGCTTTATTAATATTGAGTGTATATCTCCATCACAGTGCTGATTTTCTGCAAGACTACAGCCCTCATCCCTTCCCTTACTTGGGGTCTGGGCTATGCCTTGAACTGGGCTACTGGGAGTAGCTGGTCAGCTGCAAGCTGGTGGCATCATCACACTGACTGGATGAATCCTCCAGTTTTGGGGCTACTGCTGAAGGCTCTCCAATCCCAAGCCCACCAGGATTTTCCCAAGAAACCAGGGATACAGCTTGGCTTGGGGATATGGGACAAAAGACCTGGCAATGTTCTTCTGGACAGAGTGAGGAAGGTATTAAGGGAAAGAGAGCTTTGTGGCTATCAGTGTCAGTGCTTTGGGATGGGGGCAGCTATTCTGACTCCAGAAAATGGGTCCTGCTTCCAGTCCTCCAGTGAGTCCCAGTGCTGCTGATGGATGGTGCCTTCACCCGGATCAGCAGCAGCTCCATTCTCAGAGTTTTGAAGACTCTGGCACCCAGGTCCTCCCCAAGGGACTGCCAGCCATGGTGTGCTCACTGGCCTGACCTTCCTCATCCCCTGTCTTCTCCATGCAGACCACTAACTCAAAGTCTTCAAAGCAGTCAGGGTAAGGGGAGGGAAAGTTGTACATCCAGGGATGCTGCAAGTGGGGGTACCCTTGACTGCCATGGCTGGAGTTTCTGATGCTGGTGGCAGAGGATGCAGCAGCTAAGAAGCATCTGAGCAGAGGCACCTGGATATGTGATGTGTGACACACTTCACAAGGCCTCCGGTGGCTGTCTCTGCTGTGTCCTCGCACATGATGGGGAAGCACAGTGGGATGATGGGAGCAGGCTCCCATCCTCCACAGAGATGTCCAGTACCACTTGTCACCCCCATTCCAATGCATTTGCAAGCAGAGAGCAGCTCTGTGAGATCATGTTCTTGTTCCTGTGGCTCATCTATCACCCAAAGCAACTCCCAAGGTCCACAGGGGCCAGGCAGTGCTTTCCCAGGAGGGATTTGTTGTTTGCTCACTGTAATTGAGACAAGCTGTGCTGAAGCTCTTGCCCTCCTTTTCTCCAGCCCCAGAGCTACACCACACACTTGCCACACATTGAAGCTAGAAGCCAGGAAGGAGGGCTTCAAGATCTCAGCAGCTCTGGCTGTGGTGTAGGGAAGGCTGAGCTATGGACTCACTTGCGAGCCCTTCATGGCTGGATGTAGGTTCTAGTATACATCATCCATGGAGAGCAGAGACACCTGGACACAGCAGAAGCAGGGCATAGGGGTTGCTTTGTGAAGACATGAGCAGGACCAGTAGCTGCAGGTGCTATACCTCATCAGAAAGATCCTACTCTTGATGGCTGCCAGCTAAACTGGGGAGAAGGAGTTCCTGCTACTGTCCAGACTGCAGGGCTTGAGGATGCAGCCTGAGGATGTGCACTTGTTCCCACACCAAACATTGTGGCTCATGAGTAGAACTATCCACACGATTGCCCTGCCCTTCCCTGACCCATCTCTGCTGCCCACTCTCTGTGTGCATCCTCCTGTCTTACTGCTGCCTCTGCCACATAAATAACCCTACATGTGTCCACACGGCCAAGCCCTCCCCGTGATGGATTTGGGCTGTTAGAGGCAGAGAACAGGGAACCCTGGCTTAGTCACAGCTTCCTGCCATTTGCCATGGACAGGGATTTAGGTGGGAGCTGTGGGTGCTAGGGAGGATCCAGTGGGGCAGTGTGGATATTTTTCCTTTCCAGCCACGGCAGCTGAATTCAGGCTCCATGAGAAGGAGGAAAAAGGATGGAGGATTGCATTGCACCTGGAAGCTCTGGGAACTTGACACCGGAGTGCAGGGGCAGAGGCAGCACCCAGGGACGGCTGTGCAATATTTCTGAAGCACAGGTGAAAGACACAAAAACGTTCACCACGTCCTTGCTGCTAGCAACAGGCAATGCCTGCGGCTGTGGGTGCAGTTGCAGCCCCTGGGCTGGCTGGACCTCGGCACTGTGGCAGCTCCGGGGCCCTCCATGTCCCTAGGGGAAGACTTGGGAACGGCATGAGCTGGGCACACAGATCTCTTGAGTGTTCCCTGGCTGCACAACCTGGCAGGAACTGGTGAGGGCACACTAAAGGCTGGCACCAGGCCATTTTCCCAGGGCCAGGAGTGAGTGGGAAGGGAAAAAAATCCAGCAGGACATAAACCAGTGAGAAAACATCTGTGAGTGACAGCGAGACATGCAGGGAAATCATCCTGTCCTGGTACCCAGCCCACGGTGGGCTGGTGCTGAGCACTGCCAGGGAACATGGCTCACCATGGGCTGCCGGAGGCCAAGCTGTGCTCCACAGGAAACTCCGCTTCCTTCGCCTGGCCAGAGCACCACATCCTGCCCTGCTCAGCTCCCTCCCTTCCTGCCTGGGCACAGCGCCTGGCCCAGGCCCAGGGCAGCTCCAATGTGGATCAGGGTGGCTGCTGGGGCTTCCAGCCTGGGAAATGTTCCCCTGGTGAGTAGGGACGGGGTTCAAGGGTGCCTGCATCCTCCCATCCCCAGAGAAGGGCTGGAGAACCCATGGGTGAGACTTGCCAGAATGTGCCTGTACAGAGTCCGATCTACAGCTCCTCCATCCTTTGCCCCACAGGTTCCTACCCTGGCCAGGAACTACGACATTTACAGCAGACTCACACCTTCCCTGGCTGAGTTGTGACCCATGGTACAAAGCAAAGGCTCCACTCACCTTCAGCCAATGCCCAGCTCTGCTCTGCTGGGTTGGCAGAGCAACCCTGGGACTGCTGGATGAGACATGCTGGAGCACCACCCACAGACCAGGAGGGGAGATGGGAGCTCCCCATCACTGCACTCCCCAACATTCCATCAGCTGGCTTCTCACAACCCCAGATCACACAGACACAGGGATGAGTTCACACTATCTTGAGTAAAATGATTTATTTCTTATTCATAACTACATCCCTGCTTGGAAGAACATGGGGCAGGGGAGGCTGCAAGGGACCCCTTCCCACGGCCCTCTGTGGTTGTGTGCACCTCGCACACCCACCCTAGGCAGTCCCTGCAAGCATGTCTCTACGCTCACTCGTGCATAGAGCAGCAAAAATGCACCAGCTATTTCAAGTCCACATGCCACATGGTAGGACACAGTGGGACGTGAGGTGGGAAGCAGGTAGAGTCATCCCAGGCTCCCACTGTAGAGCCTTCATCCACACATGACACACCCCACAGACCATTTAGGCAGAGCTAGTCCCATTCCTAAAACCCTCTTCTCTCTGGGCCAGCTGCTGTACTTCTCTAGTGACAGATGATGGAAGCACTGGTTGGTGGGTCTGGTACATACAATACTGTCACCTGGTCCCCCAAAACAGGTCTTGCTTCCTCTCCACATCCTTCCATGGACAGTGGCTGAGTTGTCAGTGTCCACTCTCATACCTCTTGCCCAGCTGAGCACCTGGCAAGCAAAAGATGTGCATGGTATCACAGCAGGAGAGACAGGAATTTTGGGGTGCAGCTTTGCAAGCAGCCACTGTAAACCACAACAGGACAGTTTGTGCCTCTCCTGTTCTGCTAGCTTTGGCTACAGCCTGGCCATTGCCATCATGCAGCCATATTCCTAACACAGCCCTCTGGCATCAGTGCAGGTCTATGCTCTCATACTCCAGGTTGTCTGAGTCCTCCAGCTCAATGCCAGGTACCAGGTTGTAATAGTTGGTTGACTGACTCAAGTACATCTTCTCCCGGTTGGTAGAGTCCTTCAGTACTTCACTCACACTGACAGTGTCCACCTCTGGCTCACTGCTCCCCAGCTCCTCCACCCTTGGTGCTGGGGTGTCCCACTGCCTGTCCAGCATCATCCCTCTCTGCACTTCATGGGTAGGTACTTGAGAACTGCTGGAGGATCCCACCTGGATCTCCACCTCCTCATAGAGGTCTTTGCTGCTATCCAGTGGGTCTGCAGAGGGCTGAAGCAGGACCTGACTCCTCAGCAGAACCTTCTTCTTGGTCTTAGAGGGAGTGACAGGCAGCTCACAGGGGACGTAGTGGTGGGGTTCTGCAAGCACCGGCATGTTGCTCCTCTCTGCTGTGGTCAGGTGGCTCTGGGACCTGCTCTGAAGGCTGTAGTTAGTCTTTCTCTTATGCCTGCAGAAGCACCAGGTGATGCTGGCAAGGATGAGGACAGAGGGCAAACAGATGAAGAGGGCAGTTAGGCTGTGTGAGTGGCACAGCTTATCCCGGGATATGCTCTGGAGGTCCACGCCGTGGTACTGCTCTGGTGTGTGGCAGATAACTTCAGCAGCCAGGCTCAGCCAGCCCTCCAGATTGCTCAGGAAAGCACAGTTGCAGTCCCAGCTGTTGTTGGAGAGCTGGAGCTGGTGCAGAGATGGCTTCAGAAGGCTGGTAGGAAGGAAAGTCAGGGCATTGAAACCCAGGTAAACCTCCTGGACCTGGGTCGATGCTTTCAGGAAGGACTTGGGCAACTCCTGGAGCTGGTTGCTGTCCAAATAAAGGACTCTCAAGTTAGGGGCATCTTCCAGAAAGCTCCCAGGGAGACTTCTCAGCAAATTGTGACTTAAGTGCAAGATCTCCAATGCAGGAGGAACTCCCTGTGCGTTGCTGATATCCATGATGCCACAGTGTGAGAGGTAGAGCTCTCGCAGTCCCCGCACCCCTACCAGTGCACCCCAGTCCAGAAGGGTGATGTTGGAGCTGGTGAAGTTGAGGCAGCAGCTCTCGGGCAGTGGAGCCTCCTGGAAAGCCTGAAAGTCCATGGGCTCGGTGCAGTTGCAGCTTTGCGGTGCTGGGTCGAGGGCCAGGCCGGCAGCGAGCAGGATGCTGCCCCAGAGGGACACTGTCCCCAGCCCTGTGCCTGCGGGGAGAGCAGAGGGGATGGGTGACGGCCGGTGAGCCAGCTTTCCCCTTGCTTCGGCCCTCCGGCGGAGGGATGAACCCGACCTCTCTCCCTTCTAGGGAAGGGGACCAGGTCCCTGCAGTCCCCCCGGGCGCCACCTCCTAGGTCTGCCGCTCCCCGCCCGCCCGCGGCTGTCGCACACCCGACGCCCTGCTGCCCCGGCCGGCTGCCCCCTGGCAGGCAGCGACCCTTGGGCTGTTTCCCCTCCCGCCCAGGGGTGCCCTGCCCCGCCTCACCTGCCGTCGCAGACCTCATCCTCTGGGGCCGCTCCGCGTCCCGCCGTGCTGCCCGCCGGGCGCGGTCACCGGCTCCGCCTCGCCGCGGGGCGGCCCCGCCGCAGCTCGCCCGCCCCGGACCGGACCCGCCTCGCCTTACCCCTGCGGGCGCTATTCTGCTTTCAGCCCCCTGCGTCCCGTCCCTTCCTGAGCTCTCGCCAGACGGACCCTCCACCCGCATTGTACGGTGGCTTGACCTCAGCACCCTACCTCGAGTCCCTCCTAGTGGCCCTCTTTCCTCTGTCCTCTCCCCCAAACCACAGCTGCCCGCAGCCTTTCCCCACGCCTCTCCTCTCCATCTCCCAGAAGCAATGCCCCTTCCCGCCTTCCCCCAGTCTCTAATCCTGGCTGTCACCCCAAGACGTTTGTCCCTCCAGCTGCCTCTATACTCCAGTATCAGCCCCTTAAGATCACGGAGAGCAGTCAGGCTCTGCTGAGTTTGTCTCCACCCTGGGCCAGGAAGAGGGCTCTGCTCAGCTGGTCCCCATACCTCCATGCACAGTGCTGCTCCCGGCCCCACTGGGGAGAAGATGCAGGGTGTAAATGCTTGCAGAACAGGGACAAAAGGGGCCAGCCTCTGTCTTCATTACTGGACCTTTTCCAACTTCCTTCCAGTCCTGGGATGGGAAAAAGGAGCACCACAACCCACAGAAAAAGCAGTTCTGGAGAGGGAAGTTGAGTTTCCAAGCCCTGAAAGTGCCTCTGTTCTCGTTGTGGTGTGAGGTACCAACAGGGCTTTGCTTTGGTTGCAGTGGAAGTGGAAGTGGGTGAGACAGGACCTGGCCCAAGTGCCCATGCAGTGCCATGCTGACAAAGCCCTGTGAGTAGATCAGAGTTGGGAAGGGCCCTGCTGGCCACCCTATGTGTTGTGTATCTTGGGATTCAGCCACACATCCTGAAGAATGCAGCAGAATTTGAGAAGGCATCAGGCTTCAAGAATCTCTTGCCTTGATTTCACCCCCCTCCTGGTGGCTCTCAGGGACGCTTCAGTCCCCAGTGTGAAAGCAGCAACTGCCCTTTGCCTAAACCCATCACCCATGTCCCTTGCACCCTGCTCAGGTCTCTCCCAGACCCGCAGACTCTGGCAGAGGTGTGGGTTTCTGGTAGGGGAACCTGACTCATGCTTCTGCAGGCATTGCTGCATGAGCAGCAGGTCTGGGGTGCCAGCACCTCGTGCTGTGCAGCAAATGCTGCAGCAATGAACTCTGCACAAGGGATTTCTGCTGCGCATCCAGGACAGGATGGGGAGGGACTGGACAGGGAGGGAAGCGAGGCAGGAAGCAGGGAGGGAAGCAGAGCTTGCCGAGGTCTGGCTGCTGGGGTGGGACAAAGGAAATGGCTGTTCGGACCCTTGCGGAGAGGGAGGTGCCAGCAGTACAGCAGCCGGGGGGAGTAAGTGAGATTTGCCTCCCAGAGTGCTCCATATACGGACACACAGTCCCAGACTGACACCCGTGGGCCAGAGCTCCCAGTTCCCCCAGCTCTGAGACAGCAGCTGAGCCAAAAGCCCTGTTACAGGAGATTTCAGAGGACTCCTTGAGCCTCCTTGGGCCAGATCCTGCTTCCCAAGGAGCAGCCTTCCAGCACCGGCATTTTACGCACCACCACGGGCTCGTGTGCTTTCTTAATCCGGAGGGCTCCAGCTCTTTGTATCTCTCGCTTCGTGTAGCTTTGCCCGTATTTGCAGCTTCCCCTCTGCACATCCCCAGCCAGCCCCTGGGGCAAGTTGGGCTTTTTTGACGCTGGTGCTTCCTTCCTCAGTTCAACTAAGGGACCAGTCCACTTTATCCCTCCTCTTCCTCAACAGCTGCAGCCCCATGCTTTCCAGGAGCTCAGTGGGTAAGAGTGATGAGGGAGGGGAAAATGTGGCTCCTGAGGGGATCACACCTGTCACCCTGATCCCAAGGTGCTCCCCTGCATCCCAAGCTGTTAAGGTGGTGGAACCTCACAGTAAACTGGACTGGGGCCAGGTCAGGTGTGGGTATTGTGAAGGATGGAGATCCTACAGCCTCTCTGGGCTGCTGTAATATTTTACCATGCACACAGAGGAAAAAATTTTCCTAACACCTACCCAGAATTTCCCTTGATGCAACTTGCATTGTGTGCTTGTCCTAGTTTCACTGTACACCTGCTCAAAGTGCTTCTCTTGCTTTTGCTCTAAGTCCATCTAAATAGCTGCAAGAAGCCAGAGGATCACCCAGAGCCTCCTCTTGCTGGGCAGGTTGTGGATGTTAAACCACATTTCCTCCCACTGCCCCATCTCTGTAATGGGAAACCCTCTATCTGCAGTGCTCTGCATTACTGCAGGTCCCACATGCAGGCTTTGAGGTTGGCTTTCAGGCTACATTCTTCTTGGAAAAAAGGCGTCACAGCTCTGGCAGGCTGGGGGGTCCCACTGTGCCCCCAGACCCAGAGGGTAACAGTAGCAGAGGCTGTCAGCTCCTGTCTCTTGCTGATCTGCTCTGTGCCTTTGTGGAGGACCTCGAGGGCAAAACCAGTGCCGTTTGCCACACCACCCCCATGAAGGTCCCCTGGGGCTTCCCTGCACCCCAGGGTGCCTCCACCTACACGTTGCCTCCAGACGCTGACTCAGCTCTGCTTGGGGAGCTCCCAGCAGCCTTGAACTGTGGCCTCCAACGAAAAACCAGCACAGCCCCATGACACTGCCTGCACCCCGGAGAGCTGCGGGGCTCTGGTGGAAACGGGCAGTGCTCCCCAAGGGGCAGCAGCCTCCTTGCCTGCTCCTGGAGCGTGTGTGCCGCTAGGTGATGGGTTTGCACATATTTCCTTTGCAAGAGCTGGAAACTTGACAAAAGAGCAGACAGATACATCTCATTTCCTCTCTCCCTGCAGGCAGCTTTTCTGCGGGGGGGGGGGGGGGGGGGGGGGGGAGGGGAAAGGTTAATTCCCCGCACAGCTGGGGGAATATGGGTGTGCTTGGCTGCTAGGACTGATGGAAAAGCCTCATCGTATTCAGGAGCAGACCAGTGACTAGAACCTTCAGCTGCCTCGGGGAAAAAGAGGTGGAGTGCAGAGTGGGGAAACTGAGGCACAGAGTAAGAGATGCATGCATAAGTCACCATGTATGCAGTATGGAACAGGGGAAGGGTGGCAGGACCTGCTTTTGAGGGACTCTCGCAATGCTGCATGTCCAGGTGGATTTGTGGCTACCTCTGCCATCTCCCACACCCATGGAGAAGAAGAAATGCTTACCATCCTTCCATGGCCTCCTCTGGGGGTGGGGGTACAGAGGTGTGTCCTCCTCATGATCACTAGAGAGCACTACCACTATGACACACTGCCCAACCAACACTACACACCTGGGCCACTGTAGACCTGGGTCACCACAGCTGGGCCCACCTCACAACACCAGAGACCCCAGGAAGCCCAAGGTGGGGTGTCCCAGTGCTGAGGGGTGTGCTAGTGGGACCTAGCAGGTCTCCAGTTCCGGACTATACACTGAGAGCACAGGGTACTGATGTTTTCGGACCGTCTGAGGGTCACTGGAACACGGGGCTGGGCTAGAGCTGGGGCAAAGTGTGGCCAAGGGGCACCCACTGAGGAGACAGCCCAGCCGAGGAGTTCACCTGCATCTTCAGCTGTCCCTGTGTCCCCAGTGCCCCACCTAGAATGGGCTGCGACTCTGCAACAAAGTGACGACTTTAAGGAGGTTGTCTGCATCCAGGTTTGGCACGGGGGTGCCAGGGCTTGCAGTGAACTCATGGGCTTTGAAATCCTGCCCTGGCCACAGACTTTCTGTGTGGTGTAGATGTGGGGTCCCCAGGGGACCGTATGACACAAACTAGTCACCCCCGCGAAGAGAGATGACTTGTAAGTGGATGGGGTGGGGTGTATTTATAGATCTGTGTAGGGAGAGGGCTCTGTGTATCCTGGGAGAGACTCGAGGCAGCTGAGCAGGGATCTCTGCGTGCCTGTGGATGTCGGTGTGTCCGTTAGGGGACCCTGTGCTGCGTGACTGTGACGGTAGCTGTGTGCGGGTAGGACCCGTGGTGCCTGAGGGCTCTGTGTGGCGGAGGCAACCGTGCCGCGCCTGTACTTCTCCCGTCGGATCACGTCCAGCAAGGGGGTGCCGGCGAGCGCACAAACCCCACGAGCCCCTTCCCGTGCGGCTGCCGCTTTAAGGGCGGCGCGGAGCCGCCCGGGGGCGGGGCTGGCGGGGTGACGTCACCGCACCCATTGATAAAGCGGGCGGGATTCCCGCGGCGGCGGCAGCTGCGCGGCGGCGGGGCCACGTGCGCGGCGCGGAGGAGCCGCGGCAGCAGCAGCCCCTCCTTCGCCTGCTCCCGCGCCCGACATGGAACCTGTCGGCCTCTTCCCTCCTTTCCCCGCCGCCTGTCTCCCTGCGCAGCCCGCACATACGCCGGCGCCTCCGCCCCCGCCCCGCGTGGCCGAGACCACTCGCATCATCACCGACCCCGTCTCCGGCCGGTCCTACTGCAAAGGCCGCCTGCTGGGAAAGGTACTGGGGAATGATGGGGTTGAGCGGGGCTGGGAGCCGAGAGACGCAGCCCGGTGCGGGCGCAGGGAGGGGCGGGTTGTTGCGCGCCTGCTCCATCTCACCCGGGATGGCCTACGGCTGTATGCGGCTCCTCGCCTGTCGCCCGCCGCCCCCTTCCTCCCCGCTTCTCCCGGCGGGCCCGCAGCAGTGCTGGGAGATGTGAATCACCCGGCCTGGCTGCGTGCCTCGCCGGCTATCGTGGACGCATCGGTTTCGGGGTGCCCTGCAGGGCGTGCGTGGGCTGACGGGTGTCCCGTTTCCCAGGGGTGCCGGTCCCTGCCGTTCTGCCACATGCAACTTTTCCTCCCCCTGACAGTGGTGTGTAGGAGGTGGGTGCCGGTTCCCAGCCCGGCCCGGACAGGCTCAGCGGCTGAGTGTGCAGATTGGAGGCTGACATCATGGCAGGAAAAACCTGTCTCCATTGAGCTGTCTTTCGGTGGCCTCCGGTGTCCGGGCTCCCTGCCCTGCACAGGACTTTCCGGGTTGATCTGTCATGGGAAAAGATGGCAGAATCCGGCTATGGTGGGAAGAAAAATGATCTGGAGGTTTTACAGGAACTGGGTGAAGAAAATCCCTGGTTGAGAACATCATAGTTCAGATCTTAGTGGGCGACGCAGCAGGAGGGAGCGTGTGACGCTTGCCGGGCTGTGCTGCGAGGGAACGGAGGAGGAGTAGGCAGCTTCTAACCAGGCAGGGACTAGTGTCTGTCTCTCACCCACTCATGACCATGTCCTCCCTTGTAGGGTGGGTTTGCACGATGCTATGAAATGACAGACCTCTCCAGCAACAAAACCTATGCCGTGAAGGTCATTCCTCACAGCCGGGTGGCTAAACCCCACCAGCGGGAGAAGGTGGGTGCTGTGGGACTTGTGGGGTGCTGGGCTGGTGACGTGCAATGAGTGGCCTGTGGTCACCTGGGACCACCCTTCCCTTTCAGATCACCAATGAGATTGAGCTGCACCGGGGCTTACACCACAAACATATTGTCAAGTTCTCCCACTACTTTGAGGATGCAGAGAGCATCTACATCTTTCTGGAGCACTGTAGTAGGAAGGTGAGTGCTGGTGTGGCTTCCCTGCTAAAAGGTGTGGCTGGTTGGAGGAGGCCTTATCTGAGGTGCTTAGCTAGCACGTTCTTTCTCCCGAACCACCGTGATGCCTGCTCGGTCCCACCCTCTGAGGTCAGCTGTAATCCTTGTGGTTTCACACAAGCGCTGAGGATACTACTGCTTGCCTGGCCTGGTCAAGCTTCCTGCTCATTTGGTAGTCTGTAGGTCCTGATGGGTCCACTCTAAATCCAGTGGTTCCCCTGGCTATGTTGAACAACCTCTCAGCCTTGTGTGGGGAGTCTTCTGAGGTCACAGCTGTGAAAGGAGGATTATTTGTGTATATGCAACTTCTGGAAGAACTGGCTTTGACCCTACCTACCCTCTGCCTAGTCAGCCTAGCTGCTTGTTCTCTCTGTTTGCTGTCACCAACCAGTCTTCTCTCTGCAGTCCTTGGCCCACATCTGGAAGGCCCGCCATACTCTGCTGGAGCCCGAAGTACGCTATTACCTCAAACAGATCATCTCAGGCTTGAAATACCTTCACCTCAAGGGCATTCTTCACAGAGACCTCAAGCTTGGTGAGTGCTGTGGTTGGGGCAGTGCTGTGTGGGGAGCGACTTGCCTCGGGGATTTGTGGTGACACATCACCCTTGACTTACAGGCAACTTCTTCATCAACGAAAACATGGAGCTGAAAGTGGGAGATTTTGGGCTAGCTGCTTGTCAGGATGTCTCTGACCAAAAGAAAAAGTAAGTCTGAGGCTTCTCTATTCCAGAGCCCTCTGAGGTTTTGCTCTTCCTCCTGTGGCTTCCTGGGAGAGGGGAAGAGGGAGAGGTCCTTCCTGGCCTGGGGAGGGAGAACCTCAGAGTGCCCCCCTGGGGTGGGGGAGTGGTTCTTGCCTCTGCTGCAGGCAAGGCAAGGGGGCTGGGGGCTTTGTGGCGCCTTCAGGAGTGAGCTCTGCAGGCGTCAGGAGAACAATGCACTGACTACTGCTATTGTGCCTGCCTGGCTGGCCTGACGGCTGTGCAGGCTGGGACACAAAGGCTCTGTTCCTCCCCAGCTCTAGGACAAGCTCTTCCCAATGGCTTCCCAGGAGCAGCTGTTCCTGATCCCTAGAAGCTGAAGAGGGGGGCAATCTCTGGGGCTTTTTGTAGATGTGGGGTTTTTTTTTGTTGGGCCACAAAGAATAAAATGAAGAGGGGAGGGCAGGCTGCAAGTTAAATCCGAGGGCTTGGCAGAGAGGAGTCTGTCTGCAAGGGGATAATAGAGCATGTACTGACCTGGCTTTCTTCCTTACAGGACAATATGTGGGACACCCAACTACCTGGCTCCAGAAGTGCTACTGAGGCAGGGCCATGGGCCAGAGTCAGATGTGTGGTCTCTGGGCTGTGTCATGTAAGTGTGTACTGCTGGGTTGGGAGGGGTCTGGCAGTGCTGCCTGCCTGGGGGTAGAGGAGAGACAGGCTGTGGAGCATCCGATGAGGAAGTCCTCTTGCACTTTGCGTTGTGGTTTTGCAGTGGTTGCTGAAAGGCAGGGGCAGGGAAGTGGGCAGATGCTGCCTACCCCTGCTTCAGAGCAGATGCCTCCAGACATCCCAGAATGTTGCTTGGGGTCTGTGCAAGTAGGAGCTGCTAAAGGCAGGTGATCACTTTTGCTTTGTGGCATCCAGTGCCTTATCCAGCTGCTGCCTGCTAGCTTCCTGCTCTGCTTTCCACCCCATAGGCCATGCAAGGACGGGTGTAGTGGTGGCGGAGGGTGGCTTTCTGCCAACCATCTTGCCATCCCCAGTGCTTCTGGCTTGTTTCTCTAAAGAGTTTGTAGGAGGAAGTGTGGCCGGATGTGAGTGCAGCTGCCCGGCTGGAAGTGGTGCTCCTGGCCAGGTGTGGCCAGCCAAATGCCAATAACTTCCTTGCCTAAAGTGCTGCTGAGTCACCAGCCTGGTGGGGTTGTGACGGTGGCACATGTGTACCTTTGCAGGTACACCTTGCTATGTGGCAACCCTCCCTTTGAGACCTCCGACCTCAAGGAGACCTATAGGTGTATCAAGCAGGTGGAGTACACCCTCCCTGCCTTCCTCTCCCTGCCTGCCAAGCACCTTATTGCTGGCATCCTTAGACGCAACCCTCAGGACCGTCTCACCCTTGAGGAGATCTTGGACCATGAGTTCTTCAAGGTGAGTGGGAGTCTGGCCTAAACCCTTCTCTGGGTGGAATGGGGCTCTGAGTTGTCCAGGATACTGTCCTTGGAGCCCAAATCTCTGTCCTGCTCAAATGCCAGCAAGGGGAACTGAGGACTCTGATGTGCTCTTCCTGCCCTGTCCCTATAGCATGAGCTGTTTCCCATGTTGATGCCAGCTGTGGGGCCAAGGCTTGATGCAAGCTGGCTGTCAGGAGGACTATGAGTGACTGCAGTCAGCCCACGGCGTCTGGTCTGCCTGGAGCACATAGATTATGGAAACCAAACTTCTGCCTTAACCTTTCTGCAGGGCTACACGCCTGAGAAGCTTCCTCCCAGCAGCTGTGTGATGGCTCCAGAACTGAGTCCCCCCAACCCAGCAAAGAGTCTTTTTGCTAAAGTCACCAAGACACTCTTTGGGAAGAAGAAACCTAAGGGTGGTGAGTCCATGTACTTGTGCAGAACACCTGGGTGACCCTTTCTTCAAGGAGAAGTGGGTCCTGTCTCCTAGAGGGACTTCCAGTTGGTCTCTGTGGGTCTTCTGACTTGGGCTGGCACAAGCTGGGCTTGTCCCTGCCCTTCTGGCACTGGCAGCCTGGCATGGGTGTGTGCCTGGAGAGCAGATGCTATGCTGCAATCCATGGGGGCAGTTCCTCCTGGAAGCCCTATGTTGCATGAGAAATGGGAAGTGAAAGTGGGAGACGGCTGCCTGACACCATCCTCACCACTGTGAGCATGGGAGCAGACGAGGGAGTGCTGAGCTAATGTGAGGAGTGGCTCAGATATCCTCAGCCCCTGTGCTCAGCAGTGTTCCTATTGTTTGCTTGCTTCTCAGCTAAGAAGGGCTCTTTGGAGGACAAGGATGACATCTCTAAACTGGTCAGTGGGCTGATGAAGACCTCAATCTGCCGGCAGATGAGCTATAAAACTATGGAAGGGAATGAGGTGAGGACATCCCTGAGCCTGTATGCACCCCTCTCCACAGGGGAGCAGGCAGGATGATGGTAAAGCCAGGTCTCTCCACAGGCCACCCCTGTGTCATGCCGCAGTGCCAGCTCTAGCCCTGTTGAGACAGTGGTGGAGGAGACTTCTCACAAGTCTGCATGCCCGTCCATCCGGGGGACGATGGCCAGCAGCTGTGAGGGTGAGCAATACCTGCTCAGGCCACTGCAGCCTGCCCTGAGTTTCCTGCCCTGCTCTGGCTGATAGTGGGGCTGGCTGACTCAGCCTGTCATCTTCTCTCTGCAGCCTTTGAAGATTGCATCACTGCCTCTGCCATCATCGAGTCGGCTGTCCGGCTCTTGCGGACCTGCCTCTCCTCCATGCCTCCAGGTAAACTGGTTGGACTGCTCTGGGCTGGAACACAGGGTGCTGCGCATCCCTTCCCCCGTGGGATGAAGGCATGGCTATTATTTAGGGTACCTTAAATGTAACCAAAGCCTTCTGGTGGGGGGTAGTCTGCTCCCTACTGGTGAAGTAAGGTGGACTGGGCTGGTTGCTGGTTGCCTGCTGTATTCATGCCTTTCCTGTCTCCACCAGCTGAGAAAAACCCAGCTTCCTTGGCCCGCCATGAGCACTTTGTGTGGGTGAGCAAGTGGGTTGATTATTCCAACAAGTATGGTTTTGGCTACCAGCTCTCCAACCGCAGCATTGGGGTCCTCTTCAACAATGGCACGCACATGACACTTTCCCCCAGTCACAGGTAAGCAGGGGGGAAGGGGTTGGCTGTCTCTGTGGAAGCACCTCAAATGGAAAGGGTCAAAGGAGGCTATGCCAAGGGTGGGTTTGATGCTGTGTGGCCTTCAAGCTCATGGTCTGCTTTCTCTCAGGACAGTGCATTACAACCCAACCAACAGCAAACACCTCGTGTTCTCTGCAGCTGCCATCCCTGAGCAGCTGCAGGGACAGATGAGTGTCTTGCGCTACTTCGCATCCTACATGGAGCAGCACCTGGTGAAGGTGAGTTTTGGGAACCAGGGGTGGGCTGGGATTGTGGTTGGGTTGGATGTTGGGTTATGGCTTGGCCACACTGCTTGGGGTTGTGGGAATTCCAGCTCACAGGCTGTGGTCAGGTGGACAGAGTAGTCTTGGGAGTGGGGACCCTGTTGGGGGTGTCTAGGTTTGTTTGTATGCTCCTGGTTTTGGCACTAATGGCTTACATTGACATTTCTCTCTAAGGGAGGTGACTTGCCCAGCATAGATGACCTTGGGCAGCCAGCCCTGCTCCTCCTGCAGTGGGTGAAGACTGATCAAGCCTTGCTTATGCTCTTTAGCAGTGGCACCCTCCAGGTATGTGTGGGGCACAGTAGAGGCGCCCAGACCCCTGTGGGGATGAGGCTGGCTGAGGACTCCTGGCTTGCATAATACTTTATTTGCACCAGCCCAAATGCAAGGTCCAGCTATGGATGCAGTATGCTGCTGCAGTGCCCAGAGCTGCTGACTGCAGCTCATTCAGCCCATGGGGGACATGCTTCTCTTAGCCACTTCCTTCTGTGCTGGTGCATTCCTGTTGTGGGGCATGAAGCAGGGATGCTCCCAGGCAGGTCAGAGAGGAGGAACAGGTTGAGGCAGGAAGCTCTGTCCTGGCTCCTGACATGCTATGGGAAACATGGGTTAAAGCAAGCCCAACTTGTCTCTTAGGTGAACTTCTACAATGACCACACCAAGGTGATCATTAGCAAGCCTGACCACTCCTGCCTTGTCACATACATCAACCGGGAACGCAACTCCTACACCTACAAGCTGTGCAGCATCCAGGAGCTAGGCTGCTCTCCTGAGCTCCACCATCGCCTCAGATACATCCTCAAGCTTCTCCAAGAACGTGCTGAGGCCTAGTGTGGGACCCTGGGGGACCCTATCTGGATGCAGAGGTCTCCCTTTGCCCTCCCACAGGATGGGAGGTATGTTGTGGTGCTGGATGCCCACCTGGGCACCTCCTCCTGGTGCTCAGCTGGACTCTGAACTAAGACATGTGGATGTGGTTACAGCAGCAGGTCCAGGCATCCATGCTGCTCCCTGGCTCTGTGCAATTGTTATCTTCCCACTGGCGGCTCCTGTTCTGGTTGTGCTGGTTTTGGTGGAGCAGACTGGGATGGCACAAGGAGGTAGTGGGTGAGTGGCCTGTAGCCAGGTATGGGTCTGGCTGTGCCTCAGGCATGGCTTGGTGCTCCGTCCTGCCTTAGCTGGTAGTTTCCTGTAGTGGGGGCTTGGACTGTCCTGTCCAAGTTTAAGTATCAGTTGTGTAGACCTTCTCCATGGCCTTGAGGACTGGCACAGCCTTAATCTCAACACTCAGCTGTTGTGAGGTAGGGAGAACTCTTTCCTAGGGGTGAAGGGTGCCATGTGCCCTGCCAGGGATTGGTGTGTGCCACTCCACAACTAAGGGGACTGTGCTGGGTTCCCAAATTGTGAACTGTCTGGTACAACTTGAGGTTTGATAAAGGGTGGGGGGGATGGGATCTGAGGGCTTACCTGGAGAAGCCTTCATCTTGCTGGGACCTGGGGAGGTTTCTTGTTTCAAGGCAGCCTCTGCCATGTGGGACTATTTATGTATCTTATTTATATGGAATTATTTATTTTTCCTGTTAGTCTGTCCATGTGCAGCTCCCCTGTCCCTCACTTGCCTCAATAAAATAATTATTTGTGTAAGGGCAAACTGCCTGCCTTACTTGGAGCTGGAGACACAAAAGGGTTTTAGCTTCCCCATCATTGTTGTGCCAGGGCTGCTTCTGCCTGACAGACAAAACACTGCCTCTTGATAGGATATAAGGAATGGGAGGCAGGATGGGAATGGGGAGGCCATGTGGTACCTTCACTACCCTTCCTGGGCCTGGTAGGAAGGGCACAGTTAGCTCTTGCTGATGCCTGTAGAGCCCTGAAGCTGCCCCAGCTCATTGTTGTGAAACACTCATTCCCAAGTGTCTGTGCTCTTGAACCAAACCCAGCTGTTCTCATGCTGCTGAGCTGCAGAAGGCAAGGGGTTGTGGCCCTGGGGCTGGGTGGCTTGCTGAAGTCCTGGCATTGACACCTGGTGTGATGGGATAGGAGCTGGGAATGAAGCCAGAAGAGGGATTTAATCTGCTCCATCAACTTGCTTTGAAGGTGATCTGTCATCTCCTTCCCCGGTGCTGGTGTAATCAATCTGCCTGGGAGCAGCTTGTGCTGTAGGAAGCCAGCTGGGATGCTCCCTGTAGCACAGCCTTGGGCAGCTGCCTGCCACAAGATAATGAAGCTTCTTGAATTGTAGTTGCTGCAGCTTGGGTCTTTTTGTGAACTGGTATTGAAAGCTAGACTGTGGCTATGAACCTGGACTGGGAGCTGTAGTGAGCAGAGTTGGATCTGTTATCTTTCTCTCTGCATAGACTGTTGCCAAAGACTCCAGGTATGAAGCACAACTCAAGAGAACTTTTATTTCAGCTGCTCTCCCACTGCAGGCTTATAAGGCTGAGTGGAAGGAGAGGCAGGCATTATTCAAAGTAGACTCCGTGCACTGTGGCCACGGCAAAGATGGAGGCATTGCAGAAAGTGGTGCAGGCAAAGTTGTCACTCTTGGGGTCCCACAGAGCCTGGCTGGCCACCAGCAGGCTTTGCTGGCCCTGCTGGCCGAGCAGGACCTGACAGACCAGCTTGTAACGGGGTGGCACCACCTCCTTTGCCTGACTCTGCAGCAGCTCAACCAGACTTTGGGCTAGCTGGGCACTGTCCTGGGCGTTGTAGACTGTGGTCCCCAGGGCCCCGGCCAGGCTTCCCTTCAGCACCCGTTCCACCTGCTCCGTGTTGAACTTGCAGCCTTCATCCGGCTGCATCCTGTACGTGTTTTCGAGGCGGGGCTTGAGGGCGGGCTGGAAGAGGGGGAGCCCGGAGAAGCTTACACGGCTGTGGAGCATCCAAAGGCCGAGGGAAGGGCGCCGGCCCCCTGGGGCTGCTCTGAGCGAGCTGCGGCGGCTGGCCAGGGGTGGCGGGAGGGTGCTCAGGACGGAGCTGCGGCGAGAGGGCATGAGTGGTGCTTTCCCTTCCTCGGTGCCCTGGGCTGGAGGTGGAGGCTGAGAGCCGCGGCGGGTGGCCCGAAGTGGCGGGGCTTCAGTGTTGTCCACAGCTGTCATCCGGGCTGGCAGGGCCATCTCTGGGGGCAGCTGCTCGGCCATATATGTAGCCTGGAAAAGGAGCGACGGTGACTCTTAGTGCTGGGGTGGAGGAAGGTTGTTAGGTTGTTCCTCAGCCTCTCTATCCCACCACATCTCTGCTTTGCCTCTTCTGCCACTTACAAATAACATGTCTCGTCTCCTGGTACACAGTTTCCTGCAGGTCTGGATGCAGAGGGAGTGGGGGATTGTGGCAGCTATCTTCCCTCCTCCAGCACCTCCCTCCCCAGCAGCCTTTGCTACCTAGAGCTGATCCAACAGACACATTTTGTCCAGCCCTCTGCTCTCTCATACCCAGTCTTTCCCTCTGGCACTGATGTATAGCTGCTCCTCCTTCAGCATCCCCAGCCTTTCTGCCAGCATCTGGTCCAATACTTACCCTTAGCTCAACTCCTGTTCTGCCAGGGTAAATCCAGATCTCTCTGCCTGATGTTATGCTCCTGGCTGCCCAGGACAAACCTTGGTTCCACAAGTCGCAGTGAGCAGGGACAAAGCTGTTGTGCTCCTGGAGCGTGAAGTGTTGCTACGTGACACTGAGGCTCCACAGGGCCACTATGGGACACAGCTCCTGTAACTCCTTGTTTCCTGGTCCCTTGACAGCCCTATGCCCTTTTACTCCTGCATTTCTAGCTGTGCCAGTGCAGGAGCATGGTTGCTCTGGGCATGTACCCTCCAACCTTAATTGTTCCCTGTCAACCCTAAAAAATGCCTGCTGGTTTTGAACGTGAAAAGAGGAGGGAGTAGAGAACACCAATAGTGATCACCACTTTGTACCTCAACTATGGTCTGCACCAGGGCTGGGATCTTCAACAGTTCGACTTCACCCAAAGGTTTGCATTCTTTATATACTCAATCTGCTGCACCAAGTGAGAGTGTGTAGGTGAGTGCCCGTCAAGTACAGCCCTGCCATGCGCTGGGGATCTTCCCGCTGCTGAAATGCCCAGGTCTGAGGGCAAGTTTACTGATCCCTCCCGGCCCTCACTGGGGCTTTTCTCCATCGGCGGAGCCAAGTCCAGCTGGTACGACACGACTGCCTGTCAATACGCCTTTGTCTGGCTCGGCTGCCAAGCTACTTGAGGAAAAGGGAGACGGCTTTTGTGTTTCTATCTCCCGTCCAGAGGTATTTATAGCCTGCCACTGACTAGTGCTGCCAAGCACCCTGGCAGCTGGACCCCACTCCCTCAGGGTGCAGCCGTCGTCCCTGCTCCTCCTCCTCCTCACCACAGCTGGCAAGTAAAGGTGTCCCCCTCTTGTAGACACCCTTCCGCTGTTGCCAATTGCATGCTGCTTGGGGCCAGCCAGGCTTGGGAGAAAGGGAATGGAGCAATCCCTGGTACAGGACCTGGTTTGGGCTTGGGTGAGACTGGTTATGTTTTTTTCTGTCTGTAATTGCTTGACTCCCGAGCAGACGTAAGAGCTGCAGGGCTCTGATCTGTGCATCGACAGGACACGACGTTTGCCATTTCAGGGAGCAGGTCTCACGCTGAGCTCAAGTTTTCTCCACTGCTGGTGCTAGGGCCTACATCCACGCCCAGAGGCTTTCCGTGGGGGCTCTGCAGGCGGAGGTGACGGTAATCTTTGTGCATGCAACCACTCCATGTGCTGTTGCCTTTTCCAAAATCCCTGCCGCCTGCCTCCGCTCGCTTCCATCTGCCCCGTTCCTGGGCTCCTCCGCAGCAAAGCCACCAGCCGCGGGGGGCGAGCCTCGGAGCTGGGGGCACGTCGTAAACCACGGCGGTGGATGCCGTCGGGACACAGCTGCAGGCCAGCAGCCCACTCCAATCCCACCCGCCTCAGCATGCATGGGTGGGCTTCGCCGGTCGCCGCCCCTTCTCTCCCTCCCACTGCCTCCCCGGCAGCGTGGCGGTCTGGCGCCGCTGCTGCCTGCCAGGTTTCCCTAGCAATGAGCCATGCCGTACGGCGCAGCGGCCTCCTCCCCAGGCCGCCCAGCCTGCCGCCTCTTGCCTCCCGCCTGGCCCCTGCCAGCCTCCCGCCTTCCTCCGCCGCCTTGCCCGTGCCGCCCTCCCCGAGGCAGCAAGCCCATGGCCGGATCCATCTCGGCGCGGCTGCAGGGCGAAGCGGCCGCCTTCACCGCCGCCCTCCGCACCCTGGTCAACAACCCCCAGTTCAGGTGAGGGGCCGCCGCCCTCCGTCCCCGGCCATGCTGAAGCGCCCCGCGTCGCGCTGCTTTCCCACGGCCCTGAGCGCTGACGGGCGGGTTTGGGGTCCCGGGCGACGCGCGGAGCCCGGGGCAGCCGGCAGGGCGGCCATGGCTTAAGCTCAACCGGGGCATCCCCGCACGGCTTTTGCAGCACTGCCCCTACATGCACCCCTGGCCTGCCCAAATGCGTTCCTCCAGGATAGTCACTGCCTCTCTGGAGCGAGGCAAGTCCCCCGGTGTGCCCAGACACACCCCCTCCCCCTCCCGCCCCCCCCCCCCCCCCCGGTTTGTCCCCGGGTATAGCGCCAGCAGGGCAAAGCGGTGTCTAAATCTTGTGCTGAGGCTCCTGCTCTCCAAGGGTAGCCACTTGTTCTCAGAGCCTTTCCCACCCCAACTTCAGCAGTGAGAGGTCCCCAGACGTAGTGCAGTGAGGAAGCAGCTGCCAGCTTCTGGGCACCCCCAGCCAACATTCTGCTATTTGCATCTTTCATCCTGCACCCTTTGTCCCACAGTCTGAAATGTGTGCTCTGCACCCATCAACCTTCGTCCTGCATCCTCCCACCTACACCCTGCAGCTTTTATCTTGCACCCATCCTGCAAGTCAGGCATCCCAGAACTGCAGCCTGTGTGTCATACTTCACAGCCTGCATCTTGCTTCCCCAACTTGACCTGTGGACCATAGCCATGAAAGTTTATTTTGGTCCCTCTTGTAGTATCACTCTTGGACTGATCAGGTCCTGCTCACACTGTCGGGCATGCCTCAGCTGTGTGTATTGTGGTATACCCTTCCCTCTGGTGGGCACATCTACCACCTTGAGGTTGGGCCATGGGTTTGTGTGTAGCCTTCTGTCAGAGTTTGTGTGATGTCTTCCGCTCATTGTTCTGCTGGAAGGAGAAGGGAATGAAGGGATGGATGGGCCATGGCCGCATGATGCACACTGTCTGGACAATCCATTACGTACTCTCTTTTCCCTTATGTTGCCTCCATTTGCTGGGGCCATGGGGCTGGGGAACAGCAGTTCTAGCGTGTACCACAGGCTGCCCCATTCTGCAGGCCTGGTGGGGGGGCCCCGTGCCAGCTACTGCAGCAGGCAACAGTGCAAGAGGCTTCATAGCCCTAAGCCCATGAGTCAGTGCCTATGAGTCAAGGTGGCAGCCATGCTTTCACCAGCTCTGCTGTGCCAGAAAAGAAAGTCACTTTCTCCAGCTCTCCCTGGCGTTTCTTTGCCTCACTCTGTGTCAGCATGCATATCTGACTGTACCAGCCCCCATGCTCTCTGTACCAGCACCTATGGCTGGCTGTGCTTTCCAGAAGACCTGTCTTATTCACCTCACCTGCAGCATTCAGATAGCTTCATGGAGCCACCAGCAAGGAATGTCCCTCTTCTGGGGAAAAAAAAATTCCTCTGTTAAAACTAAAAGCCATTGCTCCACTGAGATGGGAACCCAGCTGGTCCCTGCCTGTGTGCGCTGTCCCAGCCCTAGGGCATCCTGTGTGCCACCTTCTCAGACATCGCATCCACATCACAACACATCCCTCATGGTCCCCTCTCCCTAACAGTGACGTGACATTTGTGGTGGGCCCGGAGCAGCAGAAGGTGTTTGCGCACCGCTGCGTGTTGGTGTGCCGCTGCCAGGCTTTCCAGGGGATGCTCTGCCAGGGGCCAGGGGACAGTGAGGACTCCCCCAGCGGTGTCCCACCCCAGGGCCCCTTCGTCCTGGGAAATGTGCAGCCTGAGGTCTTCCTGACTGTCATCGAGTTCCTCTACACGAACAGCGTCACCCTCAACAAACACATTGTGAGTAGGGCTGGAGCTGGCAGGGAACATGGATATGGGTGGACAAGGGGTAGGGGGTACTTTGTGGTGCCAGACATGGAGGGGATACTCTTCATGATGCTTTCTGCCTGACGTACAGTGCAATGAGTGTGTGTGATCTCAGCCTAGCACAGTGGATTGTCTGGACCACCTGGTGGGTGTCTGCCCCAGCCTTGGGACAGCTGGTTGTGCACACTCTGGATGCTGGGAATGGGGACACCCAATACCCTCATGTGGCAGCCCCTTCCCCTATGGACGTGGCCCACCTGCGAGTTCCTACAGAGGCAGGAGGACACATGCCCTTGTCTGCCATGATCCTCTGTGGCTCTGTGTGATGATGGTCATGTCTCTTCTGCCTGTAGGCACTGGAGGTGCTGACTTCATCAGTAGAATATGGCCTGCAGGACCTGTGCAAGGTAAGGCCCTGCTTAGACTAGGATGGGTGGTCCCCTGATGCCCCCATGGGGGCTGGAGGTGGCTCTGAGCATAGCATCGTGGTGTATCACCTGGATCTCACAGAGGCTCAGTCCCTGCTTCCAATCCTGGAGGGTCTCTCCAGTGAGCTTTCCCCCTTAGTGGGGTGCAACACTGGCTCTGAACATCATGGGGCCCAGGAAACCCTGCAGGTGGCCAAGGAGGCTCATGTCTCCCGCACAGCAGCAGGAAAGCCCCTCTTCCATCACCCACAGATGCCCTCTGATCATGTGGCAGGGTGGTGCCGTAAGAAAAGCCCCAGTGCTGGAGAGCACTCAGCACCCCAGCTGCAGTGCTGCCAAAGGGCTGCGGCTCTGCGCTGGAAGGCTTTGTGAAGGCAGCAGTGAGTAAAAAGGAAGAGTGGGAGCTAGACAAGGAGGGGGCAGGGAGCTGGAGCGGCTCGGCGCTGCGGAGGGCGGCCAGGCCACGTCATCAGCGACTCCCGAATTGGAGCCGGGCGATGGCGTGACCTGCCAGCTCACGGCCGGACTTCCCCTGCTGCCCCCTGCGCCGGGAAGGGCTCAGCTGAGCCGCTGAGGCGCCCTGGGACGGGTGCTGCCGCATCACTCTGGGCGGACAAGCTCAGCCAAAGCCCAAACAGCGGCCAGGCAGGAAAGTAACATAAGGGGTGCTGCAGAAAAGAGGGAGTCGGTGCCCCGGCCGCGTGGCTCTCATCCCATCATCCAGCGGAAGCGTCCCTGGGCGAAGTGACTGGCAGTGGGAAGAGCCATAGAGGAGAGGAGGCAGAGGTGGTGGTGGAAAGGGACAGTAGGGAAAAGCCCGTGGCTGTGTGCCCAGCTGCAGAGTGACCTCATGTCCCTGTGGCAGATGACTCAGATGACTTCTGCTCTGTCTGATGGCTCCTCCCTGCACATCACATCCCCTTGGGTTTCCCAGGGGCTCTGACTCTGAGGTCCTGCTCCCCAGTAGACATGCCTGTCTGACTGCATCCCACCTGCATCACTCATATTTGGGCTGCAGCTGGAGTTGTTGGTCCCCTAGTAGTCACAGGCAGAGAGCAGCTGGCAGGCAAAATTGGACAAAGCTGGAATCACCCAGTGCACTATAGCTGAGACCAGACCTGCCTTCTGTGGCAGGACATGGCTGCATGGGGGATTAGGTGACCCAGCTAAGGCTATGAGGCTGGCTAGGGTTTGGTCACATTGCACGCAGTCTCTGGTGGAATCAGTGCCGGCGCTGGTTGCCCACAGTCCATTGCTGCTTTAAGAATCCTGAAGGACCAGAGGTGTCTCCAACCCCTTTCCCATATCCTGGGTGCTTAGGGAATGTTGAAACTCATGGGATGGGGTACTGGGGCTGGGTTCTCACTCTGCCCACCATCTTTTCATCTGCACTCTAGCTCTGTGTCACGTTCATCAAGGACACCCTGAGCATTGAGCAGGTCTGCGAGGCTCTGCAGGTGAGTCTGATCCCAGTGTGGCCACAGAGGCTTAAAAATGAACGGTGTGATTTTGGGGTAGGACCTGTCCTGACCCTCCTGGTGTTGACTGCTTGGTAGGTCAGGATTTCCTGCCCATTAATGTCCCAGAAGATGCCCTGCCATCTCCCAAGCACATTGTACTGGGGCAGCAAGGGCCACCACAGCCTGGCAGGGAAATGTCCTCATGCTGTCCTGAGCAAGGCTGGTCAGAGCTCCCCACTGCCAGGGTCTTGCAATCGTCCACATGAAACTGGGAGGCACTGTGTTTCTGGAAGCTCTCCTGGTTTTAAGGCCAGTTCCAAATACCCTGATGAGAGTTGGCACCTAAAATAGCCTTGGAAGGGCTCTCAATCGCCCTGTCATGCTGCTTGATGGGACCAAAGCTGCTCCTCAGAGAAGAGAAATTTGTTCCATCTCCCTTGGGCCAAAGCAGATCTCTTGGGGTGAGATGCTGGCCCTAGAGCACAGAAGCTCCTGCCACATGTGCCAGACTCCCATCATAAGCAGAGCTAAAATTGGCCAGGAGGAAACAAACGGAAAACCCCAAAGCCCCAGAGCAAAACAAATCTGAAGCAAACATCTCACCTTCCCTCCCTGCTTGCTTCAACATCAGTCCCCTGCTGTTGTGGAAAGGGAGGTGATGCTTTCCCTGCCTGTGCTCGTCCTGAGAACCCCACGCACAGGGGCTGCCAGCATGGGGGAATGGGGACGTGTCCTCCTGGTGCCCAGGTGAACAGTGCCAGCCCTGGGACAAGTGTTGCTGGGTAGGATTGGGGGCAGGATGAGAGCACAGGGGATGGTAACTATGAGGCATGATGGGACTGGCATCAGGATGCCATGTTGGGGGACTCTGAGCTGACCTTTTGCCCATGCAAGGAGAGCTGAAGATGAGTGGCACCCATGAGTGGCCTTGTGCAAGCAATGCTAGGGCCCCTCACCCACCTGGGACTGGGTGACATTCCTCAGCAGCAATGGGAAAATCAGGTGTTTCCTGCTGACAGCAGGGCTGAGTGATCTTTGTGGGCAGTAGAGCCACCAAAGCCTTTGTTGGGAGCAGGACAGACAAAAAATGGACCTTGGTTTCCCTTCCCCACTACACCTGCACTGTGGCACTCCTGCACAGGGGTGCTTGCCTTGCCTGGGTTCCTGAGAATGTCTGTGTCTCTGTAGAGCTTTGGCAGAGGGTGCATCCTGCCCTGGACCTCCTCACAGGTGTTGTGTTGTCCCACAGGCTGCGGTGACCTATGGGCAGGCAGACCTCCAGCAGCACTGCCTGTCCTTCATTGAGGGCTGCACTGCGGTATGGCTGTGAGGGGTGGCAGGGCGGTACTCCAGGGCATGGGGGACACTGGGAAATACAGGATCAGGCTGGGGACCAGGGGCCCTAAGAATGGAATGGGTGGAGGCTGGGCAGGGGAGGAAAGGTGCAAGGGGTATCTGTGGAGAAGATGCTGGGTGCCAGGTAAAGGATGACTGAGGGATACTGGGGTGCCAGGGAATAGGAGTCTGGATATGGGTATGCTGGGGTGCCAAGCTAGGATGGGTCTGGTGGTCCATGGAAGGGTAGACTGGTGTGGGGTACCAGCACCAGTGCCCTGATGCTGTGGTGTGCTGGCAGGCAGTTATACGGACACGGGGCTTCCACGAGCTCTCTGATGTGGTGCTTGCACGGGTGCTGCGCAGTGACCGCCTGGACGTGGACGAGCTGGACCTGGTACAAGCTGTGAGGGAGTGGGCACACGTCAGCTCAGTGAGTGCTACACAGATGAGTGGTCCTGGCTGGGCCCCACCTCCAGGCAGAGCCACCCAGGGGTGCCTGGACCCTCACCAGCTCACCAGCCCCATCCCTCATGTCCCACTGGCCAGCAGGCTGTCCTGGAGCGCCCAGTATCCGAGGTGGCTGCCCTGCCCGTGCAAGAGCTACGCTTGCCCTTACTAGCACCCAGCGAGCTGGCAACACTGGAAACACACAACCAGCACGATCTGCTTATCCCGGTGAGCTGCTGCCTCCTCTCAGGGTGCCCTGGCTGACCTCCTGGGCTGGAGGATGCTGCAGGGCTGGATTTTGGGGAGGACCATGCTGTGGTGATGCTGCTGGTGCTATTGCTCTCCTCTAACCAACAGATGGAAAGCATCGCAGCGGCCTGGCGGTCCCATGCACTGAGGAAGGGGAGTGGGGTGCCCTCCCACCTCTGCCGGCCTCGGCGTGGCACACGGCCCCGTGAGCACCACCGCCGCCTTGACCCGCATGCCAAGTAGGGGCTGGGTGTTGAGGTTACCCCCAGTCCAATCTGGGGGCTCGGGCAGCAGCAGTGCCTCCCAAGCAGCAGTGGGGCAGGCTGTGGGGCTGGGCCCTACCAGAGGTGCTTCCCTGGTCAAGAGCATCAACACAGTGCTTTGCCTCGCAGCTTCGGGGTGAGAGGAGCATGCCTGAGTCACCCCAAGCCAAGTGCAGGGAGTGGAGTGGGGGGTCAGAGCTGGGCCGTGGGATGGGTGCGAGGACACCCAGGGGCCCGCACGCAGCCTGGGTAGTGATCCCAGGGGTGGTGGGGCTGCGGGGGGTCCTTTGCGAGATGGGGACGCGGCGAGCTCGGCCTCTCGCAGCCCCACCGCCGCTCCCCTAGCCGGGCCCTTTGCTGAGCCTCTTCCCCGGAGCTGTGCTGCCCTCGGCCGGCAGCGAGGCTGCGCTGCAGCAGGCAGCGAGCGCCGACACAGCCCCGCCTCCACCCCACGGCAGCGATGGGAAGGGGCTGAGCGGCCTGAGAGATAGGGTCTTGGAGGCGAGACCGTGGGAGGAGAGGAACCAGTAGCTCTGCACCCACTCGGCACCGCCGCTCCCACGCCAGTGACCCCTCTCTCATCCCGAACCCCAGCCCAAGCGGCTGCCTTGGCAGCGCTTTCCAGCCCCTCACAGCCTCCGGGACACGCTCGCACAGCGCCAGGCTGTCAGCCCCTCCGCAACCCCTTCTTGCACACCCCACCGCATGTGGGTCTGTCCCAAGCACCCCCCACCCCCTCCGCTCTGTGCCACTCAGGAGAAAGGGCCAGACAAATCAGGTAATTTATATATAATATATATATTTACTCTTTAAAAATAAACCTTCGGTCCCCACTACCGCCTGTACAAACTACAAAAATAAACCTTTGCTCTCTTTGATATAAATAACTTAGATGGCGTGGGGGGGGGGGGGGGGGGGGAGGGAAGGAGAGAGGCTGCCCACCGTGCCCACGCCTGGCACGGGGACGGGGTGCCCGGGGCCACCCCAGCTCAGCGTCAGTGTCTGGGTGCCGGGGAGGGCCGGGCCGCGGGCACAGCAAACGCCGATGGAGTTAAAGTGCTCGGTAATGGCGTGGACGGTGCCCGGGATGGGAATGGGGACACGGGGCTGGCCGCAGGGACAGCCCCGTTGCATGGGGACATGGTGAGAAATGCTATTTCCCAGTGAGATGTGCCCGCTGGCACCACGGGCGCCCATGTGAGCGTGCACGGCCCTGTGCCTGTCACCAGGGCCAGCATGGCACAAGGGGCTGTGACAGTGGGACAGCTCAGGTGTTCAGCACAGCAAGGACCACCCCAAGGACTCCCCTGCAAAACCCTGCCTGTATGGTGGGTGCAGCTGTGACACATCCTCCATCTCCAGCCATCCCACGCTCCCCCGTGGGGAAACTGAGGCACGGGGCAGAGCGTCGGATGGAGTGAGATGCCTGTGGCTGCCCAGCACTCCTAGAGTGGGGGCATGACCAAGGTCTGTGCCCCTGCCCCAGGCTTCTGCTGTCTCTGGCAGGTAGCCCTGCGCCGGCAAAGGGCCCGTCCCCTCCTGCCTGCACCCTGGGCAGCCAAGTGAGGCCATAGGCTGAGAAATAAATCTTTTAAAATAAGCTTAAAAATATATATCTCTCTATAGATAGTTTCCCTTTGCAATAAATAAAGGTGGGGAGTGCCTGCCCCAGGCCTTGCCCGCAGCACCCCAGGGCATGGCTGTGTCTGGAACTGTCCCTTTCATGGGGGCAGGGGGCATCAGGGCACCCTATTGGGGCAGCCCAGCTCATGGCCCGGGGTGGTGTGTCCCAGAAGGAGGCGACAGGGAGCAGGCAGTGACCTCACAGTGGGGATGCTGGCAGGGCACTGAGTCTGCCTTGCCAGCAGCTCCAGAAACAGGGAGGGGGGTTAGTGCTTCCATTTCTGGGGGTCAACAAGCCCAGTACAGGGTAATCCCAAATCCTGGGTGAGGGGACATGGCACCATTGGCACAGCCCTAGATGTGAGACTTGTGAGCATGGCGTGGCCTGCACACAGCTTGCATAGAAGTGCCAGCCTGCTCTGCCAAGCACCAAGAGGTGTGGAGGTGGCTGGTCCTCCTCAGCCGAAACCGGGGGGCATCACCGCTCCGGCGATTAGCAGCACTACGCGGGCGACCCCGCTCTGCACCCTCCTGTGCCCACCAGGTGCTGAGGAGATGCTCTGCCCCAGAGCTGGTAACCTGTGAAGAGAGAACAGGGGAGGTCATCTTGGTCTCTCCAAATCCACCCCATACCCCCATGCCAATGTGTATGAGCCCCAGTGTAGGGTCCTCATGTTCCCAAGCTCACCTAGTGCCGGGCACCTGCCCCTCGGCGTCCCATGCTCTGCATCTCAAAGGCATCAGATATAGTAGTGCCACCAGTGCTGGGTACACTGGGCTCCTCCAGACAGTCTCGCTCGCCACTGGCAAAGCCCTCAGGGCCAAAGCTGGGGTAGGAGCCAGGCAGTGTGGGGTGCAAGGCCACTGTCACTGAAGCAGTGGCTGTGACAGTGGCATAGCTGCCAGCAGGACCCTGCAGGTGGGTGCTATAAGTGGGCAGTGCTGTGGCAGGAGCTGGTTGGGCACCTGGTGGGCAGGATTGTGCGTGGTCTTGGGATGGCATGGGGCCCAGCTCCCCAAAAGGCAGGGAGGGTGCAGGCTGTGGGCCGGGAGCCTCCTTCTTCCCTTGGACCTCTGGGCTGTCCTTGTAGGGCTTCAGCACCTGGAAGGGGGACATGGAGCATAAGGGCCCTCAGCCATGAGAAGCATCCCTATGGCAACCCCGGCAAGACTCACAAGCCCCTGTCTCCCTTGGCTCTATCCATGACCGTTTTACAGGGGATGTTAGGGGTGCCACAGTGGGCAGAGACACTCACGGTGATGCGGGGAAAGCTGGGGTCTTTGCCGGCTTCCAACAGGATGTGTGCTGGAGCAGAGGGCACAATGAAAGGCCCCCGGGGGCTGCTTGTCCCCACACCCTCTGCATAGTGTTCCGTGTCTGAGGGGTCAGGGAAGGCAGCAGGCCAGGCTGGCGCATGCCGGACATACAGCCCCCCAGGGCCCAGGCATGGGGGCAAAGGCTCTGGCTGGGGCAGACGGGAGCAGTTATCCACTGGGGATGCCTGGGGAGAGAGGGGGAAAAAGTCAGAAGGACTTAGCACATTCAGGAATGGAAGAGTGTGGGGTGGCAGGGAGTATGAGGTGATGTAAGGATGAAGTAAGAGCTATTTAAAGTGAGGGAGTTACAAGGTAAAGCAGAGATGGGGTCAAATGGGACAGGGAGGGATGTGGAGAGTAGAGCGTGAGGTGAGGCAAGAACAGGGTCAAGCAGGTTTGGGGCAGAGAGAAGAAGGATGGGGTAACAGAAGTTACAGAGTGAGGGGCTGAGGTGGGTTTGAAGTGAGGTTGGGACAGCACAACACAAGGGTGGGTATAGGATGAAGGGGCAGTAGGGGATTGAGAGAGGCGGGGGGGACAGGCCGAGGCAGGATTGGGGTCTTGTACCTCAGGTGGTGGCCCGATGATGGAGAGCATGACTGGCAGCAGCACCAGCCCATTGAACAGCCCCAGCAGCGTTAGGATGGTGAGCACCGCAAAGAAGTACCTGGGGTGCCACAGAGAGGGTAAGCAGGGAGAGATGCCATGAACCCCATCCCACTCCAAACATGATTTCCCACATCACACCCTTTAACCTCTCCAAGTCTTCCTAGCCTCCATGCAAGATGAGGTGGGTGCCCTGAGCAAAACACATCCTTGCCAGCTAAGGGGGTCTGCCACACTCCTCAGCCTCCACTGCCAAACCCTGTGGGAAGCAGCAAGAGGCTGGTTTATTCCCCTCCAGTGCTCACCTCATGATGAAGTCAAACTCGGAGCCAGCCAACATGAGGACACCCAGGAGGGTGGAGATAGCACCATCCATCACAGGGGCAAAGGTGTGCTCCAGTGCTGTGGCCGAGCGCACGTTCCTGCTCCCCGCAGCTGTCAGGAAGCCCTGCACAGGACAGGGATGTCACACAGGGTTCACCCTTGTGTGCCACCCATGACATGACCACCCATCAGCACATAGCCAAGGGGTGAGTGTGCTGGGGAGAGGGAACTGGGGCACCCTGCAACTGAGCAGGGGTCTACTTATGCTTACCAGAGCCACATGGACAGTGAACTCCACACCGATGCCCACTGAAGCAATGAGAATGACCACAGGGATGGCACTCAGCTTGATGCCCATCAACCCCATGATGCCAAACAACTCCACTGCCATCATGGCCAGAATGGAGACCTAGGGAGGTGGTGAAATCAGTGACGGGTTTCTCTGCCCTAGTGTGCCAGGACCTACTCCTCCATACAGGGCAGCCTTATTCCATTGTTCCTTTTCCTTCTATTCAGGGTGTTTCTCTGTCCCATTTCATGCAAGTGGCCTTCACCCTCCTCTGCATGGATGTCCCCAAACCCCTGCTCACTATATAAGTTCCCTTCACAAGAAGTGTCCCATATCCCTCTATATGAGTGCCCCAGTCACTGCCATCTGAATATGGGCGTTCTCCTCACCCACTTCTGCACAGATGTCCCCAGATCCCTGACCTCTCCTTATGTTTCCTTCATAAAAAACATCCCTGACTCCTTCACATGGGTTATCTCCCATCCACTGCTACCTACCACTGCTACCAGGGTGTCCCTTTCACTCTGGGTGTCCCTGGCCAACCCATCACCCCAAAACAGATATTCAGGTCCACCAAGCAAGATGGGAGAAGGGCAGCATGTCCCTGTCCTCACCCACCAGGAAAGCAGCATGGCCAGTCACCCTCCTGTCCCCATACATCTGTGTGCATACTCACAATGATGCCAGCTGTCCAGGGGTTGAGCAGCAGCAGGGCGCAGACAAGGAAGGTGCAGGCCAGCAGGATGCTGATGGCTAGCAGGAACCAGTGGCGCAGGCCTATGTACTGCTCCCAGAAGAGGAATGGGTAGCCACTGGGGTAGCTGAGCACGCCGTGATGCTGGGCAGCCTCCCGGCAGATGGCCCGCACGCTCTCGATTGCCTCCACAAAGTCAGCTGTGCGACGCAGCCCGCTCAGGTAGAAAGGGAACTGGGCAAACTCCAGTGGCTGGGCTGCTGGGACTGGGGAGGAAAGCATGGGCAGTGTGAGGGTACGGGCAGCACAGTGTCACCCCAGGCATGCTATCTTGACACCACAGGGCTACGGAGTGTGTGGGGAGCTGACAGGGGGCAAGGAAGAGGGGGCTTTTCTCTGCTTGCAGGATGCTTTTGGGGTGTGGGTGTTACAGTGAGCAAAGGGTTTCTCTGCAGGATAATGTTTGTGGGGCAGAGGGAGAGTAGAGTGGAGGGGCTTTGCATTAAGATGCTCACGGGCTGAAGCAAGATGGTGTTGCTGCATGCTAAGGGCACAGGGAATACCACAGTGGAGTGCTCAGAGTGCAGAGGGATGACCGTGGAGCACAGGGAAGCAGGGCAGTTTTTCTACTGGAAAATGTTGATGGGATGAAGCATCTGCGGGCTTTCTCTTTGGGGAGATTCCTGCAGGGCAGGAAAGGTGTAGGAAGCAAGGTCCTCTGCAGGGGGATGCCAGAGGGTAGAGAGGACCCTGAGGAGCCCACCATTCTCACTCACTTCGCAGGTTCTCGCCCGTTGTGTCATACTTGTCATGGATCCACTCAGGTGGGGGAGGGTAGAAGTTGGCCTGGGAGGCGGCAAAGCCCAAGGGGTCGTTGCTGGCCCACACTGTTAGGCATATGTAGAAGGTGTCAGGGGGGATGATACCGTTCTCGTCCACCAGCCGTCGTGTGGTCAGCTACAGACAGAGAGAGAGTAGAAGCAGACATGAGCAGGGCAGCAGACGCAGCATCATCCCCTGCTCAGTCACCCGAGCCCTGTCCCCACGCACCTGATTGAAGTTGAAGGGCTCCTTCTTGTTGCCGGTCTGGATCAAGAGCTTGTAAGCCAATGCCCCGTCCTCGGAGCCGTTGCGATAGCTGTCATGGGTGATGCGCCCAGCTTGCCAGTCCTTGTCAAAAGTGGCCTGGAGTCCTGGGGACACAGCACAGGGGTGAGCATCCCTTGGAGCACATCACCCTGCATGGTATCCCCTGTGCCCCAGGGAGCATGGTGCCACTGGGATGGGTGCAAGAAAACCCCAGGGCTCAGCTTGGCATTGCTGGGCAGCTTGGGGACACCATGAGACCACCCTCCCCAGGCTGCCACACACCAGGGAAATAATTTCCAGTCCAATAGGTAAGGTGCAAGCTGGAGAGGGGGTCCTTGGGCAGGGGATGCAATGGAGAAGAGGGATGTCCCTCACCTCGCAGCCAGTCCTGGAAATAATGGAGCCACATCTTGGGCAGGTCATGGTTGTCCTCTCGCACCACATACTTGACGGTGCTGAAGGCCCGGTGTAGGTTGAGCAGGGCAGCTTGGGCGCCTGGGTAGTGAAAGCCACCCTTGGTGACAATGAACATGTTGTAGAAGGAGAAGTACTTGAACTGGGCCGAGATGAAGGCATGCGCTTTGGTGTCCCGTGGCACGATGTCCGTCAGGTAGAGACCATCGTGCACCATGGTGGTGCCGTAGAGGCTCAGCCCCAGCAGTGCCAGAAACAGCACTGCTACCACCACCTGTGGGGACAGCAGGAGGAGCGTCAGAAGGGGTTCCTGTCCCACTGCCTCACCTCAGGTGGCATCACTGGGGCTGTCCCCACCTCACCTTGGTCCGGGTGCGCAGGAGGAGTGGGGCGTATTTCTCCCGGGCAAAGTCGGCAAGGCTCCAGCGGCAGAACGGCAGGGGAACGCACTCCCGCCCGCCCTTGGCCTCATCCAGCTGCGACAGCAGATCTCGAGTGGAGCTGGATGGAGCAAACACCTGCGAGCCCAGGGGGTCACTTGGGGGCAGGAGGACAGCTGGTGAGGTGCACACCTGGGAGGTAGGTGGCAAGACAGTGACAACATGGTGGCCCGAGGAGTCGCAGCGGGTGAAGGCTTGCACAGTGGTGGTGATCTGGGTGCTTGTGGCCATGCCAGGGTGCCCATAAGGGGAAGGGTGGCAGGTATGGTTGTCATTGGCGTCGGCAAGCTCCTGGGGTTGGATCTGGATGACTCGTGATGAGCAAGGACTGCAGGGAGTGAGGAAAAGAGGAGAGGGAATGAAGAAGATGTTGAAGGAGAGGAGCAGAGTCACCCCATGGTTCTGATGGGCACCCATGGGGTCAGCCCCAGCCCAGCCAGCCCAGCACTGGTACCTGTAGAAGCAGCAGAGGATGTCGAGCCGATGTTTCTCCCGACGGTACAGGTCCAGGCTTAGGATGGCAGGGAAGACGAACAGCACCATGGCAAAGTTGAATACCACAACCACTGCAGCCTGTGAGCAGGGGTAACATGTCAGAGTGGGGTCTGGCCATCCCTTCCTGCTCCCCTGGAGAGGGACCCTGGCCCTACCTGGAGGGAGAAGGCACGCAGGGCAGGGATGGGCACCAGGGCTGCCATGAAGAAGGCAATCATGTTGCTGACTGAGGTGAGAGTCACACTGGTCCCTGTACGCTTCAGGCACTCACCTGTTCTCTCCTGCAAGGACAGAGGGAGTGAGTGATGAGAGGAGCTCTACCAAGTTCAGAGGGGACTGGGCAACTCCTGGGCAGGGCCCAGTGCTAACCTTGAAAGGGATGTGTTGGCTGGTCTCAGTGAAGGCATGAGCCAAGAGGAACATGTCATCCACACCAATGCCAAGAGCCAGAAAGGGCAGTACCTGCAAGAGAGCAGCTGACATCAGTGGGGGAAACATGGCTACTGACTGGGAGGGGACCTGGCCACCCTGCAACTTCCAGGGCTCCAGCAGCCCCAGGGTAACAAGTTCTTTCCCCAACACATACCTGGGTGGTGGCTGCATTGAAGGAGATGCCCAGCAGTGAGCAAAGCCCCAGCCCAGAGGCCACGGAGAGAGCCACAAGCAGGACCCCAGCCAGGCCCACAGCCCCTTGGGACCTGGAGCAGTCCCATCGCAGCATGGTGACGCAGGCGTAGGCCAGCTGCAAATGCACAGTGGGTTAGTGGGGTTTGAGGTGGTGAGAAAGGGACTGTGGGAAAGGAGAGGGAGGGAGCACACGCACCATGAGAAGGTAGCCCCCAGCCACTCGGATGACACTGATGTCGGAGAAGGATTTCATGATGTCATTGAGAGTGGTGGTGGAGAAAGCATGGACATTCTGCGTAGCGTTGGGTGGGATTGAGTCCTGTGCCAACTGCCAGAAACACAGCCCATTAAAGGAGTCAGCACCACCTCGCTCCCCAGTACATCCCCTGTAGAGCCACCCAGGGTGTCAGTCACTCTAGGGACCAACCAGACCACAAGAGAAGGAGGGATGCCCTGACCCACAGCCACACAAAAACCTGGGTGCAGTGGAGATGCCACATATAGGCTCACTCCTGTCTGGACTCACACGGGGGCTGTTCCCCATGCTCACCTCCACAAATTTCCTCTGCCAGGCTTCCAGGATAGCACCTGCTTTCTCCTCACTCCAGCTGATGTCATGGATCTCGTAGTCATCCTTGAAGTGTTCAAAGAGCTGCCGAGGACTCATGAGGAGGAACATGGTCTGCAGGGCCTCAGCGCTGGGAGACAGGCACGCACCTTGCTGGGACCAGCTGCAGTGGCCCAGGATGCAGGAATGGGTCCACCCCCCCCCCCCAAAGACTCCCTGTCCCACTGCAGACACCTGGGAGAGCATCCAGGCATCCTGCCTCTGTCCTCTGAGGCACTGCCCAACTTGTGAGCCCCACTCTTCCAGACAGCCCCACAGCCCCTCTTGCAGCCAAGGCATGTTCCCATGGGCATCAGATAAGGATAAAGGAACCCCACTCCAAACCATCCCTAGACTGAGTGCTGTGCCCGGGTCCTTGTGCTGTGCCCAGGGACACCCACACTACAGTGGCTCTTACCGTAGCAACTTGCCCTGGGAGTCTTTGGTTGCGCCACCTAAAATCAGCTCCTGCTGCCAGCGCATGAACTTCCTGGAGAAGCCATGGCAGCCTCCCGAGAGTTCAGCTGGGATATCAGGGCTCTGTGGATAAAGGGGAGGCATCAGGAATGCAGGACTGTGGAGCAGGCAGGAGAGCAGCAGCAAGCCCCCACACCAACACCCAGTCCCCATGGGCTGTGACGCACCTGCTGACTCTGCTTGTTGGGGGCACTGGGGGGGCACTGAGGGTCATGGGGGTCTAGGCAAGGCCGCTCCATGTAAGCCTGCCCCACCTCTGCCTTATCCAGAAGATCTTTGAAGCCTTCTAGGGACGTGAATTGCCCCAACTCCTCCATCAGCTGCAGAGGGTCTAGATTGCTCCACTGGATGTCTGGGCGGCCCCTGAGGAGAGAGGCACCAGGCTGATGGGGAATGCTGAAACCCACATGTAGTACAACCATGGCCATTGCCACCCCGCTCCGTGGATTCTGGAGGTGCCTTTGAAGACAGGGTGCAAGGATGCAGAGGCGCAGCATCAGTCTTCAGTGCATACCCTGCCCCCTTCCTGGGACTGCCTGCAGCATCCCCGTGCCCTGCACAGTGCAGCGGGCTTGCCCGAGTCAAGTAGCGTGCCTGATCCTGTTAGGCTGGGACAAAGCGGGGGGAGCCGGCCCCACTGCCCGGCCCCGCTTTGTGCGAACAGTCAGGCCGATTACTGCCCGTGGGCTAACATCTTGATAGAGGGCAGCAGGCAGGCGAGGTCTCCCAGCATCCCCTCTAGCCCTTCCTGCCATCTCACCCCACGTTGGAGATTTTAAGGCTCAGAAGTGGTTCTGGGGCTGAGAACAGTGCTAGGAGCAGAGTGTAGCCCAGGTCCTTGGAATCCAGCAGGACCCCACGGAACTCGGATACCCAAGAGAAGAGACTTTTCCATTGCCCATGGATGCTTTGCTCCTCCATCTCAGCCTAGGGTGCTGGGGGCCAGCTCCCAGCCTCACTTGGCTTCTTTTTTAAGACAGAAAGAACACACAAAAAAGCCAATAACCCAACCCAGCACTCCAAAAAGGGAAAGAAAAAGGCCCAAGCGAGTGTGGGCTCTGGGGAGAAACGCAGCCTAATAATTCATGAAGGCTGGCTGGGCCGGAGCCGGCCGTTCGAGATTCCCACATACCAACCGGAGCTGCCGCTGCTTCCAAAGAGAGCCCCTTTTATCTGCTTTCGCTTGCTTCACTGAGCCAGGGCAAATCCTTTTGTCTTTTCATAGATTGCTGCTCTTTGTTCTCCCAGCTCCCGCCCCGCTCGCCCCTCGGCGTTAAAAAGGGGGACAGTCCCCATGGGCTGGCCGGCGCTCAGCTGGTGTGCTCGCCCGGGCACCCACTCACCCGTCTGCAAGCAGAGATGGATCCCACTGCTGCTGTGGGTGCCATCCTGCCTACTGTGCATCCCAGCCCCAGGATGCTGCCCGCCGTGGCAGATGATGCCGCCGGCATCCCACTTGGCATGGCCTTCTCAGCCCCTCAGCTCCCAGCTGCTCCCCAAGCTGGGACAGGCAGAAACAGAGGTTCTGGGGGGCAAAGCTGGTCCTCTAATTCTGGCTAGGGATATTGCGGCCCCTTCCCCCTCCTCCCGTCCGGCAGCAGCCTGAATAAGGCCACTATTTTATCTGTTTGGCAAGGGGCAGCTTTCAGAGCAGCATTAGCATGAGAAAGCATGGGGCTGCGTTTGCTGACAATGCACAAGCCACCCGGCTCTCCCGGACAAACACAGGCGTAAACAGAAGGAATGTGTGTGTATGTTGGGGGGGGAGTCCCCCCCAACCCAGCCCCGGGTCCCCAGCCCCACCACTGTGGTGCAGAGAGGCAGCCAGGAGTCACCCACCACCCACCCTGGGGACTCAGTGCTTTCTGTGTTCCTGGCACTGCACAGGAGTGTAGGTGTTTCTTCACCATTGTGGCACCCACAAAGCACTGTTCAGGGGAGCAGCCCCCAGGGATCTGACTATGGCACCCTATGTGTCCATCCCTGGTCAGTGTGATAGCAATGCACGGCATGGCACGGCAGAGTTGGGCTGCTGCCGGCCCACCATGTCACCAAGGCCAGGCAGGCAAGGGTGTGGAGCTGCCCCTGGCGTGTCGACCCAACAAGACACACAATGGTGGCAGGACCATTCTGGGGCTGAGCAGGGGAAGCACCAGGGGAACCCTGGAGTATCAAGGCCAAGCTGCAGGGGAAGGTGAAGCACAGCACCTCAGCAGCAGCCCTAGTCCCGATCCCATCCGTGGTCTCCCCAGAACACTCACGGGAGGTAGGCTGAGCCACCCTGCAGCTTGGAGCCTTCCCAGAAGCAGTCCAGCGGTGTCAGGATCACACAGGGGAACAGCTTCTCTATCATCTGCAGGAGAAGGAGATGTGAGCAGACATCAAGAATGGAACAGATTCCCCTCTACTCCCCACCGAGTTCTGCTGGGCTGCCCAAACCTGTGCCCTCCCACATGGAGGCAGCAGCGCCTTTGCACCACAGCCCAGCCACTGCCCTTTCCTGGGGGATCAACGCCCCGCGGGGAGCTCCGCGGGCGCCATGCCATGCCCAGCACTCACCCTCTCGATCATGCCGTTCTCAATGATGGGGACGCCTGACTTGTAGCAAATCTTGTTTAAATCCCACGATCTGGAAAAGCAGAAGGAGGAGCTGAGGACAGGCATCATCCCGCAGGGCACACAGTAAGGGGTGGGAAGACACAGAAGGCATGGCGGGGGTCCCCGCCCCCCACTCCCGGAGCCGGACTCACTTTCCGTACAGCGAGACTTGGACTTTGCTGGCGGCCAAGGCCGCCTCGAGGTGGAGCTGCAGGGCCTCCTGCGTCAGGATGTTCTCCCCATCCCTCTTCGGGGTCTGGATCAACATTTGAGAGGTGTAGACCGACTCCTCGCCCAGCTTCTCCTTGGTGTAGCGCAGCTCCTGGCTTACTCGGCTGCCGGCTGCAGAGAGGACCATGAAATGTCCTGTCAGTGCCAAAGCTCGCAGATCCCCCACTCCTACTTGTCTAGCCCATCAGGACGCCCAGGGAAAGGGACAGGCAAGACTGAGACCCTGCAGCATGGTGCCACGTTAACCCAGGGACACTTCTTGCCATGGGGTTTCCCAACTGCTGTATCCTCTGGGTGTTCACACCCAGGGCACTCAAGCAAGAAGAAACCTCAGACACACTGGACCAGGCATTCCCCTTCCCACCAACATCAGTATTTCAGTCTGAGTGGCTCTTTGGCTTTCCTTTCCCTGGAAAAACACAGTGGATGGACAACTGGTGAAGCAGATGGGACACATCTTGTCCACTCCCACCAATGTGCTGTGGTGGATGCTGCAGATGTCCAATGCAACCGGTACCAATGCAGCAAGTGAAAACTGGGACATTCACCACCATTTCTGCTTAGCTGCTCCCTGGCACCTCAAAGCAGGCAGTGTTTTGACTACGGAATAGATATAGGGAGAGGTAGACACCCCTGAGTCCCACAGGTGCAGGATGCTGTGGGAGGAGTTTGGAGACATGGGAGGGACACAGTGCTGAGTAGCTCCAGGGGGACCCTTCTCCTCCTGTTGAGGCCCCGGGATCTGTTCCCAATGGCAGCAGGAGAGCCCAGAGCATGACAGGGCCGAGGTTTCTAAGAGAAGCCACTGACTTCATTTGTGGCTCCCTCGGCGCAGGAGAGAAATCCCCTCCCGGCCAGCCAGCGCTGAACTGCAGCCCGGGGCTGCCTTTTGCATGGCAGAGCGCCTTCCCCGGGACAGCCATCCCCAGACCCACTCAACGAGAGGCTCCCATCCCTCTCGGCATGGCGAAGGCGGGACAACACAGCCCAGACGAGGGCGGGAGGCTGATCCTGAGAATCCCCAATTGCAACACGCAGCCATCCTGCTCCCAGTCCGGGGAGGGGGGAATGGGGGAGGCAGGGGAAGAGTAATGCATGTAGCCCCCATGGTAGTGCCATCCCAGGGTGCCCAACATGGGGGTGCACCTCAAGGCAGCGCTGCTGGCAGGGTAAGGCCAGCTCCTGCCCAATCCCCGGGTGCTGGGGAAAAGGGAGGGGGGCAGGATCCATCCGCGCCAGGCTGTTCCCTCCGCGAAAGGCGGGGGCCCTGGCAGGCCTGGCCCTCCGCCAGCACCGAGGAGGCCAGAGAGAGACCACAAATAAGGAGCAGAATCTTCCCTTTTAATGACTTATTATATGGGTTGGTGTTTTTGGTTTGGTTTTTTTTTTTTTCCTCTTCTCTTCCCCTGTTTTTTGGGAATGGGGAGGGGGAAGCATCTTTATTGTTTCTGGCTGGGCAGGGGAGCAGCTGGTGTCCATCAGATGCCAGTTGGGATAGAGGTTGTGCCAGGGCCAGGGAAGGAGGCGGGGGGGGGGTGGGGTGTAGAACAACGACAGACACAGACTTTGTGTGTGTGTGTGTCAGAGGGGACAGTAGTGCCCGGGGCGAGAGGATGAGGACACAGGGAGGGTGGGTGTCACAGTGGGGGGACAGGGCACTCGTCCCCTTCCCGCAGGCTGGGAGGTCGGGCAGGAGGTGCATCGAGTTGCTCTGATCTCAGCTGTGCCACCCACGCTGAACCCAGAGGGGTGGTGGGACAAAATGATAGTGGGGGGGGCACCCGGCATCACCACCACTCCCAGGTGACACATCCTGCTGTGCCCTGTGGGTATCTCCTCCCATCACATCTGCAAGCACAGAGTCAGGGGGAGCACCCCAAAAAAGTAAAGAAAAAAAAAAAAAAGAGAGAGAAAATAAAAAGCCGTCCCTTGTAATTAGTGTTAATTTGGAACAGGGCACTGCGAGCCGTCAGCAAGCTTCAAAGGCCGTGAGGAAGCCTCAAATTCCAACACCCTAATTAACCAAAAAGCAACATGAAAAGACAAGGCAGCGCACACAGGGCTGCCAAGGACACTTCAAACGGGCGCACGCCCGCCGGCCGGCCAGCCAGGGCCCAGAGCGGGGTGAGACACCCCATGCCGCACGCAGCCCCCCAGCCGGGGAGGGAACTGGTGGGGGACGACACCCCAATACCAACAATGAGCACATTAATGAGGAACTGTATGTAAATTCTTCTTTCGTATTTTTTTTCGCCCTTTTCTCTTTGTTAATTCCAATTAACAAAGGGAGCCTTCGGCTTTTTCATGCAAAGGGCCCTCTTGTTGCAATGAGGCGCCCAGTTCTGCTTATTAACAGTCCTCGAGGTCTGGCTTCACCCCACCCAGACCCCCACACTGGACGAAGTGACCCCTACGCCACCCCCAAAACCCCCATGGTGGGACCTGGGGGCATGACAATCGCCGGAAGCAGCCGTGCCTTGCACAAGCATCCTCCCTGGGGCAGGCATCACTTCACGGTACCACTGGCTGGGAGATCTGTGCTGCAGGGGAGTCAGTGCAGGCATGCAGCAGAGCGGACGGCACTCCACGCCTACTGGCACCCCAGACAGCCAGGTTGCAGAGCAGACTCCCACCGCGCCTAAGCGGTGCGGGTGGCAGGGATGGGACAGGGTCCCCCTGCAGCGAGGGCGGCTGCGCGTGCGGCTGCCTCTTGCCCGCAGGCCACACCGGGGGAGCTCCCCCCATAATTACAGCATCTGCCGCAAAATTACAGAGCACGGCGGGAGCCTCCCTGCCCCCTTCCTGGCCACCCTGCCTGAGCCATCCCCCCACCACTGCTCCCCAAACCCTCCTGGCACAGGACTCTCGGTCGCAGCCCCAGTGCTGCAGCCAGCTCGCAATGGCTGCTCCGCCCACACCCTCCAGCCATGGGCAGTTCCAGGACGAGGGGGGGAAAGGAACTGCTCCCACTCCTAGCCAGGACATAGTTGCAGCCCCTGCATTGCCCCCTGCCCAGGAAAGCGTCTGACCCAAGATCACCTCACACCGCTCCAGGGGCTGCCGGCACAGATGGGACTCTGCTCAGATGGCCTGGGGTCAGAGTAGCTCATGACAGATCCTGCTTCCTCCACCATAGCTGCAAGTCTCTTGGCACAGAGTTTACCCCCACGCAGCCACCCTAACTAGCATAACAGCAAGGAAATATCCCACTGTGCTCACCCAGGCCAGAAGGTGGGCAAACCCCACGAGAGCTCTGTCCCAAGCTGCCCATGTGTGAGGTACAGAGGGCTGAGCACACCAGAGCAGCATGCCTGGGCAGCACCCAGAGGGCAGTGGGTCGAGGCAGGCTGCCAGCCCCACACAGAGCCTTCCCTGCCTGGCAAAGGCAAAGGGGCCAGAAGAGGTGCTGAGGACCACAGAAAGGCACTAGCTGCTCCCAAGGACACACATGCTGCTGCAAGGGTCATTTTGTGTCCCCCCCAGGGTGGGTGGAGACTGAGACCAACAGCAGTACCACCGCTCTGTGGATGAGAAGCCAGGTGTTGCCAGCAGCTGTCACCACCATTTGGGTGACCCAAGTGGGACAGGGTGGCAGGATGAGAGCATGCTTGGGTACACATTCTCATTTAGTCCCCAAAAAACAGACCCTGTCCTCCTGCCTGGTGTAATGGGGCTATGGGATGTGGTGGCAAAAGGTGACAAGTCCCAGATTTGGCTGGTGCTTGGAGAATGCTGCAGCCCTAACCCCAGATCCAGCGGGGCAGTAATGGGTGGGAGGGAGAAAGCTGTGTCTCTGGAGAGCAGTCCACTTTCTGCAGCACAACATCCCAATGCCAGGGCTATAAAACTCCCTTCAAGTCCTCAGCTGGGAGAGGGGCAGGCAAGGTCAGGCCAAGATCCCTAAGGAAAAAGCCATCTTCATGGGGATATCCCTCTGCAGCACCCTGCCCCTAAGGAGGCAAACACTAGACTGTCGAGCCATCTCACAGCACAGACCAAGTGCATCCCACTGGCAGATACGATCACTGCTGGGTGACTAAAGTCCCCAGGGGCATCAGAGATACCAGCACCATCCCGCACCGCAGCGCCATCCTGCATCCTGGCAGAAGGGGGTCCCGAGGCACCGCCCCGAGCATCCCTTGGCTGGTCGCTTCCCCGTGCCGAGCTGTGCGCAAGCCGGAGGCCACCTTCAAAGTGTTGTGGGGCGGATTAGCTGGATTAGGGAGGCAGTGAAAGGACCCATGCTGCTCCAGAGGAAGTCTCGCCCAGGGCACGCTGAAAGAGCCATTTTTACCTGTCCCAGCCGCTACCACCAGCCTCGCCAAAAGCCCTGCGGCCCCATCCTGTCAAAACACGTCCTCCCAGCCCCATTCACCCCATGGCACAGGGAAGGAGGGGGGGGTTAGGTGGGTGGCAGATGGGTGTCCGCAGCAGCGTTGAGAGATGAACGAGAGCTTGCTGCTGCCCTGGCGTCTCCAACCAAAGCTGGCCCCAACCAAAGCTGGCCCCAAAGGGGTTCCCACTGCCCGGCTAAGTCAAGAGGGGAAGCAGAAGAGGGGGATGTCTTCAAAAAGCCAGTGATGGAGGGGCTGAAAGGGCCCTTTTGGGGCCAGCTCCCCAGCCGTCGGCCCCAGCCGAACCCTTTTGTTTAACGGCAAAGCTAAATTAATGTCTTTATTACCCCAAATCGCGGGGCAGCGGTTCCCAGTGCAGGGAGGGGGGGGCAGCCGGCAGCTCGCACCGCCCCAGCCGGCACCGAGGGGAGAGCGCGACCCCCAAAAAAAGAGAGGAAAAAAAAAAGGGGGGGGGGGGGGGAAGAGGGGATTCAGTTGGGAACTATTCACCGCTAAGACTCCTGTCAGCATTGACATAAATTTCCACTGGTGTTGGCATTTAGGCATTTGCCATTTCCATATGTATAGGGCTGCCTGTACTAATTATGCTAATCACCCCCTCTGTTGGCTGCTGTGAAAAATGGCCACATTAGGCACTCCACTGCTTGCTAATGTCACTTAATGTGTGGTTGAAACATACATTCATCCCCCTCTGAATGGTGAAATTTTTCCACATTGCTGGCTTCATTCAGGCAAGAAATGAATTTTTTGAACTCAGACCACTTTTCCAGGCCCGAGGGAGAGGCAGATAATAAAACCCTCTTCTCGGGCCCTGCCGCTGCCCCCTCCCAGCCACCAAATAACATTTAAAACTCAAAAAAAGAGCCCCTTCCTTAAGTCCGTGGATATGTCTAAGTTTAAAGGGGGGTGGGGAAACACAAACGCAAAACAACAACCCCCCCCTCAAAAAAAAAATACCCACCATAACCATCCACCTTTCTAGGAAATAAATATACATATACGTAAGTTGAAAAGCAAAGTAAAATGGATAGGGGGAGATAAGCCACAGCCATCTGTGAGGAGTCTTCCCGACTCCTTGGGTTAATTAGCAAAATTTTCCAACCCAAAAAAGCTGACCAAGCTGTCAAGAAAGGGAAAAGGAAAAGCAAGAGGTTTCGTGCTCACCTCCCAAAGACAAATTAGGTACAAGCTGCCTGTAGCCCACCTTTGGGTGGGCAAGGGACTGCTGAGTGAGCCCCCACCAAAAAGAAAGGTCCTTTCAGAGCCAGCTAGGGCTGCAAGCGAGAAGGTGCTCTGAAGCAGAGGCCAGAGGAAGGCAGAAGGGATTTTAGGACCGCAGGGGCCGCAGCACTCTACAGCAGCGATGCCTCAGGTGCCCCTTGCTCCTCCAAGCCCCTGAGGATGGGGGCATAGGGTCCCCATTGACACCCAGACCGTGCAGGGACCTCAAAATCTTGAAGGGAAAAAATCTTATCAGGCCAGCCAGTGCTTGGGATCTCAGGCTGTCTCTTCCCTCCCCATGGGGCAATACCCTTGTCACTGCACCCTGAGAGGGCAGAGACCCTGTCCTGGATTTGACCAATCTGGGGACAGAGTGGGGATGTGGCAGCCCTAGAGCTACCTCCTGGGTGCAAAGCTGGCTCAGGCCAGATTCCAGAGTGTGTCTCGCTGTCCTGGCTGCAGGGACCAGCTGCCATCGGACCCCTCCCTGTGCTGCTGGAACTAGCCCCACAGTCCCCCAGCTTCACCCACTCCTTTCTCAGCCTCTGCACCGACATCTCACCCCACAAAACCCACCCGCCGGCAGCAGTGAGACCACCCACCTCACACAGTGCCCACCCAGAATGGCCACAGCACCCCACTCCTCCCCACAGCTGCTGTCCCACATCCCACTATGAGTCCCACCATGCACAGTGGGGACAGGGGCTAGGAAGAGAGGCCACACAGATGGTCTCCCCAGGGCAGAGGCCGGGTGGGGAAAGCATTCAATTCCCAAGTCAAGGCTTTTTGTTGTGGCCTTCTCATTCCCGATGCCCCTCTCTCTGCAAAGGCAGAGGCAGTTGAGCTCTTCTCTCCCACTTGCCACTACCACAGGGGGACCCCTAAGCTGCTCCTCAGCCTGGGTGCTAGGGAGGGAGCCAGACACCCAGCTAAGTCTTGCCAAGTCCTGTCGCAGAGGTCAAAGAAGGACAAAAGCTATGACCCAAGGGGCTCTCGGCTTCATACTCCAAGCTGGGAACAAGGCAGGAAATTCCTCTCATCACCACACCACGCACATTTAGGGTGTCCCTGACTCCTTCTGGAAAGGGACAGCGTCTCCTCTGGGAAGACTCAGCAGCTCTGAGAGCACAAGGGCTGCGCGGGGTACTCGGCTGTTCCGGTTAGGAATTAACCCGGCCTTCCTTTGAACCAGCCCTCAGTGCTATAAATCAGGCAGACCCATTCACCACCCAGGGCTCTGCCTGCCCGGAGCTCACCGCCTCGGCCCCTTGGCCCTGCAGACGCCCTGGGAGAGTCGGGAACAGCTGCCAGGTGTCTAGAGGTAACTCAACACTCACTGCTAGCCAGGATTTCAAAGCCTCTGAGTGGCTAATTTCTTTGGAGAAGCCTAATTGAACATTTCCACAGTTGAGTCCAATTTATGGGGTGACACGGCCTCTTTCCATCTCCCAAATAGGGACATGGGTCAGGCACACCACAGGGCTGAGGACACTCCCTGAATTGGGACAGGGAACCCTGCACTTTCCCACGGTGGCCAGGGTTACAGCCCAGGCTCAGGGGAACCCATCAAAGGGCCTGCCATCAGCATGGCCCCAACACTGACACCAGTCATGGAGCCAAAGCAGGGCTGCCCACCAGGCTCCCCTGGCGGGGGGGCAGGGAACAGCAGCGCAGTGCCCCCATGGGAAGCAGTACCCTTTCTTCCTCTGCCCATCAGATCCCCAGCTCCTGGGGGGCTGCGCTCAGCCAGCAGAAGAGACAGCTCACCACGGGGTCATGCTCCATTCCTGTAGGATTTGGACCTCACCTGGGCAAGGTGAGCTGGAGCATCACCGACACACACCCCTCAAACTGGATAGGCAAACGTGTGATTGGTTATAGACCGACTTCAGCAGGTCATCAGAGGCTTCCTGAAACCCTCAACCACCCTGCCTCTGAGCTGGGACCTACTGGCCTATGATCGTGGGACCAGGACTTTCTGCACAGATGCCCTGCATCTTAGACACCCCACAGCTCTGCCTCAGGGGCAGGATGGACTATACTCCTGCCAACATTTCCTGCCACATACTCAGAGAGTTAGGGTGCCCTTGCAACCCTAGAGATCCCTTTGGGGCCAGGCTGATGGGGAGCAAGCTTTGCCAGCCCAGGGTTAAGAACTGCACCACTTCAACCTCACACAGCCCTGACTGCAGAGGGTCACACACATCAGCCACTCTGCCACACACCCAGGGTCAGGAGAAAGTGGTGGATGAGAAAAAAATTCCAGAGCAGCTTCAAGGGCAAGGGACCCAACTACACAGTCTGGGAAATCTTGTCCTGCTCTCAGGGGCAACCTAGACCCTTTTTTGCCCCAGTAATGTATACCCAGCACCAGCAGAATGGGATCTGAAGATCAGGGAGGGCTGGATACACCTGAGGATATCAAGAGATGCTTCGATCTTCCAAGAAAAATGCAGAAACAGAGACCAGTGTAGAGGTAAAGGACCCAAAGATGGTTACAGTTATGGAGAGGGGAAGTGTCTCCACAGCTGATACACAATACTGAAACAGCCACTGTAAACCTTCCCTCCACATCCTGACCCATACAGGGTGCAGGACTAAAGCTGCTGCAGCCACACTGCCTTTGGTAGTTGCAGGTAGTGCCAGCATCTGAGCCTCCCCTAGCACACTGGGACCACACCACTCAGTCACAAAGCCTGGGGTCTGCCTCAGTTGCACAGTCGTGAAGGGAAAAACCCTCCCAGGAAGGCCAAGGTGGGTCCTGAGCAAGACACTGCAGAGCGCCCCAGTATCACACACCATCCCCACCCCAAGCAGTACAGAGCCAGACCGGGAGCTGCGTGCAGACTCCAGTGCACTCATTGCCTGGGAAACGGGCAGGACACTGCAGGTCAGCAGTGTTTCACCGTGGGGTAAACCAAAAACCTCAGCTCCTGACGCCGCAGAAGATAGCTCAGCCATCACAAACAGCCAGCACCCATGCTACAGCCACACCACGAACAGCTGCAGTTCCTCCTGGCCGTACCCACACGATCAAGGAAGCACAGCAGGGCACAGAGTGTGTGTGTAAGAAAAGCCAAGTTTCTGGGCACTTCCAGCCGTCCCCAGGCTCGGCCCCTTCACCATCCTGTTCATACTCCACAAGCCCCATTCCCCTCCAACGGGAACAACCACAGCCACTTCCCCAGGTCTGACCGCAGCTGCACGAAACGCTGATTCCTTGCAACCCCAAAAGCACAACAAAAATCCTATGGAGCTGGAACCACGACCCAGAGCAAGGCAGTCACGGAGGAAAAGTGTCCCTCCTCGAGCAGCCACTGCTCAGGCGACGGCCGGACCGGGAGGTATCACTGGATTTCTCTGCTACGTGTAGCAGAGGAAAGGGGTGATGGAGACCAGCTCTGGAGGGGGACAAACACCCCTCGGGAGTGGGGAGCAGGTGGGAGAGCCAGGCATTCCTGGGCAGGGGTGCGTGCGTGCATGCATCTGTGTGAGAGCAGTGAGGGAGCACAGGGCTGCCTTTTTTTTTTTTTAATAGGAAAAAAAAAAAAAGGGGGTGGGAGAGCAAAGTTGCTTCTATTGTTGAACCAAATCCAAGAGTAGCTGAGGACCACACAGGGAGCGGGGCGTGGGGGAGGAGGCAGCGCTCCCGCACAAAGATGGCTGACACCCCTCCGCTGAGCAACATCTGCCCCTGCACAGCACCCCGCCGGGGACCCCAGGCTAGCAGAACCCCCACCACCCAGCCAGGGCCTGGCAGAGAGTGTGGGGTGCGATGCAGGGTGATGCCCCCTCCCCCTCCCCGGGATCCCCAAAGCAGGAGTGAGGCACAGGGAAAACAAATCCCAACACCAAGGAAGCAGAGCTACAGGAGGGGAGAGAAAAATCCACGATGGAGTTATTAATAACAAAGGAGGGGGGGGATCAGCCGCTTCCACTCGGAAACGAGGATTTGCTCCAGCCTGACCCTGCCCGCTCCTCCGTCCCCTCCAGGCAGGGGTCCTAAGCTAGGGTATGGGGCTCCGACCGGCCCCGGGGGCTCCTCCTGCAAGGAAAGGGCCTGGCGGCCGGGAGTGGCACCGCGGGAATGCCCACGCGTGGGAAAACACACACGGGTTCAGCCAGCCCGAAACGCCATCCGAACCACACGTATCTATTCCCGCGAACAAGCGACTGCAGCTTGACTTGGGGACCGTGCTGGGACACGCGTGGAGTCCCTTCGCGAGTCAGCACCACACATTGGCGCAGACGGGACCGCTGCTCCCCCGCATCCGCGGCCGCGCACGCAAGAACCCCGGCGGCATCCACCTCCTCCTCCCGCGCTGTCACCTGCCTACGAATAGCCCCGCGCCTCTGCGCCCCCACCCCGAGGGGGGACACAAAGCCGCGACCGGGAGCAGGGCCGTTCCCACGGGCAGCTGAACCCGTGGGGCCGCACTTACCTTCCACCCAGAGATGCTCGATGTCGGTCTCGATGGAGGCCACCCGCAGACCCACGGCCAGTGCCCCAAACACCAGCAGCCCCACGAAGAGCACCTTCCCGCAGTGCCGCTGGATCCGGCAGCCCAGGGCGAAGAGAAGCGCCTGAAAGCGGGCCCGCAGCCACAGCGGGGCCCTTTGGCCCACGACCCTGCCCTGGGGAGAAGGAAAGGATCAGCCTGGGAGCAGAGAAGGCGAGCCCCTGCCCGGGGGAGGGACATCCCGCTGCGGCCACGCTCCGTGGGCTGCCAGGCTGGGACCCCTCCAACACCCGCGATGTCGAGGAAGAGAGCGGGTCTCCGAGCCAGGAGACACCGGGGTACTCACACGGGCCCCGGGCTCCTCCGCCATCCCTCTGCGCTCTCCGAACCCGCTCCCCACCATCCCCAGCCCAGAGCTCCCCCGCGGCAGCGGGCGATGCTCGCCTCTTACCTCGGGCAGCGGCTTGCGGCGGGCGGCGAGGAGCTGCGGCGGCGGCTGCGGCGCAGAGCGGGAGGGCTCGGCCGGCATGGCGGGGGTACTGGCGGGGCTGGGCTACCCCCGTTATGTGGGGCCAAGCGCGGCGGCCCCCATGCGCGCGGTGCGGGCGGTGCCGGTACCGGGGCCGGTGGCGGTGCAGCGCGATGCCGGGGCCGGTGCGGAAGGCTGTGTGCCGCCGGCCGCCCGCCGCGCCTCTAAAGGGGAGGCGGGGGCGGGGGGCGCCGGGGCCGCGCCGCCGCCGCCGCTCCCATTGGCCGCCGCCGCCGCGGCAGCGCCCATCGCGGCTGCTAGGCAACGGCGCGCCCGCCGCCGGCGGCCACACACGGCGGCACCCCCCCTCCACTCACCCCCCCGCCCCGTCCTGCATGGCCCGGCCCGGCCCCGCCGCGGGGGGAAGTGTGGCGGCGACACCGGGGGCTGCCCGGTCCGCCCCCCCCCCCCCCCCCCAGGCAACGGGACCCCAACGCGTACAGGCCTGCTGGCCCCCGGACCAGCAGCCCCCCAGAGACACCCTCTCCCCTCCCCCCACGCTCTGGTTCCCTGTCCCGCAGTGGCGTACACCCCCACCTTGCCTCTTTCCCCTCCCCAAACTCCAAGGGATGGGTACCCCCCGAAGTAAACCCCATCTGCAGGACATTCCCCTATAGCCACCCCCAGGAACGGGCATGACCCACAACCACACTCTAAAGAGCTAGCAGCGCCCTTACAGGTACCCCCCAAGGATGGGCACCCTATTATCAGGACATGTTTCTTATAGCCCCCCCCAGGAATGAACATCCTTCTGCCCCCGCTACCCTACAAGGGTAGCGAACTGCACCAAGGAATAGACATCCTTCCCAAGGGCATTCCAAGGGCAGGGTGTGACTCCTCAGCTTCTCCCTGAAGATGGGCTTCCCACCATAGACCCTCCTTGGTCTGGCCAATCCTCCCAAAGCCCCCATCTGTGCTGACCAGTGCCCTTCCCAACCATGCCAAGGAACAGGTATCCCTTCCAGGGCCAAGTGCCTTCACATAACCTCTTAAGTGCTGGCTATCCCGCTATGTCCACTCCTCAAAGATTGTGAAGCATGCCCATAGCCACCCCAAGCAATAGGCAGCCCCCATTCCCCGAGGCTGTGCATCTCCCCCATAGCCATCCCAAGGTATGGGCATCCCCCCCTTCTAGGACCAGGTGTCTTCTCCCAGAGGTCCAGGTATCCCCTTGATGCCTTTTCCCAAAACCAGACCCCTTTCCCCACTCCACCTCCCTGTCGGCACGGTGCTCCCTCCACTCCCAGCGCCATTCACCATCTCTAAGGGCCAGATATTCTTCCAGGGTCATGAGGGGGCATAACAGGAAGACAGCCTACTCTTTGAATGTGTCCAAAGTGCCAGCCCATCCCCTGCCATGGGGATTCAAGTCCAACACCTCAGGGATGGAGGGCATGGGGAAATAGAACTCACTTCAGTGGCACAGGGGCAAAGGGTAAATTACATTAATAATTTGTGGGGTAATTGCCCCACATGCATCACTATCCCCACTTCCCACCTTGGCACCCTGGAGCAATGACGGTGATGCTCAGCCTGGTGTCTTCTTACTGACCAAAAGTGGGGGAAGCCCCAATAAATAAACTGAGTTCTTCAGGCAGGCCCTCTGCATTCCCAGAGCCACAGCCCCTGCCAGCCCCACATGCTGCCACCAAATTGTCCTGGGCCTTGGTGTCACATAAAGGGTTTCTCTTTGTCCGGTGACAGGCCTGCAGCATCTGGTGTATCCCCAAATACAGAGGGGAAACAGCTATTCAGCATTTCTGCTGCCTGATGGCTGTTGGCCCCACCATTTCTCTTCCTTGGTGGACCCACAGCACCGCCAGGCAGCTGTTGCTTTTTATTAACTTAATTTTGAAAAACTAAGTTGTCATCCTTCTCTCCAGCACCACTGGTTCCTCTGATCCATGTTCTCCATCTGCTTCCTATCTGTCACCATTGGTTTCCACTTGGGGTTCCCTCACTGGTGCTATGCAGACAGGGAACTGGCATCAGTGTCCTCAGAGAAGTCAATAGAATGGTCAGTGGAGACCTGCTTGGTGTATGCCATGGCCCAGGGCTGAGTTGGAATTGCCCTATCCTGGGTTACCAAGGATTTGCCTGAGGCCTGTGCTCCTGGTGATGCAGGACTGGCTTCCCCAACCTCATCCTGGCTTACCACACATCATCCCAGATGCCATATGAGCACCATGAGCAGAATTGGCTGTGGCAGGATCATTCCTGGTACCCTACCTGCTCCATGCCATGCACTCTTGTCCCACTGTCCACTCGCTGCTGCAGTGGTCCCCATGGACCAGCTACATCCCCAGGACCTGTATGGCCCCAGTGGCAGCTGGCACCTGGCAGGGTGCAGGGTTCATCAGAAAGGTGGCTGGTCTGAGGATCCCAAGATTTGAATGGGAGGTGGCAATCCCAGAGACAAAGCCAGACCTTGCCATGCTAACAGGAGTTGAAAACCCAACTGGAAAATGCCTGTGGGCAGGGTGGCGGTTCTGCCTGTCCCTGCCCTGATGCTGCAGCAATGGGCTTCTGGACAGTGGGTCTGCTCTCAGCTGGGGGCTTTCGGTCTCCCTGCGAGCATGTTATTTCCCCTGGAGCCACCGAGGAGGGGACTTGGAGCCCTAAGGGCCACCAGCCTTGGGGGAGCGGGACAGGGAGTGGAGGATTGGCTTGTGCACAGGGAGACTGCTTGCTGCTTCTTGCTGACCGGCTGTTTTATATCAAGGCGGGAGGGGGGATTTGCTGTTCTAGATGGTATTTTAATGGGCAGGCAGGCAGCTGGAGCCTGGGAGAAGCCTGCTTTACATTGTTTGGGGTTGTAACAAATAAATTCAATTAAAGGCAAATGGCTCCGTGAAGCCCCCACCCTGAGCAGTGTCTCTGTGGCACCAGTGGCTGCGAGAGCCATGGGTACAGGGTGGGAGCTCAGGGCTTCTTCCTCTCGCCGGGACCACGCAGAGACCTTGCCCGCTCTCGCCCCTTGTCCCCACAGTGGGGAGATGCCAGGGTGAGCTGGCAGGATGCGGTGGGATCTGGGAAGCGCGGGACACCGCACCCACCCTGCACCCGGAGAGCGGATGGCGTGGCCAAGGAGTCCACCCTGTCCCTTGTCCTTGTGCTACTCTTCCCACCCCGTCGAGCAAAGGGAATGGGAAAATCCCCGCGGGCAGGAGCCACGCCACAGCGGGCACTCCCTGGGGACAGGCAGCCTGGGACAACAGCCTCGGCGGGCAGCGGCATCCTCCGGGCAAGCGAAGGATGGGCAAGGGCTGGGGCGTGGAGCCGGGCTTTGCAGGGCCGCCATGCAGACCCAGAGCCCTGCGCCCAAGGCGGGGGAAAGCAGAGGGGACTTGGCAGGGACATGCCAGAGCCTCGGCACGCTGTAAACAGCCTCCACCGCAGCAGCAACTACTCTGCCGGGAGCCAGCGCCGGGCGTTTGTTAGTTGGAAACCAGATGGTGCTCTCGCAAGTACCGGCACAGCCCGCCCGGCTACGGCCCCAAGCCAGGCACAGGCTCCCAGGGCCGCCGAAGCTGTGCAACACACACTGGGGCGTCCGGAGAGCTGGGGGTGCCCTCTGAACGGACAGACAATGTCAGGGTGTCTCCTGCCCCGCTGTTTCTCCCGGCCAGCAGTGGGTGTGTCCCAAGCGATTCTGTATCCTAAAGGGATGCTCTACCTGAAGGGATCGCAAAGGGAGAAAGCATTCACCAGAGGGGAAATGGCTGATTCCCTTAAATCCCCCCCACACCTCTGTGCCGTGCACTGTGCCTCAGTTTCTCTGTGACTCCCCAGCAGCAGAAGGCTGAAGCTGGAGAAGAAAGGCTGGTCCTCGAGTCACAGTCCACCTGGTTCACCCACATAGGACCGGGATAGCAGGGAAGCGGCAAAGTCCCATCTACAAGGTCAGGGAAAGCCCCAGGAAGGGAGAAGAGGGGTTCCTGCCACATCCCACCTTGGATAGTTCTCTGTGGAGCATGGCCCATGGGATGTGGCCAGAGAGACCCCCATGACAGCACCTCCAGCAGGACCTGGGGCTCTGGGGGCAGGTGCACTAAGAGGGCATGGCTGACAGACCCATCCCAGCCCTAGGATTTCGGGGGGGACTCTAGAGCAAGCAGGCAAATGGGCAGGGCCCGGGAGGAGGCCGGGGGGAGGACAGCATCCCCAGCAGCTGTGGGGGGGGTCCTGAAGTGTTTACAGAGCTTAAAACCCGCCTAAGCCCCGCAAGGCCACAGCGCACAATAGTGTGTGGATGTGGTGACACCGGCCTTCCCCACACCACCTTGGAAGACAGAGGGCCCTGCCACCCACCGCCAGCACCGGGATTAATTATGATAATGTAGTTCTTTCCCCCTTTGTCACCCTAATGAATGGGCCCCTTTAGGATTTTAAGGCCTTTGTTTGGTGCCTCTTTACTGTGGTATTGTAGGATGGGGACTAGCAGGTGGCAGGTCCCCAAACAGCCCCTTTTGTCTCCTTTGGGGGCTGTTTTGTGGTGGGGTTGGGGAGGGGGATGCGAAGATTGCAAGGAGTGTGTGTGTGTGTGTGTGTGTGTGCTGCAAGGGGGCTCCTGGACAGAGCTCACCCCATTGCTGCGGGGCTGCATCACCCCATCACTGGCCCTGGTCGTGCCCTGAGCTGCCTGTGCCCTGGCCTGCTTGGTGGGCAGATGCTGGGAGACGTCGTCTGAGCCCCTGCCTTGATCTTTTACTGCCTGGGCAAATCAATTACCCGGCAGAAAAGTCCCTAAATCCTACCATAAAACCCGTTTAGCAGCCACCGTGGCGCTTGCTGGGCCCTGGGCAAACCTCACCCACTGCCGGCCTGAAGCCGGGAGCAGTCTGCTGCAGGAGGGGTGGGCAGTCGGTTCTGGGGAAGGCCAGGCTGCAGCCGGAGCTGCGCAGTGCCTCTCTGCTCCCGGGAGGTTTCCCAGCCTCTCTGGCTGTGCTCAGGCCCTGCTGAGACACCCACAGCTCCTTGCCCCTCTGCACCAGCTTGTGCCCTCTACACGCGGGAGCAGCTGGGGGACATGTCAGTATTGGAGGCACTGAGCACTGGGACAGACATATAAGGCGGCACAGAGGCACAGGGAGTGGCGACAAGGCAGGGCACAGAGGCATCTGGAGGGTAATGCCCCGTGCCAGCATGGTTCCATATGCCTCACGGCAGGGCCTCTTGGCCATGCTCAGCAGTGAGCCTGGTGCCACCATCAGCAGAAATGATGAAGCCTTGTTCCCTCCCCTGCAGCCACACAGAAGCCTCTTATTTAATATCATGATGACAACAGCAGCACAGGGACAGCGTCAGGGTGGGACCAAGGGACCTAGGGACGATCTGTCTCTCTGGTCGCAGGCTGGGCTGTGAGATGCCTTTAGGATACCCAGGAGCACCAGAGACATGGGATGGTTCTGCCTGGGGGCACCACAAACTGGTGGGCACTGGGGATCCCTTTGCCCCACGGCACCTTCCCCACAGCACAGGGAACCTCAACCGCCCCTTGTGGGCACAGGGCAGAGGGACTCCGCAGGGAGGGGGCAGATCCTGGCCAGGCATTGCCAGGGGCTGCAAACCAGTGAGCAGTGGGGTGGTAAAATGGTGACAAGTAATTGGTGTCCCGGCCAGCCCTTTCATGCCGACGCCGTTTTATGGGTGAGGAAATTGCTTGTGAGTCAGGAACACAGGAGACAAATTTAGGAAGTGCTCTCTGAATGTGCCGAGGTCAGGCGCCGAGGCCGAGCGCTTGAAACCTGGGTGGCCTCGGCACTCGCCCCGCGCCCCCCCCGCCCCGGCTGCTCGGCATGGGAAAGCAGACCTTTTATCTTATCACTGCTCTTCCGCCGCCCCGGCCTCCAACGCGCGGCCCCCGACCGGCACAGCCGCTCGCACCGCAGGCACAGTGCGTGGTGAGGGCCAACTCCGCTCCTGCGACCCATCAGGAGCACCTGGCACGGCGTGCTGCTCACGCCCGCCTCCACCCGCCCACCCACCTACCTGCCCGCCCGTGGGCTTGGGATCCCCCTCCCGTACCCTTTCCCCATGGTGTCTTGTTGGCCAGATGGGCTATGATGTGGCCCCTCTGGCCAACAAGGCACCACGGGGGAGAGGGGACATGGTATTGCACCTCGGGGACCAGCGCTGGCACAAGATGCCGTGGCCGTGGGGACATGGCGATGAGAAGGTGCCTGTACGTCACGAGACGTGGGCTGCCCGTGGCCGGTCCTCATCCCCACCGGCAAAGGTACTGGGGCACGCAGAGCTGCGGGCCGTGGTGCTGCTCCCCATGCTTCTTCCTCCGCACCCTAGCCTTCCCCGCGTCCTATCGCACGTCCCCTTGCACACCGGGAGCGGGACCTCGCTTTTGTTTGTTTGCTACGGTTTCAAGTGGGAGGAAAGGCGGCGTTCCCATTAAAACCTGTCCAAACGCAGCCGACGGCTACCTTGAGTGTGCAGTCCCCCATTCCCGGCCGCCACCGAGAACGCTGCATCGGGCGGTTTGGATGTGTTTGTCTTGATCGCTGGCCAAGCGGTCTCTCCTGCAAAGCAGCATGTTTCTCATTTTCTGTAGGTTTAACTCCAAATTAATTTGTAAGTGATCTAGGTTTCTTGTTCCCCGAAAGATACCTAATAGCTGGGGGGAGCTCCTGCCAACCGAAACGTCTCAGCGGGGTAAAGGAAAAGCAGGAAAAAGAAACCTAGGAACTGTGACCCCTGGTGGGTATTTAACAAGGTGTCAGGGCGAGGGATTTTCGGAGCCAGCTAAGTGATTGTGACACCAGCCTTGCGGGTCAGGATGGGGCGTGCTGATGCTCCCGCCGTGGTGACGGCTGCTGCTGCCAGGTCTCATCCTGACCAGGTCCTTACGGGCAGCAGGCAGGGATGCTCAGTACCCTCCTGCTGGGTGCTGCGAGCCCCAGGATGCAAAGAAACTGGGGGAAATGGAGATGCCTGGAGATGGGGTGACCCATCCACAGCGTGAGCCACTGGAGATGCCCTTGCCGGGGAACTGAGGCAAGTGTGTGCCCGGCAAGTGCTGCCAAAGCGCTGGCGCCTGCGAGGAGGCCCCACAGGATGGGGGTCCCCCCCGGACTGGTGGGCAGTGGGAGGGGGTCAGCGAGCCTGCTGGGCGCCCCTGCCGCATGGGAAGCGGGCACGGTTTAATTGGGCGGGCGGCCGCTCGGCGGGGCCGGCTGCTGGCAGGCGGACACAAGCTCTTTTGTCTCTGCTCTCACTCCCGGCACCGGCTGGGGCTGGCAGGGCTCGGAGTGGTTCCGCCACCGAGAGCCGAGCTCGCCACCGGGGCACGCAGCCAAACCCACCCCGTCTCCTCGGTCTGTCACAAGCCTTCGCAGCACACGAGGAAGCACCCAGGTGGCCGGTGAGGCTTGCTGGCTGATTAGGGGGTAGGAAACTTGTGGCAGTCTCAGCAAAGAGCCCTACAGCCTTCTTTGTGCCCCCTTCTTGCCAGGAGAGCTGGCATCGGGCAAGACCCCTGTCCTCCCAATGGCCAAGGCTCCTGGGAGGCTGGCTGTGCGGCTGGTGTCTCAGGGCAGTAGGGGTGTGAAAGCACCTGGGCTGTCACTCTCCAAAACAAGGATCTGCAAGGAGGTGCCGATGAGGGATGGGCAGCAGAGGTAGCCACGGCTTCCAGGATCCTGGCTCCTCTTGCATCCCTCCCATCCCTCAGCTCTGCTCAAATCCCCTCTGCAGTGCAGGGTCACTGGCTGAGGAACTGTGTATCTCCCCCGTCTCCTGATACCCTTCGGGCATGGCAGCTCTCCAACCTCTGGGATGATGTCTCTGCAGGTGAACAGTGGCAGGACTGGTGCCAGCTGGGAAAGAGGGTGCTGAGCACCACCACAGATGTCCTTTGCCTGCCTGGTTTCCCATGGACAGTGTGACAGAAAGTTCTAATAACATCCCCTCCCAGACGATGGGGGGAATGAGGGCCATGAAGGTGGGAAAGGATGTCCTGGTGGGAGCAGGAGCCACCCTCAGACGATGGATATAGCCTGGCCACTACTCAGAGGGAAATGTCCTTCTTTACAGAGCACTCCCTTGTGCAGAGAAAGCAGAGCCAGAGTGGCTGTGTGCTTCAAAGCCAGCTGCGGATCAGCGGCAGCCATGAGCAGAGCATGGTCAACTCCGCTCTTCCCATTATCTGGCACCAACCACCCTCTTTGCAGGAAGGCCTGACTGGAGAGGAAATGTTGCTGCTGTTCAATGACCCTGTGAGGACCCAGGTCCCAGCCCCTTCCCAGTGCCACTGGCTGGGTGATACAGCTAAGTGCCACTGACCGGGCACCATTACAGTGCCTCTCATGGGCCGTACAGCACAGCCTGGTTTAGTTCCAAGTCTCCCGATACATCACTGGAGGATTCCTGTCTTTCCCTGCCCAGGAGCACATCTGGATGGTTTACAGGAATCCCAGTGCTGGGGTAAAAATCAGAGAGAATGGGCTGCAGGACCTTAACCTGCCAGCTGTCTCAGCTGTGCCCATCACTTCTGCCAGCATTGCTGGTTGCTCCTCGCCATCCCTTCCAGCTCTTCCAGCACTGGCAGGCAGCTGTGCCCCAGCCCTGGGTGCAGGTGTTAGCACCAGGATGGAAGCCCGTGGTCCTTGGGGACATCGGTCATGCCTCTCCTGCCTGGGGCAACTCACATTCCGCCATGGGGTTAAACTCCCCAAGGAAACGAGGGAGTAAGATAGGAAAAACAATCACAAGAATTTGTTTCATGCTGCCTGGATCCCTCCCCGCATGCAGCAGTGTTTTTGGACGGCCAATTTATAATCAGCAGTGTGGAATGTTGTAAATTAAATATTTTTAAACAACTTTGCTCTCTCTCTGGTTAAACATTTCAGAGATCGCTCTTTCTTGTCTGTCTCTTGCTGGGTGGTCCCTCCATTCGCCCGTACATCTTCCTCAAACACAATTAACCATTTAGATGTTGCACAAAGGAATAGCTTATGCATACAACACCAGTCGCTCGCTGCCCCAGCGCTGGGGGAGGGAGGCAAAGAAGAAGGCAGCTTCTTTTATTTTCTACTAAAAACAAAAACAAGAAAATCCCTTTTTTTCCTTCCCCAAACTATCCCATTTTTTTTCCCCCCTGAATTGTAAAGGCACCAATCCAAGCTCATCAGCTGTCTTGGTGCTCAGTCCAACAATTCCCTTGTGTCCCTCCATCCCCTGAAATTCAGCATTAGCATTTTAAAAGCCTTAAACATACAAGTTTATTTAGACTCAAGCTCTCCCAAGCTCTTGCTTTCTGTATTTATACACACACGTATTTTAAGGTATATAAAATGTCTGTCTATAGGCCCTGGAAGGAAGTTCTCGTCTGCCTGCCCGTCTGGGAGACACGGGCGCGGCTGTGGACCTTGGCTCCCTGGAGACGGAGTGAAAACCAACAGGATCCAGAAATTAGCCACCCGGCTGAGAAACAGTCTCTGTGGGCTGGCTGCTGCAGAGGTGGCTCAGGGGGTTTGCTGGGTGAGGTGGGAACCTCATTGTCCTCTGAATTAACCCTGCAGGTTGCCCAGTGAGAAGAGCCCCATGCCCTGCACTTCTTCCATGGCACTGAAGGGCCTGGATTGTGCCACGGTGTGGGCAGCCTGCAATGCCAAGGAGCCAGCCTCAACTGTCTGCTGCAATCATCACTCCTTTAGAACAGGTGACCAAAGGCCACAGGAATGGCTTGTGTGTGACCGGAGGGCAGCACTGATGGCCGCTGTAGTGTCCCAGGGCCAGGGTTATGCCATGCACTGTGCATTGTGCAATCATCACACTGTCGCTGACAATTCCTCTGTAAGCGCCACCTGGAACATGATCTATAATCTTGCCCCTAGCAAGACACCAGGGCAGGAACCAGAGCAGCCATTTCCCCTTGCAGCAGATTTGGGCCAGCGTGGAGGCAGCAAAGCACCTCCTGAAAACACTGGTGTTCCCCAGGACTTTAGAAGGAAAATTCTGGTCTCTCAGAACAAGAAAGTTCCACCAGCAAAGTCCCAACGATGAGCAGCACATGATGTAAACCGCTCTTTTCAGGCTGCCAGAGGAAGGAAATTACTGTGCAGAAGCCAGCAGGAAAATCAGCAGGGGCAACGAGATAAATCTTGGAGATCTGAGGCAAAAAAAGCCTGGTGAGTCCTTGTGATGCCCACCTCCAAGAGGTTCAGGAGAGTCCTATTGGTACAGCTTCAGACTAGAAGCCGTATGATTGCTCAGCCTGGCATCCTTCTCCCCTTCATGTCCACAAGCCAAAAAACTGTCCCAAAAAGCGAGATCAAAGCTTGCTGTAAAGGTTTTGTGTTTCTTTGCACACTACTGGGGTGGGAGGACCACTGCTGCTGGGAATGGCTGGCTGCTCACCTCCCCCTTGCATGGCTCTGCTCCAAGGCTGCCAGGAAGATGAGAGCCATCCACTTTGGCTTCACTGCAGAAGGGATCATATGAGCTGCTGCTTCCTGAAAAATCACAACAGTCACCTTCAAAAGCAAACACTAATGTCTGAGAACTCTGGGTATCTGTAACCACCCAACAAGTACTTTTCCCAAATCCAGGTCTTGCAAATGGACTTAGCTGCAAATATCCTCAGAAGGACCTTGCTACAGAGCTGCTGCAGACGGTGCACATCCTCTCACAGGAGTTAGGGCAAAAGGCAAAGTTTCATGTGGGTCTGTCACGATGTGCTATGGATGCAGGACTCACAGGAAGAAGCATGGGACAGATGTGCACACATACTGGTGTTGGGTTCCACACCCAGGCCAACCTGCTGCCCCTGGTCACAGAAAAAGCCTTTTAGATGATGCTGGCAGAACATTGCTCAGCAAAAATGCAGGAGCCAGAGGTGCTGCCAGAGTGAGACCTTGCTGGGCATCAAGGCAAGCCCTTGTTTTACCATGTGCAGATGCAGCATGTGACATGCCACTTTAAGAACCTTCTCACATCAACCTCAGCTGTACAAGGAAGTGTTGAGGGAAGCACTGGCATCTACCTAGCTGTGAAGTTCCATCTTTCTGGAGCAACGCTGCCTACGAAGCACTGCCTTGGTGCTGACAGCACCAGGATGGGCAGGGACTGTAATGCTCAGCTACCTAGGTGTAGCAGCAAAGCAAGCAGCAAAGAGAGGAGACTTCCTTGCTATTATCTAAGAGGTGACCCATTCCTAAAGCTGGGGAGCAGTATCGCCCTCATGAAGGTGTGTATGACCAAACAGCCACATCCAGAACTACCTGGGAAAAGAATTTAATTTCCTCAATTGCTTCTCTGATTTTCTTGAAAACCATAAAGTTTATTACTTGGTGTGTGAAGTTGTCTGACTCAACCCATCATCTGCTCACCTGATAATGACAGCGGCACGGAGACCACGTTAGATGAGGAAGGGTTAACCTCCTAGTGCCCGCCTTGGGATTCCTGAAGGCCCTATTATCCCGAATTATTTTTCATAATTACTGCCACACACGTAGAACTACATCAAGAGTGAATCTTCACTTTGATAATTTGTGCTGTGAAATCTCACTTTGGGATCTACTTTTATCTCACACCAAACACCTGCAGGTCGTAAAAGGCAAAAAGGAAAAGAAAACGCCTCAAATCCCGGCCAGGTTTTCAAGTGTCAGAGAACACTAAATTAATGCTAAATTCTAACCCACACAGTAAAGAGCCCCCCCACCCTCTTCTTAAATTAGCTAAACAAAAGGACTGAGACTTGAACATATAATTAAGGCACAAGGAGGTACAGCTGTTAAGTAAGGGGATGTGGACTTTGCAGAAGACCCATCCCAAGAAACAGAGAGGGAGGAGGAGGCTTTGTGTTTAAGCAAAAGGACCGCGAGTCAAAGTCCCTGTGGACCTCTCGGCTTTGCCGCAGCCTCCTGGTAAAATGCAAAGCCAGGTAATTATGCTCCACTCTGCTTCTGTTTCCACACACCCAGAATGGATGCCTCGCTCCCTTGCCGCACACGGAGTCAGGAACACTCTTTAATTAACCTTTGCAAAGCCTCTGCCATCCGTGGATGAAAAAGGCTTCCTACCTTAGGAACGTGTTTGTGCACATATGCAAAGCTGGAGCTGAAGTGCAGCGCATCTCTTCCTTCTGCAGCTTGTCAAAGGCCTTGAAGCTCATCCCTACCCACACTTTCCGCTCCAATCAGGCCCTTTAGAGAAGCAATTTTGTTTACAAAACTTGGAGAATTGTCTGGATTATAATCCCTCTCCTGTCAGATTAGCTAGGAAAATGGTAATTTTCCTCAGGGGACACTGGTGCCTGTGAAACTCACATTTAAAATGTGTCACTTTGGTGAATGAAATACCATCCCAGCCAGCTGCTGTACACACCTCTGGATCTCTAACTGCCAGGAGCAGATAAATGTCCTGCTGTATCCCAAAAGACTCTAATAAACGACTTCTAGGTCGTGTCCAATTTGTAATTGTTAAAGAGCGGCTGGAGTTTCAATCAAGGTGCTTCACAATGCTGGCACAACCCCTGACCACAAGGTGTGCCTTTCACATCAGTGTGCTCGACCCAGCTCGCAGATGTAGGCAGTCATCCACAGATCACCTAGACGATCAAGTGAAAGAACCATCAAAAGAGGGCAGAGTACCCATTGCTTACTTCCTGCTTCCCCTCTGCACTCTATCAGCCCTCCAGTCTCCTTTTAGGCAGCATTTCAGAGTAAGGGACCAAACTCAGCCCGATGGAAATGAGTGCCAAACTCTTCAGCTGCATTACAGAAGAGCAGCTTAAACACTTCTGTGCTATAGGGCAACATCATGAGAGACAGAGGGAGAGAGAGGAGGAGGAGGAGGCTGGCGAAGCAGCTGGGCTGCAGAGAGCAGCCCGTATTACGGCTGTGTTTCGCTGCCCGCCCGCTGCGTTGATGAGATGCACAAGCAGCATCCCGAGCAGTTTCTCCCAGGCTCGGGAACGGTGGCGCAGGACCGCGGGGCCGTGGTTTACACTGCAGGGAGGGCGGCTAAGTCATTCTTTGGAGTGGGCACAGTCTGTGTGGTCCCCGCTCTCCCTTCTGCTGGAAAAGTACAGTGCGTCCGCCGGGCGTGCAGGGACCGATACTACCCGGCACCAACCCCGCGCATCCCAATGAGGGGGGAGGGGCTGACGGACACGCTGCTCTGTAAATACTTCTTTATTAAGACATAAATACAAAGCTGAACAGGAAAGGAGCAATGACAGGGTAAACCCTGCCAGTACTGATCTGTATGGATGATCTTACGATGCTTGAACATCTGGTTCTGCTGCTGGCTTCCATAAAATCATCTTTAAAACCTACTTGGGTTATATCTCCATCAGCTGTTCGGTGCCCACAATGACTTCATTAACATGTTTGGCTGAAAAGAGAGAGAGGGAGGAAAAGGAGAGGACTTGAGTTTTGCAGCAGTATTTCAGAACTTGCATTTTTCAATCTGCAACTTTAAAACAAATGGGAAAAGCAGATTCTGGGGAATTCAAACAAGGATTTGCTGACTTTCTTTGGACTCGAGAACATCCCTCTGACAGCATCCCACACACAGGCAAAAGCCTAAACAACTGACTAAACATCAGGAGGTTTCTCTAATGAGACTTTTCACATGTATGTGTCGCTGCTAAACAAGAGGGGCCCGGCAGTAGTCACAGCTGCTGATGACAGGTGTACACCTAGGTTGAGGCTAAGAACCACTGACACCCAACAAGGAGATCTGAGATAAACCACCCCAGCCCTGGAAGAGTGCTGTGTGTCCTCAAATAGCATGGAGGCTGGGGAGGAGAGGGACTGCATAAGATCCTGTCAGCAACCCCAGCTCACCTTAAATATAAGGGCACTTAAAAAAAAAACAGACAAAACCCCCTGACTTTTCCCTCTTGGATTGAGCTCTGGATGGAGCCTCTCCGAAAGTATCTGCGTGAAGCTAGGTCTCTGAGCACTGTTATCACCTCTGAGGGTAACGGTGGACAGCCCTTCTCAGACTCCTGTGGAGAAAATTTCTTGGAGGGGCAACTTCTACAAGGTCACTCCTTTGCCTGTTCCCAGGAGCTCTGCACAGCCCCAGTGCACACATTAATGTGCCAGTCCCTGCTCCAGCACTGTTAATGCACTGTACTGAAAGAGCCTTCCCTTTAAAATGCAAAAGCAGCTTGTCAGGGAAGGACTGCAAATAAGGGATCTAAAGCCAAAATAATAAAAACATGCAACTGAAAGCCCAGTGCCTAAAAAACCCAAGCGTGTGGCCTCAGAGTGTGACACAAAGCTGGTGTGTTCAAAGTGGGTGTCCTCGGGGTACCCTGTCGGGAGGTAGTGAATCTAAATTGCTCCCCAGGAGCTGGACACCTATTCAGGCGGATCTCAGGTGGTTTGACCCATGCCCTTAGGCTCTACATCACCCCTGCTGCACATTAGGAATAACAATTGGCTCTGGAGCCTGGGATCAAGCATCGAAGCCTGTGAGGTGTTGGGATAAACTGATGGAGGCTGTGTTGTCTCCCACACCTTACACAGCCAAGGATGACAGAAGGAAAGAGATGGGTTTTATTTAGCCATCTAAAACTCCTTCCCTCAGAGAAGTGGATTTTGCAAGACTGCTTCAAAACAACAAACATGCCACCTTTGGCTACACTAAGAAATTTCTGGCAGTCCCCAAACTGGCCAGGCCAACATGATGCTTCTCTTGGCTTAGAATTCAAGACATTCCCTTTGCATCATGCAAACTGTTGCTCCAGAAAAGGTTTGATCAAAACCTGCTCTATGAACTTCAGTAAGTTTAGGACTGTGGCAAGATAATTTCCCACTACAACCACTTTTCCCACGATCACATGGATCCTGCTGTCTCCTCAGCCTAGAAGACAGAGTTGGGTCATCCACAATGCTGCCTTTCAGAGACCCTTCCTGAGGGCAAAAATAAGGAAAACAAGGATCTGCTTCTCACATTCAGCATCAGATTGAGTCATGTAGCTCTTTGCTCAGGGTATTTAGTGACAACTGATAATTAATGCTGGAGCCTCATGCTAACATTGTGGAGCTCAAAGCTGGAATGTGGAGCAGAGTCTCCAGCACTTTGGGTTGGATGAGCAGAGGTGGGATACGATGTTCAAGAAAATGAGGGGCTGACTGTACAAGTGCCAGGTGCAAGCATGATGTAGGTAGCAGCACACAATCTCTCTAGCACAGCTCTGCCAGTAGCCCCAGGTCTAGCCTTTGGCACCTCTCTCCTCCTGTCTTGGACCTCACACAGCTTTGCCAAGGTACCTCAAACCCAACCTGCAGCACTTCTTGATATAACATTCCTAAACCCCAACAACTTTCCCAATATATCTCAAACAGGCCCTGTAGCAACTCCTGTGACTCCATTCCTGAACCTCCTCCAAGCAGACTACCTATCATGTTGATTTCTGTGATGTGAATAAGACCCTGGCTACCATCCAGTGAGCGTAATTACGTTATGCCTCTGCAGATAAAACATGCCTTCATCTAGGCTTGTAAAGAGCCATGTCAATTTGTGGTTCTATATATAGGTTATCTGTAGCAATACTTTTTAATGAGGAGTGCCTTGCTTCATTTCAGACAGCATCCTGCACTGTCCTAAACGTGCAGAGCTGGGATGGGTCCTGTCTTTGTTGCAGAGGTGGTACCAACTACTCACATTTTGCACAGACATGCTTGTAGCTGCCTTACAATATCTGTCATTTAGCATCTAATGAGTCCAAAATGCTTTTTGAGAGGGGATGAATAACAGCATTTCCATTTTATAAGCGGAAACTGAGGCAGCAATGAATTTAGGGAGTTTAAGTAGCCAAAGCTACACGGGAAATCAGAGCACACATTCCTTCATCTCCCATCCTTCTGCCGGGTTTGTCTCCTCCACGATTTGCGTGGGGCAGGCTCCCCAAAGCAAACACACATGGCCTGCCCTGTATGTCACTGCTACCTCAGAGACTGAGGCATGAAATCACCACACTCATTTCTCCTTGTACAGGCTAAAAGAAAACACATGAATGTGCCTGCCTCAAATCCACAAGAAAGTGTTTAAGTGATAAAGGGAATGGTTTTGCTAGAAACAAAGCCTGATTCCGCACCCTGAGGGGATGCGATAGGCCGATAAGGATTCACCCTGCTTCCCTCTTCCCTTCCCAAAGCCCTTCTTGTGGAGGGAAGGGAATTCAGACTCCACTGCCTGTGCCAGGGAGCTGAGCTGTGGATAGCGTTTCATTATCAGTCGTAGCTGCCAGTTGCCAGTGGCTCTGGCTGGTACCAGCAAGCTCAGTTCATGCAGAAACTCTGCCTGAAACTCTGGGGGAGGAGAGAAAAGTATCTCACATGCTTAGCTGTTCAGCTCCCTTCTCCTTCCCCAGCTCCCCATTAGGGATTTCTTACCAGGCTGCCTTTTATCTGACACTGGCAGGGTTACAGATGCATTCAGTCCACAGAGAAAGAGGCAGGATTAGAGAAAGGACTTTCAGAAAGTCTTAAGAGTTGGACTCTGCAACCTTAAATCATGTTCAGCTAGATCTTCTCAGATTGGGAGCATCTGGTGCTAAGCAAACCCAGAGCTGATCAACACATTCAACCTCCTGATTAGCACTTTGCTTCAACTTGCTGACGCAGCCCGGCCTGAAGTCAGCCTGGGTGCTTGAACTGAGTGTCCACGGAGATTTCACTGCACGTAAATCACAGCGCTGTCACTCGCTCTGTGCGCGTTCCTGCCCGGGAAGACATTTGTTTACACATACTGTACACTAGCCCCTTAAAACAGCCGCACAAGGCAAGGAGGACTGGAGAGCTGAGGAGCAGCCCAGCTTTTGGTGCTCGGCTAAACCCAAATTGCAATGCAAATAAACAGAGGGGAGGAAATGACTGCGCAGCCCTGCACAAACCCACCCCAGCAGCGGGCCGGGGACCCAGCGCTCCCCCAGCCTTCGCGGCAGGTTCCTCCTGCCAAGCTGCTTGCAGAAAGGGGATGCCGGAGCATTCCTTTAAAAGCCATGTGAAAGCATCTCCTTGTTGTTTGCTCAATTAGCCCCAGACAGATTGCTGTTGCTGCTGCTGGTGGCAACCCTGGGTTGTAAAGGAGGAGGGGAAAGGGAGGGGGGGGGGAAATAGAGAGATGAAAAAAAAAAAAAAAAAAAGAAGGGTTAGGGCCTAGGCCCAGGACCACCACGAAGTTCCAGCCCTCAGGGGCTCCAGAAAACGTTCAGTTTACTCACTCAATTACATACACTGTTTTATAAACCCTTTAAAATAAAATAGAAAACAGTCCCTGGCACGGAATTACTGCTCTATTATACAGCAGTGATGAAAGCCACTGCTGTGTATTTGCTCTCTTTAAAGCAAGAGATAGTTTAACTTAAAAAACCAGGCGGGGGGGAGGGGTGGCTGCAGAAACGCATGCACGAAAACACGCTGTGGGTGGTTCCTACCACATTCACCCAGGACAGAAAGGATCAGAGAGTGGGAGAGAAGAGCAACTTGTCTCTGCAGTGATGGCTGGCCCTGGAAAAGCAGCCAGGTTGGGGGGAGCACGGAGAGGAACTAAAGGAGCTTAAGGGAATGGGAAGCAGCTGAAGCTTGACTTTGGGAGGCTGGAGGGTGTTTTAAATTACATGTAGAGATAAAGAAGGGAAGCAGGTGATGGGAGCTGATTTGTTTGTGTTTACAGAGCAGTGGGGCTTTCCAGTCAAGGCCTGCTCTCTTCCCAGCCATGCTTTACTTACATGATTGCTGGAGATCAGAGGTGACCACACTGCGGCCCCCAAGGCCAGGAGTGTCTTGTGGCTTTCTCCCAAGTGCCATGTTGGCCCTGCTGTGCAGCTGTGAGCGAGCCTGCAAGTCTCTGAGAGCGATGCTCCCCATGATCTGGATGCCCCAGCTGTTTCCAAGGGTGGGATGTGCAAGTTATCCCAGGGACACTGAGAATGGTGGTAGCTTTGGGCAGATCAGCTCTGGCCCACAGCTGGAGCCTCCAGCCCATGAAACAGGCAGGCAGTAGAGATTTCAATCCTGCCTTACACCCAGCCCCAGCAACCCCCAGTGCACAAGGCTGGTGCTCACCTGGTTCAGCTGAGACTTTTCTCATAGTTCATCAAATATTAACCCTTGCAACCCCCAACCCATCTGGGGAGCAGACGTATCTTGGGAGTGTGTAAAGGTAAAGGCTGTGCTTTAATTCAGTGCCTGAAGAGATGTGAATTTACTGTGGCTTGGAGCAGATGTATGGGGAGAGTGGATGAATTGGAAAGAGAGGTGTATAGGAAAGTGATCAGTCAGAGTCTCAGGAGAAACGTTAGTCAAGGGGAAAGGAGAGCAAGAGCTGGGGATATGCCTAAGACAGCAAGCTCCTTGCAGAGGGGGACACAATCGGAGTCCTAGTACTGGAACAGAGTCCTAACAAAGTGATTAAGAAAGAGACTGGATTGATGCCCTCACAGGGGTATCACCACCTCACAGCAACAGCAAATGCAAGGAGGCATCTCAGAAATGCCAGTCCTTTGCTAAGATGGCAAAGATGCCATATTTGCCTGGACACTGCAGCCTGCAGTTTAGTAGATGGTCTACTACAGATGATGGATGCAAGTAGAGGTCTCTTTTATTTCTCAGCATCTATTGGGGTGTTCTTCCTGGCTCTTTCATGTGGCTGAGTTCTAGCAGAGCACAAGTGGTTATTTTCTCTGCATGGAGCATGTGAAAATATTTCCACAGGGTTATGAACGACTGCATTATGGGTAGACTTCACAATCAACACACTGCGAATGTGGCAGCTCATTTAACCCACTCACCGAGGAAGCCTGAACTTCCCTGGCCCAGAGTGACAGTGTGCAGAAGTGTGACAGTCCCCAGCGGCAGAGGGGAGAACAAAGTGCCACTGGATGGATATTCTAGGGAAGTTTTATGCCACTGCTGAGGCCAAAACTCATAAACCATTTTTATACAACTTGGAAAAGAGGCTTACTAGGATCAGTTAGAAATGTAGTTACTGCATAGTCACTGAAACAAAAATGACAACTATTTAAGAGATGCCTGGTTTAACTGCCAACTAATACCTTTGCTGGGGACACTCAGTAGTTAAACTACTTCAGGGAACAAATCATACGGACCTCTCATTTTTGCTGTGAATTTACACCATTCCTACGTCACCTCCAGCCAATCCTGCACCCCAGAGCACAGTATACATGTGCACACTGTTTAGTCTGTGTCTGTTCTTTGTGAGCTTTCATAACTCCCATCTGCACTGCAGCATGCTTTCTGATCCAGACCTTGTGTCGTGCTAAGTGTTTTCAGTTCCTGAAGGCTTCACCAGGAGGTAGTCAGTATCTTGCAAGAGCATATGCTCACCCCTACTCGAACACAGTGAGAGCATCAGAAAGTGCCTTAGTTCCTTCCTGTCCCTATCCTGTTAAATCTTGGCTGGGGTAAGGCACCCTCACAAGCAGTCACTCATTCATATACGGAGGTTTCACAAACTCTACCTGCCTTTAGAGGATGACATTAGAGAAAAACCTGCTCTTTGTCCCTTGTTAAAATAAATCAATCTTACTTTGTTTCATTGAGAAGTCCTAGGACTCTAAGCTTGGAACAGGACTTGGAAAATGATTGGAAGCGGGAGCCAGTCCTCACTGGATATATGCCTTTTTCTGTCCTTGTGAAAGGCCACATGGTTTTGGCCATGTGATAAGCTTCTGGAAAAAAAAATCATCTCAGTTTGCACATGTTCTCAGGAGGACAGGTAAAAGCTCCAGAGACTATCTGCAGTGAGCACCTGTGACCATGGAAGTGCAGGAGGAAGGCAGGGCTTCCCAAACGCTTCTATCTCTGCTCTATGGATCTGTGCAGCACTCAGCACAGAGCAGCTTCCCTCCTGTGCCCAGAGTGATCATGCCTGGGCATGACAGCAGTACAGAAAGGGGTGCAGCCTGACTCAAAGCAGTCAGAGGATGAGTGCCAGATGGGAAATAGAGCATGGGACTGCTAGGCAAGGCAACTAGAAATAGAAGCTACGATCAGACCAGAGGAGGAGTCAGGTAGGTGTCTGGCAATAACCATGTACAAGAGAAAAAGTGATCTCCATGTGAGAAAGACAAGAAAAACTGAAAAGGCTGTAAATGGGATCACAGAATCAGAAACACAGAAACATTCAGGTTGGTAAAGGCCCCCAGGATCACCAAGTTCAACCAGGTCTGGCCCTAGGACAAAGCCATAGAAAGAAGCTGGGAAGCAGGAGTCAGGATCAGGCAGGACTCAGGTGATGTAGTTGAGGCCCAGTGCTTGACATTGGGGCCAGCAGCAATAAAGCCTGCAGTAACTGCAGCCTTCTCCTCGCAGCACTGGGAGTGGATTTCAGGGCTGCTAACACATATGGGCATCCGTGAAAACTCCTGGTAAAGAGTTCCTCTTGTTCCATGGCTGATCCAACTTCCATTAAGAAAGATAACCTACTGCTATTGGTTACCATCAGCTGAAGCAGCAGAAAGCTGTACAACGGAGTTTAGGTTCCTGACACTGCTAATGATCCATGCAAGGGCCAACATCATTCTGTATAATAAAACTGGTTTTCTTTACAGTGGACTGAATCTTCTCTCCCAACACTTACAAAGAAAATGCTAAGGCTAACATGTTAAATCTTTCATATCTAGAAAATGCCACATGTAACATGCAACTTCAGCACTGAAGCTGGCCAGTCATGTGAAAATGGGCAGATGATTTGGATCTCCATCTCTCTCTCAAGATTCTGTAAAATAGGAGGAACCCCCAGCCATGCTCATACTGAGGAAGTGCAAATGAGGTTGCTAACAGTTGTGAAGCATTAAGATGACAAATGTTGCAGGAGGCCACAGAAAGGAAGGATCTTGCCTCTTGCATACTGTGCAGTAATTTACATTCCAGATACAAACTGAAAATGGACAGTAAAATGAGGAATGTGAGAAACCTCTGCATTTAGCAAGCAGTACTCATCCTGGGTGTTGACCATGTCAGGGCACCAAGGGAAAAAAAAATATCATGGCATAGGAGCTGCAGAGGAACAAGCACAGTGAAGTCTTAAGTCTATAGCCTGGTCATGGAAACACTACTACTAAGTATGTACCAGGATACCAAGCTGAGATTACATCAGTGTCCTGGATGCTGGTATTTTTTCCCTTTCTCAATATGTGCTTTGCAGCAACAGCACTGCTGTAATGCACTTTCTGTGTGTGCAGTGACTCAAGCTGTCTCCAAATAACACTGGCTCCCTAATACCCAGTGCACATACAAGACTCCTGCTTCAACAAGAGAAATGAAGGCAAGGGATATGGTGTTGAGTTTTGTGTCAATTCTGCTATTTCCATCCTCTTTGTGTTTTTAGCTTCTCTCTTCTTGGTGCTACTTTACCGTAAATGCCTCTTTCTGGCTAACCCATACCAGATGTACTCCCCACTGAATCTGGCCTAGAGAGACTCCTTTGGGAACTGCATTCACTGACAGTAGGGCTCCTCTGACTCCCTAACTGTCCCATCACCAGCAGTCCCTCTCTCTACGATGTCTACATGATGCTTTTGAGCTTCTCTTTCAAAACAGATTCATCAAGAAGGCTGGAGCATCATCCTAATAACTGTCTCCAAAGCAGTGATTGACTACTCTATGCAATTAACTTCTTTCAGAACTGCTGCTTGCAATTTCCTATCCCTCTAATAATTACCTCCTTCTCTTTAAGGTACCAATATGTTTTTCAAACTGCTACCTGTGTGAGATAGCTTTCACACAGCTCATCTGTTAATTCTCTGCTAGCAAATTCCTTAAAGTATGAAAGAGGAAGGAAAGTGGATGCTTCCTAAGAGTGGTAATAAAAGCAGTAGGAAGAGAATAGTATTGCTCTCAGGAGGCATGGCATGCATATCCAGAAGTTTAATAAAACTCTGTACCTTGACTTTAAGAGGCACTTAAAAGTACCATCTCTGGCCAGCACTGTGATAGTGATGAAGTCAATGCAGGATCTGGATGTCATTGCTGACAGTTACTTGCCCCCTCTAACTTTCTTTTCAGATTGAAAGCAATAAGCTGCATCTGATCTACCCCAGTAGCCAGTGTTGGAGTGTTCTATTTAGGTGTCCAGAGCTTTGCCAAGCCCATTATTAAGTGATGAGGTCTCCCACCATATCCCTAGGGAGATTATCCCACAACCTAGCAGACCACATCATTAGTAAAATGTTCCAGATAGCCAAACTAAATTGTGTTTAATTCAATCCCATTACTCCCAGCTGTACCATTTGGACCACCCTAAATATACCCATATTCTTCCACAGAGGGGAAAAAAGGATCTGAGCTGGTTTGAGTTACGTTTGCCTATCATTTGCGGTAGCTGTTCTCCTGCCATCCTCCTTGCAGGGCACTGGAGTTCATTTTCTGAAAGGAGGTCAGTGCACCACTGGCTCGAAGAGCTCTTGGACCTCAAGCCACCTGGGCAGCATGACCAGCATTCACAGGGCAGAGGAGGGAGCAGGCAGCCAGTTCTGCAGCAAAGTCAGCTGTGGGATTTGCTTGGGATGATTCAGGGCTATTTCTACCTTTGAAGAATCTTGGCTGTTGCTTTGGAATAAGGGACTGCTGTATTTTTTTAACGTTTCTGGGAAGGTGTATGCAGCTTTGCTGAGGAGTTTTCTAGTATGTAACTCCCAGACTAGGGTCAACAGCCAGCTGCTACTGCTTATGTTTGCTGAAGTGTGATCAACTTGTAACAAAAGGTGGCTCCGACCCAAGAGAACTATTTTTTTTCTAACCTGGCCATGAAGGTTTGTGTTTGAAGAAGGAAAAGCTACCAAACAGAACAACACAGCCAAAGTCTCACTGACAGGGAGAATACGGAAACAGACTTACAGGGCCACACCAAAAGCTTGGCACGAGATACAGGAAGTCTTGGGCAAGGGCAAGGAAGTCATGGCATGCTTTCACAGAGAAAAAGAGAGGGCCCAGTTTACTATGGGACCAGCCAAGGTCAGAAGAGACATGCTGGGCTGGAAAGACTCTGCAGTTCAGGAAATAAGTCATGAACTTCGCAGACAGATCCCAGACCACCAAGGAGAACCATACCCCCTGGCCCAAAGAAATTCCAGAATGGTTAGGAAACTGAGGCAGGGAAATGAACTGAGGCTTTATTGTTCTTTCTTGCTCTGCATAATGGTGTATTCATAATCTACCTGATCGTGTCTTTGCTAATGTTGATCGTATATTTCTGAACAGTTTAACTAGAGGGTCCACAGACTCATTAAGAAAATGGTTTAAGCTTTGAAGAGGTGAGCAGTAGACTCTACAAGAACAGGCAAATGAACTATGGGTTACAGCTCTCTTACTCTGCCTGCAAACACATCTACAGACCCTGGAAAGTATTCAGACAAGGATGACAAGGACAATTAAAAAAGAAAGAATGGTTTCAATACCAAAATCGGCCAGACTAGGACCTGCACCCTGGATGAGACTCGTGAAGCAGGTGTGAATGAGGGCAAAGGTTGATGTTGCTAATTGATATAACCTACTATGCAAATCAAGTACTCACATTCACTAATATACTAGCTCAATCTGCACCTTCTCCTCATAGCTCCTGCAGGTTAACAACCAAACATGACCTGATTCAGCTGTCCTCGTGATTCATGAAGATGTGTAGACGTGGCACTTAGGAATGCAGTTTCATGGTGGACTTGGCAGTATTAGGCTTACAGTTGGACTCCATGATCTTAAAGGTCTTTTCCAACCCAGTTCTATGCTCAGAGGAGGACACAGATGGAGCATCATGAACTATTTCAAATCATCAGTGATGGGGGGGCAATGAACCCTGCAAGGGCCACTAATACAAACTGACATGATGGGCAAAGCCATGAGTAGGCTCAGACTCTGGTATACTGGGACCAAGGCCACAGTTCACAGAATACTCTCTAGGTGTTCCCTACAATACCCACAACTGTGAGATTAATACTTTGTTTTCATAAGTCTTCTTTACTTTTCGTTTCCATTTAAAGGAAAATCTATTATACATAGCTGATAATAGGTTATGTAATACTACCTTACTTGCAAACCCTGCCCTGCATCAGGACACTTGCAATTGGGAATCCACCCAGAAAGACAAAGAGAGCAAACAAATCCTGACCTGACTAAATAACTTCACATGGAGTTTGCAAAGGAACTCACTTTTGTCCTCAACCCACACCCTACAGCAGGGATCTGCCAAACCCCAACTACAAATATTCATTAAAAAGCCTTCTGCTTGGGATGCAGTCACTGAGACAGCCATTTCCTGCCCATTATCTCTTAGGGCAGCAAATCAAGTGCTCCACTCAGGCAGTTACCACCCAGGCCTTGCCACGCACACTTTCAGTGCATGGCTTAGCTGTGTCCAAATAAGGGCTATGCAACTGTAACCTCTCTGAAGCCCCAGGACAGTATGTCATAGCAGTAAGGCACGGCTGCCTTTGTCTCTAGCATTGAGCACAGTAGCTCCAAGTGCAACATTCCACCTCGAGCTTTTGTCTGGAGCAAGGTGAATGGGAACACGCTGGAACTGTGGGTTAGTGGCATATACCATTAGAAGGATGCCTGTGTGATCAGTGATTTGATTGCATTTGCCCTGGCACTGAAGAAGATTACTAGTCAAAATAACAGTTCCTTCTGCAAAGGACAACTTCAGACTTATCTAATTGTGGTTGCTGGGAAAAGACTGCCTCAGCACCCAGTCCTGTTCTCCATAACAATAACAGAGACTTTCTGCCAACTTCAGAGGTGCAAATCCCTGAACTACAATGCCAAGAAGCTGTACTTTCCATGAAAACCAAAGCCTAATATTACAGGACACCACACTGTAGAACTGCCACTGTTTACTGGCACTGGCTTCATGAAGAAGCAGGAGTCAGATCTTGAGGAATGACTTTTGAGAATGATTACCAACGCACTGTAAATACAGCTCCTCTACTTACCTTTGGTTTCTAGCCTCTGATCACTTCCAATCAAACAGTCCTTGATGTCTGCACCCTTCTCTATCACGGCATTATGGCAAATCACACTGCCCTGAAGACAGCACCTACAACATAAACACAAAGCAAGAATGTAATTTAAAATTACAGGTACAAACCAGAGGTATCCACTGGAATAGCTAAAGAGTCTGACATAAACCTTGTGTGTTCAGTTCTGCTCTTTTCTCAAGGACTCCACTATTCTTCTCCTGATCCTCATCATGCAGTTGCAGGAGAAAATGATTTACCATCTGTCAGAATGGTTTTGTGAAAAAATAAAAGGGTTTCCAGCTTTAGGACAGCTTTCCTCTACTCTTCCTCAATAGAATAAATACTGCCAGAGGATTTCATAGACAGGACACTGGCCTGGGACTTGGGACCTGGATCAAGTCTTGTATTTTCCACAAACAGCTTGAGTAACTGCTGCAGTGGCTCTTCTGCTCAACTCCCCAAGCAGCAGCCCAGTCCTTCCAGAATTTTGCTGAGTTTTGTGTGTTCCAGCTTGCCAGGCAGTAAGAAAGGGCAGAAAGAAGGAGTAGATCAATACCTCTGCTCATGTTTTGTTCATGTTACATTCAAGCACCCAAACGTAATTACTCTGCAGTACTAAACCATTGAAACTCATACTGGTCCTGCTCTATCTACCTTGCATATCTTCATACTCATGTAGTACTTGAAACAAAAAGTCTGAAATGCTACATAGGATGGAATTCCTTCCAAAAATGTATCTAAACCTGTGATAATCAGCTTTCAAATCTGTGGATCTGATTGTCCAGTAGGAAAGAAGTTCAGAGTCCAAGACTTCAAACTTTGTAACTCCTCTGCTCTGAGATGCTGAGTTCCTGCATTGGTCTGAGCCTCTCATTGCAGTAAAATGAAAGTATCCCTGATGTGTCCCGAAATGATGTCCACTCAGAATTGTAAGAAGTGTTAAATGGTATTAAATGTAATTTCTTTCAAAGTTACAGAGAAAAAAAAACAACAGCTACAATGCAAATAATTTGTTTCCTTATTTTCAATGTGCAAAGATGAGCAGAAGTCATTGAAGGACAGAAAATCTGAAGGCAGTCCAGGTAAGAATTATCTAAAAATACTAAGTCCAGCACACATCAAAAGCAGCTGACTGAGAGGAAGGTATAAGCAAGATATATAACCCCAGAGAGATGCAGGTGGTCTGCTCCTCCATATTAATCCTACTGTGAACCGTTTTGTACCTTCTCCCCAATGTTTCTGCTAATATCAGTTGCAACAACCGTGGCTATTCTTGCTATCTGCAGTCAAACAGCTGATTTATGTCTGATTTTTTTTTAGTTTAGTGACTTTCTGCATGGTGAATTCACAGTTTAATGACCTGCCCCCATTCCCCACCTTGGTCACAGGCTTCTACTCCTTGCACTAGTGAAACACAGCTGTATCACAACATTAGGCTAGCTTGTGGACAGAACTGTTACCCTGGAGTCTGACCTAACAGCATACAGGAGATTTGATATCAGGTCAAAGTCCTGAACCCCAGTTCTGTGCTGAATAGAGAGCTAGCACGCTGTGGTCCTTAGGAGAAGATAAAACCATCAATCCTTACTCCAGACTGCCAATCCTAAAATCAGTTCTTAGTGTTTTCCTGCTCGTACATCACTATTATCTAGTGTACAGAATTTGCCATTAAACATACTACAGTTCTGTTGCTTGTGTGAGTCAGAGCAGAAACCATCTGCCTCACAAACCCAGCATTAATTCTGCAGGAGTAAAAGCAATAAAACTGGACCTCAGCCACAGTGGTTAGCAGTTAACGACCCCCCTTGAACAGACTGTCCCCTCTGAACAATTACTCTTTTAACTCTCTTAACCTCCCCTTCCTCTGACCTATAAGGAGGCAATACGAGCAATTATGCTACAAGTAACCAGCTCAGGTTGCCTTGGCAAAGTTTTTACAAACATGTTAATAAGATAAAAAGCGGCAAAGATACACAGCAGACCCCTGCCTGCATTTGCTCTCTCACTGTCACGATCTGCTTCCTTTCCAATAGCTTCGTGTGCCCATGCAGCAGCTCAGGCCATCGTCTTGTGCAACAGCAGTCACCCAAAGCGGCAGCAACTCTACAATTGCAGCCAGGCTAGGGAATGAACGGGTGGGGGGGGGCGGGACTGTCCACTGCTGCCATCCTGACTTGGCTTTCAACAGGACTAGCAAAGGCGATGGGAGAGGTTGCTCATTTCCCACTGAAATGGCTCCCGTCCAAAATGCACACTTCAAAATGCCTCCTCCTCCACTGCTTCGAGCCAGGCAGATGAGAGGCTGCCCCTGCAAACTTTTAGGTTCCCACCATCTATCACCTCTTCTGAGCAGCTGTGAGTACACTACACCTCTTGGCATTATCCTCACACAGGAGGACGTTCCCCAGCCAGAGAGGGGATTTAAGCTAACGGTCTGGAGTTCAGGATGGAGAATACTGGATGTGTGTTCAGAGCCTTCCTGGGGATAGTTTTACAGCTCCTGGAGGAAGAATAGCATTGTAACCAAGAAACTGCTGATGACATTAACATCAAAGATAAGGGAGGTTCCTGCCAAACCATTTGTTGGGAAGGACAGACCAGGGAACCGAGATGAACTTGTCTGTGCCAGGTGCTTGCAAACCAGCCCTTCCCGGGTGCCAGAGTAAAACAAAAGCCAACAACTTCACCACCCCATGATTTTCTTAAAACTTATAAACCCAACCAACTGCAGAAGTTCTAAAACCATACTCAATGCTCAGATTACCCCAATCACACAAACCAGCAGCAAATCTGGCTTTTATTGCTCAAGTGGAACAAAACTTCCAGAGATAAAAACACAATTTGTGGGTGTTCCCTTCACCCGCTGACAGATGTAACACAGCTATTTTGAAACCACTTGTAAATGTCTTTTTTTTTTTAAAGGAAAAAAAAAAAGGCATGTTATAAAGCCTGCCAAGAGAAGTATTTTGTGTGTTTATTTAGTTTTTACTATTTTTTAAAGTTGAAGAGTAAGGAATAAACTCTTCTTCTCTTACATGGTAAATATCACATCCCAAGGCACTCTGCTGTATTTTCCTGGGTTAAACAGCCACCGTGCTTCCTGCCTTGTTCAAGAATTAGGTGCTTTTAGTCCTCAAAGGTGCTCCAACAGCATCCAGCTTCATCACCACTGTTGTGTGTGCACAAAGGCACACATTTGATGTACTGCTTTATAATGCAAACCATATTTATTCCCCCCCCCAAAAAAAAAACCCCGTAGTGTATTTTTAAACTTTTCAGCACGGTGAAAACAGATACCTTCTGACCTTAAAATCCACAGAGCATGTTCAAACCCACAAGAGGAACTAATTTGGGGCATCTGATTTATGGCTGAAATTTCAATTTGAATTTGTTTTAAGTGCAATCACAAAGTGCAAGTATGGCAGCTGGGTGCTTTTCAGAAAATAAATAAAAATATTCAGTGTGCCTCTGCATTCTAGAGAGAGCATTTTACAAGCCCAGTCCTGTAGTGGGAACAGATGTAGGTAAGACATTAATTTGTTATACAGGTACAACGTGTGAATGGAAGCATAGGAGAGTGAGCGTGTGTGTGTGTGGCTGTGCCTGTGCACGCGTGTATGTACGTTTCGCGCCGGCAGCTGAGAGACAGAGAGGCTGACTTTGGGGTGGGTTTTTTTTTTTTTTGAAACTGAGAGAACAAGAGCAAAAGGAGTAGTGGCCAAGGAGGCATGGGGGGATTACAAGGATTTAGGTCTTTAAACTGCAGACCACCTAACAAGATCACTCTGAAATGCCACTAATTTCAGTTAAGGCCACAGACCTCCCTTCCTCTGCCCTCCCTCTCTCCCCCATTGTAAACAACTAATCCCAGCAGAAAACAACAGAGAGCAAAATGTACACACATTCTGCAACATTCCAGGTCCTTCTTTATCTTTTATTTATTTTTCTAAAAGGTCAGCATATGTATGGAGGGGGGGGGGGGAGGGGAAGAAAGCCAAAAAACCTCAAGTCCATCTCTTGTGTGGGCTTGAAGGAAGCTGGGAGAAAGCAAAGTCCAAGAGCATACAATATGGAGCTTTTATAGCGCAGCAGTTCCTGGATTCGTCTTACTTTCCCCTCCCTCTATTTGTGGCAAAGTCACATAGCTTTAAACCAAAGGACAGGGTGGTCGATTACATCTGAAAGAAATGTAAAGAATTGAGAAAGAATTCCATCTCCTGTCGAAATTATAAATAAGGAAGTATTAGTCCCAGGGACAGGGTGATTTACACAGCCCTGGAACTGCTGACTTTCAGCCTGAGTATCAGTCTATAAATCAAACTCTTAAATCAAGTGTGTCAATTGCTGCAGCACTGCAACAGTTAAGAAAAGCAAGGCACCTACCACTGAAAGCAGGAAGACTGCCAGGGGACTGAGGTGCTGTACCCTTCTTAATTTTCTAAAGTGTAAATCTGAGATCAAACATCCTTTGGGGGAACGGGAAATCAAAATCCGCAGCGCTCAGCACACCGGGAGCAGGCTGCAGGAGTCCAAGACACAACCCCCTAATTACAGGCTACCCACTGATTATTTAGGACTCTGTGATTAAAGTGATGAACGCTCCTGGGAGAAAGGGGCTTAAGTAACTGAGGTCAAGACCTCAACTGCAGCTCTTGCCCTAGTTGTGCAAGCTTAGGAAGGTATGAATGTCACAGGTTTGCCTTACAGCAAATCTTCTGAAATGCCAATGGAAGTTATCCAGGTCTGCTAGTTTAATCCAATTGTGCCAAAACCCTGACATAATCTCTGTTGGGCAGCAAAGCAAATGAAGTGTCTAAAATGCAATGCTTAAAACTATACACTCACAAGGAAGAAGGAGCCTGGGGCTCAAAGCTCAGGACAGCTCGTTGGTACTGCTCCACCAAACCAAGAAATTTGGTCTCTTTCTCCTTCAGCTGAGCTACAAAATGGTGAAACTGGTACAGGAGTCAAAAGCGAAGGGTGACATGCCTCAGCAGCTACTTTGCTGACTGAGGGGTAACAGCTTTGGATACCCCTGGGAGCAACATCCCATTCTGCCCTGACCAAGAAGAAGATAATAGCCACAACAGGCATCTTAATAACACTGAAAGGTGGCAAGGAGACAGATAGAGCAACCCCTCAAAGAATGCCTGGTTAGCTAGCGAGTTGGTGGTTGGGACACATGATCACTGGGGTGAGGCACAAAGAGCATGGGAAAATAGGGAAGAGGCAAAAACACCACTAGGAAACCTGAGAACCCAAAACGTTGCCTTCACCAGCACACTTCACGCACCCTGACATTTTTATACCAATACACTTTTACATGGCAACAAGCAAACTCTGGGCACTGTGAATCTCACGTTATACACTCGAGCAAATACCAAAGACTACAATAGATGCCAGCAGTACGTGCCATAATTTATAGATACATTTCAAAGCAAGCATTCTTAAGTGAATTCGGGCTTTGATCTCCTGTTTTTCCCCTTGGGGGTAACAAAATCATTCTACCAACCCCACTAAATTCTTCACCCATCTCTGAGGGTGTTTTTGCTAAGGAACTTGTTTCATGTCTCTTTTCTAGCCAAGCTCATCACTGTGGTATGGCTCCTTTACACTTCTTCCCCACACCCTAAACATTTTGCATTATGTATTGCATATACTTGCCAGCACTCGTATTTTCCAGTGAAAGTTCAACTGACCTTAAAGAATTGCCTCAAACCTACCTTAAGTGAAACTTAGGCTGCTGGGGGAGGTCGCCTAGAAGGTTGTGCCCCACCTCTGAAACTTCAGTTAAATCCATCTGATCTTGGAACAAACAAATCAACGACCTTTTATGTAGCTGCAAGCTTGGTTTTGCACATTTCAGCCAAAATAGGCTGCAAAGAGTTTTACACTAGGAGAACCCACAAGCTCCCCTTCTAATTCTCTTCTGTGGAGTGAAAGGGCCATGTCCTGCATGATCTTACAGACACTCAGCCAATGCCTGGGAAAAACTATTGATGTCTACATGAAGGCAACAAAGGAGAAAAACTATATGCTTGCTTTCATCACTGAGTTTGCTTTACTTTCTCACTAGCTGGCACAGCCAGGCTAAGCGAAGTGTCTGACACACACAACAGAAATACACTTTCTGAGGTTTTTCAAAGGCAATTCTGGGTCAAATGTTGGTTAAATCAGCTTCTGTATCACATAGACTAGGCTGACAAGGAAAAGGATTTCCTGAATGCCATCCTTACAACTGAGTCTAGCTTCTCAGCACCGAGCTTAACTCCACAGTCCCCGTAAGAACTTACAGGCACAATTCTGGTACAATGTGATAATTTCTTCCTTTTCCATACACAGGCTGGAAAAGATTTTCAAGAACACTAGAGATGCTCACACTCAGTTTCCCACCAAAACCCAACAGCAATCAGCTGCTTGTGAAAAATCTCTTTGATGAGATCCATGTGGCTAACAGGAGGCAGAAGCTTATTTATATCTCTGAAGTCAGACATAACCCTGGCCACCTGAAGAAGCAGATCAGCAGAATGAGAGATGTTTTAAAATGCCACTTGCCAGATCTGAGCTGTATTTTAAGTTCAACATCTGATGTACAAGATGTTTGGAAAATTGGGAAGAGCTCCCTGCACTATCAGGGAAACATCTGCATCTGAGATTAAAGAACAGGTGATTTATTTAAGACAGATTGATGTGCCAGGAAGCTAGCCAGAAGAAACTTCTTTTTGAGGAGCTGCTGGTAATAATGGTTCAGACATTCACAAGATAATAGCTACTATCTGAGAAACATCCTAGATACATTAGATAGAGTAGAATTTGACTTCAGTTGAAAAGTAACTGAAAACTAGCCCTACAAGTAGCTCAGCTTCTGGAGCCCACTGCTCTCCTAATTTGTCCACTCTCCTTCGATTTATCTTCCTGAAAGCAAACTCAGAGGTCTGTTTTTATTTGGTATCTCAAATAGCATGTGGATTGAATTAAATAGCAGAATGAAAATTATGGTTCCTGACTAAAAACCTGCACAGTTTAAAACCAAGAGGTGTGACAGAAAGGACTGAACATAACTTACATATAAGCAAGAGAAATAAGAGTCTTTTCTACAGGCAAAGACCGACTATACCTAACTTTCTTCATACCTTTATGTCTATCCATATCCATGATATATTTTATCCATACATACACTTTATCCATATGCTTAAGCTCAGCACATGCTTTTTCTGAATCAAGTTCTCATTTTTGGTGTGCTTTCTGTAATACTTCTTCTAAGCTCCCTCTTTTTTTTCTAGAGATAGCATAGGCCAGGGTGGCAATTGGTGGTGTGAGACAGTGTCCTGAAGACAACATCCATCTCAAAAAATTGGTTCGACATACAAAACGTTTGGGAATCCCAGCATAAGCAAATCTTCATTTTCAGCTTTGCTAGCTATGGTGCTGGAAAGAGCTTAATCTCCTCATTCCTTCTCATGAGCAAATGTACCATAAAATATATGATACAATTCCAACAAATGTTGCCTTGGCAGTAAGATCATTCCTTTGTGCTGCCATTACCCAAGAGGGAAAAGACTGCTTATGCACTGAAGACATATATACCTCTACATGTTCAATTCCATCCTGTTTTAATTAGATCTTTCTTCAAACTGTTGACTGTATCTGCATGAAGTGCTGATTTGGCAGTTGAGGAAACAACCAGTAAACTTCACAATCTGCAGCTAGTAGTCAGTTCAGCTTGGCTTGCTTGTTGTTTCCTTCCTTTGTACATTTTCTCATAGAAAGCAGCAGCAAATTTGAGATGAGGTAAACAAGAGTAAGCCTTCGACCAGTCACACATGGTGTCTCTTCAGCCCCCTCACTGAGTTACATTATAGCAGCTGGGCCATCTACTTTCACACAGGTAGCCAGCACTCCTTTAACAAAATCCAACACCTAACTTACTGTCTTCATATGATTGAACAAGGAAGATGCCAGTTTTAGCTGACATAACATTTTCAGTGCCAGTCTTTCCTCCACAAATCTGAGTACTTCAGTCCTTCATACAAATTTTTAATCCACTCTATTCTTTCTGTCCAGGGAGTCAGAACTTCCCAGTGTTTACCACATCTTCCCATGAGACCTATCTAACTTTCCCCTCTTTCCTCAATTCACATCACCTCCCTGCAGTTTTCGTAACCCTAAGCACTGTCATCTCCCTTGCATTCCAAATTCCCTGATGCTGCAAGGCTCTGCAGTTTGCTGCCATCATGTGCAGCCTGACCCAAACCATATCTGCCTGTCTTTTCAACCTTTTCCTTTCCCAACAGGTAATCTTAGCAGTGTGTCATGGGGGGAATTTCAGTGGGTTTTCTGAGTAGTATGTTTTTATGTAGTTCCAACAACATGCTGGAAGCTTTGCAAACACAACAAAGAGACAAAGTTATTGTTCAACAGCTCCTGCATACACACACAATAGCCTCGGCCACATCTCTAATTCCAGTCCTACAGTTCCTGAACCGAGGCTGCCCACTGCATCAGGGTATCTGGCAATCGCAGAAAACTCCTCTCTGAAATGAACCCTCTCCTCCTCCCATTGCTATTCCCAGTTCCTTGAAAAAAGAAAAGCAGCAAAACAATTTCAGAGACAAAATCTGCCAGAGCCTCTATGATACTGACTACCAGCATGTCAACAGTTTCAAAACATGGCTTACGTTGGACTTAGTATTTATTCAAGCTTTCCATGCTTGCTTCCTCAATTAACTTCAAAGTAGTCCAAAGATCTGGGTTTTTCTTCCCTACTGTAGTCCCATCTCTTCAATCTTTCCCAGGCAAACATTCCTTTGCTACAATCAAAGAAGAAGGACACGCTGTGCACATGACAAGATGGCCAAGATCCTTTCAGTAAGTGTATACACTGAGATACTTTTACCAACAAGAGATTTTGAAATTTTTATCTCTAGGGATGGAACAAAAGATTCAGCATGCTTTTCCTGTTAGTATTATTTGTCATGCTCAGAGCACTTTGGGACAAGGTCCTGTACGACCACAGCAATTAGATGTCCCTGCTGCCATAAGTTAACAAACTAAATGAAACTACAAGACCGGTGAAAATAAAGCCAATGTTTGAAATGCAAAACAAAATGAAGCAAAACCAGCAAACAAACCATAAAAAAAGCCCAGCCAACTGCCCCCCCCCCAAAAAAAACCCCACCCCTAAACCAGGAACCTGAAACTAAATCAATCCATCCATACCTAGGTCTCATTTCAAGGACAGCATACCTATGCCTATCAAGTGAAACGCAGTTACCACACACTCAGGTCAGCATAATTTGTTGCAAGATTGCCTGCGAGCTCAAGAGCAGTAATTGCAGTTCTATGAAGACAGGGTGGAGTTAAAGTCATACAATCACAGAATGGGTTGGAAGGGACTTTTAAAGGTCACCTAGTCCAAGCCTTCTGCAAGGCACAGGCATGTCTACAACTAGATCAGGTTGCTCAGAGCCCCATTCACCCTGATCTCAAAAGTTTCCAGGAATGGGGCATTCACAACTTCTCTGGACAATGCGAGCCAGAGTCTCACTACTTGCACTGTAAATAATTTCTTCCCAGTATCTCATCTAAATCTCCTCTTTTTAAATTTAAAACCATTGCCCTGTGCTCTGTAACAAGAGGCCCTGCTAAAAAGACTGTCCCCACCTTTTCTGTAGGCCCCCTTTAAGTATTAGAAGGCTGCAATAAGGTTTCCACGTAGCCTTCTCTTCTCCAGACTGAGCAACACCATCTCTCTCAAGCCTTTCTTCATACAAGAGAACTTCCAGCCCTCTGATTATTTTTGTAGCCCTCCTCTGGATCTGCTCCAACAGGCCCATGTCTTTCCTGTGCTGAAGGCTCCAGAGGTGGACACAGTATTCCAGATGGGATCTCAACAGAGCAGAGAGGTCTGAATTACCACCCTCAACCTGTTGAGTACTTCTTTTTGATGCAGACCAGAATAGAGTTTGCCTCCTGGTCTGTGAGAACACATTGTCATCCCATGTCTGTCTTTTATGCACCAGTACCTACAAATCCTTTTCCACAGGGCCGCTCTCAATCCTTTCATCCCCAAGTCTGCACTGATACCAAGGGCTGCCCTGACACAGGTGCAGGACCTTGCTGAATGAACCTCATGAGGTTCACACAGACCCACTTCTTATCCTTGTCTAGGTCCTTCTGGATGGCATCCCAGCCCTCAGGCATGTCACCTGCAAGCTTGCTGAGGGATGTGCTCAATTCCACTGTTCATTTCACTGATGAAGATATTAAGCAGCAATAGTCCCTGTACATGACCTTGAAAATCACTTGCCACTGATTTTCCTCTAGACATTGAGCTGTTGATGACTACTCTCTGGATGAAGCTGTTCAACCAGTTCCTCATCCACCAAACAGCCCATCCATCAAATCCATATATCTCCAATGCAGGGAGAAGGCTGATGTGGGGGACAGTGTCAAAGATCTTACAGAGATCCAGATATATTACACTGTCAACTGACATAGCTACTCCATCACAGAAGCCTGCTGGGCTTCTATGGTCAGGCAGAACTTGCCATTGGTGAAGATATGCTGGCTGTCTCAAGTCACCTCCTTGTCCTCCATGTGCCTTAGCATAGCTTCTAGGAGGAATCTAGGAACAAATGTCAAGCTGACAGGTCAGTAGTTCCCTGGGTCCTTCTTTCTACCCTTTTTAAGAACAGGTGCAGTGTTTCATTTTCTAGCCACCCAGGGCCTTTGGCTGACTGCCATGGCTTTTCAAATAGCAGGGAGAACGGCTCTGGAACTACCTCAGTCAACTCCCTCAGGACTCTGGAATGCATCTTGTCAGGTTTCTCAAGAAAAGGTTGGGACTTTGATCTCTCAATCCCCATCTTGCAGTCCATCCACTTGAGAGATGTGGGAAAAGAGGCTGACAGTGAAAGTTGAGTGAAAGCCTTCTCCTTGTCTCTTGTTACCAGTTTGCTGGTCTTGCTCATCAGCAGGAGTCCGTCTATCAGAGATATGACTCTTTATCTGCAGATGACACAGTATCCCTACATAACCTGCTTTGGTCAGACTGTCAGCATTATAGATCACCCCTCTGCAAAAGAGCTACAATGTGAGGACCCCTACACCAAAGGCACAGCAATGCAGGGACCCTGTTGTATGGTGCCATCTCTAATGCAAACGGAAGAGGCAGTCCCTAGCTGCTATGGAGATGAGGACATGTACAGCTATTGCAGAAGCATTCAAACAGAGTTTTCAAGTGACCTACAATTTCAGCTCCATTAGTATATTTTCTCCAGCTATGTAACTCAGTGCAGCCATTTGTCACTGAGCTCTGGGGAGCCATCCAGAGGGGAACAAGAACAATTTCTCCACTGCAGCCTGTCACCTGGGCAGTCAGCATCTCTCAGCTTTTATGCTGTTGTATAAATTACATCCCCCCCAGTTCGGTCAAGTATGTCCATCACTCAGCACCTATGTAATCTTGGCTATTTTATTGTCTCATTGATGGAAGAATTAGTTGCACAGTGGGGAACACATTAAGAAAGGACTAGCAATTATTTTCCCTGTGTTTCAAACTTCTTTAATCCCCTCTAATCTCTTCTAAGGGAGGGGATTTATATTTACACAAATAATATCATAGGAGACATACATAACATAACAGAGGCCCTAAATATCAGGGAAAACAAAAAAAACTCTGCTACTGATCCTCCAGAGTATCAAACACACCAGCCATTGCTGAAGAACAGATCATAAAGTGCAAAGAGTATGCAATGATACTGTCCAAACCAGCCCCAGTTTCTTGATCCATTAGTTGGGAAGGTCATCATCATGTTTATCATAACCTCTGTTTCTCCAATAATGAGCCAAAACTGCCTATCAATAAGAACCTAGTTTTAATCTAAGCACCTTGTGGAGTCCTGATCTGCCCAGAAAGAATCTATTTATCCATTTCAGAAGCTAGTATCAAACATGATGAGGTTAACCAAAATGCAAAACCTTTTTCTAGTTCAGAGATATAATTTGCAGATCTTGATGCCACAGGGACTAAGACAGAGGAACCTCAAATCATATTACAGTAAAATCACAAGAGGAAAAAAAACTTCATCTGGTTTATTTTTGTTGTTGTCTTGTCTTTTTTTTTCCTATATTGACACTGTGAAGTGAAGCTACTGATCATTTTTGCAGCAGAAATGTGGCAAAAAAAACAAACAGAAAAGTAAGATTCAAACTAAAGGTGAGGGAAGTAGTAAGGGAATTACCCAGGCAGTTCCATGTATAATCCTGATACATGAATTCAGAACGTGGAACAATTTTTGCATTTGATTGTTCGCAGTCTCCTGATGATCAGAAATTATTTACCTAATCATTCCTTCTTTTCTGGGTTATTTAAACAGCTTAATCTTCCCCACAACTTGTGCCATACTGCAATCTGCAATCAGCCAGCTGCTTCAAGTTGTTACAACTGCGATGAGCGCTTGCTGGGTCTACTCTTCAGTTAACCCTCCACATCTGGCAAGGGCATTGATATACTAGTCCATTAGTTTGGTGGAGGTGCTCATGTCAGCATTAAAAAGTCAATTCTTTAAATGACAGGTTTTTTTAATCCATTTCTCAGTGCAATTCTAGAAGTTTCTAACATACAGTGCCTTAGTGTTAAAATCGTCTTACTTGTCGGACCTTTGCTATGCAATGAAAAATGAATTAGGTTTGTTAAGGCACTTTATTATGCTCATTTTGACCCATATCAGCCACCATAAACTAGCTTTCCAGTTGAAGTCCAAGATGTTTTCTGAAGTCAGTGATTAGATAAAGCCCCGGCTATTTTAGAGGCACTAGGGAGAAGAGATGTTTGTCAAGAGAAATTGTCCATCTTGGGCAGTTTAAAGCAAAAACCACATAATTTATCCAGCTGTTGCAAACAGATGCATCAGTGCATGTTAAGAAGCATTAGCATTTTAACAAAAATCTGTCACAGTTCCTCAAAGAAACGAGAGTCAATATATGTAGAAGTTGAAAGTCCAAATACAGAGAAGTTCCTCAGCAAGCTACAAGCAAGGCTTTCAACAAAGCAGCAGCTAGAATATTTCTGCATCTTGCTATCTGTGTGCGTGTGACTTTCTACTTTTGTAATGTCAAGACTTAGCACAATGCAGTACAAAATACTTTATCAGCTCAGTATCGGCACAAATGGCATCCTGGCTTGTATTAGAAACATGGTGGCCAGAAAGAACAGGGAGGTGGTCATTCCTCTGGACTCAGCACTGGTGAGGCTACACCTTAAGTACTGTGTTCAGTTCTGGGCCACTCACTACAGGAAGGATGTTGAGGTTCTGGAGCATGCCCAGAGAAGAGCAATGAGGCTGATGAAGGACCAGGAGCACATTGCCTACGAGGAGTGGGTGAGTGAGCTGGGGTTGTTCAGTCTAGAGAAGAGGAGGCTGAGGGGAGACCTCATTGCTCTCTACAGCTAACTGAAGGGAGGGTGGAGCAAGAAGGGGGCAGCCTCTTGGCCTTGGTGGCAAGTGACAGAACTAGAGGAAATGGTTTCAAGCTGCGCCAGGGGAGCTTCAGGCTGGATGCTAGGATGTATTTCTTCACAGAGAGGATTATCAAACATTGGAATGGTCTGCCCAGGACGGTGGTGGAGTGGCCATTGCAGGCGGTGTTTAAGCAGCATGTGGATCTGGTGCTTAGGGACATGGTTTAGGATTGACCCTAAAATGGGTCAAAGGTTGCAGTGGATGATTTTTGAGGGTTCTTCCAACTGAATGTTTTCTGTGATTCTGTGAAATCTACACAATGTGAATTATTGTATGCTTTGAAATAAAGCTCCACAGTCTATAGTCTTAATTCTGAGAGGAAAGGTGACTCTGGTGCATCAGCATGCAGTAACTGTAATGCAGCTAAAGGGGGAAAACCTCTGGGGCTATTTTTTTTTAACTCCACGGTGGCTACATTGTTTTCACTGAGAGTGACCATAAGTATTGGTGTTTTCTAGCAATTCACAAAAAAACACTACTCCAAAAGTCAGTTTATCCCTCTTAAAAAAATGACATCATCTTTATGCTGCTTGTGGAATTTTGTGGAATGCTTACAGTAACAACTCTGCGCTTGATTTAGGATTTAGAAGAGAACAATACTCTATAGCAGTGCAGACAAACACAAGCTGATCTGGGAGCCTCCATAAAAATAGCACAATTTCTACACTCAGCTGCCTCTCTGATTTAATGGTATAGAGCTGCTCACTTCCTGTGCCAACCCAGACCATTACGGCTGTGGCATCAATTCATTAATCAAAATGAGAGAGGGTGTCACGATCAAACGAGGGAGGTTCTGGTACTTCTTATGACAGCAGTGCTTGTGATACAGTCATACTGGATCAATTTTTTATTGAACTGGGAGCCAGTTATTTTCTATACTCAGTGGAATTCTGATTTATGATGTGCTTGAAATTACTGTGGATTTCTATTAAAGACAAACACTTGGCAGTAAGGTACCATACTTACCTGTAATTTAGTTATGTAACAGTAGTACCCTCCATAGACCCCACATCCTTTGGGTTTTTTTGTTTTTCATATATGCAACTCTCAGAGCCAACTTGGCATTTTTTAAGAGTTTGGCCTTTTTCCTGAGGCCCTAAGCAAACCTCAGGCCATGAAGGAGCAGGTCTGCACAGACTCAATCAGCAGTTTCCTTTCCACTGACATCCACAGGAAGCCAGCATGTATGGAAAGATGGGGGCATGCAGACATCAACAATTACAGATAGGCCACTTTTCCCACATTTGGAAATGTATAGCTCAAGGCTACCTATTTAGCTGGTGTCTTTAATGCATGGGAAACCTCTACTAGCTGGCAGATTTGATCTTTGAAAAGTTTATGCATTTATTCTATTACTCAGCACATGCAATGGTAGAGTAAAGCTGCAGGATGACAAAAAAGGGCCAAAGAAAATGACATTATAATTGAATCTGCAACGTTCAGAGGTGGTAAGAATGTTACTAGTTGGTAGTGTACTGCTTTAAAATGTGCTTTGTGCCTCAAATATTTTTAGGCACACTCATAGATTGAGCCATTAATATAAAGCTTGGAAGCATGGCACAAGCTCATAGACTCATACATCCATTTAACTTACACACTGTGAAGGTGATGCAATCTCCTCTAAAAAGGAGAAGTTTATGTTCCAAGACTCTCATCATTTCATTTTGTTTCATTTGTAGCTGGTTTACAGAGGTTTGTTTCTGACTTGGTCTTTAGAAACAAACCCCCTAGTACCAACTGTTCTGGCTGAGGATTTCTTACAGACAAAAACTACCGATTCAGAATATGTCTAGAAAAAGAAACCACAAATTTAGGGGAACTGAGATACAAAGAAGTGACATACCCTTCCTCAATTGTGACAGAGTTCATGATGATGCAGTTTGTTATCTTAACTTTGTCTTTTATGGTACACATGCTGCCGATGATGGAGTGTTTAATGGATGTCTTCTCTCCAACTTGTGTAGATGACCCAACGATGCTGTCTGACCCCACCTAGGGAAGAACACAATGGAAATTGGCAAAAGTTGCTAGCTGGAGCTCTCTGATATGTGTTCTCCATACACCTCTTCCAAATAACATGTCTCAAGCACTCATCAATGTGCACCCTGCTCTTAGGGACTCTTGACAGTGGTTAGACCTAGAAATACAAAGCCCATTCCATAAGCACACAGTTGGACAATCTTCCCATGGTCCACTAGCTTGGTAAAATCCCATTAGCTGATCCAGCTCTGTAGACATCACACAGTAGGGTAAGCATGGCAAGTATAGTCCTGTGAGTACTCAGTGGATTCACTAAGGTTTGCCCAGTGAGAACTGTGAAAAGGAGGCTTGAAGCTGATACACAACTAAAATGCTTTGGCAAGAAGCAAAACTAAAACACTGACCCCTTTGGGACATAGGCTCAACTACCATGAACTGCCATTAGGGATCAAGAGACTGCAGTGTCTAACTGGGAGGTAAGACAGAATTTTGACTAAGCATTTTAAAAAAGAGACTAAAAGGGCAGGAACCCACAGCTCAGTCAACAAAGAATCCACCTAGATTTTAACTCCACACTTCAGAACTTAGCTTCACTTTCAACAACAGGACTGAACTTTAGGAAGCAGTTCTTGAAGCAAAGAGTGTGTAGAGTGTATTGAAAGGCCGGAGACAGGGAAAGGGAACACTTACCATGCCTCTATCAGTGATCTGTGCAGATGCATGAACCAGTGGCTCCTCCAGACCCAGATTATGCAACAGTTTGGGAACCTGGACAGGAAAACCCACACCACAAGTTAACATGAGAGTGCTGTACCCGCATGTTACATAAACAGCTCAAAGATGGCTTTGGTTTCCATTGCTCTAGTGTGTCAGCAATAAGCATTTTAACTTTAAGGGAAAATGCAGGTCCCTGCTTTTTAAATCTGCAACTAGGTATGTGTGGTTTATCATCTCCTCCTTTTGTAAAGGAGACAGCTCACCATCTGTGGAGAAGCAGTGGTTCATCTATAGCAAGCAGGCTGGTTACAGCTGAACACAGTGACAGCCTGAACATTGCCCAGCACCTGGCATTTCAAATGCAGTTTGATACTTTACATTATTCACTTAATGCAAGAGAGTGAAGCAAGTAATATAAAATAAAAACCAGTAAGCTGGCATAAAAAGATGACTGTGTTCAGCCCACTTAGTGAGGTAGCATGCTGAGGTACAGGCACAAAAAAGTATTTCAGATGTTTAAGGAGAAAGAAATTAAAATTGATCAGGTGGCTATTCCAGATGGCAGAAAGCTGCAAAAGAAAAGGTTCTTGACAGAGAGGAGGCAAGTGTTAGATAAGCAGACAAAGTAGTGATGGTAATAGAGAAAGACATGGCCCCAAGAACTAACCCACAGAGAGCAATTCTGAACTGGATCCTGAAAAGAAAGGGGAGCCAGCGTTGTAGAAGGATGAGATAACACTCCATTATTTCTCCTTTTCTGGGTGAAAGAGCAGCCTGAGGCATTCTGCATCTCCTGGCGTCAGGCTGGGGCCAAGGTCACACACCACACAGGAGGTGATGACAGCACGGATGGGGATTTCAGTGGAGGTGAGGCTCTTGCAGCAATGCATAGACATAGTGCAGTGGCACAGAGTTACCTGCAGCAGTCATGCAACGTATGATGCATCTTGGCGGGACAGAGCCAAAGTAACAGGGGAGATAGAGAAGGCAGCAAAGTGACACATAAGGGCTAAGTGTTCTCTGCTATGGCACACTGCGTGCCTGAGTGAGAGGCAGCGTGTGCTGGGGCTGGCGTGGAGCTCCACACGTGCTGTTTGGTCCACCAGGATGGATGCACTGACTGTCTCTCTGAGAGACCAACTGCAGCCTCAGCAAAGCGATGGCTTAACTGGGTTTGCCTGCGGGGAGATAATGAGCGGCACTCATTATGCCTGTCTTTCCTCTAGCCAGGCACCTATTTTTACAAAACTCCTAGGAAAGGTTATCTTTGACATCTCCATTGCTTTGTTAAGTTTGGCTGAGAGCTGCCAGCAATCTCCAAAGCTGCTATGAAGGAAATGCCATACAGCACAAATGTGTAAAACAGCTTCCTTAGAAAGCTGAGATAACAAGATTTGATGGGTAGGGAGTGAATCTCAAGAAGCAGATCCCACAAATCTGAAGAAGTTGGGATGAGATCAGAAAAAGAAATCTTGAGATCTCCAATGAGATGCTACTTGTAGGAAACAGATATTCATATGACCATTCCACTTCCCTTCCAGCATGCAAGGATAAATAGTGCTGGTTTTCATATGATAAGAATTTTCACACTTGATGCTTCATTCAGATCAGGGAAATGAGCTCAGATAAGCTCACATCTCTAAGCTATCATTTCAATCTGGCTGTTGTCCACAGTACACATTTCCACATTTGTAGCTCTTTACATCTTGAGGATGGCCCTTGCCACTGGACTTGTGTCTCCTTTGTTTTTTAAAGGGTACAGGCACTACAGAAAACCTCCAGCTTACCGAAAAAAAACAAATTAGGCCAATTTGCCTGGGTGACGCTGGCTTGGTGGAGGGTTGTGGTCCTCACCTGACACATAATTGAGCAGTCACAACAGATAGATTCAAGAGAGGAACACACACCAAAGCATACCTACAGAATGGGCTGGAAAGACTCCTACTACCCAGTGTTGCTCTGCGAGAAGGGAAAGAAACAAGGAAAAGCTCTCGCCCTCCTCAGAGGAAAGGTAAGGTAGTGAAATAAATAAAGGATTTCACTGGCCAGAGCAAAGTCCTCATTAGAATCAGTCAGCAGTACTGCAGCCTGAGGGGTGACTCAAGAAAGCCACCAGCTCAAGCATTTTGCTCTGAAAAGGAAGGTTAGATAGGGGGCAGGAGTCAGAGGGAGTGCCTGGGTCAAGGGAAGGTTTAAGATGTGTTTGGATTTAATTCATCTTACAAAGAAACTATTTCCTGCTATTGAAGATAACTCCCTCCTGAACCCACCTGCCCACACACAGGCTGCAGGCATCCAGAAACCCAGCTGGAAGTGAAATGATGTGAGTAAAGTGTTTCCTCACCAGAAGGGCAATGGGTTAGGATGCCATTCCTTCTCACAGCTACTGGAGTGAACTGCTACTGCTCCAGGAGTCTATCCTCTTGGACAGCAAAGACACAGGTCCTGCCTGGCTTTGCAGCTAGAGAATCAGAACCTGGTCTGTGAAGACCAAGATAGGAGCAAACAATATACTAAAAGTTCTCCTTAGAGACCAACAAAGCAGGTTAAAAATAAAAAGAGCTGATAAAAGTAAATGTGTATATTTTATGAGGATTAGCAAAAGAAACAAAATGCTGTGGCACTGAAAAAAGGAACTCCTTTCTCACAACCTCTCATTAAGCTCCATTTTATGTTTTACCTCCACACAGTTTCCTCAGAAATGTTACCATTCTGGAAAGTTAAAAATTCAAAGAAAATCCTTTCCTATGTTGAAGGCCCCAAAGTGATTTCAAAACACTAATTCTATGTACCACCCAGGAGCAAACACATTTCCTGAACTGACCAAAATGTAGAATATTTAGGTTAAAAAAGAAAACCCAAACCCCAACAAAAACCAACACAAAAAAAAACACGCCCAAAACCCACATGGAGTCTGACTGGCTTAACTCAATAACTTTTTACTGAAGTAGCTGCTGCCAAATGTACATGCACACTTCCCCTAGCAAGCGGTGTTCTCCCTTAACCCTTTGGGCACACTTCTTCCAGATATGCCTGGGGAAAGTTTTCCCTCTCTGACAGCAATGCTGCCTTCCTTTTCTCTTCCTCATATTCCCAACTGCAAAATACATCACTTTATTTCTATGCTCCTTTACAGGCACCAAGGAGAAAGAGTTCCAATTGTGAACTCAGTTTGCCATGTTGCAACTCTAATTTGCATAAATTCATCCATTCAGTTTAGAAAAAGGAAATCAACTCAGCCTGAGAGTAAAGGCAAGGCAATGTCCACTTCCAGGGGTCTCAATACAACTTTATCACTTTATTGCTCTCCTAGACCTTTTTCCAGAAATGTTAAGTCTTTGCCTACTATACACTCTATTGGTCTTTCAAAACTAGAGGAAACAGATCCAGATTCAGAAATTGCATTGAATTGGGAGTGACCTTTAAAGGTCATTTTGTCCAACCTACCTGCAGTGAGTAAAGGGACACCTCCAACCAGATGAAGCTGCCCAGGGCCACATCAAGTCTGATCTTGAATGTCTTCAGGGATGGGGCCTCAATCACTTGTCCCCAGTATTTTACCACTCTCATTGTAAAGAACTTCTTATGTCTAACCTAAATATACCCTGCCCCAGTTTCAAACCACTACCCCTAATCCTGTCGCTACAAGCCCTCCTAAACAGTCCTTCTCCAAAGCTGTCCACTCCTGAAGCAATGAAGCTCATCACTAGCAGAGTGAAGAAAGAACTTGTACATTACATCAGCCAGTGTAGTTAAAAAAAACCCCATATTAAAAGCTTTTAATCATCAGCTGGTTAGCTAGTACAAGATTTCTCTAATACTCCTCTGTGATTTTGTGTTTTATGCATTGTCAATATCGGGAAAGTGAAAGCTGCAACAGATCAACTTTTCACTTCTGTGTTTACCTGGAGTGCCACTTTAGTGAAACCTGTTCATAAAATAACTTTTTCATAGGGGAAAGCATAAGGCAATTTGAATGTATGAGTGGTTTAAGTCTTCCTGCAAACCATGAATAACCTTAATATTATTAAAATTAATCACTTAGATAAATATCTATTAGGAAGAGTCCAGTCAGAACTGACCTTGCCTTTAGGACATGGAGGACACTGATTAGATGAGCTATCAAAGCTACTTCCCACCTTATTTTCCACATTTCTTGGCTCTTTGGCTGGAGATCTTGCCACCACCAAGACCCAGAAGAGTGTGTGGAGTGGAGGTTTTCTTAGCTAAATCAAAGCTATGGAGGAAATCAGTGACAGAAGTTTCCTGGCCTCCCATCCCAATCCAGCAACCAGCAGGGTGATGTGTCTAGATAACATGGCACTGTTTCAATTCCCACACACTCCTCGGTGGTATTGCAGGGAGCCACTCCTGGAGGCTAAAATGTCTCATGAGCTACTGCTGCATTCCCACGCAGCAGTTCTGCTCTTTTCTCACCTGTCGGTTAGCTTCAATGTACAAGCCCAGAGTATTCACTCGGTAGCAGAGTCCCTCTTTCATTATATGGACGTAGCACCGCACTTTTCCTTCGTGGAGAGTTTCGTTCATATCTCCTCTATGATCATTCCAACAGGAGTTATCTGGAGCAGGTTTCAGCAAGCTATTATCTTCCTTTATGAAACTATAAATGTCTGGAGAACACACACATGCATGAAGTGAGACAGGATTTAATGAAATACTTTCTGAAGAGGAATACGATTAAAATGCTATTGGTGAAGGGAAATCTCTGCCTCACATCATCTGAATGACTAGATACTTAGCAATCATTTACTTAGCAATCATTACCAGATTTTATCACTTGTAGTGAGTAACTGCTTATTTTTATTCTGCAGGTGGGAATCAAGAGATCAGGACAGATGCAGTGTTTTGCCTAAGGTCACACAAGGAGACAGCGGAAGTGCTAAAAATAAATTCCAAGATCTGAGATTCTGTCCAGTTCCCAGTGCAGGGTGGTTAAGGCTCAGTCTGTTGCCCCAGGCAATTTTAGGAACTCCCTCCTAAAATTACATTTTCAGAAGTGCATTTACCCATACTGTACTCGAGAAGAAAATACACAGAGCACCTATCTGATTTGCTTTTTGATTTATATCCAAATAAGGGAGGATAAAAATACATACATAATGCACAACACTGTTTGAAAAAGAAATCTACTAGAATCTTTGCTGTTGTGGAGAAAAGGCCCAAATCCTCAAATTACTGTTTCAGGCTAATTCTGTACTCTAACCAATAATTTGGCTGCAGCATATGAGCTTGAAGACCTTTATTGCATCTTCTACTGACCTTGAGATGCTTGTTCTTTTTTCTTTTGGTCCTCTTCTTTGTTGTCTAGCTCTGGATGCAATGATGCAGGAGAAGAGAACTGTCTCCTAACCAGATGTGGAATCAATTCACTTCGGAGAGATGTGATTGTCCTAAGGAGACACACACATGAAGTTCATGAATGCTAAAACTTACATGTCTTGATTTCCTTTGTCTGTCAGGCATTTTGCACATTTCTCATCAGGAGGAATCAAAATGTCAGGTACTCCAAGACAACTGGCCCTAAGACAACATTCACTAGTCAAGTGCTTCTTTATTGCACAAAAATATAAAGGAAGATTCAAGATAAGGAAATAGCTTCATTTTCAGAACTATTTTTTCTGTATTTTAACAAAGGTGCCTATAATGTCATGTGGCATCACCCTGCAACTCCTGCTTGTGTGCAGATGAAATGTAACCGAGACAGTGTAATGACAACAACTGAAATCCAGTTATGTGCCTTGAAAGATGACAACAATTGTCAGGCAAGGAAAATAAAGAGCTTACAGAGGAAAAATCAAAGCAGCTGCTTTTCTTTGTGATAAAAATATGTAAATGCTCAAGAAGAATATGTGAAATATCAGATCCTTACGTGAAAATGACACAGACTTTAATGATGTCTTCCTGCTGACACAAAACATCAAGCACATTTTAAAGACTCAGTCCCTTAACCAAGAGAAATCAGCACATTTTAACAAGTTTAGGTCCCAAGAGTTTCACACTCATTAAGTCTCCAGATCTAAAGTACATCAGTGAACAGAAACCCTTCAAAGGGTTCAGCTGGCAACACACCCTCCTCTATGTACGTATTTCAACTTCTATCAATTTTGACACCCCAATACTAGGAGGCAGAGAAATCACCTGAAGGGTTTCTGATAAAGCAGAGCCTTGAACTCAAGCTACCTATATAGAATCAGAGAATTGTCAGGGCTGGAAGGGGCACCAAGGGCCATCCAGCTCCAACTCCCCTGCCATTGGCAGTAACACCTCACACTAGATCAGGCTGCTCAGAGTCCCATCCAACCTAGCCTTAAAAACTTCCAAGGGTGAGCCTTCTCTCACGTCCATGGGCAACCTGTTTCAGTGTCTCACCACCCTCATGGTGAAGAACTTCTTCCTGACACTCAATCTGAATCTACCCACTTCTAGTTTTGCTCTGTTCCACCCAGTCCTATCTCTACCTGACATCCTAAAATACCCCTCACCAGATTTCCTGCAGGCCCCCTTCAGATACTGGAAAGTCTCCTCAGAGCCATCTCCTCTCCAGACTGAACAGCCCCAATTCTCTCAGTCTGTCTTCATAGGAGAGGTGCTGCAGCCCTCTGATTACCCTTGTGGCCTTATCTGGACATGCTCCAGCATGTCTATATCTTTCTTATAACAGGGGGTAAAGAATTGGAAGCAGTACTCAGGGTGAGGTCTCATCAGACACAAGGACTCTGATAACTCAATTATTTTTCCTCTTGCATTGATTATACTTTACAATGAATCAAGCTAAATCTCTCCCCAGTAGACAATATTGATGCAGAAAGTCTACTGCACAACGGGATTGTAACTCTGGTAATTTAATTTTGACTATTAGAAGATAATTTTATTTTTCAATAAAGTATTTGGAAAAAAGTCCCAAACTGGTAGCTTCTACAGCTGGAGTGCATGAGATGCAGTTTTAGAAGAGCTTTATTGTTGTTGTTTCATTATTTTTATCTGCATTTAGTAGCTGAATTGTGGATTATTTAAAGTAGTGCTTGGGAAAATCGTGCAGAAAATGAACTCCAGCTTGGCACGAAGAAGAGGAAGTGCTAAGCTTCAGAGAAAGAACTGAGAGAACTAACACAGAGAGCTTGGCTAGAGGAACTCAACAAATGATAACCCACAAAGAAAGAGGATTTAATTACAATGGAAGACAGACAACTCAGAACTAGCTATAGGTCAAATTCAAAAAGGAAAGCACTAGAATAAGCATCCCAAAAGGGATTTTGGTTGGTAAAATCTCTAGCAAAAGGAGATCTTAAACAGTTCAAGCTTTAAGAAATGTGCAGCTCATAATCTGCCCAGGCTCCTGTTCAGTGATAATGAAGGAGACCTAAGGATCAAAACAGTCTTTCCTGTCCCTAACTTTGATAGAAAAAATCATATATGACTGCCAGTTCAGCTCCACAAACAAATACAGTATTCTCCTTTTTCTTGACAAACACTTCCTTCAGTCCTCAACTGCAGGTTGTGTCACATCCACTGTCCTGCAGCAGGATGATCTAACCTGTCCCAGATCTGAAATTCTGCTTTTACTTTTTATTACAGACAAGGAAAAGTCTTTAGTACTCAGTCTCTCCCCCTTTTAAAAAATAGGATTGTAACCACCTTCAGATAGCTGTATTTCAGGAACTAATGAAGCAAAACACTTCATTCTTTAATCACCAAATCTCTCCCTGCTAACCACTTACAGGCGTGCTTTGCCATGGCCACCCTGGCCCTGCGCTCCAGCACACGTGTAGCTGTGCAGATGGGCAGTTTACTAGCTTACAATATTTGCCTGCAGCTGTGCCATTCAGCAATGATTTCCTGCTTGGGTTTTATACTCCATCCAAAACCGACAATCCTGTGTTTCCCTCAGAGGCTGGCCATGGCATTTATAAGATATATTACCTATAAAATATCCAAGTATTTGGCAGTCTTAAATACTCTGATGCAAAGGACAGCACAACATGGTAGGAAATGAAAGTAGTGGAAAGGGAAAAAGACAAAGTTTTGCCTGGTTTTTCATGATTTACTCTTTCTTGGCCAAACTCCTGAAGCTTTCCTCAAATTCTCTGAAGTGCTAGCCACATTCCTTCAGCAAAGGTGGAGTAAATCTTTGGGTCATCCATAAGATGTGACTCAGAAACACACCCTTCTTACTGGAAAAGGAAAACCAGGAAGGCTTCCCTTTGCTTGCTGTTTAAGCAATTTATATGCAACTCTAAAGGAATTTGCCTTTGGAAAGTATTAAAAAATACACAGTAAGGTACTCAATGACAACAATTTGGGATTTCTTTCTGGTGACAGATCTTGCAAACGTGGATATACAAAGTGACAGTGTGAGAATATTATCTGACTGTCAACAGCGAGGGAAACCAAACATCTGCCTGAGACTAGGAAAGGAATTTAAATCAAAGGAGGGCTAGGACTGAAGACCCTTCATCAAGAGAGAAAAAAAATTAGCAGGAATTTGGAAGAACCAGCTAGCCTGTAACCTAGATTGCAGAGAAAACAAACCAAAAAGGTTTCTGGTCTAGTGTGTTAAAAAAAGTGCCTATATTAAGAAGAAATAAGTGTAAGTCTGTATATGCTGAAGAAAGCAGTCTTTTTTGATTCTGTTCAGCTTTTAAAACTTGGCATCCCCCTGGTTTCCAAGCTGGTTATTTTCTTTAGCACCAAGTAGTAAGAATGAAATACTCAGCGAGATCAACATAAAGAAAAAATCTACTATAGTCATGAGAAAGAAAGGGGAGAAAGAGAGGAAGGCACAAAATTTTGGCTGAAACTCATTTCTAAGCCATCTCAAAGTAACCATGCTTGGACACCTCACAGCAAAGTCTGTATGGTCGAGAGGACAAAAATGACCCTGCTACTGAGAAACATTTGCTAAAATGAGGACATTTTCATACATTTCAGGCCACTATTTTTCATTATCTTTCATTTTCTTTACCTTTCATTCCTTCATATTTGATTTTTGAAGTTATACCTGCCTGTTTTCATCCTGACAGAGAGTAGTAGGTTTTCAAATGCACCACCAAATATTGAAAATGCTCATTGAAAATTGCTGCTTGTAAAGGAAAGAGGACAACTAATAATCCCTGAAGCACCTTATGTGTCTTTAGACCCCTGAGAACAACACAGAGATGGCAGTAATTCTGAAAGGGACAGACACTGATCACGTTTTAAGCACGTATAAAATGAAGAAATATCTCTGGGATGGAATCTCCCATTCACACAGCAGGTCACAACAAAGAGGGATGTTGGCAAAAGACAGTGCATATGTGGGGGAAATGAAGACAACCAGGCAATTGAAATTCATGGTGCATGTGCAAGAAACCTCTGGGAATTCAAGAGCAAATGGAATTTTTAAAAGCAAAAGAACCCCCTGGAAAAGTCTATATGAAATGTACCTATGAGGTCAGAGCACACAGCAGTCACTACGTTAGCTACATAGATTGCAGACTCAGATCTAGGCATTACAACCTGAGAATATTCAAGATTAATTGCATTTAGAATCTACAACTCTGAGCTACAGAAATGGGCACTTGGTCAGATAACTGTAATTTGACCACGTACTATTGTCACCAGAAAGACCTAAGTATTGTACAGTTAGAATTCCTTTAAATCCTGGTCCCTGTGCACTATGATGTCCTCCCTGGGCTTCCTGGGATCTCTGCATGACAGTAAAGGCACAGGTAAGGTTCATGCTAAACTAAAAATGTTCACTTGTGAGGCACAATAGGTGAAAATATCCTAGGTCTTTAAGTTTCATATTTAAACAGTTACACAGAAATTTTCACTGGGTGTTAACCACAAATAAAACCAGAAGAGTCAGCGATATGGAAGAATTAAGTTTGTATCAATTTATCTTATATGATACTACATTACATTATGCATGTTATGGCCCACAGAGGGCCAGTTTTTCCTTCTTGCTGAAGTATGACTGACCCTAGGATCAAGGAAAGCTTACTGAAACTTTAGGAAGAAATGAAGAACAAGGGAGGGAACTGAAACACAGGAAGAGTTTTGGGGAAAATAACAAATGTTCATCACTTAAAATCCAAATGAAAAAATGTACTTCAGAGTTAGGCTTCAATGGGCTGTGATTTTTGCTCTTAGACAGAGATATTGTTGGAGACTCTGTCTTTTGTATGACACAGAAAATGATGGTTCTGACCAATGCTAGCGAAGAAAAAAATCTTATAAAGTATTTTATAGTAACAGAAAAGTCCATTTATGTCTAGATTTAGGTGATCTTGCAAAAATCAGGTACCAGGAGGTGCTGTTTGGCTTGATCCATAGCGGGAAAGGGAGCATCCACAGCTTTTAGTTCCTGCAGCTAGTTCTCACCAGCTTCAGACACCATGAACACAACTGTCAGTTCCATTTACCGGCTGTCATTCATTTTCATTTTCTATGTTTAATGTTAAACACCATAAAACAGTATTAATGAGTATTAGCATTTTAATATCCTCCCTGTTTTATTAATCTGTGATGAAGCATGAAATTTACCATTGCTGTCAGCACCCACCTGTGAAATCTGCTGTTACTCTCCATGGGCTAGTTGCAGGGGGTCTCCCCTGCTATCATTATTAGCACAATCAGCTACATCTACAGGTGCAAACAGTGTTTGTGATTCCCCACTACAAACAGGCAGATTATTAGCTGTTGTATAACCTACTTCAGCTTTTTTTTTCCCCTCTCTTTTTTTTTTAAATGATGGTAGCTCTTGTACAGCTATACAGGCATACAGTGGCTTAGGTTCTGATCTTAACTCCATGGCCTTCAACAGAGATTCTTCAGATCACATCAAAAGAAGAACATGAGGCTGTATTTCAGACTGGTGCTCATAATTAACGTTAGAAATGTATATATAAATACAACTAAACAAATCCTAAGGCACTTACAGTTTTGGCTGAAAAGAAGTTGCATGTTTATGCAGAACAATAGAGATGTAAGAGAAAGGGAGGGAGATTGAGAAAGAAAAAAAAAGGGTGTGTTGGAAGAAAGAGAAAAGTTAATTCTGAACCCTGTAGGTACACAGTTCATGGTTCTCATCGCTTAAAGGATAAAGCCAAATAACATTTAAAAATTCCATGTAAGCTGGGAGCTCTCTTGTTGAATCTCAACGTTATTTTCTCCTGATCCTTTGATGGAGATTAAAAATTTCCATGTGAATACAAAGAAAGAAACAACAGTTACTCTGAGATTTTTTCCCCCAAGCATTTAATGCTCCAAACTAGAGCAGCCAGCCACCATTCCCATCTCCTCCCCCCTCCTTAAAGAAAAAAAAGTCAACTCACTTTGAAGAAAAGACAAAACAGGGTCAGGGCAAGGGGGATTAGGGAAATGATATTTATATCATGGACCAAATTAAAATGTCAATGCAAGAGGCAGGCAAACAGCCCTTGCCACATACATACACCAGGCATGTTTCCTCAAGGAAACAGGAAAGAGATTTGAAAAGAGTTAATGCAGTCCTGAGTTAATACCACCTGCCTCAGACTCAACACCACTTAAAAGACAGTGTTTGGGTCCATTTCCCACAATGCGGTTTTAACAAGCACAATGGAAAAAGCAATTACAGGCCTTTTCCCCTTCTTCTCACTGATTCACTGCTAAAAATGCTGGAATTTCTGAGACATGCTAAGAATGTGGAGAAAGCAGAAAAGGGCTACATAAACCAGGGAAAAAATATCAACTGATAAATTTATAGGGTGTGCCACATCCCAGCAAAAGGCTAATTCTGTCCTTGCATCTCATGACAATCTTTCAGCCTTTGTTTAGTGTACTCAAGACCAGTTACAACAGAGGAAAATTCCAAAGCAACTAGGCAAACCAATAAACTACCAGGCAATTACTTGTGCCTAACTCAATAACCTGCAACACTAATCACAGCATCAAACAGATGATAGCTCTTGCTACCTTCTGTTTGACCTGTCCTAGTCTCAAAATGGTCACCACAAAAAAAAAAAGAGTAAATGTTCTTCTTATCCTCCCCATTTCATATTAATTACTTATTTTTCAGTGCCTGTTATTATTTTTTGGAGTTAAAAGCCTAGGGAGAAAGCAAGGAAATTCTGAGAAACGTTCTACTAAAAGGTAACTTCATGTGACTGAACTTGTGCTTCATTTATCTTTCTGTACAGTTTTCTAATCATAACCTTCAAGTCTGACAGCAGCTTACTCCGAACCTTCATTAAGAGTGTGCATGACAGTATTCTGAAAGCCAAGACTATGCAAGTAACTGCACAGCTTTACTCTGCAGGCTCAAGCTTAGGCATGGCTTCCCAAAACTGCAGGATGACCACAGAAATCTCTGCATTCTGGACCATGGAGGAAAAGCAGAAGACAACATGTAAGTGACAGTCATAGACACCGTAACACAGAGAGGATCCAAAGCATGGAAGAAATGGCATGGATGAAAATCACATAAAAAGCTGTTCTCAAGTTCCACCAAGTCTGGATGCACTTAAAGGAGCAGCAATCTAACTTCCATTTCCGCCAAAAAATCCTTTGGGAATGAAGACAGCTTTCTGAAAAATTGACCACAGAAAAGAAAACTCCTCAATTGCATACTCCAGCCCTTTGAAAACGTGCATGCACTCAGCTTAGGTCATCTAAGCAACCTTAACTCTGCCCACTTGCCAAACAGCCAGGAACACCCCACAGCTCCCAGCTAATACAGTTTTTGCATGGGAATGCCAGCAAGTTCGGACATTTTTAGAACTCCTCTCTGACCAAGAAGTCTCCGAGGCTGTCAGAGGCCACCCAGGGTGTTTGGCAGGTTATACATGCTGCTGAGGAATGGATCTCATTCATTCCCAGACAGCATCCCATTCTTCTAAAACAAGCGCACCTGCACCAAACACGATTCCTTGCCAGAACTCATCTCTCCCCATTCTCTCCCACCTCCGCCTTTGCAGCCATCTGTCTGAGTTACTTTTTTCTAAATGCCTTTAAAATTAGGCTCCTTTTCTGAAAAGCACACTGAGCAGAGGCATTCTGACAGTGTGCCTAAACAAACACACTCAGAGGATGCATTTAAGAAAGTTAAAATCTATCTGCAAAGCTGATGAACTATTTAAACTTAAGATGCCCAAATACCTGTTTCTATAGATTTAAATGTTCCAGATGTTTGTATACAATGTGTCAAAGAATGTAGACATGCCTGCAGCTTCACACGGGTAAGCTCCTTCACCCCACTCCACTGAGACTACACTAAAGGCACTGTAGATGTCTACATCATTTTGCTGTTTCTCCATGCAGATGCTGTGTTCAGTGGTCTGCAACCAAATGGACCCATATTTGGTTTGACTTAGCACCATGCTCATTCTTTCAGCAGTCTAGGAGATAAACTGGAAGCTCTGGTGTGTGTTTCAGTCCTGCTTCCATCTCTACAAGCCCCATTTCTGCACTCTTCTTTCCAGCAATAATTCTACCTTAACTGATTCCTCTCCTCACTGTTGATCACAAATCCTTGCTCCATTCCTCCCTTCTCTCTGCTGTAACATTTGCAGTGTCACCTTCTAGCCTGTGAGAAGACAAAAATTTTGTTTGGTTGTTTTTTGGGTCACTTTAACCTTTCTTAAAGAGCTTTAAGGCGAAGTTTTTTTGCCAATGAATCCTATCTCCATATCTTTACAAGCCTACTTATATTACCAATGTTCTTTCCAGGTGGAATTAATATGGAAAAGTTTGGTGTAAAATGCTGTGTGTGCTACAGCTCATCTCTGCAGTTCTGATTTATGGAAATGTCACTCCTCCTCCCCATTCAGGTCTTTGACTTCTTCAAGATCAGGAACTTAACTAGACAGCACTCAGCATTTCCCATAGACTGCTCTGCATCTGTTTAAGGTGTTAGAACTCCTTTGCTCCAAGACTAAGATCATCTCTTATTTCATACCCTAGGTACTTATCACATTCAGAATGAAGCTCAGAAGTTCTGTTATTGATTGACTGATGATTCACTGCCTTAATGAAGGTATCTCTTAGCAACTCTATTCAGGCATGCCTGCCCTATCGTCATTACCATTTATTCTCCCTTCTATATGCAGCAAGTTAAAAGTCTCCCATCATGGTAACTCAGTGCAACAAGGAAGAGAGGAACAATGTTACAGACATCTTTATTACTGATCATATTTCACTTGGCTGGCTAAGGCACAGTGAAAATTGACATTGAACTAACATCTATAAGTATCTGAGGGCTGAGTTTCAGGAGGGGGGGGACATAGGCTCTCTTCACTTGCTCCCTGCAATAGGACAAGGAGCAATGGATGTAAGTTGCAACACAAGAGGTTCTGCCTCAACACAAGGGGAAATTTCTTTACTGTAAGGGTCACAGGGCACTGGAACAGGCTCCCCAGAAAGGCTGTGAAGTCTCCTTCTCTGGAGACATTCAAGGCCCATTTGGATATGTTCCTCTGTGACCTGAGCTAGATTGTATGGTTCTGCTCTGGCAAGGGGGTTTGGACTCAGTGATCTCTTTGGGTCTCTTCCAACCCCTGATATCCTGTGATCCAGAATACAAAACCCACTGAACTAACATCTAGAATACAAAAACTGTGAGAAATGGAATAGCAGGGAAACAAACACTGTTTTCTCTCTTTTCCAGAAATTGAACTTATGAGTAAAAGGGGACACAGTATTTCAGAATGATCAGTCAGTGACTGAGGTGGTGTGCAAGAAGAGATTAGAAGGAAACCAGAAAGGGGAAGAAACAAAAAGAACAATCTTGAAAAATCTTGCAAGTTGTATAATCCAATCAGTTGGACAGAAAATACCAGAAAATTATGTTTCTCATTGCAAAAGAAATACACCATGATATCACATATAAGGATTGTATACCCACAGGAAGATGCCCAGCAAAGTAAGATCACAATTTCACCTCAAGTATTATCTTATATGCAAGTAGTGTTGTATGGAAGAAAAAGCACTACACTGATGAAAGAGTATTTAGGATGATACTGTGCAAGGGGCAATGGTTTAAGAGAATGAAAAGTGCACTTAGAGGCATAAAAGAATAAGTATTCCTCCTCGGTTCAAAATCTCTATCTTGCATGAAGACCAATGTCAATTTGACTGAAGGCTACTAGGAAGCTGCAACTGCAAGAAACACTGGGGGAAAATAGTTCACAAATTTGTATGTTTATTACCAGATCCAAGCAAGCCCAGCTGAGGCCACCAAGAAGGCCAGGGGCATGTGATACAGAACTTGAAGCTGGGGAAGATGGGTTTGTTCAGCCTGAAGAAGGCTGCAGGAGGATCTGATTAGAGTTTTCCACTACCAAACCTCAAGTGGTACAGCCAGACTTTTCCCAAGAAGAGCATAGCAAAATGGCAAAAGACAACAGACACAAGCTGCAACAAGGGAAAATCCAATTGGGACAGAAAGAAAACAACTTTACAGTGAGTGCTACAGTCTTCAGACAAGGCCCAGCCTCCATCCCTGCAGACTTTCAAAACTCAACTGCAAAAAAAAATACAATTCCTGAGCAACATAGAAGTTAGACCTACTTGAGCAGGAGGTTGGACTTCTGGTCCTTCCCCACCTAAATTTTCCTGTGATTTTATAATATTTGCATTGTCATTTGAATGATCTTCCTCATCTTCTCTCTAAGTTCACTTTTCATATCATGGTCTCACTTGTAAGATTTGCAATTCCTCATGAAGTTAATCAGCTCCAATTCAGCACATCCACAGACATGTCTGGTTCCAAGTAGTCTGCTAACAGGAATAGGAATTGCATTTATTACAGAAGTGATTTGCTGAAAATCATAATTTGTTTAAACCTCGTTTGCATCATTGGGGTTTTTTTTGCCCTGAGGTTTCAAGAGTGAGCTTGACTGGTACCATGGAAAGACAACAGTAACTCTGAATTAGGAGGACATCAACAAAGTTCAAGTCTTGGCATTTCTTGTAGGGCGCAGAGAAAGCTCCAACAGCTGGGTTTGTTTGACAAGGAAAGGAAATGGGAAAGATAAATTGCCATTTCACATTCTAATAGATTAAATACACTAAGGAGAAGCTTGGGTTTGGTTGTTAGCTGGCTGGTTGGGGTTTTTCCCCCCCCCTTTCTTTCCCCCTTGTTTGGAAAGCCACAATCTATTTGCCCTGTCTTCATACAGTATACTTCCTGTAGAAGCTATTTGTTTATTTACCCATTTTAATCACAAGGAAAGTATTCATTATAAAATCTCTCTTTACAGCAAAGGAGAAACCTTCCAGCCACACGGCTGACACATGTTAACTCGCAGGTATTCACAGAGCAGGTTCTGTTTTAAGCCATCTTTCAGGCAGCCACACAAAGACCACCAAAGCTGGGTGTTCAGCTCTGCCAGACCTCCCCCAGCCAGCAGCCCTTGCCAGGAAACACAGGTGACAGCCTGAATGATAAAAAGGCATTTAGAGGGGAAAAAGAAAAAATGCACTGGTTTAGTCTGGGCAGCACCTTAATATAAACCTGCAGGGGCCTTTGTGTACAGCATAGCACACAGCCATCCAAGCAGGAGCTTCAGAGCCAGTCACTCACATCTCCACTTTTCCAGAATCTCATCCTGCCCCTGCCATTTACTGGGAAGGAGAAGGGCAGCTCCGCTGCAGCTCTTCTCACCGCCACAGGTCTCAGAACACATCACTGATACAGTAAACCTTCCTTTCCCCTCCAGGTGCTGGCTTAGCTGAGGCTTTCTGGACACAGCAGAGAGGAGCTGAGAAAGAGCAGCTTGCTCTGGGATTGCAGCTGAAGCAGTTTGGAGAGTCAGAGCTCTATGACCTCACACAATTTACTCTTATTTATTTCAGCAGTTCAAAAAAAGCCCCAATGTTTAACTTTGCAAACAAATCATACTGACTTTGGCTAAAAAGCTTAACTGCAAATTTGCTCAGTTCAGAGAAGAGTTTCCTTACTGGCGAACTCTGGCAGGCAGCTCTCCAGTGCTGGAAGAACTGGAGAAGAGCTGATTTGTTTCCTTAGCTCCAGCTCAGCCTCTCATGGGGTGCACCCTGAGAGGAGGGCTCCCTGGGGAAAGTGGATTTCCCTGGAGGCAAGCAAAATGAGAGCACTCAGCATTCCCAGGACAAGGCACTGTGAATGCTTACTCAGACCTCTGGAAGTGGCCACAGTGCTGCCGTTTATCATTCTTGCCTCTCCGGTACCACACAGCATTCCTCCTGGCCACAAAGAGAGCTGCCTGCTCCCCAGGTGACTGTGCAAGGGAAGCAGTGGCTTTTTCCACACCCAACAGTTCCGAAGTGCTTGATCCAGGACAAAATGGGGAATTGCAAAATACATTACTAAACACCATAAAAATTTAATCTTGCTTTTTAGGAGGAATGGGTGGTGGGGAAATATCCCACCACAGAAGTATGTGAAATGTTCTAGTGTGTAAGACGAAGATGTGTGCTGTCAACTTTGTTTATGATACATGGATGTTGTTTTTTTGGAATGAAGTCAAAAAATCTCCTTATGTTAGAAAATGCAGTGGCCCCTCTGGTGAATAAAAAGAGAAGCCATAACCTCTGACCAAACCCACAGTGGCATCATAAAAACTGAGGTAACTTACCTTCAGAGGTGCTGCAGTTGGGGTTCCTATGGATAAACTGCCTTGCATTTCCTATTGCAAGTTTCTCTCTTTACCTGTAAACTTTGCCAAATGTTAACTGTTTTGGCTGAAATTACCCATGCCAGGTGTTTGTTCAAGCTGATTTTTTTTTCCTGATAGCTTCATTGAAAATGTTTCAGCTGTTTTCAAGAATCAGACTATGGAAAAACTCCTTTGTTTTGACCATGTTAAAAATATTTCAGCCGCCTCACTGAGAAGCTCTTGCATTTCCATGCTTGCAATTTGGCACAGGACTGTCTTTTCCTCAGGGTGTTACATTTGTAAACATAAAAAGTGCCCATACTACATCAAGCTAAGTCTGAAAAAAAGAGTTTGCATATGCGTGGAAGAGACCTGTTCTGCAGCTCATTTTTTTGAGTCCTTCTACATTGGGCATGCTCCATTCTCTCTCTTTCTGCAAAGTAACTGAACTGATCATGCACTCCACAGAGTAACAGAGTATGCTGCAGGCCAAGGTTAGGAAGGCTGCGCAGGATATTCTTTGAAGTTTACAGCATCTCATCTTCTGGTGGCTGACTTGATACGTGATAAATCTATGCTGCTAACAGCTACTCCATGAATAAGAGTCACAGTAGCCCCACTAATTAATTCTAAAAGTGTCATATATATATATAAATATATACACACAGAGAACATCAGGGTAAGAGTTTGGGCACTCAAATTAAAAGAAAACAGAACTATGTGGCTCAGATAACCTTTATTAAGATGTCATGTGTACAGATTATGACACAATCCTTGAAAAAACACTCATCTACTTTTCCTCTCTTCCCAGCCTCAATCTCTTCTTCACCCAGAGTAAAGATGGACTATGCCCTGGGGATCAATCAAGGTTGTGTAATGAGACAGAAGAACACCTGCTTCATTTGTTAGAACATGCGTGTTGAACGGACTAGGCAGAGGGCTGTAAGAGGAGAAAAGAACTGCTAATATTAGAGCAAATTAATGATGCCTCAAAATCTGATTTTTAAAGTAATTTTTTCACAGTTCTGTCAGAGGAGTTTACAGATGCTGCTGAACACATAATGTCTGCAGGTTGCAACTTGTGTGACTGATTTGCTAAGTGTCACCCTGTGACAGTTCTCATCAATGGAAAAGATTATTTTAACATAAAGAGCTCTCTGTATAACATTAAGGGCTGAAAAAAGGTATATTTAAGGTGAGGATACCTCAAACTTCAGGTCGTGTGCCTTAGTTTTTGCTCTTTTGGAATGGAGCAAGACTGTAGGTTCACTTACAGGGGTATTCAAAAGACAGTTAATGAAGCGTGTGCAGAGTAAGATGGTATCAGTGATGAGCACCAAGAATCCAAAAGGAAAGTATTTATCTTCAGAGCAGGGTTTAAACAGAAAGCATTAAGTATGGCTGGTGCCCTTCACCTGAACTACAGAAGTTACACACAACATTGAATAGTTATCTCCTTCAGTCAACAAATGAAGCAGTGGTTACAGAAGTGGGGGAAAAAGGTAGAGTCATGTAACTGGAGACTCAACCATAGTATGTGGCGCATAGAGAAGCAAAAGGCGGCACAGGGAGGTTCACAATATGGCACTTTCTAACTGCCAGGTTTGCAAAGCTAATGCAGCTTGTTGTGTGCCCAACCTGTAACTAAGGTTTGATTAACACATTTGTGACAAGCTCTGACCTGATAAAATTTGGTAAACGTGAGTTTTAGGAGATAATTTAGTAAATAGGGATACATGCTGCTTTGGTTTGGTCTGCCTTAATCTGGCTTTAGATTTACTGTTCTACCTTGACGAGAAATTAAAATGGCAGCCTCTATATGGCTACAAGTTTAAGCTGTGAGCAAGATGAAATCCTTACAAATATAACAAATGCCATCAATACCTGCACAACTGACTGTGAACACAATGCCATTCATGTATACTTACATAAACACATACTACATACACTTTTAAGCATACACACAGGATACAGAGAGACACACATCTTCAACACTTAAATTTCCAAAGCAAATTTGGATTTTCCCTATTAAATTTTTACAGGGGAAGGGGATGCTTTATAGCTATCTCCTAATTCTCCTTCCCCCATATCAGGTATCTTATTTCACCAGACTTGAGCTTCAGAAATATTCTGGAAAACAGAATACAAACTACCATGTTTTGAATCCTCATTTTGATCCTATTTCTTCTGTTAGTTGGTCTGCTGGAATTGTTAGCAAGCAAACAGTAAAGAAATATCAGTGCATGCCTGAGCAACATGCCAAGCTCACAAAGCACAGGCCTAGATCCTGCCCTCCACTACAGATGAAGTTCACAGGGGAAAGGGAATAAGGACTCTTTTTTTCCATTTGCCCTGAATGCAGCAGCAAGGCAGGATTCCAACCTAGCACTCAGGAGAGTGCCAAAAAAGGGACTGGCTACTGTGCTGGCTGCCACCCCAGGGCCCCAGGGGTGTGAGGCCCGCCAGCTGTGGGGTGGAGCCGTGCCCCCAGCCAGCTACAGCCTCTGCTTCTGTCTATCCTGCTGGCTCAGCTCATGCAATGATCGTTTTAAGAAAAGCAATATTGTGCATTTCATCATGTGGTGCAGGTGTTCACCTTCAAGTGTCCCTGCCCTGTGCTGGCAGAGCACACATGGCCTGTGCTTGCCTGTCTTCTCCGTGCCACAAAGCACAGCACCTGTAACATTCTCAGGTGAGCTCTATTCTAAAAAAATGAAATGTTTAGGAAAGAAAAGATTTTGTCTGGACACAGACTTTTAACTCCCCCCAGTGTGAAGACGTGATACAATTTGGCAGGTATCTGCCAAGCCAAGACCAACCACAGCAGCTCTAACTTGGGTGATGCTACAAGGAACCTGGAGAAGAATCAAAGATCTCTGCAGAAAAAGAAGACCCCAGAGACAGTTATAATCAGTAGAAAATTCAGCCCAAATAAGCTGCTGCTTGTTCATATTGAAGTCACAGTCCCTGTTCAGACATGATAAATGCAGCTTATGAGTATGGTCCATGACCCCTTAGGAATCTAACAGAAACAGAGGCAGAAGTCACCAGCACCAGGTATCTACTGCGGATACAGAGATGAAGATGTCCATTCCAGGGTAGAGCTCTGAGTGCTCCTGCTGGCACCCCTGGGTATAGGCTACCAACACACTGCATTTGATATAGATGCACTCAGATAATCAAACTGCCCAGTAATGCAGGAGTGTGGAGAGAAGAAAAGGAATCAATTCCAGCTGAAAGGAATAACAAACTACTAAGAGCAAGAACTTCAGCTGTTCCCCAAGCCACTGTGGAACCATGAGTTCTTAGTAGATTCAGATAGGGTAGGACTGTTGCACTTGAAAGCTCAATTTCAGTGCAACCCAGTGCTGTCCTAGTCAATGAGAGATAGATGGAGATGGCAACTTTAACAGCCAAAATGCAAATTTTCCTCCTAGGAGAGGAAAAAGAAAGCAGTATCATTCCTCAAAAACAGATTCCTCAGATTTAAGCAAGCAGCATGATTTTCCAGCCTCCTCCCTGAAATACATATTTGAAGGGGTTCTAATAAACGGGTCTTTTCTTCTTTTAGTCAAAAGCACCACTAACCTTTGCTTTTTAAAAGTCAAGAATTCGTTTGGTTTGCTATAGTGCAGTAACACTTCAGGCAGAAGAATCTACTATGCAGTCCTTTAAAAACAGTTCATACAAGTGTGTTAAAGGACTACAAACTGAGTTACAGACTAACAAACAGCATTTGGACCTCTCCTAACGTCTCCCATAGTAGATTCTCACTGCTACCAAACAAGCACTGATTATAGCCCAAAATGATCCCACCCAAGAGAAGAAACAAGTGCACAGGAAAACTCAAGAGAGCTGTCTAATATCACAAAGCAAAACAGTGGCTGAGCTGATGAAGTTGTGATTCCAAGATTTTATCATTTTGGAGCTGAACAATAAATTCAGCCTTTTCCCAGAAGTGTCATGTAACAAAGTTGTCCCAAATCCTAAAGCAAGATTCACATACTTGAACAAAGGTTTAGCCATTTTGTGTTCTTTTTTACCCCTACTTTCATATTAGTTGCTAGTAATTACATGACATTAATCCAATTAAAGTGGTGGAAATGCAATTTACCCTTACAGGTGCAGTACAAACTACTTTCACCTGGGGAGAGCTTTTTCTTGCCACATCTTTGCAGCTAACATGGGACTTCAATGGACTTTTATTCCATTTCAAGCAATGGATGCCACATACATAACCACATTAGCTTTCATGCAATTATTTGACCTAGGAGTAATAATAATTTTCTTCTGCAAAAGAGTGAGCTACAGCTAGTTGTAGGATCTGAAATTGTTACTGCTGGGCAGGGTCTTTTTTTGCTGTTGCAAGTCAAAATAAAATCTGCGGGGGAAAAAAAGAAGAAAAGTAAATGCTTCACTGAGCTACAAACAATGAAAAAAAAAAAAGGTGTTCTGCCTGCCATCAAACCATGCTGTTAAAATATTAACACAATGTAAATATTGTAATATTGAGGAAGTACACTGTGTCAGCACTTCCTGGCACCGTACAAGAGCTTCACTGTTCACTTCAGTCCCTGCTGTTAGTTTTAAACACACACAACTTAAACAAGGCATCTGAGCTTCTCCAGTCCTGGTACGGAACTGCAGAGAGGCAAAAACTTACTGTAGATTCTCTCTAGACTGAAAAACAAAGTATTAAAAAGAATTCTTAAACCCAAACAATCATGTAGATGTCAGGACTTCTGAGGCAAAAATATTCCACAGGGTCTTTAAGAAGTCCTGGTATACTGTTGCCAAACATGGAAAGATCTTTTGGCATGCACTGTCCTCCCCTACCTCAGAGAAGAAAAACAATCTGCAAATGCCCACCAATGCCAGGAGCCTTAAAGCCCAAGTTATTCCACACAGTCAAAGTCCCATTCCCCAGTTACAGTAGTAGCGACTGACTCTCAGTTAATGAGCTGAATAAGCAGTGTGTGTGTGTCATGAAGAGAACAAAGCAGCTACCTGGCCACTCGTATGCCAGATGCTGCTGTCGAGTCTTAGAAATGCTGTCTAGCTGCAGTAATTATGTATTTGTTGTGGAGGTGTCACAGAAAATAAGTACAGCTTCAAAAAATAACAAAGACAAAAAATGATCTCTCTATGGAAGACACAAAACTCCAACCGGTCATACGTGCAAAGAGCCTATGGACTTGTTCTGGGGCAGCCTGGGAGCACCTGGAGGAACTCAGTGGATTTTACTCTGCTGGTCAATATAAGGTAAAATCCTTTTTCTGACAAAGCCAAAGATCTCACCAGTTTCAATGGAAAGAGCACAATGCCTTAAAATCTGAAGTTACCACCACCATTTACGCTTGCATGTGTCACTGTGTCACGTACGCATTGTGGTGTATCTGACCCAGGCTGTCCTTGTCCCCCAAACCTAATGATATAAATTTAAACCAGCATAAAATACCACTGAAAGAAAAGAACTGGAGGTGTGAAACTTTTAATGTTCCAGAATTGTCTCCTCCCAGCAAAACTGTACGGTTAGGATTGCAAGAAATAAGTTCTACATGCTGTATAATCACAAAAGAGAGATACAAAACTACCACAGGAAATACAAGGAAGTCCAAAATGTCATTGGCTTCCTAAAATACACTGAATAAATGGCTTATTCCAGCTTTAAATAACTTACTGCTCCTGAAGCTTTCTCACCTTTCAGACATTCTCCCACCCACAAATGGTAACAAAAAATGACTTGTACAATACCCCCACGTGCCAGTCACAGCACTGGATAAGCTTTATTCTTATGCATGGCAAGAAACTGCCCTGGGGGTTAACACAGATTTTCCACTTTTTTAAACTCACTCACAGTAGCTTATTCTGGAAGAGCTTCTTCAATCATGCATCCAGCTGCATCACCAGATTTGTATATGGTCAAGACTGCCACACACAAATCCCCCCAATGTTTTTTCAAGTCAGTTTATGTGCTAAGGAAAAGCACTATGAACACAACACTTAAGTCAGCTGTTTTATCTTTCTTCTTAAAAGGAGAGAATAACTCCTGAGAACTCAGGAAGCATTCAATCTATGTAATGGGCATGAGAGCACTACAGAAAATCTAGAAATAGGACATCATTCCAAAACTCTTCTGCTTACTGGGGGGTGGGGTTCATCTGTTTGTTTTTTAAGTATAAACACGTTTTGGGTTGGGGTTTTTTTTTTGGTCTATTTCATGAAATATTATAGCTAAGATCCTTCTCCACTTCCATAAAAGGATGTTTGTCTTACTCTCAGTGGGTGGTCTCAGAGTTTTGACAGAGGAACACCACAAGCTAAAAACATAGGATGCTACAGAGATAGCCCACCTGCAGTGGTGGTGGATGTGAAGGGGGAGAGAAAAGGTGATCGCAAAGGCCAAATCAGACTGTGGTGGGGGAAATCAAAGGTCAGAAATGTATTCACAGCCCTAACAATAGGGGAGGCCTGGTGAAATAAGCAGCCAAAAAGCACAGATACATTAGGAAAACAAGAGATGCAGAAGAGAGACAAAAAATTAGCTTTCACTCATGCTGTTACTAGATTTCTTGGTCTGAATAACAAACTCAGACATGATCCCTGGCATTCTTTTTAGTGCAGTTAAAGCATTTGGGAACTTTTTTTTTTTAAAACATTTCTATTTTATATTAGACAACTTAATGAAACAGATCTTCCTTTAAAAACTGTGGTATGCACTATATGTCAGTGCAAATACCTGCTACTATCCTGCGTATTGTTTGGTTTCTTACCTATTTTCTACGAGGAAGTCTACCACGTATTTCTTCAGACAGTAGAGGTGGGCATCCATCAGCCCTGTTCTGATGTGCATTCTAGGGTGCCTGGAGAAGAAAAGAGAAAAAAAAAGGAAAATCATGGAGCTTTGCATGTCATTTACACAAGCTTGACTTTGCAACTATGTCCATGGATAGCAGAAAGTGTGCAAAGGCAGATCTGTTCCTTTCCACCTACCACTGGATTAACAGAGGCGAATAGTGCAGGGTGACATTACTGGACTGTGTCTATAAAATTACACCTGCTGGTCCTGGGCTGATTTGCTGCAAAAGAAAACACCTCCTCCAAGGAGTCATTACTCCAGCTACATCTTCTTATGTAAGTGGAAATTGCACATTACTGGGCAGGAAGCCAAAGTAATGGGCCCAGAGTGCTAAAAGTTACAGTGGGTAATGTCAGGGTACAATAATTCAAAGCTGCTGGCTAAGTGCCTGCCTTAGTATGCAAGGCTGTGCATGTTCTGCTAGCAAACACAGCACCACTACTGTATTTTCCCCAACACTTCCTGGAGGCAAATAGGGCAAGGAGATAGGGTCTGCTCAGCTTTCCTACACTACACACTACAAATGACTGCCACAGCGCAATAACAAAGCATTTGCCTACCCAGCCCAGCAAGGTGGAAAAGATCAGTACAACTCCTGCTCATCAGTAGCCAAACAACAGCCAAACAACAGCAAACAGGGAGGTCTTTGCTTTCAGATCAGTGCTAGGTTAATATTTCAGAAACTCAGAAATGTCCAATAGCTTTAATATTTTAAGAACAAAGTTTTAAATCATAAAGTCTGGGGGCTTACTTTGTTTCTTTCTTTGTTTTTAATTCTCTTTATGCATTCTGTGCTCTATATAATGGCAACTCTTTTTGGAACCTGTCTCAAAGCAGCTAAGTGTTTTATGCCACCATTACTACCCCTGCCACATACCTATAGGCCAATTTGAGAGCATTATGGCTGTCTGAATATTTGCCCCTAGTTCTCAGGACAGAAAATCCGCAAGAATATTTAGCTTGAAGATTCAAAAAGACAAAACACAACAATAGTCAGGGACTACACTGGGCTGTTTGAGATCTCTGCCTGAACTCACAGTCTGGAGGCTATTAAGCACAGAAATTTCAATCTACACCTGAAGTTGTCTACAATTTTTTTCCTCCTTTAATGCATGGATTTCATAATGAATTTAGAATGAAGCTATCTTGCCAGTATATTCCTTCCAACCTTTGTTTGCTTACTCCAGAACACAATGAAGTAAGATGGTTTGTGATCATGATAATTTTTTACTAGTTAGCTCAGCAGAAGGATCACTCACAACACGCAGCAAACCCATACTAGCACACTGAATATTTAGTAACACCAAAGACATTCAAGTTAAGCATATTACTAACTACAATGACATTCCTTAAGTCTCACTTGCAAAGGAAAGCTCCTCTAATAGCTCAACACTTTGCAGTAAAGTATGTGGTACCAAAAAATTATGTATGCACTTTCAGTGGATTACTTCATTAACAAAACATGAGCTCACCTAGCAATGCTTCAGTACTGATGTTATCAGTGGCCCAGATGTTGCTGTGGAAGTCAGCCCAGATAGCAATGTTCCTTATGCAAAGAAGATAGGGAATCCACTAATTTTAATGATGTCTTGCATTTGGAAGTCAGCAGATTCCCTCCTGTTCTGCATTCTGAGAATGATTTTCCACATTTTGGGTATTTATGTAGGGGGGAGGGGAGATTTTAATATCTTCTCTGAGAAAGAGCTCACCTGTATTCTTAATGAACACTGAGTTTATTGAAATGTGTGAAAATGACAATTAGAAGTAAGTGATGCAAGGAGGAAAGCTGGGAAAACAAACAAAACGGTGGAACATGGCAAGAAATGTGGGGGAAGAAAAAAAAAAGAAAGAATGTTAACAGGGAAGGAGAGGAAAAATAGGAGGAAAACTCACAATTTTCAACCTGAAGATGACAAACAGGACACAGTTCCTTTAGTGTCAGAATGCCAGGTTATCTCCCTATTCAAGATCTATTACAATACCCCTTAAACATGAGGCAGAGGAAGGCTGCCAGGGTGTGACATCAGGCATGAAAGTTTAAAATTGGAACTCCCCAACAAATGGTAGCTCTGTTGCCAGTGTCTGTGCAGCTCTCACAGCGTCTCCCCACCTGTAAACTGAAGTAATAGTATTTAGCTACACCACGGGACACGAAAGATCTGTGGGCTGAAGCTTGTATCTGCATGCAAGCACTGCACAAAGTTTTTCTGTAGCTAAGCAACTTTATAACAAAGTTATACAAAATCAGTGTAAGCTACAGACAGTAGCAGAGTGCTGTCCTAACTGCAGCTCCATTGCACACAACAAAACCCAGCCAGACAACAAGATGTACTGAAACACCACTCTGAGTTAGCTTTCAATGTAGAATATGCTAACAATAGCAGAACATCGTGCTGGACAAGAGGGAGGTCTCCCAATGAAAATCCTCTGGAATACAGACCACCTAAGTGATTTGCAACAGAATAGTCCTATAGATTAATATTATAATCACAGCTTCAAAGGTCAAACAGGCAAGTTTGGGCACATGCATAAACAAAGCTGCCATTTCTGTAAACCAGACTCAAGGAGAGAATAGCCACACCAAACCAGACTGATAAGACCACTTTATCATAACAAGCCACTAAAGATGATGCTAATTTTCATTGACTAGTGCTCAAACCAGTTTATCTTCAGGTAAGAGCAAAGGAGCCAAATAATCTAAGAGATAACAGGAAACCCCATCACCATTTCAAATGAGCATCTGGTTACTAATATCGAAAGCCACACTCCCTTCTCATGCCTCTGATCTCCCACTCCATCAGCTAATCTTTACAAGGTATGATATGAAAAATGAGCCCATCATGAGGAACAGCTGATACAGAAAGCATCGAATAACAAACAATGCAAGCGCCGAGAGCTGACGCACCTACACTTATCACTCTGAGCGAGATAATACAGAAGGCTTTTAATTATATCATCAAAGCAAGGGAGAAGGTACGAGGAGAGGCTGGCTGCAGATGGTTAAATGTTAATGAATGCTGAGTTGGGTGGTTTATCAAAAGAGAAAGAATGGTTATATATCTGAGAGGGTCACTGTTGAGATGAAAGTCGTAACAGCCACTGTTGGAGCTCTTTAATGAGCAGGGAATGTCAAATGGGACCCCTCTAAGAAACATACCAATTACTAAATGAACTTTGGTTCAATCTTGCAAATGTAATCAAGCACAAGTCATTAAAATACATGGTAAAACTCCTATTGGAGCTGCCACTATAGTGTCTATTATTGTCTGCACTCCCATGCAAGGGAGGGGGCTGCTCCCAGTTGTAAGCTCTGTGTGTTATGTTAAGTGATGGCAGGTTTTAGCTCTAATGATGAGGCACGGAGGGCTCCCTGGCAGAAAGTCGGCAATGAGGAGGCTCGGGGAGATCTGGGGAAAAGTCAGGGAAAGATCAGCAATTAAAAGAGCAATTTCAAAGAATGCAATTTAATGTGTAAAATTAGCTTTTATTAGCACATAATTCCACAAAATCCGGACTCAGGATGAGAGTGCATAAAGGTCTGCAAGAGTCCTTAGAAAGGTCTGTGCCCGTAATTCCTGACACGCCATTGTGAAATAATAAGCAGTACTAACAGGATTGATGCATGCTTCATACATGGCACTGCTTTGAAAGTGGAGCCCCGAGCTTTCCTCTCCCTGATAACCTCCCTCAGGATTTCCTCCCTCAGGAAAACCAACCACTTAGAGAGCAAACTTACCTTGTTTAAAGGCAAAAAGACGGACAATTGTTTCAACTGTAAACTAATTAAGAGAGATTACCACCAAGAGCTGGAGGTTCAAATCAGCCCTGCACTCCCACTGACAGTGTGATAATGCCAGGCTGGGGTCAAAATCATAAATCTGAAGAGAGCGCACACAATGCTCAAAGCCAAAAAGCCTCTCTACTAAGCATGGGATATTGCCACATTAACCTCACCACCTCACAAATAAACTAGCTGAGAAAGAGAAATCCCATGGCCTCTCTCTCTCTCTCTCTCTAACTTCATACAGCTGTTGATGGAAAATATGAAGGTCTTTAAATAAGCTCAAGGACCTGAGGCTGTCTGTACTTTAACACTAATCTGAGCAATGACACAATAAAAATCCAGTCATAGCTGCTATTAACCTGGCTCCTGAACCAATACCTGAATTACACCCACTATGGGCTTAGGAGGTATTAGTTCATCTTCCTCCTCATCCCCCCAAAAGAAGTAAACAAATACCAGTACACTGAGTGCAAACTATGCATTCTGTACTCATTTCTTTTCTAATTAGTTGCATGTAGCTCACATAGTTCATGCAGCCAAACAGTCTACCACATTATTCCTATCCTTCACACTATGTACTGTATTCTTGCATGAAGAAGCATGCCATGCAGTTCAGACACATGCTGCTGACCCCAGACAGTCTGCAAGGAGGCGGTGCTTTCATTTTGATACAAAGCCAGCGTACGGATCAGCATGAAGAGAAGTCTAACAGCAAAAACTGCCAGACCACCTTTAATGTCTCAGGCATTCCTACTTTAAAAGAGGGGGGAAAAAATTCCCTAAATTGCATTGCTCATTTACGGGACAGCTCTTGGCTGTAAACTCACTAATAATAAAAGAACACTGTTAGCATTGGCTCTTCAGAAATCCCAGACACCTTATGACCTTATTTTTTTTCTTTACACAGTGCTTTTGGCCAAAAAGATCCCAAAGCACTTAGTCAGATGAATGTCCCCACTGTGTCCCAGGCCCCTTTGCCCACCAGTGAAATGCTGCCACCTCTGGGCTGAACTGCAGCAGCTGGAGCGGCTCAGACTGAGACCCTCGAAATCCCCGCGGCTACAGGACCAGTACCCCTCTGCTAGACAGCTGCAGAGGAGGGGGAACAGAGCTTAATTACAGCACGCTGCTGCTGAGGTGGTTCAGTTCTGTCTGTGAGGAATACCTCGGTGTTGTGAGAGAGAGCTGCTGTAGAGAGGAAAAGGACACAGAAAAGCAATCGAGATCTTAAGACAGCACATGACACTATGAGGTGTCTTACAGCATGCGGTGCGTGACCCTGACCTCAGTTTCCCAGCTCTGCGGCACCCTCTCACTGTTTCTCTTCCTTCAGCTTTGAAGATGGGAAGGCAATATACACTTTGGTCCCCCAAGGACCTGGCAAGGGGACACATGACATATTCACAGATGAATATCCATCCTCTAGTAACTTCCCACCAATCCACCCTCACAGTCACTGCTTCTGAAGAGACACTGTATCAGGAATGGAAAGCACTTTCCAAATTAAAATGTTTTATTGGTATAGTGACCTAAGTTGCTTGAAAGCCTTCTGAATAATAAATATTTTCATTTAAAACCTTCACCACGTGCCATTTTTCTTTGTTGTATTCTATTATTAATATACCCATGAGACTCTAATACAAACTATAAACTTCATTCTGACAAAAACATGCTGAAAACTTTTTGGTTAAGGAATCAACTTCCCCTGAAACCCAAAGATTAAATAATTTCCACTGGTAGAAAGAGTACAGGCTAGGAGTCAGAATCAGTATTCCTTTAAGGTCAGTAATGGTCTACAATAAGCTCATGGCACATCTCATAGAGCCACTATCATCGCACCAATGTTATGCTTTGCTGTTAATATCTCTCTGGTCTTCAACACTGGACAGTGGGGGTGCCAGTGGCTGTGCAGCTAACTCATCCAATTACCTTATATGAAATGGTTTTCTTCACCCTGATTGATTCAGTTTCCCATATGAAAGTGAGGACAACAGTAATTCCTCACCCACCCCAAGTTGGAGAAGCACTCCCTGGGGGTGCACAGCCACACCACTGAATGCAGGTGTGCAGGAGCACATCAGACACAGTTTGCTGGGGAGAGCATTTCCCTAAACTTTGTTCGAAGGATCTTCTTTGCCATACTGAGTGCTAACAGCTGTAGGCTGCCACTGGAAAAACAGTTCATGCAAATATTTTACACTAGACACTTTTATACGGCATTCAAGTTTGCTAGAATACCCCAATTGCTATGCTGAAACTGGGAGAGCAAAAGAGAGACCAAAATGATAATCAGTATGGAGTTGAGTGTGAACAGAAGACAATACACTGTGAAGGATGGCAAGGACTGCCAGAGACATTATTAATAGGTTTTACCCTTGAGCTCTGGCAGCTACTTGTTCTATACACAGAGGAAAAGGATTAATCAAGCCTTGCACGTAAAGGTTCTTTCTATGGTCTGCCAAAATATTTAAAGCAGTATATACAAAATGTAAGCCTTATTATTATACACATTCAATGTAATCATCTTGTGCTACAGTTAAGGTCAGGATGACAATAAAGTACATTACTGTGCACTACAACCAATTCAATTCCAACACAACAGGACATGGCTTAGTCACTTGGTTCAGATCTGGTATTTGAGCTTATTTTTCTTATGCTGGCTAAACTGTGATTTAAGAGATTTAATCAAGCTTTGGGAACTGCTTTCTTTGCTAAAGAAGGAAAAAAGGACTAAAAGTCTGCACCTGGCAGCCCTAATCATTTCCAATTTTCAGTTTATTTTGTTTCCTGCATTGTGGAAATTCACCTTAGCAAATTGTTCCCTAAGATCTCTAGGGCTGAAAGGATGACAAGACATAAGAAGAACAAGATTTAAGCAAACAACTGTAGCTGGAGGATTATACAAAGGCTACTGAAGAACAGCAGCAGCTCCTGCTGATCCCTCCTACACCAGCTCCTAAAGGGCTGAGCAGCAGATATATGATATATTTTAATTACAGTAAATGCCTGAGAAATAGTGAAACTGAATACTAGGTCAAAGCTGTAGGTCACTAGCAATATACAGCTTAATTTTCTTGATGACACTGGCCTAGACTCAAAGGCAAACAAAATGGCACCTGGAAGCATGATTGGCTGCTCCATAAAACTCCAAAGAGCTTCTGCATCTCCCAGGTGAGGTGGGTTTTACTTAGGATCTATGATCTGCAAAATTTAGGGATTTAAGGTAATGGCATACCTTTGGACTACTAAACCAGGCAAAAAGAATTTGTCCCTTCTGCAACCTTAAATGGCAACTAAAAGCATAAGTGAAAAAGACAAAGTTAAAAAAAATAAGCATTATAAGGGTTTCGTTCTTACTTTACAGGGTCCAGGAGCAGGTTAAACTGAATCTGTTACACATGCCTTTGGGTTTCCTATTGTAAGTAGTCTTCTGGTACCTTCCAGAACATCAGGTCAATAAAAATGAAAAATCCCTCTTTAAAACTGCTGCTGTGCAAAGGCCATACCTGACCACTCACTTTCCTTTACTAAGATCTTTATTAGACAAGCAAATGGGTTCTTATGATGGAAGCTGCATGGTTGTGAGTCTTTCTTTAGAGGACATGTGTATTCAAAATAGCTAAATTTCATGGGACTGGAGAACAATCTGACAAGTGCCCAACAACAAATCATCAGGGATAGAAGACAGAGAGGAGAAGAAAGAGTAATACATGTTATGTATTACACAAAGCAGCATCTGGTTCCCCTTCAATACTTACAGTCTAGAAAGCAAGAAAACATGATCTTTGAAACCAAAGATGGGAAAAAGTCAAGTGTTATGGTTTAAAGTACCAAAACCTACCAAAATCCAGCCCTTGTGGGATGCCTTCAGCAGTAAATCTAGCAATGCTTATTTCCATCTACTGTTATGTGAATTATCTTTAACCTGTGCTCCCTTTTCATTTCCCACTGGAACCTACTGCTTCTACCTCACTTCTGCTTCACAATAAGCTTTTACAGTTGTATCTATTCAAATCTCAACTCCACTGAAACTTGAACACTTTAGCATTTGGTGACACAGGAACCACACTTCACCCTGACAAGATACCAACAACTCCAGGTATCAAATACTTAGCCAGGTAATGAAAACAGCTTTATCTCATGCATAAATTAAAGTGGGCACAGAACTTGCCTCTGCTGGCACTGCAGAGGGCAGTCTGGCAGTGACTGCCAGGACACAGGTTATTCTGCATCTCAGCAATGCTGAATGGGTAGACAGATGAAAAATACATTGTAGGGGAAACTACACTGAGGTATTAGCTGTCAAGTTTTCTGTAGAGAAGCAAGATTCATCAAAACCGAGGGGTTTACCAACTTGGCTACAGTGAAGTAATGATTCAGCCTGTGTATTTGGATACATCCTTAGAGGCATGACAACCTGGATTGAGGTAATGTCCATCTTGAGCTGCAAGATTCCAAGACACAGAGAGCTGTTAGGGCTTGGGACATCATGAGCATTATAGTACAGTCCAATTCTGCAGTGAAAGAATACCTCCAGTAATAGGAACATCACACAAGCAACACAGAGATCCTTGTGTTCTTTTATAGTTTAAAAGAACCTATACTGTTCAGTTTATCAGCCAATATTTTGACAGTACGAATAAGAACTTCAGTAAAACAAAGCCTTGAGTTTGGAAAATGTAGCATTGTTTTTTCAGAGTGACAGCAGAATTTACAAACCAAGGCAGAACTGAATTCAGACTGAAGCTACTTGCAGACATCTCTTGTCTTTTCAACAGAATAACTTTATGATTTCTTTTAATAGTTGGCATTTTACACAACCCCATTAGAAAAACCGTGGGATGATGAATGTAAGTAACAGGAAAAATAAAGGAATGAAGACAAGATACACCAAATTTGTCATTACCACAAGAAGAAATTAACCCAAAGTCCAAATCTGCATTTTTTTTTAACAAGAAGTGGCAGTGGTTACAACCACACTGGATTAGTCTCTGGTTAGATCAGATTACTCATGATTTTAAATTTCCAGATTTGTTAATTGCTACAGCAGAAGTTGTTGCTTCATATAGTGAGCCTATACCTAACATGCTTTTGGGAGGACACCCAAGTTGGAGCACTACAGCATTAAACCTAACAACAAAACTGTAGACTTCACTGAGGACAGATATGAATTTCCAAAAATCCTCCTCATCTTTCACCTATTACTAGGACCTGAATAACAGGTTAAGGCTGGGTAGGAGGAATTTCACTCCTTTTTGAACAGTGACAATATTGCAATTAGAATATTGCAAAGAAGAAAATCCTGGCAAATTCAATGCTGTAAGAGGGTGCTTCGAGCAGTAGGACCCCTGGGATCATTACTACTGACTAGGAAACTCCACGCAAACAAGGCTGTTGTTCTGCACAGCCCAGCGTGTGCCAAGTCACCTCAGACAGTAGATGGGAGCTGCCTTTATAGCAAGTAGTAGACAGCCATTGTTAACTTTAAAAATCCAAACAAACAAAATGTTCTGGAAGGAAAAAGTGTCTGGACAGCTAATACAATATTGCTCATTTGTTTTGGACAAAATTAGCAAGCATTTTATTGCTGTGATAAGGAGACATCAGCACATTACTTGTAAGGACACATCAGCACACTACTTGTCTGGAGACAGTGTGGTTTCAGCAATGAATCTAAACTTCAGTGGTCTCTAGTAGCAAAAGTAGTAGCAGAGAAACTTTATCACGACTGATCAGAAGCTGGTATTGAAAAGTAGGAGAGAAGACAGCAACTGAACCCTCTGTGGCTGGTGTAGCAAGTTAAACCTCATGGCCTCAAAGCAATAAATTGGCTATGGCAAGCAACAGAGTTCAAATGCTTCTGTAATTTGCTCTTAGAAGAAGCAATTTCTGCAAAAGACCAGAATGGCAACAAAACCAATCCTTTTCCTTTACAAGGCTAAACCTTGGTAGGACAGTTTCTTCATCCTGAAACACTTAGTCCAACAGAAATAAAAAGAAAATGGATAGTGGATGACCTGAAGATTATAATTTACAATTTTATGGCAACTTCAGATACTATTAAAACAAAACAACTTCTATTCCCTTCTTGCTTGGCATAGATTGGGATTATTCCATCTGTGGTTGTGGACTCTCTTAGTATTATCCAACTGCATAAACGAAACTAGTGTCAAAATTAAGTTTTAAATGGCTTGAGGTTTATAGGAATTAAAGAAGGAAAAATTAAATTTGAAACTCTTCTTGTTTACTAGCACTAATTAAATATGCCAGATTTCTGGGCAAGCTTCCTAGCCTGTGGCTACTACGTTACTGGCTTGTAAAACAGTCAACAAGTACATGAGTACAAAGCACAAATACAATAACAGAGATTTCGTGTACAGTCCTGCCCTTAGTTTATAAAGAAAAAATGTATTAGAAACAATCTGTACCTATAAAGACCTGTGCTAACCCTCTAGACTATATTAGTAGTACGAAAAAAGGGCCAAGTCTACAATGGTTTTGCAGAGAACAGTTAAAAAAAATCAGAGAGAGGTAAGAAGCACTAAGCACAATCAAAATGAACAGGAAGCCTTAAAAGCCTAGTTTCCTCCTAAAAATCCCATGCTTCTGGGCTCTGCTCTCAAAGTAATTTGCTATTAAAAGGGATTTTTTGCATTTCAACAGAAACAGGTCTGGTTATTCACACCAAAGAAGCTGCATTCTCCACAAATTGATTTTATTCTTATATTTGAATTAACTAGAAAATAGGTTTGTTCTGAAGAGCTGGGATTCCACATATAATGGGAGCGAGGGCCACATCCATAACCACATCCATTTAGACTCTAAACTTTGAAGATGGACAGTATCTTTGCATTCTGCATTTTAAAGGACCAAGCACAATGAGCCTGCAGGAAGCTAAAAATCAGACAATAAGGAACAAACTAAAGCCAACCTCAGATAAAAGTAGCCTCTGGAGACAGCACACAGGTGAAAATGAAACAGAATAAAAATGCAGTGATACCTGCATCGTCTCAAGATAGGCAGGGGCAGTAAGATAACATTGGCTGTAATGCTGTTTGTTCTTTGCACATCCTTCTTTCAGGAAAAGCTCCCAACTTACCTTCTGTGGCTGAAGCAGCCATTTCTATAAAAGCAACAAACAACTCAATGAAGAAACACTTGAGAACAATTTGCTGCCTTGACAGTTTTAAATGAACAGCCTTTCACAGCAACTCAAATTAATGTGTGCTCCCACTGTACAGTAGCCTTGCTCAGCTTTAAGGAAACCAGGAATTATGCTTCAATAAAAATTCAGCCACGCAAATATTCTGCTATAAAAAGAGGCATAAACATATAACTCTCCAACTTCCAGAATCACGTACAAGAGGCAAAGGGAAATGATATAAAAATAACTAGGTTTTTGTTTATATCTCAGATTTACAAGAGCAATTCCAGAAACTAAGTTCTTCCACAGAGGCACTGATTTAATTAGTCTGCATAGCATGCTGTATTTGCGTTCAGACCTCTGACGTACATTGATAAAACCCAAACAAATACACAATGGATACACACAAAATTGTTCCCTAAGCTTTTTCTATGCCCAGGTGCAGGTAAGAATTCTCAAACATACTTCCACAAGCTCTTCCTTTCATGAAAATGATTCTTTTTTAATATATACAAACTATGAATGTTTTCAATTAAAAATGTGACTGGATCGATTGGATCCTGTATTCTTGCAAACCAGCCAAAATTCAAATACAAACTGAAGCCCTGAAGGAATTTCTGGAAGTACAAACCATACAGCACAACAGCTCCGCTGCTGGCAAGGAAAATCAGCTCTCCTTTCAAAATGAAGCTAGAAACGACAGCAGTGCATAAAAATATGCTGTCATTCAGCAATGAAGTAACTACATTAATGAACACTACCCAAAGAAAAAAAATGCAACTGGTGAAAATCTCAGCTTAGCAAGTAAGAACCAAGTGATCAGGTTAAAGCAGAGTTCTTGATTCTTACCTTCTGATAACTACAAATCTCAGTTTTGGATCTTACTCTTCAACTGGATGACAAAATGACTTCCTCAGAGAGGTGAACACTGGATTCTATCCAGGACACAAACAGTGGCAGGGATGAGGACAGTTTTGCTTAGGGGAACAAACAGGTCTACTAGAATGGTTCTCATATACTTTTTCTCACTGCATTTTGGTCCACAGACTTTGTCTGCTTGTTCTTCCTCATGTTAAATTTAAAACCCAAAAAGTCTCAGAATTTTGGGAATATTTAACTATGATGGTAAATAAGAAGAGACACTGGAACAGGTTGCTCAGGGAGGTTGTAGATGCTCCCTCTTTGAAGGTGTTCAAGGCCAGGCTGAATGAGGCCTTGAGAAACCTGGTCTAGTGGAAGCTGTCCCTGCCCTTGGCAGGATGATCTTGAAGGTCCCTTCCAACTAAACCATTCTATGAATCTATGATATTATGCACTTTTAGAGATACTGTTCAAGTCACTGTCTACCCACAAGGAATGCTTCTGAGGCCCATTGGTTTTTCCCCTTATTACTTCATCTAATTCTCCACACCCATGCTCTACTAAGATACAGCTCCAACATCTTTCTCTTGTGTACAGTGCAGTTGTCCTTGACTCTCCAAGTGCACAGCATACAAGTGGTTGTGTTCTCAAGTCACTGTACTGTGGCACCATCTTCCCATCATCATGGTTCCTTTCAAGTGTTTTGAGGCTGAACAGCTTGGTTCAGCTTTTACTTCTTCAGAAAACAGTAGCTTCTCAGGCACTGACCAACAATGAAAAACTCCTCAGCTGCATATCAGCATATCCAGAAAAGTTAGAAAACAGCAGCATCCAAAGACACTTAAGGCTCTGGATACGTCCACTGAGACTTGAATTAACACTTATGGGCAGTTTCCTTATTGTCTTTGTAGGAGGAGCTGAAATCAGCAGTAGATATGAAGGCATATGGCCTGTAAAGGACTGAAGCCTTCCAGAAGTCATGAGTGGAACCTCTGAGTCACCTCCACTGTGGACACAACATGTTTTCATTTAGGAAAATTAAGAAAAGGACAGAAAGAGTGTCAAAGCAAAAACTAACCTTTAAATTACTCTGCTGCAATCTGCTATGAGCTTTCTGTTACTGAAACACTTGTGACCAGTACTAGATGCTTTTCTCAGGAAGGCATAACCATACCCTTGCATCCCTTTTTCATATTCATGCATCCAGCTCCTTCAAGATGGTGGATCAATCAGTTAAAACTTCAAAACACAGAACTGAACTTATAGAATCAACCAGGTTGGAAGAGACCTCCAAGATCATCCAGTTCAACCTATCACCCAGCCCTGTCCAATCAACTAGACCATGGCACTGAGTGCCTCATCCAGTCTTTGAACTCCTCCAAGGATGGCGACTCCACCACCTCCCTGGGCAGCCCATTCCAATGGCAAATCACTCTCTCTGAAGGAATAGGTAAACTGACAGACTTGTTCATAGCAGGTTACTCAACTGTGCTTCAACTCTGGCATTTGACATTTCTGCTGCTTGTGGCATTTTGGATTTACAGGTGGCATTGCACCTTCATTTATGCACATGATTTACAAGGCCAATATTTAGCAGAGCAACATCACCTTGTTTTGTTACCATCTGCCATTCAGGAAATATTTATGCTGTAGAGATAAAATTGTCATTAAAAAAAGTGAAGAAGCAGATCACACACAGCAAGCCAGAAGATACTTTACAGCAGATGTAAAAAGTAGCTGTCAGGTTTTAAAGATGTTTAGGAGAAATTAAAGTGATCACCCTCTAAAGAGAATTAGCATTCTACTGTGAACAGTAAGCTATTTGAAAAACTATAAAATATCATACTTGTTTGATGTTTGCATTCTGCTGTAACCTGAAAGTGCTGATTGAAGCTATACATAGGGGTAACAAACACAAAAATCTTATCTCAGAATTTAATAGCTGCCATCAGGTGGCCAAACTGGAGCTGGGCAGCAGAGAAATTAAAAAGAAATAAACATAATCCTCACTTGTTCTCCCTTTATTCAGAGTAATATGGATCTGAGAAACTGCAGATGATACTCCTTCTGCACCAGAACCGGCTTCTTCTGACTCTTCCACAGCATGATCTGAGCCTCCGAGGTGAGCTTTCCTCATCTGGAGAGCTGCTCTGCCAGCCCAGCCTGACCCTGACAGCAGTGCAGCCACTCACAGCATGTTAGCTCAGGGGCATTGCTATGAGCTCTGCCAGATTCAAGCCAGCATCTGTAAAACCACTTCATGTGCACACAAGGAACTACCTATGTAAAAATTTGATCATGCATGCTCAGGAGCAACCCTGGCTTCTTGATGCAAAAGAAAACTTACTTATTGTTTCATTGTGCTTATTTTTATGCTTTTGTATGAAAAACTGGAGAATCAGTACATGGAAAAGAAAATGAGAGTGGAATGATAAGAACAGCAGTACTTAACAACATAACACATAATGAACTACACAATAATACGCTGAAGTACCACTAGTGTCTGGCATACAGAAGTTCAAATGCTGAAATTGAAAAATTTAGGTTTAAACATGATCTGTGGCTCATGTTATACACAGTGTCACATCAGCACTTCCTGCAGGCCATTTTTACAGGTACTCCTCTGATTCTACATGTAGGAAAGTCAACAGATTAATGCCCTGTACTCAGAGCAGCATTTTATATTTACACTACTGACATAATCATTCATGAGTGATATCCCTATGAGACAGGAAAGTAATATTGTATTCATTTTAAAAAGCAAAGGAAGGATGAGAGACAAATATTAAGTGGACTTCTCAAAGCCACAAAGCCAAGCATAGAAGTGATATCTCTCTATATATTAATTACAAGACATTCTTAATGCAAACAGGCATATATCAATTCACATGTTATTTTTTTACTCTTTCCAGCACCAGGGCACTTGTAGAACAAGAGAGCCCTTCTTCTGTAAACACAATGCTTATCATAATGGTTCTTTACAACAGGCAAACAGATCTTTTTTTCACATTTTTAAAAACTTTTTTCCCCTCAAAGACAAGAATAGATTACTTAGAAGTAAGCTCAGACAACTTTCCTACAAACCTTTTAAGCCAACAGTTGTCCAAGACATGAGAAGTAATTTTTCACCCAAGGTATGAGGTTATCCCTGCTCCATATGAAAGCCTAGAATCTATACAACATCACTATTATCATATCTTCTCCTTTTCAGTTGACAAACATCAAGGGCTGAGAAAAAAAACAAGCCAAACTCTACTTGTTTTCAGGTTGCTTTCTTTGTATAATAATGAAAATCAGAAAACACATAGAACCCTACATGCTACAGTTACACTGCCATGGGGGTACATCTAAATCAAACACATGCAAGAGACACATCAAATCTGTAACACATACTATTTTCTCAAAGGTTAAGGCAGAGAAAAACATAGCAGCAAGCACTTATTTGTCTCACTGATCAAATCCCTCAATAGCCAGAAGCTGCTTTTAACTACGCTGACTTAACAAAAGAATCTAAATTGTATAAATCAACGTCTCAATTAACATTTTGTTTAGGAAGAGTTAGGGAAGAGAAGCAGAATGCAATAATTTGCTACCACAGTGGCTCCAGAGGTCTGGGAGCAAGTTCAAGAAGAATGGAGTTGAATGTGGGAAGGGTCCGTTATTCTTTCAATAGCGTCTGGTGCTACAAAGTATGTGCTTGCATACTTTCCTACTTGAAAAGCTTAAGTCTTCAGTAGCTCCTTGGTCTGGGAAAATGGCAGGCACCCAAGTGCTAACCCAGGGATCTAGGAAGGAGATCTACCTGAAGAACAGTATTTTTCAAGTGGCCTTAGAAGTGAAAAACAGCCATAAAGAGAAGTCTTGTTCCCAAGGGATTTTATTTCTTCTGTCTGGCTGCTGTTTGTCAGGTGCCATTCCTCACACAGATCCCCAGCACATTCTCTAATGTAAGAACGGAGAGAGGGCCTCTCTGAAAATAATCACACTTGCTGAAAGACCTGCCTTGCATAAATATCTCTAACAACGGCAGAAACAGGAATCAGACTCCTTGCCCGATACTTTGCTTGAAATTTATGGCACTGCTGGTCATGATTCACTTATTACTGCTTTACATGGCTAAGGCTCAAATTCATGGAAGCAGGAATTTCAGAGGTATTTTCAGAAATGATGTCACTCACTTGGCAGTGGAAAAAAACAACAACAAAAACCATACCTAGTTCCACAAATGCTGTCCAAATGCAGCAGTGAACAAAGCTATGTATTACACACACACAGGTATGAACTTGTGCCACAGAGACGGGACACAGGGACACATATGGCCTCTGAAATTATATTTAATGCTACACCTTGGGAATAATAAAGCAAAGGGGAAAAAAACTATAATCAAAGGGAATACTGAAAGGCAGATTTCAGTACTCTTGCAAATATCACCAGCTGCTGGAGGATTTATATGCAGAAAAACTACAAGTTGAGCTTTAACTCAGTTTTCCTTGCTTTCTCACTGGTCTGCTTCCAAACCTTGGAGTTTAATTAAAGTCTATCAGCCAAATCTCTCTGTACTGACTGACCCAGCTTTTTCAAAACCTTGAGCTTCTACTAACCTGAATTATGAATACTCCCCTCTCCACATTAAAGTGCAAAGGATTTCAAGCTGATTGGCCCAAGCAATACCAACAGCTACTGCCAGCCAATATGCAGGTATGCAGGTGCATGTAAGTTGTCATTAGAACAATTAATTGAGCAGGATGCTGCATTCTGCAATGCCACTCCACATATGAAGGTCTAAAAGTCACTTCCTCTCACCTCCAATAGAGTATATCATATTTGGTGATTGGAGAAGGAGAATCCTGTAGGAAGTCTCCAAGACAAGCGGAAAAGAAGTTTTACTGCTTGTAAAAGGAATCACTCTCAGATCCTCTCTAACTGGGAGGATGGTGCAATAAATTTGATGAAGAAGGGAAGGATTTAAAGCCAGAGAAAATTAGTATTTCTTGAAGCAGAAACATAGAGGACATGCTTCCCTTAGGAATAGATCTCTCCTATTTACTTGATCTACTGGAAGAACTCCCAGGGAGCATGTCTCAGCAAGAGAAAGGAAAGTGTGCTATGCTCTTCATTTCCTGTGTAATTCCAGAAACTGCCAGCACAATGCTGTTTGGGGAGAACAGCTACAGCTATTCAAGAGGGAATTCAGCATTGTGTTCTGAATGAATGGAAACATTTTCAAAGACGTGTATTTGCTGTGAGTAAAGGAGAGCACGGACCCAGGAAGGATCACTGGCACCACAGGGCCCACACATACCTTCCACCAGCTAATTGTATATTCTGACTCTTTCCACTATGACTTTCACAATATTCGTACCAGTGCTAAACTTCACAGTAAGTCAGCCAGGTTGGAGTTCACAGTAGCCATGAAGTAAATGCAATAAATCAGCACTAAAAATATTATGTAACTACAGCTCAACTGATACCAAGTGTAGCTAATTTTAATGGAGAAGCTATCACTTTAATGCACCCTTGCAAGTTAGTGATCAAGATGAAAGAAAGGTTCTTCAAAGTTCAGGTTTCTTAGAATGAACTTGATGAATGGTTCCTTGCAAAAATCCCAAGGGTATTTCCCTCAAGTCCACTGCAAAAAATCCTCTGCTAAGCATGACAATTGAAAGGATTAAAAAAAGAACTCAGCAACACACAACAGTAAGGGAACCACAAGGTTTGGCTGGGCTCATGAGCCAAGACCTCAGCCCCAAGCAGAATCAGACCTTTTAACTGAAGAGGAACAGTCACATGCCTCATTTCACCCTTACTTTGCTTTAAACTAGGCTGCTTCCTCCCCCCCCATATTCCACATTGGCTGATAAATTCCCCAACGGCGGGTGTTAACTAACTCTGCATTCCAGTCTGCTCTGCGTCATGGAGTTCCACATCCCGCTGATGAGGAACACATGGCAGACATGTGGTAGGGGAGAGCCTGACAGTGCTCACACAAGCAGGGATAACTCCTCTGATCTTTGGCTTTTTTCTCTCTCTGTACCACCCCAACCACACAATAAGGAGTCTGTGTCCCTCTGTCACATACTGGTCATTCTGGGATCACTGGAATTAAGATGAAACCCTAAGATTTGAACAGACAGATATACTGAATACACACTAAGGCTGAAAAAAATATATGTATATTGTCTCACCGCTGACCATCCAGAGGAACTTTTAGATCGCAGAGATTACATTCAGATGAATTGGGGTAAATACGTCACAAAACCAGCTGGTGACTGCTAGATTCCCAGCAACTCTGTCAAATAAACTGATTCACAGCACTGCTAAAAAATACACAGTGGCAACTGCATAAAAGTATCAAGACATCCTTCTAAAACGAACAGACTATTTGTCATCTTTTCAAGATCTAAGCCTGAGTGTGAGTAACAATGAGATTCAACTTCAGTGTTGTCCAACCTGATGACTCACCCAGAGCACTGCATTTACCAAGTCACATGGACTCAGGAGTGTCCAAGCAACACAGTCATCCCTTCCTCCTTTGAAACCTCTGAAAAGTCAAACCAAACCATGGGCTCATTGCTGGTCTGAGACTGCAGCAGGCAGACAAATGACGAATGACAATCTGCACAACATACATTTACTGATGATTAGAGAGCAAACGCTGAGCCTCACGTGCCCTGGTTTTAGTTTTATGCATGCTGTAACGCTGGCAAGAATCTGGTGGTAACATTAAACCTGCTGCCATTAAGTCTTTCTATAACTACATTCAACAGAAGTTCCTGATAATATTCCAGATTCTAGAAGTCACAATTTCTTACCTAAACAAGTGACAATACACGCTTGGCATGACCTTTCTTTTATAAATAGAACCTTGAGTACTGTGTTGTTTTGGGCTGCCCAGTTCAAGAGGGACAGGGATCTGCTCGAGATAGTCCAGAGGTCTACAAGGATGATCAGGGGAGTGGAACACTGCCTTATGAGGAGAGGATGAGGAATCTGAGGCTTTGCAAGTCTGGAGAAGAGATTTAATAAATGTTTATAAACATCTGAGGGCTGCAGGTCAGGAGAGGGGGGACAGGCTCTGCTCACTTGCTCCCTGCGATAGGACAAGGAGCAATGGGTGTAAGCTGCAGCACAGGAGGCTCCACCTCAACACAAGGGGGAACTTCTTTACTGTAAGGGTCACAGAGCACTGGAACAGGCTCCCCCAAGAGGCTGTGGAGTCTCCCTCTCTGGAGACTTTCAAGGCCTGTTTGGATGCGTTCCTCTGTGACCTCAGATAGGTTGTATGGTCCTGCTCTGGTGGGGAGGTTGGACTTGATCTCTCACCTCTAACATCTTGTGATCCTGTGACACACTGTACATTCATTTCAACCCACCCCAAAGAATGAATAAAATAACATGGCACCAGCAAAACACAATAGAATCTCATGAAAGCAACAGTATTAAAATCAGAAATAGCACTAGATGCTTGAGCGTGTCCAGAGAAGGGCAACGAGGCTGGTGAGAGGCCTCGAGCACAAGCCCTATGAGGAGAGGCTGAGGGAGCTGGGATTGTTTAGCCTGGAGAAGAGGAGGCTCAGGGGTGATCTTATTGCTGTCTACAACTACCTGAGGGGTGGTTGTGGCCAGGGGGAGGTTGCTCTCTTCTCTCAGGTGGCCAGCGCCAGAACAAGAGGACACAGCCTCAGGCTGCGCCAGGGGAAATTTGGGCTCGAGGCGAGGAGAAAGTTCTTCACTGAGAGAGTCATTGGACACTGGAATGGGCTGCCCGGGGAGGTGGTGGAGTCGCTGTCCCTGGGGCTGTTCATGGCAGGACTGGACATGGGACTTGGTGCCATGGTCTAGGCTTGAGCTCTGTGGTAAAGGGTTGGACTTGATGATCTGTGAGGTCTCTTCCAACCTTGGTGATACTGTGATACTATGTTCTTTAAAATAAGGTCACTGTCTGACTGCTTTGATTATACATTCATGATTATTGTAGAAGCATAACATGTGAAAGTACCAAATTAAAATGCTTTCCATATATTTGGCTAGATCCATATTAGAAACAATAAAGCAAGGCATGTTAAAAACACTCTATTTCTGAAGTTGAAGGCTATGCTCATCCCAACATATTTACAGGAAAGGCAGAGCAAGGTGAGCAACGTTTAAAAGCATGAGCTTTTTTTTTTTTCCTTCCAAAGGGCCAAAGCTACTCAGCAAACTGAGAAACATCTAAACAGGTATGCAAGACCTTCAAGGGCATCTTGAAAACATCTACTTCCAACTCATGGCTCGAACAACTACTCACAGGCCAGGATTTTTTCTGAAATGTTCAGCGAAATCCTCTTTTGTAAAGAAATGTGATTAAAGCTGCAGCAACATTTTTAAAGTGTGGTTATAGTCTGAGAAGTTAGTATGTAAAAATCACACCCTCTTACTCACTAGTCCTAGTTTCCCTGTTTTGATTCAGAGTCAGATCCGCTTACTTTGCCGGCTAAAATAACTTTTTACAACTTTCTAAATTCCTACTAGTACTGTGAAACCAATTCAGTTCAGAACCAGATTCTTTTCTCTCTTGTGCATCTGCAAAAGGATTATTACCTAAATCAACACATGCAATTTCTATTTTTTTGTGATGGAGGAGCCAAAACAAACAGACCTTTTTTTCTGGATGCTAGTCAGAAAAAAAACAAAAACTGGAAGAGCAGATCTAGAATAACTGCAGGACAGCTTTGGACTAACAGGGAAGAAATGAAGATCTACACATCACTTTCTAAAGGTTACATTTCAGGGAAAGAAAATAAGTAAGCACATAAATAAATAAATAAACATCCAACATCTTTCCATGACATCCTTCAAAATATTTCTTGAATGCAAAGGAAATTTATAAGCAAAAGTTTGGTAATAGTTTAAATCAACACAGGAACACCATGATCAGCAGTTGGAGCATCTTTGCTATGAGAACAGGCTACAAGAGTTGGGTCTCTTCAGCCTGGAGAAGAGGAGGCTTTGAGGAGACCTTATAGTGGCCTTCCAGTATCTGAAGGGGACCTACAGGAAGGCTGGGGAGGGACTATTTATGAGGTCTTGTAATGACATGACAAGGGGTAACGGGTTTAAACTGGAAGAGGGGAGATTTAAACTAGATGTTAGGAAAGAGTTCTTTACAGTGAGGTTGAGACACTGGAACAGATTGCCCAGGGAGGTTGTGGAGGTGTTCAAGGCCAGGTTGGACGAGGCTTTGAGCAACCTGTTCTAATGGGAGGTACCTCTGCCTATGGCAGGGGGTTGGAACTAGATGATCTTTGAGGTTCCTCCCAAACTAAACCATTCTATGATACACACATATTCAGCAGGTAGTAGACAGCTGAGCTCAGCAAAGAATTCTTGCTTCCTGGTGTGCCCCGAGTTGCTCCTTGGGATTTTCATTACTGTGTTAGGTTATTGCACCCCCCTGCTTCCTTGCCAGTGGCAGTGCTTGTGGGGACCACTGCCTAATGCACAAAGTAAAAAGAACCAAGTTATCAAAGCCCTGCTGTTCAAGCTAAGAAGAGTAATGATTCGTGTGGCGTATGAAGTACTTGAGAACACACCTAGATCGGGGCAAGCTGGAGGTGACAGACCTCTTCACTGCATCTAGGAAAGGACATCTGCCCATGATGTAAGTTTAGGATGCTTGACACAGTGGTGCATTTGCCTATACCTGTGTCACTCCCAGCCTCTCTCATGAAGCCAATTTTAAAAGAAAGAAAAAAGTTCAAAAGAATTACTACAGGTCTGGCAGAGTATCTCAGAGATGCCAATTTCCCAATGAGAGCAGTTTCAGAGAACAGAAACACTGAAGTTGCAGTGTGTTTATATATGATCCACTTAAACCAAATTATCAGCAGGAAAAAAAAAGAAGAAAGCAAAAAAAAAAAGGTGATATCCCAGGGCAATAGAAAGGAAATCAAGTGTATCAAAACTGTTCCTGAACTCCCATTACCTACCCACTTGGCAACACTGCCATTTAAAATTATACTACACCATTCATTTTTACTCTCATGATGCAAGGAGAAAGGAAGTAAAACTCCCCCCATCTTACCCCCCTCTTTTTATTAAAATATCTTAAAAACAGATCTGTATTGTTACTTCAAGGCTAGTAACGTTAGCACTGTATATATTTATAGATGAGATATTCCTTTTTGTCTGAAACACATGAGGTAATAAGTAGCTGGAATTGTCACAGTGATTTATTAACATATTCTCTAGGAGAAGCTCTGCACCTGCATCTGTGCAGACAGAACACCCACGAAGGCTGAACTCACCCTTACACAGCCCACAAGATCTTAAAAGGAAATGCTCCAAATTTAGACCTGCTCCAACAGGTGTCTTTTACTGTCTCACTTTGCATGACCATAAATATCAGAGGTGGAGCAAAAAGCTCCCCATCCATTGTAATCATGCTTTGAAAACAAATACTTTTGCCCCCTCTGAAAGCCAAGGCAGCAGCTATGGAATTCTCATCATTTCCTCACTCCTTCATCCTGCCAAAACCCAAGTCAGCAAGATGTCACCGGCAAAACCAGGCTCCAGGATGAGCACATAACTTTATTTTTTTTTCCTTCAAAGGGCCCAAAGCTAGTTCTGAAACTTCCCCAAACTGTACTTCTTTCATTCTAGTATCTCATCTTGCAGCTATTTGCCAAAGTGAATGACACACACAGGCACTTCATGGCTTTTTATAAGCTCTCATTACCCAAACAGGGAACCATTTCCTTGAAATGCTTTCCCCAGCAGCAGTCATCTCTCTAGGCACCACAAATAGCTTTTGTCTCCTGGACCATCCAAAATATGCCTGTCTGGATGTATTTGATACTGTTTTGCACTTGTTTACTGGAGGGAGGACAATACCTGAGGGACTTGTCATCAGGTCATCAGGGTGATTAACAGCACAGGGAGAAAAAAAATGACAATTTTAACAGCTGAATTGAAAGCTTTGCCAGATTCCTTCTGGCAAGCAAAGGAGCAAAATCTTGACTTCTTTCTGTGGTGTAACAAGGAGAGACATTCAGAAAACCAAAATAGCTATCCACAGCTCACAAAACCCCCAAAATAAATCAAAACAGCAAATCTGGAAAAAGCAATTCTAACTAAGCTGAGAAAGAGAATTAGAGGTTACACCATGAACTTAAAAATCCTATTAAAATGTTTCATTCTGTAACACTTTCATTATTACAAAACGTCTGAGTCAAAAGCAAATAAATATTTAATACTCAACAGGTACTCAGGAGAATGTGTGTTTTCCCCTGTCCCTCCCCACCAGCTGCTCTTTTATGGCAGGAAAGTGAAGAGCGTGAAATCCAATGATAGGAAGAAGGCAAAGGTCAGGAAAAAGGTTTTTCTTCAAGGATTTGAATTAGCGTTCTACAGCTTTGGATGTTTTGTCAACACAACTTCCCTCCTGTGAGGAGGGGAAGCCAAAGGTCCTTTGAACCATTTCTGTATGGGATATAGATTTTTACCAGTAACAAGATTCCTAGCTTTAAAGAAAAGTTCATCTTCCCTCTTCTCATTCCTTTCACCACTCCCTCCCTGTCCCTCCTCCATCTCCTCCTTCTAAAGGGAGAGAAAAAAAGAAAATAGAAAGAAAAAGACAGATCTGAAGAGCAAAACTAGAACTCCTTCAATGCTTCAGTTCATGTAACAAGACCATTATAGCCCTTCAAAGGGATCATTAAAAGCAAAACAAACAAAAGCAACACCCTCAAAATGTCTATTGTATTTCACAGAGGAACACATGACTGTACTGGAAATTCTCCCATCCTGCCAGAAAGTCTGTTATTTCATCAAAACAAAGTCCAGAGATCAAGAAACAGCCAACATGGTAGCTAAAAGTCAGTCAGTTCAAATGATCCATGAAGAAAACGAGATTGGGCTTGCTCTTTTCTTTCTTTCCCCTCCTTGCTTTACTATGATGTATAAAAAAGAAGACTTCAAAGATTGTTTTAAGCGTCACTTTTGTTTCTCACATGAGAAAGTTGGGGCTTGAGCAGGTCTAGACAGCCCAGTGGTTAAAACATCATTAGCTGCCAACACTTTGTCTTCCTAGAGCTCCCACAGTTTTTGCTAACCTGGAATTGCCTCGTTTGAAAGTATCTGACAATTTCCATACACTCTTTTGCTTCCCCCAGAGCTTCTCCAAGATGGAAGCTGTAAAACAGAGAGAGTGCAGGAGCACCCATACAGAGCAGGCAGGTTGAGATGTCAGAAGCTTACCCCAGTGGGTACTGGCCCAACGTTTCTGCCTGCTGCTTCAAAGCATTATTATTTTGTTGCTTTCTTCTTTATCAACACTTAGGTCTTCTCTCTTTGTGCTTCTAGACTATCCCATCATGTATGGGCTTCACTTGGAGGGTGACTAATGGCTTACATTGTTTTTCATAGCTGCGAGTACGGGAATGTAAAACAGACAGTGAGCCGTACAGATTTTTATCCCATCTGCACACTTATCCCCAACACCACATTTACCAAATCCCAAACAGTTATGCTCAAGAAGATCTGAAGACAGTGTAACTGAACAGGTGTTCCTGAAGGCAAAATCAGGCTTGCAGGATAAAGCCTGATTAATTTAGCTACAGGGTAACAGGAATGAGAATCCTCTAGTGAGACAAACCTGTAAAATCAGAGGTCAACCAAGATCACACGTTACAGCAGTTTCTAGGTCATTATACCACAGTTACCAGCTAGCACTAGGAGGAAGTAATATTCCTCCTTAACCCAAAATAGGTCTATTAGTCTTTGTTTGTGCAAAAACAAAGTATGCAACAGTGCTGAACTTCCTACACTATGCAGATCAGCTGCTGTGAATGCACAGAAGGCTTGCCTGGAGCCTGATCCCTGTCATTACCAAGAGAACACTGGGAAAGAGACTGTTGGGACAGGCTTTTCCCATCACAGCAGTTAACAGGACTCACTCTTGACCACCTTCCTCCTGAGGTAATCCTCAAACAGGAACAAAGAGGAGTCCTCTTTCCATGGCCACACAGCAACTCCCTTGCATCTGGCAGCAGAATGTTGAAGGAAAGATTCCATCTAGCTGTGGCCTACAACCCACATCATATGCACTTCCACAGAAGAGATTTATCTGAGATCAGACCCCAGATACACACATCCTTGACTTACAAGGTCCACAAGGATGAATTTCCCAACTTTCAGATGACTGTCCCACAGATGTCTAATCTCATAGTGGTGACAGTCTGTCAGCCTAGGGCAGGCTACAAAGGTTGGCCTCTCAAGGGGTCAGTAGAGTTTTCCATGGAAGATGTCAGACAATGTGTGTCAAAGAAAACTAAAATCACTGTACAGAGAAGTGTGAAGAATAACAAGCCATCTTTCCTTCTACTAATGGATATGAATTATGTCATGGAGCTATGCTGGCATAGTTAATAAACTAATTCAAGTACCTAGTGCACCTTAGTGGTGGATATGATCTGGATTCTCCAATGAATCTTCCTGAGCCTGGAAAAACAGCTGAAGCTTTGTGTCTCATATACAGATGAGTGTAATGAAAGAATGAAAACCTTTCTCAGATATTCTATAAATCCATGTGGGTCTCAGCCAATGAGACTAGCATTTAATGTATAGGGTCTAATCCTACACTTCTGAATCTAAAATGTATCTGAGCTCTAGTAACACAGACATGCCTAACGACTGGTTTTAATGATGTAATGAATAATACAGTACTGCTCCACCAATACTGCAAAAGCTGCTTTTCCTCTTCCTTTCTCATCCTACTTCGTCTTTAACCATCTCTCCTAGTTCACAGTTGTCTCCTCCCATCTCAAGTTCAGTTTCTATTACAAGGACTCATAAGCTTACTTCTGAAGGATGGATCTTTTAATGACAAGTTCTTCATCCAAGTCAGCTTCATTAGCCATGAAGAGCAATCTTTTTCCCGTGTCATCCACTCCAATGAAGTCGCGCTGCTCCACTGAAGTAGAAAAATCAAACACAATCATTACATAATGCTATCTTAATGCAGACTGGAAAGACAAATGGGACCACCAACCACCCTAAAGAATGTGAAATATCAGGTCTCAGACTAACCCAACAACTTGCTGAATGTAGAAAATTATCCACAATATTTATTAAGTTCTTTTCAGTCAGGATGGCTGATAGGCATTCTGACATCCAATGGCCTGACTGGCCTATCAGCTTTTTGTATCATCTTAATGAAGGTGACAGCTACAGGCCCTGACATGTGACACTCAATTTTGAGTTGTCCTTTCCTTTTCTCTCTTTAAAAACAACAACAAAAAAAAAACCCCAACAAAAACAAACAAAAAAACCACCCCACACCTACTACCTGAATTTACATAACAACAAACCCAAATCAAGCAGAAAGGACTTCAAAATCCAACTGCTCCCTCCTCATGGTAAGTCGGTCCACACTAGAACTAGGTGGTCTGGAGAGGATTATGATTTCCACTTTGCAACTGACACCATATTTTACATAAATACTGATAGCAATAGAGAAACCTAAATCACATACACAAACACACATGAAAGTATATATCCTAGGACTCCCACCACTGATGTTTCTGGTTAACTTGTTTTAAATATCTGTTTATAAAACTGTCAACCAAGAGAATACCTAATAGTCACATAGATTATTGTGGCAATTCCCATCTCCTGTAATCAGTGACTTGCATCAACAGTGACTTTGGTCTGCTTAAACATAAAGCATTTGGTTCTGAATAGTTTTCCACAACACCCGAATACAGTGATGGCAGGTTATTCTAACTTGTGCTTTATAGTACGAGCCACCACTCTGGTGGGAACCATACCCTGATCTTTACAGGAACACAGCCTGTAGAAGAATGCCATGGTACAATTTTACCCTCTTTTCACCCACTAAATAATAGTATCTTGAGCCAAACTGGCAAATATTCAATCTCCTAAGTTCTAAACCTTTAACCACACTGGAGAAAGAGCATGCTGTATAAGTAGCTAATTCTCTAAGATCTTTTCCTGGTCAAACTATTTTTAACCCTATTTTTTCTCAGTTCAGCCCCATCCATTATTTTACTTTTGCTTGTTTCTTCAGAGTTACCATAGCAATAACCACTATCAAAATACAGTCAAACATGCAGCTGTTAAAAGTTCTCCTCTTGGCAGTCTTTGATCCAAATGATCAAGCATACCCTCTTTAGATTCCCCATTCCTTCCCAGAAATTAATCATACAGCAAAGAAGCACAAAAATAGGCCTGAACTTGCAACACTAAGACAAATTAAGTACAACTAGGATAAAGCTCGCTCAATGTAAAAACTCAGAAACACATCTTGAAAACAGTACTGATTCTCATGCTAAGGAGGTTGATGAAATTACAGAGCAGGGGATAATCAGCCATCACCACTGCCACCTAATTCTGACAAGCTAGAAACACAACCATTATCAATCTTCCTCCATAAAGACACCAACCAATACTTCTCTCAAAGTTCAGGTTGTGGCTGCTCATCTCCTGCAGTAATATATTACACTGTGCACTGTGACAGCAAAGCTCTATGCAGTAAGAAATAGGAAAAGAAAAACCAAACCCAAGCCCACCGCTTGGTTGAAAACAGGACCAGGTACATGACTGCCACCAAACCAGTTTCTCTTAATTGTATGGCTAGGTAAGAAACAGGCAGTGAAACCATGTGAGAGTCCTACGTTTTCTTAGCAGCAGATGTCAAATCAAGTTCTCCTCTGCACACTGGCAATAAATAGCATTACTTCTGTAATTTAGAAAAGACAAAAACCTATTACCAAAATCAATTATCTAGAGACACAAGAGTGCTGCTTCAGATTGCATTGGCATTACTTAACAAGGAAAAGAATAAATATGTAACTAGTTTAGAAAATCTCTGCAAGGAAAATATGAGAAAATTGTCAAAGCTTTTGTGATGCTACCTAAAAAAAAACCTGTTACAGGATAAAAATGAATACAAGATGTGTTTTACCTCCTTGTGATTCATAAAGTAGAATTTGACATTGCTATTGCCAATTTATTAATTACTGCAGAAATTAGATGCCCAGCAACTGTTAAGTCCTTTAATGACCTAAAAAAAACCCCATTGAATCATAAGAGAATGGAAAATGAGCAACTCAGAGATGAGAAGAAATAATGTGCAGTGAGATTTTCTAAAATGCTTTAAGATCAAATACAATTAATTTACACTTGTGAAAAAGACACCTTTGTTGAAGACTCACTATCCACACCCTTTCAGTCAAAGGGAAAGAATTCACACGATGCAGTCTGCAAGACCACCAAGAGGTCTTCTGGCAAACACAAGGAATACCAGTGATGACATGCCTGCTGCTTTCAAGACAAGAAAAACAAGCCATCTTTTCTGCCTTTCTTTATACACAGAGAGGCTCAGACACTGTTTTCCACTCTGTCCCTTGTAGGTCATCTTTAAGCACACAGCTCCATTTGAGTTGCTATCAATTACTAGCGTTCTTTGTGGGTTTTGGTTTTGTTGTGGGTTTTATTGCCATGCCTCTTATTAATCAATTTTGAAAGCCACAATTTTGAGATTATGATTGTCAATATATGATCCTCTAAACAGAAAAGTAAATTAATTTCACTCTGTAACTTGCTGCTTAGTTGTGTCAAGCAGGAAACCATCAGTATTAATATATAACATGAATTAGTTTTAAGGAGATAATTTAAAACCCGTTCCTTATATTACATACAATTCTTGAACAAAAATATCCTGAAAGCAATGATTCTGTAATAAAGAGTCTTGCTGCTGCTCCTCAAAAAAGGAATGCATTTTTAGGAACAATGAAATAATAAATAGAATCTGCAAATGTATGTAGTGGCTCATCAGGATAGAGGATCTATTTCCATTTCAAGTTCCTAACACTTGAGCAGTACAGTGCAAGTACAGAGAAACACACATGTATCACCATTTAGAGAAAGAGCTGATAGTGCCACATACTATGAAAAGCTGCCTAAAACACTGCTTGTTAATATCTTGTCTTCAGTTGCCTATAAGCTTCATCAAATTTAAATTGTGGGGGATGAAATGTATAATGCCAAGTGCCTGCCTTAAAAGGAACACTTGGAGAATTTCAGCAAAAACAGTTCATCTTCTTCTAAGGCTAAAGACAGGGTAGGGGGAAATAAAATTTAAAAAAAGAAGAAGAAAAAGAAGACGAAGAAAAAGAAAAAAAAAGGTTAGGTGTCAATTCCTTTGAAAAGCTCTGATATTCCAGTTCTTCAAAGAAGAAGCATGACATTCAGTAAGCTAGCTCTGCTGACCTGTGTCAGGAGTGTACTTTTTGCCATTTGACTGCATTACAAATGTCTGAAACCCTGCAGTTTCAAGTGCTCTTCCAAGGTTTCTGTTTTTACTGCAAAAAATCCTGCACATTTTATTCTAAAGGAAAGGTTCTTTCGATTCCTCATCTCCCAGAACTGATCAAATAGCAGGTGCCATCTAAGGCCTTCCGTACCATTAGATGGTACAAACAAAGCACAGAAGCCAAAAGGCTCCACAGCCATGCTCCAACAACTGCTTCAGAGAAAAGAGTTTGATCTACTTTTTGCAATGAAATAAAACTCATAAGCTCATAGGGGTGAGGGAAAATAAAAGCACAAAAATGAGGACTCTGGAAGACAAGCTGGAAGGAAGAGAAAGTAGTCCCTGAAAAATGGTGGAAATTGGGACTCTGTTAAAGAACACTGAACCACAGAGACAGGAATCAAAGAGAAGAAAAAAGGTGTCTATGGGCAGATAAATGAAGCAGGCTGAGATGAGAAGTCAGAAGTGGAACAGAGGATGGGACTGGTAGTGAAAGAAAAGAGTAATATATGAGAAAGAAGGTGGAATCTTGTCAAGGATCTTTGAAGGAGACTAAGCAAAGAGAACGACAATGGAGGCTGGTGGTGGCAAGAAGCCATCATGGGAAAAAAGATAGACATGAGTTAGGATGATGAGAGCAATAGAGTATATTCAGTCAAGAATGAATAAAGGCAGGAGGGCCTGGTCCTCCCTAAATTACAGTACCCCTCTCAGAACCTGAAGAACTCAAAATTCCTGTTTAGGCACTCCTCTCCTTCTAGCAAGTGACTGAAAAAAGCCTAGAAGAGTTTGTGTGTCATCCAAGGCAGTTCACAGAAACGGATTTACTTGTGTAATTCACAATGGCTGAAGCACAGTGGTTTTGAGTGGGAGACCTTAGCATCCAGCCTCACAGAAAAATACTGTGGATGTCAAAACACTTCCACAGAATGGAATTTTAATGTTTTCAAGTTTGGTCTTCCATATATCTGAGAAATCATATACAAATTTTAACAAGTTGTGTAGGAAGAGTTATACTAGAAAGTCAAGCACACAGACATGAAAAAACAAGCAAATGAAGAATGCATGTGCAACCTGATGAGTTTACATTTGCAAAGACTCTTTAGATGATCTTGTTTATCTTTACAGACCTCACTCCGGCTCTGTACGCTCAGAGCTCACACACTGGGCAGCTCTATGATGTTCTACCACAGACACATTAGTTTATAACTCCTGAATGCTCAATGTGGCTGTCACAGTGCTCCTGACAATGTTACATGTGCCATTATCACTGAAGACTGCCTTTTGAAAAACAGGAGGGTTTAGAGTTTTTTGAGAGTCCAAGAGCTAAATGCTTTCAGCACTACAAATCTTGTATTCTGCTCCAGAAAAATCTTTTAATGCAGAGTTTAAGCAGTTTTCTTTTCAAAATACATTTCCTCCACTTTGAGACACACACGTAGCCCAATGGTTGGTTTGCATTTCACTCCTCTCTCAAGCAGTTAGAAGCTACACTTTCATATTTGTATTACTGTAATGCCTCTGAGCTTTAATCACAGACCAGGACTCACTGGCATTAATGAAGCCTCAACAATTTAGAGATATCATTAACAGAAAATGAGAGCCATGGTATGGGAACAACTGTATGGTATTTAGTACTTTCAGCATTTAAGTAAAGGGGGATAATAGTCCTGCCCTGCCTTACAGCAGTGTTGTTAGAACAGATACATTAAAGATTACAAGGCACTAACTAAGATATTATGGTAAGAGGGACAAGATAAGCATCTAACCAAGTCCTTTAAATCAGTGGGAGTTTTGCCTAGCAAAAGGCTTCTGGATGTGATCACAGAAGAGTAATTCTGTACATATCATGAAAGAGGATAACTTCCAGAAGCATTTCTAACCCACCCAACGTGGATCTCTACAGTCAGTCAATGGCAAAAGCTCCCAGCTATAAGCAGGTTGATGCCTGGTGCTCTTGAAAAACCTAACGGTTTTAATGTTCATATGTAGCAAAAATTTAGGGTTTGATCCAAAACTCACTGAAGTCACCTGGAGCTTTTCCCTTAACTCCTGTGAGCTTTGGACCAGTGCCTGCAAGATTACATGAGTTTAATACTTAATTTTGAGCTGGTAAAAAACAAGTCACACCACCAGCAAGGAACCTGATGAAGAATAGGATATCTTCTTTGCTCTGTGGCTGACAGCTAAACACATGATACATACCAATGGTTTCTCTATCATTTATTAGCAAACAAATGTAGGTATTTCTGTCTACATACCTGTTTTTTTTTTCCCTTTCTGTCCTGGTACTGCTTCTGTGGGTTCATGAGTTTTCTTCATCAGCATGGAGAGAGTAGCATCATGTGTCCGGAAGAGATCCACAACTTTATATAAATCGACATCTGTGATCAGATCGCAGCTCAACACCAAGATATCAGTCTGCCAAAGAGTGGAAAAAAAACCCAACCAATGAAACCCTTCAGAGATATAAACGACCACATGTGGATTATCATTTGAGGAATCAGTAAGTATACTTTCCCCCCCCCTTTAAGTGTCAAAACCCACAAGGTCTGCCATATTCTGGCAAAAATAGTTACTGGTTTTTACCAGTTCACTTATTCTTGAGTCCTGCTGTTACTGATTTAGTTGCTTCATTAATGCTTATCCAATTTTGGAGCATAAAGATCATGTGACCATCTAACTGCTAATATCTGCTCTTAAGGGAAGGAACTAGGATACTGAAGCTATGGCTTTCAAGATTGCCATGAAATTCTGCAGTACTTACAACAGCTACTTTTAGTTACATAATGATGTAGAAATCTCTCTGAATAAATCTTTTTTAGCTGACTTTGCATCTGGCTACAAACCACTGGAAAAGATATTTAAACTATGTTATTTTATCACAGGAGAAAAAAAAACAAAGACTATCTAGGATGTGATTTACTCAGTAATTGCACTGCGATGGTGTGCTCAGTTTAGAAATACAAAATACATTTCCTAAACCCAGAAATATTCCATATGTATGTGTATATATATATAAAGGAAGTTAGGTCCTATTTAATAACAGGCTTGTATTTAATTTTGATCTCAAAGGATTCTAAAATGCCTCACAAAGTATTTAAGAGAACTGCTGTATATATCACAGAAGCTTTGCCCCATATTGAGCGAGACACAGCAGCTTCATTAACCATTCACACTATCAATATACCCTGGCTGAAAACTCTTACTTAGAAACTATTTTCTGTATTTCAGGTGGGTTGTAGAATATCCTGCCAAAAATCAGCAATTATCTTCATTTAAACTAATCCTAACATAATATTTGTGCAGCATGGCCTACAGAAAAGTACTAAATTTCCACTTTATTTTTAGTTAATGATCAACCCTCTAAACACATCTGAAGAAGATAGTGTTTCTTTCTTGCCATTTACCATTTTCACTTTCTCTGCTACCATTTACTATGTTAAGCCTCCCTGCAGAGCGTGATGTGGCATCCTAGTTTTGTCTTTCAATAAGAAGGGCATTAGATACCATTTGGCAGAACTCATGGAGGATCAGTAGTTCTCAATTTACTCTTTTTTTTTTAACTCTCTTGATTCAAAGCAAACTAGTTCAGCACTGACCATTTATTAGAGAAAGGAACATCACAGAGATGTTTGCATTGCCGACTTCATTTAATTCTAGGAGATTCCACATTGTGAGTGAAACTGAGGTCTGGTATTTACATTGTTTGACAGGTTGCCTGCAAGTACTAGGCAGGTTCATGTGTTTACCAATAACTCATTGGAATTCATCATGTCACAAACTCTTAAAACTGCTGATTTGGCATGCTGTGTAAAAGGTCAACCTCTTCAATTTTCACTTGATTTCTCCCCACTTTACTGAGAAACACCTGGCTGCTTTACAAGAAGGAACAATGTGCAGGTTGAGAGGTTTACACACTCAAAACCCAACTTGCGTTGCCCCTTTTAACATATTTTCTGAATGTGTATTTTACATTATGGTTTTGCCCAGGAGAAGTGTTTTAATTACCACTTCTCTAAGACAAACAATATGCACACATTGGAAAAAAAATTAAAAGCACCTCCGAACCACTAAATCAAGCTGCCCAGTACTCTGGAGCAGCCTGCTCCAACATTCCAGTGCGTACAAAGAAAGTCAGAAAAAAACCCAACCAAACAACAGCTTAGTATGGAAGTAAATCTTCCACTTCATAGCTGTAAATAGAGAAGAAACATATACTAAATATTCTGGAAAATCCTGCAAAATGCTCAGGTGTTCTGTTTTTGCAAGAGCAAAAATGAGTTACAATATTTGCAGAAAAGGCCAAAAGGTATCCAAGACTCACATAAACAGACCTGTACTTTACAAACTCAGTTTGTAGAAGGAAGAGATCACCCACTTCAAATCTAAATGCATTCACTCCAGTGGTGAAAATAAGAACTAACAACAAAAGGAGAAAGAAAGACAGGCCAGTGGACTCATCCTTAGGAACAAGTATCTGGACTTGAAAAACAAACCTTGTAATTATTTCACATTTTACTAAATACTTTAATCTGTCACGACGGCAAAAACCCAACAAGCGTTTCATAGTTGTGAACAGGCTCTTGGGTTTTCTCTCCTCACTATAGGACAAGCTTTTTGCAAAAACTGAATGCAAGACCCCTGAGGAGCATACGGGAACAGAACCACCAAATGTCTGGTTGCCATCTGTTCTACCCATTTACTCTCCCAATATGTAAATAAACGTCAGTGAGCGCAGGGACCAGTGAAACACACAGTTGCTCTGTAAAGCCCACATTTCTGCCTCTCCTCCTGATGAGCAGAGCAGTGGCCTCAGAAGCACGCTGAGAATACACCATGAAAGGCTCTTTTGGGACCTGACAACCTCCCCTTTGAAACACCACCCCTCTCATAAATAAAGCCCTCACTGTCTAATGGATGCACTTTTTTTCCAGTGTACAACTCCTAAACGAATAAACTAATGGCTGGATGAAAAAATAAACTATCCTAGAACTCTAGCAGAAGTGTGTGTTTTTCTTTACTTTTTTTTTAGGGTGGGTGTAGAAGAAAGAAAATAAATGGTAGAGCTCGTGGGTTTTTACATATATACATGCCAAATAAATACAGTGCAACCCTCCCCAATGAGCCACTGATACAAAGAGAAGTACGCCCTTACTCTGTGCGCTTGTGCTAACAAAGGGTATGTGAACATACTTGACTTCATGAATTATGCAAACACCTAAGTACACACACATCTCTTAATGAAATACATGTAACAATGATTACATCAACCCCAAACTATTATACAAACAGACGATAAGAATCAACATGAACTGATTAAAAAACCCAGCAAGCACACACCCCAAGCAGAACTACTGAGAAGAAAGAAAAATGCATGCACAAATGCACTCTCAACATCCACTACAACCACGGAAAGGACAAGGCAAGGGTCATAACTCAAAGAGGACCATCTCATGGATGGGGTATGAAACATATGCCTGGAATTTCTGGCATTTTCCTGTTCTGCCAAACGTGATATGTGCTATTTTGTTTACCACTTTTTATAACACAGAGGAGTCTTCATCACTTATCAGGGCTCTACCACAGAAGCTGCTGCATAGACCAGGTGAAAATACCATCAAACAATTAGAGAACAGCAAATGACACTAGGTTGGGGAACACGAGAAAATACTGCAGCACTACTCAGGTAGAGGGCCAGTATCCCTAACTTGCTGCTAGTGCAGGTCACGTTTTTTGTGAGCATCACAAGAGCCACAGAAAAGACAAGGAGATGGCAACTTCTCTTGAAAGAGTCACTTTGGCCTCAATAATCTCATTTAATGTCAGATTTGCAATTTATACACTTGAGTTCAGAATTTAGATTTGGCTGTTGATCAGTGGAAAGAAAATGAGGACCTGCAGAAACCACCCTACCTATGATTGGAGTTTCAAGGAGATGTTTCTCGGTTTCGATAAACCATGGATGGAACCTTGAGCTTCTTAGTCTAGCCACAGCTGAACATGAAGCGTTCTGTCAAGGATAGGAACACAGCACTTACAGCCCTCAAATCTCCACTCTCCCTTTTTAACACTAGCTGACAGCACTTCACTATCAGACCTTTCCAAACTGTGAAGTGTTCAGCTATTATGAGGTACCTTATATATTCAAGCTGGATAAAACACAACACTGCAACACAGAACATCAAGAGATTTATACAGCATAGAGGAAACAAAGCAAAGAAAAAACAAAACTAAAACAACATGTCAACAATTATATTAAATCCAGCACAATATGGAAAATCTACACAAAAACAAAACCAAAAAGTAGAATGTTTCAAGAACTCTGTTCAAGACAGCCAATTTAAAAATAGAAAACATGTTTTCAATGGAACTAACTCATACCACAGATCAAAAGATGGATGCAATTATATGGTGTAATATACTAGCATAAATAAAAAGTTTTTGGACTTTCTCACACCCTGCATACAAAGGCAATGCTAGAAACCTTTTTTCTATTCAGCAATAATTGCTGGATCACTTCTGTTCAAACAGAAGATATCAAGGTTACCACAGATAGCTGGCAGCAAATGCTAATTTTCAGCAGTATGTACTATGCTTTTTCTATCAAGTATAGACAAGGGCAGGACCTTGTAGCCTAAACTGCTGATGGCCTCAAAATCTGCAGACTGCAAAATGAGAAAACCTGTGTTGCAAGGAAATCTGTAATTTGAACAAAATCAGCCTCAAGAGAAAGAGGAAAACAAATGTCAGGTTGCATTATAAACAGAAAAGTAGCAAAATATCCACCAGCAGTAAAATCAGCTCTGAACAGAACAGACAAAACACTGAAGTTAAACGCTAGATGTTTCCAGTTGCACAGTATTACAGCTGAGACTTTGACAGGAAAAGGAAAAAAAAAATATATATAAATAAATCAAGAGATTACACAGACTCTTCCTACACTCAGCCCAAGTTAACACATGCACAGAAAACTCTGCATCACTTCCTTCAGTGTCACCACGCAACAGGGAAGAGAGGAGCGAGTTAAAATTACTGCTGGAATTAAGATTGAGTTTTATACACAACAGCCTGGAACTTCACCCACATGTTGCATTAACAGTGGGGTTTGTGTGTAATGCTTTTATGATTCTAAAGAGTGGAAAGGGAAAGAACGGTTTGTCTATGGGCAAGCTTTTTGATTGCTTGTTAGCATGCTCCAGGCAAACCCAAAGATACCTCCTAGCAACTGCATTACTCACCACTCTTCAGATCAGAAACCTACATCCAAAGCTTTAGAGAATCCCTTTTTATCTCGATCTCCATTAAGAGTCCTCCAATTTCCACACCTGTGACCTCTTTGAAGCTCTATGGCTGCTGCTGTAATTGGAGCAGGCAAGCTCATTTATTTTTTTTGATGTCTGTAGAATCTTGTTAGCTACCAACTGAAATGGCTGCCTTTGGTTGGGAATTCCCACTCTGCTTTTTTACGTCCTCAATGGCAAGATTCAGAACGAAATAATGATTTAGTATTTTGTTAGCAGACGTGAAGCATTTACCTACTGTGCACCCACCCTGCAGCAGTAAGTTTGCTGCAGACCACCATTTTCACAACTCTCTAAGGACAGATGGCAGTGGAGACAAAGGATGTCCCTCAGTCTGAAATCCAGCAGCAACCTCCCGTCAGTAAAAGATGGAAAAAAACTTTTCTTTTTAATTGTGTAATATGAAAGAGGCTTTTTTTTTTTTTTAAGAAAAAGAAAAGTCTAATGTGGGAGCCAAGGGAGTCTCTTCTCATTTCTTGGATGGCCCTGAATTCATCAGGTGAGGATATCTTAAGGCAATGTGAATGCCTTCACATACGTAACCTGTCAGCATCACTGTTTATCTTCCCAAAGAAAGCTGGAAGAATGAAAGATGCCAGAAGCTGGGGAGTAGACTTAACCCTGGTCCCATCATATGGCTCATCCAATGCGTTGTATCAGATGGGATCAAACAGTGAAAACACCATTTTAGGTTATCTCTGTATCTCCAGAGCTACCATCCAAAATCAATATTTTTTAATTTACATACATATAAGCTAGGAACAGGAAAGATATTCAAGCCTAGAAGGCATCCTGTCTCCTCCCAGGAGGAAGTCTCATTACCTATTGCTCAAACTGTCACATGAGGTGGAAAAGGATAATTTACAGTTATCAGCAACTAGAAGCAGTTTAGTTTAGAGCAGCAGTTTAGAGATGAACACGAGTTCATAAAGCTTATTAAGAATGTTTTCAAAGTAGGACATTGCTATTATGACACTGAACTGTAAACCTTCTGGTCCAGAACAAAAGCTTTGCAATTCACCTTTTCCTCTGGCTCTGACTAACAGAGTTTCATCCTAATTACACAATACTCCAGAAATAGTTTTCCAAGCTTCCTCCTCCAATCACATCACCCTTCTTGTCTGCTTCCACTTTCTGTCACATCAAGCACAAGTGGTTTAAGCTCCTTTTAACAGCCTATGCCTTCAACTTGCCATGCACTTAACCAAACGTGCTACCTTACATCAATCCAGGATGCTAGCTCTATCAGCTACACGTATCTTCTAAAGGACATGGTTTTAAGCTAGGATGCCTCCTTTTCTTTTTGTTGTTTGTAAATAAAACAAATCTGTGACTGTTACACTTAGGGAAAACTGAGAATTAGCAGGCTGTCAGAGTGCTTGGGCACCAAACTGATACACTGATGCATACCATCCTGTCTCACTAGGCTCTCCCATTTGTCTGAAGTTAGGAGCCATCTCCTGGGTTTATGTCCGCAAAGCATGCTGGAGGAGACTGTTTTCCCCACATCTAGAAAGCACACACTATCACTCATCACAAGAACCAGGCCTGCTAAAGCTCAGGGGAGCACCCCATAAACCATGCTCTGAATTCACCAGCTCACAGAGGGTGAGCCTGGCAAGCCAAACTCTCCCCTGGTTCAACAATGCACAAACAGATCTCTCCTTCACAGGCAGGAGAATTCCAAAGATAAACAGCACTCTCCTGGTCACTTCTGTTCCTGGAAGGCAGGTTTCCAAGACTACCTGGACGGCAGCATCATCAGACCTGCTGCGCAGCTGATCTTGGACTCTACCTCACACAAGCGGAACGGAGAAAGCTGCAGTCAGGTTCCAGTCTCAACAGCAGTGGCGCAGCAGGCTTGCTGCCAAAGCCCAGAGCTCAAGCCCAGGCTTAACACTTAATGTAAGCAGAGCCTTAGGCAGTCAGGTGCTGTAGTCACACAAACAACAATAAGTAGTCCTAATGGAGCTCAACTGGCTCGACTTATTGAAGGGAAAGAAGCCCTTTACCCACAGCTCACAATTTCCTAAACAGCAGATCTGTCTGCGACACAACAAAAAGCAGTGGCTAGAAATCAGCATTCAGCACAGAAATAAAAGGCCAAGTAGTTTAAGAGGGAGAATAAGTATAATCTGGAATAAAATACCAAAGGATACAGTAGACTCTTTATGTACTAAAACATAAGAATAAAGCCTTGACACCTTTTGGAAACACATTCTCTAAGATTCAACTTCATCCACAAGTTCCAACTCCACTCCAAGAGAAAACTCAAGTGCCCACCAGTCCTGCACAGTACATGCCCTGTGAAGCACAGCTGGATGGCACTGCTGCTTTGTACTACCTGCACTGGCTCAGGTGTCCACTTAACATGAAACCTGATTGGCTTTGTTCGAATGTCTGGGTTTTTTCCTGCAAAAACTAATCATGCTATGGTAAATAAAAGTACTGTTTTGAACCACAGATTCCTGGACTACCCATCACACGATACTATTTTCTCCTCTAGCACCTCTCCATTTTTTTCCCATGATATTTGCCTTGCAGTAACTGTTGTTTTAAGAAAAATGTTATGAAAATGTTAAGACCTCCATTGCTTTTTCCAGCACTTGGTTGCATTCAGAACTTTCACCATCTTCCCAAAGGAGCTAACAGAATTTACACTACAGAAGAATACCTAAATTTGTTTCAAGAAAATCTGAATGCAGAATTGTCATTCCCTTTTCAACACATAATCAAGGAAAATCTAGATAACCTACATGAGGCTTCAAGTTAACATGACAGAAAGACAAAAGTAAATTCCAGTCATCCTGGAAGTCTACTGATCTTCACCATGGCCTTCACCAAATTAAAGAGCGATAGAAAACCAGTGCTAAGCAAAGTGACAGCCTCTGGGATAGCCTGTGCTGATCACACCATCACCTTCTTAGTACTGATGCTGCACTGCTGTCATAGCCTGCAAAAAGACACAGGGAAAGACTCTCTCAAGCACAGTAACTCCATGGCTTGATGCACTCCCACATTCCCCAATAACTCGAACTATGTACGTCAATTAACACATGTGAGCATGGTTGAGCTGAACAATTCCATTTTCACTTTCAAGGGATGAATATTCACTTGCAACAGAGTAACTGTGACAGTTGCACAGCCCACAACTGACATGAAAAGGCCCAAATCCTCCGAGGCAAGGGGACTGTTAAGATCCAAACATAAGGAAAAACACACAAGAAGAAATCATACAGGTTGGAAACAAAGTAGAAAGGCTATGGACAGCAAGGAAGGAATGTTGTTCCAGAACAATGCACAAGTAAGCTGTGAATGCCTCCTTTGAAGTACCACCCTACCTGAAGCCATGGAGGCCTTGAGTCTCATGGGGAAAGGCCACAGATATTGGAAACTACATGCAAAAAGTTGTTACATCATATCAGATGGTGATGTAGCATTCAAAATAAGGGCACCATTGAGGAATACCAAAACCCTAGAGAACTCCTCCTTTCTGACCTCTGGAGCCAGGGTGGCACAGACATCACTGAGATACCTTCCTACTGTCCTTCACCCAGGCATGAGTGACAGTTATGTCTTCAAGGCTCATTCATAGCACAGGGCTTTGCCCTCTCCTCTCACAACAAGACGAAAAAATGGCAGCTGGAGGGCATTTAATGTTTTTCCCCACACACTTAAAATCTTACCCTCTCTTTGGAAATAAAATAATGTGCACAAATTAATTTCAGAGCCTTTTCATTTCTTTGAACAATCATTACAGAACAACTTCTGAAAACTACAAACTTGAGTTTGACTTATTAATGTAAAAGTCTTCCTAGGCATGAGAAAATGAGCTGGTAATAAAGGACATTTAACACTTCTTTGCTGCCATATGCTCAAGAAAATGCTGTTAAAAACAAAATGTGCAGAATGTTTTCTGAGGTTACCTTTCCTAAAGCTGAATTTTCCTTCAACACACAGCATGAGTAGTTATTTACCCAAAAAGACTGTATACACTTTAAATAGTGAAAATGCAAGATGATGTACAAAAATGAATGCTAGTTTCTATTTACTAAGAAAAATCCAACCAACAAACAAACTAGAAGTAGCTCATAAAAACAGGAAAGTATTTTACCAGGATGCTATTTCACCTATATACTTGTGAAAAGAGCTTACTATGTCTGCAACTACAGTATCACAGTATCATCAAGGTTGGAAGAGACCTCATAGATCATCAAGTCCAACCCTTTACCACAGAGCTCAAGCCTAGATCATGGCACCAAGTCCCACGTCCAATCTTGCCTTGAACAGCTCCAGGGATGGCGACTCCACTACCTCCCTGGGCAGCCCATTCCAGTGTCCAATGACTCTCTCAGTGAAGAACTTTCTCCTCACCTCCAGCCTAAATTTCCCCTGGCGCAGCCTGAGGCTGTGTCCTCTCGTTCTGGTGCTGGCCACCTGAGAGAAGAGAGCAACCTCCTCCTGGCCATAACCTCCCCTCAGGTAGTTGTAGACAGCAATAAGGTCACCCCTGAGCCTCCTCTTCTCCAGGCTAAACAATCCCAGCTCCCTCAGCCTCTCCTCGTAGGGCTTGTGCTCAAGGTCTCTCACCAGCCTTGTCGTCCTTCTCTGGACACGCTCAAGCATCTCAATGTCCTTCCTAAACTGGGGGGCCCAGAACTGAACACAGTACTCAAGGGGTGGTCTAACCAGTGCAGAGTACAGGGGCAGAATGACCTCCCTGCTCCTGCTGACCACACCATTCCTGATGCAGGCCAGGATGCCACTGGCTCTCTTGGCCACCTGGGCACACTGCTGGCTCATGTTCAGGCGGGTATCAATCAGCATCCCCAATTCCCTTTCTGTTTGGCTGCTCTCCAGCCACTCTGACCCCAGCCTGTATCTCTGCATGGGGTTGTTGTGGCCAAAATGCAGCACCCTGCACTTGGAGCTATTGAATGCCATCCCACTGGATTCTGCCCATCTGTGCAGGCAGTCAAGGTCCCGCTGCAGAGCCCTTCTGCCCTCCAACCCAGCCACATCTGCCCCCAGCTTGGTGTCATATGCAAACTTGCTGATGACTGACTACAATAGGTTGATTTTGTGCAATTCATCACAAATCACACAGAGTCTAAATGCAAACATATACTGTAATACAGAAGAAATGCTGACAACTTCTATATGAAAACAAGAGGTATTGGTTAACATAACGAGCACAGGCCTTGAATAGCCAGGAGAATGAAAAGGATAAAGACATGCAGTGAGAGATGCAACAGTTAAAACTGACAAGCATCTCAGGTCTGTCAATGACTCTTGGTGCAAAACACCTAAGGTTTTGCCTGCATGTATAATGGAGGGCATCCTCTTAAGCTTCCAATGTGTAAAATAACAAATGCCCTAATAACCATTCTTGATCCTAACCTTCAGAGCTAATTGCCTCATTCAAACTTCCGGTGTATGAACCCTGATCCATGGTAAACCCTGGCAGCAAAATAATTAATTTAATGAGCTACATTCCTCTAAAGCTAAGTAACAAAAAAACCCCCAAACCCTACCAAAAAAAAAAAAAAACCCAAAAAAAAAAACCCAAAAAAACCAACAACCAGAAAAACCCATACCAACAAAAATACCACAACCAACAACTGCTGAATTCTCTAACTCTTACCCTGCCAGGAAAAATAAAGATCAGAGCAAAGTCCTGAACACATTCATCATGCACACAGTCAGGCAGCACTATATCATTCCCTGCAGCAACATCGCCAGCCTGAGCACCTGCCAGTAGAGCTGCACAATCAGCTGTGCTTTGGGAATGGAACTTGGGCATGCAATCCATAATAAATTTTGCCTGGTGCGTCAGTGGTGGCAGCTTTCAAACAGAGGTAGAGAAGGAAACGAGATGCTACATACTCTGTGAACTGCCATTTGATACATCTGCTTTTCCTGCCCATCAGAATTAGAAAAAAAATATTAATCAGCAAAATAGCAACTCTGAGACACTCAAGTAAACAGCATTTTCTGGCAAGTCTGATGGAATTTTTTTTTTTTTTACTCTTTCAAAACAGATTAACAGAGTAGTTAAGTCTTGCTCATATAGAGAGACATTTTCTCTTTAAAAAAAGTTTTATTTGTCCTATTTCCACTGACAGTACAAAAAATACATAACTATATGTTATGGAGACTGAAGTTTTTCTTTCCATGCTCACCAAACTCTGCTCAGCTGTACCAAAAGGATTCAGATTCTGTCTTCTGTCTTCTAGCCATTACAGCAAGCTTACTTACATCATGTGTTTGGAAAGGAGATTTTTCAACAGAGGAAGTGAAGCGCTTAGCCATGCCGTCCAAGACTCCACGGATCAGTGACCCTCAGCAGCATACAGACCACCACCGTGACATCACACTTTCCACAACATGGCTCCCAAAGATGCACATACCAAGAGAATCTGGAGTTTCAATCTTTGTTTATTTGTTCAAAGAATGTTGTTTTTTCTTCTTCTTTTTGGTAGCTTTTTGAGGTTTGTTTTGCTTTGCTCTTTAAGAGCTGTATTACTTTCAAATCTTACTTTCTGAAACTGAGAAAACCAGGTGGACCACCTGAGATGAAACAGTTGACATGCAAGCACTCACCAGTGATAGGAGCAGAAGACATGCTGATTAATTCACACCATATTAGTCAAGGCTTCCATTAACACAACTAAAGGCTCATCTGGGAAGGAAAACGTGAAATTGCTCCATTGCTGTTACTCTGCCGGAACATCATGTTTTAATCATTGGCTGGAGCACACTTGAGTGACACAAGGGAGAGGAATGCTTAACAGAAGGTGAAAATAATATAGACTCACTGAAGACAAATGCTTGATCCAGGCACACCCAATCCACCTCCTGCTTCAGCCTGAAACACAGATTCATGATTTAACCAGGTTTCTCAACCTGCTGGCTGGAGAGGCCCCAGCCTGGGAGATGGTGCCAGATGGCAGCTGTGTGGGTCTTGTAAAGTTTGGCACAGGCACAAAATGGTCAAATATTAGAGATGCCTAAATTTCAGAGGAACTAGTTTATAAACTACAGTGACACCCCCACCATATTTCCCCCCCCCCCAACAATAATCTACGACCCACAAAAAGGTCTGCAGCAGTTTGATGAATGGTACAAGCAGAAGGTCACAAAAACACAGTTCTCAAAGGGGGTTTCCGAGTCAGAGTTTAGCCTCCTGCCATTCCAGGTATGACATTACTTAGTTTATTTAAAAGAACTAACCATCCAAAAAACCCCAACAAACAAAAAAACACCACCACCACAACAATCAAAACCAACAACAAGCCACAAGGCAACAAAGAAGGAAAACAAGCAACCAACCTGCAAAAAAACCACCACCAAAAAAACTCAGCTTGACAATGAATACAAATGTAGGGATTTTTTTTCCTTGACTACTCCTGAAAGATCGTTTCACACTCCTACTCTGCTTTGATAAAACCTTTCTCTGATTTTCATCTTATGTTTTCTCATAGGGTGATATTTAAACCCCATTATATTCTACTCTGAATATCTTATCTGCTTTTCCAGTGTTTGTACGATATTCGATGAATTTGAGTTTTTTCCCTGGATATTTGCACAGGTATGGACATCTCCCCATTGCCTTTAGCAACAGCATTAATTTCTCATCTCTACCATAAAAGACACTTCACCCAACACATTCTAGTCTTGCATTTTCCCTTACCTCCTCCATCACAGTGGATGATTACTATCACCTTATTTCAACTAGTACATTCTGAGACATTGCAATTTACTCTTGAGCTCCTAGCTCCTATCACAATTTCTTGTTACTAATCACCCAAATCATGAGTTCTTTTTTAGTAATCAAAGTATTGACACTAATACTGTGTTATAACGTGGCAGGTAACCACGCACACTTTGCATACTGATCCCATGAATCACCCAAAGCAGGTTTGTTAAACTGCAAGAGAAGGCCTACAAGAATGGTAGTAAACGTCAATTAAATGAAGACATAAACCTGAAGGGAAGAACTCAGAGCAGCACACTGGAGGAAACAGCTTTTGCCTTGATGGACATACCAGAAGATTTTACACCGATTTCTGTGTCCACTAACACCAACTACAGTGGAAAAATCTCCCTAAGTGAACCAGAAGGCTTCACTGCACAAAATTTCAAGAGACATCAAAACAAGTTAATATTTTAAAAGGCAATCTACTGCCTGCAATTATGAAAAAAAAAACCAAACAACAACAAACCCCCAAAACAACACCACTGAAATACAAGCTGCTTACAAATCAAAATCTGCATCATCTCCTACCACAACGTGCAGCAGACAGCACTTGCATCTCTTCTCATGTTGGAAAGCATATCAGTATTCACCACTGAAACTGTCAAACCCAAGTGACCAATGAAGTGGAAAAGACATTTAAAGAGAGTAGAATCAAAAAGTGTCATGGAAAAAATTTATATGAAAAATGAAATTTCATGAAGGAGAGGGTTTTGTTTGCATATCATACAAAAATTTTTTTTTTACACCTATGCTATTTTTTTTATTCCACGCAATCCCTGACAGCCCAAGAATATTCTTTCATGCAGACAATAGATTAAGACAATAGCAACATGGCTACAGCTGAAGGGTGAGACTGGATAGGGCTGGGTGATAGGTTGGACTGGATGATCTTGGAGGTCTCTTCCATCCTGGCTGATTCTATGAAAACACACACCCTTCAAACAAAAGCATATACTCTGCCCTAAATAGCTGAGTCTGTTTCTATTAATATATATTGGATGAAGTGGTATTTACCTATCACAGACTTGGAGAGAGATGACTTTGAAACTTTAGAAAATTATTTTTATAGGTTAAGTTTCAAAGTAGTTTTTGACAATGATTCCTAAAACTAGACATAAATGAACAGCAGTATTTTTAAAGTTTGACACAAAGACACTGGATTGAATGAATTGTGCAAGGGCACTTCTTGAAGAGATTTGGAACCCAGGGACAGCACTGCTTGATTCATTGCTTGGCACAATCCATCAAAGTGGCTTGGTTTATCACAGCTCTCTCTTGTCTTCCAGAGATTTAATGAAAGGGTGTTTTCCACCACTCTGCACAGCTTTTCAAATGCTGACAGGCACACAAAGAAATCCATGGTAGAGCCTCTTTTTGTGTCCTGTAAGTCTTGCTGGACCTGTCTTATTTGTGTGCTGCAGGTAAAGCAGTAACTCGGAAGTGCTGAAGTTTTCACTAAGTAAACCACTTCAGAATTATTCTAGAATAATTGCATAGGTAAACAGTTGAAGAAAACTGAAATCAGAAGGCATTTAAAATAAATAAACCAAATACATTTCTCACAAACTCATTCAGCTAAAGAAGCATATTGTTACTTTCCATAATACATTTAGTTTGTCTTGTATAACACACTCTTGTCTAGAACAAGGGAGTTCTCTTTACTCTTCATGACCAGGGAAGGTCATCAATCCAAACCTACAGGGAGCAAAGGCTGGCTTTTTAATCTGTTTAGGCTAGATCATGAGGTGAGAGAGATCTGTCTCACCAGCACAGACCATAAGGTGACAGAGACCTGTAAACACCCCTGTGGTGGTAAAGCTGCATTTTGAACAAGAGCTTTACTATACCATCAACCGTGAGCCTACATATAGTCTATGTTGTACCATTTTCCATCCTATATATACATATGAAAAAAATTAACCCTTTGTGACTTGACTTTCATTCTCATATTTTGAATAGCTGTTCATTATTGGTCCTGCAAAAAGATAAGCAGAAAACTAGGAACTTCAAGAACTGACAGTGATACTAAAAGTGTAACAATAACCAAAGACAAGACATTAAAATTATATACATATAAAAAAAAAATTTAAACTGCCATAAGGCACACAGGCTATACCAGCATCCTGAAACCAATGGCACTCTAAAAAATGTTGGGATCATCCACAGAAGAGCAACCAAATAATCTGATCTCTAGTTGTCACAAAGGCCTTATACGAATTGTTTTCATATCCCTGTATAATGCGAAACATTTAAGAAATAAATACTCACCTTTTGCTTTTCACATCATTCTAAGTGATAGAATTAGTGCATAACATTGCTAAGTGTTATATTACCCACTCAGTAGGTACATAGGCAAAAAAAAACCCTACAAACAAACCTAGTTTCTACTTCATATGCTGCAAAATTATTACTTCACCTCATTAAGCCTCATTTCTCAGTTGCAGAGTTGTGAAGACAAACTGATTAATAGTGTTAGCTATTCGAGACCCCAAAATTTAATGTTTAAATAAAATCAAACAAAACAACCCACCTAACAAGTTAATGAAAGAACTACTGGTAAAGAACAGGCCAGACTCTGACACTCAGGCCTAGGAACCCAGAAAGTGGAACTTAAGGGACCAAGTCCTCTGTTGTTCCATTATTTCTCAAGCAGCTGTTTTAGGAATCATTAGTTTATCATAGTATCTTCATTGTGTCAAGGATCCAAGAAAAGGATACATTCAGACTTGTAATGAACATAAAAACCCTAATGAAGCTCTGCCTTGTCAATCAGGTACAGGCCAACACAGCCAAAAATAACAGGAAGAGTTCCAGTAGAGTCAAAAACACACCCCTACTACATCAGCTCTTGAACTAAAGATAGAAAAGGTCCTGTGCATACAGAGTGGGCGAACAGCAAACAAATGTGAACAGTCTTCCTTTGCTCTCATGAACTTCTCAACAACCAGGAAACAATAAGATTGGCAGAGTCAGATGCTTACTATTGTGAACCAAGACAGTCAGTCTTACTGACCTCGTAAGATTTTACACTTTAGAGTGGTCCAGCATTTATACACATCTCAGAATTTCTGCTCAGCAGTTCTGCTACCCTTAGACATGTCTCTTACTGTGTATTTATAAGCTTGGCTCTACTCGTCACTCACACAACACACAAGCAAGCTGTCTATACTGTGTCACGCTACCTCACTTTTACCGCACATACTTGCTCTTCTGTCTGTGAGCAGTTAACTGAATTTGTGACAACTGTGTTTCAGCAACCAGTTTAAACTTCTCATCAAACTTCTGGCATGGGTTGCAAAAAGCCTGCCAGCAAACTATGGCCACAAGCAGCAGTTGTTTTCACCAGGGAAACTCATTCTTCAGCAAGATCTCTCTCCCACTACACCACAGGCACAGTCATCATACAGCAGCTTTTCAGCTACCTCTGCTGTGTAGTTCTCTCACCTATATCACACAAGAGAGGGCATATCCTGTAAGAGGTGGACCAGAGGTATGCATTTACTAGAGGAATGACTCCAAAATACACAGTGCAGCAAGCTGCTCAACAACTTAGTACAGGCTTATTTCAAATAAGAGACCACTTTGTCCTCTCTAGCCAGACAAGACATGGAATAAAAAGAGCAGAAGCAGTTGCTGCTGTTCAAACACAGCAGCTGACTGAAGAAAAGTCATGTAATTTTCAGTACCACCTCACATCCTAAGCCTTTTTTTTCCTTAGAAAAAAAAACAAACAACACAACAAAACTCAACCAACCAATCAACCAAACCCCCAGAAGATCAACACTGTAGCCTCTGAAGACAGAGTCTATTTTCTTACCCCATACACTTTACTGCCATCTCCCAGGCCTCCCTCAAAGCAAACTTGCCTGGATTACCACAAAAGGACACCTAGACAGCCAGAATAATCACTCTGGTCAGGCAATAAAACTATAAGGTCAGGGTCACAACTTGCAGTGCAGAGACACTGCCTTATTGTGTGCACATGTTCAAAAAGTACTGCCAGAATCAGTTGTGATAGGATCCCAAATCTCCATGTGACAGAAACATTAACTTAAACTGATTTTGTTAATTTTGGCTTTCATTTTTATATCTTGTCTTCATCCTCTAAATTACTCTAGTCTGTTCATTAATGCCCTGCAGAATCTGTGTCAATGTGCATCCTAAAGGAGGCCCAGAAGTTTCATCTTGTCTCGACTAGAGTCTCTCCCTTGGGAATACACAGTCTGTTACACCATGGTGTATCACCTTCCAAAAGAGACTGAAGGGAAAATGACACCTCAGGACTTAAGTATTTCACTGATGTTCTGATACAACCTTTATCTGAACAGACAGTTTGGCTAAGGAGGTCTAAATTGACAGGGAACAAATCTGAAAGTTTAAGTATATGATAATGACAAAACCAAAATTCCATTCCAGGTGATGCTAAGAACTCTGAGTGGCATTTCTACCTTATGTGGGAAGTGGTTTAATTGTGCAGCTAGAAATTAAAATTGTATAAAATGGCATTTTTATTAGAACAGCAGCCCTTTATCACATTTGGGCATTGTTTATCCAAGAGCTTACTATATGACCAAGGCCACAAAAGCATAGGAAAAGCAGAAAATTGAAGCACAGAGCAAGTCACTTGCCCAGCGGCAGAGGCAAGCCTGTGGCAGAGCCAAGAACTGAACACTGATTTCCTTATGTATTGGAATACTGCCTAGGCTAAGATGACAGTGAACATTTGTGCAGGACTACCTCAAGGTATGGACAACAGCATGTGATCACACATCATACCAAAAACTGTATAAATAATTATGACCTTTAAATTAACCTGGTAGAAAGCTAACCCTAAGCAGCAGCCAGTGCTCCTTCTGGATCTGCTCCAGCCTTCCTAGCTGTTCATTCTGATAATTTAGAGTCTTTGTTTGCATTTTTTCATGTGGTGACTTTTACAGAAATCAGCTGTTCTGAAGATCAGAAAATTCACAGGATCACAGGATATTAGGGGTTGGAAAGGACCCAAGAAGATCATTGAGTCCAACCCCCCTGCCAGAGTAGGACAATACTATCTAACACAGATCACAGAGGAACACATCCAGATAGGCCTTGAAAGTTTCCATAGAAGGAGACCCCACAACCTCTCTGGGGAGCCTATTCACTTATATGCAATACCATTACATGGGACAGCTTCTAAAGCACAATGGAAAAAAAAGAAATTATAAAGAAACATTTTCTGGTCAAGTTCAATAACAGACAGTAATACCTTAATTTTCTGGTGAATATGTCTCAGTGAATCTGCTGTACCCATGTCCATGTTGTCACTGATGCACACAAAGTCCAGCTTCATTTTTGTGTCCAAGTTTAACATCTTTTGGATTTCCTTCCTTGTAATCACAATGACCTCTAGGACAGAGCAAAGTGGGATAAGACCAAGATACAAACCCAGTAATCTTCACAAATAGGACACTCTCATTTTTCACTGACTAAAGCTGATCAAAAAGGTCTGAATAATACAACTGGGCTCTACAATGAACATCTCTTTGACAGCAGTAACTTCTGAAATAGAGAAATAAACTCCTGATGAATGTTAAAACAATCTCTCCTGCTTTGTGTGGGTGTAGGTCGTTACTGAGATATATGCATGTGAGTGGCATGAGTTAATAGGACAGAACAGAAAAATCTTCTATCATTAGCAAGTAACCACAAACCATATGTCCTCAACCACACCAATGAGACCCTGCATTAATGTCACCAACACTTGAAAGCTTTGTCTTTTGCCTAGTCTAATCCTGTATAATCCTCTATGGACAATGCCACCAACCACAGTATTACAATACAATGCTCAAACTATTTCTCAGCGCTAGCTTGGCAAGAGAGTGGAGTACTACATAAGAAACAAATTCATTCCATCTACAACAGCAAAAATGTAAATGCCTATTTGATGGATATCAACAGTGGCATGAAAGCATTTTCTAAAATTAAGAATATGAGAACAAAAGTTCTGCAAATAAAAGACTGAGAAAATGAAAAAACAAGAAACCTTTTCCCCTGACGTGAAGAACTGGAAGGAAAAGCAACATTCAAACCTCCAAATTAAAATATCTCATCCATTCAAAATCCCAAACGTTGTGTTCTATATGGAATTTTAACAGGGAATTGTGAGAAATCAGCCTAAGAAGCTCCTGTGGTAAGAAGAAAACACACTAAGAATAAATCTGTATCAATAGAAATTGAACTCACCCTGAATCTGTTAAACAGAAAAGAGGAAGAGAATTCTGTGGCAGTTTGGTACCAGAGATACAGGAGAGCTCCTCTCCCACTCCCATACTGGATGCCAATTTGCATTTTAAAGGAGGCCAAAGAACCTAGATGAAGTAACCAGTGGAAAAGGAACTGGTGTCAGGTGGAAGCCCACACAGTTCAACATTTATCTGGAGAAGTCTCCTAAATATTAGGAGAGATGAAGCACTTGCAAGTAGGATGAAGGGGGTGCAATGAATCAGCCTGTGGAACACACACTAACATAAGCAAGTACAAGGATCTAAAGTCTCCTGTAATACCTAATAAAAATTGCGGTCCAGGAAAATTCATGCCACTGGAGTAGTAACACAGAAACCGGCAGACTGGTCAGGGGACAGAGGCAAGAGGGAGGCATGAAGGTGGCAGCTTATTTAGTGAAGCTGTGTACCCAACACTTCAGGTCCAGGTTTTCACAGAATTGTAGAATCAGCCAGGCTGGAAGAGACCTCCAATAGGGGATATATAAGCTGAAGAGATGTTTGAGAAAGGAGAAAGACTCAACTGTAACACCTCCTACTAGAGGTCAAGGGAAGCAAACTAAAATGGTTATTTCTGAGTAGTTGAAGAGACACACAGATAACAACAACAACAAAAAAAGCTTTTAGCTACCCATACAGCCATATCACAGGATAAGAGTATGATCCCAGGAAAAGCCAGACAGGATAACAGTCCAAAAAAGTGGACTTTCAGAAAGTAGATTTCAACAAACAACAGGTGAAAAACAATTCCTAGGGAAAAAAAAGTTCTAAATAATTTCTTAATTAAACAAAACAAAGGCAGAGATTTAAGCTGCTCTATCTTTTGTTCCTTCACACTGAAACAGCAAGAGGCTAACAAGGGTAATCAAGAGCTGACATGACAGGCATCAGGGAAAGGTATCATAAGAAACAGCAAGACTTGGTTCACCACTCGAAAAGATAATCAAAACTCAATTTCAGAAAATATCAAAGAACTAAACATTGGTTTAGCCCCCTCACACTGTGAAGCAAGGTCCACAGGTGAACACAGGAAGTCTGACTCCCCTGCCCTGTTCTGTCTGAAACCCAGTGCTTGGCTCCAAAATGCAACAATGACTAAATTGCTCAGACAGAGCAAGTAACTCTGAGTTTCAGGCCAGAGTGAAACAACAAACAGAGATATCCTAGGAGAGCTGACAGGCTTTTCATGCTACTCTTGTGAACAATTCAGAGAAAGGAGTGAGACTCCTGGATAACAACACTGGGAAAGACATGAAAGTTAGGAAAAACATGCTGATAGGAGAAACCTTGGTGAGGGGAGAAGTGGGGGAAGAGGGTGCTGGAACAGGAAGTGAAAGAAAGGATGTGACATGAGCCAACAGAATAGCTCCAGTGCAGAGATGAGACCTCCTGCTACACCATCTGCCTCGACACTGGAACAAGAGGGGGTGAGAAAAGGGCGTAGCGGAGGTGACCACAGGAGGAGACCAGGGCAAGCACGTCGTCTCTAAAACCACACCAACACATCCTCGTCCCTCACCTTCGAAGCCGGCGCGCTCCAGAAGGTTCAGCGGGTACCAGAGAAGAGGTCGGTTGCCCACCGGGAGCAGCGGCTTCGGGATGCTGGAGGTCAGGTCCATCATACGGGAACCGCCTCCCGCCGCCATCACCACGGCCTGGAACTCCATGCTGCAGAGGGGACACAGAGGCAGGGTCTCACTCAACCACGGCAGAACCGGACAGGCCCAGACTCAGACAGGCCAAACCGAGCCGGGCTGGGCTAAGACCAGATGGGTTCAACCTAGTCCAACTTTAGCCGCCAGCACTTTTCGAAGGCGAGCGTCGGCTTCCTGCCTCCCCCACATCCCTCACGACCCGTGCGGAGTCGCCGGGCCTGCCCGTGCCCCGCCGTTACCTGTGCTGTGACTGCCGCCGGCTCCCAGCGCCTCACTGACAGGACAGCAACGGCAATGGCTGCACCGGCGCGCGGAGCGCGTGCGCGCGGAGCGCCGAGCCAGTCGATGGCGGACAGCGGCGGCAGAGCACCGACAGGCTCGATCCGGCTGCTCGCCGCGCTGCCATAGGCTCGTGGCAGCCAGGGCAGGAGGCGGAACACCGAGGGAAAAAACTCCAGGCAGCGGAGCGCCAAATCATGGATCGCTGCCCGCCCGCTGGGCAGGGGCTCGGCGGCAGAGCGCCCCCAGGCGGCCGCAGGTGGGGCTGCAGGCAGCGGCTGCTAGCTTGATGCAAGGAGCGGGTCGCTGGCGGGAACTGCAGGCAGAGGTTGCTGGCAGAGCATATGGGGCAGGCAAGATGTAAGGTGCGCTGTGGGGGATCTTTGCAGGCGCATTTCCCACGAACGCTGTGTCCGTGGAAGAAACAGGACACACCATCCCCACACTGACGCTATGCAGCGCCCTGTACTCTGCACCTTGCTGGACTCCCGGTTACAGCACTTGCCACAAAGCAAGTCCCAGCCTTTGAGAAGCACAGACACAAAGAGGACCTGAGGCAGGATGGCAGGATCCAGCCCTGCAGTTTTATTGAATACGGTGTCCCCAGGGTGGGTGACTCCTGTGGCAGGGAGTGCCTGGGAGGGGTCTCATTCATCATAGACTTCCTTGTCGGTGTCAATGGACATGCAGTTGTACACTGCGTATCGCAGCAGTTCCTCGCAGATCTTGGCCCTGGCAGAAGCAACGTCGAGTCACAGCTGTGACAGGCACCAAGACCCTCACCTTTCCCTCCCTGCAACCACTCAGACGTCCCCCCCAGCAAAGGACCCCAGTTCCAACCTCAGGGAGTGCAGAGCACCCCTACCCCCTGTCCCCAGCTCAACTTACGAGGAATAGTTGGGCAAGTACAAGGTGCAGGAGCATGTGGAGGACTGTGGCATCAGGTCCAAAGCATCCAAGCTTGGGAGAAAGAAAATAGAGTCGGATCTTGGCATGGCACATGGATCCTGGCACAGTGCAGGGACCTTGAACCATGCAGGGATCCCAGCCTGGTCAAGACAGACTCACTTTGTCCTTTCTGGGTAGACAATGATCTGAACTGGGAGGCGGCTCCGGCCAGTGACAAACTTGAGAAAGCGGCTGAGATCCTCTGAGGGGAAGGACAAGGCTCAGGTCTCAAAGATAAGGACAGGAGTGTCCCAGTTGCTGATGTTGTGACAGGGTCTGCTCTTGAAGAAGCATCCCAGGAGCATGGGGCAAAGCTAAGGGAAGCCTGGAAGGGCCCGGCGCGACAAACCTACCAACTCCCAGGGAAGCACCCGGTGAGCATTCCCAGGGAGCACGGTACTGGATAACCCATCCCCTGGCCCACCCTGCTGTATATGAAGAGCAGGGAAAATCTTAAGGTTGCTCACTGCTGGTGAAGTTGTTGAGTGCCTCCCAGAAGTTCTTGATACGAGTGTCATCAGAGGGGAAGTCCTCAAATGTGACTGCAAGAATGCACAACAGGACCATTAGAAACTCACAACAAAGCAAATTAACATGGGACATATCCACCCTGCCTTGCTGTGAGACCCCAGAGCAGAGACAGGAGATTAGGAGACTCTGCGCTTAGGGAGCCTCTGAGAGCCCCTGGCACTCCTGAGCAGGGCCTGCACTCTGGACAAAAGTGAGTGAAGAAATGTGGGTTATGATTTGCAGGGTGTCCATTTGCCTCTGTTCATAGCAGCTGAGGATCAGATGGTCCAGAGTAAGCTGGTGCAGTTTGCAGTTAAAACTGACGCATCCCTATCCAAGGTCCCTTTGGTTTATAACCTCCCCAGGCTGTACTCCATGACCAGGGACTCAGCAGGGAATAGGATGCATAGGCAGGATAAGCACCATCAAGGTAAGGCCTTGCCCACATGAGAGACTGGGAGCAGCTCTGTGCTCGCCCTGGAACTTACTGAAGCTCCGTAGTTCAGCCACTGTGATCTCAGGGTCCCCGCAGACCTTCTTTTCCAGCTGCTGCCAGGTGAGCAGGTCCAACACAGGCTGTGGCACAACACGAAGCAGCCCAGCACGTATGGCTGCGATCTTTGTGGAGCACAGGAGGGGCTTCATGTCACCATGGTGGGTCTGAGCCCAGGGCAGCCACACAAAGCACTGACAGCAGGGACTGCAGAACCCCAGAGGGGAGCCCCAGGGCTAGCAGACACCCTGGGGAACCACCCATGTGACCCATCCGGAGTTGGTTCTGGGGACGTATTTTCACAGCTGCCAACTCCACACATACCAGGAGGGCTTGCTACAGGAGCAGGGTCTTTTGGAGCCATGCCAGCTCTGGGGGGTGGCATTACCTGGTCCTTGTTCTCCTCCAACCGAGCCTTCTGCACCAAGCGTATGAACTCCTTGCGGTCCTCATAGCGCACCACGGTGCTGCTGCCATTGGGGATCAGATCCACCACACGCTGGTCACTCAGCACTGTAGTGTAGGTCAGCTCTCTGCCAAACATGAACTCAAAGGCTTCCCTGTCCACACCCTCTAGCACCTCTAGCAGCTTCACCTGCAATCCAAAGGCAAAAAACATCACAGCACAGCCATGGCTGTCACAGCAGCACACAGTATTGCTCTACTGGCTCCCAGCCTTGCTCACCAGCTGTAAGTCCACAGTGGCAAAGTCCTTGCTCCAGTTGACTTCCTCTCTTGCCAGCTGCTTCCACACTAGTGCTGGCAGAGACAGGATCTGACAGAGGAAGCAGAGACAAATGTCCTCCTCCACGTCACTTGAAGGCAGCCCATCTACCCGAGATGCGGTGACCCCTGCCAAACCCTCTCACTGGACAGGGAGGCTCTGCGTTGCTTACCAGAAACTCCTTGCTCCTCAGGGCTGCTCCCATCAGCTGCCCAATCCACTCATACCTGGGGAAGTCTTTACAGGAGGGGTTGGGGATATACATGTCCCTGGTGTCACTGCTGCTGTTACCCTGCAGGAGAGAGCCTTATGATCTGTGCAGATGCGACCATCCCAGCATGGTCCCTCCTGCAGTATCCTCTCCATCACTCCTCCACCTGCCTTTTAGACCCCTCCAGTAGATCTCCACCACCTGGGTAACAAGTACAGCCTCCTCTATCAGGAGCCCTGCAATCATTAAGCTAGGACTAACATTCCAAAACCCCCATCATCCACTGGCTGCCCCTCCAGGGCCAAGCCAGGCAGACAGCAGGGTGCCAAACCTGGTTGGAAGTGCGCACGAAGAAGGGCAGGGGCACAGGGACATCGCCTGAGCTGGGACACAGCTCCTCTGAGACATCTGACAGGCTGTCCCGAAAACCACCACCTGCAATGTCGTCAGAGGCTGGTTAGTGCCTGACACACTAGGGTTAGATGCTAAGCCACATGATTGGGCCAATCTGCCCCTCTCCCTGAGTAGGGCACATGTAGCGACCACAGGGGAGTGCACAAAGAGGGGCTGTCTGCCTCAGAGAAGATGGGACAGTGTGGGCACCCCACCACAGCAGGTGATCCACTGAAATGTGACCCAACACAAGAAAGCCCAGGGAGGGCAGCAGAGAAGTGCTCTCACCGTTGTCAATGATGCCTTCAGTAATGAACTCACACTCCCACCACTGAGTGTAGCTCAGGGGCCACCTACAGGGAATCACAGAATCGTTTTTGTTGGAAGAGACCTTTAAGGTTATCAAGTCCAATCATTCATCCAGCACTGCCATGTCCAGCACTAGCCATGTCCCTCAGCATCATATCCAAACATCTTTTAAATACCTCCAAGGAGTCCACCAGTTCCCTGCAGAGCCTCTTGTGTTGCTTTACAACTCTTTTAGTGAAGAAATTTTCCCTAGCATCCAACCTAAACCTCCACTGGTGCAACTTGAGGCTGCTTCCTCTTGTCCTATTGCTAGTTATTGAGGAAAACAGACTGACCTCCTTTCAAGTAGTTGTAAGGAGTGATGAGGTCTCCTTTGAACCTCATTTTCACCATGCTAAACAATTCCAGTATTCCCTCAACTGTTCCTCATAATATTGATAAAGGAAGCAACAGCCCCATGCATATCCCTCCTTCAGGAAAATCAGCACCTGGTATCACTTCACAACCTGCTCTGGGGAGGTGGCACCCCACAAACGTGATGATGAAGACCTACCTGTAGTCCAGGGGTTGATTATTCTTGGAAGATCTGAGGCCTTCATAGAGCTGGAGAGGAGCAGAGTGGAAAGGGGATGAGATGCAGCAGGAGCGACGTGGAAATGGCAGGTACCTGGCACAGGGCATGGCACTGCTGTACCTGGATGAAGACAGTGTTCCTGCAGCTGGGGTCCAGTGCGGGGTTGGCACGGTGCTCCCGGGCCAGGTGCCGGTTGATATACAGCTTTGGCGCAGTGTTAGGGGGATTGCTCTCCGAGAACTGGAGACAGTGAGTGATGAGAGCTGTGCTCTGCTTGGACAACAGCAGGAATGGCTTCATGTTCTAGCAAGGGACAAGCAGGAATGGTTAGGGCCTGATCCTGCCACTGTGTGCCCTCTTTCCGCCTCTCCAAGCACAGCCTCTGGTGCTGTAGGGGATACTCAGGCCCTCCATCCCTCTGGTAATGTCCAGGAGGGCAGCTGTGAGCATAAGACCTGGACAGGTCTGTCTCTATCAGATCAAGGGATGTACACCACAGCCCTCAGCAAAAAACAGCCAAGCTTGTGATGAGACATTTCTACTAACACCACCCCAGGAGAGTTTGGCAAACACTTACCCTAAGTGCATCGAAAGTGCCGATGGTCTCCTCAGAGAGAGGGATCAAGTAATGTAGGACACTGTCCAGGAGGTGGACAAACCTGGGGACCAGAGAAAAGCAACTTTTGGATGAGACGGGTTGGCAGACATGTGGAGCTCAATATACCCATGACATTTCATAGCAGACAGCACCAGGCACACATGGAACCCTGCATGTGTGTTCCTTTCAGCCCACAGAGTGACACCAGCACTCCAAGGGGAGTACCCCACCAGCACGCTCTGGGCCAAGTGTTTTACTTTGCTCTTCCCAAGAAAAAGCTGCAAACAAGGGCAGCCCAGCCTATGCTGCAACACTGCTGCAGAAAAAATGCTGCCAGGAGTCTCTCTGTGGTGCCAGTGCTGACCCCAGCCTGGGACTGCCCTGCAGGCAGCAGGATGGAGACCGCTACATGGTGTGAGTCCTCCTCAGCATGGGCCACCATCATGCTTCCTAGACTTTAGGATAAGTTTCTTTGGACATTAGGAATAATTTTATCACTGAAAGGGTTGTCAACCCCTGGCATAGGCTGCCTAGATAAGTGGTTGAATCGTCACGTCTGAAAGCATTTAAAAGATGTGTAAACATAGTGATTAGGAACACAACAGCAGACTTGGTAGTATTAGGCTAATGGTTGGACTTGATCTTAAAGCTGTTTTCCATCCTAAACAATCCTATGATTCTATGACACTGGAAGCAGCCATATTAGGATTGAGAGCAGCAAGCTGAAGTTCCTGCCATACACGGAAAGGAGCTGGCAGACTTTAAGCAAGACGTGGCCTTGGGCAGCCTGATCTAGTTGGAGGTGTCCCTGCTTACTGCAGGGGGGTTGGACAAAACGACTTTTGAGGGTACCTTCCAACTTAGTGCAACCTGTGAATCTGTGAAAGGCATGCAAGCCCCTGCTAGCGGCCAGGGGACAGTTCTCAGGACCCAAGCTCGCTGTGGGGACATTGCCATCCCTGTGCCACTGTGCCATACCGCTGAATGAGCACCGCCCGCCGGTACAGAACGTCGTTGTCCACACCTTCCAGGAGAGGGTATCGCACCAACCGTGCTGGCTGGAACATGTCAGCATTGAGGATCAGGTCCCACTCCCAGAAGGCCACGATCTTAATCCCTCGCAGGCGGACATTGTACCCTTGGTCTGCCAAAGAAGGACAGCAATGTTCCGTGTGTGGCCACAGCCATGTGGCCAGCACAGCTCAGATACTGCAACGGGGGGCAAGGAGCCCTCAGTGCCTGTGGCATCCCAAATGAAGCTCATTCCCCTGCTTTTCCTCCAGCAGATACCAAAAAGTAGCTGATGCAGCAGAAAGAGATGCAGGTGCCAGTACCAGCTGTAGGTTAGGGCCAGGCTGGGCTGGCAGCAGTGCAGGCTCACCCCGGCACTCCAGGATGCGGATCTCCAGCACTGGCAGGTAGGCCTTCATGTCACGTAGGATGCAGACATTATGGTAGCTGTTCCTGCATATGGCATATAGGGAAATGGCAGCGCCACGCAGCACAGACACTGGTGAGGCAGATGGCAAGGCAAGGGCCACTCTGGGTCACCAGCCAAAGATGTGCCACTACCCATGGTGAAAGATCTTCCTGCCTCACTGAGGCAGCAGGAGGGGACCAAACAGAGAGAAGAGACTGTCAGAGGCACAAACACATCCTGAAGAAGGTGGAAGCCACATCGAGAGAACATAAGAATAAATTCAAAGCAGAACAGAAAGGTGAGATGGCCAAGCATGAGTCATTTCTGGGGCTCCTTGTGCATCTTGCAATAGCACAAGCATCCTTCAAGCTAAGCTGGTCACAAAAGGGTTATAGTTTGAAGGAAACAAATTTGTGGAGATGAGCAGTTTGGTGATTCATTTGTTTCAAAAGCCTTTGGCAAGTTCCCAGCAAACGCCTACTGTGACTGCCCAGATGCAACAAGAAGTTGGCTCCTGCCACCAGGAAGGAACCTGGGCAGTCTTGTGGGTGCTTCTTCAAAGACAAATCTCACTGCTCAGTGGGAAAAAGACAAACGGGCAATTTTTGGGGAAGAAATTTGCATCCTTGTGTAAACTCCTGCCTGCATCAAAAAGGGTGCTGCAGAGCCAAGGCAAAGAGAAGAGGTGAAAGACTCCAGAACTTCTTGACTACAGCACAGCAGTGATGCTCAGAAAGGTGAGAGCAGCAATACATGTCACCAGAGAAGAGGAGGAGGAAGCAGAAAGACTCCCAGTCACTGAGCACAAGGAAGCACACTGCAACTCAGCTGCTGCAGCACGAATACGGAGCAGGAGTGGAGATGAAGGCACTCAGCTTGTAGTCCTGCCATGCTTCTAGGGACAGATGTGGTTTGCATCCAGGGAGCCCCGACCCACGGAGTCACAGTCACCACCAGGTCATTCAGGACTGACCCTAGCCTTTTTCTTTGCAGTTGCTTGGGATACACAGACAGCTTGAGGGCTTGGCCCAAACTGGCCCCAGAGTGCTCCTTATTTATTACTCACTCGTTAATTAGGACCGTTCTCAGGTGTTGCAACCTATTTAGTGTCCCCCCGTACACAGCCACCCGTCTAGGTGCATAGGAGCTGCTCTGCCCATCCAGCGTGAGCCACAGCTTCCTGGTAATGAGAAGAGCAAGGGACAGTGTTATCCTCTCTTTCTGAGCTGCCTGGGCACAGAGATGCTTCTGGAGATGTCCCAAGCCTGGAGGCAAGGCTCAACCCCAAGTCCCCATCCAAAGCACAGGGAAAACTGAATTCAAGAGGAAGATGGTGCTTTGCCCCACACTCTGCCCATCCCTGGCATGGCTGCCAGCAGGGAGGGGACACCCTGAGGTCTCACTTGACAATGGTGCCTTTCTTCATGTTGAGCCGCACCCAGTGCTGCCCCGGGGGCCCGTTGCTCTCCCAGAAGGTGTATGTCTGGTTGTCTGTCAGACGGGCTGCTTCACAGTCCTCCTGCAAGAGTGCAGCAAGTGGACGAAGGGAGATGAGCATCCTTAGGTACACCATGCCCACCCCTGGAACAGGTCCTGTACCATCAGAGGAGATCAGGACTCAGCCAGCCCCTTCGTACACTAGGCTGCAGGTGGATGGTGGCTCCTGCAGAGCAAGCTGGCCACAGCCCCAGAGACACAGTGGGGTCTTGCTTCAGATGCTCAACTCCCAGCAGCTTTGCTAGAGCAGCAGATCCTCACCACCATCTTCAGGCCCTCATGGGAGGGGACAGCCACTGCTAGCTACTCATTCCTGCAGCTGTGGCAATGCTCATGTGTCTCACACTGATCTGAGGCTGCAGAAGAGCCCCACTACCTACTGCCTGTGAGGAGACCTCGATGCTGCTGACGTGTTCCTTGATGCAGTCCACATGCTGCAGCTCCTTCTCACTGTGATCATACAGGAAGCGCCCCAGCTCCATGTCATGCTCATAGCTCCAGCCTGGGGGCACATATCTGCAGGGGAACTCTGGGTTAACAGGACAGGGAGACTAGGCTGTGTCCTGAAGCTGTCCGCCAGCACTGTACAGATGGCCTAGCTCAGAGTAGCAAAGTATCTCATGGTCATGACATTGAGATGGTGCCAGGAAGCTGGCCCTGCCTGCCACAGGCAGACGGCACAGCTGTATCTCACCACCACTACACCAGGTGTTTATGGCCACCCCAGCCCAGTAGGAATAACACTGTGCTGTTGATCTAATGCTCCATGGAGCAAAGGCCATTTTTGCTGAGCTGCATCAAACAGTATCATTGTAAAAGCCATCCCAAGGCACCCAATCTTCCTGCTCCCAACTGAAGCCAGTTCCGGTCCCACAGGTATGTTCAGGCCCTGGTAAGCCACCCCTTGGGGTGCCACAGTACTACTCTAGGAGATGCACTCATACCTGAACTTCTGCACTGCAGCCTCATCCTGCTTTATGAGTCTGGGCATCTCTCCCAGGTGTATTGTGTAGGTCAGGTCCACCACTTGCTCCCAGCTGTAGCAGCACCGTTAGAGAAGTTGCACAAGGGAAAAGATGGGTCAATGCTCAGCATACACAAGCATTACTGCCTTAGCCTGGACTGGAGGAAAGAGTGGTGGAGGATTGGGAATGGCACCCAAGAGCTGTAGAACAGCTGCAGTAGGGTTCAGTGTCCCTGCAGCCAGGGGCAGGCTGGGGCAGAGCTGGGGAATCCAGCCCTGCACATGTAGGGTCACAAACTGGAACACAGGCAGCTTCAACGTGAGGAAAAATGGTTGCAAAGGTGATTGAGCACTGGAACAGGCTGCCCAGAGAGATGGTGGGATCTCAGTCTCTAGAGACTTTTAAGACCTGTCTGGATGCATTCCTGGGTGACTTACTCTAGGTGGGGTTTGGTGACCTGCTTTTGCAGGAAGGTTGGACTCAATGATCTCCAGACGTCCTGTCCAATCCCTATCATTCTATGATTTGTGGCCTTCCATCATGCAAATCAAACGTGAGCACTGTCATAACTCCATTGCCTCTGTGACAGCACTCAGCCCAAACCTTAGTGCCTTAGACACCATCAGCAGACTCTGTGCTGCACAGGTGCTGTCCAAGTATACAGGCACCGGTGCTGGAGGGAGTGAGGGGTCTGCGCTGGACATGTCAAGGGGAACTGGGATGGCTGGGTCGCACATCCACTTTTGGTACCAGTCACACGTGCTTCCAGCGCCCACCGCCCAGCCCAGACCCGGTCTGCAGTCTGGGGCCGTACCTGATCGCGGGTTTATAATCAACCCCGAGAGTTTGTTGCTGCCTCTGGATCTTCTCCATAGAGTCAACGGGGACCAGTTTACGTCCTCCTTCTCCAAACCTCTGCGCCAGGACCCAACCCTCTGCCAGGTCATGGCCGGCCGCATACTCCTCCAGCTGCTCCTGAAAGCACAGCCTGGCTCGTCACCGCCGTCAGGACGAGACATGACTCTGGGCGGTTCCCGGCTGCGCGGCGTCCCACCGTTACCTTGCTGAGCTTAACCCAGAGCCCGGCACCGTTGCAGTACTCCTCGCCGGTGGCACGGAGGCAGCCGCCCTTCCGCACCTCGATGGTGGCCCGCGCCGCCCGCTTGCCGCCCCGCGCCGGCCCTGGGCTGTCCCACACGCTGAGCAGGCTGCGGGCGGCGGCGGGGGCGGCAGCGGCGGCAGGGTCCTTGCAGATCTTGTACTGCACCTCCCGCGGCACGTAGCAGAGCGCGGCGGGCAGCTCCCGGGCGCGGCGGAAGCACTCGCTGCACTGCAGCAGGAACCGCAGGCGGCCCAGCACCTGGTGCGGCGCTTCCCCGCCCGCACGCATCGCGGACCCGCTACCCTGCCCGGCAGACAGCGTCCGAACCAGGCAGTGCCGCTCCCGCTGCTGTGCCCCCAGCGATGCCTGACCTACTGTGCTCGCAGTGCCGCCGCGCCCGTCGCCGCGTCCGGCCGCGCCCAACCCGCCCCGGTCCTCCGGGGCCGCCCCGGCCGCGGGCAGCCCTATTTCTCGGGCTACTGCCTCCTCTGGCAGACCCCGCTCCGCCCGTGCTTCCCGGCAGGCACCACCCCTTCTTCTCCGGGGCCACAGTGCGGGCGGCTGGGTGTGCTGTCACTCTCCCTTCGCCAAGAAGCTGCTCTGGTAGGACCGCGCTGGTCCCCGGCAGGAGTTACCCCACGTCACCTGCACCCCTTCACTCCCCGGCATAGGACTCCGCTGCCTTCTGGCCTCCAGCGTCCCTGTAACTGGCAGCATGCACAGAGGGGTTCTCTGCAGGGTCAGGGCACAGAGCTACATCTCCAGCAAGGATAGGACTCTGAGCACCTGCTGGGGCAGATAACGGACCTTCCTGCCCAGGAGCAGCTTTATCCCAGCTTGCCTCCTGGCAGCAGGAATGGAGCCATGACACCCAGCAGCACCCAGCCACACCTGAACCTTGGCAGCGCGTCACCTCCTGCCATGTCTGCCTGTTGCATACCATGGCAAGGTGGTGGCAGAAAGCAGCTCAGCTCCACCCTACGTTACCTGCATTGCTCCTGGCTGGGCACAGAGCTGTAATTAGGGAGCAGAAAACCACCAGGCTAGCAGAGCTCAAAGGTTCCCTGCGCCCTTCGAGAGCCGGCCTGCTCTACTGGCAGGTCAAAGTCCAGCTTCATCCCCGCCTCCAACAGCAGACTGCAAAGAGAGCCTTGACAGCTATCATCGCCACAGTGTTACCTACTAAACAAACATGACCATACCGTATCACAGGGATGGGCACCAGCCTTGATAGCAGCAAAAAGCTCTCAGCCATGGTGAGAGAAGCACAAACTTCTGCATTGCTCTTAACTGCAGCCAGTTGTAAACAAGAGGGTCCCACACCACCTTTCACAAACATGACACCCCATAAAACAGGCTGCAGAGCTGCTGTGATGGGCTGAACCAGCTAATACTCTGAGCCACCTCTGTGACACTGCTTTGTGAGCAAGGGGCAGCATAGGATGCCTCACCTCCAGTCATCTCCTGACACCAGTTTCCTTCTCGTTTTAATCCAGCAGAAAGATGCAGGAGCTCCAGCCCAATCACACAAATCATCAGAAAGGCCAGGAGGAGTGAGTTTGTTCACTTTATTTTAGATCGTAGAGAAGGTAAGGATAGACAGATCCTGTCAAACTATAGCTTGTCCTACTCCAGGGTATTAGCAGAATAACAAGAACAGCTAGACTAACATGTGTTATTAATCACCTGAAGCTGTTCTAGGACAATTCAGCAAGCTGAAGTCAGGAGAGGAGCATGTAGTCCCTCCTCAAAGCTCATTCCTACCCACTCTGTAAAGCTGCATCTGTCACACAGATGCCTTCTCATTTCAGCAGCACAAAAGGCACTAACCCCTTCCTCAGGATGGCACTGGATTGAAAAATAAATCTTGAATGACTTGAGACCAGGTGATAGATCAGGGACACACAACTTCTGGTTCCTGGTGCCCATGAAGGCACAGTAGGAGGTTGGGGCACTTGACTTAGGTCAAACACGGTAGGAAACCGCTCCTACCCACAGCTTGAAAGATCAGTGAGGAAATGTGACCCAGCACCGAAATAACACCTACTTTGGGCCCCTGAGACCAGAGCTGAGCCAGGCTGACCTTTTCCGCAATTCGCTGGGCAGAACACTCAGTGTGCAATTGGCTTTAACACACTACAGACAAGACAAGAGAATCACACAGACGAGACCCAGGTGGTTTAACAGCTCCTTTTCCCAGCAAGTCCAACAGTGTGACCTGTGGGTTACCTTGGCATCCTTGTCAGAAGCCATGTTTGATGCCATCCCCTGACCATGCACTAAATGATCTCAACTGAGACCTTGCTACAGTGATGGGCTCTTCTTGCAAGTGGAAGGGGCTTTCACAGGTCTCTATACCCTGGCAGCTGCTGCCATTCTGCAACATGTATATATGGCCATAACACAAAATGCACAGTGAAACAATGGTCCATATGATAAAACAATGTTTTTCTCAATATATTTGTAGAGGTTAAACCTGGACCATCCTGGATGAGCTCCTTTCCTGCTAGGGCCACAGTCCTGATACTTCAAGTATTTTTTAAACAGAAATTCTCATTACTGACTAGATCCTTTCTCCAGAGCTCCAGCACTCACAGCAGAGCTCCAGCAAGCCCTTGGGTGGCACTTTTCTCAGTGTCAGGAAATAAAACCCTGAGGTGTAAGAGAATTAGGGGCTAAAAGATCTTGCTGGAAGAGTGGAGAAATGCAGGAAAAGCTAAAATCAATAACTCTATAGTCATCAAGTGGAGGTTGACTAGGTTAGACTTAGACCTGAAGCCAGCGGGACAAGACTGGAAGTGAAGACCAGAATGCCCAGGGCTCTAAGACAAGTCTTGAGCATTTCCAAAGGTGGAGATGCCATGATGCTTTTAGGGAAGGATCCCACTACTTCAGTCAGGCTGTGCTCTCAGCATCCTCCTGCATATCAGCTCTCCCTCATGGAGGGCTGGGACTATGTACATGGACAAGTGAAAACAGAGCTGTCTGTACACCTTATCACTCAGTGAGAAACCTGAGCTGCTCTGGGTACCTCCATAATTAGCTCAGTTACCCTCTGACATCTGCAGTTGCTGCCACTGAGGCCAGGGGAGACAGAGGTTACCTGCTGGAAATGTCTCCACCAGAGGTGACCATTTCTTCCCAGCTGGTTACCCCAAGTGGTCTCAGCTGCCTCCTAGTGATAGGTGACATCGGCAAATCCTTCCACCAAAGACTAGGTCAATTTTATCCATCTGGCCCTGAGCCACTCACCAATCAACATTTCCTGCCAGACAACAAAGCACATGGACACACGCACATTTTTCTTGCTGCTTTCAGTTCTGCTCAATAAATAACATGACCTCCTGCCAGCCTTCCCTAGAGAGAAATGGTCAAGATTGGAAAATGCAGGATCAATTTCACCCAAATGTCTCATTTCAAATCCCAGCTTGATGCTGAAGACTCATTCACCAACATTCCTAACAAAGGCTAAGCCAGCAGATCAAAGTCCTTTCACTAGTTTGCTCATGCCTATTTGAAACAGACACCATAGGAAGTGACTCAGCCACCAGCATGGAAATGCATCACACTGACTTAAAGAGACGGGGAGAACAGGCTAGGCCACCAGCATGCTGGATGAAGAACTGGAAGCTACAGAGCAGATGGGAAGCAAACAATTCCCACCTCCTGTAGGGGAGTAGCTCCCCTCAGCAGTCACTGCTGAGTGAAGAGTGCAGCGGAACCACTGATGGTCACAGGTACTGGGACTTGATGCAACGTAAAATCATGGGGGAACTTTCCTGACAGCACCTGCAGTCCTGCTGTGCAGGTCTGTCTTGACACCTGCTGGCCAGAGGCACCCCTGCAGCACCTGCTACCATCCTGCTTCATTTCTCCTTACACCCAGATGAATAACCTCATTTCCACTGATCTCAGATAAAAGCAGAAACAAGTCAAGGGAACGTGGTCAGAACACTAAAGCTAGGATACACTGAGCATCTCTGTGGGCTCAGTAACAGCTCACATATTTCTGTCCTGTGCCATACAGCTTTATCGCTCTACCCTGCCTCTGTTTGGAGCAGAACACAGCCTGAGAGGGATGAGAGTTGTGGAGTTGCAACAGGGACACATAGAGAAGAAATGAATTGTAAAAGTCTACCAGATTTGTGAGGGCTGGGGCAGGGTTTCGTTACTGCAACTACATTTACACTTCAAGACAGCTCCCACCCTGTTGAAGACCCAAATCTCCATGTGCAAAAAAGGTGCTGGTTACCACTGCTGGGAGCCAGGCTTCACACCTTCATGTTTATTTTATATACACATCCTGGGAATCAAGGGAGCTCTTCCCACTGTGCGGTTTTGTCAAACCATTGTCCATGCTGTGTGGCCAGGCTGCAACATCACTCTTCCCACGGACTCATATCTGTATCAATGGCCACGCAGTTATAGGCAGCGTAGCGCAACTTCTCTTCACATACCTTGGCTCTAGGGATGGCAGAGGGGAGTGGGGGAGGAAGAAAAAAAAAAGGACAAGGCAGAATTGCCATTGCTCCATTTGCCAGCCCAGAGGACAAGATGCAGGCTGTGCTTCACTAGCTGCTCGCAGGGACAATCACAGCAGCCACATGGTACAGGGAAGGGGACAGAAGTGTGGCAAAGTGATGGGGCCCTATGGAACAAGCACTGGGCTTAAGATGGAGGGAAGCACCAAAACTTACGTGGCGTAGTTGGGCAAGAAGAGTGTGCTGGAGCAGGTAGACGACTCTGGCAAAGCATCTGTTGTCTCAGAGCTTGGGGGGAAGATGAGAAAGTGGTCAGAACCAGCAAGCCAGTGAGGCAGGGAAGACCAGAGAACACATCCCTTTGGTCTAGGATGTGTCAGCCTTGCAGCTGACAGAAAAACAGACTCACCCCATCTTGTCTGGATAGATGTAGATCCGTGCTGGAAGGCGGCTTCTGCCAGTGACAAATCTGAGGAAGCGGCTGCGATCCTCTGTGAAGGAAAAGCAAAGACATCAGATCCTAGAGGGATGAGAGAGGGAGTACAGCCACCTGCAGGTAACCCTAGCACTAGCAAGAAGTTCCTTTAGCTCAGCTGCTTGCTCTCCTTGGCTTCCATCTGTTCCCCAGGCAGAAATGAGAATGGTTTCACCTTCCTAGTTCCCAGCCAGCATGCAGGGGCTGACATGGCACAAGATATGCAGGGACAGCGCAAATCACTCACCATTGGTGAAGTTGTTGAGTGCTTCCCAAAAGTACTGAACACGGGTGTCCAATGGCTCAAAGTCCTCAAACCGGGCTGGCAGCAAAAGATACAGAAAAGGAGTTTGCTGAAGATCCAAGCTGCTCCTGGATAACTTAGAGCAGAGCTTCCCCTGCTGACTCAGAGGTCCTCTGCCAGTGCAGGAAGAAACCTCTAGGTGCCTGCAGGGGGTGCATATAAAGCCCCGAGGTGCTAGGGACACCAGCATTCAGGCCTCCCCCAGAAAACAGATCCACATTTCAGCTTCAAGCCCAGGCACTGGCAGCCTAGGGATACTCCACCTTCTGCTTTAAGGCCCAGCATGGAGACAGGGGACATCTCTGCCACAGTCAGCACCCAGCTGAAGGCACATGGTTCACATGCTCACTGTAATAAAGGCTAATATTTGCCTCCCAAACCTCTCCTTGTCTCAGCATGGAGAAAAGGCAGCCTTGTTCTCAGGGAAAAAGGTTTTGGCAGAGGCCTTCACTTACTGAGCTTCTTGAGGGCATCAACTGTGACTTCAGGGTCTCCACAGACTTTTTTTTCCAGCTCCTGCCAGGTGAGGAGATCAAGAACAGCTTGAGGCACCACCTTTAGCAGCCCAGCCTGCATGGCCATGATCTGAAAAGAAGACAGGGCAGGTAAGCAGCAGGTCTTGCCCCTTACCCTGACTTGTGGTTGAGCCTAGGGACTCGAATGGATGCAAGCTACGCGGCTGCTGAGAAAATGCCCCAAGAAACTTGAAAAAGGGATCAGGATTCCACAGAGATGCACCTCATTTCATTCAGGAAGCTCGTGTCAGAGCTGGGAGTAAACCCCTGTCTCCCAAGCTGCTGCAAGTCAGTTTGCTTCTCAACAAACTTCATGAGCTCTAGGACCTCACCACAAAGAGCTGCCTACTGCTGCACTAATAAAGAGCCAACTACTGCTGCACTAATGAGCACAGGGACACAAGTGACGAAGCACCTTACCAGAAATAGATCCAAGGAGGTATGCCTCTGCTAACTCAGTGGCCACTGATCCTATGGGACAGTGTTACCTGCTCCTTGCTTTCCTCCAAACGAGCCTTCTGCACCAGGCGGATGAATTCCTTGCGGTCCTCATAGCGCACCACAGTGCTGCTGCCATTGGGGATCAGCTCCACCATGCGCTGGTCACTCAGCACAGTTGTGTAGGTCAGTTCATTCCCAAATTTAAACTCAAAGGTGTCTTTGTCCATGACTTCCATCACCTCCAGGAGCTTCACCTGCCCAAGCCCCAGAGGAGTGCTTGTTAGAGAGGTACCCAGTGAGCAGCGGTGTGCCTGAGCCCTCAATTCCTCCCAGACAAGGGCTGGAGTGACTTTGGCAGCAGCACAGCATGGGATATGCTGCACTAGAGCTCTTTAGCAGACCCTGGGGCACTGCATGCTTGAAGCAGTAGTCAGTATGGCTACATCTCTAAATCAGACAAAGGATGCATTAAATGCCAAGAATGACCTTTTTCTGCATGTTTCTTTGACACACCACAGGAGGAAGCAAGTACAACGTGAGGACAGCAACACAAATCACCACCTTGCTGAGTGCCCCAAGGCATAGGATAGCCACAGCCTCCCAGACCCTCTCACCAGCACAGAGTCCACAGCAGGGAAATCTTTGCTCCAGCTGACTTCCTCCCCTGTTAATTGCTTCCATACGAAGCCAGGAAGAGCCAGGACCTGAAGGAGAACAGGGATTTTTTGAGTCTGTGTTAAAGGAGACATGGCTCAACAATACAGACACAAAAGAGCTTCCCTGGCCTCCCTGACCACAGGCAGAGCTCACCATAGTTGAGCAGAGACCAGATATTGTCTCCCAGACTCTAAGTAGCAGCTCCCAAAACTCAGGCTGTGAGCTCTTCTAACCCCCTGGCCCCAAATCCTGCCAAACCCCTTTTGTCCCAGTCTGTGATCACCAAGTCTTTCCATGCTCCTGTAGGATAGGCTGCAGAAGGGGCCCACTAACTCCCTTTGTGGCACACCTCTACACAGGGACAGCATTAAAAGCTTACCAGAAACTCCTTGCCCCTCAGAGCTGCTCCCATGATCTGCCCAATCCACTCGTACTTTGCAAAGTCTCTGCAGGAGGGGTTGGGTACGTACATGTCCCTGGCTTCTCCAGTGCCATTACCCTACAAGAACGAGAGGCAAAACTCCAAGTCATGATCTCAGCATAGCATGAAGCACTACAAACTCAGTTTCTGTAGTGCCTATGGACATTTCTTACAACAGAAGTGGGCTAAATCCCACATACACCTTTGGAAAGAAAAGCAGCCAGGCACTTGTCAGCATATCCCAAAATGAGATGACAAAAAGTCATCTTCTCAACATCTCATGAGAAAAAGCTTTGGCTCAGTGAAAGAAGGTATGGTCCTGGTACGCAGGGGAACAGAGCCAGCACTGCATTGCCAGGCAGGGAAAGATCTGCCTCAAATACCCTGACCCAGAGCACCTGGTTAGATGTGCGCACAAAGAAGGGAAGAGGCACAGGGGTGTCTGCCGAGCTGGGACACAGCTCCTCCGACATGTCTGCCAGGCTGTCTCGGAAACCGCCACCTGCAACCCCAAAAGAAAGGCATTCTAAGTGGTGTTAACTCCCTACGTGCTGACCCTCAGAGTTACAGCAAGCAGCACTCCATCTTCTGGGACACAGCCAGAGATAGCAGGACAAGGCAACTTGCCATCCCTCTGTCCTTCACAGGCAGTAGTACTGTGAGAAAATCTGAGAGCTGCTACAGCAACAAAGCCATCCCATCAACCCCCACAGTCCTGCTCAGGGAAACTCTTGCCCCACACAGCCCCTACCTTGGTCAATGATGCCCTCTGCAATGAATTTGCACTCCCACCACTGGTCATAACGCAACGGCCACCTGCGAAGAACCAGGCATTGCCTGAGGCGATGTTCAAAGCCAAGAAGATGCTGGGGAGGCAGCAAGCACAGTAGGGACATCAAGAAATTAGGGTAGACCAGTCTGAGCTCAGGACAGGATAAGATCTCAATCTCCAGAGACAGTTGCATCCTCATTAGGGAGGTGACACACTGGGAAATTTGCCCTGATCCCACAGCTGAGCTGGCTTTTGCCCTAGAAAACCCGCTCCAGAGCACAAGACATGGACAGGCTTCCAAACACTCTGCTGTGGCAGAGGACATAGCTCCCAGCACTGAATGATGCCCTTTCTCAGTTAGACACCACTTACCTATAGTCTAGAGGCTTTTCAAATCTGTCTGAAGGTTTCAAGCCTTCATACACCTGCAACAAACAGAGATCAAGGCTGGTATCCCCTCTCCAGGGGAGTTGGTGCCAAGTGCCAGGAAATCAGAAGAAATCTGGTTTGCTCCAAACCTTTAAATACTGACTAAAGCCAATCTCTAAATGGTCTCTACCAGCACTTTATATTTGGAAAAGGAATATAAATTAGAGTAGCCACTGTATGGAAGTCTCTGGCCTTGAAGGTACATTGGATACGTATTAAACCCCATAGCAGTCTGGGCTGTTCATGCACACAGAGTAACAGATCTTTCAGAGGTAGGGGGGAAATGACAATAGGAAGATCAGTGTTGCCTTGAAACCACAATACAGGACTGTATGCAGCTGCACTACTGTTGTCACACAAGAATTCTCTGCTGCCCTTTTAGTGTAATGAGATTGTTATGTTCTGGATTAGCAACATGCCAGAGAGAGCATCCAGGATAAACTTCAACTCAGAGATCACAAATCCCTCCTAGATTTTATTCCTGGATATGGGATCATCAGCATATGCAACTGTAGAGCCTATGAGTCATGTGAAGAAGCCTTGAGGACTCCAGGTATGTCCAGCTCCAAGCTGTCCCTTCCACCCACCTCTTTGTGATTCATTTTAGCTTTGGGAGGCCTCATTCTCTCCAGAGCAGCGGGGACCCTTCCAGGAGGGACAGTACCTGGGTGAAGACAGCATTCTTGCAGCTGGGGTCCAGGGCGGGATTGTCTCTGTGCTCCATAGCCAGGCGTCGATTAATATAGAGCCGTGGCATGAAATTGGGCTTGCTGGTCTCCGAGTCCTTCAGACACTGGGTAATGAGAGCTGTGCGCCTCTTGGACAGCAGCAAGAACTGCTTGATATGCTGCCAATGGGATATGTCCAAAATGTCAGAAGCCACCATTGTCCAAAACATGCTATCTACTTCCTACTGAAGCCACTGCAGCACCAGGTCTCTCCCCTTTCCCAGGACCACTGCCTTCTACACACGGACAAGTTCTCTTTTGACACATTTGCTCCACCTCTGCCACTGAAAGATTTTGTTTTCTGGTTTAAGGGAGACATAAAATCCAGTTCTTTCTCTGTCAGTCATTATCTGATACTTGGACCTTCCTTCACCCTCATCAGAAAGTCTTACTATCCCTCTTGTTTGTAATCAAAGCAAGCTCCTCTAAACAAACCAGATTCCTTAAATGCTTTGGGTCCTAGGTTGAGCCAACACAGGAATTACAGTGCTTTCTGATACCAGGGCTGGAAACACACAGAATGGGGCTACCCCAAGAATGGAGCTACTGCAGCAACATCTGGCACACATATTCTGGGATAGAATGTAAAGAAACAGAAAACTGGAGGGACAAACTCACCATTATGAGAAAGATGGAAATAAAAAACTTTAATAAAGCCAAGAAGAAATTACTGGTAAAAGCTCTGCTGTTTGGACACAGCCAGCTCAAAGCTGCTGGCAGCAAGTGCAAGAACAGAGTGTCCTGGGCTGAGATCTCAGAAAAGATATGTGTCCAGCTCACATGCCCAGTGCTGCTATGGTCCAAATCCTTTTGAGGATGAAGTGCTCTCACTTGATTCTATTTGTTACTTCATATCCACATCAGCATTTTAGCAGGAAACTAGCCTCTAAACAATATAATCTTTCACGGTTTTAATAAACTGAGCTCAGCCAGGTATTTCCCTTGAACTGCTTTCAAACAACAAGCCCTGACTGCCTCCTTCACCACAGCCCAAGTGCAATCACCTCACCAGACCGAGGCCTCACAAGATACAGAGGAAATCACTCACCTTGAGTTTGCTGAACGTGCCAACAGTGTGGTCCCAGGCTGGAACCAAGTGATGCAGGACACTGTCCAGGAGTTTGATGAACCTAAATGCCAAAGAAGGTATTGTGACAGGGATCTGCACAAGCCTGTTTCTGACCAAATACTCCAGACACAAGCAGGAAAGTAACAACTGGAGCACAAGGCCTGCGAGGAGCAGCTGAGGGAGCTGGGGTTGTTCAGCCTGGAGAAGACGAGGCTCAGGGTAGACCTCATTGCTGTCTACAACTACTTGAAAGGAGGTTGTAGCCAGGCAGGGGTTGGTCTCCTTTTCCAGGCACCCAGTGACTCCACCACCTCCCCAGGCAGCCCATTCTGACAGACAATCACTCTTTTGATGAAGAATTTCTTCCTAATGTCCAGCCTAAATCCTCCCTGGCACAGTTCAAAACTGTCCTCTTGCTCTGTCACTGGGTGCCTGGAAAAGTAGACCAACCCCTACTCCATTCCCCCTAGTCCTGTCACTACCTGATATCCTAAAAAGTCCCTCCCCAGCTTTTTCTGTAAGGCTGCTTCAGATACTGAAAGGCCACAATAAGGTCACCTCAGAGCCTCCTCTTCTCCAGACTGAACAGCCCCAACTCATTTGGTCTGGCCTCAAAGGAGAGGAGCTCCAGCGCTCTGATCATCCTTGTGACCCTTCTCTGGACACACTCCAGCATGTCCACATCCTTCTTGTAATGGGGCTCCAGAACTGGATGCAGTACTCCAAGTGGGGTCTCACCAAGGCAGAGGGGGAGAATCACTTCCCTCGACTTGCTGCCCACACTTCTCCTGATGCAGCCCAGGATCCGGTTGGCCCTCTGGGCTGCAAGTGCACACTGCTGGCTCATGTTGAGCTTCTCATCCACCAGCATCCCCAAGTCCCTCTCCTCAAGACTGCTCTCCAGCCAGTTACTGCCCAGCCTGTGCCTCGACCCAGATGCTTGTACTTGGTCTTGTTGAATCTGATGAAGTTGGCTTGTGCCCACCTCTCTAGCCTGTCCAGGTCCCTCTGGATGGCATCCCTTCCCTTCAGCATGTCTGCTGCACCACACAGCTTGGTGTTGTCAGCAAACTTGCTGAGGCTGCACTCAGTGCCACTGTCCATGTCGCTGTCAAAGACACTGAACAAGACTGGTTCCAGGACTGATCTCTGACACGCTGTGCTTGACACACAACACACTGAACTCGAGTTGCAAAATTCCTCTGAAAGTATAGAGGAGTTGCCCCAGAAAGCCCACTTTGCTTCCTAATGACTGCTATTTCCCCCAGCATCCCGGATGCTCATCCCAAGGGGAGTCACACAGCTTTCAGCTTCCAGCCATATCCATGCTAGAGATGGCACTGATCCCTGCAGGCAATACCAGCTCCTCCATGTAGTACCTTTGAATGAGCACGGCCCGTCGGTACAGCAGGTCGGGATCTGTCCCTTCAAGGCGAGGGTAGCGCACTAGATTGGGCAGCTGGAACATGTCGGCGCTCAGCCCCAAGTCCCTCTGTCGAGAGGATTTGATTTTGATGCCTCGAAGGCGAACATCGATTCCATCATCTGCCAAGCACGAAGGAAGACCATGGATAATCTGCTAAGACCATGGGAAAGCAAGCCTTCCAGCATGAGAGGTCTATAACAAAGGCACTACTAATGTGACCATCTCCACCAGCTCCAAGGCTGGGCACTGATAGCCTGAAATGCCTCTGTGAAGAAGCAGTGGGGCACTTACAGAGAAAAAAATATAAAAGATTCAGGGCAGAGAAAGGTATGATGAAAGTTGAGAGCTTGCAAATTTCCAGGTCCCTCTGGAGTTTCACATGCTTCCTCTGCAACTCATGTGAAACAGCCTGCAGGACCAAGAAGTACCAGCCACAGGAATAAACTCCTCATTTACAGTATCTTAGAGGTGCTTTATGGATGTGGCCATAACAGCCAGTCCTACCTCTGCACTCCACAATCCGGATCTCAATGACAGGCAGATGTGTTGTCATATCCTCAAGGACACACACATCCCCAATGTAGCTCCTGCAAACACAGACAAGGGCTGCAGAGCTGCTCCTTCTCCCATACTGCCAAAATCCACTTGGCTGCTTGTAAAGGATGACATTTGCATCTTTTGAAACGGGAGCCTGTGTCAGGAACACAGACCCAGTTAGCTACAATATGGACTTTGCCGAATGCCTGAACCTGCCGGTGCCTCAGGTCCAGTTGATGTGAGCTCAATGAGTTCCACAATTGGATAAGGGCAGCTCTAACAATTATGCCATCTGCTATTGCTGGCAGAGCAAACCCAAAGTTCAGAGATGCAAAATGCCTGTCCATAGACCTCTTAAGCCAGGCTGGTGTTGCCACAATTGCTTAGGGTCAGTGTGCCTAACACCTCTAGTCCCTGCAAGGGCCACACTACCTTCTTCACCTCCTTCCACTCACTCATCAATGCCGACATCATTCAATTTCTTCAGATTGTCCCCCTCGCCTCCATACACAGCAACTCGCTTGGGCATGAAGTTTTCATCGGTAGTATCCACTGTCAGCAGAAGTTTCCTGCAAAAGGAGAAATTAAATGAGAGGTTAAGTGATTATGAACACTCATTGCTGCTCCCCCTCATTGCTTGTTATGAAGAACATGCAGTCTGGTGCTGGGATCCCCAGATACCTGTGAGAATGCTACGACCCTTTCAAGCCCCAAGCAGAGCAAGGGCTGAGGGGCAGGGAGCACAGGGCAAATCTAGGCCATGAAAGACTCATGAAGAGAACATGGGCTGTAGGGCTCGCCCCAGCTGCAAGACAGTATGCAGGGGAGAGGTGCCTCACTTGACAATGGTGCCTTTCTTCATGTTGAGCCGCACCCAGTGCTGGCCCTGGGACCCATCACTTTCCCAGTACGTGTCAGCATGGCTGTCGGTCAAGCATGACACATTGAAGTCCTCCTGTAAGAGAGGAGTGAATGAAAGCAAGATCACATGGCAGTAGGATTAACTTCCGCTTAGCAGTTACTCTCATCGGGAATCTTAAGAGCTAGAGGGCATCAAATTGTCCTGTTTCCTTTGCTGGGCTCCGAGTAGACACAGGGAGCACGTAATACACAGGACACTAGGGTTGACTACACAAGGTGCTCTGGGATAACACACAGAGCACATAACACCAAACCCAAAAAAAACAGTTTAGCAACTCACATTAGCATTTGCTTCTCAAATGACAGTCCCTCCAAAGGCCACATTACCAAATGTGCTACATGATGCTCCTCAGCCTTCTCTCCCACATTCTTCAACACAGGCCAGCTCAGTACACTAAGCATCATCTACGCTCCCCAGTCCCACAGCACACAGGGCTAGTGCAACCTTAACGCACCGTGTAAGATGAGACATCAATGCTGTCCACGTACTGCTTGACACTGCCCAAGTTCTCATCCTCCTTCCCAATGTGATCATACAGGAAATGCACTAGGTCTTCATCACATTCATAAGTCCATGTTGGGGGCACATATCTACCAGGGAAAAGGAATTAATGGGTCTAGAGAGCCAGAGGCATCTTGGCTAATGGATCAGGGAAGGCAGGCCAATGTCTTGTTTGCCTTGGTCCTGCCTTGTTTTCTGCTTTAATGCAGGCTTATCTAGGACAAGATTGTGCCAAGTAGAGCTCTTCCCTGCTCCCTGTCTTCCCCCTCTCCCTCCCCGCCCCTTTTCAGGAGACAGCTGTCTGAGCAGCCGGGTAGAGACAGTGGCTTGCATCCAACCAAAGCAGAAGCTGGAAAACAGCTCATACCGAAGCTTCTCTACTGCAGCCTCGTCCTGTTCCATGGGCTTAGGTTTTGCTCCGAGGCGCAGTGAGTATGTCAGATCCACCACCTGCTCCCATCTGAAACAACCCAGAGAAGGAAAAAGTGAGAAAAGCCTGAGGGAAAGGAGCTGGTGATGAAAGAGTAACGCGATGAGAAAGATTTGGTTTAAAGCCCCTCCATACTCCATCCTCTCTAGCCTCACCATCACCTTTTCCCTTCCAGCCACCTCTACGTCCAGGCCACACCCCTCTAGGCAAGTGACAAGTGCAGCGGCCAAGCCAAACACAGTTAACTCCGTATCTGTCATCCCTGTTGCCTCACTTCCATGGAAGAAATGGCCAACCGGGTCTGGCCACCTCAGTCCGGGGCAGGACCGGCTGAGGGGCTGTGCACCAAAACCCCAGGCAGTTGGGCCTGGGTGAACGGGGGCTGAGCAATTCCCTGCTCTTTGCTCTGACAGAGGGAGCCGGGGAGGCCAGGACAGGCGACACGGAGGGAGAGACCGATGGCCTCGCACCTGATGACGGGTTTGTAGTCCACCCCAAAAAGCTGCTGCTGCCGCTGTATCCGTTCCGTGGAGTCCACTGGCACTAGCCGGTCCCCGCCGTCGGCGTGTTTGCACACCAGCACCCAACCCTCCTCTAGCTCACAGCTGCTCCGGTACTCTTCCAGCTGCTCCTGCGGGGGACCGGTGAATTCCGTCAGGCCACAGACAGGCCCCTCCGCAGGCAGCACAGGCCGCGGCCTGCCAGCCCCGCGACATTACCTTGCTGAGCTTAACCCAGAGCCCGGCACCGTTGCAGTACTCCTCGCCGGTGGCACGGAGGCAGCCGCCCTTCCGCACCTCGATGGTGGCCCGCGCCGCCCGCTTGCCGCCCCGCGCCGGCCCTGGGCTGTCCCACACGCTGAGCAGGCTGCGGGCGGCGGCGGGGGCGGCAGCGGCGGCAGGGTCCTTGCAGATCTTGTACTGCACCTCCCGCGGCACGTAGCAGAGCGCGGCGGGCAGCTCCCGGGCGCGGCGGAAGCACTCGCTGCACTGCAGCAGGAACCGCAGGCGGCCCAGCACCTGGTGCGGCGCTTCCCCGCCCGCACGCATCGCGGACCCGCTACCCTGCCCGGCAGGTAGCGGCGAAACCCCGCACCTGCGGGGTCGCTACTCGCCAGTTCACGGCAAACCCCGCCCGCCAACAAGGCAAGATGGCGGCGCCCGATGGGGCGGACGCAGAGCAAGATGGCGACACCCGTGTGGCGTACGGCGGGGCCAGGGCAGGGCAAGATGGCGGCGTACGGAGGAGCGGGAAGCCGGGCAGGACGGCGGCGTGCGGAGAGGCGGAAGGCCGGGCAGGACGGCGGCGTACGGAGGGGCGGAAGGCCGGGCAGGACGGCGGCGTACGGAGGGGCGGAAGGCCGGGCAGGATGGCGGCGTGCGGAGAGGCGGGACTACGACAAGATGGAGGCGCCGGGGGGGCGGGCCGGGGGCGGGCCGGGGGCGGGCCGCGCCGGCAGGGGAGGCTACGGTGGGGCGGGTGGAGCGGGTGGAGCGGAGCAGGAGGATGGAGGGCGGTGAGCGACTTCTGTGAGTAACCGGGACCGGGGAGGGTAGCGGGGCCTGTAGGAGAGACACTGATGTGAGCCCGGACACAGTGCTGGTGTCCTGCACAGGGAACACGGCTGTGGCCCTGGGAGTACCATGCTGGCGCCGGGGTCGCTGCTTAGGTGCCGGTGGGGGCTGGTCCTGCGCTGGTGAGACACTGGGAGTAGTGATCGTATGCTGGGATCGATCATGACGGCCACCGATGTGGCAGTCAAGTCACAGGTCCGCACTGGAGGTTCTGAGGACTGTGTCCCGGCCGTCCCACACGGCTGCCTGGGGTTCCCGGCCCTGGAGCAGGCCCCCAGCAGCCCCTCGGCAGTGACACTGCGCCAGAGCGGTTGGGGACGTGTGGTTGCCACCCCGGCCGGTGCCTGTGCCTCGGGGGCTGCACAGCAGAGAGGGGACAGGACTCCGATGGCAGTGCTGCCCATCCCCGTGCCCCAGTGGCCCCAGATCTCTCCAGGCGGGAGCAACTGTGGGCCCTGATAACTTAATCTCACAGGCATTGCCTGTCTCCGGGAGGCCCTGCGATCCTGTGCGGGAAGAGGCCTGGGACCGCGATGGGGGGGAAGCATTTGTCACGTTTGTCACGGCTGAACACAAGCCCTTGCCTTTCCAGTCGGGGATCTGGCAGGACGCTGGGACCCCTCCCGTGTGATGACCCGTGTCTGCTCATTTGTCCACAGCCCCAAGGGCTTCCCCAAGCTGAAGAATGACACCTTCCTGCGAGCTGCGCGGGGGGAGGAGACGGAGCACACTCCGGTGTGGTGCATGCGGCAGGCAGGGCGCTACCTCCCTGGTGAGCAGCTGGAGAGGTGTAAGGAGGGAATGGGGAGAGGAGCCTGGCGTGCACCCTGTGATGCTAATAATGCGGGTCCCTTGTAGAATTTCGGGAGACACGAGCCACACAGGATTTTTTTGCCACTTGCCGGAGTCCCAAACTGTGCTGTGAGCTGACCCTACAGGTAAGAATTCCTTGAAGTGGGGTCAGTGTGTCTCCTCTCCCGGCCCAGATGGAGATGTGGAGAAATTTTGGGTCTGACCACCTTGGGTGACCACAGTCAGTTGTGCAGCCCTTGGGGATCTCACTGCCCCATGTGCTTGTCCAGGTCCTCCATGGGGAAGTCCTAGTCCCTCACTAATACTGCTTCTTCCTCTCTGCAGCCACTGAGGCGATTTCCCCTGGATGCTGCCATCATCTTCTCCGATATCTTAGTGGTGCCACAGGTGAGAGCCATGACTGGTAGTGGGAAGTAGCAGCTAGAATTTGATCTGAGTTTAAGACCACCTCATTCCTTCTTCTTCCATTCTCCGCTGTATGCAGGCACTGGGCATGGAGGTGGTCATGGTCCCTGGTAAAGGACCCACATTCACAGAGCCCCTGAAGGAGGTGGAAGATCTGCTGAAACTGAGACAGAAAGTGGACGTGACTGCAGAGCTCGGTTACGTCTTTCAGGCCATTACGCTGACACGACACAGCCTAGAGGGCAGGGTGCCCCTCATTGGCTTTTCTGGGGCACCTGTAAGTGATGTGGCTCCTCCACATGGGCTTCCTAGGAGGGCTTTTCTGCTCTTTCTTCTGGGGTGCAAATGGCCACAGCATCTCTAGAGCGGTTGGTGTTGTAGCAGTGCATACGTGACAGACATTCAGTGTAGTACCAGTTAGTTGTGCCTCATGCTCTGAGGTTCTCATGGGTGCTGCCTTCAGCACTATACCTAGCCTCTCACATCTTACTCTGTCTCAAACAACCTCCTTACTCCACTTCTCTCCTTCCTACAGTGGACGCTCATGTCTTACATGATTGAAGGTGGCGGCTCCACTACAATGGCGAAGGCCAAGAGCTGGCTCTACCGTCACCCTGAGGCAAGCCACCGACTGCTGCGGCTGCTGGCTGATGTCATCACTGACTATCTGGTGGGCCAGGTGGCTGCTGGAGCACAGGTGTGTCCTGGGGCAGGGCCAGGCAGGAAGACAGGGATTGGGGATGGAGCAGTGAGGGTCCAGTTTCTGGGAGGTGCAAGAGGGACTGAGGTGTGGCTCTCTCAGCCTCATATCCCTGGCAGGCACTTCAGCTTTTTGAGTCCCATGCTGGGCACCTGGGCCCAGAGCAGTTTGAGACCTTTGCCCTGCCTTATATCCGAGACATCGCCCAGGCTGTCAAGAGCAAGCTGAAGGAGGAGGCACTGCCCCTGGTGCCCATGGTGAGTTGGTGCTGCCTGAATCGACCCTGGCATCTGGGGTCTGCTGAAGAGGGACGCATCTGCTGGTACCTGCCTCCCTTAGTCTAGCCCAAGGAGAAGGGCTTGGCCCATAGTGGAGTTACTGCCCATCTCCTCCCTCCCCAGATCATCTTTGCAAAGGACGCACATTACGCGCTGCATGATCTGGCTCATGCTGGTTATGAGGTGGTTGGTCTTGACTGGACTATCCGGCCCCAGGAAGCTCGGTAAGAGTCTGGCAGAGCATTGAAATGTTTGGGTAGCACCCTAGGGTGGCTAGCTTGACCTCTTGCTATGCACTGATGGGTCCTGTGTGCCCTGTGCTGGAGGCTGTAGGCACCTGTCTGCCTCCAACCTCTGCACCACACACACCTCACCTGCTTTCTTCTTGCTACAGTGCACAGACAGGAAAAGATGTCACCCTGCAAGGGAACCTGGATCCCTGTGCTCTCTATGCACCCAAGGTGAGCTGTGGTTGTCACCAGCAATTGAGGCTAGTTCCAGCCTGTGTTAAAGGCCTCATGCCTCAGTTTCCCCACCTGCAGTGCTAGTTCACGTCCCATCAGTCCCCCACGCTGACTGGGGTCTTGGAGGGTATGGTGCACCCTGGGCTGGATAGGGTTGACACATGATTTCCCACTGTGCCTACAGGAGAAGATTGGTGAACTGGTGAAGAAGATGCTGGAGGGTTTTGGGACCCAACGCTACATCGCCAACTTGGGCCACGGCCTCTATCCTGACATGAATCCAGAGCATGTCGGTGCCTTCGTGGAGGCTGTGCACGCCCATTCACGCCACATCAACAAGCACAGCTGAGCCTGGGGCACGGGGACAGGACTCTGGTTTGGGTACAGTTACCTCAATTATGATGTTGTCACGGGGCTTGAGGCTGGGCTGCAGCATTAAACCAGCACCTTCTCCACAGTGGCCATGTGGCTCTGGCTGAGGCAATGAGGAATGGCACAGTCCTGCAGGAGATGGGCAGTGATGATAGCCTGGCAGCGAGGCTGAGATCAAGGAGAGACCCTGAGCCCCATCCTGCAGGGCAGAGTGGACTGTAGGGAAAAGTGTGTTTGGGATGCCTCCTCCTGCCAGGCTGCAATGTTATGCCAGCAGCTTGTGGGAGATGACGTAAACCCAGAGCACAAGAGGCATAACCTGGCACTACGTATGACCTCACCTCTACTAATGGAGATGGGCTGCTTGAGAGCTTCAGGGTCAGAGTCTGGGACCTCATGGCCCACCAGTGCCACAGGCTCAGCATGAGCTGTGTGCCCATCCTGCTCATTCATCAACCCATCAACCTGAGTGGGTGTGAGACAGGTGGCCATGTGGCAGGAGTCCCCTAGACACTAGCACCACCAGCACTCTGCTACACCAGCTGGGATGGCAGCAAATGCCGCCATAATCCTAGCACAACCCTCACCCTCCTCCAGCTTCCGGAGGAGCTCTTTGGGACCATCCCATTGGACCATGTCCCTGTCTCCTCTGATCCTCAGCACCAAGGCTGCCTGGGGCTCAGCAAACCCTGCAGAAAAGTGGCATCAAGGTCCCATACTCACTGCAGTCCAAGATGGCTGGAGGATGTATCAAGACCTGGGCATCAACACTGCTCTAGCAGGCAGCAGGATAGGCAGGGACTAGGAGTTGGGTACCATGGGGGAGCGGGTGATGCCACCTTCTCCCTGGAGCTCTGCCCTGCATCATCTGAGATACCAGGCTACCCACCAAGTGTGGTGACCTCTCCATCTTCAGAGAAAGGCAGTAGAGATACTGGCAGTAATGTTCATCCCTTTTATTATTAAACATCAGATGAAGAGGTCGCACACACACATACACACACACACACGCAAAGAAAAAAATAAGAAGGAAAAAAAAAGGGGGGGAAAAGAGAAACAGACTGGTTGAAGACTGCTCTTTCGGTGGCAACAGAGACCGAGTACAATTGGTTTCCTGGCCGGAGCATGGACACAAGTCACTTACCAAAAATTAGAAGTCAAACCAGACAGCAGATAACTAGCCCACATTCTCTAACTACAAGTCACCACCCAGACTGACCCTGGCCCCCCCAGCCCTCCCAACCCGCTGGCAAAGAAATGAACCAAAATCGAAGAGCTCTCAGCCCAGGGCTGCGGTCTGCCCCCGGCATGGGGCAAAGCCAGGAAGGGCTGAGCACCGGCCAAACCACGGAGCCGGGAAGCAGAGCACTGGGGAGGCAGCACGTCTACGCCTGCCCCGCCTCCCTCCCCAGGGGCTAGGCAGCCCTGGTGCCCTCATGCCTGTCCAGGCACCTCACACCCCTGTGCCCACCAGCTGCGTACAACGCAATGGGCTCATGTCCTCCGTCACCAGCATCCACGTGGGTCCGAGCGCGTTGCCCCAAGTCCCTTCCTTCACTGTCCTCCTCAAGCGCTGTGCTGCCGCTCCTCCTTCCATCTGTCCATCCCAGGGCTGCGAGTAGAGTGGACGTTCGCCTCCCCCAACACCCTTCTTGCTGCCAACGATGCTGTGGGAACCTGAGAAGTGTTCGCGTGCCTCCTCCTCTTTTTGTCTGTGGTTTTGTGTGTGGTTTGGTTCTGTTTTTTAAATAATATTTATAATAATAATAATAATAATAACAATAATAATAGCAATAATAAAAATAATCGCCCCAGCCCATGACAATTTCAAGTATCCCCCAAAGAAAAGACAGAATTATAAATAATTATAACTTTACAATTTAATAATTGACACATATACTATAGTATTTACAGTATCATAAATGCTTTTTTTTTTTTTTTGTGTTACTTTTAGTAAGCAATCCCTGAGAACAGTTACTTTAACTTGTTTTTATTGAAGTATCTTCACAAATAGAGGAGTTTGCATGTCTCGGGTGGGCGGGAGAAGCGCTCTGCAATCGCTTTTGGTGACGCGTGAGGTTCTACTGTCGCAGGGTTCTCTGCTCTTCTTTTCTTTCTGTTTGTTTTTTTTTAATCACCCACGCAATTCTAACAATTTTTTGCACTTTGCAACCTTCAGATCCCTCCAGCGACTGCTTCCTTCAGGAAAGAGGTATTAGATTTCCAGGTTAGCTTTTGGTATTGGCAAGGGAGGGCAGGGGGTTGAGCGAACCATCCTTATTTTCCCCGTGGTTGCCTTTTGGTTTGTGCCCAAGGAATCTCTGGATCCTCTCAGTGTGTGAAATGGTTAAATCCAAGACCAAAAAAAAAAAAAAGAGTAAAATTTAAAAAAAGAGAAAGAAAAAGAAACAACAACAACAACAACAAACAAACAAAAAGAGAAACAGAAGACCAGAACAGAGCAGCCTCTGCTGATTGGGGTAAGGTGATCTCTGCTTCCTTCGTTCTTCTCTCCCGAGTCCCCATGCTGCGGCCAAACCCTGCCAGCCAGTGAGTGTGGCGGGGGCCGGGGCTCACCCAAACCGCTCCCGCACCAGCAGCATCAGTTTTTTCTTGCCTTTATAGATTTGTTTGAGATTGTCAATGAACTGGGCGAACTGTATGTGCCCGTCCTGCGCCAGGAGGAAGGTCTCCCTGGCCTTGCTGAGGAACTCAATGAACTCCCCGTAGTGCCGCGGGCTGATGTGAGTGAGCCGGGAGTGGGTGGTGTTGATGTAGGCGCTTATCGTCGCATCCAGCAGCTGCCGCAGAGGGGCTTTGTCAGTGGACATCAGCTTCCCCGAGTTCCTGCGGCCAGGGATGCCGGCTAGCCCGGGGGCCGTCATGGTGCAGCGGCGAAGGATGTCCGAGAGCACTGTTGCACAGTGCACGCTCTTCACCACCAGTGGGATGATGGCCGCCAACTCATTTTTGCCCAGAGAGTGGCTCAAGGCGCAGGCCCAGAGCACATCGTTGATGGCTGGGTGTGTGTCCTGGTTGTAGGCCAAGTTGAGATGTGTCATGGCCAGCGAGGCCAACTTGAACGCCCGGAGTGGGTAGCCCCGGTGCTCCATGTAGCGGGCGATGGTGAAGAGCTGGGTGTAGGTCATGCCAGTGGAAGCAGCGTCGATGACGATCTGGTAGGCGGTCTCAAAGGCGATGTGGTCCTTCTCGCAGAGGGTCAGGGCAGACAGGGCGCAGTTCTGTGGGTCCTTCATGGCGCACTGGAGGGCCAGGGTGCGGGCACAGCTGGCCAGCTCTTCCCGCTGCGGGTAGTCTAGGCTCAGGCGCAGGATGGTGTTGTGGGACATCACTGTGGCTGCCACAATGCTGGTGGCTTCCGTGGGAGTGAATAGCGAGTACCAGCTCTGCAAGATGCTCACCAGGGCTCTCACCCCTGCAAGAAAACACCTGGATTATTGCACAGCCCCGGAGCCCAGCTCACATCATGGGGCTACTCAGAGTCCTGGGTGTTTGGAGCTGGGACAAAGCCAGCCTGCAGCAACTGTGAACTGCTGCCTCTTCCCCCGTGGGAACAGGGCATGGGGGGACAGTGAGAAACTACTGTCTGCTGACATGCTGCAGGGCACAGCAAACACTGCTGGCCTGACCTAGGTACAGGGGACCTAAATCCAGTCCTAAACCTGTCCACTGCTGTGGCCCCAGCCCTGCTAAGCTAGTGTTTTGAGGTGCATTCAGTTACCCGGGAGGAATGGAAGACTCGGGAGAACTCAAGATGCACAGAGCTACAAAGGACCCTAGAATCATCTTTCCCACCCACACTTGTCACATGCAAGCTGGACCCCTCAGGAAGGCACTCACCCACTTCAGTAGCACACGTCACCAGCCACCTCACCATCTCCCGCCGCCGCCAGTTGAGGGTAGACAGGGTCATGCGCATCACCTGTGAGGCAAACTTGGCATTACCAGCTGCCTCACAGGGCTCCAATGAGGCCATCCAAGACAGCAGTACTACCCAAAAGTCCCTTTGGCCTGACTGGCTGCTCGCTTCCCAGCACTGCCTTGCTTCCACCCAAACTGCAGCAGGCACAAGGGACTTCCCAGGGCTGAGCTCCCCTGCTCAGGGCCACAGAACCATAAAATCATGAATGTCAGGGGCTGAAAGCGACCTGGAAAGATCATCTGATTCAGTCCTGCTGCCAGAGCAGGATCACCTAGAGCAGATCACACTGGAACGCATCCAGACAGTTCTTGACTATCTCCAGAGAGGGAAACTCCATGATCTCCTTGGGCAGCCTGTTCCAGTGTTCTGTTACCCTCACAGTGAAAATATTCTTCCCCAGGTTCACATGGAACCTCCTATGCCTCAACTTCCACCCACTGCCCCTTGTCCTGTCACTGGGCATCACTGAGAAGAGGCTGGCTCCATCCTCCTAGCACTCACTCCTTACAGATTTAGAAACAGGCAGGGATCAATTTACTCTTTCCATGGGGGACTGCCTGCTTGGTGGAAGACCATCACCAGTGTGCTGCTGCTGCAGCAGATGAGGTAAAAGGGCCACCAGCATCCCCAGTGCCACCCCATACCTGGAGCCCCAGCTCCAGCGCCACATTGAGCAGCGTTGTATCTGAGTTGCTGTCGGCTGGTGTGGCAATCTTGAATGCATCTTGGGCCAACTTGAAGATCAAGGAGGAGGAGTGGATGTTCTTCTGGATGGCCTCCAGTACTGTGCGTAGGCGCAGCATGTCTCCTGGGTGCAGGTAAAAATGGTCAGATGGCTCAGCCTCCCCAGCCTTGCCCTCAAGCCTCATGTCCTGTCTGCGCTGAGTAGTGAACATAGCTCAGCATGGTTAGGCCCCCTTGAACATGCATGTGGAGGGATGGACAGGGATGCTGGATCTGCAGTTGAACAGCGAAATGAGATGTCCTCCCCAGGAGGTGACACATCCTACAGCACCCATCCTTGCTCAAAATCATCTTCTCATAAGGAGAATAAAAAACCTGAGTGATCCCAAACATGTTTCTGAAGTGTTGACAGACATCTCCAGGTACCTGGATGTTCCAGCCCAGGCTCCAGTTTGACAGATGTAAAACAGATTCTTCCCAAAACAGGGGATCTGAGGAGATGCCCAATACTGAATGACTGCAGACAGGTCAGTCTTCTCTTAGAAACCTCATAAATAAGAAAGGCTGTTTGCTGCTCACAGAGTCTAAGTAAGGCTGGGCTGCTCCCTGTGGCTTGGTTCTGAATTGCCCAGGTTAGGCACAAACCTCTCATGACTCTGAGAAAGGCTGAGATACTCCAAAAGATGAGGGCTCCTGGCACAACATCAAGTGATGCTGTGAATCTCCTGCCACAGGAGGCGAAGGGTGCCATAAGGATACACGATGGCAGTGGGAGACAGGGCAGGATGTTGGAAGAGGGACCCATTCAGACACAAAAATGATTTTGCATCTGGACTGGGGAATCTTCCTATCATCCTCTGTGGGATACAGGGTGGAGAGAAGACCTCTGACATGGATGCAGACTACAGATGCCAGCATGCTACATCAGGTCCTTCTGCCTTGTTGTTCCAGGGCCATGTTTCTGGTCCCATCCTCATTATGCAAACAGGTGAACCTCATGCAAAGAAGACCAAATAACTAACGGCAGTGTGAAAAACCTCGAGCTGCACTTGGGCACACAGAGGCATCTCAGGTGACTAATAGCTAAAGATATCGCCTGCCACCCACAGCAGCCACTTGTGCTGCCATCAAAATCCAACCCCCCCTAAAACAACTTGCGGGGGCACAGGCAGGAGAGGCTGTGAGGACACAGGATCACACCAGGACATGCTGCAGCAGAGGAACACCCAGGGAAGGGCACGATGGGAAAAATATATATACTCCAAGGGCCCTAAACCCCTGGCATAAAAACTTCATCCCCATTAAAGGCTGGAAGGGAGAAAACACTAAGGATAAGCCAGGTACCAACACTCCATCAGGGCACTGCAAGGCAGGGGCAGGATGCCATCAGCCCTAGAAAAACAGCCAAGCTGAGGAAGGCTGGGAAGAGAGAAGAGGCTGCTGAGGCAGCAGGGCTGGAGCTTTCTGACAGCTCATTTACTTCCCACCTTACTTGGGATGCAGCAACTTCCCCATCAAGCTGGCAGCCCAGGGGTCAGAAGCTGCCACAGATGGTGCAGGAGAGCAGAATGATAAGTGCTCAGCTCTCTGGCCCTCACAGGGCACAAGGCTCTTGCTGTCTTGGTGGAGTTGGTTTCTCAACACAGGGATATTTAAGGAAAAGCCTGCGCTCACCTTCATCATTGTACTTGGGCAGGAACCAAATAGGCCTGAGAGACCAGTGAGGACCTTTGCAGCTGGGAACCTGGTTTCCCACCCAGCACAGCTGTGCCCATCTCCATCTCCACCAAAACCTACATGTGGTTTGGTGCACAAGGAGGTCTCTTCCCTCCTACAGCTTGTGCAAGTTCAGTACCACAAGGCAGGAAGACAAAATACAGAGGTAAAAGGAGAAGCAGCTTCAAACTAAACTATGGGATGAACTCATGACACATCTGTCAGGGCAAGCTGATCTGGCAACTGGCCATGCTGCAGGGTAGGCATGGTCCAGCATCAGCCAGAGCACTACCCAGGATCCAGAACACTGGTTGACACCCCTGCAGGCTTGCCTGCAACTCCTGGGAACCTCTAGTCCTGTGCTACCAGAGCATGAGCCTTGAGGCCCTTTGGGACAAGAGTGGAGAGCTGCCAGCAGGACACTCAACTATTCTCTGCCAGTTCCCAAGGGAGCAGAAGCTCCCTTTTTTCTCCAGAAAAATCCCTTTGATACTGTTGTGCAGCACTGTCCCATCACCCCTGTTCCACAGTTGTCCCTGCCACCAACCCTTGGCTGCTGTGAGCATGGTAGAGGCCAGCTCGCACTGCTGCGACTCCAGGTGCCCCAAGGTGAACCAGCGTGGGTATCTGCTGGGCACCACTGAGACTAGGTGGTGGGGGTGAGTCACGTCGCCGGATGGTGCTGTGGTCTCCAGGACAGGCAACCTGAAGAACAAACAGGAGTAAGCAAGATCAGACCTCTGCCCAGCTCTGGTTTGGTACCATCTGCCCAAGGCGCTGCCAAGGCAATGCAGGGGCTGCCTGCAGGCAGCTGCCTGCAGCACTGCCTTTGAAAGCATCCTGCTGCCGTGCATGTGTGGGGGCTCCTGAGGCTGCATGCTCAACACATGGGCATAGGGATCAATCTGAGACCAACTTGAAAGGAGAAGAACAATCCGTGAAGTGATTTATAAAGTTGTAAGAAGCAGCACGAGCCTCAGGAAAGAAAAAAAAGAAAGAAAGAAAAAGGTGGCAAAATCTCTCTTCCCTCCTTTCATGTCAGAACACCCAGCAGAACTCCTGGCTTTATCATCTGGTTCTTCTTAGGGTGACCGGTTGTCATCAGAGGCAGTGGCACATCTTCCCAGGGCCCCCACAGCCGGTTTGGGTTACCTGCTTTTGTGGGGTTATCTGGAAGTCTGGAAAACTCCAGGGAGAAGGAAGCCTAAGAAAGGGGACCATGAGTCTCGTCTCACATCCAACTATCTTTGCTCTCTGCATGCACAGGACTGGGGTACTCCTGAGGCAGCAGAAGCCCAACCTTCCCAGCCCAGATCAGAGAGACCCCAACATAGGACGTCCCAGCTAGGAGCAGGGGATGAGTGCTAACAGATGGTGACTCTGCTTTCCACCCAGCATTGAAACATCCTAGAGCCTGAGGCAAATCATCTGCTCAGCTGTGCTAGGATAAAAGCCCTTCCTGCGGGCAGGGAGGGCTGCAAGGTGCCAGAGGCCTGGCAGACTGAATAGAGCTGACAGCATCACGCCTGCCTGCAACCTGCTCCAGCAGAGAATGTCTGTCACCAGGACAAGCAGGTAGTGGTCCAGCCTGGGACAAGGCATAAAAAACAGGAATCACCCAAACAGAGAGCAGTTGTCTCTGCGCTGCTTTTGTTGTGTGGGCAGGCCCACATAATGCACAGGACAATTGTAGGGACAGCAAGCTCCAAGCCTGCCTCTGACTCTCAACCCTGCTCTAGGGCTACAAAGCATTCTGGCCTCCTGTTGGAGCACTGGAGGGAGGCAAAATGGAAACAGAGATGAAATAAAACATGAACCAACCTCATGGCCCGCAAAGCCAGCTTGTATGCCAGGTCTGCATCGTGGGGGAGCAGGGCAGAGAACAGGTATTTGGCAAAGGTGTGCATGGGGACACTCTCACGGTGGATGACTTCTCCCAGGCCACTGAAGGGACCACCTAGGTGGAAGCAGAGCCCATCAGCCATAGTTAGCACAGCAGGGTCTGCGGCTGGTGTTTGCAACCATCCCAAAGTCTTGAGGATCTGCTCAGCAGCTCTCTGGTGTGTAACCTAAGTTGGATCCTGGGAGAAAGGTTGCTTTTTCCTTTTCAAAAAAGCCTTTCGCATCAGAATCATTCAAAAACTGAGGCCACATGCTTAGAACCCCTCTCAGTACTGCCTCTGAGGACATCTTGCTCCAGGGACACCAGCAAACGCTTGCTTTACCAGATGATGGGGCTGAGCAGGCTTCCTACAGACTCATCACCACAGAGACAGGGAAGCCAGGATAGTGTCAACCTTAGAAAGGGCACCCCAGAGATGCTGCCAATATTCAACTAAGACACAGAAGACAGATAAATGGACCAAGCCCCCACCTTCCAGCAGCAAGATGCACTGCTTCCGTAGGGTCTGCACCAACACTGGGTCCAGCTCCAGGTCCTGAAGCCGGGCAATGATCTGCTCCTCGTTGCGGCACACCTTGTCTTGGGCGTAGAGACCTTCGGGCATCACTCTCTGCTGACCCATCCCCATCAGAGCCACTTCTAAGGCCAGTGACAGGTAGGACTCGCCATTGTCTTGGCTGCCAGTTGCAATGGGCACGTGTTGATACACTGGGGGTTTGGAGTCCCCAGCATCTGCAGTAACGGGAAAGAGATGCAAGAGGGTTAGAAGAGCCTTCCCAGCAGGCAGAACCACATCAGAGAGAAAAAGCAACCCTCTCAACTTCAAAAGAAAGCCCCACACTTCCCCTGCTGCCTTCCCTCAGTCACTCAGAGATGATGGATAAAAGCTGGCTGCAGGAGATACGGACGTCACTCTTCCTGCTCCCGCCAGGACATGCAGGAGACCTGAGACAAGTGCAACAGGGTGCACTGGTCTCCTTCAGGGCATTCCTGTGGACCAGCACACCTCAGGCCAGCTCTGCTAAGACCGCTGCTCTGGCTGCAAACTCTCCTGCTCTGCTACAAACCCTGGGACTAGGAAAACCCAGGGCTACTAGCTCCTCTGCCTCTGCACTGCCGCTCTGCTTTGGCTGCTCCTGCAAATATGGAGAGAGGGGAGATTCAGAGTCCAGGAGTTCACAGGATCACAGTATGTTAGGGGTTGGAAGGGACCCAAGGAGATTGTTGAGTCCAACCCCCTGCCAGAGCAGGACAATACTATCTAACACAGATCACAGGCCCTAGACCTGCACCTTGCACCCGCTGGACTAGGTTCAGCTGCAGCCACCAGGAAGGGAATCTGGAGGAGTCCTCAGTACCTGAAATTTCAAGGCAATTTTCCTCTTCTAATCTACAAGCTTCAGTCAGGGTGAGAAAGAGGCAGCCAATGGGGTTCAGAGGGTGGCCTACCCATCCCTCCAGGTTGGTGATGGTTGTTGCTCCCCGCTGCAGCAGTTCTGCAAACAATGGAACAGAAAGACAGTGTAAGTGAGAGAATTTAAGAGAGACTCTGCACCCAGAGGAGTCTCTGAGAACAGAGGCCTTCTCTTATCCCATGGGAACCTTCAGTACAAACTCTGGGATGGTAGCTTAGGAGTAGCTCAGAACAGCCAGTATAGCATGCACACTGCCACAGACATTAGAGACAGCAGGTACCCAACAAAAAAAGTTCCCCTAAGGCCCCATTAGAACAATGGCTCGTTCTTTGTTCCAGAAGGGTACAAGGGACTGAGAAGTTCCAAGATAAGGTCTATAAAGGCAGGCCTCCAGCTTATGGACTCATTTGCAAGGGGTAGCCTGAATGTTTTGAGAACATAAGCAGATCTCTCTTAGGAGACCACAAAGACTCTCAATGAGCCTTGAAAAAGCTCCATCTTTTGATGATATCAAGCTGACTGAGCTAGCAAGCTCCAGGAGTCTACTGACCACCAATAGCACTGCAGTAACTGACCTCAGCTCCCTGCCAACTTCAATTGCAAAAGTACAAACGCTGGGCATGACTTCTGCTACAATTTACTCAGCAAATGCAAGGTGAAAGTAGCACACAGAGGCAGTTATGGCAGCCCTGCCGACAAGTAACAGCTCTTTAATGGAAGCATAACTTGCCTGTGCAATCCTTACAGGCAACCAGTCACAGGAACAGCAGAAACGAGAACACCCCTACTCCAGCAGCCTGAAGACAGCACCTGGGCACCTCTGTCCTTAGCACACGTGTACCAACAGTTTGGCTCAAGCAATCCAATGCATCAGTTTGCCTTTCCAGGGTGTAATTCTGTACAGCACTGTATACAATCAACTTCTGTCACTTTAGAGAGGGCAGCACTACTCTCCAAGGTGGAGAAGACATTCTCAACCAATTGGGACAGCCCTAATAGACCTCAGGGGACACTCCTCCCATAGCTCTACCCATACCTTTTTTCTGATGCTTATATATTTCCAGTTGTCTTTGCTGCTGCAGTCGCAGGGTGTTGATTATGGCAACAGTTAGTCGCAGAGCCTCTCTGGGATAGCCATGGGAGCGCAGGGCATCCACTCGAGCACAGGCTGTTGGGACATGTTCTGCAAAGCAAGGACAAATGCAGGGACACAGCTGAGCCAGAGGAGGGGAAAAAAACAACCATGGGAAGGTACTCAGGGAGGGAGAGAATCTGGCAGGATCAGGCTCATATATTCCTCATTTCCTTGCTAAATTCCTACTCCCTGTTTTGAACTCATCCCTTTCTCCCTGCTCCTGACAAGAATACCTACCAGGAATATTGACTGGACTCCTACCCCATTTAACCCGCAGCAGTCACATCAGTACCTAAATCCCCATCTCCACCAACCTCACCCAAAGGAGGAAGCATTTCCAAGATGCCATTGTTGCAGTACAACAGCTCTGAACAGAGGCTGTTACAACCTGCTGCTCATTTCCTCCTAAAATCTGCACAGCTTATGATGATTTCTTTCACTGTTGTGCACCCAAACACTTCTCGGTGTCTCATCCAGCACTTCTCCCTGCTCTCATAGGACAGATGATGACACAGAGGGTGAGGCTGTGCATCCAGCAGTGCACTGCTGGCACTGGCAGACTGGGGGTGATGTTTTGAATGGCTTCCTTAACACCTCCATGGGGCAAGCTCTGCAGACACCCCATCTCTTCTGCAGCTCTCCTACCTGGTGTTTTATTATTAAGAACAGTTGCATGGAACCCCCCCCCTACCAACACTCACAGTTGCTTAGGAATTCATCTGCTCCTGCTGCTCATTGCTCACCTGAAATCACAAGCAACTGTGGAGAGGATTATGACTGAGTGAGAAATTAGCAGAAGCAGATGACATGACATACTGCATAACAAGCAGCAAAATCCCATTTTCTTGCAAAATGTCCAACCAAAGGGGAAGGGGAATTTAAAAAAAAAAGGGGGCAAACAGAGAAGCTCTGAAATTGTGGTAGAGGGATAACTTCTACTCCTGGAAGAGCTCAGAAAGCTTTAGAAATGCAGACACCACCTCCACAAATGGGGTTTCCATATCCCAAATGTCACTCGCAAGGAGTACACAAGAGGTTTCAGAACAAACACATCTGTAAAAGAGCTTTTTTGTTGCTCCCTCTATTCATTTGCTAAACGGATGAAATATTCAGCTTCTCACTGAATTCATCACTGGAAGTTGCTGACCAATCACACTCCTTGGCCAGCAGAGAGCCTGCAGGGGTGCCAAGAAAGCAAAAGCGCAAAATCCAAAAATCATGGCAAATGCATTAGAAAATGACATGCACCAAAAGAGCTGGGCCAAGGGGCTTGCCAGAACCCAGCTAATGCTAGGGACAAGGGAGCTGTGGACACCACATCTCTGCTAGACAGAGTCCACGGAAGTACTGACCCAACACTGCTGTCCATGGCTGCAGAGCTGGGGAGACCTCAGCTACATAGAACTCCTGCCAGAGAAGAAATGTCCTCTCCTGCTCCAGGTAAGCTAGCAGAGGTGTATCAGTAGCCTTCATGGGTCCTTTTTAACTTATCTCCTGGCCTTAATAGAAACTTAGTGCCTTCTATTCCAGAAACAATTTTTCTGGATGTCTTTAAATATCCTCTTCCCATGTGGCTGGATGAAGGCAGACCCTGGCTCCTAGAGTGGACAATAGTGCAGTGGTGGGTTTTGAGCTGTTCTGTGTCCATACATTCACCTCTTGGGCTGTAGGGATGAGGCACTCACCTTCTTCCAGTTGTGGGGGCTTGTGTCCCCATTTTGGAGACAATCTGAGGGCTGAGTGCCACACCAGGCATCCTTGAGCCCTTATCTCACTCCTTGTCATCCCAGACACACAGTTGTCAAGGGTCTGCAGTTCTGCCCAGGGTCATGACTTTGCAGTAAAGAAGCTCTGTGGTTTGACCTACATGGACTAAAGGTCTGTAACAAAGGATGGTACTGGACTTGACTGGTCCAGTGTGCCTTAAGCTCACAACAAGCTTAATTGTGCTGTTTGCCAATTGCCTTTAACGGAAGACTAAAGAAAGGATAAGACCAAGGCATTAAAAATCCAGAGCATAGAGCTGTCCTTCCCAGCCAGCTTTCAAGGGACTTTAAGTGTTCAGCCCCCCTGTTCTGTGAACAGTGACAGTTTACGCTGTGAACAGCCAAACAGTGGCAGGATAAAAAAGGACACCATGAGCCTGACCCAAGCTGCTCAAGGGAAACCCAGACTGTAAAGATGTAGGGCTTGCTACAAGGACTGTGACTGGAGTGTGGGAGGGTATGAAGTTCTTCTACTGCTCAGGCTAAGGGTCAGTGAGGCACTTTCAATCTAGGATATAGAAGCTTGCAAGGATCCAGGGTAGCAAAGCTTCTCTGATGACGTGGGTGGCTCTTTTCCACTAGCAACCTTGCCTACCCAGGCCATGCAAGGGGCTGCTGATTTGGATGCTTACCTAGCCACAGTGGCTGCCCCTGGGAGTTAAAGAGAAGGCTCTCACCCTCCCGCTGGTAGGAGGGAGACACATAGAAGTCGCTGCTAATGATGCGCTGGAGGTGGCTGTCCTGCCAGTGGAGGTCACAGCCCTCGATTGCTCGGGTGAACACAGTTCGCCTGGGCCTGGCCAGGGAGTCTGCAAAGAGAAAAAACATCAGTGTCCTGGTGGGGTAGGGGCTGCCCATTCTTGCCTCTAGACATGACCTCCCTAGGCAGAGCAACGTTATTACCATGAGAGCACATCCCCACCTGGCTCCACCACAGCTGTTTCTGAGCTAAGCACAAGGGCTCTGGCCTCTGAGCTGCAGAAGATTGCTTTTAGATATCCCTGCTGCCCATCTCTGATGGAACTGCCATCTCCTTAGCATCGCTAAGTTGCTTGCTAGAACAGCTGCTTTGAGTAGAGAGGTGAGAATAGAGGCAGGGGCTGCCCTGCCATTAGCTTTCTGATATTAATCCACAGTCATGAAGGAGGCTGACCCCTTGACATGTGGCAGTGCATTCCCACACCTGTGACACCCAGTGTGCAGGCAGCTGCTAGGGGCCATCACTGGGCTTCCTCAGCATTGCTGCCCTGCAAGTACCATAAGCTCTCCTCTTCTGCTCCAATACAGAAGTCTTAGCTTCACTGAACCACAGCTGAAACACCTGAAGCTGTGAAGGCAACCAGAGGAGCATATCTCAGCTACCCCCTGGAAAATGGGGGGGAACCATCACCTTCCAGCAATGTCCTCCCACTGAGGGAGGGGGCTGGAAGGGAGGAGACAGCCAACAGCCATGGTCTGAAACCCAAGGCTGCTGTGCACCTCCCTTCAGAGCTGCTCTGCAACCTCACTGACATTTCTGAAGCTATCAAATACTGGACGAGCACTTCACTCTGTCCAGACAGATCAGACAAGTGGTCTGTCAGGAGGAAAAGGCCTATCTGGATCAATCCTGCTATCACTTCAGCCATGCTGCATCATGAGAGCCAAACACAGCTGGCGGGCTTCGAAATGGGAAGCCCCAAAGGGGATACAACACTGAATGTTAGGTCCTGCAACCCACAAGATGAGCTGAGTTAAATGCCTTCAAGGGGGTGAGAACAAAAGGCACTGCTCAAAGCTGGTCCAGGAAGGCTGGATAAACACACTCTGGAAAACAATGGGAACAAGCAATTAGCCTGAATGCTGCAGGCACCCCGAGGTGGAAAGAAATTAAACAGGTGTTCCTACCAACCGAATTGAGCCTGCTCACTTCACCAAGAAGGGTTTCAGGAATCAGCTGTTCTCCTTTCGGTAATAAAAGAGGCTGGCAACAATCTGTGGTAGTTTTTGTGCATACATGAACGTTAACCCTGGGACACCTCCAGGACCCATACTGCTTTCAGACCTCTGCCTGGAGAGGCAGAAGCACAGGGACAACGGGATGTCCCCAGCATGTGCTTTGGAAACTCCCCACGTGTCTAAAAACGTGCCCCGAATGCCAGAGCAAATCCTCAGCAGAGCTGGGAACACCGGGGGGAGTCCCAGGGCTGGTGCAGGACATGGAAGGAGGCCAGGTTTAAATTAAGCTGCTCCCCAAGGATGAACCCAGGGAGGCAGCCACGGTGCCTGGTCCTGGCCACGGCTGGGGTGGGCTGACAGGACTGCCACGCTCCTGAACCACTGCTGGGGAACTAATTCCACTCAAAAGAGTGAAGTTTCCTTCACGGCATGGCTGCCAGCTCCCTCTCTTCTTCCCATTTTGGCCACACAATACACCAAAGAGCAATTCCAGTGCAGCAGGTGGAGGCATGGTAAGAGCAGTAACTTTCAATTAATGTCTGCTTTCAGGCTTAAATTTAAAGGGATGAAATGCTTTGTCAGGGGTTGAGAAAATATTTTAGCTTGAAGGAACAACCCCATGAGTACATCGCTCCATTTGTGCTCTGTGCTTAACATTCCTGGCTAATGACTTATCTACCACCTGAATCAAAGTCCATAAGCAAGACTCAAGGACTGGGAAAGCAATTCTGAATCATCTCCAGCTTCTCACTCTCACATTACAGCTCAGACTTCCAAGCTCAGCTCTGCTCCTGCTCAAGCAGCGCTGCTTTTCAGTATAGCTCCATAGCCAAACTTGCACAGATCTTTGGAGTCTAAATTCCCTCCAGGTTAAATTGCTTTAAAACGATCTCTAATTTGATGCTCAACACAAAGGTGACTTCACCCAAGACATAGCAAAGAGCCAAACATTTCCAAGTGCACCTCGAACTAGAGGCTGTGAAGGGAGATGCTTTCTATTCCTGTGACTCCCAGAGACATCACCAGCAGGCGAACTGAGGTCTCCCAACTTTAGGGTGAGTTCTGACTTGACCCAACCCCCTGCGGCCACCAGCTGGATTTCCACTCCAGCCAGACTCACCTTGGCTGTGACCGGAGCTCTGCGTGAGGGCGTTGGTGATGTTGGGAAGTTCGTTACCGTAATTGCCATCTTCCAGGGGACAGACATCCATCTCGCCCCATTTGCGCAGCTGCCGGAGCCAGCAGGATTTCTCTTCCAGCTTGCAGTGTGGGTTTAGCACCACACACACCCACAGCGCCCCTAAACAAAGCCAAGAAATTAAGGAGGTGGCCACCACCATGCCCACGGGGCAAAGCTCTTCTGCCGCCACACTCATCAGGAGAGAGCCTGCAAGGTTTCACTGGCGTTGGTAAACTCATTTCAGCTTAAGGCACGGACCCAGGAGGGGGATTTAGACAGCTCTTAAATAAAAGTAAAACTCCTCTGTAATGAAGCTAAATTATAATCTCATGAGATGGGGGACAGTGGGGAGGGGGGAAGGAGAGAGCGTCTGTGTATGAATTTGTGAGTGCTTCTGTCTGCCAGGACAAATCTACTGTTTGAACTACACATCAAAAGCATGCTTAAAAACACCCTGGCAAGCTGCAGAGTCTGTATCTCCAAAGACTAACCTGATTTTGATCCTACCCACGTTCCAAGTGCTTTAAAGCTTGCTCCAAATGCTATTTCATCTGCCATTGTTCTTCAGGCCATTTGCATTCAGCTATTTAAAAAAGGAGATTTGGTGTATTTTCTTTATTTTCTTACTTCTTTTTGTCTTTTTTTTCTCTTTTTTTTTTTTTTTTAATCCCCAGTAGCCCCCAGGCTGCAGAGGAACCTGGATCCTAGCTTCACAGCTTGCAGGCAAGAGCTCTCCAAAGTGCAAGTCTTCCAGATGTTGTAAGCAGAGGTGTCCAGCAGTAAGATGACCGTGCTGACATGCTCTGGGTCAGCTAAGGGACCTCACAGGCCTGATGATTCTATCTGCTGTGTGAGAGGCAAAACTAGGCCCAAGACCATCTGTCGTCATTAAAATCCAACTCACCCCTCATAAGACTGGGCTGGTTCTGATGCTGCTAACCAAACCTTGCCAACTTCCCCAGGTCACCCACTGCCCTGAAAAGCGCTCCAGGCACCCTAGTAAGTGCAAATCCAGGAATTCTCCTTTTGCTAATTACATTTCTGATCAAATTTCCCTGCGATTCTGTCAGGATACTGCACGTCCCCTCCCTTGTGCTTGCCCCATGGGACTTGATGGTTGCATACGGATCTCCCGAGGCTGAACAGCCCATGCTGGATTCTGTCACACACCTGGAACAGACAGCTCAGCCTCCCACAGGAACACCCTCCCCTACCTCTCTTCCATGGGCCCAATAAGGATCTAAGCATCTTCCTCTTCCCACCCAGCCAGCTGCTCTCCCCCACCCTCCATCACTCACAAAGCAAAAGTTCCTGCCAAAGTGACAGCCAGCAGCAGGACAACATCACCCAACATAACTCAGCTGCACAGCGAAGGGATTTCTCCACGTGCCCAAACCACCTCCCTTGCTTGCTGTGTTTTATGCAGCAGTTCCACAGCTGCAGAGGTGTGCTGTTGAGCCAAACAGCCCCAAGCCAGGATGTAACTCCAGCACAGGCAGCCAGAGCAGACAGTTGCTTTTCCAGGAAGCACAAGGCAAAACTGGCTGAGCAGCAATGTCCCAATTCCAGCTGTATTCTGGGGTCTCCTCACTCCTCTGGGTTCTAGCTGAGCTTTGGGGGTTAGAACTGGGTTAGCCGAGCTTTTTCAGGTTAGAACTTGTGGGCATGTTTGGTTCAAATCATTAATAAGGCATGGAGGCTGAGCACATCCAACTCCTCAGAGCAGCTTGACTCAGCAGAAGAGACATCATGGAATCACAGGGCAGATGGTGGCCAGAAGCACTGCATCCAGGAACAGGCATGGGAAAAGCAGCTTCGGGCACTGAAGATCAGCGTATCTTCAGTGGGCTCCCCAGTTCAAGAGAGACAGGGATCTGCTGGAGGGAGTCCAGCAGAGAGCTATAAGGACTTGAACATCTCTCCTGTGAAGAGCGAGAGACCTGGGGCTGTATCTGAGGGGCGGGTGTCAAGATGAAGGTGCCAGTCTCTCTTCGGTGGCGCTTTAGCAATGGATACAAGCTAGAGCGCAGGAGGTTCCACCTCAACATGAAGAGACACTTCTTTACTGTGAGAGTAACAGAGCACTGGAACAGGCTGCCCAGAGAAGTTGTGGAGTCCCTTTCTCTTGGGGCCTTTCAAAACCCACCTAGATACTACTCTGCCCTGGATGATCCTGCTTTGGCAAGGGGGTTGGACTTGACGATGACTGGAGGTCCCTTCCAACCCCTAACATTCTGGGATTACATGATATATTCAAAGCAGCCCTTGCCTAGTCCTGCTCCATCTACATCTCAGCTCCCCCGCTCCCAGGAAACACCAGTGGAAACCCGTTCCTTTCTGAGGAATGGGAGGGAATAAAACTTCTGAGCTGCAACATCAGCAAATTAGTGCATGTGCAAGATAAGAGCTATCTCCTTAGTGGCTTTCAGGGCCCATCCCTCTCACAGCAGATCTATGTCACTTGTTCACAGGCTCCTGCAGGCTCCACAGACAGCTCCAGAAAATAAACCATTCTTAAGGATTTGGTTGCTGGTCCCCAGCTGAGCAGCAGGTGCCTGCTTGCTGCCACCCTAAAGGTATAAAACTCCCCATCCCTTTGTGTGGCTGTGAGCACTCAGCTCCTGGCCTTGGGCATCCTCTTCTCTCCAGCACTCATCCCTATTGTCATTTCCCCTCTTCACCCCCGCCAGGGCTGCTTGTGCAAAAAGCAGCCTCCAGGAATTCTGGCTCAGCCTCTGAAGGTGCACGGTGCAGCTTGGCTGACACGTGGTAATGAGACCTAGAGCTCCTGCAGTGCCTCTCCCAGGAATGGGATGTGCCTGCTTGACTTTTGGTTCCCACAGCTCAGCTAAGACACAATCCTTGGAAGTCTCATGACTTTGCAGCCTATTTTTGGGAGGCTTCTGAGGAGGCATCTTTTGCCTGCCAAAAAGCTGTGCCCCTGGCCTTTCCTGCAGCAGGGAAGATGGGGTGAGGAGGTGGGACAACGAGGGAAGAGGGATTTGTATCTGTCTGGCCCACGAGGGTTATCTGGGAGACAGAAAAGAGAGTTTTTTTGAACCCTATGGGCAAGTGACATCAGCTGACAGCACAAGTGACTCCTGTCCTGAGCCAAAAGCACCACGCCAGGTCAAACTCGGTGTCTCTTCGCATGCTGCAGAAACCTTCATCTGAACTTTCTGATGGCAGGAGGTTAAGTGGGGAACAAAGCAGCAGATCACGATTAAGCTAAGCCTCTAAACAAAACCTGCTTTTTGATGAGGAGGCTGGGTGCAGGGACGGTGGGGGGTGGTGGTGCCGGAGCCTTCCCTGCTGGCCCCAGGGAGGACAGGCGCTCCAATCCCGCGCCCAAGTTTCCACACCATCAAAGAAATTCTCTCGTTTCCCACAGGGTCGCTGCCTGGCTTAATCTGCTGAAATTCCCCACTGTAAACAAGTGGCCGAGATAAATAAACCCGTCTCCAGGCAGATTAAGGTCAGGCTACACTTCAGCTGGTTTTTCGGCTATTTTTTGTAATTAGGCTTTAATCGCAAGTCCTAATGCGCCAGGGCAGATACTCCCACGCCGCACAGCTCTCCATCCAGCAGCCCTTTCCTGCAGCTCCCAGCAGACGGGGCAGGAGATGTTCAGTTGGCAGCACACGTGGAAACAAATTATGCCCCCTCCCCTCCTTTTTTTTTTTGATTGGTTGGTGTTTTTTTGGGGTTGTTTTGGTTTTTTTCTGTTTAGTCTCTGAAATCCTGCAAAATCCTTTACATTTTCCCCAGCATAAATCCACAATCTTCTTTAAGGCTGATCTTCTTCCAATCCCATGCAAGTCTGGGATGCAGCCTTCGCTAAAAATCGATGATTAATTATTAAAGGTGCCCCAAAATAATTTCCACAAGGCCTGTTTTTTCTCTTCCACGTGGCAGGGAAACTCAAGTCTGTGCTGGGGCTTCCTGCAGCAGCTGGCAACAGGCCCCACACCCCACCCTTTGATAGCAGTGGCAACACCAGGCAGCTTCAGCATCCACAGACCACAGACTACTGGACAGCGTGCCTTCACTGTCCTCAGCATCCCAGCTATCATTACCCACCCACTGATGATTTCAGACATCTCTCCACGTTGCTGATGTTTGCTACTGGTGAACATCACTAACTCACTGCAGCTCTGGTCCCTCTGTGCCACCACCCTCCCTTCAGAGAGATGCTCCATTCCTACAGTAAATACTACCCGAGGCCAATTCCAGAAGGCTTCCATAACATGGGGGAAGTAATCCCTGCTCTGAGTATACTCTCACCCTGCCCTATAGCTGCTTCTCAGACCATTACTACGTCCTTTGTAGGAATTTCTCCTCAGCATGGAGATGCCCAAATCCGTCCCACTTGATGTGTCTGTGCCAGGCGAGCTGCTCGCTCTGACGTGCATTGGCTGGCACAATACTTCACCTGCTGTCACATTGATCCAGCCTTGGTAGGGCCCGATGTTCCCTAGCCACCCTGCCATCTGCTGATGGGGACAGGCTGCTGTCTCCTCCCACTCTGCCAAGCAAAAATACGTGCACCAACCTAGTCCATGCATAGCTAAGCCAGGACTGAAACCAAATCACTCCTCTTGAGCATGCACAAAGGAGGGAAGGGCTCTCAGCTTGGAAAGCATCTTTGAAATCCAGCCAAGTAAACTAATTCTGGGCAAATTGCTTCCTGAGTCCAGGCCTGCCCAGACACCCATCCATTCATGTTTCACCAGTATGTTTGCTTTCTTCCATGTGGAAATTCTGGGTTGGTGGATTTGGCCACCTCTTCATGATCCTTGCATATCTAACCATCTAGCTACAGTATCCCCAGATCCTGGAAATATCTTCTTGGCAAGCGAACACAAACAAGCTCTCCAGAGACGGTGTGGTTGTTTCCATCCAGGAAACTTCACGCAGAGGTAAGACATCCCACCCCTGCCTGGCCCTCATCTGTGCAGTTTGGCTTCCTGGGCTCACAGCTATGTTTGTGTTTGTCGGGCACTTGGTAGGAGAGTCTACGGTCCCAGCTTCAGGTGCTCCAGACTATAGACCACCCTCATTCTTCCAGCTCCACAATACTCTCCTTCGGTTTCAGACCATGAGCCCTTATCCTTAAACAGCAACTTCTACCAGATGCCTGCAGAGAAGCTCAAACTCACTCATAAAACTCATAGCCAAACTATTCAACCCAAGATGCCAGATGTCCAGAAGAGCCCAGAATCACTGGGTTAACTCCATCACACAACCAACCTCCCTGGGCCCACGTCATCTAAATGTTTTATTCTAATGATATTACAGTCAGCCAGATGAGCTGGTGTCTAAGGTGCTTAGATAGAATTACCCAGAACTGCATTTCCCTTAAAGCTAGGCTCTGTGCTGGCCAGCCTGCCCCCCTCACCCTGCAAATGTGTGCCACAACAGGCAGAAAATCTGATGGGATGAGCCTCTAGAACCTGCCCTTCCCTGTCTGGATCCTGATTTTCCCAAGAATGGCACTTCCATGTACAGGCTACACCCAGCCCCTGGGGCTCACCAGCCCATGCCCTCACTCACAGAAGCCTTAGGGCAGCACATCAAACACTAGGTTGCTGCAAGTATGGGAGCAGCCATGCTCTGCATGCCCATCATCCTCGACCCCTTTGCAAGAGAGTAACTGGGTTAAGGTGTTGAAGTGGGTAGTTTGGACCTGATCCAGACAGAATAAGCTCCTGGAATCTCTCAGGAACTCTGCTCCCCAAAAGAGCCCCAAATTCCTCTGGGACAACATCTGCTGGCCCAGCAGCCCAGGTAACCCTGCTGCTGCTCTCTACAAGGCCACAACCCTTACCCAGCTCATCCCAGAGCTGCCGGCACTTCTCTGTTATGCCTGTCCCCTGCTGCCTCCATAGGGAGAGCCGAGGGTCAGCCATGAACTGCTCTGTTATCAGTGTCAGCATCCTGGCCCCGTTGGAGTCCCTCATGCGCAGCATCTCCCGCACCTGGAAAGGACAGACAGAAGGTCTGGTGAGACAAACCACGGTCCCTTGGCAGTGTTAAAGACAGGATCACCTGGCTGGCAGCCTGCAGCTCCCTCAGTCTGGGGATCCAGACAGCAAATACACTCATATGCGTATGTGCGTAATGTACACTCACACATTTTAACACTCATGCAATGGCTGTGATGTGGCTGGTTGGAGCCCAGCTGAGTAGCAGCCACAGTCTAGGGTGTGAAGAGGACAGGCAACCAAGACCATGAGAACATGGCCTTTCTGCAAAGAACCAGAAGAGCCCACAGGCTGGTGCCACCTCTCCATGGCCTCAGTAGGCTCTGCAGAGTTGGGCTTCTTCCCCTGGGTGCTTACACAGAGATGGGGGAAAGCCCTTCCTCATGCAGAGATCGTGGCAAGCCCGTTGCTTCGGATGAAGGGACCTGTCAGGAGCATGGATGAGAAAACCCGGGCCTGACCCACAGCCTGGATTACAACTGCCTGCTCTGCGACCGGGCAAGAAGGCACTGGAGTAGAGATTCCCAGCTGTGATGGGCACCACGCCAGGGCAGCCGGAGAGCTGCCAGGTACGTGACATGCCAAGCACAGAGGGCAGAGAGCAGAGGGCTCCTCCTCACCTTGGCAAACATAGAGTTGAGCTGCTTCCCCGAGCCGTAGTACCCTCCCTGAGATAGGAACAGCTTCACCTGCTCTCGGACCTGTTCCTCATCCAAATGCCAGCAGTTCTCATCATCGATGCTGGCCCCAGCAGTGGGGTCAGGAGCGCCTGTGGGGATGGAGAGGGAAGAGAGACAACTTTGTTTATAGCAGTAGGGTCAGCAGTTCCACCATCAAAAAGTGGACCTACCTCTATTTCACATGAACCCACCTCTATTTTAGCAGCTCAGGTAAGACATAGCCAAACAGGTTCCCAGGCAGAGCCCCAGCTTTCAGCATCATGCTCTCCTTCCACAGTGGTAGCAGCAGCCATCAGGAGGAATCCTCACCACAGGGTTAAAATCTATCCTTTCCTCTGCACCCCACAGGAAAGGAGGCTGAAGACCAACAGGGACCTGCCTTCCGCCAAAGCCTCAAGGGTGCAGGCAGCACAGCTGCAGAGCCCGGAGCACTGACTAACTCCAGGGATCACCTCGGGTGCTCCTTCTTCTGCTCCACATCACCATTTTGTTTAAGCATCAGTAAAGCTCCAATTCCTACAAGCCCTTCCTCACGTTAGGAACAAAGGTACCACTGCATGGGGGCTCCAGAGCCCCAGGTTAAACACCTGGTCCTGCCTCTCATTTCCATTAAGACAGGGGATCAGTCCCTATGCATCAGTGTACCTGACTGGGAGAGATCCTCTGCTGGAAAGAAAGAAGGATCAATAAACCTTCAAAGAGCAACCTGTTACCAGAGCACAGCCTTCAGCAGGCACACACATGTGTTCCCAGGCTGTATTTCATCTTTCAGATATTAAAAACAAAAGAAAAGAAAAGCACACACCAACCCAGAAGTGCTTTAAACAGCTTGGATCCACCTCCCCTTGCCTTACCCCTTTCAATTCCCATTTTTCCCCCCAAACACTGCCCTGGCTTCCTGGGCTCATGGGGGAAGGCAGCTGCACAGCTCCAGCAAGCAGCCACGAGCACAAACAGGAAAAACTCTGCTTTTTCGCTCCTCAATTTTGACTCCGACCCTGTAGAAACTCCTCAGAGAAAACCGGTGCCAAGGAAGCACCGGGGTGGCTCAGTTCCACTTTGGTCTGCTTTTCCTGTCTTGTCTCCCTTTCAAGCGAGAAAGACAGTGTGGGAAATGCGAGGTGCTGTACCAACAGCCAAGGGATGCTGTAGCCAACATGTTCCCAATTAAATCTTAATGATCTCTTCCCCACTTGACTGAGATGTAGCTGGGGAGCAAACATCTCTTTCACGCAGAAACAGTCTGGGATACTGTGCACGCCCCAGCCTCATGCATTTCCGAACAAGGAACTCAAACGCAATTCAGGAAAATCAAGCTCCAGGATGTCTGCTCAGCAGGATGACTGTTTTTTTCTGGCTTGTAAGAGGACATCAACCCAAAGGGTTTTTATCCTCCAGCAAAGGCTGAGAATGCTCCTGACCCAGTAAAGATACAGCTATTTGTATTTAATGTCCTTTACAAAATTCCTTTAATTTCTGCTAACAATCTCTGCCCAAAAGCAGCTCCAGCAAGCTGGAGGCGCAGCCTGCCCTGCGCTTGAAGGCATGGGATGCTGCTGCTGCTCCCTCTGCAGAATAATTTATAGACAACACAACCACATAATTGGGATGGGAGCTGAAGCAGCAGAAAGGAAATCACAGCCCCTGGGAAGAGCATGAGGGCTCTTGCCTACAGCCCTGTCGTAAGCCACAAGAGACCACTAAACCAGGACAGTCCATCCGGGCTATCTCAGCTCTTCCCTCCCCCAACCCTGTGCTTATCTCACAGATAAAAAGCAGACAAGCCAGCGATTATCCCCTATCAGGAACCGATGACTAATCTGTCTACCACCAGCACTTATCCGGCCCCATTGCCGAAGTATCCCAGACACTCTTGCTGTTAACATTCTCCTCCTTGCCATCCTAGTCACTGCTCCCAGCTGCAGCTATCCAGACCAGGCAGTCATCGCGGATGCCTCTACAGGGTCACCTGCCAACATCTCGAAGGGCCAAGAGGGCCCCGATGCCTGGGACGACCCATCTCACTTAAACTCAGCTCCTCCTTGCTCCCTCGCTGAGGTCACAGCTAAAGGTTGAGGAGTTAGCAAGCTGCAAAGGTGGCTGCCTTTATTTGGAGTTCCTAGGTCTCCCCTCGGCACTCGCTGCTCACACGTAGCGTGAGCGGTGGAAAGCCCAAGCGGCGAGGAAAGCGGCGAGGAAAGCAGCGAGGAAAGCAGCGCGCAGCTAAATAAAACCTCCTCCTCCCACGCAACACATTGAGCACTTCACACGTTGGGGTTCGGGCCGCCACCAAATTAGTAACGCGCCTCCCGCGCCTCCAAACAAAGCCCAAATTTGCTTGTAAATGCGTTTTGCTCTCCTATAAAGGATTCCGAGGGAGGTTGTAAGCGCAGATCCCCACACGTGCGGCGCAGCCCGGCAGATAATGGGCTGCCCAATTACACCGGGGAGCTGGATAAACATTTAAGAGCAAACAACGGGATTTGTGCCGGGTTTAAATATTAATGGCAGGATTTGTCCACTTCCCCTTGCCAACGTTCACACCATGGGGGCTTCGACAGCGGCATGCTGTGACGCAGTCGATGAGTGATTCCATGTCTCGGCTCCAAAGGAGCAGGGAACGGCATGTAAAACAGCCCAGTGCCTGCGTAACGCATTTCTCATATAGCAGCATTCCTGCTCCAAAGAGCCCTCTTTCAGATGTGCTGGATTTTGGTCCTGTTGGAGTCAGGTTTAAGGAAAATGCACATCTTCAGTGGAAAGGGCATTTCACCAGCACCATTTACACTGGCTGTAGAAACAGAGATAAAAATGCAATCCATCATACTCCCAAACACATCCCCCCCCCTCACCCCTTCGAGGCAGGCTTGGAGTTTAACTGTTTGAGAGCCAAGTGAAACACCTTCAGGTGGATACAAAGGACTGAAAAAGGAGGACTGGAAAAATCTACAAATTAGCAAACAGAGCTTAGCCAGACACTGAAAATTCAACACCTTGCTCACAAATTAGCTGCTCGACAGGAAGAAAACAAAAGACACTCCCTGACTGAAAAGCAGCAGGTGTCCAGAACTGAGAAGGTGATGAGACCTTGTGAATCGTGCAGAGGCATTGGTACAGCCCCAAACACAAGCTACTGACCCCAAGATGGTGAGATATGTCAGCTGGGCAGTGTGGGAAGCACTCCCAGAGCATCTCACCCAGAGCAGGAGCAAAGTCACAAATTAAAATAGGTAATTATTATTTTCAACCAGTGCCTGCAGCTGATAAGCTGATGGTAAAAGCAACCCAGGGATGCAGGTGGCTGTCCTAGCATCTCCCTTGAAGTTGTCTCGGTGAACTGTGCTCAGCACCCGCTGGTAGCTCAGGGCCTGGACTTGGTGGCCCTGGGGTCAGCAGTGTGAAGGAGGGCTCTGCCAGGCAGCCAAGTCACAGCTGCCTAGAGCAGGGCTGGCCGTCGTGGTGGCAGTTCACAAGGGCCATCTCATGACTACACGTGGTGGCATTGCTGAACGCCTCTGGGCTGACTCGCCGGCGTCCAGAGAGAAAACAGACAAGAAGGAACAGCTCAGGGCAGGGGGTGGGGAGGACATGGACAAGTAAACAAACAGCAGAAAACCTTGGAGAGAAAATAACCAGGCACCAGAAAGGAAATGAACTCCAAGAGGAATTAAAAATAGCAGCAAAGCGAGAAGTAAAGCTCCACCGAGGATCACAGCTCTTTTTCAAGGGGAGGGAGGTTGGATGGAGCCTCCAGGGCAACTGACAGCGATGGGATAAGTGAAGCTGGACTGGCTCCCAGCACAGTGGCCTGGAGCTCTTGGGTCCAGCTGGTACCAACATCAGGTCCAGCTGTCTTTGGAAGCCACTTGTCAAGCCCCACACAGGTGGTCTGGGGTCATCTGGCACTCCCAGCAGCTCTCAAAGACAAGAGAGAAGGGCTGCCAACAGGGACTTTCTCTCCAGCACTCAGGTGTGTTATTTTACTTTGAATTCCCATCAGCTCAGCAAACCAGAACATGAATCCCCTGGAGACCTGACCTTCTCCTCCTCCCCAGTAGGAAGGCAGAACTTAAAACCAGTGCTGCCCTCCAGATGCTGCCTGCCATGGGATCATCTCAAAGAAAGACCACCTGAGGACTTCTCAAGCTGGCTTAGCACAACAGGACAAGCAGACAGAGACTTCCCACACAGTCCACCAGGCAGTCAACTTGCTGTGCACAAGGCACAAGACGTGCCAACAGATAAAGGATAGGATTAGCCCAGAAGCTGAAGGAAGGGCTCAAGGTGGTCAAGAATACATATGAGATAAAAGAAGCAGAGGGGTCCTTAGGGCTCTTGATAAAAAGCTAGTTTTCCTATGCCAAAGCCTGAGAGACCATCCCACTGAGTTTTCTGAAGATCCTTTCCTCCAAAGAAGCTCCAGAGACCATGCAGGACCACAGAGGCCCCTTAAGTGATTCACACAGACTTTTTGCTGGCTCATCCTCAGAGGAAACTTCTCCTGAACTGTAAGACAGCAGAGGTTTTATGACTTCCCCCACTTCTGGCTGAGAGCATCCCAGGCCTTTTGATGGCATCAGGTGAGCACCACAGACACTGTCACTCACTGGTGTTTCTGTGGGGCAGACACACCACCCCAACCATGTCTCCAGTGCTAAGGGCAGCAGCTTTCTTTGTCACATCCAAGTACTGCTCAAGCAGGCCAAGTTACCAAGCTGCAAACCCCAGGCCTACCAAAACCTCCTGCTCCTTACCCAAGGAAGCAGTAGACTGCACTGATGATACACAAAGGGTATTTCTAAGCCACAGATCTTCTAGGCCCACAGGTCAGTCCTCAGAGCTGCCCCTCCATGCCTTTAGGCTTCTAATTGAATAATTTAATGGCCACCATCTCTGGCCCTTCAGTGGTTTCTATCAGCCTCTTCGCCCTCCCTGGCTACAGATGCTTTTGCTCTTAAGAAGAACCTAGTGTTAGCCCAGACACCCCAGTTAGGTTCAATGGATGTATTTCAGACAGCAACTGACTTTTCTGTACATCACATACCAGTCTCATGTTCCTCATAAAATAAATTTGAGTAATTCCCTACAAGCAGGCATCAAAACACAGGAGGAGACAAATGGCACCTCCCAGGTCTGCTGGATGGCTTGGACCCTGCACACTTGCTGCTGCACGGTGCTGGATCCCCAAGACAGCAGAAACCCAGCACTGCTGTTAGGACTCATTGGTGATTCCAAATTCCTCCTCTTCCACACCGCTTGCATTTGCATCCAAAATCTCCCTCTCTGCCTACAATTCCTATTTCAGCAGTTTTTCACAGCCCTACCTTCTCATATAGCTCCTGGCCCTCTCTGCAATGCCTCACTGGACCAAAGCAATCACTCTCTGTTCCTCATTCGCACTTCAGAACATGATATTCTTTCCATGTTTCATCCTGACAGAGCATGGAATCTCCACTGGCAAAGCTGCACCTATTCTCAGTATATCCCACCATGGTGGCCCCGAGCCACTTCCTCAGCTGGCATTTTCCCCAAGCCAGGCTGACCCCATGGCAAATCAGAGATGATGGGGGGAGCAAAGTGCCACGGTGGCCTCCACCAGATGTTCTGTTAAATCCAAATTCTCCCAGCTGCAAGTCCTGGCTGCCACCAGCAGCCACCCTACCAGGAAAGGTCAGGCAGCCATAAGCAACATTTGCAGGCACAACGACAACCTTGCAGCCTTGCTCCATGCCAGACAGCCATGCCACTGACTTTGTCCCCCAGCAGGAACACACTCAGGAAGGGGACACAGCAGCACTGAAACCCACCCCAGTCTCCTCACTCCAGCTGCCACTTCAGACACCGAGCATGGAGGTGTCAGACACGTGAGACGCTCTTGCAGTGAGCCTGCTGCCCTTTGCAACCAACTATGAGAGCAGAAACGTGACCCACTTAAGCAGGCAGAGGTCAAGTGGGGAGCAGAGCAGCAGGCACACCGAGGCTCTCTGCTCAGATTGAATCCTTTGAGAACACGCGAGTGCCTTGGCTGCGCTCCGAGACTCCATCATTACTGGATAGTTTGCATTTCCTTCTAGGAAGGCAGCCGGGAGGAATGGCATGTGGTGCACAGCCCGCGGCTACAGGCTCCTGCAAGGAACAAAGCCCTGACACCCTGAGATGAGCCTGCCAGACAATGGCCTGGAATTTTCTTAGCTGCTCAGGCTGCAGGAGTCGGGGAAGAATGAGCAACCTTGAAAGCCTTGCTTTACAAAACCAGACCGTCCCCTTGCACAAGGGGCATTTTCTCAGCCAGCCTGGAGTGCTCCTGAGGAGCAGAATCACCTCCTCCATCTTACGTGCTCACCACTGACATAGAAGGTGCAGCCCTTTCAGTAACCAGAGGCAGGTGGGGAAGACTCGACACTGATCTGAAGCTCTACAGGGGAAAGAAGAAAGGATTTCTGGAGAGACCATTCTTGCTCTAAGGTGAAATGATCTCAGATGTCCAATGCACACACTGGGTTACTGTTTGGGCTGCAGAAGACAGCCTGCCAAAAGCCACCTTGGTCTTAAGCTCAAGGTTAAAGAAGATGTGACCCCCGAGGGTCTGAACTAGACACAGCCCAAAACATGCATATAACACACAAAGCTCTAAGTAAAGCATACTTTGAAGAATTTAAAATCCAAGGATCAGTAACTCCTCATGAATGTGTGAACCACAGCTGTGAAGGGCAAATCAGGAGAGAAAGTTGCATCCCTGTCAACTGGAGCCCCAAAATCACTCCCATATACTCAGCCACATACACCTGCAGCCCTTGCTCACCCTGTGCTTGTTGCTCAAGCAGCTGAGCAATGCTGTTGTAATGTGGCTGTACTTCACTGCAAGACAAGGAGAGCAAAGCTTACAACACTCTCCAGGATCAGGAGCTGAAGCCCTGGACAACATCACTCTGAACTTGACTGTGAGGTTTTTTGAGTCTTCCTTTTCACAGGATGCAACATCTGTGAGTTTTAAATCATTTTCAGATCACCTTCAAATCATCTCATCTTAAAGCTGATCTACATCCTCCTCCATGATGAGACAAGGCTGTTTGCAGAGGTGTCTACTCACTCATGACCCCAGCTAGGCAGCCACATGGATGTCAGAGAGGTGCCACCTTCTGCTGGGTAAATCAACATATATCTGTCACCTCACCTCAAAAGCACATGAATTTGCATGAGCCTAAAGGGACAGAGGATTTTTGCTTTCAGTTTTTTGTTTTGTTTTAAAACCACTCCTAAAAACAAGAGGCAAATATTGAACCAGAGCCAACATCTGTGTCTTTCTAACACTCTCAATCACCAGCCTTTTGCTGACTCTAGAGCAATAAATACTCAGAGCCTTAAAAGCTTTTCTCCAATCTGCTTAGGAGAAAGCAGCCTCAGACAATGGCCAAGAAGGGATCTTGCCCAACCTCAGCTTCAGTAGATCATCTCAGGGAGGGAACAGACCTCACCAGATTCTTGCAGTACCACAGCTCCTTATTATTTCCTAATAATAAGGAAATAATATGAGAAGAAAATGAGAAGCCCCCTCCTGCAAAAGCCAGTAATTTAGAGCACAACCACAGATGCAGATGTGGCCCGGTGGAGGAGACAAAAGTCTCTACCAAGGTAGGAGAAGGAATAAACAGATAGAGGGAGGCGGAAACGGCTAAGATCAGAGCTGCCATCACCCTTGTGGAGGAGGGAGACCTGTGGTCTCACCTCTACATGTGGATTCAACCAGTCCAGATCCTATTTTAGGCTGCATATGGGGTTTTTCATCTTCAGAGCACTTAACAGGCATGTGTTAATCCCCGCAACGCCCTTCCGTGGCAGATAAGTGTTTATTATCTCTGCTCTACAGCTGGTGGGACAGGCACGGTGGGGAGTGCCTCATTGTTGCAGACCCTGGGCAACCTCAGTTCCTGGGCCCCTTGGAAAGACACAGCAGGAGTGCCTGGCTTGGGCTGATGAAGGGAGTCTCAGGGCAAGTCCCCAAGGAGTCTGGGTCACCTCCTGGGCCAGTGGAAAACCAGAGCAGGGCTGGGATGGTCATCATCCCTCAGCCAGTGCTTTCCAGAGGATGAAATCAAAAGCATCTTCCAAACAAAGCCCCAGGACACATTCCTGCTGCCTTTGTGCAGTAGGTCAGGATAGCAGCACTCATTTATTATGAACAAATTAACGCCCATGGAGATTAAAGCTTTATCTCCCACAGGCTCAGCCACATCTGACTTAGCAACGTGCAGGGCTGGGCTGAAACCATGTCCTTGCATGCTGGAGGAGCCATGCCTCCACTGCATCCCCTGCTCCTCAGGGTCTCAGAACTACGTCCTTCTGTGTTGGAGACTAAATGTCCTCCGTTCTTTCACCTTTGGCTTCTCCAGCCTGCTCTAAACTGTGCCTTGCACACTGCCAGCCTGTCTTCTCTCCCTTCTCTTGACTGTTGAAGACAGTGTTTGACACACAGAGAACACAGGGCAGAATGGGGACACACGGCCAAAGCTGATACAGTCCCAATATCCATTAACATCAGTCTGACACTGCCATTTCTCTCTGTGCAACAACAGACAAACACTGCAAAACAAAGGTCACCATTGTCAGTAAGAAACCACCACCCTAGCCCCAGATGCAGTGAATCAGTGCTGAGACACCCAGGGGGCAGGCAGGAATTACCATGCACTTGGTTGATCTCCGAGTTGGATGAGAGGATCTCATCAGCCAATTTCTGGGCAGTGGGCAGCACCTCAGTATGGTGAGCCGTGATCAGATACTGAACAAACTTCTGAAGCTGGTCCCTGTTCATCTGGAAAAGGGTCTCTGAGATGGGAAGACGGAGTTTGACCTGGTCTGGCTTGCGGATCCTGTACAGTGAAAGCGCCACGACATGGGCGCAGTAAAAAATGTCCTTGTTCCCACAGCCGCATGTTACTGAGGTGATTTTGCAGCGGTCGAAGCTGATGGCCACTTTGTAAGTCATCTCTGGTTCTGTCGCGGTTGCTGGCTCCGTTACTGTCCCACTGAGGTGGAACCCTGCAGAAGGAGAGGAGAAAAGAGAAAGATCACATCAGCTTCGCTCAAACCACGACCGCCCGTGCAAACTCCGGGAGGAGAACAAGGCAGCCACGGCTGCTGATGTATCGCTATGTCAAGGAGCGCACAACCCAAGGCATGCCACCCCACTGGCTTGCACCCAGTAACACCCAGCCCAAGTAGGAACACACTTCTGCATCAACACACACGTGTAGCCAGACTCATCGGCGAGTTTATTTAACAGTCAAACCCTCAGGGGAAGAGCAAAGCTGCTCAGTTCCCATTTGTTTAAGAGTCTCTCAGACTGTTTCTCTCCTGGGAGTCATCTTCATCCACACCTCCCTCCCGCTGAATTTGCAACTCACATGAGCAAGGGCTGGCAGAAAAAAGGCTGCATTTTCTTTTCTTTAATGAGGCAGACAAAAAAGCCCTCACCAATTAAATGCAATGCCACTCTAACTTCACTAGCTCAGCCAGGTAGAGTACTTCAGGGCATGGACAAAGCTCTGAACTCTTCCACAAAGAGGAAACAAGGAGCAGGAACAGACCAACATACAGCCTGAACCATGGGCTGCAAGGAAACTGTTTCTTGAGCTCCACAACATTTGCTGCGAGCCCTTGAGCTTTCCCCAAAACACTGCTGCCAGAGAGCCAGCCGCTCATTGGCACGATCTGTGCACAGGGCTACAGGGACAGCCCAAACACATAAATGTTACAGTGGTCCTCACAGCCCCTACCCTGCTGGAGGGCATGAACAATGTAAAAGAGTCTCAACAAGCCTCAAATACAGGTGACGAGCGGGAAATGAGCTCAGAAAGTCCTCGGGTTCAAGGTCCAAGTGGCTGCATCAAGACAGCAAAGGATTAAGACAGTAAGAAAAAAGGCTGGATGTCCATTGACCCCAGTCTCAATGCCCGAGGAGGCCTTCTCCAGGAGCTGGCTGCTGAGGAAGTTCAACACTTTGCACTTGCCCAGACACATGAAAAAGAGGCTATCTTTGTTTCCCCTGTTCATCTGTCTGACTCCTGCATTGCTAGCTAGCATGTCCAGGGCCATGCACTGCCCCCATAGCAGAGCTTAGCATGGTACCCAGAACCTAGTGGCTTGCCCATCCCGGCCCTCTTCCCCGAAGAGGACGCTTACTTCTCTCTGTGCTATTGCAACCTTATTAAGCCCATGTTCATACAGAGGTCCCTGTGGAACCTGCAGTCTCCCAGGAGAAGGCAGCAGACAGCTGAGAGCCCTACAATTAGCAACAGAAAAGGAGAAGGGGTGGGGGGGCGAAGATTAAAATACATTAACTGTATCAAACCCTTGTGCATTTGCCAGCTCTCAGCAGGACTTCCCGAGACAAATTCTACCAGAGGTTTTTAATAAATGGCATCAAAACCAGCTATTCACTGCCAGTCTCTTTAAAGCCACGCCAAAACCCACATTCAAATCTGATTAAGCATCAAGGAGGTCTGTTTTTACTTTGGCATAGGGCGGGGGAAAGCAGACCTGTTCTGCTGTCATCACCCAAACTCCACCCCACATGGCCAGCGTAGCAGGAGGGGAGGGATGGACAACCCTGCACTACCCTCTCGTTCACACGGTGCCGGCAGTGGAAGCACAACTACTGGAGGTGCCAGGTTCAGCGCTGCAGGAGTGGTAAAGCCAAAGGCTGACGAAACCCCCCCCCCCCCCGCCCCCTGTTCCACATGAATCCATCCTCCAGCAGCCAAACTATATAAATCCTGAGGATAAACTCCAAAGTGTTTATGTTTTACCACTTCTCTGGTCTGCAGTGCTTGGCAGGCAGCTCCAACTCACTGCCAGTTTCTCCCTAGTTTACTTTTGCACAACTGAAGGGACTGGAAGCCAGGTTCTTGAGCAAGAACGTATGCACATATGCGTGTGCACACCCGCAGGCACATACGCACATCAATGTGCAACCCTCTACGACAAACTACTGGCCATAAGCACTGCCTGGAAATGCTTACTTCAGCAGGATCATGGGCCAGACCCCACTTGGGGCAAACTGGCACAAGGCTGGAGAAACACACTCAACTGAATAACCTGTTTCAGACAGGTGTTACGTCTGAAAATACATCAGCGTTAGTCTGAATCCACCTCCTCAGGACAGGAAATTTGTCCAGATACTTCCCAGGTTGCTCTGATACACCCTAAAACTGTGCTTGCCCATGCCCTCTGAGAGCTGGTCCTCACAACTCACAGCCAGAGCCTGCACACTGAACAGAACTGTTCAGTCTGTCAGCAACTGCCATCTTCATTTGCCACTCAAGCCCTAAGTCAAGTGTTGGGTTAGATATTATCCCTGGTGGCAGCAGGTCTATTTAAGATAAATTAGGAACTGTGTACAAAACATTTATCAAAAGCTTAGTCGTGATGAGGGGGAGAGAAAGGAGCTGGTGTGAACAGAGATGTTATTTGGCAATGTTTACATCAATGGGAGGTCAGCCTGAAATACCATGCCACGCCCTGCTCTGCAGCCAGGTCTGCATCCCAGCATCTGTGGGTGCTGAGTATGCCAGACCAGCAGCAGCAGGTATCACCGTCCCAGAAAGGATTGGTGGTTAAAAGGGAGCTTATGGTGTGTCTGTTCCATTATCCATCAAAGCACTCACTCCTGGTCCACACAAGAAGCTAGAGGTCACTCTGGAGAAGGACAGCTGTCACCCTACCCTCCTCTTCATCCATCTTGCATCCATGAGGCAAGCAGTACCGACACTCCAGCAAAGAGAAACACAGCCCTGGATGCAGGTGTGGAGTCTGGGTAGCACCAAGAGCAACACCACTCTCCTCTTTGTCCTCTCTGTGTGTTTCAATTTCAGATGCTCCTACAGCTAAGTGCTTATCTAGTGCTTCATCTTCTGTTCCTTAACATAAGCTAACTTGGTGTTTGATTTGCTGCCAGCAAAGTGACAGTGCCAGGACTTGAAAACCATAGAAGAGACATATTATGCCCCACTGGAGACTAGGTTTGCCCCTCCAAAATTACATTGCCTGCTCTCTGCCCCAATACAGCCCCCCTTCCTTTTACCATGGCTGCTTCCCAGTAGATGTGTCTCTGATCCAGGTTGTGAACGAGTTGAGTGTTCATCTCTGCCCCAGAAAGAGCACAAAAAGGTGCCACAAATGTTCACAAGCACACAGGGTATAATGAGCACATCTCCTTCCCAATCCCACTTAACCATCAAAAGGGAACAAAACACCAGAGCAAGGACCTTGCATTAGTACTGCAGGACATTGTGCCTTTGATTTAAGTTAAAACAGACCCTATAAATGCCCTCTGGAAGATGGTGAGCTCCACATCAGTGACACTTTCAAACCCACAAGCTGGGCAACACTCTCCTTTAGAGCTGATAAACCCTGTGGGCTGGGAGGAGCACAGATCCAGAAGACATCCCTGGGCTCTGAAACAGAGGATCAAGCCTTTACCAGGAACACCAGTGCAGGAGACTTCGCTATTAAGAGAAGACTGTTAAGACTTCAACAGAAGTATCTTTAGCCAAGATGGAGAATTCTTTGATCTTTAAATCTACTCAACCAAAAGGAGCTTTGCAATTCTGTAAGATCAGCCAGAGTCTTTCAGCTGTGCATTTTTAGGCCAGATGTCCACAAGCTACTCATCAGGAGAAAATACTCGCCTGCCCTGCAGCTCCAGTTCACCATCAGGGTGACTGTGGAGATTGCCTAGTTTTGGGTCATCCATCAAACCACTGAAGATAAAGCAAATGGTCAAGCTTACATTGTAACATCTGAAGTTCAGAGAGATGCAGACCACAGGTGGAAATTTAAACTCCAGAAATAAGCACAACCCTGTTTCATAATCATGTCATTGAGAGCCCACCAGTGTGAAGAGGATGAGGGAGAGGAAGACCTCGCAGGTACAACGCTAGCCGGGAACTCAAGAGCTCAGCTCTGCTCCCTCTGGCAGCTGCTGCTCACAGTCATCCCCCAGATTTCACACTACACCCCAGGCAGAAGTCACAGTTGTCATTCACAAAGTTGTGCCATTTGGAAGAATTAGCTCCCTCTTCCCAGGCACAGTACTCACTTGACATCCATGAAGCCTTAGTGCAATTCTGCCAGGGAGGAAGTCTTCATGCAAGAGCAGCCATCTCTAGGACCTAACCCTGGACCAGCAGAGACCATCTGAAGTTGCTGCATTGGCACTGCTGTGCAAGAGGATGGGGATAGGTAGCACAGGGAGCATTTCTTTAGGAACATTTCTTTATGCCACTGTGGCTCCTCTGCAAGCTTTTCTCAGTCTTTCTGGAAACCTCAAAGCAGAGCAAGGAATGGATCTGCAGAGGGAAACACACAACCACATCCACTTCCCTCAGCAAGGACTCAGGGATGCAGCCAGACACTGTACATAAAGAACTCACCCTCACATTTGGCTATCAAAACCTCAAGTGCCCTCCTAGCAACAGACTGATATATTTGGGCAGCCTCCATTAGAAGCAATGTGATGGAAAGTCCAACCACGCAGCTTCCTGAAGGCACCAGCCGCATCCTCTTGCATCCTGGCCAGAGAGGGGCAGCTTCAGCAGACAGTGTCTTGGCCCATCACTGCTCTTGTGCCCAGTGCTCAGCTCCCAGGACTTCATCTCTAGTTAGACTAACTCCTTCATGGCTGTATTTGGGCAGTTTTGCCTTCAGACAGGCAGGAGCTCTGCAAAACCAAATGGGAACAAATACAGGGATATTTATGAGGCTCAGCAGACAGAGGAGGTAAACTGAAATCCTCAGTGCAAGTTCATATACACTAGGTTAACATGACCCAAATATATATTTTTGTTTTAAATTTCCAAACCACAGCGGAAAAGTATTTTAAACTGAAGCAATTCCAAGCTCTTTAGTGATTAAATGGACTGCAGCTCCAGCTCCTAGTGGAAAAACCATTTGTTTTTCCACTGTGTGAAAGCCATAACTAGCAACGAATAATTGCTGCACCAAGTGTTATTTATAAGCCCTTCTTGGTCACATTTCCGTGTCTCAAAACAGCAGCTTTCTAAACACGAACTTAAAATCGGTCAATATTTGTAAGGCAGACAGCATCCGCGGGAGGAAGGTGTCAGTGCGCTCACGCTGTGGGAAGCGGAGGTTAGTAAAATGCCCCAAAGCTTTCCAGTTTCTAGATCAATTCCTCCAGCCGGCTGATGCTGACAATTGCTCAGTCCCTGACCTTGCAGTTGGAAAGGAGATAGGCTCATGAACTCATTTGCACATGACAATGCTCCAGCAAAGTGAATCATCTGCCTCCGATAGTAACGGAGAGTACAACGAGCCCCAGCCCTCCCGGGCTCCATTCACCAGCTCGGGGCTGGCCTTTTGTGCTGCCAGTGCAAGAAAGACTCCGCTGAAGATGTGTGCAATTAAACCCACTTTTCTTGTTGCTCTTTTGATTCGGCACAGCTCAATGAGAGGCACCCTAGGCAGGTGTTGTCACACACAGATAAAATGTGCCTTTTCAGAGCACTGGCAGACAAAAAGAAAGAGGATAAGGCTGAATCAATTGCCATTTCTCCCTTGCAAAATAGGCAATCCAGGCTTCCAGCGAGTCAATGAGTAGAACTGGTATGAGTTCACATCCTCCTTCCTCCCCAGAGTGTTTGTTTGGGGTTTTTTTTGTTTGTTTTAGGGTTTTGTTTTGTTGTTTTGGTTTTGGGGTTTTTTTTGTGATGGCAGGTAAAGGTGTTGCCATCGAGTGAGACCTTGGCAGGGATGAAGGAGGCAAAACGATGGCTGGCTGGGAGGATGCTGCCCCAGCAGAAGCATGGCTTCTGCTGTGTTTTCCCCTCACAGTCCTCCTCCTCTTCAGCCCCCACCATGGCTTTCCTGGTCATTGCCACTCTGGAAAAGCACCTCTGCCTTTGCAGAGCTAAAAAAAAACCACTTATAGCCCATTACGTGCCTGTGGCTAAGATGATTTTGAAGAAGCCATAACAAAGGAATATATTTGAGGTGAACAGGCTGCACCATACCTGCAAATACCTATAGCCTCAAACACCAAATACCACGGGTTTAAGAGAAATGCAGTCCCTCCAGGTAGGCCAGGGAAGAAGCATGAGCTACAGCTGTAAACAGAGGAGATGCAAGTGAGGCTGTTTGTGCTGGAGGGAGCTGTAAGCTCCTCTGAGCAGCTGAGTAAGCTGGAGGGACGCTCTCTCTGCCATCTGCTCTGATCCCACAACACCTCCTGCAAATGAAGAGTCAATCCTCTGGTTTCTATCCGTGTTAACCTCTAATCAGCCAAGAGGACCAGCCTCTGCCTTGCTCTTTATCCAAGTCAGTTAATGCGTGAAGCACACCGCGCTTCCCATCTGCTCCAGCATTACTGGAGTTAAAGGACAAAGCCATTTCCCTGTCCCAAGCATTCACTTACACAGATGCCCTTGTATTAGCTCAATTTCCCAGTGATTTCCATTATTACCCTTACGAGAGATCTCTAGTGTTTGTTTATCTAGGAGTCTGAAATGAAGGGTTTTGATTCCCCTCCCTACCCTCTCAGAGGGTGGCTGGACCGAGGCTGTGCTCCAGATGACTGGTCCAAATCTGTGACATTTCTCCCCAGCCTGGTGTGCTCTTTGTTGCCGACCCAAACATGAAGACCCATTTCTGAGGGTCTTTGTTGCTAGTCCCAAAGCCAAGACCACCTCTTCCAGTATCACCTTCCACAGCTTTCTGCCACTCACCAGCAAATGGGTTTTCAATCTACCCAGATGCTCAGCCCTTGGCTCCAAAGACACACGGTTTGGAGGAGGAAAGAAAAGACACAATCAGTTGTATAGCTTAGACTGATTTCTTCTGCTAAGATACAGCCCCGCAAGCTGAATTCCACTGCTCACAGTTCAGATCTAACACAAATCAACCCAAATGCCATTTTTGCAGCAGTATGTAGGCTTAAGCAATAGAAAGGGCTTGAAGAGAGGATAAGTTCACTGCATCTTTGCTAACATGTGTTGCCCATGTAATAACTGGTGGCAAAATGCTATCAAGTCTCTTCTCTTTACTTCTACAGTATATCTTAAGAGTAAGCTTGAATATAAAGAGCTTTATTAAAGCTGTGAGGAACCAGAAAGAAAAGGATGCAGTAGAAGCAGTGAACACACCATCGCTATGTCAAGGGAGAAAAGCAACACACCTCTGTGACCATCTCAAAACCTTTTCTCTCTGCATGAGCAACTGTATCTGAACAAGGAGCAAACACGGTTCCTTGTTACACCTCAGATGTTTCTCAACAGTTGCAGGGTTATCTTCAAGCATGAAAGGAAACATCCATGGGGCGGAAATTCACTGTTGCTGGAGTCTCTGGCTTGTGCATCAGTGGAGGCTACCACAAAGCAGACCCAGCCCTGTGCTGTCACCACCCCAGCTGCCTCAAAGAAACTGATGGGAGATGCCAAAACTCACACGCAAGGCTGAGCTAGGGTCATCTCCCAACTTCCATGGAGCCACCCAGATTTCCAACAGCTGAGAAACTGGCTTCTAGCACATAAAAGAGTTTTCATTAGAGAATGCCTCTTATCTCTCCATGCAAGTGTCATCACAAAGGGATCACTGATATTCACTGCAGTCAAAAGCATGCAAAGCAGTACTCTTCCCTCTGACATCATTTTCTGTGTGGTGATTCACATAACTCTTAGCCCCAGAAAACCATAATCCTGACCCCTAAAACAGAGGGCCTCCCATGCTGGAGTCCATAACTTCTTTGTCCTGGCTTAAGGGCTCACTCTGGAGTACAGTCTTAGTTAAGACTCCTCCAGAGCCATGGACATCCTTTCCTTTCTACATATCTGCTCCCCTTGCTGACCTGCTTTTCCATGATGTGGCCTCTCCCCCACACTGGCAGTTTTTCCAGGTCTTAGTCTCAGGCTGGACAGTAGCTTTGGATTTTCTTTCCAAACAAGCAAAGATAAATGGCATTCAATGCACATTTTGCAACTTAAAGCTGCCTTTGCAGCAAGTAATCTCAAAACCAAAACCTAAACCCAGTCCACCAATGGGGAAAATCAAAACCAAGCCTGAGAGCCACCTGACTTGTTTTTTTCCCACATTTTTGATTTTGCAGAAGGCAGAACTAGCTGGCAGCTTAACAAGGACCAGAATCAAACCAGGGCACCACACAGCAATGGAGGGAAGCAGGACATCACCCTGATCCTCCCTGAGACATCAGACCTTAAAATAGCAGCTCCACAATTCATAGGGAAGTTATTAGTTCTAATTTTCCTGGCCCTCAGAAGCCTTCTGAGGGACTGATGCAGCCTAGATTCAGCATGAGAATCTGCTCCAAATTCTTCCCAAAAAAGACATTTTTTTTCCCACTAAGAATAGCTCTTTTTTTTTCCTTTTCTTTGAAGGGGGGATAAAGTCTGACTTTCTAAGTTACTTGCAATGTTGCAAAATTAACATTACATTTACAAAGCATTTCAACAGCATTTGTGGTAATGGCCTCAGCAACAGATTTGCTGAAAAGGCCAATTAACTTCCTTCTGAAAACCTCACTTTTAAGCATAGAAAAGGGCTCTGCATTGAAATTGCTCTCATGAAGTGGAAAAACCTTTAAGATGACACCATTTTGCCATTTCTGCTCTCCAGCCCCCGTTCAGCGGCTGGGCAGAGACCCCAGGAGCAGTTCCCTCTCTTGCCAACTTTTTAAGCACCCACTTACAATGAACAGTCCTCTCTCTCTTTTTTTCCCCCTCTATTGAATTTCCTGAAGGAGATCACAGCCAAATATGTTTTTATATTGTAGAAATACTATTGAACAGCTTACCTCACTACAGTAGCTTCACAAAAACTTAGTGGTTTCCTTCCACCCACCCTTCCTCCCCCCCAGACCAATAAAGCTTAAAATTTGGAGCTTATTAAGGAAACTAACTACTCATTGCAGAATGAATTATTCTGCAATTGCTACTCCAGATCAGCCTCCCCTGTAAACAATTTATTCCAGAATCATTTTGGGAAACTTTGTGAGACTTTAATTCCAGGACAGGAATTCATTCAAACAGCTACTGCACACCAGAGCTTTGTGCCAACCCTGACCAGAGCAATCTCTGAAGAGGAAGTTTAGAGGTAGTGTCAAGCTTGCAAAGGTTGGTGCTGAACTTCAGCGTCCAGGAAAAACTGAGGTAGACACCTCGATGCCACGTGGAAAAGATTTCTTCCAGCTCTCAACCCAAAAGCTGCAAAGTGAGAGGAACCATCTAGTGAGAGGTTGGAGTACATTGTATCAGGAGCTGTAACACCTGCCCTGTGGCACGGGGGAAAAGAAATGACTCTTCTCCCTGAGCTCTCTGCACAGAGCTGAGAAAAAGCGAGCTGTACAGCGGTGTCCAGCAGGACCACGCTCTGCAGTGGGGACACACTTGCTGCCACATTGTGCTTCCCACATCTCCGCGCTGGTTCTGCTCTTTTCCCTCAAAACTCTGTCTGCATATTGAGGCCCCCAACCCCCTGGTGGTCCATCACATGAGAGATGCCAGTGCTTACTCAGGTCTCTAGGGGCTCACAAGGCTTTTATCTGTCATACATGTGAAGCATGTTGAGGGTAACTGAGAGGCACCAGCTCTGACAGTGAAGAGACCTGCAGAGCATTGAAGTGTGGTAGTTCCCAATCCCAACTCCACCTCCTGGTAGGTGAGTTTTCTGCCTCTTACACAAAGATCAGGTTTTTGTTTTGTGACCTCTAGTCCTACCAAACTATACAACACACTTAAAACTACGCAACTACAGAGTCAGCTACATGGAGCCCAGAGGCTCGCCAGAGCAGAGCAGCTGGACTCCTTGCTGTCTCCTGAGCACAGCCACTTCCCTGTGTCCTGCAAAATCACAGAAGGGATCCCTGATACATTGTCCACCATCAATCACAAAGATCAGCACACTTCAAAGGAGAAGAGCAGGACAGCGTGTTCAGGCACTGTAAGAAAAATTCAAGAGGGACAAGATCAGTTCAAGTGAGGCAACCACACACAAGCTCTTAGTTGCCATTATCTCTTCACTGCCAAGACCCCACAGCGAAGTTTGGGGTCTTGACTGACAAGCAGTCAAATCAACCAATTCTGCATGACAAAAACCTTCTGCAGAACAGCCATCATGCTTTTAAATAATACTTATGCCTTTTGATCACATTAGTTTTTCACATAACCCTTCTTAGAAGTCAGGAAGGCAGCAGGAGGTCTGCATAGCAGAGACTTCCCCAGAAGCCTTCGTGCTTGAAATGAAGGCAGTTGGGAGACAGATGCCTGACAAAGATGCTCCACTCTCCTGCATCAGCAGTTTTCACCATCTTTAGCATGCAGGCAGTTCACAAGAAGCAGATTCCCATCCTGTGATTTCAAGCGCCTTCATGTTCCCTCTTTCTCCTTCCATACACACATTGTTCCCACTATCTCCCAGCCACACATAACCAATGTGATCTAGCAAGGAGCCTGCAGCTGGAAAGCTGTCTCACAGAATGGCCTGGGGCAGAAGTGACCTCTAGAGGTCATCTAGTCCACCCCCCCTTGCAGTCAGCAGGGACATCCTCACTAGAGCAGGTCACCCAGGGACCTGTCAAGCCTCACCTCGAATATCTCCAAGGAAGGGGCTTCAACCACTTCCTTGGGCAACCTGTTCCAGTGCTCCACCACCCTCATAGTAAAGAACTTGTTCCTAGTATCCCATATAAATCTGCTTTTCTCTAGCTTGAACCCATGGTCACTGCAGGATGTTGTAAAAGGCCTTTGTAAGCAACTTCTCTCCATCCTTCCTGTAGGCCCCCTTCAGGTACTGGAAGGCTGCAATTAGGCCCACCCAGAGCCTCCTCCTTTCCGGACTGAACACCCCCAACTCCCTCAGCCAGTCCTCATAGCAGAGGTGCTCCAACCTTCTGATCATTTTCATGGCCCTCCTACATTCCTGCTCCATCAGGTCCATGTCTTTCCTATAAGGAGGAGTCCAGAACTGGGCGCAGTACTCCAGGTGAGGTCTCAGCAGAGCAGAGCAAAGTGGCAGAATCACCTCTCTGGCTCTGCTGGCCACACTTCTTTTGATGCAGCCCAGGCTATGATTTGTCTTCTGAGCTGCAAGCGCAGACTCTCAGAAGACCCACCACAGACAGGAAAACAGGAGCCCTCCTGCTTTTGAAGTTGAGGATGACTCCGTGGCTTTGCAGCCCTGAGAAACACAAGAGGCCACAAAGGCTGATACGCAGGGAGACAGACGCGCTGCGGCGCTGCGCCGCGCCAGGAGCGGTGCCTGGGCTGCCTCGGCAGGACTCGTGTTTCTCATTAAAAAACTTCACAGATTCTTTTCTGGCTTTTTTTTTCCCTCTGGAAAAACATTGTTATTCAATCCACAGCCTCAACTGCAGGCTCCTCCGTTTGCTTTTTGGTGTAGTGCAAACATCTCAAACGACACCATGTAATGACAAGATCTGTCATCGGGATGGCTGGGGCCACAGTAGAAAGAAAAATGAGGGAGAGATCCATTTCTTCTCCCCGGAACTCATCACAATTAAAACAAAGGGAAACCTATATTGTGTGGTCAACACAAAACACACAGGACCAAAGGGAAAGAGCTCTTGGGATATTTAGCATCAGTTTTTGTCCATTATGTGGCAGGAGTTTCTTCTGGTGGCGATGGAGAGTCTCCAGCTTCTTTAACCACAGACCTATTGCAGCAATTAAGTCCCTTTATGGAGGGGGGGAAAGGAAGAAGAGAGAGGGGAGGGAAAGGAAAAAGAGAGAGGGGAGGGAAAGGAGGAAGAGAGAGGGGAGGGAAAGGAAGAAGAGAGAGGGGAGGGAAAGGAAGAAGAGAGAGGGGAGGGAAAGGAAGAAGAGAGAGGGGAGGGAAAGGAGGAAGAGAGAGGGGAGGGAAAGGAGGAAGAGAGAGGGGAGGGAAAGGAGGAAGAGAGAGGGGAGGGAAAGGAAGAAGAGAGAGGGGAGGGAAAGGAAGAAGAGAGAGGGGAGGGAAAGGAGGAAGAGAGAGGGGAGGGAAAGGAAGAAGAGAGAGGGGAGGGAAAGGAGGAAGAGAGAGGGGAGGGAAAGGAGGAAGAGAGAGGGGAGGGAAAGGAAGAAGAGAGAGGGGAGGGAAAGGAGGAAGAGAGAGGGGAGGGAAAGGAAGAAGAGAGGGGGGGAAGGGAAGAAGAGGGAGGGGGAGAAAGGAAGAAGAGGGAGGGGGGGGGAAGGAAGAAGAGGGGGGGGAAGGAAGAAGAGAGAGGGGGGGAAGGGAAGAAGAGGGAGGGGGGGAAAGGAAGAAGAGAGGGGGGGAAAAGGAAGAAGAGAGAGGGCGGGGGGAAAGGAAGAAGAGAGAGGGCAGGGGGAAAGGAAGAAGAGAGAGGGCGGGGGGAAAGGGTCTGCAATACCCCAGCCAACTATCTGCTGGCTGAATGGCTGAAACACAATCTGAAAGCCTCACCGGAGTGAAACCCCACCCCTGCAGCCTCCCGCAGCTCCTGGTTTGCCCCAGTCCTCCATGTGGTGGGAGTCAGGCGGGGCTCCTGGCAGCGGACACCCTGTGTGCCAGAGGGTTTATCAGTAGATTTATCTCGGTTTGAAATTGGAAGCAACCGAAAACCCAGTGCGCTCAGCATAATGGGGCCGAAACAAAGCAAAAAGCAAAACCAGATGAGGGAGTGGAGAGTTGACTCCGCTCGTTCCCTTTGAAAAGGGAAGCCGGTAATTTGAGAGAAGGCTGTTTTACCCACCCATCGCAGCAAAGCGGGCTAGGGGTCGTCGTAATTAGCACATAACCCAAGCATTACACACCGCTCCCGCTTACAGACCGGAATGCAGTGGGGGGAAGTCTTCCCTGATCACTGAAGGAGGGTCCACAGACACCCCTAGAACTGCCACACACTTGTGGGTGGTACATCCCAGCTTGGGGGTCAGATGGCAGAGAGCACCCAGGGAGATGCACCTTGCCGGGGCCGTTCCCCAGGGGCAGCGCCCGCTGCCTTCCCCACCCCATGGCAGGCAGGAGCAGAGTCCCTCTTCACATGGCTGGGAAACTGAGGCAGCGAGGTCTGGCAGCAAAGGCGAGCACGGAAAGCACCAAATAGGGGATGAAAGGAGCCTATGCTTCCACACTGCCTTCACAGGGAGAAAGCCTCCAATCCTGCCTTTTCCCCAAGGCAGTCTCCCTGGACTGAACCTGGAATATTTGTAAGGTTTGGGGCAAACTGCTGTGGTCAGGCTTTCCAGTGTCTTCAGCCTCTCGGCTGACTACAGTGCAAAGCTGCAAACTACAACGGCTGTGATGGACGGGCCAGAGCTGACACTGGGAAAGTCACTCTCACCAAGATGACACCTGAAAAATGGATCCCTGTGAGTGGATCCCATCCTGCCCCCATGCTGGGTGCTGCTAACCCCACTTCCCGTGGCTGCTTAGCAACTCCCGCAGCTTGCTGCACCGACTGTGTGTCAGGCATTACAGAACCTCGCCTCTGAGTCTGGCAGATGAGAAACAGCCAGGAAATAAAGTACAGGCCATTTTCTCCTGCAGAAGGTACTACCTCAGCATCTGCTGGACTCCTGAAAGTCCTTGTCAGGATGCTGACCCACAGTGCACGCCGATGGACAGCACCCATCAAATCATTCGGGTTGGAGAAGTCCCAGCTTCATAGGAGATGCTGGCTACTACAGGCACTTTGATAAGATAGGATGATAGCTTCATAGGAGATGCTGGCTACTACAGGCACTTTGATAAGATAGGATAAGATAGCTTCATAGGAGATGCTGGCTACTACAGGCACTTTGATAAGATAGGATAAGATAGCTTCATAGGAGATGCTGGCTACTACAGGCACTTTGCTAAGATGCAAGCATGAGCTTGAAATCACACAGAAAGGTGCAGAAATTGAACTCAAAGCTCCTACCGTTTTACACAGATTTGACCATTCGCATCATGGCTCAGGGTTTCTGAGCACTTACATTTAGATGTTCGGTGATGCCAGCATCACCCTGAGGTGCACACAGCCACGCCTCAACATCACCTCCATATTCCTGCAGAAAAAATATCTACAACACTCAGGGCCAGGCCACCTCCAAACTGAACACAGCATCACATTGAGTAGGTGTCTTGGGGATGTGGTTTAGAGTGAACCTTGCAGAGTAGGGTTATTGGTTGGACTTGGTGACCACAGAATGTCAGGGGCTGGAAGGGACCTTGAAAGATCATCTCATCAACCCCCCTGCCAGATCAGGATCACCTATACCAGGTCACACACAAACGTGTCCAGGTGGGGTTTGAATATCTCCAGAGAGGGAGACTCCACAACAGCCTTGGGCAGCCTGTGGGGTTTTTGCAACCTGAATGTTGCTGTGACTCTGTGTCTGAAGGAAGCAGCTGAGGGTGTCTTGCATATAAAGAGGGCCTAGAACTAACCAGCAGCACACCTCAAATGACAATGTTCACTTGGAAGAGGGATGCTGGTGATACACAGTGATACACCGGGTGATACACGAGAAAGTAGCAGGGTGTGATACACTGCCCAGCGATACACAAGGAAAAGCCTCTCTTCGATCGTGCTGGAGCTCAAATTCTACCCAGAGCTGAAGGAGACAGGACCAAATACCCCAGTGAGACCAAGTCAATTCCCACTTGAGCCCTCACTCAATGACCTACCTGCAAAACTTCAGACACAATGACTGTGGACAGGGAAGGGTCTGGATGAGGCACTTATTGCCATGGTCTAGTTGACTGAATGGGGCTGGGTGATAGGCTGGACTGGATGATCTTGGAGGTCTCTTCCAGCCTGGTTGATTCTATATTTTAGTGGCTGTGGCACCACCTTAGTGGTGAATGGTCACTGTGACAACACATGTACCAAGTTAAAATGATTACAACCTTCAGCAGCCTCTCCCTCTCAAGAGCAATTCCCATGACTTACTAATTTGCTTCCTCAAGATAAACAAGAAACTTATTAGAATCTGAAATAAAGAGCACATAGGGCAACAGAGGGGCAGGAAGCTACCACTTGTCCTAAAATAAATACATAAATACTCCCACCTTGGATTACACTTCCTACTTGCCCTTTCCCCAAGGAGATGGTTTCCACACTGCATGTCTGCAGGAGATAGAGGCCACAGAGGCTTCTACTGCAGGTCAAGTGTTCAGCTGTCTTTGAGGGAAGGAAGCACCAAACCTGGGATCTAGCAGATCGAGTGCAAATAAATGCAGAAATGTTGGAATAAAAGGTAAGCCTGTCACAGTGATGATCACATCTGACTACAGGCTGCTCTCACGGATCATGACCTCAACATCTTGCACAGGAGGTGTATTCTAAAATCAGCTTAGTCCCCTGTTTAGATAAACTGCTCCATTAAACCTGGAGATGAACACATCATGGATGGAGATCTCAGCACTTCTCAGGGGAGCTGAAAGCCGCCTCACTCCATCCAGGCAATGCTTGTAGATGGAACTGGAGACATGAAAATCTTCAGTATGGTTTCCTGCATTATGAACCATGATGACAACTGGTTGGAAAGATGGCGAGAAGCGGAGTTGCCATCGTGCTCACAATGTACATTTGCAAAGACAAAACGTCATCTGGGGATCTTCCACCCATGCAACAGCCGCTCCAACAGCCTTGCTGTCATCCGTTCTCCCTTGCTTCTCCAGTCACAAGGAATAAAAATGGCTGTCACCAGCACAATATGAGTTACCCATTGGCAGGGTATGCCAGGCCAAAGCAGCAGCAAATTACATTCACAGTATACTTGACATTTGCACAGGCAGGAGTGTGTGGGAGGCAAGAGAGAAAGAAAACACACAGCAGATGAGCAGGACACCTGAAGTACAAGCAGCAAGTTCAGAGTCAAGGCTGCCTTCAGTCCTGAAGGTTTAGTAAAATTCAACCTGATTTAGCAAGCAACAGCACTGAGGAAAGCTCTGGGCTGTCCCAACCACTTCACCCTGCGGGAAGGGCGACAAGGCTGGTGAGAGGCCTTGAGCACAGCCCTACGAGGAGAGGCTGAGGGAGCTGGGATTGTTTAGCCTGGAGAAGAGGAGGCTCAGGGATGACCTTATTGCTGTCTACAACTACCTGAGGGGTGGTTGTGGCCAGGAGGAGGTTGCTCTCTTCTCTCAGGTGGCCAGCACCAGAACAAGAGGACACAGCCTCAGGCTGTGCCAGGGGAAATTTAGGCTGGAGGTGAGGAGAAAGTTCTTCACTGAGAGAGTCATTGGACACTGGAATGGGCTGCCCGGGGAGGTGGTGGAGTCACCATCCCTGGGGCACTTCACGGCGAGGTTGGACATGGCACTTGGTGCCATGGTCTAGCCTTGAGCTCTGTGGTAAAGGGTTGGACTTGATGATCTGTGAGGTCTCTTCCAACCCTGATGATACTGTGTGATACTGTGACTTCCAGGATGCCACAAAGCCCTTCTACCTCAGCCTTCCCCTTGAAGGTACAAAACCCCACATCAATGTCCTCACCATCTCAAATTGATCAGTAGTGAGAAGTGCAGTTTTCAGAGCTATGCCATCAAGAGAGATTGCTAGATTTGGGCAACAGGTATGAAGTGCAGGGAGAAGACACCAACGGATCTGTAAGTCTGAGTAAACTAAACTAACAAACCACCCAAACCCAAAAAAAAACCAAACAGACCAAAACAAACCAACCAACCAACAGAAAGAAAGAAACAAACCACACACACAATACTCCCCACAACTCAAACTCATTGCTACACCAATCCCATTGCAAGCACTATTAAATTCAAGCAAGCCTCAGCCATTGTCCCTGTCTCCTACTACCCATGGGACCAAGGCAGCCACGGGGATGCCCCAGGCACAACTTTGCAACCCTCATACCAAACACCTAGAAAATGGTACCTCTGCTCAACTGCTCTGGAAGATGCAGTGACCACAGAGCCACCATCACACTGTACTGCAGTGAGTCAGCAGCTGGAACAGAGTGGTGGAGGCTGGCGCAAGCAGCCATTCCAACTCCAAGCAGTCCAGCCTCTTCCTACACTACACTTCCAGTCCATCATTTGCTCAACCTGTGTCTGGCTCTTGCACGCTCTGGGTAGGCTGCAGACATCACCCAGTCTCCAAGGCAGATGCTGCTGAACCCAGCTACTGCCACTGAAGACGTCAATTAAACTCGCCTTGAACATTTCAGCTGCCTGTGCCTGCGCCAACTGGATATTTAAGCTGACACTTCTGCACATTCACTTTGTCTGAAACCTACAGATCAATCTGCCTCAAATACAGAAGATCTCTTTTTAACACTCCAAAGCCAATGAAAAAAAAATCCCCTCTGGTAAAAAGACAACACTGGATCAGAGAAGTTTTATTAGCCTGTAACCATGCAAAAGTTGGAAGCTCGTCCCCTGTTTAATTCTAATACTCTGACTCTGTTAAACATTAACTGTATAAATAATCAAATACTTCACATGACAGAGCCATACTTCCAATCCGGGGCCAGTAACCCACAGGGTAATGAAGGGTGTAGTCTTCTGAGCTGAAGGATTTTCAACACACTCCAAAGAGCAGAACAAAGACAGTCCTTTCCCCCTCTGCTGCCTTCAAAGCAAAAACTTTGATTTGCTCTTTGAGACCACATCAAGCCAGAGCACAGGCATGTGAACGGTATGTATCTCATCACCCCTCTACAGACACACATGAAACCACCAGCCATTGTGTGGTCTCACTCCATCAAGCAACCCAGGTCCCCTCCTAAAACACCCACCTCTCCCTGGCCCCACAAAATGGCAGCCTCTGAGCATCCTGCCTCCAGGCATCCCACTCGCCCCATACTACCAGGGAAGCAACGTAGCAGCAACCCTCCCAGCCCACACCAGTCCCAAAACCAGACCCTTCCACCAACTCTCCCCACCCCTCCCATCTCCAGTAGTTCTCCAGGATGAGCATTTTCCTGGCAAATAGCACTTAGAGGAGATGGAACTCCAACTATTCAAACGCCTTCGGTTCTCCACCCAACTTGCAGGGGCCAAAGACTTAATACCACCAAAAGCAATCTCAGTTTCCACTACTCGTGATGAGGACTGCAACTGTCTGGCACTTCTGAAACAAAGATCTTGCCCTCTCTGGGCTTCAGTTTTCCTGACTGCAAAGCTGAGAGAATGTCCCTTCTGGGCCTTGCAAGGATATTTTAAGGAGCAGGCTGAAATTGTTCAGCTTGTTAGGAAACGACTGCTGTATTTGCAAATTGCTGCAGATCTATAATGGGGAAAAAAAACCCTATCTGAAAGAAGTTACAAGTTAAAAGCTGCATTAAAAATACTTGAATTTGATGCTGACCACCCCACTCCTCCAAGGTCAAGCTAAGGTCATTTCTTGGAATATGCAATCATCTGATGTCCAGGGCTTCCCCAGTTTAGATTGATGCTCTCACTTCAATGCTGACTGAAAGCATCAAGTGATGTTTGACAATCAAACTAGCAGGAATCAAATGGAGAAACGTTTGACCCGCAGCCCTGCCTGAAACTGCACTTTCAGTTCTTCTGAGCTGACTTTGGAAAATTAGTGTTGGCTTTGCCAGAACCCAGGAGAGCAATTCTGCATTAATTATTGCTCTTGCTCTGCAGACAGGCATACAGAAAAATAAAGACAATTGCAAGGCTTGTTCAGAAGAGGGGATCCAGCACTGAGGCTGAGTACAAACATTTTCTCCTTCAAGAGCTATTGAACAATGCAGCTCCTGAAGCCTTTAACTGTACCTATGCTGCAAGGTGAAACACAGCCTCACCAAGACCCATATCATTTTTGTCCACATCTGTTTAGCTTCAGCACACAGCACTTGAGCTGTGCAGAAAGGGATCTGAAATCAAGCAGAGGATGTATTGCCCAGTGCCTTGCTGCAAAGCCCCACTGGAACAGGCAAGAAAGTCTTGTGCAACCTTTGTTGGTACACCAGTCCCACTCCATGCTCTGCACCACCTCTTCTTCCTGGCAGACAGTCCTATGGACACAAAGGCAACTGGATTAGACCAATGGGTGGGCCCACCTCCCAAGCAGGGCTCTCACACTAAGACTTGCTTCTTAAGGAGTAGTGAGGACTCCTTACTGTCAGCTGCATGGACAAGAAAAGACCCATCTCCACCACTGCACACCTAGCTGCATGGTTCAGTGGTGCTGTGTATGGTCCACCATGCCACTTCTGCATTCTGAGTTAGACCAAAACAGTGTAGTACACAATTGTGTTGTGCTGGTGTTTCAGCAGCAAGCTCCCCTGCTTCCCTATCAAGGATCAGAGTTGGACAGGGCACTAAACAAGTGACAGACTCTCTACCAGCCCCTCTCCCTTCCCACAGGGAAAAGAAAGGGAATAAGAGAGAGAAACTTACAGTTTAGGAAACTACGCCACCTTTAATGAAACTAACCAAACTAAATGTACACAAACATAAGCAAACCCAGTTTCAAACACAACTCTCCCCATGGCAATTAGTCACCATCACCACTTATGCTGTGGCAGAAGTTCCAGATTGGACTCAGCAGCAGACAGGAACTAGATCCAGAAATTCATGGATCAAGATTGAAGGCAGAATGGACAGAGTCCTCCTTGGATGCTGGCCATTGAAGAAAAGGATGAAGGAGGAGGTGACCCTGTGATGCTTCAAGCTTTATAATGAATGTAGTACCTTGGTGGTCAGTTTAGGGTCACTTGAACTGTCCACTCCTCCCTGCAGGTGAGGCACTTTACCCTGTACCACCAGGCAGTATGCAAGATTTAGCAGTGACCTTGGCCTGCATACCAATCTTTGGTACTAGAAGTTATCATGACTAGAAACAGACTCTGTCTAGGAAAAAAGCTGTTAACTTCAGGAAGTGCAGTTAGAGAATGAACTGGAACGTAAAATCACGGAACAGAATTTGTTCTAACTCGCACCAGGACATTCCCCCAGCAGGACTCTAAATCTTTATCTCCTGCTGAATGAAGACAGTGCAGCTGGGAGGTACAAGCACATGGAAGGGCTCTTGGTTTCTAGTGCATCAGCTGTGGGGTGTGGAAGCCCAGGTGCTGCACCCTGTGGAAATGCTTTTTCTGGTTGGCTCATCATTTTAGTCTGCTCCACTCAACACCCTCATGAAGCACAGACAGCACATACAAGAACATGAGACCCCCCCATCAGGGGTCCCCAGCCTACCAGCACTGACTGGAGTAGCTCAGGCTTAAGTCTGGCTCTTTGCAGACACAGTCCATCCTCTGTGCAGGCACAACTCTCATGTACAGAGTAAATGTGAAGGGCTCCAGATCCCTGGGACTTGGCTCCTTCAGCAAGCCACATTGGGAAGGGCTTAGCACAGTCTTACAGTATCCAGAAGCTGGTTGCAGCAAGTAATCCAGATGACATTCAAATTGCTGGTGTGGCACCAAAGGAACGACCCCGTCTGGGTGTTTGACATGAGCCTCTCAGTCCCTCCTGGCTCCCTCACTCAGGCTGACATGCTGCACAGGCGAACTGCCCACGCTAGGAACGAACAGCCTGCTCCAGGGCAGATTCCCACTGCATCTCCCACCCTCCTTTAGAACAGGAGATAGCTGGTGTCCCTGTTGTGCGTGGTGCAGTGCCAGCCGCACCGAGCAGGCTTTGTCTAAAACACGATCTGCTGCCTTTCCATGCCAAAGGGAAAACATTCTCCCAGTCTGCAAAGAGTAACTTCAGAAACCCTTCAAGCCATGCTCTTGATCTTGCTTTCCTTGACGTAGCAAAGACAGAGAAAGCCCCACAGCTCCCTGACAACTGCTTTCTCTTGTCAGGTCCTTCAGTAAGATAGAGCTTCTCACAGCTCTCTTCCACCTCTTCAAGTCACACCAGACAGGGTCATGGAGGTGGCAGGGACATTTCTGAAGGACAGAGGCTACTGAAAGCCACAGCTGAAACAAATTTTCAGTTGGGCAAGTTAAATCTTGAGGACAACTCACCTACACTCTCATCCCAAAGTGTGGTTTAAGGTCAAACGAAAGAAGCAAGTTCCCCCAAATGGTGATGTCCCAGCCTGTGGTGCCATAACTGCCAAATCTACAGGAGCAACAGTTCTCCAGCCATCACTGCAGCCTGTTCCACCGTTGTTCTTTCCTACAGTAAATGTGCAAAGAACTCAGGAACAGCAGAGAGGGCAGACAAGGGTCCTTCTGAGTGGTAACAAGCCCATATCTCACAGGTCTCATTGAAAAGTCCTGCCAGGAGCATGGTCAGTTGCAAGAGAGTTCATAGTGATGGCTCTGGGAAAGCATCCACACAAGCTTTCCTTGCATATATGCTCTCCCCTGGACACCTACCATTGCTCACCTCAGAGGTACAACACTCTTGATAACTGCCCAGCAGGTCACAGACCCTCTGGAAGGCATAAGAAGCCCCAAAGCAGCATCGCACTGCACGCCTCCAAGATGCAGAAGCCTAGGCTGGAGGCACACATGACAGTCAGGATGCTGTGGTAGAGATGCTGACACCAACGTCCTCCTACACCAACCACCCACTGCTCCAGCACTGCTAGCTATCGGCAGCCCAGACCTGGGAGGTAAAGCCAAGAGCCACAGCAGAAGCAAGACAGATGCAGAGACAGGAGAGCCAAGGGCTCTTCACCTCCCACACAGCAACAGAACCACGGCCAGAGAGCTGCTTTTGCACTTGTGGGTCCTCATCCTGACAGAAAATTCAAAGACGATTTTTACTTCTGACTTGCAGATCCTGAGGAGGAGGAAAAGGAACAAAAAGCAGACAGGCCATCTGCTCGAGGTCTCTGCAGCAGAGGAGAGGGCTCCATCCAGTGATTCTCCAAGCAGAGCCCTGATACAGCTTTCAGGTTGACTTAGCTGTTGGATCTCTTGAAGGCAGTTTTGGACCCAGATGTTTCACAGCACAAACTACTGAGTGTGTACACACGAGGAAGCTAACTCTGCTTTGAGTATCCCTGAGAGCACATTGCTCGCATAAAGCACACTCAGCAGAGCTGTTGCTCTATGCGGCATTAGACAGTACAAGATGTTCTGGTAGACTACAAAAATTGGCCCATAAAAAATAAACACTTCTGCCTCACTAAGGGCATCTGGAAATGACCCAGAGAGCTTGCCTATTTTCATTGGTAGCATTTTTGCACAACAGAAGAAAGAGATCATGAATTTAGAGTGAGTGCTCCTCAAACACTTGAAAGGAATCCTTCTTGAAAATGTCAGCAGGCACACCAGCCAACCAGCTCCCCACAGGGAGAGCTGCATGACCATGACACGGTCCCATTTCATGCAGGCTTTCACTCATGAACTCTCCTTCCTGCTGCCTCTCTGGAAATCACATCTTTGAGGAGAGAAACTTCTCAAACGCAGGACTCACCTGCTCCCACGAACATTCATCCCCACCACAGCACACACATGGCAGGGGAAGATGGGCTGAAGCCATGTGCAGGTAACCCTGATGCCCCTTTGATAATAAACCATAGTTCTGGAAGGAAAACCCACTAGCACCAATTACAGTTCATACATTACTTCCTTTGCACCCCCCAGGGCTATGCATTTCTGCCCCAGCAGCTTGAAGCAGCATCAGCTCAAATCCAAGAAGCAGGATCCTTCCTTGGCGAAACTTCTTTGTGTGCTAGACTGACCATGGTCATTTCTGGGGCTTCAGCACACCTGCAGTGATGTCCTCCCACATTGCCATACACTGCAGCATGCCCTGACAAATTGCTGCTGTAGGATACCAGTGAGCTGGGAAGCAGGAGGTCCAAGAGCTCAACTGATCCGCCCATTCTGCTGTGCAAGTGAGTCAGGAGCACTTTCATCAGTGATGGGATTCTGGTTGAGCAGGTACAAGTGAGCAATGAAGAGACAGCATATTCTTCAACTGTCTCTTCTCCAGAGACACTTTGCTGGTGACCAGTTCCTGGGGGCTCTCCAGATTCTTCTCCAAGCTTGGCAGAGTGGAAACAAGAATGGTGGAATTTCCCCCATCCCAGCTCCTATCTAAGGACGGCTCTGTTAGCTGCCTGGATCCTTCCTCCTCAGCAAAACACTCCAAACATGAGCAAACCCAAACTCTACGGTGTCGTGACACTTTTCACGAGGCAGACTCCAGGCTCTCCAGCCAAGGCCCAAGTGCAGACGCCACAGAAGTGTATTTATTTTACAGTGACTCTTCGAGCCAGGGTTTGCAAGAGGAACGATCCTTTTTGTAAAGTGCCTGTGGTTGTTGGACAAAATTCTTTTAGGCTCTCTCTAAAGAAACCATCTGCTGATCTCCCAAACATGGTGCAAGCATCTCTGCAGACCTCTGCAAGAACTGTGTGCTGGAGATGCAGCACCAGGCAAAGGGCCATTACTCAAGCCCCACAATTCGTAAACTCACAGTGAGACAAACTGACCTGCTGTGTCCCTGTTGCACAACTGCACTCCATGTTTCTCCCCATTCCTGGAAGGTCTCCTTCCTCTAGTCTGTCCCCTTTTCTGCCTTTGTCCAGTGCATCTCTATTTTCCCCATGTTCATTGACAGCCCCAGTCCCACCTGCCTTGCCCATCTCCCCATCTATGCCTGCTCCCCAAAGCAGCTATTAGAGGAAAAGCTGCCCTGGTGCAGCTTGCCCCAGGCTAGCACGCAGGGAGTCAGTGGCTGCGGATGGCTGGCATCCAGCCCTGCCTCCCTGGGAAGCCCTATGGGAGGGAGGAGCCTTGTCCATTGTGAAGGGACTCGGGTAATTACCAGCCGCTGGAATCAAAGAAGTCTCTGCTGAGCAAGTTCCAACTTTTCATCGGTTTGGCCACGTTTGCAGAGAGATGGCAAAGACGTCTCACAAAATGGGCACCTTCTCCCCCTTTCTGATATTTGCAGCAAGCTCCCAGAAGAGCTCCTCAGGCTTTTTCAGCAGGGCAAACCCAACATTTTTCTCCTGGCTTTGGTCTCCAAGACAGCAGGACCATTTTATGCTCTTTTTTGTTTCTTTCTCTTAAGAATCAAGCAGTTTGAGTGTGCTGGCTTGAAGCTAATTGGAATATTTTAATGAGAGACATTACATTATAGGCTGTGAAAAGAACACAATGGTGATGTCTGCTTCACTCCATAGGTTTGCTGAGACGTATAAAAACCAAGGACACAAACCTAGATAAGACAGTCTGTCAGAGTCTGTGTTTGTCCCTGGCTTCTAGCTGGATCTGTGTAACCCAACTAATCATTCTGCTTCCAATCCCCCTTGCCAATCCTTCCAACTCACCTTGTACATAAGGCAGATTCTGGGATAAGAGAAGGGGGGTGGAGAGAAGGCAGAAGGGTGGTTGGGAGCCCCTCCTGGGCACTCTGATTTCTGGGAGAGGTATTGTGTTTCTGTATTACTTTTAACTTGTATATTTCTGTATATAGCTGTAAATATTTGTAATACATTGTAAATGTCTGCTTGTACACTGTGCTAAGTTGTGAATATAAAGCTTCATTCCTTAACCTCCAGCCAGCTGAGCCTAGCCTGGGTGAACTCATTATCCAGGGTGGGGAGTAACTCCCAAGCCATCACATTGAGGCAGACATTCCAGCATGAAAACTGAAAGCATGGATGGTTAAGACCCTGACAAAACTACAAGGAGAACTTAAAGCAGGGTCTTATCTGCTGAGCAAATCTTAATAATAACTGGTGCCACCAACCCCATCCTCAGGCAAACTGCTTCCAGCAGCACTGCAGTACCCATCTCAAGTCACGCCTCGCCTCTGCCGACGCTGAAACCGAAGCAGACTGACAGCAGGATAATTTAGGGGGAAATTACATTTCTCTATACAACTTTCATACGTGGCTATATTTAGCAGATGGAGAAACAAAGTATGTGTATTCAGTAAATATATATTTCTACAGCCACAGAATTATAAAACACATATGTATGTTCCAAGGAGATGCGAAGGCTATTTTAAGATGCTCTTAACAATCTGCATGTGAAAACCTACAACATAGCTCCTTTGCCATATTATAATAAATATGGAAAGCAAATACATACTACTCAACCCATGTATGCCACCAGAGACCAAAAGATGATCTCGTTTCTCTTCTGGTCACCCTCCTTAGTCCCGTTTCAAAGGGAAATTGGTTTCATATGTGGGCTGAATTGCACCTCGCAGCCTCATTTTGCCTGCAAACCTAATTTAGTAAGCTGCCAAACACTAGCATAGGCAAGCATCAATTCCAGACCTCTGAAATCCACAGGGTCAACATCAGAAACAAATTCCTCACCTGACATATTGCTAGACTTGCAAGAGCAGCAAAACTAGCATCTTTCCACCTCTTGCATTCAGGAGGCATTAACCACACTTCCATTGCTCCAGCTATTGGAATTTCTGATCTGGGCTGATTAATTTCCTCCCTGTGCCCATTTCAAGCTGCTCACAAGGTCTAGGATGTGCCTTTGGGGAGGGATGCTGAGCTACTCTTCCTGCTCCCTGCACAGCCGAAGCCAGGAAACAGGACAACTTTCCCTACCTTATTTCCTCAAGACTTCTGTCCCTGGGGAGTCAGGAGGTTTTAATCAGCACCTGACACTATCTATCAGATATGCTAATAAGGTACCTTACCAAACACCCTCAAGAACAGACTCATCTATCTTAATTGGTAAACGCTTCATTAATAATGCAGCTGAGGAGTCTCAGAGCTAGAAATATAAATAGCAAGTTCTGATGTAAGGGCTTTTTTTTTTCCTGTTCTAGAAGTACAGATTCAGAAGGAAGGTCTCTTCACCATGCCCTGCTACAAACAGAAGAGGCCTTTGCAAACTGCACAAAAAGCTTCTCTTCTGTCTCTGAGGGGTCCAAGTTCAGAGCATCTCTTCTGAAAGGAGAAAGGCAGGCATTCCTGGGCTGGGAGGCACCCAGGAGGATGGGAACCCACCATGCACCATTAGAGAGGTCAGCGTGACAACACTACCCAGACAGTGGCTCTCAGCCTGCTGACCAATGACAGGAAAAGCATTAAAACGCCTCTATGGTTAAGTCACAAATTCCAGTCCTATGATTAATGCTGCTCTTAGCCAGGCAGCAAAGCAAAGGCTCAAACATCACAACCAAAAGAGATGTCTGGAGAAAAAAGATCTTGTGTGTCTGAGACCATATATTCTGCAATGAGATGACCCCAGGCCTACCATGTTAATCTCCAGCTTTCCATTTTAAGAACTTAGCCAAAACAAGGCAGAGGAGCCTCTGAAACCCAGCTCTACTCATGAATTCCAAGCGTGTTGAAATAGTAGGCTTTGGTTCTCCTTTTCCTTACAAATGCATCCTGCAGACAAAATTCCAGACAATTAGGGATTTTAAGTGTACTCAGTCCAGCCAGAGATTTGATCTTGCTGATGGTAATCAAGTTTCTCAGAGCAATGGCCACGCTTTTACACGAGGCCATTTTTATCACCCTTTTTTCCCCCTCCTAGAGCTCTGCTTATCAGTCCCCACGAAGTCTGAGTGGGTCACAATAGAGGTTTTAAATCCAAACGTGGAGGACAAAACTGGGGTTTCTGGAGTTCACACATAGCAGCTGTTGGCAAACATCTCCTTCCTAACAGCGTCTGAAAGATCTAAATGAAAAGACAGCAGTAGATCAAACCCCAGATTAACAGGTTCTGGCAAAAATAAAAACAAATGACAAGCAAGGAGGCTTTGGTCACTTTTCTTGGGGAAAAACTGCCAAACTGTTTTGTTCCAGATTCAACTGTTACATCCCTATCTTAATTTTATCTAAGCAGCCTTTCTCTGACAACTTGCAAATCTATTTCTGCCTTACTCAGGGTATCTTTCTACAGTAAATGGTGCTTCCAAACAGTCACAGGCTTCTTTCAGAGGCTTTTTTAAGTGCTTCTAGCACCAGGCTACACTACATGGCCAACTCACAAACTTTCAGTGTGACTTCTGATTTTTGAAGCTCCTTTGGAAGCAGTTCCAGGGCATATGTGAAAGCTCCTGATGGGAACAATAAGGCAGACCAGAGATTGTATTTCCAAGGAATCACAGTCACACCTGGAAACACTGAGGTTTTTCTCCCCCCCCAAATTCTCTTCCAAATCTCCTTTAGTGCTTGTGGCATAGTGACAGGAAACATTTAACAAGGTGCTTGTCAAAGGTAAGTAACCTACTTTCTGTACTTGCTAAGAAGAGCAGCTTGCCAATACCTTCCAGGACAGCAGCAGCTGGACAGGGGTTTGCAAAGGGGTCTGCATGGAGACATCATTTTCCAATCCCACCTGGTGCCTGTGACTGAAGGAAGCATCTCATCTGAGACAAACTCACCATCCTGCAGGATGCTCAGCAGCACCAGCCCAGGAGGACATCAAAGATGCTGGAAACTGATTCCTCCAGCCGGTCTGAGCTCTTGCCTCCCACCCCGATGATTAACAGTTTTCCACCAGAGTAGCTAATAGGATCCCCTTTGAAATCCAAACAACCAGCCTTAGTGACCTGAGAGCCCTGACTGCTAACTGGACATACCCTCTGTCTTTAATTCTCTCTGCTTTCTGTAGCATCTTCTCCACCAAAGCTTCCTTTCCCATAGCTTTCTTTTTGAGCCCCTACAGCCCTGTTCTAACTGCTTCCCACCTGCCACCCCAGCTACACTCTTGTATGCAGCCCTGACCCAGTGCATCTTCCTCCCAAGCTCTCACACCTGAGGAAGGGTTTGGGTCAGCTGATGCAACCCCACAGAAATGTCTGAACCCACACAAAGTCCAGGAGAAGGAGTTACAGCAAATGCTGCCCTGGCACAGGGAACTGCAAGTGAGTGTTAACCCAGGGCTTAGTCTCAGCAGCCAGTAATTTAAAGCTAAAATTCACCAGACTCACCTGCCGCTCCCTCACCTAGCTCAGCAAAAGCCTGTCTGCAAGGGACTAACATTTAGGCAACCAGCTCTGACTACAGTAAATCTCCTTCTTTCCCTTTTTTTTTTCCCCCCTCTTTTTTTTTTTTAATCCATAACCACCAGCTTTAAAGCTTTAAATCAATATCCCCTCTTGCGATCTGCATTCAGCGAGGAATTATTCACATTGAGAGCTTTAAAAATTAAGCTATACCCTGCAGGGCCCAGGCCAAACTTAAATCGCAGCAAAGCTTTAAACATTGGATCAGGGACACAGCATGAGCCATGTCCTGGTCTTAGATGCAAACTAAATGTGGAAAACAAAGCTGCCGTCACTGTGTTAAAAGGAAAAGCCATAAACGGTCCATGCTGTGGCTTCTCCCAGGGACACAAGGGACAAAAGCCCTCCTTCCACGAGGAGAGGTCAGCCCATTCCAACCAACTTCTTGCAAAGGAAAGAGACTAATTGTGGCTGCAAAGGAAAGGGACTTATTGTCACGGAGAGAAAGAAAAGTGTCATCTGATCTATTCACCTGTTTGTGATGCAGCCAGAGGCAGCTTTCTCAGAGAGGCAATGAGGGCAGTGCCATGTGCTCCCTCTGCAGAGATACCCAAAGAAAGCCACAGGAACAGCAGGTCCTCAGCACTGCTCACCACCAGCAACAGCTGGCCCCAGGCTGGGCAGAAACTGCCAGACACCGAGCTGAAAGTCAAAACATCCCTGGAGGTGCCAGTTTTAAAGAGTACTTGAAGAGGGACAGGGAAAGAAAAACCCCACAGCCTAAACCAGCTCCTGTTTGTGCCCCACAAGTGCACAAAAGCAAGAAAGGATGCATGAAAGAGCAAGGACTGTTGGTCTCACTGTTGACAACAGTTCCTATCTTTAACTTCAGATTGAATGTTTTCAATGGCAGGACCAGATATTAGCGAGAAGAGTTCCTGTTCACCTCTTGTCCTGGCACTGGGAGCTAGGGCTGCAAGCACCTCTCTCCTTGTGAAGATACCTCAGTCTCATGCCCCCACTCAGCTGATGCTCCAAGGGTGGCAGAAGCAAAGGGTTCAGCTGGATTTCCACCACCCCCCCAAAGGTGTCAAAGTGAATGGTGAAGTCTTTTCCTCCTCCCTGCTTGATGGATGGCATGAAGCAGTTCACCTGGATTGTACTGAGACACTCTCGATCCCACAGCCGTCAGCCCAAATGTAAGACTAAACAGCAACTGGCAAGGACCGAGGAGCTGGAATGAGGCTAAGAGACGCGTACAAAGCACCGCAACTCAGGCGGCTCTCCTGGCCCCAAACACACACAGTACCCTACCACACCATGGCCTCTGCAAGGGATGAACTACCTGAAGGGAGGCTGTAGCCAGGTGGGGGGTGGCCTCTTCTCCCAGGCAACCAGCAACAGAACAAGGGGACACAGTCTCAAGTTGTGCCAGGAGAAGTATAGGCTGGATGTTAGGAGGAAGTTCTTGCCAGAGAGAGTGATTGGCATTGGAATGGGCTGCCCAGGGAGGTGGTGGAGTCACCGTCCCTGGAGGTGTTCAAGAAAAGCCTGGATGAGGCACTTAGTGCCATGGTCCAGTTGACTGGATAGGGCTGGGGGATAGGTTGGACTGGATGATCTTGGTGGTCTCTTCCAACCTGGTTGATTCTATGAGTCTATGAATAGGGGACCTCTAGGCTTGAAAGCACCTCAGTGCCAGGCATACACAGGTGCCCACACACAGCCACTTCTCCAGCTCTCAGTCACAGAGGTGACTGCCCAGGTCTTAACATTTGTGAAGTCCTCAGGAAATCCTTGGAAGGGAAGAGCAGTGTATTATGATGAAATAATAGCTTTTTATTCTGCTCCACCTGAAATCAGCAGTTCTTTGTTCAGCCCCACACTGTTTAAGCCAAGGGTTAAAACTCGACTGGCTGGGACATAAGAAGGCCATCCCCTGTGGTGGGGGAGAGGCAGATTTCTGAGGATCTGAAGAACAAGATGTCTTTCTAACCTGTTTGGACTCCAATAAGCTGCTTTAGATCAAACAATAGGGGGCTGAAAAACCAAATGCCCCAAAGCCTGGAGGCAATTAGGACCCTTTAAGCATCTGCAACTGACATTTCTAACACCACCTGAAACGTGTCTTTTCCTTTCTGTTTCAAAGCCTTATTTTCCAATCAGATTATGTGCAGGATAAATACCCTTATAGGGTGACAGCAGGCACTGCACAAGAAAATTGGGGATAATAGTAAATGCAAAGATTTACAGATACTTATCTCAGCATCTGCAAGAAGCATTAGCTTTGAATGTGCTGTTCAAACACAACGTCAATCATCAGAACCCAGAGAAACTTGCTTAGCTGAACTCAGCCTTAAGACAAATTAAATCCAAAAAATAAAACAGAAGTAGGGTTTCTGGAGACTCTCCCCTATCCAAAATGCCCACCTGGTCCAGGTTGAGAAGGTACAAGAACAGGTAAGCAGCCAAGAGGAACGACCCCTGCTGCACTGGGTGAGCTGGGGTCAAGGTCACCCAACCCTCAGTGGACCCCACCGTGGGGCAGGCAGCTGACTACCACCTGCAGATACAGCAGGCACAGACACACCATGGCTGCTGTGGTGTACATCAGCACTGCCCATCTGTGTTGATGGGGGCAGCCATGCAAGAACCCCACGCTCACCGCAGTCACGAAGTAGCACCTACACATTCAGAGCACCCTTAGGCTGCAACCCTCTGCTTTGAGGGCCATCCAAAATTAATCATGTTTGCTATCACAATGCCCTTCATACCTCCCATCCAGGAATAAGATCCCAAACTGAGGCTGTTGTGAACAATCAGGGCAACACACCTACGTACAAATTTGTCAACCAGCAGTTGTCAAATGCACACATAAGTTCTACACATTCCCACATAAATAATCCATGGACCAAAGAGGCCCCTGTGACACATTTGCCCTGACACTGGCCTAGGAGAGGGAAGGATGTGAAATCAGGTCCTTAAACTTTAATGAATCGCCTTGAAAAAATATACAACAGCCACCAGCTTAAAAATACATGGTAATTAGTGATTTCAGTGGAGAGGAGAAAGAGGAGGATGCCTCTTCCAACAATCTAGACCTCCTTACCTGTCAAGGCCCTGTGCACATTGGTATCTCTGAAGAGGTGGCTGAGCATCCTTTGGCTGGCCAGCCATGTCCTAAAAGCACAGGATTCACTCTCTGATCATCTCCTTTCCCTGCACTTGCTCTCAGCACTGAACATCTTTCACACCTCCAAAGTTAGCCAAGCATGCAACTGATCCTCCAGACAAACAGCCTGACATCTAACAACGAGACTTGAGCTACAGCCATAGATCATCAACAGGAAAAGCAAAGCTGTGATCTGAAATCTTATCTGGTCGCTGCAGAAATGCAGTGGAGGTCAACTTTCCATCATTCAGCAAAGAGACTCGGTGCCAGCACATAAACACACACTAAAAAATATCACTGTTGAGTTAAGACAACTTTGGGGTTTCTGCTTTGCAGCCAAATATCACTCAGCAGCCATTAAACAGATTTTTTAGCCATCAGTGGAACATTAGAAATTCCATGAATTTGAAGTTTATTATTTCCACGATACAGTTTATACCTTTTTTTTCAGGATTTATACTCCTTGGCTTCACTCTTTCAGCTATAAATAAAACCATTTGCTAAGTTGGCTGATACACCACAGCCCATGACTGGCACATTTATGCAAGTTGGCTGAAAAACAAGACAGTTCAAGGAATCGCCAGAAACACTAAATCCAGTTATTTCAAACCCATTTTGAAACATCTAATAAATCTGCAGGGATCACTTGATATACAGAACTGGCTAAACTCAAGTAGCCATGCTTCTGCACAGCATCTCCGACGTTTATGGAGCACTTGATATACATTTTACAGTTTTCAATCTCAAGTCCTTCACAATCCATCACAAAATATTCATGTCTTTGGATAGCCTTCAGAAAGGAAACCCTGAGAAAGAAGCAGCAGAAGATATCCAAGCAGAGCAGTCTTAGAGGATTCTTCATGCCTTCCCATGAGAAGCTGGAAATGGAAAGGAGACCTACAGCCATGGCTTCACATCTTGGTGAGACATACCTGGCAAGAATGGGGTGGGGTATGTAGGGGTCTTTGCACACTAGGCCTCCCAAGCAAGATGATGTTCTGTGTGTTGCTCAAGAGACTCCCCACTACCCCAGACCTCCTGGAAGACACCTTCCTCAATAGAAAAGATAGAGCAGCTTCCTGAGAGCATAATGCTCCCTTTCATGAGCTTTACACCTATAAGGAATCTGCTTCAGAGAGCTGTGTGGCCCCTGGGGCTTGTTCACACCATCTCTCCTGTATGCTCGAGGCATATCCTCACTACATGTTAAGGCAGCAATGAGTGGCAAGAGGTGCTAGGAAGGGAAAAGGGTCGGGTGGACCAGAGTGCTGCAACTTTGATCTTGCCTTAAGTTAGCCTGTATAATCAGGCTCAGTGCAAACAAAAAGCAGATCTGGAAGCTGCTCTGGTCCAACAAGAAGTTCCAGCAAGACGGTGAGCCTCCACAGCTACTCCCAAAGTCAAAGGGTGCTGGAGAGCTTTAAGTTTCATGAGAGTAGGCCAATGGCAAACACTGTGTTGGACTAAATTTGCACAGTTTGGGGGGCAAATGCAAATTCTGAAATCTGCCCAACTCTCAAGAGCCCTTTGGTTAGCAAGAGGCAAGTGATGAAAGACTTGATCACAGGAGGGAAAAAAAATAAAGATCTCCAACTGGATTTTATCACAGCACTTGTAATCTGTGCCCTGGGAGCTCTCACAAACAGAAAGAAACTCTAGCCTCAGGATACGCCAGCAGATCTTAGCCTGGCGCGCAAGGGGCTGATGGAAGCTTTGCTCCTCCAGTAAGATGAGCAAGTCAAAGGAGAATGCACAAAAGTCATCTCACAGGGAGGAGGCTGTGCAGGAATCCTTAAGACCGAGGAGGAGGCTGAACATTCAACAGGAGTTTTTTAAGCTTTCTTTCTGGGAAGGAAAGAAAAAGTGCACAACTGCTCAGACAGGTAATGACCAGCACTGCAACAGCAAGACAGGTGCTCCAGGAACAAATTCAAGGGGTGTGGTGCCCCAAGCCATGGAGAACAACTTGAGCCCTGGGGAAGCCACAAGACTTTGAGCCTTGATTAGACCAAGAGACGTACAAGAGAATTCATCAGAGTGATTAACAGATGAGATCTGCAGTCCAGGGCTTCTCTATCTTCCTCTCCTGCTCCAGGAGGTCATGCATTCAGATTTTCTCTTAGCCAAAGCCATACTTCTCAGTTTTGGTTTGGGACTCTTCAACCTCCAAGACCAACATCTTGGGTATGCTGCCTGATAGCTGCATGTCGGGTTTACCTTACACCTGAAGCACTGTTATGGCTTGGAAGTCCCTCCTCTCCCTTTTTTATCTCCTAAACAACAGATTGCTGCCAGTAGTCACATTTCATCCATGGAAACACCAGCCATTTCAGAGAGTATGACACCTGATAAACAGAAAACCCAACAGGATGTGTTTTTATTGCTCTGCCCTGTCTGGCTCACAGGTGATGAGATTACAGCTCCCAACAGCAGGCTGCTGCATAATTGACCCCCTTGCTGCCCCCAGCCCTTACAGAACTACAGAATTAACCAGGTTGGAAAAGACCTCTAGGATCATTGAGTCCAACCTAGCACCTAAGCCTTCTACTTAACTAAAACATGGCATTAAGTGCCTCATCCAGCCTCCTTTTAAACACCTCCAGGGATGGGGACTCCACCTGCCCAGGCAGCCCATTCCAATGGCAAATCGCTCTTTCTGTGAATAATTTCTTCCTAATGTCCAGCTTAAACCTTTCCTGGCACAGACTGAGGCTGTGTTCTGTCACTGGGTGTCCAGGAGAAGAGACCACCCCCCCACCTGACTACAACCTCCTTTCAGGTAGTTGTAGAGAGCAATAAGGTCTCTTTTTCTCCAGGCTGAACAACCCCAGCTCCCTCAGCCTTTCCTCACAGGGCAGTGCTCCAGTCCTTTCACCAGCCTTCTCTGGACACATTCAAGCACCTCAACATCACAGAACACTCCTGACCACCACTGCAGCATGCAGCACCCAAGAGACAAATCAACGCTAGATACTTCTCTGCCTCTGCTCTTGCTGCTGAGAGCCAGAAAACAATCATTTCTGACTCCTCCCTAGTGCAACTGCTTAGAAATTGCTGAGTTTGACCTTACTTATCACTGGATGCAGTGCACTTTTCTAATCCCCTACATCTGCATTTTGTACAGCCTCTTTTCTAAGGCTCTTTAGACTTGCTGTACAGTTTCTCGCCCTGCTCGAGCAAGATGACGCATCGCTGAACTCCCCGCTCAAAAGAAGCGCTGAGGAACGAAACCATCCAAAACACAAGAAGCTGCCTTGGAAAATGGTCCTCATGGAAAACGGCCAGCAGGAGGGTTTTTTAAGTCATAAACTTAATAAGACAAAGGATTACCTTTTCTGTTGGAAAGAATCCTCGTTCCTGGTATCATAAACTACTGAACCGTTTGAGAAGTTTTCTTCTTAGCTTTGTACAAAAACTAGGACAATGACAAACAAGTGATGAGCTCGGGGGGGGGGGAGAGGGAGGAATGAAAGAAGGAAAACAAAACAACCTGAACATCTCTATTTCTCTACAAGGAGACAGAAAGTCTTCCCAGCACAGATCTAATGAGCAGTGCCTTCTTCTCTAACCCAACTCAAGAAGTTCTTGATGTTTAGACAGCCCCGTAGCAACTTAGATCCTACAGGTCCAGGCTGAAGTTTCCTCACTGACACATCCCAGCAGCCAGAAAAGGTTTATCATAGTCCAGAAGGAAAAATATGCTTCAGAATTTTTAAGGTGACTGGATCAAAATAAAGTCAGCCCAGCCTGGCTGCCAAGGTTATTCGTGGTGGAAAAGCCCAAGAGGAGCCAGGCAACACACAAACCAAAGAGAACAGGAGCTCAGAGCAGAGACACTACTGTTGCCTAGCTGCCTACAGGGTTGATCTTTACATCCTTTACCCTTACAAGAACCTCAGCTTCACACCCACTCATGGATCTCTGAAGACCCCCATCATACAGGAAAGAACATTGGCTTCAGTTCATCTCAGCTTCAGGGTCTACAGGGTGTGGCCAGCCCACATGCACCAATCCAAGCAACCATGTCAACAACAATCAGGGAACTATTCCATCCCAAGTCCTGAAGCCATCAGCCTACTCTCTTCTTTGCCCTTGATGCCACAGGGAACCTCTGATTCTAACCAGCTCCCTGAGCACAACCCTAGTGCCTCACAGTTCAGTAAAGCAGCTCTCTGTTGGGGTTTGGGTTGCATTTCAAAGTCAAAGCACTGCCAGAACAGGAAAACCCAGGATTTAACTACAACCACCATGTCAAACGGGCAGCTCTGCTGCTCTGCATCAGGCTTGCAGGAACACCAAAGAGAAAGAGTCCCCCAGCAAGGGTGCTAAGCCAGAAACCACATGGCCTGACAACCCCAGAAAGCACACAGTGCCTCCCACGTCAGAGGCTTGAAGGATTGTGTATGAGGCTGTTGAATCAGAGCAGCCAGAGATAGTGTTGTGGCTCCAATGAAGAGCATATTAGCATGGCCTCCCTCCATGATGGAGATGACCTGGCCAGCCCCTCCATTAGCAGCACCAGGCTGGGGAATAGCCACTGCACTGACAGGGCAGTACCTTCCGTGGACAGGTTTGGGCAGGACAGAGAAAAGGGGAAAGACCAGGTTTACCTGGCTCACCAGCAGGTGAATAGACCCAAGATGATGTCCCAGTTAATGCACAACCACTGGGAGCAGAACCCAACACCTTGCTCTACCAGGGCTGATCTTGCAGAGTCAAGCCTACTGGGCCAATCTCTGCAGCCTCAGCTGAGTCCTGGGGAAATGCTGACATAATGAAAGCAGTATCTGTAATCTCTTTGTGCTTGGTTTATCATATGGAGAAGACAGGACCCACCACAGTGTAGGCAGATGCTGCAGTCGCTCCGATTCCAGAAGGAAACTTCTGCCACTGCATGTGCAATCACTTTTCTGCATTCTGCCCCAGTGATATTCCCACATTCAGGAAAAAAAGACACCCAAACCATCCAAACAACAACAAAAAAACCTCAACCACCACCTCACCCCAAAAAAACCCACACCCAACCACCCAAGCCCAAACATTTGCTTTGGTTAAGTTAGCTGGTTTGACTGCAAGGTTCGAGCTAGAGCTCTGTTACTCCCTGTGTAACCACAAAAGCAAACAGTGGCATGGCTGGCTTTCTCTCATCTTAATCTTTTTTTAGATCTGAAGACAAAAATTAAAGCCAAACAGATAAGCTCTATAAAGGAAAAGAGAGAAAAAAAAAAGCTTTTGGGTCCTCACCAGATGCTTTCTTACTCGTTCCTGGGTTTGGCACCCAGGCGCGCTGCACCACCAGCACCCAGGCTGATGGAGAACCTGCTCCTGCTAGCAGTGGAAAATGGCCCCAACCATCCCAGTCATCACATCTCCTTCCCCAGGCAACCTCAGTGCAGCACCACAATTTATTACAGATGGCTTCATCAACAATAACCGAACTTGACACCCAGTCACCCCAATTTCACTTGCAGACCAGCCATCCCAGAGGAGGGACAAGCCACCCCACTGCTGGGCTGCGACACAATCAAATATTTAAACGGAGGCTTTTTTTCTCTAGGTCAGCTTTGCCTTCCTCCTGCCGGCGGCTACCAAGTGGCAGAACGATCTCCTCGCATTACCCTGACAACCCGAGGATGGGTTACAGCCATCACCCGGCTGCTGAATGGCCGCGTTTGGGTACTTGACATGCTACAATAGGATACGTTTGTCTCTATTCGGAAATGAGAGGCTGACATTGTGAAGCAGTTAAAGCCAGACATCCAAGCGAGGCCATCACCACACACAGGCTCAAAAGGCTTTGTCTGCCCTTCCAAGAGAAATTTCATAATATGCGAGGGTGAGCAGTCAGCAAAAGGCTTGGATCTCTCGACTTATAATCACCCCTGGTTTCCTCACAAGGGCCCTGAATACATTTTTGATTGGTTATGTATGAGAAGAACCATCCCCAGCATGGTGCCAGACATGTGCAACACAGACCTGGGTTGGACTCAAGCAGGAAGAAGAACTCAATTCAGCAGCCGTGGTTGAAGAGGGGTAAAAAAAAAAAGGTAAAAATGTGGCAATTATTCATTCCCAAATAGTTCTGAGCTGTTACTTCTTCAATAAAGGCTTGCCTGGAAATTAAAGGATAGAGCATTTGCAGCCCTCCCCCCCCCCTCCCCCCCAAAACCCTGACGAGGCAAAGAGCCAATTCCTAGGCTATGGCTCTCATCCCTGAGACAGGCACTTCCAGCTGCTCCTCCACTTCTCACCCCAGAGGTGAGTGACACCTTGCCCTGGGATGGAACCATCTCTTGGGAGTGCCCAGCCCTCCTCCAGCATCCACCGGGGACCCCAGTGTCACAAAGGTCAAGGGTGGGGAGGGCAGAGATGCTGCACTTCTCCACCACGCAAGTGGCTTCCCTGCTGTGGCAGGCGAACAAAAGGGAGCAGGCAGCGGTCCCTGAGAAGGATGCCTTCCCCTTAACCAACCGGAGCCCAGCCCCAGTGCATATTCATAGAATTACCCCAGCTCTAATTTGTATAAAATGACAGCCTGCAAACCAGGAATGATTGAAGAGGACCAAAATCATTTTGTTTGATTACAATCTCCCCTCCCTCCTCCCCTTCTCCATTATCTTTTATGTCTATTTAAACTCTGGACACTGCATATGCATCTCAATTCTTCCTCCATCTCTCCTTCTGTTTGTGGGCTACTGCTGCTTTTATTCCCCCTCCTTCTCTCCTCCTTTCATTGTAATTTTCTTCTCGCTTCTGTTGTGCATTCAGGGATTTGAGGAGGTTTGCTAGGGGGCTGGGGGTGGACTTCATTTTGTAGGGGAAAAAAAAAAAGGAGGGGGGGGAAAAGTGTGTTGTCTGGATAGAAAATTACATTTGCATGCTCAAGGGGCCTGAGGGCTTCTCTGTGGGCTTGGCAGAGATCCTACCTCAGGGGGGGAGGGAGGTGGAAGATGCTGATTTGATTTCCTCCTCTTCCCACCCCTTCCCCCTTTCCTTTCCATATTATAAATGTCTGCCTGATTTTTCTTTTCTTTTTCTGCATGTGCAAACCACTTGAAGAACAATGGCACAGATTAGAGGCCTTCCTTAGGGCTGTTTATGAATGCAGTTGTGGAGTTCAGCAAAGCAGAAACATTACATACAGTAATTGGACATTTAATTACTAATGAAGCTAGCAACCGAGTAGGTTTTTTTTTCTGAGGGTCTGAAGCAATGTGACAGACCCTCCAACTGCAGGTTTAATTATACTTGGAGATAGGCTTTATATTAATACTCCCTCTTACACTATTACCCTCTCAAAAGCCCTTCTGCCTTTCAGTTGTAATTTTCATGCCCCTGCCCCCTCCAAGAAGGCAAACATCGCGATACTTGGGCCACCAGACAGGATGAAGGTTCTGCTGCTGCTCTCAACTGCTGCAAAGCTGAAGTCAGCCTTGGACAGGTTTTTTATGAGGCCAGCTCTCCTAAGAGCATGAAGGGAAAAGACTTGTTTTGGTGGCCAAGAACATCCAGAACCGATCTCTCCTTGCCTGATTATCTCCCAGTTTTGGCCCAACCTCCTTTCTGACATTTCTTTTTAAGAAGTCAAACACTCAGATCATTCATCCCCACTTGGACCCACTTATTTTCCTCCTAGTATTTAGTTTAAGTTTTCTCTTGCTTCCTCCCCTTCGAGTCACTGCCTTCTCCAAAGAAACAACTGGAAATGATGGCTTGTGGAAGTTCTTACACTGCAAAGGAGCCAGAGAAGCCTCTGGGCAGTGTGAAAGCAAACGTTTGTTCCCAGAAAGTTTTTCTCCCCTAGACACAGCAAGAGCTTCTCCCCTGTTTCTGGCAAGAATCAGCTTCAGGACTTCCTGAGCTGGAAGCTGCATCTGGACCATCTGGTTTAACACCACTGAAATAGGCCAGAAATAGGGCTAACAAATAAGTATGGAGCTTTTTGATCTCATTCTGCCTCACTGAGTTTCTTTCATTGCTGCTCCAATTTCCTTCTTCAGGTGAAAGAAGACTAAGTGCCAAGCAATCCCACCTCCTCTTGCAGAGTGCTAAGCTCCAGGGAGCAGAACCTCCAGCTTCTGTTGATCAGAAAAACCTTCTAATTGATTACAGATGAAAGCTGTGCAGCGAAACTGTTGGATTTTAAGAGCAGAGAGAGTACTTTTGTAAAATGTCATATGCATATTGCAATTTTTCCTGGGTCTAATGAAAGTGCAAATCTGAGGGGAGAAAAGGCAGGAGAAAGTGGAGTAACAGATGTGAGGAGACAAAAAATGTTCATGAAGAGCAAGTCATCCATATCTTCCTACAGATTTCCCAACACATCTCCCTGCCTCTGCTAGCTTGCAGGCTCTCAAGGTTTGTTCATGCTAACGTTCATGTGTGTTACAGAGCATAGGATCAGTACTCAAACAGGGGCCACCGATTCAGCTGGTCTACAGAGTCCTTACACAGCAAGGCTATTTCCTCTGGTCCCTGGGTGCCAATTCAGTGGGAAAGCCTCATGTCTATGGGAATGTTGTGCCAATTTACCTGAATTCACTGCAAAAAAGAGCTCTTGGTTTCCTGGTTTCATGGCTGATGGTGAGGTTCCTCTCCTACCCACTGAGGGTCTAAGCCTGTGGACAAGGCTCATCAACCATCAACTCTAAGAAAATCATCTACATACCCCAAAGGACTGGGTTAGCATCACTGCCAGGCAGCACCAGTCTCTCCAGTGACTATTAGAGATCGTGAAAGACTATACTGGAAAAGACACCCAACTTTTCGACAGCAGACACCAGGCAAGAGGAATCCCTCTCAAACGGCACTTGCTTGGCAACAGATGCAATTTCCCCCCAGGATTTACCTTCCAAATGTGGGTTCAGTCAGTAAGTGTATCAAAAGTTCACTGGCACTGGTGAGAGGCCGCACTGTTCTGCTGCCAACTTGGATCCTAGACAGTTTGCCCCCAGCTGTTTTCAGAAGCAGATTGGACCAAGAACAAGAGTCTGCGCTGAGCCTCTTTCTAAACTCTGCCCAATTCCTCAGCTCTGACTGAATTCAAGACTTATTTTGTTGCATGGATGCTGGAGGACAGAAGGTCTCAGGGGATACAGCAACCTGGCCCCTGTTCACCTTTGTCACACACGGAAGCAGTCAAGCAAGGACTATTTCCATGTCTCTTGAGATGGTTTTCAGCCTCTCCTTCACCCAGAGATGAAGATGATGGATTTGGCTACTGCTTTAATAAGTCTTTTTATATGCCTTTTCAAATCCAGCTAAACAATGGGGGACATGACAGAACCCCCTTTCACAGAAGGCAAACAGCCCATACAAGCCTGCACAGACAGACAGCATCTCTGGACAGATCTCACTACCGCAAGTCGGGTGCAGTCAAGTAGAGAGGTCTTCTGGCCTGTACTCTGCCCTCTTCTCCTGCCAGCTACCTCAGCATGTGGCAGTCACCTCATGTTTCAAAGGAATTGCAAATTTCATCCAGGACCATGCCCAGAAACACCTCAAGCACCTGTTCACCAACAGCAGCCCCTGCCCTGTCAGCTCAGTGCTACAGCAACACTGGGGGCCAGACTCATCTGCTTACCTGCATGCCAGAAAAAAACCATGACCCATTGACTCAAATCAGCAGTTCCATTTCCTCAGAGACCTTGTGGCACCAAGAGCATCTCCTCACAGTCACCTGGACCCAAATCTCCTATCACACCCATCAACTCCTATCAACATCAACCACATTACAAGCTATTTCAAAGCAAGAGCAGTGAATGCAAAACACAACCTAAATACAGATTACATGAGAGAATGTCATGCTGATGTGAGCTGCCTTTGACCAGGACAGCTCTGTGCACCCCCCACCACTGGAAATCACGCTTTGCTCAAGTGACTTGCAACTGATGGTGTCCATCTGAAAGCCCTTAAATGGGGCCTGCTTTGTAGAAAAGGATGAACACCCTGCTGCTGAAGTCTGGGCCTCTTCAAGATGTCTCAAGTCAGACATTCAACATTTAATTGCTTTTGAAGACTGAAGAGCCCCTCTTCATCCTCCTCCCATGTGTTTATCTTCTGCAGAAGTCAGTTGCTGAGTTTGCAGGACAAAGATCAAATAATAACAAAAAGAAGTTTTAAGTTACACACCCACTGCCATTAATCATATTTCCAACATCTTCCTTCCCTCACTGCCTTAAAAATGTTTATTTCCAGACCCTGGGCAGCCTGCTCCCTACAAACACAGGTATGGTGCCCATCAGAGAAGCTGCTCTAATGGAGGAAGCATGTCAGCAAGCACAAGAAACTATTCCCCTACTGAGCACATCCACCAGTGCCAGCCAAAAGTGCCAGCAGAAAGCCAGAAGGACATGGAGTCTCAGTCTTGTCTAAAGCAGCTCTGAGGTTGAAAGGGAAAAGAGAGCAAGAGCCTCCCCTGGGCCATGCAAGTGCTGGTGGTGGAATGGAGCTTCTGGCAGTGCCAGTGCCCATTTGGGGTCTGGAGTCTGAGCTCATGCTGCAAGAACTTGCTGAGGTTTTGGGGCTGTTCACGTTCAGAGAGACAAGGCAGCTGTGTTTAGAGCTCCCCTCTTTGAAGGCCAACAGACCCTTCAAGCCACTTCAAAGAGGATACATCTGCCCAGCAGTTGTCTCTTTTTCCAGCTGTCCCATGGTCCAAGAAATCTATCACTTTCTCACGCACTGCCACATGCCATACCTAGACAGGGGTGCCCCAAACACTCTCCAGACTCCACTGGCAGTCTGGACTAGTGCACTGAAACCTGATCAGACCAGACCCAAGACCAAAAGGGAGACAAGGGTCCTCCAGCTCTCCCACTACACCCAAATTGGCCTCCCAGGTCTCACTTGCTCCCAGGGACTTTCAAGCCAAAACTGATCTCCCAGTTCAGAGGGCTCACAGTGGGGGACACAGCTGCAGTGGCAGCAGGACCACCTCAAGGCTCACGCACAAGGGAGAAATGAGTAAAAGCTAAGCTCAGAACCCCGTGCCAGGAAGATTCAGTCAGTCTCCAGGCAAGGCCAGCAGCATCAAGCACACCAAGGCATTGCTCAACACGAGCTGGATGGAGGCAATGAGGCCCTGTCTGTTCTTCGCTGCCAGGTCAAGGCTAAACCATCCAGCAGGCCCGCAGGACCCTTGCTCCTCACGGGGAAGATGGTGCTCAGCCTCCCACTCCAAACCCCAGCAAAACCTGTTCAGCTATGTCTGCCACTCACCAAGAGCCTGCTGCCACGGCCGAGGGGCACGCTGGACTCAAGCTGGGCTCTTTCAACATCTAACTTGCTGCAGCTGTTCACTTCAACCACGAAACGTTAGCGTAAGCTGATTTTGCAAAGAGCTTGTCTATGTAAACTGCGCTGTTCCTCCAACATAAATAGTGTGATCCTGGCTTACAACTTCAGCAACGCGATGCTTTCTTGGCCAAGGGCGAGCCCAAGGAAGCAGAGATGGAAAGGGCTTCGGAAAGCCTGTCCAACTGCGCATCACAGCCTGAAAGGGTCCCAAAAGGCACAGTGCTCCCAGCCGCAGGGGCAAGCCACCACCCCGTCTTTCACCGTAGCTTACACCCACAGACAGTGGGGGCAGGCAAGTGCCTTGCACCAGGACACACGCAGCACCCTGCAGCATGCTCCCATGTGCCCAGAGTCATCAAGCACATCTGTACTGCAAAGTTGGCAGAGAAACAAACCAAGAGCAAAAAGCACTTAGGAGTCATAAATATCCCAAATCAAATCCTGCTCCTGGTAAAACCTGTCTTAGGACAAAATGTTCTCCTTCCTGCTGTAACACCTGGGAAAGACAGATGAGGAAAGCACATTGGTGTGGAAGGTCTACAGACTCCACAGCCATCATTCTAGTGCCTTTTCACTTTGACTCAGTTCTGAGCAGCCAGAACAGCTTGGTGACCGCCAGTGGTAATCCTGACCTTGCCTGGATGAAGCACAAGGAGCTGCACGTAGCATGTCCTGAAGGACACAAGGATCCACACACTGGAAACCAGCAGCAAAGCTCCACTATGCTGCTCACACACTGTATGTAAAGTAGTCCTTAAAACCAAGTTATGCTCTACTAAAGAAATGCTTCTTCTTTGTTCCCCACTGCAGAAAGCGTCCTTTGAGCTAGCTAGATTTCAAAGCTCTCCACTCCTCACTGCAGCCAGAGATAAATACATTAGGATGCAAGGAATTAATAAGTTAAGACAACAATTCTGAGTTTAATAGAAAATGTTCCTCCCACCCCACACTCTGAAGAGGAGGATGGCTGTTAAACCTGTGCAAAACTTGCATTAATTCACCAACTGTTTCCATGGCAGAAACGGGTGCTGCAGTGAAGTCAGTGACTTCATTTCCTGAGGACATCAGATCTTGCTCTATACTAAAAATACAGATTTGTATTTTAGGACCACAAAAAGATGCTAGGTTTTAAGCTTCCATGGAAATCTCTTGGAAGGCAAGTATCTGAGGGGGAATCAGGAAGACAGACCCTTTGATTGACCTGCAGATTAGTCTTCTGCCCTGGCATCAGTATCCAGCATGATTTGCTACTCAGAGACAGCAAGACAGAAGTAGTTCACCAGGAAAACCACCTCCTTGCTTCTTTCACTGCCCATCTGAAAAACACAACACTTCTATTGGCTGCTTATGCTTTGGTACCAAAAGCAGGATGTTAATATAAAGCTCAGAGAGGAGATGGGCAGAAGTCTCAGGAGACTCATCTGCCACACATGCTAAATGGTAGTCTGCATGAGGCTGAGGAGATGACGCAGATGTTAAAGACGAGCCGAAATTCACAGCTTTATTTGCAGGGAGTCAGTGGTGAGATGAAGTAGCCATTTTACACACCTGAGCTATCTTCAGCAGGTTGCTGACAGTCACTTCTCTCCTCTCCCAACTGTGCAATTTGTTTTCATAGTTAATTACAAAGAGAGAATCAACATGGACCTGCAGAAATCAGGCAGCACCTTAGCTATTTTTGGAACAAAAAGCACAGGACAGAAAGCAATCTCCTTTGACGGGTAGAGAAGATACCCAAAATAAATGATCTTTTATGCTTCTCCATAATTTCTTTCCCTTTTGTTTTCATTTAACATCTTTGATCGTTTTAAAACAAGACCCACTCTCATGAATTCTCTCCTAATTAAATGTTCTAATTAAAATGCACCACACTCCATAAATTCACTCTGGTTTTGAAAGCTGGGTTTTAATCTGGAGGGTGAATAACTCTGATCTCAATGCTGAAAGGAAAAAAATAATACCACCCCTCCCTATTTCAACTGATTCAACAGCATTCAAAAAAAAAGAAATCTACCCCAAGACCCAAAGGGTGAATAGGAACATCTCCTCCCCACTTAACGTTGCCAAGATAACACTGGCAGATGATATCTCTTCCAGAGTCCCTGCATCAGCTGGCATAATGGTAGGGTCTATCTTAATACAAATATTTACCCTGATTTCTACTTATGTAAATATCTGGAAGGCAAGGTGATGTTTATGGATCACTACAATCAATTTAACCAGTGTCCCACCTGCCCTGTCTAGCTCCTCTCTAGTCCTGTACTATAAATCTTCAAACATCTGTATAGTTGGGGTATCTACTTAAAGATCGAGCAAAATTCTTCTTCAGTAGGTCTGTAGTTTCCCAGACACCTGCTCTGAGGTTAAAAGGCACAGCCTCCAACAATAAGGAAGCACCTGCAGCCACCAAACACAAGCATGCCTGTTACTAGGATAAAATGTCCTACCTTCTCCCCAAGAGACTGGAAGGATCAATTTAGTGCTACTTTCCCCACCGGCTATTAACTAGGACACCTTAACACAATCGTGCTGTATGCCAGACACACGCTAGGTGTCAAACACACAAACTTAAGATCAAGTTTATTGTACTTAAGAAACACTCCAAATGAATTCAGAGAGATCCCACATCAAACTCTGGCCTCAGCCACATCTCCCAGTAAAGCCTCTAAAGCAGCAGATTGGTGACACCTGCAAAAGGAGAAGTCTTGCAAGTAAAGAGATTACAAAGCAAACAACTTCATTTGGGAGAAGACTCCTTTATGCCATGAGGATACAGTGCTGTACACCTTTAAAGCTGCAGAGCTCTGCTGGCACTGACACCCATGGTCCAGCTTCTGATGCTCCCACCCTGAAACCAAGCCCCTGTATGGCTTCAGTTATGCCAGGAGCCATGGAGCGGACATAGATCAACACCTTGCTGAAAGGCATCACTTGGAACAAGAGCTCAGTAAAAACATTTCTCTTGCTTGCAGTTAGGGTGTGTGCTTTGGTTTAGTTTCCTGGAAAGAAAAAGAATCAAATAAGCCAATTTATGACACACGAGCAGACTTGTGGACATGCAATGGCATGGACCCACTCCTCCACCCTCAAGTGGGATCCTTCCTCGTTTGCCAGAATACCTCTACATGTTAAGCAGCACACATGGGCAAAGATTCTCCCTCCAGGGGTTTTTCATTTCAGCATCTAATTGATTTGAGGGCTTGTCCTCACAGGGACCAAATGACTGGAAAAGATGATGTTAGCCAAGTAGCACAAGAATCTACCTCTTTGCAGGAGAAGGGCACACTTTCTCGTGGGCCAAAACAGCTTCCAAAAGAATTTTTTTTCCTCTTTTTTTAATGGGTTTTAGGGGGAAAAAATTCTCTGCAACCAAACCTTTTTTTAAATTAAAAAAACAAACACAAACAATATTTCTCCCCACTTCCACAATAGTATAATCAGATAACCTAAATGTTACCAAGGGCACCAACGCTGAGATAGGTACTTGGTGGCTAAACAAGCACCAGCGATTCCTCCTTCCTAACACAAACGTCACCGTGAATCTTGCACCAGTGCAATGCTTCCCCACAGCTTCAGATGAGTTTTTAGGGGGAAAACACTTGACTTTAATCACAGATCTTCAAGATGACAGCTACAGTGCAAAAATGAAACACATTCATGAAGCCCCACAGGAAAGATCAATGGGTTTAGGTTTCAGGAAGATTAGACTGTATATTTTTTTAAGTTCTGCAATATGAATTTGGTTTAGACAAAAAGAAGAAAGTGGGAGAGAAGTGTAATCTGTAACACTTGTTCTTTCTGAGTTTGAAAGCATTTATTACTTTGCAGCACAACTCCCAAGCGACCAAGAACGTGATCTTTTACAGCAGAATTAACCATTACAAGCAGAAAGCCAAGCTCCTGGCATCCTGAAGACAACCGGAATAATCTGATACCTGAGCCCTTAGCAAGGAGCTGGTACCTTCCACTTCATTCCCACAACAGGCTTTGCCACCATCCTTGCCTAAGTGGTCACCACGAATCTCAATTCAACCCACAGAGGTTCTCCACAAACTGCCCTAGAGAACTGACCCCACAGGGCATGGATCTCTTCTGGCTGTCCCAGGATGACATCAGATGCATAGCCCAATACCTAGCACAGGGATGAGTTTCTCCTGTAGCCCTGAGACCTTACATCCAGACACTCCCTAAAACTGAAGGCTTATCCTCTGAGCTTCTCCAGCTTGAAAAATACAGTGGCCCAGGGACTCCCTATTTCGTTAAAGCACAACGACTGAAGAAAACTGCCTTAATGCTCTCTGGTCCTTCAGGCTACCCTGCCCATGTCCTTCCAATTTTGCAACAGAGCTATTCTCTGCACTACGCAGTTTGATCGGACACCGTGGGAAGCTAAAGAGATGAAAGCACATCATCTTCAACCCTTTTATGTTTGCAGACCTCTACACATTTTCCCCGTGGAGAATGCAACCCCACAGCATGAACAACAGCTTCCTGAAAACAGCCTGGGTTTTCTTAGTCTGACTATTTCACAGATCCTTTAGGGTAATTATCTGCAGGTTCTCAGATCACAGCCACTGCAACAGAAGAGACACAGAGATGGAAAAGGCAGGCAGAGGGTAAAGAAATGGAAATTTGGAAAAGAAGATGAACTACAAAAATACAAAAAGGGGGAAGGAAGGATTCTAAATCCCTGCCACAAGAGCATCAGCAAAACGTTTGCATTTCTCTGATACCACCTACCACTCAGCAGCTGACAGGCCAAGTTAAAAGGTATTACAGAAGATTGACGATGGAGGCATTTGCAACTTCTTACCTTAGAATACCCCTTCCAGGTGCAGGTTTTGTGTAAATTCAGGTCCCACAGCAGGGATGCACAACTATAGGCAAGTTGTCAAAAAAACAGCAGGAGAGGAGTTTTTCACTTAGTAATGGTAGAGGCTCCTCTTCCAATGGCACAGAATGCAACTCCATAGTGAAAGTCATTAATAGGGGTAGCAGGGAATGGGCTGTCTCTCCCATCCTATTTACTCTCCCGACAGGGCAGAAAGCAGCTTGGGACACAACCACCGAGGCAATGCTACATCTGTATGAATAAATTAGTTGCAACAGCACCAACATTCCAAACCCAGAAGGAAAAAAGTTTGCCCCTCAAGGCTTTGGTAGCTGCAATTAATACTACGCATCTGAATGCCAAAATAGCATGACATCAGGAAAGAGCCTGGTTTCTACAGAGCTCTAAGCCCTGAAAAACACCCTGACTTTCAGCAAGGCATCCTCCCAGAGTGGCAAGATACAGAGCTCCACCACCCCCACCAATATATTCTTCATCATGCTTCTCAGAGCAGATTTGCAGGAACAAACAGGCAAGTGATAAGGCAAGTAAACTGCCAGGTTATCTCCTTCCCTGGATCTCCTGAGATGCCAGGTGAGCTGGGACACCGAACCAGATCCTCTTGCAATATGGGGTCACGATTGCAAGAGGAAGGCTCAGCAGGGAACCCAAAAAAGACCAATACCAAGAGAGCAAAAAGCACAAACGCCAAGAGCCCATTCCCAGACAGTGAGTTATTCTGGAAAATCCAGACTTTTTTAGAAAGAAAGCTGCCTTGCATGATGGGGTCAGGAAAAGCAAATCTTCTCTCAAGACCGAGTGTTCTCAAGCCTTCAGAGGGGCAGAGCATCTTCGTTCTCCTTGTGTGCTGTACATACAAGAAATAGAGCAGGGATCTGCACCAGTCACTAACGTGCAGCTCACAGTCAGCTCTCCAGGAAGCAAGCTCCAGATTGCTGCCCCAGCACAGTAAGGACCTCTCCTGACAGACAAAATGGAGAAGGGCTTATTTACTTTAGCTGCTGCAAAACGTCTGGATGCCAAAGTTGCTTAGAGAAGGGATGTGTCTCAGCTATCTAATCTGCCTCTCAGCAAGGGTGAAACATCAGCTCTCCTTGGTCTCTTATTAGGTTTGCTGCCCAGACATCATCTAATTGTCAGTCCAGTTTACGAGCTGAAGATCTGTGTTAAGTAAGACTGGATAAGTTTTTGGCAGCATGTCCAGAGCAGACAGGAAGCCCAGACCTAAGGAACACTAATTCAATCACCTTCCCTGTCTGAAGTGCCCTCCTGCCCATTGGCAGAAGCACATCTAGAGAAACAGGATAGAGCAGCAAGGATCACAATGGTAGTCCAAGCAGGTGGTTCAACCCCAAAGATCAAAACAGCTTGCTCACTTTGAAATAAATGGGCCTGTTTTCAGTGCCACATGAGCCTCACCATGCTGATGCTCCAAAGCAACAGAGACTGCCTGGGCATACTGTTCACCTGAGCCTGGGGCCAACGCCACAGCAAACAGCCCTTCCCACAGCAAGCAGATTTCTGAACCTACACAGAAACACTCCCAGGAACATCTCACACTGCAAATGACTAACTGCTCTTACTGAAGGATCACAAAAGTGAGCTGACACTGGTCCTTGAACCATAGAATCACTTTGGGTGGAAAAGACTTTGGAGATCATCAAGCCTAGCCACTGATCTAACACCACGGCCATTAAATCATGTCCCAGAGTGCCACATCTACACATTTTTTTCAGCATCTCCTGTGATGCCTAAGCAAAGGCTAAGACAAGCATATGGTAATGTTTCTTTAATATGATATTCTCTCCAGCTTTTGGCACTCCATAGCACAGGGAGTTCCTGCGTTTAGTAACCCTTGATAAATCCTTCTCCCATGAATTTGTCTTCAAGCAAAGAGTGGGGAGGAGAAATGTCTATTCCTAGCCTTTGTTATTTGTTAGTAACTTCCAGAATACAGAAGTAATTATTTGGAGGGGATGGAGGTGTTGTTGCCCAGAACACAGAAGAAATTATTTTATAACCTCGTGGCAAAGGAAGCCCTCATAGGTCAGTCTTCCAAGCTTGCACCACCTCGGTTGGATTTCATCTTGTCCTATTCTGGACTTGATCAACAAAACTCTATTCTAAATGCCCATCCATATTCCTCCTTCAGTCAGAGCACCCCCAAAGTACCTTTCTCCCTTCTCACCAAAGGGAATCAAGGCAGAGACAGACTCGAGCCTGATCTATTGACCAGTACCTGGGGCTTTTTAGTCTGGAAAAGAGAAGATTGAGAGGAGAGTTAATAAATCTTTATAAATATCTGAGGACTGGGAGTCAGGCTCTGCTCACTTGCTCCCTGTGATAGGACAAGGAGCAATGGATGAAAGCTGCAGCACAGGAGGTTCCAGCTCAACACAAGGGGGACCTTCTTTACTGTAAGGGTCACAGAGCACTGGAACAGGCTCCCCAGAGAGGCTGTGGAGTCTCCTTCTCTGGAAACTTCCATGGTCTGTCTGGATGTGTTCCTGTGTGACCTGAGCTAGATTGTATGGTCTTGCTCTGGCAAGGGGGTTAGACTCGATCTATTTGGGTCCCTTCCAACCCCTGACATCCTGTGATCTTACCTGGGACATACCAGAAAGTCGCCATGGACAGCCCCATGCTCCTCCCACCCATTTTCTATCATCATGCTGCCAATCTGCTCCAAACTGGCACACTGTGGGGCTCTCTCAGCTCATCATCACCCCACAAAACAGCAAGAGGGTATGACCTGCAGCTTCTTCTTCCACTACAGAAATAGGCCAAACTGTGCACAGGGTAGGGTCACAACCAAGAGAAATGCCTGCTTCCACTGCATTTGGAAACAGCAAAGCCATCAGAGTTCAAATTTAGAAGCCAAACAAATCAGACAACTGCATAGATGGCTTTGCTCAAATTAGAATAAAGAAAAACCACCACAAAAAATCCTCAAACACACAAAAAACCCCACCAAAACAAAAAACCACCCCACACAAGACAGCCAACCTGTGACTGTACAGTGCCCCAGTGCCCCCGCTCCATCCCAAACTTAGCAGGCGTTTTTCCTAGGTTACAAATTCCAAAGGCAGCTAATTAGCCAAGACTCAGCAATCTCAGGTTAAAAAAAGCAACTGCTCCAGCTCCGTCAGGGAGGCAGATGGCAACGGCGCAGCTCAGGCACTGCGGCTGCATCAGCAGTTTCTCCAGCCGATGGTGTCTGAGCAGGGGAGGGCTGCGGATCGCAGGCAGCGCAGTGGTCCGGCTGCCAAAGGTCCATAAACAGGTGACTCATCACCGTGAAGAATTCTTCCCCAGCTCATGCTGCACAGCCTGGAAAGGCATCCACTTGATTTATTAACTTGCTAGAAGTTTTCACCTGCCATGGGCTTGACCCTCACGCAGCAGTCCCAGCCTCATTAAAGACACAAGCGCATTACAGCCATAGTCTGGGTGCTTACTGGGGTGTCCAGAGCCCAGCATTTCACCCTGCCCTTCCCCAGGTCTGCTTTGCAACTCACTCACAGGGATGCAGGAAAAAGACAAGGCTATCACCAATGATGAGAGGAATAAAAATGTGCCTATGCAGCCCAGCTGACTCTTCAGAACAATCCCTTACATCAGCAGGAGCACAGCCAGGTAGACACAGTTTAATTAATTAAAATGATGCTAGCTCACGACAGAGAAGTCAAGAGGTCCCTCTGGACATGGTGCTCAGTGGCTCAAATGTCGAGCAGAGACTAGCAGAGGTCAAGCTTGCTTGGACTCCACCCATGCCTGCTCCCACTTTACTTGGCTCTTGGTTTTAAGCAGGTCTTTACTTCAGACACCCTCCCATGTGCTTTTCTCAACGTCCTGAGCTCTTGCCAACACCATAACCCATCAGGCTGTATTGGGAGCAGCGCATTCCATTTGCGGCATCTCTGTCCCACTCCTTCAGGACCTTGAGGTATGTGTCACTCGAGAAGGAATGCTAAGAGCACAGCAGCAAGAGATGTTTTACACAAAATCTCTTGGAGTAGCCAAGGAACTAGAAGCCACATGGTAGAGTTGGGACATTGCACTTGCAAAGGAGCACTTAGTCACTGTACCTGGGCAGATCACAGTCAACAAGACACACTCATGTTTTCACAAGGTTAATTATGCATTGGCAGGTTCTCCCACTGCCCACAGACACCTTTCCTAGACCCCATACCATTTTCAGGCTCATTTACACCTTATTCCAGCTCTGTTATAGATTTGCAGTTGCACAGAAACATCCACCATCAGAACCCATCTCGCATTCCCAAAGTATCCACCCTCAAGGATAAGGAGCAGATGATCAGTTTCAGCTAGAGCATGACCACAAAAGACCAAATTCTCTGGATGCCACCACGGTCCAGATCCACTGCAGCAAATGTTCACTCTGCAGTGCTCCAGTTCACTTTGTACTAGGGATGCAAGACAAATAATTACAATGAATGAATGTTGGTAGTTGAGGATGGTTCCACTCCTTTGACTAGGATGTAAGATCTATCTGCTGACCTGCCCACAGCCCTGTATGAGGTGAGGAAACTCCAAGAAGTGGGCTAAGCTAACTATTGTGCTTACCAGTGCAGGCACAGAGGCCAGCTTCCAGCTGAAAGGGGCAGTGGCACCTCTGCCAAGCACATCTGACCCAGGTCTGACCGGGTCCTGATTCTGCAGGTAGGCAGGGTCTGAGCCCCTTAAAGCTTCAAAACGGACCAAAAGATAACAAGGCTGCCCTGCAAGGAGTATTAAAGCCTCTTCAAAACATCCGGCTGGTGCTCCAGGACTGATCGATAGCAATCAATTCCTGCACATCAGGGATTTTGCAAGTGCCTGGTGCTGTCCTGAATGGGGCCATTAGCACCTACAATCTCAAACAAACAGCCTCTAATGAAGGGATTTTACCCATGCTAATAGAGCAGATGATAAATGGCAATTTCATTATCAGTGTTCATTGGGGTGAGCCAGCCTCCATCTTGCCACGGCAGAGGAGAGAAGGAACCAGCAGAGATGCTGCTGGTACTCTGGCAAGTAGGCAATTTAGAGAGACAGGGAGGAGCAAGCATCCAGAGTCCAGAGAGATGGACCAGAGAAAAGGTAACGGTATCACAGGAAAGTGAAAAGCTAATCTGGGGAGGCTGCTCTGGCACAGGGACAGATGGACCAAGCAAGAACAATATACTGCTCGAACCCCAGAAGCACTGCACTGACCCGACCTTTTCATTGAAAAAGCAGAGTTGTTTCCAGCGGCACTGGGGCACCATGCTTCTCTGGGAATCACTCCTTACACGGCTCTGACAGCCACAACATGCGAGCAGCAACACGAGTTTCAGTTGCATCGTCTCCCTCACAAGTGGGTACTCTGATGCCTGGTAGAAGAGTTCATACTGATGCTGCTTTCCTGCTGGAGATCTACCAGGGATGGGCTTCTTTTGCCCCCGGAGGCCACACACCCAGCAAGAGTTAACTTCGTGGCTGGTTCCAGCTCAGCTCTGTGGGTTTAATATGCCTAGAGCTGTCGCAAGGGTGTTAAACTCCCACTCTTCCAGTTCAAAGGCAGCTTTGCAGAGCTGAGCAGTCTTAAAATGCACAGCTTTTCAGAAGTGTGACCTTTTCACAAGGTTTCCAATTCAGTAAAGATTTGTTTCCTCCCTCTTCAAGTAACTAACTAATGGTAGTCATGAAACACCTCCTCCAACGGCAGCAGGCAGGCAGCCCAGGCTCCCCACCGGCTTGGAAATGCCATGACCTGCTCTCTGATTATCACGAACCTTTTCAGAACCCCCATCAAGGGCATAGAAAGTCATCATCAGGCATCCAAGCCGTCCCAACGCTTGGTCTTGCACACAGCTGACCACCACCTCCGTCTCACTGCCCTTTCCCCAGCATGGAAAGCAGCTGTTCCAGGCAGGGAAGGCAGCCGGATGAGGGGCCTGGACCCACCACATCCCCTTGTGCAATGCAGGATTAGAGCTGCCTCACACACACCATTTCCATGTGCCTGTGGCAAGAATGGGAGAGGTCTCCCACTCTAAGGCTTCCCAGCCCTCCTCAGAGGCAGATTTAGGTCACATCCACAGGTTTCATTGCCACCTTTCTTTGCTCTTGCTTGTCCCGGTTTTTTTTTCAGGGGAAAGAAACGTAAGAGGAACATTGTGAGGTGTTTGCACCCATAAATTCTACAGCCTAACAGCAAGATGACGATTCAGTGCACACCAAGCAGGCTCCACCATGACACTTGCAGCTACAGTGTTCTCCACACTGCAGACTAAGAATAAAAGCTACCACTGGGCAAACAAAGCAAAGCCTCAGGCTGACAGCTGCATTGCCACCCAAAGGGACTTTTCCATTCTAAATGCCTATAAACTCAGAAGTCCCTAAAGAGCCTTGGCACGAGGTGCTGCTCCTGGCTCCATCTGCAATGCCATCCCCCTCCTTCCACCCTAAAAGCAAGGAAATCCCCTGTGCACACCCTGACTGTCCTCCTACTTTGCTCACACTATCTGGAAACATCTTCCCATTCCCACACAGACTGCGTGATGTTGAGGGCAGGGGCCAGTTTTCACACATCTAGCTCCACATGCTACCTAGCTATGCATGAAGCACTGAACTGCTCTGCCAGTCCACTACTTTCATACATCATTTACCTGCGGGCCCAACACTTCATATTTTGCCCTTTCCCCCCACACACACTTACAGGAATGAGGGGATGCCCTGCTGTCCCCTCCATGTGCAGCAGGTTGGCTTTCAAAGGCTACAAAACCAATTCAAGACCACACTCTGCAAATCCCTGCCAAAATCAAAGCTGTCCCAAAGCTCCACTGGTGCTATGTTACAACCAAGGGCTACATTTCAAGTCACCCCCTTCTTCCTGGGTGCCTAAGTTGTCACCACAACACCAAATGCCATGACAGGAAATAAGAGTTCCATAGAGACATGCACAGAGTCCCTACAGCTCAAGAGACTTGTTATCTTAAAATACCTGGGATTAACAAGCTAAGCAGGCAGGTCAGACACTCCTCAGAGTGGTCAGTCAACTGCTGTAGGAACTGGCCTCAAATCCAGGACTAGAGTGTAAGTCCAGCAGAGTGACACTGCTGAGAGTCACCAGCACTGATGTGCCAGGTATTTCTGAGCTAACTGGTGGGACACACCACCAATCCCAAAGTGTACAAACTCCTAAGCTCAGACATCATCAACAGCACAGCTGACGTTTGCAAGAACACATTATTTGTACGTTGACAAAGCTGCTCCAAGTACAGGGCACAACATCACACAGACCAAGTTCAGAGTTTGGGTTAAGAGCTTCCCAGAAAACCTCTGGGCCAGCCACAGGGGAACTCCAGCCTTAGACCAGAGCCATGCAGCTTCAAAGCAAGCCTTGGCTAACCTGCATTTAGGCATATTCCCTACCCATTGCCTATTTACCGCACGGCTTTGTTTGGATGTGTTTTGCTCACGACTTGCTCTTTGGAGCAACTCCAAATCTGCCTCCCTCTCAAGTTGTGCTACAATATAGTCATTCAAATTGATTGCAAACATCAGAAGCGAGGGTTGATTTCTTTATGTGCACTAATTCTAGACTAGGTCACCAAACTATTTTCATAGTTATGTCAGCACTGTCTAGACAAACAGTTAAAAACAGGATGCAATGCTCACCAGAAATGCCAAGTCAAGTTTGTGCCCAGAGATACTGTGGGAGCCAGGGGGAGAGAAGGAAAAGCCAAATCTGTCCCATTCACACAGGTTGGCCAGAGCTAGCTCAGCTGTCATTTTCATGTTCAAGTGGAACTTTACCAACACTCACTAGAAAAAGGTGTATTTAGCTGCAATTGCAAGTAAATAAGCTGACATCAACAAACTTGGGAAATAACAGGATCTTTTGAAGGACTCTCAATGCAGTCACAAACCCACACCAAGCTGGCTCCTCTGTGCTACTGGACGCCCACACCTTGCTACCGGCACCAGACCCTCACCGGGAAGCTAACCACCAAATTACCATCTTCGTGCGGCACCCTGGGCACAAGCCCCACCGCATACACCAGGATTTGCCCACGGGCACTCATCCTCACCAACCTCCAGTAGGCTCCCATCCTTACCACCAAAACCACAGCCTCCACACCCACTGAGAGTTTCTTGCTTAGCATTGTGTATCAGAAAGGCAGCTTCCCGTTCCTTGCCACTTCTTGGCAGGGAACTCTTCCACGCTCCAAGAAAACGAGCTGTAATCTTGGCAGAAAGGGACGTGTGTATAAAAATCACCACTCTGTCAAAACAGAAAAATAATGCAGGAGCTGATCTGTGCACATGAATCCGCTGCAGTCATGAGGAGACAATTTCCCTGGAGAAAGTCATACATTAAAAGGGAAAAGGGAAGAAAAAAGGGGGAGGGGGGGGAGAAAAAAAAAGATTAATGTGACTTTGAAATATCACAAGCACCGTTTATCTTTCTCCTGCCACCACAGTTTTCTTGTCCTTTTTTTTTTTAATCAATACAAAGAGCTTTAAAATTCACTGTGAATACAGCCCTTCTGCCTCAGATGTGCAAACACAGGTACACTGCAGTAGAGCAAAAACATAAATACAGTACCACCTGCTCCCTCAGTATACAGCCTTAACATTTTTAATTAACTCAATTGAAAAAAAAAAAAAAAACAAAAACCTGCAAATGCTTTTCACTGGCATAACCTTCTAATTACAGCCAGAGTAGATGCATGGGTCTCATACTTCCATGAGCAATTTGGTCACATACAAAGTTCAGTCTTCAGTACTTCCCTGCCGGCATAAAAGCTGAACGCAAAACATCACTCCCTGACATACACTGAGGAACAGAGCTCCGGCCAGAAATCCTAGTACACATTCCTTTGCTAGGGCAGGAGAGAAAGATTTTGCCAGCTGGAAGAAATCAAAATATTTAAATAAGGCTCAATCTAGGTAGCACGAAGATGACAGATACTTAAAACAGAGGTGAATGGCATGAACTCGGTCTTTGGCAATCCTGAAACAAATTAGTTCCCCACACCATTTATATTCTCATTTTCCTTGCACACTTATCCCATAGACAATAAATACACATTAATAACTGAAACAGTCAAAGTTTACATTCGGCTGTAACATTTCGGATCAATACTCTTCAAATGACCTTTAATAGTAATGAGCTGCCATAACACTGTCTCGAGGACGTTAAAGTTTTATTACAAATACTTTATTACAAAGGTTCAAGCCTGTCTCAATGCACTTGTGCACCCATACAAATATTCTCCCACTATTGTACCATCCTTTGGATTAAAAAAAGGTAAACAAATCACCCCACCCAGGTCTTCTAAGGCTCTGGAAAAAAAAAATTAATGCAGTGTGGAGGCTTTAGACATTTTCAGATGTTCACATTCTCCTTGTTGCTTTTTAATCAGAAGCCATGAGCCAGGGGTGGGAAAATCATCCAGTTTTGAAAATGATAAATAGGAATTGCTCCCACGTGGCTTGAACAGGACGAGACTGAACTCCTGATTACCATAAGCTCTCAGTTGGAGGGGGTGGAGGAGGTGGGAGAAGTTGATGCCCCAGGGAAGGGTGACCCAGGGCGGCATCACCTCCTAGCCTTGCAGTGCAGACCACCCCCAGCTCCCCAAGGATGCCAGATAGAAGCTCAGCTCCACTCTTGCCCTTGTCAGTACAGGCCCATCAGAACAGATCCATCTCACACAGCTCTGGCTGCATGAAAAGAAATTTACCAAAAAAAAGAAAGATGGAGGAAAACAACATCAATAAGAAATGGAAAACATCTGCTCAAGATCCAGCCTCCTTTTTGTTTTTTTTTTTCCTTTGACTAGTTAAGTTCAAAATCAGATCATGTCCACATTTTCCTGCCTATTTTAAGAATTAAAAAAAAAAAGAAAAGAGTAGGAAACTTGTAGCAATTTATTTTGTCAGTTACAGGTCCTGGACTCAAACTATAGAGGAATCTGATTTAGCAGAACAATGAAACCGAGCACGCAGAGGTGAAGTCAAACAAAGGAAACACAGAGGGGGAAATAAATAAAGAAAGAAATGCATTTTCTCTGCGTCGTTATTAGATGCCACCTCTAACAGCTGCACATTAAACCCATTCGAGGCAGTAGCCTACACTGCGGTTAATGCCCTTTGAAGAACCTGCCTCGGCTCAGCTATGCTGCTGCAAGAAGCGCAGACCTCACCGGGAGGTCAGCACAAGCAGGTTCCCGCATTCCGTTCTGAATTTGTCGGGGTCTTGACTACTAAGGAATATTTCAACGTTGCCTTTCTTCTTCATGCTCATCTAGAGCTTCGTCTCCAAAACCACACTGTGATTTCCAAACCTCTTTCTAAACAGCGAGGATCAAACCAGAGGGAGGCACCCCTGTAAAAAAAGCAGACAAGCTGATCAATCAATATTTGCCCTCCCTGGCTCCACGATTTTTAGGGAGATGCTCTGAAACCACAGCACAGATCTTTCCAAACCCTTTGGAGAGAGTCCTCCTTTCGGGTGGCAGTACGCAGAGGGCAGGACAGTAAGCTGGTGTCCCGGCTCTCCTCCCTCCTCACTCAGCAGAACCATCACGGCGTGCCCCAACCTTTCCAACCCCCCTTATCTGGGTCAGGGCCACGGCAGCCCCTCGCTGCAACCCCACTGCTCTGTCGGCTCCTGCGGCAGCTCATTAGGGTGGAGAAAGGCTCCGGCACATCATCTCTGCGGGCTTGTTGAGGGCTGATCCGCAACGAGTAATTCCCACTGCTTAATGACCTGAGACCAGCCGAGGCGGAGGCAAATGGGAAAGGGAATCTTCTCATTTGTTCCCCATCCCCACATCCCGATTTAAAAAAAATGATTACACTTTTAAGTTCGAACAATTCCCTGCAGTTGTAGCCATGTCATATCTAGATTGTCTAATTTACATGCATATTCATAATCCCTGTGTATTTAATTAAATTCTTCAATCCCTAGAGTGTCTTTCCTAAACAATAGTAATTTATCTTGCACAGATAAGGGTGCCCTCGATTTATTCCACTCTGTAGCTAGCAGCATTTCCTTCTGATCAAGGCTAGGAAGCAAACTCAAACAGAGGGAATCTGAATATATTTAAATTGCAAGATTAGGCTGCTTCTCTTTCTTTCTCTCTCACCCCAAGTTACCCTTTTAAATAATAAATGCTTTCTCCTGAGCTCCAATGAAAACCTTTCACCCAACCTCCTGACAACTGCAGCATGCTCCAAATGCAAAAATGCCACCCCAAACACATGTTGCAAAGAGATCCTGCAGACTTTGGCACCATGAGCTACCAAGTAGCGGAGGTTTCATCCGGTGAGGTCCATGGAGACAGCCTTTGCACCACTGGCTATGGATTCCTCTATTGCAGCCCATAGCAAACAAGCTGCATGGTATCACGTTGTAGCCAGGATAACGAAGAGAGAGTGATTGGCATTGGAATGGGCTGCCCAGGGAGGTGGTGGAGTCACCATCCCTGGAGGTGTTCAAGAAAAGCCTGGATGAGGCACTTAATGCCATGGTCTGGTTGACTGGCTAGGGCTGGGTGCTGGTTGGACTGGATGATCTTGGAGGTCTCTTCCAACCTGCTTGATTCTATGATCTTTCCAGCAGACATCCCAGCACTATGGGCTATTCCCAGCAAATAACTTTGGGCACATTGTAGAGGGCCAGACAACACATCAGACACCCCAAGGTGAGGCAGCACCTCAGAGAGAGAGACTTCCTCCAGACCCCTAACTGTCTTCAAGTATTAGCACTAAGAGTCTAACTCAGACTAATTTAAATAAGTGTTAAAAACTCAGTGAAATCAAACTACCAAGAGCAGCACAATGGGAAAGAGACTGGTGGTACACCCCATTTTTTCATGCCATAGTTCTCCCACCCCATTAAATCCACAGTTCTTGATAGCTTTAGTCCTCTCTCACAAATCTCATTCTGTGGCTCCAGCACAGTGTTGAGCTGTGTGGAGAAGTGCCCCTCTCTTCAAAGGTCTGTTTGACCTGGCCAGCTCTGTGCCACTGCTGCCTTCCAGAGTGGTGCCAGTGATTCCTGCCATAGGAGCAGCCATCCCATTGCATGCACAGAAGGAATACTACATACATGCACAGAAGGAATACTATATACTGAAGAGTCTCCAGGATAACCCTGGTGCTGCAGGAGAGATATGAGGCCAGGGCTAGTCTCACAAGCTGTTCCTCCTGCATCCACATCACAAATGAAAGCCAAGGCAGCCCTTTGGCAGGTATGGCTGCTCACCACCAGGGAAGTATCATTTCCTCCAACCCCATTTCTTTATCTCCTCCACAGTCATCTTTGGATGACCACTGGCAGACTCGGGGGAAACCAGCCACTCTGTTCCCAACCAGCCACTCTAAGCCTTTATGAAAACAAGCTCAGTATCCTCCTGTCAGCACCTTCCTAAGCTACGGCATCACCCATACCAAAGAGGCAGCTATTGGAAAGCCCTCAGTAATGGGACTGCTAGAAACTTTGTGATGGACAGGCTCTGAGACACAGTGACTAACACTGCTCTTAAGTAAAACCACCTCATTCCATCTGGTGCTCTGGCCCCCATATCTCCCTGGGTAACCCCATTTCACAGTTTCTTATACAGCCACGTTTTATCAGGTCCTCCTCTGGACCATGCCCATGGCCACCAAACTCCTGCTTTGCAACACCACTGCATTGCCAAAATGACTTAACCACAGCCCTCCATAGCTGCATCTGGCTGACACTACAATCATAGAGTTGTTTTGGTTGGAAGAGACCTTTAAGATCAACTCTAACTATTAACCCAATACTGCTGAGGTCACCACTAAACCTAAGCATTATATCTACATGTCTTTCAAATACATTGTGGGATGGTGACTTCAACACTTACCTGGGCAGCCTGTTCCAATGCTTGATAACCCTTTCAGTGAAGAATATCTTCCTAATGTCCAATTTAATCTCTTCTGGCACAACCAGAGACCATTTCCTATTGGTTGTTAATTGCAAGAACAGATCAACCTCCACCTCATTACAACCTCCTTCTGGGTAGTTGCGGAGGGTGAGAAATCTCTCCTGAGCCTCCTTTTTTCCAGGCTGAACAACCACAGTTGTCTCAGATGCCCCTCAGAACATTTGTGCTCTAGACCCTTCACAATCTTCATTGCCCTTCTTTGGACACCCCCCAGCACCTTCATGTCCTTCTTGGAATGAGGGACCCAAAACTGAACCAAGTATCTGAGGTGCAGCCTAATCAGTGCCAAGTAGAGAGGGATAATCACTGCCCTGGTCTGGCACACCACACTATTTCTGATACAAGACAGGATGCCATTGGCCTTCTTGGCCACCTGGGCACACTGATAGCTCATATTTAGCTGGCTATCAACCAACATCCCCGGGCCCTCTTCCACTGAGCAGCTTTCCAGTCACTCCTTCTACTCCTTCTGTTGCTGAATGAGAAAGGAGGGCGGTGGTCTTCTCCAGTGCTGGAGCCAGATCTGGCATTGCCCTGAAGGAGATGGAGCATGTACAGCCACACCCTCAACACCTGGCAGAGCCCCCAGGACAATGAAGTACTGTCCCCCACCGATGATGTGGACCCTGCCTGCTGATACAGTTTGCTATTGCCAAATCTTCTTCCCCAGGAATTCATAACAGGATTCAGACATTCTCAGCCTGTTACTTATTTCAATGCTCTCAGCCCTCCGGAGTACAGAGACATCCTGTCTTAAACCTGCCGAGCCTCATGCCAAGAGGACATCTGCTTGGAAGGCAGCCCCTCTGGCTGACCCAGCCACGGAGAGCTGCCTTCCCATCCCTGCAAGATCCCAAACATACCCTTGCACCCAACAAAGTGAAGCCAGTTCACAGCAGAGCCAGAAGCAAGAAAAGTTGCTCATTCAAACCACAGTTCCCATTCCCACTTCAGAAGCTTTGTAACTTTTTTAGACCTTGGAAACATTTTCTTCCTGCTCAGAGCATTTTTAGGTTAATGGTTCATCAAACCTCACAGTTCAGGAAACCATAGTGTGGCTGACCAGTGTGTGGGTGTGGGGACAGGAGGACTGGGGGCGGAAAGCACAAAACACATAGGAAAAAAAGGGAACCCTCTTGAGCATCAGTCCTTCTCACAGCACTTGAACCACAGGCATGATGAGCTAGGAGCCACCAGAAACAAGGGAAAAAAACAGGCAAGGCAGACAAGAGCAAACCTCACTGCTCCATTTCCCTCTTCAGAAAGAGGGAACAGAGACAGCGAACAGTTACTCATCAGAAGCATCAATCTCCTGTTCGAGATGCTCTCCAAAACATGGATTCCTTACATGAAGGTCAGCTGTGCCTGCTAAGCCCCTCTACAAACCCCCAGAGATGCTGGGTGGCACCAGCAGTGCCAAATGCTGCCAAGACTATGCCATCAGCAGAGGGTGAAGACAACATCCAAACTCTGTTTTGCCAGAAGCAGGTCCTCAGCATAAACCAAGTCTCAACTCCCTGCACTGACTGTGGCTTGGTCTTTTTGGCCTGAGCCTTACTCTACATGCATTATTCAACTGTTTAAAAAAGAACAAAGCATTGGTGGGTTTAGGAAGAGCCCTTGGTAGCCAGCACCTCACCTCTGTTAAAAAATGGTGCTCTCAAGAAAATCCCAGATAGACACAATTCCCACAAAGTCACTCCCCTGCACATCCAGATAGACACAATTCCCACAAAGTCACTCCCCTGCACATCCACTCAATTCTGTAATAGAAGTTGAGGACCTGAGCCATAGCTAATCACCTTTCTTTATCCTGCCCATTTTTTTAAGTATCTATGATTTTCCAGGGCCTAAATAACAACAGATTTTATCACACCACAGACAGACAGACAACGGAGCAATATTCCCCTCTGCACTCTTTTGCCAGCAAGCACGGTACCAGCTGTAACACACTTCCAGTTCCCATTCTGTCTCTCAGGTACCCCATGGGGAAGGCAGACCTCCACAAGTCACTGGCAAACAGCCTCCAGCCTAAGCAAGGCACAAAGCATGGGAATCTTTCAAACCACATCACTGTGCTGAATCTTAGAGATAATGGATGGTTGGGCTAGGTGAGGGCTGTGACTTAAAGAACGATGCACCTGAAGATACCCACTCTTTCCAAACACCTCCAGCAACATGTCTGGGAGGTGACCAGAAACTACCTTTTCCCAAACAATCAGTAACTTCCAAATATTTGCTCCCACTACATCTCACATGCATGAGAACAGCCTGATCTTGCCAATTGCCTCCTTATCCATCCTGACCCTAAAGCAGCAGAAGGGATGCTAGGAGAACCTAGAAGGTTCTGGAGAAGACCAACAGAACTAAGCTCCTCCCTGCACCATTTCAGAGGGCCTAGCTTAAAAGCACTCCAAACCCCACTGCTGGTTCTTGGCCATCCTCACAAGCACCTGTTTTGTGCCTGTTGTTGCTGAGTAGTATTTTCCACAGTGGGATGCAAATGAACAGAAGCAGCACACCAGAGTTCAGCACCATGAGCCGAACGGGACAGAAGAGCACACTTCTGCATTCCACTCAGCACCTTTCAAAGAAGGGACCTGCTTAAAACAGGCACTCTCTCCTCACCCATCCTCCAGTGTCTCTGAAGTTATCTCCTAACACAACAGGTCAAGTAACGCAGAAGCAGCCACCACAACAGGAGGCAGAAGGGGATCATCAGGCACTGTAGCCCTCTGAATGCACACAGAGCATCTGTCAATGACGCCAGCTGACCTTAGACACAATCAACTTACTGAGACCCCAGACCCTCACTTCAAGTCTTCAGAGAGCTCAGTTGACCTCAAAAACTTTACAGAACACCACAATCACAAAGTGGAGCTCACAGCCTGATTTGTCAACTTTCAGGCCAGATTCCCCTTGATTTATCAAGTACATCAAATATGGCTGCTCCACAACTTATGGGTCAAATAAGGCAGGCTTAAAAGAGACTTGAGAAGAACATCATACCTCCCAACAGTAAAAAAAAAAAGGAGAAACACAACATTTACCTCAAAATGTAGCAGACTCAGGGGACAAATTAAAAAGGGAAACCATAAAACCAACTTTCTGAAAATTCTTACATCTGCTGCTTTACTGTAAAGTTTCATCTCCTGTGTATAATTAGATATATTCCATGATTCTATGCTTCTATTCTAAACAAGATTTCTTTTAGACTTTTCTGCAGTTTTCAACTCCAAAGGAGTTTCAACTGGAAAAATGAGAGCTGCAGTGAAGAGCATCATCTCACACAAAGGTCTTGGAGATGCTGGAATGTAAACAGGTGGAAATTTCAGCCCAAGGTCTGCACGCTGATGTAAAGGCAGCAGCAATAACAGACCAGTTTACTGCTGCTCACCTTCAGCTCCTCATGAGGGTCCCTGCAGCTCCAGGAACATTTTAACGGCTTGCAATCTGGAAATTGGTTGCAAATCCTTGGCCCCAAGCAGTTCACTAAGAACCAATGGCAGCAGCATGGTGTTCCCACCACCATATCAGCTCTGGCTCTCTAGCTTAGCCTTAGCCTGGGACATTTCATACTCTTCAATGGCAGAAATGCTGCACAGGGGTTACAGCAGACAACACAACAGTGGGGTTACAGCAGACAACACAACAACCTTAGAAGATCTGAGGACAGGCCATTCCTATGCACAGCACACTTGGACACCAAACCACAAACAAAGGTTACCCACTGTTTCCCAACCCACAACTCCTGCTCTTCCTACAGCAACCCCAAGCCCCAGATCCTAAAAATCCCTCTCCCATCCAAGGTGCTTTGCAGCTTTGCTGAGTTCTTTCACACCCCATGGATGCTCTGGTATCGAATGGCCAAGGCTATACTGCATCACCTCACCAGCTCCATGGATCACACATTCAGGATCATGCTACACCACACTGAGCTCAGGGCAAAGCCCAGCAGGTTTGCCAGGACAAGATCAAGCTCATCCTAGCCCAACTACTGCAAAACACAAAGCAGCTTTTTTGTCATTCACTGGGAAAAGATGATGAAGCTTGCCTTGGCTTTCTTCATGTATGGAAGGGTTATGTCCTTAGAGATGGGAAACAAAACAGAGTTGAAGGAGACTGGTTCCAGCACTGAAAATTCAACAGTCCAAACTGATTAGTACGTATCTTAAGAAGCTCCAAGAGCAGCAGGTCAAGGACATGGACATGACCCAGATACTCAAGAGCCTGCAGATACCATGAGTGGGAGAAAGAGAAGGGAAGGATAGCACACAGGCAAAGGGGAGACTGTCAGTTTGCAATCACAGCTCCATACTAATCATTTTGGCACAAAGGACATGTGAAAGCCATGGTGCAGCTCCTGAAATACTCCAATCCAACCATCATACGCCATCACCCTTTTTGACTGAGCACTTAAAACATGCACAAGGAGGGGGGAAAAAAGCCCACAACTGTCTCCACTTATACAGGAAAGATCTTAAGCTTTGCCAGGGTAGAAGAGTGAGCATCACAACTGCAAAGCACCCAAACATCCCATTCCCCTTAGCACCCATGAAGCAAGTGGTTCTGGGAGAGGCTGTTCTGACAGTGTCTCCACTAACCACAAGGAAAATCAAGTTGATCAGCACCACCAGACGTCGGCCAGCAGAGCTAAGAGGATGAAGCATTTCTCTGGAAACAATCGGGTTCTCTAATAACAGGGCTGCAGTGGCAGCGTGAAAGGGAGGGAGGAGGAGCAGGCGGGGAGAAAGGGACTAGCTGGATATTTATCCCATCCTCATCTTTGTGTTATCAGTACCCCGGTATCAGCATTGTTCAAAATGGCTGCTTAGATGGTTGCCAGCAGCAACAACAGAATCGGTCCATCTGCTGGCATTCTCCCTAATCTATCTCAAACACTCGTCTTCTTTTTAATGCACACAGGGGAAAGAAGCAGGGGGAAAAAAAAGTCCGCCTCGTACAAAGAAAGAGAATCCTCCTCTAACAGAGCCTTTTAACTAGATTTTATGCCACCCCTGTTTCCAGGACACACAGACAAAAGTTAATTTTACGATAAAAGAACCAGTGTAAGGTGCTTTTTTGTTATGAGATCAGAAAGCAAATGGAATTTGAATTGTCTGCAGTGGCATGTATCTGACAAAGATTAATTTAAACAGATATTGTCTCTGAAACCAAAGTCCATTGAACAGCTTCACAGCCTATCAACCATGCGAAAGCAGCTCCTTAGCAGCACTGCTGACTCCACCACTTTCTTTAAAAATGGCTTAACCTATTTCTTGTAAGATAAAAGGTCATATATAGTTCTATTTTACAAACCCATAATAGCCAAAGCCACACCAAGCGAGGACAATCGGGAGAAAATAAGGGGGGGGGGGGGTGTAAATCTCCTCCCCCTTCACAGACAGATGCTCAACACTTGCTGGGTATTTTGCAAAGTACACTGGGAGCAAGTGGCTGCAGAGCTGCTGAAATATTTCCACATCCTTACAATAGAATAAAATCTCCGGGGCCCCTGTAGGTCTCTAGTGCAGGATGGAGGAGCCCACCCCAGGGTGGAGATGCTGCAGCAGGGCAGCTCTCCACAAACGGTACAGGATGCTTCCTTTGCCAGGGTACAAAGCCACAAGGATGAGGGGAGGAGGAGCCAGGCTGGCAGCTCCCTCGGTCTCCGGGCCAAGCAGGCCGGGGCAGGCAGGAGGGGAGAAGTGCTGCTCCCCAGGCACTCACCCACCCCCTGGCCCCTCTCTGAACACTGGGGTATTATTTCTCCTTTTAATCACAAGAAACAGATCTGTGCATGCCATCAGCAGGCTGCGGGGACGAAGACAGCTGCTCAAACTTCAATGAGGGACACACAAGACAGAGAGGAAAAAAAAGCAGCAGAAATCCGAATCCTGCAATTTCTTCCCTTTTTATTTGCAGTTTATATGGAGCACCACAGGGAAAATGCTACCAGACAGTTTCAGAGCATTTGATACAGCTCTGGGAAAAGAACGAAGGAAAAGCAAAATAAAAGATGACAGCCAAAAGCACTTTTAATATAGTTTCAGTACTTTCAAGAAAGAGCTTCTGTACACAGAGCAACCAATGAACTGTTACCAAAATAAACACAACTAGCTTTAAAAAAAAATAATATATATATATATATATATTTCTCTCAGATGATAAAGAAAATGAAAAGAAACGAGAATCAGTGAGAGAGGCAGAAAATACACTTATTTTTCATCCTCAAGACACACTTCTTTTAATTTGCCGTCCAAAGCCACACTAGTTCATTAATGCAGATTTTATTTATCTCAGCAACCCATTTGTTGCTCTGTCACCCTTCTGACAGGGCACTCGTCTTCATCAAGGCAGTCGCAGAGCACGCAGCACCTCCTGCCATCGCCGCCTGGAAAAACCGCAACACGCCAATAACCAGCGGCGTCTACGGCTGGCATCCCGAGCAGTCACCCACACCCCAGCATCAGCCGAAGGATGCAGGCCAGGGCTACCCCACAGCATCCTGAGTGGAGGCACAGCCTGCCCTGACCTTGCCAAGGTCCCAGACACCAAGTCTTCGGCGTTCCCAGAGGGAATCCCTGGCCGCCGGCAGCTGCAGGGCACGGGCGCTGTCTCCAGGTGCAAAGCCAGCAGCCAGGCAGACACCACGCTGCACCCCGCTGAGCCAGCCTCAAGAATGCTTAGCGGGCCCCAGACAAGCGAGCTGGGCGGCGTAGGCACAGGCAGCTCATCACTGGTGGACAGCGCTAAGGGGCGCATCACAAGGAGATGCGCTCAGCCCCTCTCCCATTCCAACCCAACAGCAAGATGTGTGTCGGCAGCAAGCTGCACCAACATATTCACACGCAACCCTTCCAAGCCGGCACCCCAGCAGATCTGCCTCCTAAGCACATTCGTGGCTTTGTATTAACGATGTGAGGAAAAAAAAAAAAGAGAAATCCCTGGCAACATGACCCAAGAATGCGACAAGTCAAAGCCCAGGATTTTATTAACTTGTGCGTTACTTTAAATGCACCATTTTACAAGGACTAACCTCAATCCTGCACAAAATCCTAAGGCATAAGCCTGAGACAAAAAAAAAAGGCAAATGCTCTTAAAACACAGCGCTAGAAAATCCATTGGAAGAGAAATGCAGTGGTGTCGTGCCCAGGTGAAGCCTTGGCATTTAATAAAGCACACCCGCTGCACCGACCGAGCAGAATCCAGGCTTGTTTAAACATCAGGATTAATAGTGAAAGGGGGAAAAAAGAACCCTTTGAAAAATTGAATTTTTGCCCCTGAGATATTTAATTGTAAAACCACAAAGATGCACTTCCCCTCACATCCCCCAAGAAGGGGTTTTGCAGAACCTGCATCTACGAGGCGTTGACAGGTCCTTTCCCAAGTCCTGCTGCACAGGCACAAGAAAGCAGGGACCAAGCCTGTACGTCAAACCCTATCCTTGTGAACACCAGATGAAAAAAGAAACGGGGCTGACTCCTGCTCCTCGGTATACAGGAGAACATCTATAGGGTCTTGGCAGCTCTGCAGATGGACAGGGAAAGCTTCCCACTGCCATCCCACATCCTAGCTCCAAAAGCGGCTCCATCTAGAAATCAGACTCGTCTTATGACACAACACAGCCAAAGTTGGTGCCTCTGAGTTTAGGTGTTCATCAGAAAATTGATGGATTTCTATTGGCACCAATGCCAGACAGCCAAGACGCAGCAGAGGTAGGAATCAGTTAGTCAAAGGAGTCACTTTCCTCCCATTTTCTCACTCCCAGAAGACCAGAAGCGTAACAATCCCACGACAATGTCTTCAAGACAGCATCAAATGTAGAGTAGGACTCATTTTAATGCCCTCAAGACATCTCCAACCCCTTGCAAAATAAAGTCATCAGCACTAGCCACAGATGGGGAGAGAAATGGAAAAACACAGGTCCTACACTAAGGAAAACCAGGAGAGGGCTCTGGCACCCACTTTCCCAGATCTCCAGCAAATCTCATGTTATTTGCTGCAAAGAGACAGGGTAGTGAGTGAAGGCTCCTTACCCACCACCTCTCCTAGGGAATCACGCAAAGTCAAGTCTTCAGACTGACCAGAGGAATCTAACTCAAAACCTCACACTCCCAAACAGCAACACTTCCACATCTCCACAAGAAAATTCACCTGCTCTAAGCACAAAGCATCACCATGCAGCAATAAGCCTTGGCCTCTCAATGGAAACTCCCAGGCTCAGCTGCCTTCAGTGGTTGAAGAGATAATGTTCCTCCTGAGGTCTCTCTGCTCAGCTCCTTGCTCACATGAGCTATTCCATCTTCAAGGGCAGCAGGGGGAAATCCCGCACCACCACTAAAGACAGAGTTGTCTGTAACACCTAAATGCAAAACCCCTAAAGACAAAACACAAGCACAAGGCTGGCCATGCCATTCATCTGAGCTAACTCCAGCTGGTGACACGTCTCCCACAGGGAAAGGGGAACACGACATAACCCAAATACCACCAAAGACTTCCTGCCCCACCATGGACCTGGTCATTCTCCAGGACCAGGTTCACATGGTGACCAAGAAACATATAAACCTACGAGCTCTTTCCTCTGCCCTCATGCTACCAAGATCGGGCTTTTGATACATGTATTTCCAAAATAAATTAAAAGCTGACACACCACAAGAGATGATTCACAGCTGAATGTGACTTTACAGAGCTATTGGACAGACAAGCTCATTTAACTTTCCAAAAGTCCTATCTGAGGTTAGAGGGACTAATCATAAAACATCTAACATCAAAGCCAGCGTCAAATAACAGCAAAGCACATTCCCCAACACAAAGCTTCAGAAACAAAGCAGGCAGGCACATGTGGTTTATGTTACTGCAGTTTTAGCACAGTTAAACATTTCCTAAAAGATTCCCTCTAGATGTGAGCAAAATTAAAATCTACTGTGAATGACACCAGAGCTGGGAGCAGAGAAAGACAGCTTCTCACCTGGGCTGAGTTTTATAATGCACAGGTGAGTCGAGAACAAATTTCTGTTGCCTGCTCAAGCCAGAAACCAGGACTTACCACACTTCCTTTATGAAAAACATTTCTTTCCTGAAAACCTATTTATTATTCTTAAAGCCAAAATTAAGTAATTTGTTGTACTTTATTTTTCAGGTCTCCAGCCTCTTAAAGCTAGCATCGTTTTGCCTGAAGTAATTAATCACCTACTTAAAAGCACATCCCAGCTTCAGAGAGTCTGCTTATACTCTTAAAAAAATATATACTTAAAAGCCAATAAATAAATCTGCTTCAAAAAAAAAAAAAATTCCAGCTGTCACAAGTCTTCCTCACTACCCCAGCACCACCAGCAAGAAACTTGTGGTTTCCATCATCTCCAATTCCACCTTCTGCAATACAGTCCAGAACGTGCTCAAGAAACATCCTGTCTATGAGGGAGCAGCAATAAACAGATCATAAGTCCTAATGCATAATAATCTTTTAACTATATATGTTAAGGGGGAAAAAAATAATTAGAAATGTAAAGAGTTTAATGTTTATTTTAAATGTTCAACAGTTTCCATCATGATACGGCTAATGAACATCTGCTGGCCCCTTTTATGTGGTTTAAAGTATTTTAATATATATGGTAGGATAAAGTAATCTGCTCATAAAGAAAAAATAAAGTAGAAATTAGCAAATTGGAAACATGTTGTACAGCAACCGTCCCACCCAGAATTTAAGAGGGCACAGAAACATTCCACTGCCTTAGCAGCACCCTGACACAGGACAGTTTCACTGGGAAAAAAGTACTTTTCATGACTCATGGTGTTCCTTCCACGTCCACTCCCACTGGATACAGCCTTAAACTTAGACCCAGGAGGAGACCGATCTTTACTCAAAACAAAAGCAACCACAGCTGGCCCTGGAGAGCCCCATCAAAGTGTTTTCCCCAAAATAAACAGCTCTATAAAGCAACACACCACCTAGACTTTTAAAAGCAACTGGATACAAATATAGACTCTGCCCTGTACCGTGTCACAAGAGAGGAAAATCAAATGCTTGCCTAAAATGAATGATTCTTAGAAAAGAATTAAAAAGCCCAAACCTAAACACAGGTTTAGAATCAAAACCTAGAAGTCACTTCAACCACATTCAAAATCCATTGGTATTTTTACCTCTGAAGTTTGCATTTCAACAGGCATCATTACAAAGACATGCCAGCAGAAGCTGAAGACTATCGTGTAACCAAAAGCTTCCAAATCAAAACTCCTCCAATTAAAATGCATTTACAGGTATTGTTTACAGGTATCGGGTCTTGCCTCAACAACCAGGCAGAAGGCTGTTGAAACATGGTCAGAAAATCCCCCATGCTTCCATGTCCAGCTTAATCACCAGACTAAGAACCATGAGAAGGTATCCAGAACTGACCTGCAAAGCATCAGATAAAGCATTCAGCGTTAACTGCAGGCTTGATAAAGGCCAGGCTTCCTCCAAGTGTCTACAAAGCCAGTGCATTTTAAAGCCCTGCTTCATTGTTATTCCAACAGCAAGAGTAAATTTTGCCTATGTACTGGACTGCACACCTCCCATCAGGGCACAATGCCTTATCTAGGGGTTAGGAGCACACATCATGCAGGTTCCCAAGTGGCTGGTTACAACACAAAACTCAACACTTCCTCTCATGTAATCACAAAAGCAATAAAATAGGAGAGTTCCCACCTAAAATTGCCATGGACACTCGCCCACCCATTGGCAGCCACGAGGACTCGAGGGCAAACTCTATTATACCCTAGTGGGAAGTGCCGGCGAGAAACATGAATTTGTTCTGCCGGATCACAGTCTACTGTCAAGACCTACCAAAGGTCTTTTCTCCCTCCAAAAAACCCAAGAGATAATGGTGTAAAAACTTTTGTTCATAAATATTTATGCCAGTGAACTTGTTAAAAATTAACCGCCATCGTTAAAGGTTTTGTATCCTTTAGGATTCCCGGCATGCAGCGCAGTTGCATGCTTTATATTAAGCCTGGCATTTCTGCATTCCTTTCCTGCATGCTTTTGTCATTTGTCTAAAAATTAAAAAGAAAAAAAAAAAGAAAAAACCCCACACACCACACACACACAAAGACGGGATCTGTATACATAATAATAAACCAGTTTTTAAGAAGACAAAGATGCCTGTGTTCAACATCCAAGATCTTTCTTTGAGCAGAAAAAAAAAAAGGGGGGGGGGGAAATCAATTTAATGGCTCCAGTGAGATCAGGGTTTAAGCCTCATTTAAGTTTTACTAAGCATGAAGAAATTATTGGTTGATAATGTGGCATATATGTGTTTTTTTCCCCCGACCTGCCAGCTTTGTAAGCGTGAGGGAGCTGGAGCCCGAAGCAGTGTATCCCCACAAGTACAACCCTCGCCCTCCACACCATCTTCAGAAGGTCATTCCTCACGGATTCTGGTTTTCAATTTTTCAAAGAGATTTTTCCAACCACAGAGAGAAGGAATTTCACATCCGTATGATCCATATTTTTTCACAGGTCTGAGTCAGAAACACAACTGTACAAACATCTGATCTTCATTAACAGCAAATCTCAAATGTGCAAACCTCAGGTCATGACGCCGGGAGCTGGCGGTGTCCATTAAAGAGACCCTTAGAGGGGAACAGTAGTTTTGATTTAGTGCTGGAGAGCATCAAGCAAGCCAGGGTTGGGGTTTTATTTCTTTCCAAGACGTAATGGTTCCCATATAAGCCAACAACCAAGTTCCTATCTTAATTGCAAACACACACACAGAGCCACAAAGTGTTTGTGTCTCTGGTGGCTGGAGCTCTTCTACCTCACCTTCCAGCAGCATCCACAGGATGGATGTGGAAAGTTGGCTGAGGACATCCCAGCTATGCCTCCCGCCCACCCCGGATAAACACGACGCTCCTTACAGCCTTTTGTTTCATGTAAACCTTCCTCCTCCGGCTCAGGGCTGCAAAATGACTGCTGTGACTGGGCTGATACGGGGACAAAAACAGAGGTGTCCAACCTCACATCAGCCACCCGCTGTTGTCTGAAGAGAAGCTGTGCTACAGCCGAGGCCCGAACCCCCCCTGCTCCGAAGGCAAACTCCCAGGGTGAGCATCCCGCACGCCCCTTTCAGGCTGTAAAAACAAGAGATAAATCACCCACCGACTCTGCGGAGCGCTTCCAGAACATGCTGCTTCATCTAAAAAGCCGACAGTTCAGAGGACAATAGGCGCGAGCTCCGATTTCAAAGCTGCGGAGATGGTTTAGACTTGTCAGGGAGTATGAAATGCCAGAGCTGGGACCATCCTCACCGTCCTCTGGCTCACCCAAAGCAGCAGCAGGAAGCTCAGGGAGACAGAGCATGAATGATACTGGATGCCAGCACTGGTGGGATAGGACTTCTCTGTGTTCCACATGCACCTGACCCCAGAGCTCATCTCTTTCCATTGGCTGAAGCTTCATCAGAGCCACATTTCGAAGATAAACACACCCAAAAACTCACTTAAAAAAAGCCACCAAAACAATAAAATCCTTTTGTACAGAATCGGACCTAGTTTTAGGCAACCTCTGCCTCCCACTCTGCTTGCTGTACTCACACCTTGGTGAGCAGGTCAATAAAGCATTGCCCACAGTAAGCTGTTGTCTTCCCTCTCCTCCTAAAGTTGCTGAAGAGCTGCTACTCCTCTCCTGCTACAGAAATTATTTGGTTTGGGGTTACAGAGCATTTTAAACAGAATAATTAATCATCTTAACACAGCCCTTACAAAATACTCATTCACTCGATAGGGAAAAAAAAAAAAAAGTATAATCATGTCCTCAGAGAAAAATCTTTTGTGCTACAGGAATTTTCACTGCATATCCTCACAGGTGGAAGAAGAATTCTGCTGTCTCCTATTTTCACGTCTCATATGGGAAATGCTTTGATGATGTTCTTCTGAATGTAAACCGTACCAAAGGGGATTTAGAGGTTTTTTTCCCCCGAAACAGTTTTTTTTCTTCCCCAAAAATGAAGGAGGGCTCTTTAAATAGACACAGCCGAACTAACCATTCCTTACAACAAAACCCACCCTCCCTTCACTCATTCACGCCATACTCTGGCACAGGATGAATTTACATTTCCCATTTGCAAAACAAATTCTAGCCTAATGTCATTTTAATGAGAAGGCGCATTTCAATCACTTCCAACAGCAACGGGCAGCGGATTGTTTTATGTAAAACACCACGATTTGTTTCTCTTGAAATATACACGGATGTGAGGTGGATTTCGGATGGGGACAGGGACTGTGAAGGACAGAGGGACGAGGATCAACATTTCCTTTCCGACAATGCCCCCCCTCCGCCCGCGCACACAAAAGCCACCTGCCCATGGAGAGAACACGATGCCATTATTCCCACCATCATTCCCACGGCCCCTTCGTCACCGAACGAGAGAGAAAAGGCCGCACGCACCCACCCCCGAAACGCGACAGGCGGCCGGTGGCACCCACCAGCCCACCCAACTTGTCCCCCCAACCTTTCCCTTCACCTTCCACCAACCGGCCCCGCTGGACGTGCCCGGGCAGGCGGCTGGGAAGGGAAAAGCAGAGGGCAAATGCCCCTCTAGAGGTTTTCAAGGGGGGAAAGCCCCTGATGAAGAAGACAAAGACAAACGCTCAGAGCTGTTGGAGAGATGCATTATGTCTATAAACCCACCTCCCGGTGGAGGGCCAGGACCCCCGTGGGTGTGGGTGCTGGAAGTGAAAAGCACCACGGCTGCGGAGTGGCGTGGGGGAGGGGGCGGCAGGGATGCGTGCCCTCCATACAGATCTCTGACGGACGCTTCGCTGAGAGAGGCTGGGGTTGGTTATTGGGGTTATTTTCCCACTCGGATGGACGGCGTCCACGCTGCGGACAGCTGCCGGAGACACCCGCGTACACATATCCCATGCTGGGAGAGGGGGTGACCCCTAGTCCTCCCACCCCCCCCTCCAACCCCAAAGCTGGCATCTTCCCAGCGGAGCACAAGGCGGTCCCTGCCCCCGGGGCAGGATTTTCCTGTCAAACCACAGTCGCGCCAGACAAAAGGCTGAAGTGTTCGGAGGGGACGGAGGGCGATGCGGGGGGACGACGACGACAAAAGCCCCCCAGGGGCCCCGTCCCGGCACTCACCGACTTGGAGCACGTTGTCCACCGCGCCGGTCTCCAGCAGGCGGATGCCGCGGCGGAAGGGCAGCCCCTCGCCCTGCGGCGCGGCGGGGGCGGCGGCGGGGACGGCGGGCGGCGGCGGTCCAGCGGCGGGGCTCTCCTCGCCGGCCGGGGCGGGGGCAGCGGCGGCGGCGGATGGTCCCCCTGCGGCGGCGCTGGCAGGGGATGCGGCGGCGGCGCGGCCGGGCTGAAAGCTTGAGTACATGCAGATCTGCCGTTCGCTGCGGGGGAAGCTCCAGTAAACGATGCGGCGTTGGACGGGCTCGGGGATGCGCTGGAAGCGGCCCTCCACTCGCTCGAAGGCCCAGCTCCCTGCCACCCGCTTGGCCGCCGCGTCCAGGAGCGACTCGGGCTGTAGCAGGCTGCCCGCCCCGCCGCCGGCCCCGCCGCCCCCCGGCCCCACGGATGCCGCCGTCGTCCCCGTCGCCCCCGCTGTCCCCGCCGCCGCCGCGGGGCAGCAGCCGGCCAGAGCCGGAGGGGCTCCGCTGGCCCCCGCGCCTGGCCCTGCGCCGGCCCCTGCGACCCCGGGACGGGGGTGAACAGCCCCGGTGCCCCCCGCCGGGCAGGTCCGGGAACACAAGCGCTTGGGGCCCGGGGCGCCAGCGGGCAGCGGCGGGCGGAGCAGCTCCTCTCCCTCTCCTCCCTCCGCCATGGCTGCGACCGACTGAGCCGGGGGAAGGGAGGAGAGACGGGGAGGAGGAGGGAGGCGGGAGGGAGGGGGGCCGGGGGTGGAGACTGAAGGGGGTGGTCCCGTCGGACGGGAGCCGGCCCCCGCCGGGGCGGGACGTTCCGTGGCCCCCTGCCCGTCTCCGCTGGACCCTCGGCTCCGACCTTGCACCTGCCGGCATGCCGGCTCAGCGGGGCGGGGAGGTGAGATTCGACCTCCCTGATGCCCTCCTTGCTGCGTCCCCAGGCTGGGGCCATGACGGGGACGGGAGGCACGCTCTGTCCCCCGGGCCCAGAGGGCGGGGAGCAGGAAAGCTCCGTGGCTGCCGGTCCCATGGCGCTGGAGGGCGAGGGGGTGTCAAGGCCAGACGAGCGCAAGGAGCTTGTGCTGAGTCAGAGGAAGCAGAGGGGCATCGCGGGGCTGGACATGGCACCGCTCGCACGGAGATGTCCACGGGAACCGGGGGCCATTCCCGCTGCAACCACCACAGTTCCTAGTCTCGATGTCCAGCCTAACCCACAAATCTAAAGCCTAACCCATAGATCACCTTCTGGTCTGCAGTGGGCAGCAGAGCAGGGAGCAGCACCCTGCCCTTTCAGTGAGCATCGGGATTTGCTTTTACTTTTAAAGCCCTGTGGTAAAGATGTTCATCCCACACATCACTGCAGCATCTCTTAGTGCCTCCTGTGGCACACTTGGCCTTTGGGAGCAGAGATGAAGAAACACAGGCAGTGCTAACTCCCAGGGAACTCTCCAGTGAGGTTGCATTAAAGCAATGTCCTTCGGCACAGATTGCTCTAGCTGACACCCCAAAATCAAGGGACCTGACTCCTCACAAGCCTTTCCTTCAGCAGGGGGTGGTAGCAGTACCCCTGGGAGCAGCACAGTGCCGAGATGAAGGGGAAGGTGCTGCTGCTGTGATGTGGCTTGTTACTTTGCTGCTGCATCCAGTAGGCTGGAATCCCAGGATTTTCCTAAGAAATGCATTCCCTTTCTTTTTTCCTGTCTAATTTTAAGTGACAAATCTCTGAGGAAGAGCAGAAATCGCAGGTCTGAGTTCAGTTTTCTTGCTGTTATTCTTAGTGCTTTGAGAATCCAAGACCAACTCCTTTCTATCTGCAGTTCAGTCACATCTAGACCATTACTGGTTACTCTCTTGCTGCAGAGATCCTCTATTTACTCTCACTGCCAGAGCAACAGTACATTTCCTGGAATAACATGGCGATGCAATTAGGGAACAGGAAACTGTTATGCACCTTTGCTATGCCACAAGGTACCTCCAAGCCCAAGGTTTCCTTTGCAGGACTTGTAGGGAACAAACCAGATCTCAGGCAGGTAATGTGAGCAGGCAGAGCTACTGCAATGAGAGTTCTCCATTTTAGAGCTACATGCTAATCGATGAAGGTCAGGGAGAGGTTTTGCTTGAAGGCTGAGGTGTTCCTTGCTGCTGCTGGTCTTTTTCAAGCTAATCAGTGCTAACTGGCAGCAAGGCCTGGCCTCAGGCAGCAGCTATCCAGATTTATTTACAATTCCCCCAGGAATCATGTCCCTATATCTTTAAGCCTGAAAGGAATTTTACTCTCTCTACAACTGTGATGGGGAGCACTTGTGAGCACAGGGTTTTGCCTATCACCTCTGCTCGCCCTAGTGGCAGCGGGACCCAGTGGGAGGAGAATAGCTTGGTCCACCTCTGCCCCTCCATGGCTGCTCAAGGAGCCATCCCAAAGCACTTTCCTGCCCCAAGGTGGATTACGCCTGCCTAGCAGAGACCAGTCCAGCAGGATCTTAAGCTCTTCCAGTGATGGAGGCTGTGGGCTCTGGCGTGCTATCAGCCTGATCTGCTGGCACATTTCACTCCCCACAGCTGCCAGCTCTGCTCAGGTAGGGATTGAATCTGCAGGGGAGCTGAAACACAGCACCCCAGCTTGTCTGGTCCCTCTGTCACCAGAGCCTGCACAACTCACCTAGTGACAACCTTGAGTGTCCTTACTTATGTTGTCCCCAGACAGTGCCAATAAAGAGGATTTTAGACGTCAGCCTGAGTGGCGATGCTATTCATTCCCAATGAGCTGACTTTTCACTGCATAAAACATATAATCTAGACTCAAATCACAGCAAGGTTGGTGCAGTGGTTGGCCAGTCTGTCTCTGGGGGGTTAATGTGTTATTTCAAAGACAAATCAATAATTTTTCTCTCTCTGTCTTTATCTGAACATTTGTTGCTTTCCATTCCTCCCCATCTCTCCCTCTGCCTTTCATTACTGCCTTGAATTCCACAAAGGGGGAGCTCTCCTCCCTCTAGAGAACATGGACAGACCTCTACTCCCCGGGGAAGGATGCAAAACGTCAGCCTCCCACCCAGCCTCTGATTGTGCTCATTGAGAGCCTGGAACCAGGTGCATCAATAATTCACCACACATTTTCCTGAGCCTAGCCGTTTGCTGAGCCTCTACCACCAGCAGCCCCAGTTCCCCTCCTGGCTTCAAGGCTATTTGGTCAAGGTCTCTCTGTGCTACGACTCACCAGTTTCAGGCCTTCTGGCCTGAGCACTGCTGTTACTCACAAAATGCCAATTTTTCATAGTGGCCTCAGAATGCTTTTTATTTAGAGTCCTTGGCTAGAAAATGTACTGATCAAAGAGACTGGAGCCTCTACGGCTCTACACTGCAGTCAGGCAGCAGTGCAGTGTAATATTGTATGAAATTATTTGGGTGCCAACTCAATCAAAAATCTATCTTTAAGTTGTAGCTGCTGTGGGGCAAGAAACCTGCTCTTCTTTTGCTAGAAAATAAACTCCAGAAACAAATTCGAGGAAATAGATGCTGCTGTGATGTCTTCTATCGGTTTCCTAGTGCTTGGGTTTGTTCTGTGGTAGATACAGTAAGTGCTGGTAGCTGTCACATTTCAGCCCAAGGGGATGCCACCTCTTTGACTGCTGTCACCTGCATATCTTCATGTAGCTGCTCTCCTCTCCCCACCATGCTGAAATCACATCCTCAGCAGAACGACCGCCTTTCACTGAGCATCTTCCCCTCTCTTGGCTACTGCCATGCCTCTTTGACATTGCTTTGACTCTGAACAGTTAGTGTTTGTGCTGTCACTAACATAAGTAACACAAGCTGAGCCTCGCAGCAGTGATAGCAGAGCTTTGCAAGACCCACTGAGCACCAAGGAAGTCCCCTGATGACAGGTGAAGATATGCAAGAGTAGCAGAAGCTTTATGGCCAGTTAACAATGGGAAAGGAATTGGATAGCAAAGTGCAGGCAGTCACCAAGCTCCTGCTCCAGAGTGGGCAAAATTTGGCTTATCAGCAGCCAAGCTGTGGCTAGAGCAGCCAGTTCTAGGCACTCGTTGGAAGCATGGCCATTTCTGCATTTCTTGTGTGCTGGTGTTGTTCAGAGCAGAGGCAGGAGGCAAAGGATACAGAGAGTAAGACAGTTTGCAGCTCCCCTACGTTAACGCTCCCAGGAGTAAAGGGATCTATTGCCCAGGATAGTTATTCCTTAGCCTCAGTGTGGAGCCGATGTCTGGGAAGAGACAGGGAGCATTGGCTTATGAAATAATTGACCTTGCGAGCAAGAGGAGGAATACCTTGGTTTGGTTCTCCATGTAGTTGATATTTTTAGATTCTCCAGTGCCTAGTAAGGTCTCTGACAAAGCATAAGCTTGAGCTGGAGCTTTTTGCCATGAAACTGTTTGAATCCCCCATGGATTCTCCACTGACTCATTAGTGCTGAGTTATTGCTGTGCTCTTCTTTCAGCAGGGACTCAAATACAAAGTTGCTTTCTGCTAGCCAGCCAGTTATTTTATGAAACTTCTCAGAACTGACAATTTCAAGGATCTCCTTCAGGTGTAACTGCAATTGTCTGTGCACTAAAAAGGGAAATGGTAGGACCAAAAGCTGCCCTTTCCAGCACAGAGCTGAATTCAGACATCAGGCACAGGATGGCAGCTCTTGCCCTCACTTTGACACAGGAATGGTTCTGCTTGCCTGTGCATCTACTCAGAGATGCGTAAGTTTAAAGCAGGGGATGCTCAGACTGCTGTAACTTCTTTACTCTTCATCTACTGCCAAGAGGGAAGTAATTCCCAAGAAAAACCTCAGGCTGTCCTTGGTCCAGGATCGAGGATGCTTGCACACAGCACTGTGACATGCCCTCCCCAGGGCACTCTGTAACACATTATCTCTGCTTGCCATGCATCACAGGCACCACAAGTTTGGCTCCAGAAGGGCTGAGGGTCCTGGATGATCTCAGCAGGAGGCTGGGGAGAGAGGTGAGCAGCACAAGCCAGTAAACTCTCCTGTGTGGATAGAGTTGGTGGGGCGGAATGAAGCTTGCAAAGTTCTTTTGTGCAGCTGGAGAGGGAGTACCTAGGAACAGAAGGGCAGGAGGAGCAAGGAGATGGTGTAAGGCAGCAGAGAAGGGAGAAAAATGCAGCAAGGTGCTCTAGTACCAAGTGTCAGGCTGGGATGGGGCAGACTTGGACTCCCCTTTGTACCCCACCAGAGAGTCATGGCTGTCGGAAGCTGTTGTTCTCTCTCCCACACACACATTAAATCTCTGGCATGCTAGGGCTGCCTTCCCCCAGCCCCCACAACATTAGCAAAGTGCTGAGCCTCTCTCTTCCTTGCCACGGAGATTTCTGCACCCTTCCAGCAAACGCATTTGCTGTGCAGGCCAGCAATTAGGCACAGAGGAGCTGCTGGGTGAAGACCCTCGGCTCCCAGAAGAACCAGTCACCTCCCCAGCGCGGAGTCTGAAAGCATAGAGCGCTCCAGAAAGTTACTCAGCTCTGCACTGGAGAGTGGCATCCATCCCGGGCAGGCTGGCTGCGGTGGGGCTGAGCTCAGCAGAAAGCAGCCCCAGACTGATTGCCCGCCTCTCAGATACTGAAGCTCCCTCCCCTTAATTAGAGATGCTAAAATAACCAGGGAATCGTTTTGCAGGCTACAAGAGTATGAATAAATTATGTCAAAGTGAGGTGTAAACAACATTCCCATTAGCCCTAGGATCGGGTCTGCCCTGGCTTCCCAGACGTGCGTGAGTCACAGGGTCCAGCTGGGTGGGAAGTCAAAATCAGGCCAGGGCTGGGGCTCTCCTTCACCCAGGGTCCTGCTGCCCTCTCCGGGGCGGAGGACCGATGGTGGCTCACACAACAACCCAGGAGATCACACGAAAACCTTTTTGCACCATGGCAGCCTTATCACTCTCTGCCTTAACACATTTTGCAAATGTTAATTAAAATGTAAATAACTCTGGGTGGGGAATGGTCTTCGGGGGGGGAGGGAGAGCTTAAACCGCTGGGAAACAACACGCTGAGAACCAACTTCACTCTTCCGGGAGAAAAGAAACAGAGCTGCACTGCAGAGGAGGTAACACAGATTCTGGGAGCTGAAGAACAGCGCAGAAGAGGCTGAAAGCTGGGCAAGCTCTTGGCGCTGAAGCGTGATTAACCACGGAACAAGGGCGCCATGGAGCCCGTCTGAAGCGGAGGTGCGAAACCCGGGCACCGGCTCCCGGCCCAGCCGGGAGAGGCTCCCGCAGGGTGGGCAGAGCCGCCTGCCACCACCCACGCCGCGTCTAATGGACCATGAGGCACAGCTGATTGGCCGAGATGTTACAATAACCCATGGCTGATTGGCTGGGAGGTTACAATGCCCCATGGCTGATTGGCTGGTTGGCCACATTGTTGGATGCTAGTTGGCTGTGTGACCTTAGAATCAGAATCATTTAGGCTGGAAAACCTTTAAGATCGTCGAGTCCCAATGTAAATTACTAAATGCTGATTGGCTGCGTGGATGGAAGAGAAAACCCCAAACTAGTAACAACCCAGCTTTGGCAAAAGCCAAATTATTTCATGCCAGTTCAACTCCGCCTGGTACCTGCACCATCTTGACAGTCTTAAAGAGCTGCAGCTCCTCAGGTGCTTCTAGGACCATCACTGTCACATCTGCCACCATCTCAGGCCACTCTCAGTATCAGGTTGCAGAAGGTAGAGTTCAGACACCTGAAGCATCTGGTCTGAGTCATTCCTTACCATTGATTTCAACGATTTACTGCAAACTCATTTCCACCACCACATCCATGTCGATAAAAAAAAAGACTCCTGCTCTGCTTTCTTTAAACTGCTCTGGACCCACCAGAAAGGAAAGAAAGAGTTGGGATGGGTTCTTGTAGGTCAGCAAATGGTCAGGGAGAGACTTTGGAAGGAGGAAAGAGGTAAGAGGGGGAATAACAAGAGGAGAATCTGTTGAATGCACCTTTGCTCAAAGGTTAGAGAAGTGCCTTCATCCTGCGTTCCTGGGGACTGCTTTGGGGTGGCTCTGCTCTCCCTTTGCCAGCAGACAAAACATGGGGTACGCTGAGCAGTGGGCCTTTGAAAAATCAAGGGCTGGGCTTTATCCCACTGGTGATCAAGATCTGTGATTGATGCTGAGGGTGGTGATGGGAATGGATGAGGACAATATTTGATGCACTTCCTCAGGCCTATCTCTACCAGACTCCATCACTAGTGACCATGCAAGGGACACAAGTCACTGAGGCTTGGTCATTTTTGCAGCTCTTTCTCTGCCTGTCTCATCTCTTTCAGTGACGCTACACTGAGATGAGTCTGGATCTATTCACTAGGGATGTCAGCAAGTCGACCAAAACAGGGGATGATCTCTCTGGCCCTCATTTCCCAGCCTCTATCTCACGGTGGAGACACATAGCTGCCATTCCCAGGCAGCAGCATTCATCCTCACCCGACAAAAGCAAGAGGGGCCTGGATGGGCTGGACTTGGGGGACAGAAATGCACATGCCTGCATTTATTTTGCCTAACAACAGTGATCTTTCTGTATATTTTCATTCTGTTTTCCTAGGCTCAGCTGCCTCCTCAATGAAATGTTTCCAAAGCAGCCTGGCTTGGCAGCATGCCAGCCCTGACTGCCAGATGAATGGGCGGAGGAGGAGGGACCCATTCCTCTTCTTGACACAGCATCGCTGCACAAGAGGCCTCTGTTGACATTAGGACTGGCTGTTCCCCCTCTACCGAGAGGATCTGCCTGTCCCTCAGCAGGAGTAATACACAGGGCCAAGGCTGCATGTGATGTGGGATTGGAATCTGTCCTCCTCCAGAGTGATACCACAGCCGTGGACACCAGAGTACCACGGTGCATCCTCCTCCAGAGTGGTCGCACAGCCAAAGACACCAGGGTACACTGCTACAGCACTGCCAGGATCTGAAGTCAGCACTGGATGCAAAGATGATGTTAATGCCCCTATAACACCTCACCTCCACTCTGTGAAAAGCTTTCCCTCAGCACCAACACAAGTTCTGTAGAGATCCACGTCTCCAGCACATTTCAAGGGGGAGTGGTGCCACAAGAACAGAACCCCAAACCCCTCAGGCCTTTGGATAATAATATATGAAGCAGCATCAGCTTTCATCCTAAACCCTTGCCATTAGTCAGGCAGGTAAGCCTTCACCCAAACAGTGTTGCAATCTTTCCTACACCTCAACTTCCCTACCCAAAACAAAATAGCAACCCAAGCCTTCAGGGCTGGAAGTCATCTGCTGGGAGGTAATTAAATGGTAGCAGTGCAATATGGTGCCAGTGGACTACCCACCCAGCACCAAATGTGATCCTTCTATCTGTCACTGCTAATTGCAGATCTGGTCACCAGCAAGAGAATGCAAATCTGTGTATGTCTCACTCATCACCTGTCACCTCTTTGCCAGGGACACTATTAGGAGCCATGTAAGGAAAAGATATGGAATTTAACAACACAGCTAAGAAAGCATCAGGAGGCCAAATAAAGAACTAAAAGTCATCAGCATTCTCTGTCTGCATCTCTTTCTACTGGCTGGCTCCCCTGGCATCTCCTGCTGGTGGCCAGCACCCAGCTGCTGCAAGCCAAGGACCAGAGGCTGGCTCAGAAAACATGGCCTGCAGAACACCACAGGGACACAGACTGCTCCCAGCAGCCATGGTGGGGAGAGGGCTCTGCCTGGATCTGGTGGAAAAGAGGCCAACCATGCATCGATAAGATGAATTAGTTGTCTCGGCAGCACCAGCAAAATGAGTGAGAGGAGTGGAGCCCGTGAGACCCTGCCTGCTTTGTTTCAATTACAGCAGCTGCCAGAAGAAAAAGATAACCTCAATATTGATGGCAGAAGTAGCAGACAGAGGTGCCCTTGCAGGCTGCTGGGAGCAGGTAGAGGAGGAAGGGGGAGGAGGAAGGAGGGAGCAAGAAAGATGGTGGAGGAAGAGCAGGGTCTCAGCCAGCGACCTGTGGGAGAGGCTGACTGGCTTCCCCAGAACAGTGTGAAAGATTGTCTGATGCTGTTACCCTCGTCCCCACAAGGAACAGCTCCTCTTTGTCTTGCCACAGTGGCTGGGCAGAACACACCCCTGCAGAGACAAGGCAGCGGGGTGCAGCCTCCCACGACATGGGGCAGGAATTCATCTCAGTGTCATCATCAGAACATGCACCACACATAGCACCGTAGAGTGCAGAGCAGAAGTAACATCTCTTGTTCCTCATTCAGACTGTGGGGGCCAGGCGTGCAGCACTCAACTGCTTGAGAGCATGACACTCTCACAATAGGGACTGTTCTGGCCACTGGGGATAAGACACACAAGATGACGTTGGGCAGATGTCCCAATATCACGCCTGCAAACCAGAGATGGAGGTGTTGTGCTAAACTTCCTCCTGGCAGTGTGCTGCCCTGGGGCTACTAAACTGTGGGTGTCACATTCTACCAGAAACTATGAAGAGGTGGGGGTCTATTTGGTCTTTAACCCCTTTACCTCCAGGTCCCTGCACAGGGGAATGCAAATCACTGCCAGTTGTTGCTTCATAGGGTTCATATCCAGCTCCAAGTCTCTCCCTGTCCCCAGGGCCAGCCCGAGTGAGCCTCCCTCTCCAAGGAAAGGGTCCCACCAGAGGCCAGGCTGAGCAGAGTTCGCTTCACAGAGGTTTTATTCGTATTCCAGATATCCTCATCACCCTCCGATATTGCTTCTCCCCCAGAAAACACGTCAGGAATCTCATCTCCATCCTCCCAGGTCTGTGGGCCCTGGATAAAGCCCCTAGGTCTCCAAGAGGGGACAAGGCCACCATCTTGCGGCCACCTATCACCACTGCACATACCCACGTGCAAGGCCTGGAGGGTCCTCATGATGTGACAGCTATGGTGGTGCAGAGTTTAGACCACGGGGAGCTGCAACCTCCCACACACTCCTAGTGTGTCCATCCCCTGGAATCACATCTTGCTGGGCACTCTCTGTTCCTTCCCTTGCTCCCCAGCCAGGACCCCTAAGGGTGCCAGGACAGGAAGAACATGCCAGCAGTGCCGCTCCCATCCCAGTTCTGGCCTCCCCGCCCCTGCCCTGCTTCTCCGTGCAGTGTCAGCCAACAGTGACCAGGGACCTCCCGGTTTGCACAGCAGGCTTCATTGAGCACGGAAACACAGGCAACGGCAGAGAAAGGCTCAGAACCGAGTCCTGGGGCTGGAAATGGAGCACCTCAGGAGGTCTGAGTGAGATTTTCATCCCTGGTTACAGCACACACTCCTGTATGACCCACATAGGGGATGCTAGAGGGGGTTGTAATAACACTGTTGGAGAGCAGCAGGCCAAAGAAAGTCCTTTTGTACCCCTGGGAAGCGAGTTTGTGTGGTCTGCACACTACTGGGTTCTGCATAGGTGCCTGGCTTAGTGCTCATTTCTTTCCTTTTGCTTGCTCTCCTTATGATGGAGCTGGTTGTGGTCTTCATGGTGACGGTGAACACGGGTGGCAGGTTCACGGTCTTCACTTAGAGCTGTGGGTCTCTCACTGCTGACCTTGTGGTGGTGGTGATGATGGAGGGGGTTGTGCTGATAGACTGGGGTCTGCAACTCCTCCTCTTCTTGAGGAAGCGGGCTCAGGGTTACAGGGACCTCCATGGTACTGTTAGCCTGAGATAAGTAACAGAGGGGCTGGTGTGGTATGTGAATGCACACAGAGCCTCACAGCAAGCCTGTGAGCATACCTGTGAGCTGGGATGAAAGCAGACCAGCATCTACATTTCAGAAAGCAGTGTGGGTCAGAGACAGGGCTCCCAGCCCTGACTCAGGACACAGGGAGGACAGCAGAGGCTGGAGCACAGACAGCACAAGCCCTTGTACTTGTAGCCTTTGGCTCAAGCTGTTTGGGGGTGAGGGAATTCCTGACATAGGAAAGGGACTTTGCATATAATATTCTTGATGGATTTTCCTCCTAGGAAGAAACTAGTCACCTGCTGAGCCCACAGCTATGTCCTTTTCTTTACTCTGAGCTTGCCACCTCTAAGCCCATTGCCTGCTGCTGTCTTACATCAGAACAGCAAGTGATTGTAGTTAGCTTTTCCAGACCTGGGCTATGATCCCTTTAGTCCATTCCTTCTCCGTTTGAAAGCCCTGACCCGTTTAAACGCCCTTATTCCAGACCTTTCATCACCTTCCCTCTCAAACATGGCCGAGGCTGACTGCAAACCCAGAGGCTGTCTTCGATGTGAAGATAAGATTGTTCTTTTCCCTGATGTGCAAGGCCAAAAGAGAGAAGGGAGCCCGGCTCCAGTGAGCGTCCCTGCTCCTTACCTCCCGGGTGGTGTTGGGGTAGAGGGAGCAGTTGCCGCAGAAGTCCTTGCTGTGGGTGAAGCGGATGGCCGACTCCACGTAGGGGAAGTGGAGGAAGCTGTAGGGCAGCTGGATATGGAACGCCAGGCGGCCGCACCTGTGGGGAGAAGCCACGGCCTGGCTCAAGGCAGGGGGCGTGGGGCACCCCGGCCCAGCTACGGGAGGAGTCTTTGGAAGCCCACCAAACACTCCGCAATCCCCCCGGAAAGCCTCGGCCATGCTGAGGGACACTCACCGGTCATAGACGAGGAAATCGTCCTTGTCGCCCCCCAGGACGTGCCAGACGTCAGGCTCCTCCGGCTCCGGCTGGTAGACAGGGACGCCCGGCGGGGCGTGGCGCTCCAGCTCCCCGAACATGAGGCGGGAGAGCGGTGCCTTCTCGTTGACAATCATGTAGCGAACGTCCACCGTGCCCTGCCGGGACAGCTTCTCCCGCAGGCCCCCGAGGCTGCGGGGATGGAGGCACTGGGAGGGCGGTGCCGGTGCGGAACGGCCACCACACTGTCCCCCACGGTGGCGGGGTTAGGCTCAGGGTAGGGAGAGCAGGACTCACCTGCGGGCCTGCTGCAGACAGAATTGTCAGCTGGCCTTCAGCAGGGCCACCACCGTCACCTGCCCTGCCGCCCCTGCCATGGGGTTCGAGCCGTTGACCCTCCATGCTGGTGCCTCCTGGCAGAGCCGGCTGTTGTTGGCCAACACCTCAGAGGCTGCGGCCAGCCCCAGCCACGTGGCCAGGGCCAACACCAGCAGTCCCATCCCCGACCCTTGGCCTGGCAGGGGAAAGCAGGGCATCAGTGTCCCCTCTGCCCTAGGGCTCAACCCAGTAGGGTCCTCCCAGCACTGCTGCTCACCACTCTGGAGCAGACAAGGACTGGTGGGCAACGTCAGACTGGGCACTGCAAGCCAGAACCCCCACACCAGGAGAGTGAGGAAAGAGGGATGAGGTGAGGCAATCAGGGCACCTAGTTGCCAAGAAACACAGCACCTAGCTTTTGTGGCCACTGGCTGCCACCAGCTATGTGTCACAGTCTCTCGCAGCAGCAAAGCACATGCTCCCCACATCAGGGATGAAGGTCCTGCTCCCCCCATGGGCCCTCTCTGCCTCCCTGATCCCCAAACCAAAGTCCGGCCGCAGTCAGGGGTTTTTCATTGCCCCATATGGGAGCCAGGATGCAACCCTTACTGTTTCAGTCCCCAGCCAAGGGTGACAGGAACAGGGATGACTTCACCTTCAGGTCACCTTGAGAGTCCTTCATGTCCCATGAAGTGTTGGAGTGGCACAGAACCTTTACTCCCCTTCCCGCAATATCTGCCTGAAGCCCATTCCTCTCACAGCCCCCTAACCCTACGCACCCCAAGATATGCCTGGTCCCTGCAGACAGTACATTTAACAGTGAGGGGAGGAACACGGAGCTGGGGAATGATCTGGGGAGGTGGGGAGGGAGCAGTCAGCTGCAGAGTCTGGTCAGGATGGATGTACCCCCAATCCCCATTCCCCACAAGAACGAGCCCTCAGTACAGTACCTCACTCCTCACTGCTGTCCTCTGTCCAGATCTGGCTTCCAGCCCCAGCAGCTCTTGGCAATGCCCAGCTAACCCCAGTCTCCCTTTTATCTCCTGTCCACTCTCCCCGCCCCGGAGGGAGGAGAAGAGCCGAACTGGAGCAGCAGGGATTGCACTTCTGCCACTACCACCTGCCTTGGGGGATGGCAACAAGGCAGGCACTGTCCCACACTGCCATGAGGCTTCAGTCCTGATGCTGCAGCCCAGCCTAAGCTGAGCTGGGGTAAAGCAGTGCCTGGTGCTGGCTGGGCTAGCGCAGAGGGTACCAGGCAGTGCCATGGGGGAAAAACAGACACGGCTGCTCAAAACCACTCTACAGGCACAGGAGGACTGGGAGCATTGCCAAGGACACTGCTTACACCAAAGGACTGCAGGATGTGGGATGACATTGAACCATGCCACTCATGCACAGGGTTTCAGGGGAGCTGCCAACGCAGCCTCTGCCATCCTACAGCCAAAATGATGAGTGTCTGGCCCACAACCCTGGGGTACTGGAGCTCCTTGGCTCCCTGCCCAGCACAGTGTCACTCCAGAAGCCTTGCTATCCTGCTGCATAGTACTATGGTTGCTCTTGGGCCACACAGCAAGCCTCCAGCACCCAGTCCCACACCTCCTGACCAGCCCTTTGCTGTGGTGGTTCGAAGAACCAGTGCTCCCTTGGGAAATCACAGCACTGGTGGATTCCTCTCCCAGCCAAACAAGAGGAGCTCGTCACTTTGGCCACACACGGACATCTCTGCAAATATTTGAGCACTTTATCGTACCTGAGCTCAGTACAAAAACATGATAAGAGAAGGAAGGGCAGCAGACAGACACGATGGGAGCGGTGACACGGTTCCAGTCACATGAAGAGGCAGAGAATTCATCCAAAACCAGCCACGAGCAGCAGAGAAACAGGGGATCACTGCTGGAAGGTGGTTGGAGAAGCTTGCAGCTGACAGCAAGGCCACAGGGCCATGGGTTGGGACTGGAGAGCAGAGAGAGCTACAGGGGGTCAGCCCGGATCAAACCTATCTAGTGACCATTGCCGCACCCTCCGCAGGGCTGTCAGGGTCCCTCTGCACACCGCTCCAACCAAGCCCCCACCAGGCAGCCCTGGTGGCACCCAGCACTGAGCAGGGGCACATATCCCCTGCTGATGCCCTGCCCCGACGGGATGTGGGCTGACGGGGGACGACCCAGGCTTTTTGAAATGACATGACCCATTCCATCGCTATTCTCAAGGCACCCCCCGCTGGCACAGCTGGTTCCTCTCCTCCCTTTGCTCATCCTCGACCCAGCAGCCATCGTGCCTGCAGTTATCAGCCTGGGCAGCTTTTTGTGCTGCGAAGTTTGCCCGGCAGCTCCAGTCCGTAGGGTGCCTTGGTGTCCACGGCATCTGGCACCTGCGTGTCCCTGGCTTTAAACCTGCTGGGGCAGCCCCCACATCGCCTGTGCCAGCCCTCTCCCTGCCCCAGGCCGGCATCCTCTGACTCCTCCCGCCAGCGAGGCTTCCCCACGGCCGGACAGGCTGGTTGGCAGCCCGCAGGCGCTGCCAGCCCGGCCGCAGCCCGCCATGGCCTCCTGCCTGCAGGGGAGGAGCGAACTGAACCGCCCCTCCGGGGCCAGCCCCTGCCCGGCATCCCCTTCGCCCGCAGCCTTGACCCGGTGAGCTGAGGTCGAGCCAGGGGCCTGCAGCCCCACACGGGCCCGGGGTGGGTGGCAGGGGGGGGCGATGGGGCGGTGGCAGGACGGGGGGCGGCTGGGCGGTGTGGCTGCTAAAGGCGGGTGGCAGCAGAGCGGTCTCTGCCTGGGACGGAGGAGCGCCGTGTCCCCTGCCCATGCGCTCACAGCAGCGAGGACTCCAGCAAGGGGTTTCCCTTCCCCGGGCTGGCGTGGAGCAGCTCAAAGTGCCACCGGGGCACCGCCGGGCCCCTTACTCCCCCACGGCAGGCAGAGTGCCTGGTTGCAGCACAGACTTCCCGCTCTGAGCCTGGCAGACCCCCGTACCCTAACCATGCACGCAATGTGCAGTGCACAGCCCTTTTCTGGGGGGCAGGTGGGATGGGGTAGTTAAGCAGGTGTCCCCCACGTACACATCCCAGTGCACGTCTGTGGGGTCTGGCCAGGACAGCTGGTGTGTGGCACGGGGTCAGGAGCACTCCCTGGGATGTGCTTGAGAGGTGATGCCAAAAGGGTTTTTTGATAGAGCTTTCTTCCCCTTTCCGAGTGGTGGGTATGGGGGCAGGGAGGGAGGTCACTGTGCCTGCGCTGTCCTACAGGTTTCACCTTTGGCGTCGCTAGGGCAAGGTCACTGCCAGCTGCAGGAAGCAGGGAAGCTCCATGTTGCCTTTAGAGGGAGGAAAAGGGCACAGGAGCCTGCCCTGACCTAACTACTACTCCCCGCCAGTCGTGGGACTGAGAAGTGCTGAGACAGCAAAGGAGCCTTTTAGCTGTAGCCAGGGTGTTGCTCCATGTTTACCAGTCCAACCTCCATAGTCCTCAGTACAGGTACAGAGATTCCCCTCTCCCACAATGCTTGTCCCTATAGCTTTGATTACATATGTGGCACACCTCCCTCACCTGGATTCCTTGCTAACGTCCCTACAGCACCCTTGAAGGGCACACAGCTTCAGATAGCACCTGCTGGGCTGCAGCCAAGGCCAAGGGCTTGCCTCCTTTGCAAGCACAGGCACAGGGCAGAGCAGCATAGCGAAGGGGTGGTGGGACAGCTCAGCCTCTTTGGATAGGTCTTTGCAGCTGACCAGCACACAGCATATATTGGTGTGCAAGACCTGCTTATTCGAAATACAGACATTTAAGGGGTGTACACTTAGATGCAGGTGCATCTCTGCATGCAGCTGCACTTGGGCTCTGTGCAAAGTGGAAGAACAGCTCCTTCCTGGAGCCAGCAAGACCTCTCTGATCCCATGTGTCCTCCCCACAGCATGCCCAGCCATGGCAGCCTCACTGAGCCGTCCCTGCTTCATCTCCCTCCACATCCCCTACAGGCAGAGCTGGGCCCAGGACTTGGCCAAAAGCTTTCGCTTCCATCCGGTGGCTGTGCGGGAGACGCCACGGGTCCGGCAGGTGGCCGTGCAACGGGGAGCTGCTGTCTTCCTCGTCAACGAACGCCTGGCACCGGAGCCTACCCACAGCTCCTCTCACGATTTCCTCTATGATGTGGATCCTCGTCCCACTGTGGGCACAGCCTCCAATGTCTGCTTTGAAGTGGGTGATGTACCAGGGCTCTGCAAGTGGCTGCAAAGCCAGGGATGCTCCCTGCCAGTGCCCCCCACTGAAGTGAGGGATGACAACGGTTCTGTCACCTATGGGGTGGCAAGCTCTGTTGTGGGCAACATCAGCCATACCCTTTTGGACAGATCTCACTACCGGGGACCTTTCCTGCCTGGCTTCCAGCCCATCCAAGGAGCTTCCTCAGCCACAAAGGATAGGATCGAGATCACCCACTTTGACCATATCACTTACGTATGTCCACGGGGTGGTGCCCGGGGAGCTCTGGACTGGTACCAGCGCTGCTTTGGCTTTCACCGCTTCTTGCTGAACCCACAGGAGAGGCCAGATGAAGGGTACAAGCTTGAAGGGCAGGGAGTGGGCATGCTGCTCCTTGCACTGCAGAGTGCCCAGAGCACCCCAGCACATGGCTGCAAGCTCGTCTTTGCTGAGTCTCTCTCAAAGGATGGTACCAACCAAGTTGATACCTTTCTAGAGCAGCATGGTGGGGCCGGGATCCAGCATGTTGGCCTCTGCACCACTGATATCGTCACCACAACCAGGGCTTTGCAAGAGCAGGGTGTACGTTTTTTCACGCCCCCTACCACCTATTATAGCCAGGGGAGCAAAGCAGTGGAGATCCAGGGTGCTGGGCAGGACCCACACACACTGGCAGAGCTTGGCATTCTACTGGACACTAGTGTGTCCAGAGACAAGGGGCAACTAGGCAAAGATGCTGCAGAGAGCCCTTCCCAGGAGTATTTAATGCAGATCTTCACCCATCCCATCTTCTCCGAGGACACCTTCTTTCTAGAGCTCATTGACCGGCGTGGAGCACCAGGCTTTGGGGAAGGCAATATACAGGCACTGTGGAAAGCTGTGCAGGTCTATATGGGCCAGCAGCAGTAGCGGCAGCATTGCAGTTCTCCTCCCTCAGCTCCCTATTCACTCTGGGGAAAGGTGCTGGTGCCTGTGGTATGGCCCAGGCGGGCAGGGACCAAGGGAATTCTCAAAGTCAAACTGCAACATGGGAGGGAGTTGCTCAGGGGCAAGTCCAGTGGAGCTCTGAAGATCCCGCAGGATGGTGGGCGATTTCTCCCCAACTTGGGTTCCAGAATACATTGACCTCTCATCAAAAACTTGCTGCCTTATTTTTTAATTTCATGAGACTTGTGCCTGCAGCATGGGCATGAACACTGCTGGCACAGCAATACCCCCAGACATGGGGATGAGGGATGTGGATGATCTGGGGGCCACAAAGGGGCTGTGTGTCAATGGTTAGCACCCAGAGCACAAACAGTCCTCCAGCAACAGGCTCCTGCTTCTCTCAATTAAAGAACTAACCTGCAGGCACTGCTTTGTTTTTTTTCTCATCCCATTTAAGATGTGCTGAGTGCCAGGTGAGGAGAAAAGGATCCTTTTGCCCCCCCTGAGGCAGACTGTGCCAGTCCTGCAGTCCCTAAATTTAGGCCACTGGCCCCTTTGCACCACCTGAGGATTGGCCTCTGTCCCTGCCAGCCTCTGGGCTTGCACCTTTGCAAAAGTGCTGCTGTGCATCACTGTCAGGGAAAGTCACAGTGTGAACAGTGATGAACAGCCTGAGGGAAAAAGTAAAAAAGGGTATAGAGCCCTGCAAAAAGCCTGAGGGATGGTTGCTCAGGGCCGTGAAAGAACAGCCTCTGAAGGCTAATGCCTACCCCCACAGGAGAGGTGCTCTAGGTGATTTATTTGGGGTCACTGGCCATTAGCAGTCAGCCAAGGGGCTCACTGGTGCATTAATGAAGAAATCCCTGCTGTTCCCAGCACAGATGCAGGGATCCTGACAGCTATCTTCACATTCCAGCACAGGCTGCGTGACACCCACAGCTCTGCATAGTGCAGAGGCACAAAGCCACTTAAACACCCACACACTTCAGGAAATTTATTATTAGAAAGCCTGTGGCTCAGGTTGAATAAAAACAAGTCTAAAAAAAGGGCTGTGGGTGAGGAGAGCCACAGCAGCATCCACAGTCACTGACCAGCAGGCCAGGTGCAGGCTGGCAGCTATGGAGAGGGCTGCAGGAGTGAGGAGGGCAGTCTCCCTGCTGCCAGTGAGAAACCTCTGCTGCTGAGTCTGCAGTGCTGGGGTGGCAGCTGTACAGGACTGACTAAACTCCAAGCATGCTCCAGCCCAGCAGGGGCGGGGAGAGCCTGGCCACAGGTTGCTGCTAGGATCACAGTGACATCAAGACACAACTGTTGCCGGGGACCTGGTGGGCTCTGCAAGGAGTGAGACAGGACCTACAGGTGCTGGGCTAAGAGCAGTATATGGAACACTATCCCCACACTGCAGGCAGGACTCGCTACAGCATGGGTCTCTGGTGGTCTCATATGTGGAAGGTGCCATCATTTAGCAGTTGGTGCCAGAAGGAAGGCATGGAGCGAGAGCTGTGTCCCAGGACAGGTGCTGCTCACTCTCTGCATTTTTGCCCCCCGCTTCCTCTTGGGGCCCTGCAGAAGACACAGAGCAGGGCTAAGTCTCAACAGCCCTCAGAGCCTCCAGAAACCCCTGCTGGAACAATGGGCCCCAGGACAGAGGACAACCAGGGTCAACGCCAGGAAAATCCCCCAGACACAGCCCTGCCCCAGGCTGGGCATGTTCCTTGGCCTGACTTCAAACTCCAAGGGGGTTGAGCATCCTAAAGCAGAGGCTGACCCCATAGCCCTGGCAAGCACCTCCAGGGACCCCACGCATTCTCCAGCCATGCTCACCGTGCTGGGGCTGCTCTCTTTCCTGCGCTGCTTCTCACATGCTTTCAACACCTGAAGGAAGCACAAGAGAGCCCAGAGATTAACAGCAGCAGGTTCCCGAAGTTGAGATTGCTCAGAGGATGGGGAGATGTGAGAGGGTCTCCCAGGAACCCAGAAAGTACCTTCTTCATGGCTGTGGAAACAGCAGAGGTATGGAACTCCTCCTCCGTCACCCAGCGGGATGGGGATGAGGCAGGATCCCAGGTCACATCCCCATCCAGGGGCAGGGAATAGACCACATATGTCTGGTGGATGTGAGAGAAGATGTGGACAACCTGTGAGGGGATAGGAACTCATGAAAAGGGCAGCTAACAGGCAGTAAGAGATGCACCACTCAGCTGCCCCACAAGTGCACTGAGTCTGCCAGGACAAGTGGGTCAGGGCTTGGGAGCAGTGACAGCAGGGAAGAGCCACGTACCCTGCAGCTGAGCACAGGGAGCTTATATTGCAATCTCCTTGGCTTCAGGCTCACCTCTCCAATGAGCTGCAGGCCTCCAGCTGCCACAGGCTGCCCCATGCAAGCCTGAAGGTGATTGGCCAGCACCTCTCTCTGCTTCTCCTCCTGCACACCCTGAGCCACCGGGAGACTTGGGAACTCCCATAACCCAGCCAGGAGACCTGGGGAGAAGGCACAATGCAAAAGCTGTCAAGGGGCACATCTGAGGACACTAAGCCTCATCACAGCCCCAGGGGACTCCTTTCCTCACCCCAGCCACTAGTGTGTCACCAGTGCATCCCTCTACACAGGCTGTTCCAACCCTCATGTAGTGAAGTGTCTGTGTAGTGCCCTGGCCCCAGTCTTGCCCTGGCCCATTACCTGAGCTGGGTCTCTGCACGATGAGGTACTCAGGGGCCCCATGGCAGCCCCTCCGCTCCAGCACACATGTAGCTGTTCGTGCTGCCCTTGGCTGCTTCTTCGCTGCTTTCCGGGGGAAGTTGGTCACACCTAGGCCACTGTCCCAAGGCTCCACAGCTGGGGGGCACAGGGCACAATCCCCACTGCCTGCAAACACCAATGTAACAATTGCTGCAAGGCTCAAAACCAGAGCTGCAAAAGAGATTTCCCCATGCACTTACCACAGTCCTCAACATCAGGCACTGGGGTGGGTTTTCCAAGCAGTTTCTGAGTGGCAAGGGCCAGCTCCTTCTCCACCTACAAGAGCAGACAGAAATAAGGACAGATTTTATCCAGCAGCCTATCTGGTCCCCACGCACTGCAACTCCTTGAGGACAGATTTTTGGGGTCATACTTACCCTCTGCCACGCTCGGCATTGCTTCTTCACAGGGCACTCCCCGCACAGCGGGGCCTTGGGCACACACACAGTTGCCCCCAGCTCCATCAGAGCTTGGTTAAAATCCCCTGGGCGGCTCCTGTCGACCACGGCATTGGCCATGTCCCTGGGAGAAATGGCAGTGAGCAGCACAGGGGTCTGTAGAGAGAGGGCCCCAGGATCTTTGCCCACCTCCTGCCTGAGAGGGAAATGCTCCTAGGTATGCAGAGGTAACCCAGCTCCTTTCTCCCTCAGTCCCAGCAGCACCAGCTTCCCAAGAGCTCCTGCATCCCACACCTCCTTCACAGGCTCAGCTCCCCACAGCTCCCAGATCCTCCTGCCCTCAGCCACCACTGCTGTAGCTCAGTGCATATGGAGCATTCTCCTTACCAGAGCCAGTCAGTGACAGCTGGGCTGCTGGAGTCAGCACCAACACACCGCAGGCGGCACAGCACTCTGATCACGTTCCCATCCACGACGCCAGTAGCCTGTGACCAGGAGTTGGGGTTACTCTGCTAGGAGGTGCCTGTGCTCCCAGAAAGGCAGGAAGCTGGAGTGCTCCCAGGACAGAGGACAGGATACACACAAGCCTGCCCCACAGGTGGAGATCCAGTGCAGGGGAGAGCCAGAGCAAAGTGCGGCCTTAGGGAGACCCTGGTTTGTGAGACCCAGCAGCAGGAGACCATGCAAGGAGTGGGGCTCGGTGGCAGAGAGGGGAGATACGTCCACTGATGGCCAACTCTCACCTGCCCATACGAGATAGATGCTATTGCTCCCGCTGTGTATCGGCCCACTCCTGGCAGCAGCTTTTGCAGGTCCTCAGCTGTCCTGGGCATCCGGCCGGCCAGCTCTGACACCACCTGGCAGAGGTAAGCAAGGTCAGAGAGCAGATGGGGTGCACACATGCAAACCACTTTACCCATGGTAAGATAGGGTCTCAGCCTCTCATGCCTCAGCAAGGGCAGGTGTGAGCCAACACCAACCACCAGGCTGCAGAGGGCTTTGGAAATGCACTCTCCAATTCAGCACCAGGGCACCTTCTTTGCAGCCTCCTGCAGACGCTTCCCTCTTGAGTAGTAGCCAAGTCCTGCCCACAGCTCATTCACCTCCTGTTTCAAGAGACATGGCACAGTGGTAGATGAAGAGCCAGAGAGCAGGGAGAGCACCCAGCTCCAGCAGTGCTCACCTCCAGGGACGCTTGTGCCAAAGCCTGCAGCGTCGGCCACTTCTGTGGTACAGAGAGAAGGGGACAAGTCAGGGACAAGCAGAGCTGTGCTGTGCAGCTGGGGATCTGCTACAAGCAGCAGACAAGGTCTCCAAAAGGAGAAGTCTGTGAGCACAAGACTTCATGAGGAGCAGTCACCTGCATCCAGCGATTGTAGTAGTCAATCACTGTAGCAACCTGTGTCTGCTGGAGCATGATCTCAGACACCCACACTGCAAGGAGCAGGACAGGGATGAGAAGAGGCACCAATACCACCAACACCACATTAGCACTGGCTAGGAGCACCATACTAGCATCTAACCCTTGCTCCTCCTTCCCATTCCTCATCTTCCCCACATGCTGCTCCACAGCAGCTCCTTTGGGCCCCAAGTGGCTCTCCAACTCCCCAGATGGGTTTTTTCCAGCCATTCCAGGTAGCTTGTTGCAAGGTTGGCAACTGAAGACGTATTTCCTCACAAGGCCATACAACCACGTCAAAGAGCAAAACACAGCCCAATCTCACCAGGGCAGAATCCCTGCTCCTCACCTGCATACGCTCGTCTGTCAGCATCTGGCTCAGTAGCTGCCTGAAAGAGGAATAAGATCGTGTGAGAAACAAAGGAACACAAATATCCCACTGCAGAGAAGATCTATATAGAAGACAAAATTACTTGTGGTGTGTTTTGACGCTGCAAAACAAATATTCCTCCCAAGTGCTGAGAAGTTCTAAGTTTATCGAGTGACAGCCAAAGCACCTTCCCCATGATGAAACATCACAGCAGGAGTTTACTTTAGAGGTTCAAAGATCCCACCAGAAAAGCTGACTCAGACCTGAGCCCCTCTGCAAAGCAGCACAGACATCCTCTCTGGGATAACCAGGATCTTGCTGTGGGCTTTCTGACTTGCAAGGCTTATGTCACCTGTCTAGGGAGCTGGGGGGAAAGAATTCCACAGAAAGGCCCCGCAGTTTCCAGCGCCATTCAGATAGATGTTGCTCGAAAGCTGCTGCTCATCCCCAGCACACCAACCACCCTTCAGCCATTTGTTCCCAGACTGAGCACAGAGCAGGCAAGAGCTCTAATAAAAATGCTTGTCTGGCTGAAAGCAAATACATGAAAAACCTCCATGCAGCACTGACTGCTGCAAGTTACCACAGAAGCAGGAACAAAGCAGGTTTAAAGACAACTGGACTAAGTTTACCAGAGAAAGGTACTCAGAGGAAAGCTGGAGGCTATGTCCGAGAAGTGTAGTTTCACCCCACACCCTGGTTTACTCCTAGTATCTAGGGCCTCACTACAGATCACCCACCACAGAACTGCCAGGACTAGCCAGTAGCACACTTTGATTTCAAATACCATCTTTCACTTCCATGCAACCAGGCAACCAGAAGCATCACATAGTGAAAGCCACCGTGGCCACCTCAGCAACCCTCCGTTATGGTAGAGGGGCTGATTCCCCACGACAGCACCCCTGCTTCCCCATGCCTCTCCTTACCAGTGTCCTCCAGGGAAGGTCTCGCTTGCATTTGTCATACCACGCAAGCAGGTTCCTGCGCAGGGCCTGGATCTCAGCTGGGTCACTGAACAGATGCTGGGCACAAGGCGGGGCAGGCGCTGAAGCCGGGGTCCCTGCTAGAAGCGCAGTACAGAGTCAGGGCATGGCAGAGGACTGCGGGACCCGACTGCAGCATCGCAGGGCCCGAGGCGACAGCGCGACAGAGCCCCTGCTAGATGGACGAGCATCGAGTGGCAGGGCTCATGAGGGCGCAGCAAGTGCCGGCAGCCGCCCGGTCTGCTGGCCCTGTGCACCGGAAAAGACATCTCACGCTCCCTCTAGCCCTCCCGCTACCGGGTACCTCCGGGAGGCAACACACCCTTCCTGCCCTGCCCCGCAGGCGGTGCCGCTCTTCTGCTGCTTCGCCGGAGACCGCCGGCAGCCGCAGCGCGGAGCTTGCCCATGGCCGGAGCCGGAGCCGGAGCCGGAGCCGGAGCCGGCGCGGCCGCGGCGCGGGAAGGGCGGAAGCAGGGCGCCCCACGCGCAGCCTTCCCGGGAAGCTGTTGTCCTGCAGAGCCCCGCCCCGCGCGGCGACCAATCAGAGCGGGGACACGCCCATCTCCGGCGAGCCAGCCAATCAGAGCGCGGAGCCGGAGCGCGGGCCCGTGCCCACCTGTCCTCAGGCTGCCGGGGGAAAGGGGCGGCACCTCCCGGCCCACGGGGACCAATCAGCGCTGCGCCCGCCCCTGCGCCCGCCGCTGCCAGCGGCCGCACGGAAGGACCCGGAGGGGCTGCCTGCGCTGCTCGCCTGCTTACCTACGCCCGAGGTTTGGCTTAGCAAAGCGCGCCTCAGAGAAATGGGAGAAGGCTCTGCGTGTGGCTGACAGGCGCTGCGCCGCCCAGCCGGGCAGGCAGCCCAGGGGAAAGCAGGACAACCGGGGCAGCAGGCGGCCAGCCCAGCGGAGGCCCCAGGAGCGGCGTGGGACGCGGGGCCGGCCATGGCGCGGTGGCGGGTTCCGGTGGTGGACGTGCAGAACGACAACTTCACGGAGCTGTGGCCTTCCATGGTGCTGGCTCTGCGCACCGCCACCTTCATCGCCGTGGATACGGTAAGGGGTGGGGGAGGCGATCGTGACCTGCATCGCGGGTGGGCCCGCGGTGCCACTAACTGGTGTCTCTCCACAGGAGCTGAGCGGCCTCGGCACCAGGAAGCTGCTGCTGAGCCCGTGAGTGCCCCGGGGGTGTGTGCTTAGGAGTGGTTCGGGGCGGGGCGGGGGGACTATCGCTCAGCCGGAGTTAACGGCTGCAGGTGCTCCGAGGCGTCCGGTATCGGTTGAGCGGTTCCCATCCAGCTGGGGATGTAACTGCCGGAGTGGCCGATGGGACGAGCCGGGGCAGGAGCTGTCAGCTCTCGTTCTCATGCCGTGCAGGTGCATCGAGGAGCGGTATAAGGCCGTCTGCAGCGCGGCCAGGACGCGCTCCATCCTCTCTCTTGGCGTCGCGTGTTTCAGGCAGCAACCAGAGCAGGTAGGTGCCCGGCCCCACGGCGGCCGTTCGCTCGTGTGCCTCTTTCTGAGGGAGCGGCGGGCGCTGACACTCGACCAACTCCTGCTCCGGGGAATCGTCAGCAGCTCTCTGTGGCAGATAGCCCTGTATGGCTTTGCATGCTCTCTCTGCAGTCAGAGCACGCGTACCTCTGCCAGATCTACAACCTGACGCTGCTCTGCATGGAGGATTACATCGTTGAGCCCCAGTCGGTGCAATTCCTGGTGCAGCATGGCTTTGACTTCAACAAGCAGTACTCCCAGGGGATCCCGTACCACAAGGGCAATGACAAGGTACAGAATGATTCTCCTTGAGACACCTCAGCTTGCTTTATGCCAGGCCTCAGGATGTTGTTTTTCCTCCTGTTTTGTCTCTCCCTCTCATAGTTGCTGAATGAAGATGGGTTGACATAGTGGTATTGAGTGCATCTCCCTGCTCTTGTATATCCAGGCTGCCACTTGTTAGAGTTGCCTCTGCTAGGCCAGAACAAGTCATGGCTGGAGGCGATGTAGTGTTCTGCTGCAGCCAGCTCTGAGGACTTTGTGTGGTGGCGGCAAGTCAAGGTACTAAGGCTGATTGATTAATCCTTCTTCTTGCAGGGCAATGAGAACCAGAGCCAGAGCGTTCGGACCTTTTTCTTGGAGCTGATACGAGCGAAGAAGCCTCTCGTTCTCCATAACGGCCTGATCGACCTGGTCTTCCTGTACCAGTGCTTCTACGCTCACCTCCCGGACAGCCTCGGCACCTTCACGGCCGATCTCTCCGAAATGTTCCCGGCAGGAATATATGACACCAAATACGCTTCAGAGTTTGAGACTCGCTTTATTGCATCCTACTTGGAGTATGCTTACAAGAAGTGGTGAGCAGCACTCTGATATTTCAAGTGTATGGGAAGAAAGGCAACAGCGCATCAGAGTTTTCTTTTTGTTTTTCCAGGCCAGTGGGCTGGGTCTTTGTATCATCCCAGTAAGTGAAGAAGGCACTTTTCAGGTGACTGCTCCATAGAATCAGTCAGGGACTGACTGTGGAAGGGACCACAGCGATCATCTAGTTCCAACCCCTCTGCCATGGGCAAGGACACCTCATATTACATCAGGCTGGCTAGAGCCTCATCCAGCCTGGCCTTAAACACCTCCAGGGATGGGGCTCTGACCACCTCCTTGGGTGACCTGTTCTAGGTCTCACCACCCTCATGGTGAAGAACTTTTTCCTAGCATCCAGTCTGAACCTATGTTTTTCTAGCTTTGTCCCATTCTGTACTCATCCTCTTTCTAGGATGGGTGCTGAATGCATTTTGTAACACACCTTGTCTGTCTGATGAGTAGCTGCCAAAAGAAGGGTTAAAAACTGGTGCCAGCAGGAAACTGAACACGCAGCTGAATGCTCAAAACTACTTGGCTGCATGGTCCTGGTCCAGCAGTGCAGCAGGAACATGTGCAGAAGAGAGACCTCTAAAACTCTTTTAAAGTATGAATGAAAACAGGGCTGTGTGTGCAGGGTCTGCTAGTTACAACTCGATTTTGTGAGGGATGGTGCAGTTAAAGGATGGGTGCACCCTGCACCTCCTGGAGCTCACCAGCTCTGCAATGTCCTGCAAATGAAGGTTGTATTCTTGTTCTAAGACACATGTCTACTTCATGTGTCAGTCTGGCCCCTCCTTCTGCACTCCCCCCACAATCTAAACAAGCTCCTGGCAGTGGTAGGGCTCCTTGAGTCTCCATTCAACTGAAGTCATGCTCTGTGCAGAGGAGAAATGGTATTTTTAGTGACTTGTTTTATATCAGGAAATGCCATTTTGTCAGGTCTGAAAACATTCAAGATGGCTGTTCTCGAACATGAGAATGTTTTGTTTTGACAAGATAAAAATACTTTTTAAAGTGACCTCTTTAAATATCTTAACCCACAATTCTAGTTACATGAGGCCTTCCAGAGGTTTTGGGACAAAACAGTTTTATGAGATAAAAATATGTTTGCTTGTCTAGATTGACTGGGCTTGACCTGTTTGGGTGGTGGCTACTGGATGATAGCTCATCTGGAGGCATTTTTATGGTGTCCATTAACATGTAAAGACTAATTGGTGTCTTAGAATCTGTAATATTTAAAGCCAAACTGTTTCAGTTTTTACCAGAGAGACTCTTCTCTGCATGTCTGCATAAGAAAAACCAATCTTTGAATCAGCACAGAAACAACTACTTACTGAAGCTTTTTTCTTGGGACTGAGTTTCTTTCCAGCAGGCTGTCAAGCTGGGGCTAGAGTTCAAGAGCAGGAAGCTAGTGGAGTTGAGACTTGGTGGAGAGCAGCTTGTTTGCACTAGCTCCAGTTGTGGTGCCTTCAGTGAGTAACAGGCGTAACTGTGTGCTTCTCTTTGTTCCAGCAAGAGAGAGAACTCCAAGCTGAAGGACTCCAGCAGCCAGCACCTCACAGTTGAATTCTGCAACTATGCTGCCAACATGTCCTGTTACATCGACTATCGGCACTGCTTTCTGGAAGAAGAAAGCCACAATGGGGGAAGGGAAACTAAGGTGCCTGTCTGTGAGAAGTTTTCAGTAAGTAACATGCATCCTTGCTTTCTTCCTGGCTCTATGGAAGGAGCCATGCCTGGCCAGAGAGGAAGTTGGTAGGAAAGGACCCAGGAACTTCCCCTTCCTTGCTTTGCAGTATGAGGAAGACTTTTAGGCTTCAGGTGGCTCCCTGACAGAAAGAGCAATAATGTGCTCTGTTTGGAGGCAGTGAATGCCACAGGCTATGTCAAAACAGCAAGATTCAGAAAGAGGTTATATGGCCCTGGACAGTGGAGGTGGTATTGTCACAACACCCACTGTTATCTTGGTGTGGCTTGTCCTTGGAGCAAGAAATGCCACCTCTTCTCTCCCCTTGTATCTTGATAAAACAGAACCTTTACCTGGCTGCAGCTCCTGGCAGTAGGACAGGGTGATCCACAGAGTCTTGGTGCTGCTACCACAATGAAGAGGGAGCCTGTCTGATCTGATCATAACTGGTTTCAGATGCTTCAAAAAGAAAAGGAGCTCTTTTAGATGTTGCATGTTACTGTGGCTGAACAAGATACATTGGAGAAACCACTGGAAGTTTCTCATTCAGTGTTGTTCAGAGCCTCTTGTGGTGAATTCTGAAAACCTCTAACAACACAAATTACTAAACCCTCCAGTCCTCTGTTTCAGACCTTGACCAGAAAATGTGGAAAATGTTTTTCTGTATATCTAATCATAATTCCCCTGACTTGCCACATCACCTTTTACAGTGCTCCCATCAGCACCCTCATCAGATGTGCAGATGATACCAAGCTGTGTGGTTGGTAATACTGAAGGACAGGATGCCATCCAGAGGGCAGGACAGGCTGCAGTGGGGAGCTGAGGAGAATCTCATGAGGTTCAGTAAGGCAAAGCATAAGGTCCTGCATTAAGGTCAGGGCAATTCTAGATATCACTACAGGCTTGGGGGATGATGAAATTGAGAGCAGCCCTTCTGGAAAGAGCTTGGTTGTGAGTAGATGAGACATGGGCTGGACATGAGCCAAGAGTGTGCACTTGCAGCCCAGCAGGCCAATGTCTTCCTGGGCTGTATCTAAAGATGTATGGCCAGCAGATCCAGAGAAGTCATTCTGCCACTTCCCCCTGCTCTGTTAAGACCTCACCTGGAGCATTGCATTCAGCTCTGGAGCCTTCAGCTCAGGAAGGACATGGAACTGAAGGAGCAGAGGCCCTCTCCAGAGGAGTGCCACAAAAAATGATTAGAGGGCTGAAACACCTGCTGTGAGGAGAGGCTGAGGGAGCTGAGGTTCAGCCTGGAGAAGGCTCCAGGGAGAACTTATAATGACCTTCCTGAAAGGGGTCTACAAGAAGGCTGGGGAGGGACCTTTTGCAAAGGCCTGCTGGGATAGGATGAGGAACAGTGGTTTTAAATTAGAGAATAATAGATTAAGATTGGATGTTAGGAATGAGTTCTTTACCATCAGCGTGGTGGCACACTCAAACAGGTTGCCCAGGGAGGTAGTTGAGGTTCCAGCCCTGGAGATGTTGGAGATCAGGCTTGACAAGGCTCAGACCAACCTGATTTAGTGGAAAATGTCCCTGCTTACTGCCTTTCTTGTGTGTTGTAGGGCTGTAGCCATACACAGTGCTCCTGATACCACCTCACAAGCCCTCAGTAGATGGGAACAAGGAGTTGTCTTCCATAATACGGTGATAGGCTGCTCTAATCAAGAGGCTGGTGGCTACAGATTTCTCTCTTTCTCCCTAGGCCTATGGCTGGTGTCCTAAAGGAGTGAAGTGCCCCCAGTCTCATAACATTGACCTCATAATTGATGAGGATGACAGACTGTGGGAGGAGAAGCGGAAGAAACGGAAAAAGAAGTGGAAGCGTCGGAAGAACACTGAGGAGCCTGCAAAGGCGGTTGGAGAGGAAAGCTCAGGGAAAGAAATGGAGCTAGCTCAGAATGGAGAGGAGGGACCACCACGAAAACAGAGCTGCCATGAGTCTGCAGCTACTATGGAACTGGCAGAGATCACACCCAAGAGTAAGGACACATTACTGGAGGAGAACTCTTTGGACATGGAATCGGAGGTCAGCTCAGACACCAGAGCACAATGGGAAGAGGATCTGAGCAGCACAGAAAGAACTGCTGTCCAGGTAGCAAGTGCTGTGGGCCTTTCTGACAGTGATCAAATAGAAGGGAAGTCAGATGCTCCTGCTCAGGTGGGCTCAGCCAATCACCTGGACATGCCTGAGACTGGAGCAGCATGTGCTGCAGACAAGGAAGGCCGCAGCCCACCTTCACAGGGGGGCCCGCACCGAGCTGGCTTTGACGCGTTCATGACTGGCTATGTCATGGCTTATGTCTGGATGCTCAAGAAAGGAAAACACATGGACAGTGGTGCAGGGCCCTGGTTGCCAGACTGCCACAATAAACTGTACCTCAGTGGGAAATCGGTGCCACTTCAGATAGTGAAGAGCTTGTTTTCTAAATCTTCCAAAGCTCACAGTCAGAAGATGAAGTTGGCCTGGGCCAGTGAATAGAAGTGGAGGACTCCTCACTGAAGTGTTTTGGTTTTTTTTCCCCTTCAAGTTTAGAAGTTCTTTGTTCCAAAATGAAACCAACCAGAAGGGGAGCAAATTTCTTACCCTTGTTTTTGTTTTAATTTCTGATTAAATGGCTCTCAGTTGGACCTCCCTCTGTTCCTTAGCAACATGCTGGGCTGTGAAGGCAGGAGTGAGTGTGAAGAGGAAGGAAAAATGCACCTCTCCCACTGCACCCAGGCCTGAACGTTTCAGTCTAGTCATCTGCATTCAAAAGTGGGTTTTGAAACAGAATTACCTAGGGTTGTCTTTCTGGAAAGACCATATGCTAGTTGCTGGAGCATGGGCTTCACTTCTTGCAGAAGATGAAGAGGGTAGCTGATTCATAACAAGAGGAGACAGAGATCCAAGCCTCCCACTTAAGGAGTTAGAGCCCCAGCCTTCTCCCGTATCTTGCCTCTGTCTTTATTAGCTTAACTAGATGCTGCCACTTAGACTAGTGGTTGAGGCTGGCATAGACATTTGGAAACGAAGCATGTGCTAAAGATCAAAGTCAGCCTATAAACACACCTCTGAAAGCTCCAGGCTGTTGATCCATCCATCTGTCCATGCAGATTCATAGGAAATGCTACAGCCACTGGAGGAAGATGCAGCTGGAAGTAGGCTAGCTCTTCAGGCAAAGTATGAGTGCTTAGTCAGGTGCTCCTGCTTCCAGGCACTGCTGGTAGAGTGACTCCCTACAGCCTTCATAACTGTGTCCTGTATCTCTACAGAAGTCAGGAAACAAAGGGTTGGTTGGGTGGGTTTGGTTTTTTTTTTTTTTTTTTTTTTTAGGAAGAAGAAGAAAAAAACCTGTGGCTGGTTTGTAACACTCACCTGGGAAAGTTGTTGCACTTCATAGCTCTACTTCAGTCTAAGAAACATGTTGAGGTGCTTGTCCAGAGAACGGCAACAAGGCTGGTGAGGGGGCTGGAGCACAGCCCTGCAAGGAGCAGCTGAGGGAGCTGAGGTTGCTCAGCCTGGAGAAGAGGAGGCTCAGGGGAGACCTTATTGCTCTCTGCAACTACCTGAAAGGAGCTGTAGCCAGGTGAGGGGTTGGTCTCTTCTCCCAGGCACCCAGTGACAGAACAAGAGGACACAGCCTCAAACTGTGTCATGGTGGGTTCAGTCTGGATGCTAGGAAGAAGTTCTTCACAGAGAGTGATTAAGAAGTTCTTCACAGAGAGTGATTAGCATGGGCTGCCCAGGGAGATGGTGGAATCACCATCCTTGGAGGTGTTTGAGGGGAGGCTGGATGGGGCACTTAATGCCATGGTTTAGTTGATTAGAAGGGTTAGGTGAGAGGTTGGACTTGATCCTAGAGGTCTTTTCCAACCTGGCTGATTCTGTGTGATTCACCTTGATCTTGGTTACAGCCTATATAGATGAGACCACTGCTTCTATTGGAGAGAGGGAAAAAAGATGGCTTCTCCCAAATGACCCAGCTGATTCTAGTGCAGGGTAACTGCATGCAGAAGCAAGTCACAGCACATCTTCAGACTTCAAAGTAAGGGGAGATACAGTGAGACTTAAAGGCAGATGTGGTCCTCAAACTGCTGTGCTGCTGAAGCTGTTCTGTATGGTCAGAACAGAGCAGCCACAAATGGCAAACTCCCCTCCCCCAGCCTGAGTGCTTTCAAAAGCCATCTTGTCTCGTAGGTCACAAGCTGCTGCCTACTTGTCAGAGTGCTGTAAGGCATAGCAGAGAAATCCTCAAGTCTCATTGACTTAATAGTGTAAGGCTTTGGTAAGATGCAGGAGAGAAATAACATGGAGTAAGGATGACAGTTCCTGTTCATAATTCAGCACCAACTAAACAGGAATAGGCTCTGAAGCCAGGTATTCCTGTCATCCATAGCTTAAGCAAGCACTCAGGCCCATTTTTTTAACCCAGCTTTGCCCTCTCAATCACAAGACGCAGGCCTTGATTTTATTTTTATTTTGAAAGCAAGTTGGGAAAGTTTACAAAACCTGACCAAGAAAAAAAAAAAATTTATGAAAATATTTTAACTGGATTCATCTTTGGTTACCTCTTATTGCAGTTCCAATAAAACATACACCATTTCTAGAGTTCAAAAAAAGTCAGAAGGTCAATCAACATAAAAACAAGACATGCTTTCTTTACAGAGTCATAAATATCCACAATATTAGAAAAGTTGGTTTGCAAAGATTTGCTTTTTTTTTTTTTTCCTTCTTCTGGCAGTGTTAACTTAACTATTATACACAGGCTACAAACTTCTTCCTAAGCCTTTAATTACAAGTCGAGCTATTTACAGACTGCAAAATATTAAGACGTAAAACTCCTTCATAAATACGAAAATAGATCATCTTGCAAAGATCTTTATACTTAATCAAATATCTGCCTGCCCCTCCTCCCCCTCCCCCCCCCTCCAAAAAAAAAAAGGTTATTTGTTTTGCATAGAAATGTAGTGACATGCAATACAAACAATAGCATTAAGTGCAAACAGGAATTATTCAAGTGTCTTTAGCTGTACTGGCAAAAATACCAATGTTCTGTTAACACAGAGTACATCAATGCCTCCCCAGCAAGTCTGAAGTCTTTTCTGTAGCCCCTTGTCTGCACTGCTTTTGTGGGGCAGCAGTTCACATGCACTCTCTTAGTTGCATTTTATAAACCTGCAACCACGACAACAATAGCTTATAACAGACGTTTCAATGAACTCAACATAGGTTTAAAGTGATTCAAAAACATCTTTGATCTCTTCAGGGGACCTAGCAATGTGTAGGATGTGTTTTAAAAGAGCAAGAACTGCTCCCCTAAGTAAAAATTATAAAATCCAATCACAACAAAACTCTGTTTTGTCACTATAAAACAAGGAGTTTGCTGACCCCATGTTCATGTTCAACAGCAGCTGTCAGAAAATGGCCCCCTGTAGAAAAGCACCCTCAGGCAGAAAACCTAGGAGTAGTTACTAAGTGCAACCTAGATGCAGCTTTGCACAGCCGAAGTGATGAGATGTAGTGAGTGCCGACTGCATCCAGACCCTTGGAAACATGGTTTTAGGAAACAGCTATTTTTAAACGGCCTTTTTCTCCAGTTTCATACACATGCTTCTTTTCCCACACAACTCGTGAGCCCACCAAAGGCTTAAGCTGTTCTTCCTTGGTGTTTCTGACATCTCTATCTCAATACAAAGAACTAGAAAAGTTGAGAGATGTGCCCTATGCACATCAGCTGGCTGTGCTTAGGATGGACATTCAAGAAAGTAAAATTTTAATCATGCTGCTTTGTAAGAAACCTATTCAGGACAGGGAAACATTTTCAGAGACAGTGGTGTAAGAAAACAGAGGAGGTTACTGTGATAGGTGCCTCAAGCCTGACTGTGAAGGCTTTGCAGTCAGTGTCAAGAGAGGGCAACAGGCTTTATGATGAGGTGTCAGCACTGACAACCAGAGCTAATGAAGCCACCGAGCAGCCAGAGGTGTGCGTGTGCTCTCGGGGGGGCTGCAGGCACGGGTAGGATGCTGGATAGCTTCCTCACAGACTGGTGATCAAGAAGTAAACTATTCCTTATTATTGCTTGTTTGTCTGAAGTCACACACCTAAATGCATCCTGTGACAACAGAAGCTGGTGCTGATGTTTCCCTCACGAAAGATTACATTGTATAAGAAATCAAAAAAAAAAAAGAGAAAAGCAGGCACCAGACAGGCAACTTGCTGATGGTCTGAGTGCTGCTGACTGCTCCCCCCCTTCTCAAAGGAAATGACAACTGTGCCAGCCATGGGAGCTGCTCCGCACCCTGCATTCTGCAGGCAGGACATACAAGACACCACTGTGCAGATCAGCACCTTCAAGAAGCAGAGAGGTGTGGGCCAGAAAGGGTGATCTTGGTAAGGAGAGGCATTTCTCTTTTGAACTACTAACAGCTGCCTAATATGGCATGGGCTGTGCCAAGTAACTCAGCAACACTCAATTCTCATTTAATTCTTCACAACCACTGCAAAGAGCTAACTGCTGCTCAGGTTAACACATACTTCACAAGAGGAAATCATAGCTCACTGAATAGTTACCTACACCTCTGTAAAGACAGGCATCTCAGCAAGAAGGATGAAGAGAAAGCCTTAGTACTTCTCTTTGAGACAGGAAAAGAGTAGAGATAGTCTTGCTTTCCATCCTTGCGAGTGAAAGGAAGCAGGAAGATAGTGTAACTGGTCACCTGATGCTAGACTCCACTGCATCACCATCTGCTCAGCAGGCATACCTCAGGAATGATAATACAGGTGAAAAAAAAGAAGTGGGAAAAAAATCCCACATTGTTGGGACAACAACAATGGAAAACGGCAGGATGCTGCACCAATGTTATTACAGAACAGGCTTTCCAGTACATGGCCTCCCAGTGCAGGGATCTCTGGTGCTGGTTCCAGCAAGCAGCACTGAAGCATATGCTGTTGTGTCTTTCACATCTACTTGCTGCTGGAGAAAGAGAGAATGAAAACAAACAAACAAACAAAAACCCTAAAAAAAAAAAGCCCAACCAACCAACACAAAAAAACCCCAAACAAACCCCCCCACAAAATAACCCACCCCAAAAACAACTAAGCTCATCCTATTCAGTGTCAGAAGAAGCCAGTGAAGACAAGGGCTTATTTCTGTAGCAGACAAAAAAAGATTATCTGGGACAAGTTAATTTTCTTCAGTTCCATAATTCAAAGCCCTTCTGTGAGTAATGTCTTTCCCTAAGAGCATTTGTGTGGTTGCAACACTGCTGGGATCATTCCCCTGAAGGAGTTCCTGTCCTCTGTAGAGCATTCTGGTTTTTAAATAAGGAATCACCATTACTGCAGTGATGTCAACGAGATGGGATGTTATACCAAAAAGGGAAGTGAATGTGATCCTTCTAGCTAAGTGGGAGTAGTCAGCTGTGATATAGATATTGTATTTAACTAACTATTCTGCAGGCACAGATTGTGATGCCCATTCAGCTCTTCGGAGGTGAGAGCCCACACTCCCAAAAATCTCAGTACAACTGGTACTTTCACTGGCAGTTTCTCCAAAAGCTCAGAAATGACAGTGCCTGGAATATGGCTCTCCCCTTGTACCTTGGGCAAACTCCTCCTCCACGTTTGGGTTGAGGTACACGGGAGCATCGCTTTCCCTGTACTAAACTATTGCACATCATTACCAAATCCCAAGGGAAAATGAAGCACCAAGGAACAGATTCTTCTCGTTAATAGCAAGGTACTTGTCATGTGACTCAGCCTGCAGATTGCAAACAGCGTGAGGGCTTTTGTTTTTGCTGCTTTGGAATAAGAGCTTGTGTAATGCTGCAACAGCATTCACAGCAGCTCTGAGACCAGAGAGCCTTCCTGTCTGCTCAACACAGCTCAGAGATCTCTGTGCCTGTTTCCACAACAGAGGCTCCAACTCCTGTGCACTGCTGCAGAATGTTAATGCAAACCTGCAGTGTTTTAGAGCACCTGGTCCGCCAGAGGAAGAGGCAAAACCTAATGGTCACTCTTTCTACCCAGCATGGAGTTTAAGGCCTTGAAATGCTCTATGCTGGAATCCAGGTCAAACTGTTCACATGGTGCTTGCTCTGGCTGCTGCCTCTTGCGAGGACTGTGGGGCCCACGTGGCCATTCTGGATGGAGTAGTTTCCCCTCCTAATTCAAGTCAGGGAAGGGAATAAGCACAGTTTGAAATAAAGTTAAAAGGATCGGTCAGTCTCTCCAGATGCTATCTGCAGCTATCTGCTTGACAGCCAGTTTCTACTGTCTGCTGAGTCTCCTTCAAATGCAAAGCCCAGCACTACAGAAAAAGAGTTTAAGCGACTGGGAACAACTGTTCCCTCAAGGACACATTCAGTTTGAGCCCTCTCCTCATATGTCACAAGTTGACTGTGTGCTGCCACTTGCTGAGATGTTGGAGGAGGTCTGAGACAATGGGGCAGGACTGTCCCCATCCTGGTCCCTAAAGGGACAGGCCTCTCTCTTCAGCTCAGTGGAAGGACTAACACTGAACAGAGGCTTTGTAGACTCTAGTGGAGTATTTTTTAGTAGGTCATCTTCCACCTCCATCTCTTCTGAAGGGAGACAACTTGCAAACACTTGTGAGGAGCAATGTTCCTCTGAGTTCACTGAATTCTCAGTTGGGAGCTTTCTGTAAGATAGCAGCTCAAGTTGGGCCAGAACTAATGGCTGACTACATGCTGGATCTCCACACATATTCTCAACAGGGCAAAACCCATTTTCCTCCTGGGCCACTGGCCCATCTGAGCAATCCATATCCTCTTCTTGTCCTGGTACATAAAGGAATTCTGGTCTGTGAGGCTTGGCTTGAAAGGGAGGAATCTCTGACACACCGTATTTGCTGCTACTCATGAGTTTTTGTCGAACCTCTGCACTTAACTGTGCTGGGTCACACCTGCTGATAGTTGAAGACAGTCCCCCAAATAGGCCATATTCTTTGTGTGGCAGTTCAGGAGACAGTGGAAGTGATCTGCATCTCCTCCCTGGGAAAACGGAAAGCTCCTGCCAGTCTGTGCTATATGCCTGCCGGAACTGGGACTGGCTGGCTTTCAGGCCTCCACCTGCCTCTGGTGAATGCAAGTCAAACACGAGGGAAATCACAGATTTGCTTGGCATGTCAAAGAATTTGATCTTCCCTCCCTTGAGGTCCTCCCGGGCACTGAAGGGATTAATTTTCCGGCCCAACCCTTTGTTTGGTGTATAGTAGGGGTCGTGCACATTGATCTTCCTGGAAGGCTTGCGGGAGAAGATATCCGACTGGCTGCGTGACAACCAGATATTCCGACGTGGACGGGGTGACTTGGGTGGGATCTTATCATCCAGGGAACTCAAGCGTTTTACTCCTGGTCCTTTTTCAATTGACCCTGAGTAGAAGAAGAGAAATACTCTGAGCTTAAAAGTAGCTATATACTTGCACGTCTGCTCACTCTCAGAGCCCCCGTGGCAACTGCAAAGAAAAAGCTGCGTTTCTGACGGTGCAAAGTATTTTCCATAAGCATGTCTGTTTGTTCCCTACAGGTTCCTGAACTGACACAAGTACATAATACTCTTCTCTTCAGTGTATTATTAATTTCAAATGTGGGGATTTGGCAGCCCCATCCACAGGACCTCTTAAATGTAAGGCAGTCAAAACTACATTTAAAATTTCTCTCCTCTTTGCTCATGCCTCAAGCTAATGAAATGTTATCTTGAAGACTTGACTCAATGCATCTTGAGTTAATGCTCTCTTATTTCCCTAAGCACTGAAACTGGGCTTTTTTTTGCCACACACATTGTGGGGAATGCTAATTTGGCAAGACAATGTTGTCTTCAGAACAAAAAATAAAAGGAAAGGAAATTGCACCAAAATTGTGTAGGATTGAGGAAGTCTTTCCGTTTTCTATCCAGCAGAGGTTGCCCAAGATCTGTTGATGATGCTGATCATAAAAGAGAGCAAGTACAAAACATAACTGCCAAAGCAATGGAGGCTTTTTGACTCTGGTGGGAAAAGTCCAAGACCAAAATAAATTACCCTCCTGATCCAACAAAGAGTCTTAAATCATTCCACCCCAGCTTTCATTCAGTACATTATCTAACACAGAAAGTAGGGATATATGAGAGTTTGATCCTAGCAAACTGGAGTTAAAAAGGTGGATATATTGCTTGTGGGTGTTTATTTGTTTACATGAACAGGACAGGACATTTGTAGATATCTAGGAAAAGATTCCTTGAGTGTTTGGAACATGCATCTGCCACTGGCTCTCAAGGCGCCTCTGAAGAGCTGTGGTAGAGCAATGGCTATAAAGAAGTGGCACCTCCTTTTGATGACCATTTCCAGAACAATGACATAAGGATTTTCCACTTTTCCCTTTAAATACTGCTACAGTTTAGACTGCAGTTACTCTATCTAGGAAAGACTCTTCAAGTCAAGGAACAGCATGTAACACTTCTCTAAGAAGATGCAATTCTGATATGTACTCCCAAAGGGAAAATGACAGAAAAAGGACAAGAAAACAAACAAACAAAGCCCCCCAACACCAAAACAACAGACAAACAAAACCAACACCACTCAAACAAACAAACAAAGAATTTTCAACTCACACCTCTTATAGATGCTTTCCAAGTGTGGGAGAACAACCACGTGCAAGCAGTCCATGTGGTTTGAAATAAAGAACTTATTTTAATCTATTACCATATTACAGATAAGAGAGATGTGTATCTACACGTATCAGGTATCTATATACACACAATGTAAGAAACTACTGTTACTAAGTTTCCAGTGGCAGAAGTAATGGCCATGGTGCTCTGAGGCTGATGGTTGGACTCGATGACCTTAAAGGTCTTTTCCAACCCAAAGGATTCTGCGATTCTATAAAAGAGACCCAAGTGAGACTATGCCCCAGCCTACAAGAACTGCTTGTAGTTTGCTCCCCACACCAGGTGGCACTAGACAGCTTTAGAGAAAGTCCTTCAAGGCCAGCTTTCCCAAGTAGATCTGGGATTCATCTTTTCCCCAGTCTTTCAGAGTATTTCTAGGTACTTTATAATACTCTTGCATCTTCTCTGCTCTTCCTCCTGAAGGAATTTAAGAAGCTTCTAAGTGTTACATGTAACATACACCAAAGAAATTATGTATATGCACTAAGTATGGCAGGTACAAAGCAAAAGCTGATGGATTTTCATACAGTATTAGCGACTTAAAAAATCATTCCCAAATGAATTCTAATTTTCCCCTCAAGAAGCTTGTGGGCAGAATCTTTTGAGGCACTTTAAGAAACAGTTAGGGACCTGTTTTTTCCCCCAAAGAACACTCTGCAGTGTAAAGTAGATAACACTGCTGCAGAATGATTTTTTAGGCTTTGAGTAACACCATTCATAAGCTGTAAATAATACCATATACAGCTGAAATATCTGTCTTCAAAGTATGAAATGTGGTGGTATTCTTTGCTATTAGCTTTGCAGTAATGCTTGCACAAAAAGAATGCTTACCTTTGGGTTTCCTTTCACTGCTGTCAAGGTTTAAGAACTTTCTCTCTCTCTCAGAGTCCTCATTTCTCAGGCGGTTTAAAATCTCCTCCAGTGTTTTGACAATATCAGCAAAAGAAGGACGTAACTTTGGATCCATCTGTGAATACACACAAATCAAACCAGTTCACATGGGCTTCTCTGTGCTGTTCTGCTTACACAGGGGACAGACAGTCTGAAGAAACTGAAAAAATTCAAGCTCATTTTAGGAAGTGTGTTGTCATTGCAGAAAGCCTAAGTGAAGCAGGGAAAAAGCAGTATTCTGTTTCAGCTTATGTCTATTACACCTCTCATGTTTCATCATTAAGTTATAAAAATTCTATGAGAAGGACACATTTTAAATTAAAAAGCTGAGAAGCTGCTAGATTCAGGGCTTGTTTGTTTGTAAACAGTTTTCAGAGTTCAAGGATTTCTTTCTGGACTCCAATTATTAGAGATTATGTATCAATGTTATTTTAAAACGTGCCTGAAGCAATAAGGATTAAGCAGAGCAACTTGGCCATGTCACTCTTTAAATGTTTGCAATTCTTCCATCATCTCCTTGTGTCTGTAATGGAAATGCACCTAAATGGCAGTGCTGATTTTAAAGTTTGTAATGTCTTTTCTTTCCATCAGTCTTACTACTGTGTGTCCTAGTCTGTCTCGTGAGGAAGCAGCAGCATTTACATTATTTGACAAAGTAACATTGGGGGGAGGAGGGAGGAATTCATCTTTGCTCAAGTAAAATATCCCCTTCCAGTCATCAATATGTATCCAGATTTATTTTATCAGTATATATTTTTTCACCCTAGTAGAAATAGATCTCTACACAAAGTCCAATACTAAAGTTATACTACAGGGCAAGCAGCTTAGAAGACATTTCATGGTTTTGAATACTGAGCCCATCCATATAAACCTGTTACAGGTTTAACTACTATAGGTAGCAGTGTCTAATTCAGCAGCTCAAAGTTAGCCTCATTACATTATTAATAAGCTTCCACGTGACTTGATTCCTGTTTCCAGCACTCTAAAAGGCTTTTTCAGAGCAGGCAAGTCCAGACAGATCTCACCTCTAGTATAAAGAGAACAGTGGTGCTTTGTAAACAACAAACTCCAAAGACCTCTCTGACGCTGCCCTGCAGATCCTAGGTGATGGATCCTTCTGAAGAGAACTGATGATCAGCAATGCCAGAATACCTTCTAGCAATGCGGGGTAAAGGGCTAAAGAGTCATATAGTCAGCAATAGAAAACAATTCACACTTGAAGGGCTCAAGAGCAGCAACAAAGTCGTTCTAATGCAGCAGCTAGAAAGACAAAGGAAGACATATTTTTCTGCTTTCCCTGTTTGACTGAAAGAGTAGGGCAGGGGCAACACCACAGCATGCAATCTTCACTGACAAACTTCATTTAGGAAGTTTAGGGAGCTACTGCAAGCTGCAGGAAGATCTCTCTGGCCATTTTAATTTGTGTAAGGTAAGACAAGAGCAGCAAAAAAATGTGACCGAGAACAACATGTGCCTTCTTTCAGTCCTGAGCAGTCCAGATGGAACAGAAGGTTCTTCTTCAAGGCAGCAGCTGCCCACAGCTCAGCTCATGCTGGTAAGCTTTTTGCATGATCACACATGATTGTAGGTATTTGTACAAGTAGGCTTATAGTTGCTGGAGTGCCTTAAGTTTCAGTCTTCCTTGCACATATTTATTTTTAAAAGAGCACTTTATAGCAGTAACTTAGAGACATTTTAATCCATTACTCAACCATGTCAATTTTAACTCGTTTGGGGTTTTTATTTTCAGGTGGTCCTAAAACACATTTCCTGGCTGTAGAAAACCCCAAGGCTTTGCACATTGCTTCATCTCATTGGCTGAGCTATATGGTTTATAGGTTCGTTGATCCATTAAACACCTATATAAATGTCTGTGTCTAAGAGCAAATTATCACACATCACCTATTACAAAAGCACAGCATGCTCAGGAAAATACACAAAACCCTTATTTGTTCATTGTCTTTTTCCTTCTACTCGGTAAGTGGTAAGTGAATTACAGCATACTCCACACTGAAATCAGTATATTAATTGCTTGATCTCAATACAGGAATTTCTACTTCAGTTTTTTCTTATACAGGAAGCAGCATTTGATGATAATCAGTAGGAGAAAATCCTTTTTCTTACACGAGAATATGAGTCAGTTTCCCTTTCTTCATGGTTAGCTTTACTCTGCATTTCACTCATGCTGAAAAATTGCTTTTAATCAAACATCATGTGTTTTGATGCAGTATGATTTTTAGACTCTAGAGGTGGGAGCTGAGATTTCCAAAGTCTACTTCTGTAGCCAAACCCTTTAGTGCTTGTGTAGTCAAAATACTTCATAAAAGTGAGTCAGCATTGTCCCAGTAAAGCAAGTGCTGCTGTACTAAGGTGAAATCAGAGTAGCTTGTCCAGAGAGTAAGTTTCATAAACATTTTTAGAACTACATTACACTATCTTGTGTCAAGAGTGGCAGTCACCCCCATTTCCTCACATCCTCACTTTCATACTGAGGCACTGAGCAACCTGTTCTAGAGGGAGGTGTCACCTGCCTATGGCAGAGGGTTGGAACTAGATGACCTTTGAGGTCCCTTCCAATCTAAACCATTCTGTGACTCTGTGATACTGCTCTCCCTTCGAGCATGTGCATTTGTGTTACTACAAATTAAGGAGAGAACCCAGGAAATAAGCATCAAGAGCATGTCAAGATCAGACATTCCTTACACCCACTCAGACACAATACTACTAAGGGCTTCAGCAAGGCCTGGCTGTAGTGTCCTGGGCAAATTCTTGTGCAATATGATTTTTTAGAAATTGTCTCAACCTAATTCATGCAAATTGAACATTCCCAGCTTCAGCTTAATCTGGTGAAAGCTTCAGAAAAAACAGTTTACTATGCCACCCACTTTTGTCATGGGGTAACCCACAAGAGATCTGCCGCTCTGGAACTTGAACACTGAGGAGCCATGAAGGTATCCAGCACTACCACCATTTTACTTGAAAAACTGACAAAAAAATTACTCCATGCAGTATGTTGCCTATAACCTTAGTGATATTAAATCATTTGGGCCGAGATTGTTTTCTTGGTAGACAGGCAAGGGATTTGGAAGTTTATCACACTTTCCAAAAAGCAGCATACAGAAACTTTAAGAGTAGTTCAGTGTCTGCTCTTGATTATTTTCCCCTCTGTTTGTGAGAATAACTCAGAATTCTTTAACAGCTCAGTAGATTTATACACAGTAACAGCTGGATTTTGTCAGCCCAAGGGCCAGCCAGTGTCAATAGCATACAACCAGTTATGATCGGCCTGAGCAGCGTGCAAGAAGCTGTTCAGTGTGGCAGAGCTGTTTGTTTGGCGTGACAGAACATAGAATTGCAAAAATACAAGCTAGACCTTCTGCAAGGGCAAGGGTTATAAACACGGCAAGAGACTTCCTGGGTTATCGGAATGTACACTGCTTTTATGAGGAGGCTCTCCAAGTCTTGTCTGTAAATGCTTTAAGCTCTGTCTTCAAAAGCCAGGGGGATTTAGAGAACTCAAATTCAGGCCTCTCTCCTTCAAGCAAGATACTCACATTACAGCAGTTGAAGGCCAGCTGGAGGAAGTCAGGGGGACAGTCTCCCACCATGTGCTGGAAGGCATCGTAATCTAATCCAAAATTCTGTACAAGTAAAAACACAGCATAGAGATAAGTGAGGTCTGCCACCTAGACCAAAGCATCTTATTTTCAGGGGGAGCCTAGATGGAAATACCAGGAATAACCACAAACACCACCTCTCAGCAGCAGGATTTTGAGAGAACCTCACGCACACTATGAACTGCAGCAGTCCCACTGGGGATTACTTGATACAAGATACCTGTAAAAGAATGAGCTGACTTCAAAGCTCATTCTTCTTCCTGGACTCAACTGCAATCCATTTCACTTGAATTGTTGCCCATGTGGATCTGGAAGCAATATGTCACCATGGTGACCTTCACAGTGTAAATTAACAGCCTGCTATAAAACTAGAGGCTTCAGCATGATGAAAATACAGCAATTAAAATGGTTAATTTTTCAGTTGATGGTAGATGGGTAATAAAAATTATCCAGTTCCTTAAATTTACTCCTATTAAAATCTGAAGAGCAGAGAAACAAAAGGATCTCTTACTTATTGCAGTTAAAAATCTATGCAATTTTGCATTTTTTAGAATGCTGAGAGGGACAAAATGTGGAAGACTCCCCTTTATGGATGGTCAAAGTCTGCCCAGCAGATGGGACTCAACCATAAGGCAACTGAAGAAAGCAGAAGTATCTTGTTTGACTAGTCAGTTCTGGCTCAGGTCCACAGTGCTTAGCACTCTCTATGCAAAAATATGAGTGAGCTTATTTTAGCTACTGCTAATGTAGCTCCTGCCCCTTTCACAAAGAGGGGCTGCTTCATGGATGCAGCTTGCCAAAAGTGCTCTGTTCTGAACCTGGCAAGAAGTCTACATGAGCTATCACTCTCCAAAATGAAGGTCACTGCGACGCTCTCAAATATTCTGCCAGTTAGCAGCCAAAAGGATTTCCCATGAGGATTGCAGCTGGACAAAGTCTCTAGAAGCATCTTCAATGGAGCTTCTTAACAGTAACAGCACAGAAGAACAAAAGCCTTTTACAGGCTATTTTTAATGCAACACCTATTCATTGTATCTTTGGCAGCAGTGCCCCAAGTTCTGAACCCCAGCCATTATCATGGTGTGCTTAACCAGCTCCCACCAACCTTACAAACGTCACCGCTTACCTCTGTGCGAGGGAGATAGTCTGGATCTGCCTGTATTCTTGCTATAATCTCACACAGAATTATACCATAGGAGAATACATCTGCCTGAGAGAGAAAAATAAAGAGCCACGTGATTCAGCTATGAACACTCAGTGTTCTTATCTGTCAGTTTCTCCTTACCCCAAACGGTTATCACAAAACAACTAAGCCAACACAACTGCCTAACACTAAGCAACTGCACTGTAGCTGATGTTTTCTATGTGAATAAATAGAGTATGCTCACAGTAAAGCATTCTTGTGGCACAAACAGCAATGATAAGTTTAAAAAGCATTCCAAGGAAAATAAATAAATAAATGGAGCTCACCAAATAAATAAGAACAACAAAACCCTTCCCTGCACAAAGAATGGTGAAGTTACATTTGACGTCTTACAGATGGGAGTAACTAAAAACATAGCCAAAACGTGACATGCTCCTGTATCACTGTGGTTAGAAAGACAGATTTAGAGTACCCATGACCACAGCTTACCCACAACATTAATGCTGTTTTTAAGAAAAATTACATTTTTCTCCTCTCACAGTTCAGTACCTCTGGAGAAAACAGTGTCTCAGCAGAGCTCGAGAGATCTAATAACACTCTTTACCTGCATCGATTTCCAGTGACATTTCCATGACACTTAGGAACCACTCATCTGACTTACCCTGGAGCTGCACAGCTCCTTGGATTTCCACCCACCTGAATCTACCATGTAATAAATTTAGGAAAACATGGAATAGAAATCTACAGAGCAGAAGCCAGCATCTCCCATGCCTTACACAGCAGGCAGGCTTGTATGTCACCTTTCATGCTGATGAGGTATGAGACCTGCTTCCTTGTTAGTCCTCCATGCTCTAGCGTTAGTGAAGAATGTAGCACCATAGTTTATTATTAATTTAGGTCAACTTGAACTCTTTAACAAGCTTTGAAATGGTAATTATTACATTAATTACTGAGGTAGCTAGTGCTTTTCTGCAAGTTAAAAGTACCACTAAACAACTGACTACTAGCAATAAAAGGCACAGGATGTGAGCTTTATCACAGGAAAGATACACTTGCTGGGCTGCAGTAGACTATTACACATGCAAGTGAAAATCCTGTTTAAAGATGACCTTGATTGAAAATACTGTTTCTAAAATCCAGTGCGCTTTGACCCTCCCCTGAAACATTTCACAATGCCACAAACAGAAAAACTTAGAAATACCTCTGAAGAGCATTTTTATCCAGGTATCTTACCTTAAGAAATGTTGGGGTTTATGTTTTACTGAAATAATTGTAGAAGTTTACATGCTGCTTTTTTACTTCTACCCAGATTTCACTCATGTATGGCCAGGGAAGCAACCTCACTGTATTTCTCATGAAACTTAAATTGTGTCAGATGAATAAGCCATTACCATCTTTCTGCACATGGGGTGTTTCAGAATCAAAATTGGACACTGGAATGGGCTGCTCGGGGAGATGGTGGAGTCGCCGTTCCTGGAGCTGTTCAAGGTAAGACTGGACGTGGCACTTGGTGCCATGGTCTAGCCTTGAGCTCTGTGGTAAAGGGTTGGACTTGATGATCTGTGAGGTCTCTTCCAACCCTGATGATACTGTGATATCATAACAGTGACTTCTGCTCTTTCTGTTTAAGAATCCACACCATGACTTAAAAGCAATAGCTATTCTACCTTAGTCTGAATGACCTAGAGTGCAGAAATGTCACAAATCAACATAATTTTAATGTTACTGAAATTCTAAAACTCATATACAGCTAATTGAAGATAAATATCTGGCAGCTAAAGCCCGTTTATATCATGTACCTACCTTTTCATTGTAAGGTTCGTCTCTGAGAACTTCTGGTGCCATCCAAAAGGGTGATCCCACCACTGGTAACTTTTCACTATACATATATGGAGTATATGGTGGAGAAAGGGAGGAGGGTGGTGGGGGAAAAGGGATGAAAAACATTTTAAAAACCATTTGTGAAACTGGAAACAAAACTGCATTTTAAAATGGAGGTAAGACTGGATCAAACCAAAAGGGTGTCTAATGTAACCATTTTATTAATGTTGTTTGGTTTAGCATCATGCTACCTTAACTTTAGCTACTACTGCACTCTAAGTTTTCAGGGCATCTCGGAATTGGATATTAAGAACACCCTCTGGCACCTATTGGTGCCTTCCTGATTTTGTTATGGATTTGTATGACTGCAGTTTCAGGATATGTGTAGTTTAAAACCAGTGCATAGTTGAGATCAACTTTTACTGTTTTCTTTGCAGTCAAAAGAGCAGAAGCACACACTGGAGAAAATCTGACAGCAAGTTTCACAGCCAGAATACTCTGAAATACACAAGTCAATATACAGAAAGAACAATAAAATCCCTGTTCCAGTCAAGACATAACAAAAGGACTATTTCTAATTGTGACAATAGCTTGTGACAGTGACCTGTGCATTCCTCAAATGAGTTAAGATGGTGATTTTATTCCAGGGAAAGCAAAATAGTGAGATACTGTTGGACAGTAATTTTAACATCTCTGTTATAAATTTGGATCTTAGCAACCAGTTCAGGGATTAAGGAGAATAATACTGGAATGTGACTGTGCATTGTTTATGAAAATGGAAAGAAACAAGTTTAGGTGGTTTGGAATCAACAGAGGATAATTATTACAAAACAACCCCAGTCTAGAATGCTGGACAGTGACTTTGTTTTGGGTTTGGCTTTTTTTTTAAAGCCAAAATTCCAAGCACTTGCTAAGAAGATCTACTGAAAAGCTTGAGTAAATCAGTTACTCACTTGAGCATTTTTTAACAATAAATGCCATCACTAAATCTATCAAAACAGGACAGCTGTTGAGGCTGAAGCATTTTGGTCATTCAGCCTGCAATTCCAGACTAAACACTGAGGCTATTTTTTTGCAGATTCTGGATCAGAATGCAACAATGGCCTCAGGGATACGACTCAGTAGAGCTTCTGATCTGAAACTGCACCGCAACTCTCACTGTACTTTGATTAGTTCGCGTACCTGTGATCAGGAATTTTCTCTGCTAAACCAAAGTCTCCCACTATTGCTGAGTATCCATTCTCATCGTGTTTTATCAAGCAGTTCTGGGGGTAAAAAAAACACACCAATAAAACACAACCCAAAAAACCCCAAACAAACAAAAAATAGAAGAGTTATTGTCCAGGCATGAAACTCATATAACATTACTTTTATTTATTTTTAATCTGGGACAATACTACAAGATATTGTTTGGAAGACACTCACCTATAGGAAGCTTTTGTCTGAAAGCAACCACCCTTTTCCTCTACCCTTCCCCCCCTCACAATCACATGTCTGTCAAACTTAAGATGCTGCAAACAGCCTTACACTTAGTTAATAATCCACTTAAAAACTTGCTGAGAAAGCAGGCAGCCACAGGCAGCATGTACTCAGCTAGGTCCTAGCAAAAAATAATATGATTTAGCTACCTCACTGCTCAAGTATGCAACACATGCTGTTCACTATGACACCTTGCATTTTCTCTTTACAATTTGCCTGTACCTGACCAGAATACAAAAGCAGAGCAAACTCTAAATGCCTTTGCATATTTTGCTGCATTAGCTACTGAAAAAGAACTTGCTGCTTTGCAGTAGATTTTCTTCAGAAAATACAAGCCATGACAAATTTATTTGTAGTTTTTAAGTCCCAAAATTCTTTATTCTTCAGTACCTCATAAAAGATGATTTAAAGGAAAAGCTGTCCATCTTTTCCTTTCAGATGTGCCCTCCAGCATCGGGAGGGAGGACAATTTAAGGACACATACAGATCATTCTGGTCTGGCAGCATCACATCACAAACATCAATCTATTTACAACTTTGCCCATTTCAGTACGACATCTTTTCCCTTCTCAACAAATGAATCGATAGCTGACTTCCCTTAGATTTTTTCCTTTCAGTAGTCGGATCAATGCAGAGAATTCATTCCCTTACCACATGCCTTGCTCTGCGTCCTCTGCAGGCAGTACAATAGCAGTGACAGGCAGCAAAACCACTGCTGATTCCAACAGAGCGGTACCCTGCATTAATTAGCTAAACAGCAGGAAACACTTTCTAACTTTATTGTGCTTGGATGTACAAAAGCCCCTCACTGACCCCAGAGCATTAGCTTGTCTGTATAATGCAACCACCGAGAAAAGCGAGTCCCTTGTCTAAAAGATCAAGTTCAGGTCATCACTGTTTACATTATTCAGAGATGGTGGCAGCTCTGGCCACGATGTGAGTTTTCTTCTTGCCAATTAAAAGGTTAAACAAAGCCACTCCTGCGATCATGTAAAGAAAGCTCATGCCAGCCTTTTGAAACATATGCCAGGCTCCTGAGATGCAAAGTTTCATTTGTGCAGCACGACTCAAGTATAGTCAGTACAGTTAGTTTGGTGATTCATAAACATGTACATCAAGTTATATCAACTATGCTTGCCTAAAGAGCAACAAAGCTTCTCAATCACGGGCTTGTTATCTTTTATCAAAGAGCACATTCATTCAGCTTGCCTCTGTTTAAAAATTTGGCCACTCAAAGTGGACCTAAAATTCAGAAGGATCATTTTTTTTCTGGAAAAAAAAAATCTTAAATGATTCAGACAAGTGGAATTTTATTGTGCACTACATGGAAACGAGTTTGTGAAAACACCAAAGATTCTGCAGTCTACAAGAATGCTGATACTACTTTATGCAGCTGAATGCCAGTTATTTTCTGCCATGGAGTTCTCAGCAAGGAATGAGGATTCGCAGTTTGACATTTTAGAAAAAACCCACACCTCTATGATTCAAAGACCTAGTTCTAAAAATCTGCTTTCCTTCTTTCATTGCTTTTGACTGCTTACATTGTTCATTCCGGGCAGCAAGAATGCAGCAGTTGATTTTACCTCCTGTTTTTTCTGCGGATTAGAGCTACTCTACAACAACCCCCAGTGTCCAAAATGTCAGAGGAACATTTAAATCCACACTAAGAATTATTTTCAATATCACTGAAAATCTGTAGAAATACTATAGCAGATCTTAAGGCCAAGAAAAATGTACAGGGCTGCTCTGATACCAAAGAGAGGCTTAAGTGCAGCAACATCCTGACAGCAAATTTCCCTTCAGTTTCTTACCAGTATAGAGTCACATCTCATTAGACAGCAACACACCAACAACTGAATATGAACATTCTTACTCCTGACTCAAGCCCCAGGCAGTCTCAGCTCTCAGGTGCAGCACTGAACTATTATACAAGTAGATTACTCCTTGTATCAGAATATCAGAAATTTAACCAACAGTGCATCCAAGCAGTGCTGCCTGACAGCTCTGAGCTCCTAGCCAGATGAGCAGGGGCTGCCTGCAGTGAAGCTAGACTGTCTTTCAGTGCAGGTCTTTCAAGAAACCAGAGTGGACACCCCACCACTGTTGGGTCCAGAGATTCTGCAGGAGAGGCCAGTACACCATTACAAGGCAATCAGAAAAAAACTAGGGCAACATTTCTGCTCTGAAAGGCTGATCCATTGTTTTGCTGTGGTGGGTTGCCCGACATTAAATAACATAAAGAAGGAAGCTGAACTTTTCTCTTTTGTCTGCAGATGAAAGTGCTGAGTGTGAATTTAAATTCATTGGCATTCCAGTACAAGAGCAACTTTTTTATTCACGCTTAAACCAACCACGGGCAGGTGACAAGCACTAGACAGAAACCACTAGTGTCACTGCAAAGGCTCACTGCAGCGAAACTGAACTGATTTAATTTAAGTGATATACATTTTCACATGGGATGGAAGGATGGAAGCCTATTCCTTCTGAAATCAGTAGTAAAAGCTTCCTATGGATACTAGTGTGGTCAGATGTCACCTCTGAAGTCTGTACTGGTCACTCAGGACAAAGTATTACAGATAGCAATGCTTCACTCTGTCCTGAGATTCTCCAAGTGTTCAAGGCCAATCCCCAGCATCACCATACTCCTTCTCCACCCTACCCTCCCTACTAAAGCTGTTACACAAGACTACACCAAATTCACAGCATGGATAGTTTAAATAATAGATTTAAGATGCAATTCATAAAAAGCTGACTTAACACAGTCCACAGTAACAGGCAATTCACATGTACTCCATGAAAGAGATTTCAAAACATCCACATTCTACTGCCAAGATAAATCAGGATCAAGACAGGGACAAAGCTTCATAAGAGACTTGAAAGCTATTTTCAACCTTTTAGTTTAAGCTAGAAGTGATATGTTAGTAGAAGTACAATAGAACATACTGTGCTACTTCTTTTGACAAAATGATACTTCTCATCTTCTACAATAGAGAAGAAGCTGTGTACCAATTTGGTATGAGTAAGTTTCATTAATGGACTCTGGCACAGAGACACAAGAGTTCAAAGCCCTCTCTAGTGCAAAGATTCTTTCAAGAATTTCCTAGGAGATGAAATGCCAAACATCTTTGCAACACAGGTTTTAAGAGAAGGCAAAAATTGTGGCCGACCACTGCACTATTTGTACAAGCAAGGCAATTTGTATAAGCAATTATTGCAGGGCAGTAAAACCTAACTGTCTTCCCAAGCTTTCCCTTTGGACTTCTACAGACAGGCATGTGCTTTCCTTTGGCAGATGATATGGTCAAAGAGGGTAGTAATTGACTTCAAGCTGGGTTCTCAAGAGCTTTACACCCCAAAATGGGGACCTCAACAGTCCCTCCTCAAGCAGTCTCTTAATAGAAAGGAGCTCTCTACATGAACCCTAAAGAGTTAACAGAGCTGTTTATGCAGAGACAGATGTGAAAGAACATAGAGACCCCTTTGTGTGTTACAGGAGCTTAACATCTGCTTTTCACAGCATAATCCTAAGACAAATGCAATATTCTACTCTCCCTTTCAAAAAAAATAAACAAACCAAAAAAAGACAACAAACCCACAAAACTAAAACTAAAAATAGACTCAAGAGTTTCAGCTAAAAATAAGTTGCTCAGAAGATGAAACCTCATTGTTTTATTTTACAATATGACATACAAGCTAAACTCTTCAAAGATTTTATTGCACTCTAGAAAATACAGGAAGGAAACTGCAGTGTCTTTTGCAAACCTCTGCTGACTGTTACTGAATTAAAATACTTAAAGGCCACTCGAGATGTATCAGCTGTTTTTAAAGTGCTATCCCCTAGGAGAAACACCACTGACAATGAAATACACAACAGGGAATTTACAATACTACAGATACCCTTTTGAAACTACAGCCACTATGTTCAAGTACCCACTAAAGCTTATTTCTAATAATAATTGCAATACTAATCACCAATCACATCTATTTTTTTCAGTGCAAACCCTACCCTACAGCACAAAATATCCAGGCAAATTCTTACTCTAGCACAAAGAGGACCTTACAGCTGTGGCAGCAAGTGTGAGACCAGTCAAACAAAGGTTTTGTTCATTGCTTGGGTTTTATTTTGTTTTATTTTGCCTTAAAAAAGCAAGCAGCATACAAGGTACCAAGTAAGAGTATGTCACTTTCAAGTCCAAAGGCAGTGAATTTAAGTTACATCAGATAATCCATAGTAATTGCTTACATGCATGATTCTGTCCTCCTGAAAGGAGGGTGACCCCTTACACATCTACTGCAAAGTCAAAGCAGATGTTGGCAGGAATACACACATTTATGCATGTGTGTTTACATATTTATATGCCTAGAGATAAGAATTTGCCATAGATCTTATCACAGAATCACAGAAACATTCCGCTTGGAAAAGACCCTCAGGATCATCAAGTTCAACATCATCCCTACTCTACAAAGTTCAGCCTTAAGCCATATCCTCAAGTACCACATCCAGAGGACTTTTAGACACATCCAGGGTTGGTGAGGGTTTTAGACACATCAGGGTGGCTCAACCACCTCCCTGAGCAGCCCATTCCAATGCCTGACCACTCTTTCTGGGAAAAAATGTTGCCTAATGTCCAGTCTAAACCTACCCAGTCACAGCTTGAGGCCATTCCCTCTTGTTCTATCACTATCCACCTGTGAGAAGAGACCATCAGCAGCCTCTCCACTACGTCCTTTCAGGTAGCTGTAGACAGCTATCATCAATGGCACTCACAATGTTCCCTAGAATTGCTCACAACCTGCTATTGCTTAGAAGACCTTGTTTTCAATTGTACCTAATTCTGCAAAACTAAACAGCCTTTGTTAGGGAGTCTGTCTGTTTTTACTCAAGAGCTTGGGCAGTAGGGTTTTGGGGTGAAGGATGTTCAGCTAAGGTAGCTTAGCTGCTTTGGAGAACAACATAGAATACATATTACAAGAACATTTTGATTTAATAAACATTTAAAACATCCTTAAAAAGATTAGCCTAACAGATTTGGCAGGTTCCTAACATGAAATATGATGAGACCTCTGTGTAAGGCACATCTTTTGCTACCTCTGCAAAAGTAGACTGGGACAAGATATATGCTGAGTAAGGAACTTGAAAGAGTGAATGATGAAGTGATGAACTAGGAGTCCAGACTATGGGCTGGCAGGGACCAAAAGCAGTGTCTTGAGATACGCTTTTGAGACAGGGGAAAAATACCAAAGACTATTAAGGGGACATAAGGACTGTAGATGTAGTGACCAGGTGGTGATGGTGAAGAAACAAAGCTAAAGCAGAGAAACAGAACAGGGGGAGAGCTACCAATGGCTCAACATACTAAAGACCAGAATGCAGAAAAACAGCTTGGATAAAGCATCAATTAGAAGCAACATGAAGATGTCAACTGCAGTCAGCCAGACAAGGGCTAGATAGGTCCAGAGGTTGGACACCAGAAAGTGTGATCTTTTGTTATTTCATTCTGTTAAGCCTTGCATCTCTATAAAAATGGACATTACTGTCTGTTCTCTTCCCTTTTTCCTCCCTCTGTTCCTGGGAGGACACATGGAGCTTTATCTTGGGTTTGTGGGGGTGTGAGGCCTGGCAAGGCCTTGGCAATGCTCCTAACTGGGGCCAGGAGCAGCCTGGCTTGCCCTAGAGCTGGCAAGCAGAATTTACAGCTGCATCACTTGGGTATGGGGGTAAAGGGCTGTGGCAGGGGGGCACTGGAGGCCCGAGATTTTGGCCTGGTTTTGGAAAGAGGTGGACAATAAAGCTTTGGCCTAAGGAGGTTCTTGGAGAACCATGGCTGAAGTAGACTATGGATGTTGTGTATTTTATATGCTGTTGTAATGTTGCATGCAGTTATGAATAGTACTTCCGTTTAAACTTCTAATTCTCTCCAACCCCGTGTGGAGCACTTCCTTTACTCCCCTTGGAAGGCGTAAAGAGCATCTGTCTTCATTCCATAAACCCAAGAAAATAATGACTGCTCTTGGAAAAATGGATAGAGTCCCAGATGTTTGCTTCTTACTACAAATAAATTTCTGATCTCTCTTGTTTTCTTTCTCCTTCTGCTCCACAGCAAAACCACACAATATTAGTGTGTGGTATTAGTATTAGTGACAGAGCAGCAGGCACCTCCTGCCACGAATCTCAAGGTTCCAGCCCTGCAAATGCACAGTATAATAGCATTGTTTTTTCCAGTTTTAAGTAGGTAGGAACAACACACTATGTTGAAAAATGAATGCTGCACAAAAGATGGATGGAAGGAAGGTAAAACTTCCTGTAAGAACTTTCATTCTTCCTCCTACACACTAAGACAAAGTTCTTAATTATCCAAACACGGTTTTCCACCTGGCACTGTTGTTTTTAGTAAGTGCAATGGATTCACACTGGTACAGTGAATTGGGGCAGTACATAACACTCCTGGACTACTATTTTCAGGACTCTAGATACTCTTGCCACAGAAACAGTAGGGTGAAAGAAAGGCTGGGAAGAGATGAAAGCTGGAAGTTAAGGTCTTCTGTGTTGTGATTAAGACTACTACAACATTGCTTGAGGACCTGGATTCTGGCCTTCCTCAACATCACAGGCAGACTGTGACAAAGAAGCAAGTCTAACAAGATCTGTCAGAGACTGGTGCTAATCTTGTGCTTTCTCTGCCTCCAGTGGTTAAACCAGTGCTGTAACACTTCCAACCGCCTCTGATGTCAGTGAACACACTGTCTTGAACTGAAAATGTGTAAATCACCAAATACTTCAAAGTCCTAAAACATTTTCCCAATATTCACTGATATTCTTGCTTCTAAAGTCTTCTGATAAGACTGAGTTCATTAATCTCCCTCATCTCAGAGATACTGTAAGAATAAATTCACTGATATTACGGCAGTCACTGGTGTTAAGCTGCCAAGGAAATCAGCAGTGCTTCCAGAGCAGGGTTTGAATGCAATGCAAGTACAGTGTAAACAATGTGTTGAAGGAACTCTGTGTCATAGCAAGATATTTGTTTTGAGGGGTAGGATACAAAAGGATTTGTTTATATTCTTTTTGCAGACTGGACACTTTTTCCTTGTGCCTTCCAAACAGTGTTATTTTAATTGTAGGTAACAGAGGAGACATTGCAAAACAAGGCAGGTTAAGAGTAACTACCACTGGCTCCTGCTGAAACACTTCCATTATTTCACATTATGATTTCAATAGCTGCATTTTCTATAGCTAAGACTTTCAGAGCTAGAGCTCATAACCAGACCTCCTTAAAAAATCACTGAAAACCAAAGAAAATCCTCATGATTCCAGGATGAAAATCTTCCTTGTGCATGTTACAGTGAGCTCTAAGTAAAGAAATATTATGAGAGTTTTCAGTGGTATAGGAATACATCAAAGAGGCTGGTTGTCACAACTCATCTATGACTTAGTATCTGTACAAATCTCTTTATGACCAGTCAAAAATGAGGACATCACATTTATTGACTTAAGAAATGTACAAGTCTCTGCCCATACATCCGCTGTGTGCAGGCTATTAGGCTATTGCAGTTGATCAGGGCAAATTAGCCTGATCAGCTACAGCAGCCCAAGCCCAAGGACTGAACTGCTCCTGACATGGGTAAGTACTGGCTGCCTGGGCAACACACTCTCTTCTAAGAACCACTGCCTCTCCCTTTGACAGAAGGGCAGCAGGAAAGCCAGTGGTGGGATGTCAGGGCTGACATGCCCTGTGGGCTGCCGCATCGACTATAATGACCTACATCTACCCTTCTCCACTGTTTTTCCCTCTGGCATTCTGCAGTATCAATGCTGTTCTGGTACTCTCCACGTGGTGCAATTAGGAAGAGAGATCACCCTGCTGCATTCTAAGTGTCAAAAACATTTACTTTTCAATCCTAGATTAACAGCAGACAGGAACTTTTTCTTCCTTAAGTATTTATGCATGTACTACACAGACATATAATGCTACTGTCAGATCAAGACAGCTCTGCTGCCACACCTGACAAACTGATCTTTATGTATTTATGTCACCTGCTTCAGGAAGCTACAGGAATTAGAGGTTTGCCAGACACAGAAGAACAAATGCAGAAGTATGGGTCTAAACGAATGCCAAATAAATTTTAATAGTAAAATTCATATTACAGGGATAATTTGCAAGGAGCTAATGTGTTAAATGTAATAGGTAAAGCATGGAGACACTGATGTACACAGTCTCAGTTTCATTCTATTCATACTTCAGTTAATGCCAGCAAGGCCTCTCTCCCATCCTGCAAACTCAGGGTCTGTTCTGACTTTTGCAAATGTTGAAATCTTTGCCTTTGCCTTCAATTAATTACTAAAACATTCAAATCTGTTACTGAAGTTCACTGAAGAAAAGAATGACAAGATAGAACAGTATAGAATCTGCCCTTGTTCAAACTAGACAAAAAGGTCTGTGCTATGAAAAGAGCCCATTACAGCTTCCTTCAGCTTGTTCACACACAGACTATTTACTAGTACAAATAACAACCATTCATCCCACCACCAGTACAAATGTGGTAAATACAAAGCATATCCCTCAAGCAGCAGTGAAAAGCCACAGTCTGAGAGCTAAACAATTTGGTAACAGGGTTTATCTTTTTTTTTTTTTGCTTTGGAACAAAATGACTTCTTTAAAACATTTCCCCAGAGAGTCATTTGCACAAGAGATTTGATTTTAAAGCATATTTCATTAATAATAAACTAATAAAATTCACAAGTACCTGGGCATTTAAGGCCCTTGTTGAACAGAACAAGCAAGTGACTACACCACATAAAAAATAGTTTAAAATAAACAAATGAGAATCCAATCAACCTCACGTCCCCAGAATACAGTTGCTGACTTCAACTTTCATCTTGACAGCTTTCAATGTGACCCACAGAGATACTGTACCTTTAGTGTTAAGAACTATCCACATAACTGCCAGCAAGTTCTTAGGTTTGGTTCACTGTTTTTAAATAACCCTTACTACTTCCTGTGGTCACCCATGAGTTTGCTGCTGCAGTGAAGTCATGGACTCCTCCCAGTATTTTCTGAACAATTAACACTCAGCAGTAGATAACACTGAAGCATTGGTAGGGCAGTGGACAATGGCATACAATTATGCAAAGCTTTGAACAAAGGCATTCAGAGAGTTCTCAGGAAATGGATTTTCATATGACTAACCATCATGCCATGTGTTACGGTAAATGCTGCAGGCAGAGTTCTCCTTAGTTTGATTCCTTGCAGCAATTCTACTTCCCCACTCTTAAATGTACTAAAACACATCCTGAACTGCAAAGAAGGGAGGATGCCAAGTTATCTTTTGAGCTACTTCCTTGCATTTCTTATCCATGCACTCCAAGGTGACTGAAATGAAACTCATGGTCAAAGTGACTTTGAGAGAGGGCATTTTGCATCAATTTTATACTCTCCCTTGCAGAATTCAGCACCTTTCACTTGAAAGGACATGCAAGAAAGTATTTTATCACTCCACTGAAATACTTCTTCCACTTATCTCAAACTATTTCCCCCTGCTTTGGATAAATGCACGTTCTTTATCTGTTTAATACGGCACTGAGGCAGCTTTAAAAGAACTAAGCTGAATGGAGAGCTAGTAGTCGTTCACACTTGCAAATACCCTGTGCTGTGGGTTTATTTTTAAAAGCTGTTTCTAATGTTAAAAAGAAAAAAAATCCTTTTAGGCTGAGATAACATTCTCCTGGATGCTTTTGACTGAAGTGACATTATGAAGTCTTCCCAAGAAGAGTTTTGGAGTACTTCCATGCTGAAAACTCCCACTGAGCTTAAACTATCTCATTAGTTCTAGACAACAGGACAGGCAGGACAGCAAAGCCCTCAGTACAGGCTGCAACGAATGGCAAGACCCAGTGTGACTATTTAGGCAATTTGTTCACAGAGCTTAGCGCTTCTATGTCAGTATTTCTAGCTGAGCTTGAATTATCTAGCTACATACAAGCTGTCATCAAAGCAGCTACAAACAAAAAAGAGAGAGAGAGACTTTTATGTGCATTGAAAACTCTGCCACTCTGGAGAAAACGCTGAAATTTGAAAATTCAGGTATTTGAAACTGAAATTCAGGTAAACTGCTTTGATCTTACTGACTTCAGAAATGAAAGAAATGTAAACCAGGATTGAGGACAACACTCAATGTTGAATTAGTAATTAAAGGTCACCCTTCCTAGATAAGATTTCTGAAATACATGGGGAAACAAAACCAACAAGATTTTAAAGGGTGTTTGCAATAATCTCCTCAGTTTGGATTCTTTACACGATTGACCTGTTCCAAACGTTAGATTATTATGCTTAATTATCCAGGGATTTAAATGCTTTACTGAACTGTAATTCAGAATTAAAAAAAAAAAACCCAACCAAAAACCAAACCCTCTGCAGCTGCTTTCTGAGAAATCCTAATCTGAGCATATTAAAAGAATGACCTTCCTTCAGGGTGTTTATTTCCTTCAGTTCCCACACAAACTACCAACAATTTCTGAGGAATGTTTGAATCCTATGAACTGTATTTCAATTTCTTTCTCAAAATGTCTTGGATCAAACCATATATAACAGGAGTTCTCTGATGGAAGGAGAACAAAGAACCACTTATGATATCTTAATTTAAAAGTTCACTTGATTTTATAACAGGTACCTTGGATGTAAGATCACGGTGGAAAATGCCTTTATAGTGAAGATAGCTGATCCCCATCGCAATGTCATATGCCAGTTTCACCCTCACAGTCCAGGGAAGATGCTGGTTACTGTCTAATAGCTGTTCCAGGTTACCACAGTTGATGTACTGAAAAGACAAAGCAACAGTTGTAATTAATTATTTAGTTTCATATATTGCCAGGAATGATGGATTTTACATTACACAGATGTCCTCACTTCAAATACACATTACCTTCTTTTTGTTTTTTAAGGGCTAGGCAGGCACAAATTTTGCAGATCAAGAGAGGCTGAGAATGCCTCCCCTTACCACCTGTACCACTGCATTTAGGTTAAAGATAAGTTCAAGGATAAAGAGCTGGTTCTCAGACAGAATAAGCCAGCAAAGAGTGGGTTAAGTGTTCCAGTGTAGGTCATGGAGCCTGATCAAGATCCCAGATTTCAATTCCTTAAACTGAAGCAGCAGCAAAGGAAAATATTACAACATGCTCTAAGTTATATTTTTTCACTGTTCTATCTACAAGTGCAATCTGATTCCCACTGTGTTCAGTACTACTTCAACCTCATCAAATGGTACTCCTCATTAAAATGAACTTACATTAAAGTAAGATAAGTGCTACAGGAGAAACAAAGCAGCATCCAAATGATGATAAGTCACAACCTAGCAGGGTCAAGACATGGCAACTTCATTCACTGGGCTTATGCATTATGTAGAGACTCTTTGTACTACAACAGCAGCTATGCTATGTTTGAGTAACTTCTTGTTGCAATTCCAGCCCCAGTCCCCTCATTAACCACAAAAGGACTAGCTCACTGTGGAAGAAAAACCTGGCAGCAGTGCAGTGGCTTCTCTGAAGAATATCCATGCAAAGCAGACAGGATGATTTGCTTCAAAGCCTACTCCAAGCATGTAACAGTGCAGCAGACTGCACTGACTTTGCTCCTTTGTGCCAGGCAGTTCTCTGACTCCATCTCAAGAGGCTTTGTATTTTCTGTGTCATTCATTCAGACAAAAACATGCCACCATTAACACATTAAACCAGAAAAATCATAATGTAGATCTTATTCTTTCAGAAACTTTGTACTGGGGCAGTTCAAGGCAAGGTTGGATGTGGCACTTGGTGCCATGGTCTAGCCTTGAGCTCTGTGGTAAAGGGTTGGACTTGATGATCTGTGAGGTCTCTTCCAACCTTGGTGATACTGTGATTTAGCCAGGCTTCTCAGTGTCTTGGAGCCTGAGATTCAAGGTGAATGACCCACACACCATACAGCACGAATATAGCTGATGTCCTTGAACTACACACACATAAAGCAGATTCTAACAGTAAAGTCCAAGAGTCATGGCTCACTTCCTGGACAGCCTGCGAAAAGCAGATTCCTCCTTACAGTCAGGCCTTGTCTTCTCAGCTCACCAGTCAATTTTGAAAGCCTTTTCCATCGTAAATACAAGTTTCACAAGTTAGTAAGGCTAAACTGTTAAGGCAAATGATGCAAAACCCATTTTAACCGTCACAGAGCTTACCAGGAGGGGACCTCACAAAATGGCATGGGGCTTCACTGCTCTCCTCAGCTAAACTGTGCTTCCCTTGGGAACCAGGTTCACCCCAGCTCACAGACAGTAGCACATTGCAGTGGCAGTCCAGGATCTGAACCCTCTTTCTCCCCGTGCTCTCTGGTAGCAGCTCTGTGGCTGCTGGACACATGCCACACGTGGACACAGAAGGCACAAAGTATCCTCACCCTCAGCATATGTTTTCGTTGTTTGAAGTCTGAAGCTTTGGTCTGATCAGTGGTATGCATGCCTTTTTGTCCTTGAGTAACAATCAAGGAAAGGGTAAGTACAAGAATCATTTTCTGTATGCTCATGATTTTTCAAAGAAGGACTGACTATTAGCTCCAGTCTGAGCCAGATTTTAGAGCTGATAGCAGCTAACTTCTCCTGTCACAAGCAGATAATCCCACAAAAGATGCCAGGGTCTAGGAAATGCTTGAGTATTTCCCAATTCAAGTTCTTGTAACTACCTGAAGATGCTGTTTTATATCTTTTTTTTCCAGAAGAAAGCAGGCAATGATATACAACAAAGGATTACAAAACAAGATACAGAAAACCAGAGTGCTTCCTTGTATTGACTCTTTGAGACAAAAAACAACTGTATTTTACAATTAGGCAAGGAAAGCTCTTGAACCCAAGAGACTAATCTGACATTTTAAAATCTGATGTCCTGTTCTTAAGCAGTGTAATTTTCCATCAAACTATTCTCTTTTGTGCTGAAATCAAGCTAATCTGATTACTTGGAAATCTATGCTTAGGGCTTATCATTTTGCAAAATAAAATGCCTGCTGAGCCCTCTCCAAAATCAAGGCAAACGAGACTTAACACACCAACGATAAAAATCAAATGTTTAGGACTGCTACAACCTAGGCACTGCAGCTGGCAGGGAAGGGAGTTGATCAGATGACTACACTGGAAACTAGTAATTGCAGGCTGAAGCAAGCCAGGGATCTAAAACAACCTGTCCCTTATGCTAGGAGTTCATGTGTCAGGAGAGTGGAGCAGCTCTGGAATAGGTCACTCAGAGGCTATGCCATCTCCCAACCTTGGAGATTTTCAAGACTCAACAAGATAGAGCTGCAGCCAACCTGACAATGTTGGAAACAATGCTGCTTTGAGCTTGTCTTTGATCTTTCTTTTCATTGCTTTTATTTGAACCCCTAAGGGAGCTAGATGACCTTTGAAAGCACTCCATAAAAAAAACCAAAACCCCAAACAAACCACAAAACAACACTGTCCAATGTAATTTGATTTTTTTTGGCAAGTCAAAAGCTGCCAGCTAAGCTTATGGAAAAGCACTGAACAAGATTTCCACATTAACTTCACCTGTATCTCCAAGCCTCCTTGGAAGAGTGCAAGCAGCACTTCTCACCCACTCGTGTTCAAATCGCAACAGTATTGACCAACTTAGAACAGAGGGCACTACAGCACCTAGACTCAATAGCCCAGTTAAAAAGTGATACTTGTAGAATCATGGAATGGTTTAGGTTGGAAGGGACCTCAAAGATCTAGTTCCAATCATCCACCATAGGCAGAGACACCTCGACTAGAACAGGTTGCTCAAAGCCTCATCCAACCTAGCCCTGAACACTTCCAGGAAGGGAGCAGCCACAACCTCCCTGGGCAGTTCATTTCAGTGTTTCACCACCGTCCCTGTAAAGAACTTCTTTCTTCCTAACATCTAGTTTAAATCTCCCCTCTACCAGTTGAAACCCATTACTCCTCATCCTGTCATTAAAAGACCTTGCAAACAGTCCCTCCCCAGCCTTCCTGTAGGCCTCCTTCAGATACTGGAAGGCCACTCCAAGGTCTCCTCTTCTTTTCTCTGGGCTGAAGCGCCCAAACTCTCGTAGCTTGTCCTCACAGCAGAGCTGCTCCAGCCCTCTGAGCATCTTCGTGGCCTCCTCTGGACTCACTCCAGCAGCTCAATGGCCTTCTTGTATTGGGGGCTCCAGAAGAGCACACAGTACTCTAGGTGGGGTCTCACAAGAGCAGAGAAAAGGGGAAGAATCACCTCCTTTGCCCTGCTGGCCACACTTCCCTTGATGAATTATCTTGCTGAATTATCTCAAACCATTTCACCTTTCTGACTGGGCAAGAACAGACTGTCCATATAGCACTACCATACCTGAGCTCACTGTCAAGAGAATAGGAGGCATAAGGGAATCCTTGTGGACTTTCCAATCTGATTAGGGTTAAACTGTGCCATACCATGACAGCAACTGTCCTAGAAATGCTAAAAAGGCAAAACAAGCAAGCCATAAGAATATTGACATACCTACTGAAATGTGACAATATCTAGCTACTATTTTAAGCATGTTTGTGCTTTCCTTTTCAATAGAGCAGCCTACTGATTTGATCCATTGCTGCCACAGCAATTAAGTGCATCAGATATATCTATATCTATGCATCTATTCCATCAGCATCCTTCCAGTCAAACTGGCTTGCACTGCAAGAACTGGATTCTAGCATGGCCTGGGTGAAAACTGAGCTCAAAAGCAAGAATCAAACCTACCTATAGCATACATGTAAAACCCACTAGGCCTCCTGTCCAAAATGCAACCTTTCAAGTGCTCAGACCTCATTTACTAGAGGTGTAAGTTCTGACTAATTTCTAGCATATTTCTATGAAGCACATCAGACTGATTACCAGTTATGGAATCAGAATGCATTGGGTTGGAAGGGACCTTTAAAGGTCATCTAATTCAACCACTCTGCAGTAAGCAGGGACATCTTTAACTGAATCATGTTGCTCAAGCCTGACCTTGAATGTCTTCAGGGATGGGGCCTCCACTACCTCCCTGGGCAACCTGTTCCCGTGCTGAGGCTGGAATATCTCCATAGTAAAGAACTTCTTCCTAATATCCAGTCTAAATCTACCCTTCTCCACTTTAAAACCACTGCCTCTCACCCTAGTGCTATAGGGCCTTGTAAACAGTCCCTCTCCAGCTTTCCAGTAGGTCACTTTCAGGTGTTGAAAGACTGCAATAAATCTTATCAGAACCTTCTCTTCTCCAGCTTAAACAATCCCAACTATCTCAGCCTGTCTTTGTAGGAGAGGTGCTCCAGCCCTCTGATCATTTCTGCGGCCCTACTGAACAACTGAACTAAGATTTTCCTATAGGTATCTTTAAGACTCTAGTCATCTCAGATTATAGCTGGCCAGCAGTTAATATCTGCATGCAGACTTCTGAACTGTCCCTCAGGCAAGCAGCACAGAGTTCAGTGCTCCCTCAGTGTCACATAAGTAATCTAATTTTTCCAGTCATTCAGGCTGGTAATGCAAACAGCCAGACTGAAGGCCTTTTCTTTTCCAGAGCTCTTCAACCTTACCTTTTCAGAACAAACAAAAAATCATGTACATTATTTCCTAATTGTCAGTGCAACTGAAAGAAACATACTACTTGTTTTTAATCTCTTACTAGCACAAACCTGTTCTGTGTGGTAAGAGTATCCTAAAGGTTAGTAAGTGCACCTCTCCCAAAGAGAATACTGGGTTTTATTTTGTCCCTGAAACATTTCAGTGCTGGTACAGTAAGGCTACAGTGAACACATAATCTCAAAGCGTTATTCTACTACAACAACAACCATTGCATAAGTGTACAAGCAACTGGAGCAGAGATCTGATCAGGTTATGACAATGAAAATGAAAGACACTGCACTTCATACAGAGACCTCAGTGCTGAATGGAGCAGTGTTCAGACCTTTTCAAACTCAGTATCATCAAGTTGCAGTGAAACAGCTACCCATTATTCCCACTGCTAGTTTTTTGCCATGTAACATGACACTCACATAGTTTACCTGGTTGCCAGAGTTAGAAAGTAACTACTTTAGGTTGTTTATTTTTTCATCTACTACAATTCAACACCACAGACTAAATACTGGTTTAAAAGACCCCATTTTATTTCATAAAAATATTATTTTCCCCCAAAAAATCCTTGGCAAGAACTCACACTTTCATTGCTAGAACAGAAGCTCAGCAAAACCACATTGCTTACGTGTCTCCCAATAAAGAGGGCAGTAGCTTCTTTGAAGGACAACTTACCCAGAAGCTCATTCAAGCATAGGTGCTTTCTGGATCAAAGCACCTTGAAGAGGCTCCTGATGTTATAGCTTAATGCTACAAAATGCAAAGGCAGCAGTATACAACCCTGCTCCCACACAAGGGTCCAGGCAAAGGGAAGTATGCTACTTTAACCCAAGTAGAGCATGACAAGACTGCTTCCTTGCAAGACACTTGTACTCACATTATCAGACTCAAGCATATGATTTAAGAGATAGAATGAAGTTCAGCATATAGTTGTATTTACATAGAGCATTACATGCTTAATTTCAAGAGGCTAAACTGAATTCTAGCTATCATATTTTAGCCTTCAAATAAAAAAAAAAAGTTTAAACATACCAATAGGAGAACTGGAAGCTTGTAAAGAAAAGGCTTATCATGCTCATGATTTCAGTAGTTACTGCTTTAAAACTGTGACTCCAAACATTGCCAAGTTTCAGGGTGAAGACTAAAGGAATCACAAAGGTTTTTCAAAGCTATTTTGAAAATCTGTGGTGGCTTGCCATATAGGTCTATATAGATAATCTACCAGATATTGCACAGGAAAGCCAGAAAAAAAGCTGCCCTGTTATTTACCTAGCTTTAAATGTCACTGCTTACCATCTAAAAAAGCAACAAATAACCACAGGATACCCCTATATGGTAGCCCAATTGTTTCCAAAGCAACACATTAAGCGGTTAAGAAAGTAGGTGTGGAGAAAACATATAAAATGACAGACCAAATGAGGTAAAAAACGAGTAAGAGCTCTGAGGACTCAGAACATTTCAAAACAAGCACTGTGCTAGCAATGAATGAATACTGGACAAGTCCAATGATGAAGCAGGCAGAGAAGCAGGAGGAAGGAGAGACTAAAATTGTGGCTGTAACACCTTTAGTGTGGAGAAATAAGAGAGATGGCAGAGCAAAAGCCAGGCTTTAGAGCTGGACTCTAAACAGAGACCTAGAGATCAAAATAACAATATGGCAGACATCAGCCAAATACATTGCAGCAGTGCCAGAAGACAGAGCTTGCATATTTGTATCGTTTCTAATGCTGGAAACAAAGTAACTTTGAAATCTAATAAAAGAAACTCGAAGTATTTTCACTCAGCTTTCTGCAGAAGTGACAAAACCAAAGTCTTAAGCCACTCTTTCCAAGGAAGGCACAACCCAGTCTTTGGTTGTTATGCATTTAACAGTCATCTGTCACGCTCAGCACTCTAAGTGACTACTTTGAAGGCTCCTGGCTGCAAGACAAGAAGTTAATGTACCCTTCTGCCACAACTGGCATAATTAGCTACAGTGGGAGGACTGGAAATTTCCTCATTTCCCCCAACTGTTTTCATCAGACTGAACTGTGCATAACTGGCAAAGACAGGCAGTACCAGTATGTTCAAAACTACAATATGAGATACATGGTGATACACACCGAGACTGATTACCAAGTTAAACTGAATTGGGTTTGAAGTTCATAGGCCTCTATCATAGAATTAAAAAAAGAAGTTTAAAAAATGTATAAACTCACCTCAACCAAGTAACTCTATTAAATATCTAACACGATGATTGCAACTAAACAAACATGAAGCCAGAACAAGTTTAGCGTTTAATTTGGGTTCTGAGAGTATATTTTTGGAGAGCAGGTGAATTCAATGCTGCCAGGGAGCAAACCACAAGCAGAGAGTGTGTCCGGAAATGCAGGTGAAGCAAGCCCTTTTCCAAATAACTCAGAGAAACCAGAGAGGCTCAAGTGGCAAGGAAAACCAACCCGACTGAAAGGACAGAAGAAAAGCCAGAAGTCTTTATTCTAAAAGCTCCTTTACTCTTCTGCTCCTCAGTTGTTGAAAATGGAAAGAAAAGAAGTCTGTAAGCTGAAGTCAGCTTCTCTTCTGCTTTTCAACCAATACAAACAATTCAGTTTTTAGGTTTTTTTTAAGATTTATTTTTATTAGAAAGTGTTAACTAATACAGGATTAGTATCACGTTGCTTTAAAAGTGTCAACTATTCATAGAGGAGAAGACAAGCTTTCTCGTGCAAGGGCCATAACCTAGTTACTCATCATAGCTCAGGATCAAAAGCCAAGAAACACCATAGATCTACCTCTGTTTCTTCTTCATGTCAGTTGTGGCATTGACTGATTCATTGGCTCCTCCTTCTAAAAAGGCATGTGCAGGCATGACTTATTTTATAAGGGCAAGCAAGAATCAACACGCATCAACTCAGGAAGGAGCTCTAATGAAAACCATTTGCTGCATTCCAAACATTTAAGTGTTGGCATAGAAAAGAATACAGCAAGATTTATCTTCCTTTAATTCTCTAAATCCAACAACTCTTACGGTCAGCATGCTGAATTTATCCCTTTCCTATCATTCCATCCATCAAAATTTAATGCTCACTTGGTTGCCTGCTAATAGAAACAGATTACTGTAAGTAAGGCTTCAACTACAGGCACATAGCAACAATGCACTATTGCAACCCATACGTACTTCAGGAAATAAGCTTACTTTGTTGGAACCGGAAAACACTCCCAGTATATCTATACAACCTGACCTTGATAACCATTTTCCTGTAATTATATTAGTAGGAAAAACAGAAAGCAAAGAGGGCCTGACAAAAAAAAAAAAGCATTTATAATCTGAAGTCACAATTATTTAGATTCTAAATAGAGCCTGTGCAGATAAGAATCTGGGATAGAGCAAGCTAGCAGTGGCATAAATTATCGCACAGGCACAGAAGATTAAGTACCTAGTTGCCGACACAGGCAAGGGAAACAGCATCTCGACAATAACACTTCTGTTAAGAGCAGAAGGCTCTATCCATAATGACAGCACTTTGAACATGCTATACTCTCAGTTCTTCCTAGAAGCAAGCTGTAGCCCATGACAAGGCGCCTTCTATTTAAATAAGGTCTTTCTCACCTTCCCCACAAAGATCCCAGCAGTAGCAGCCCACAGATTAGATGCCTGTGAGACTGCAGATAAATAACCCGTTTGCTTCAGTTTTTGAAGTTCGTGAAATAGCTACAAAGATCTACTGAGTACTAAAGTTAACAGCACACAAACACCTCTTATAGTACAAACTGTATTGAAATTCTTCACAACTAATACCAGCTTTGAGCTGTTTCAAAGTACTTTTCCAAGCCTCAGCACTCTGGCTGTGCTGCATGTCCATTTACATTTGAGTGTGCTCAAGAACATGATTAGCAATTATAGAATGCACCAAGATCCCTATGAACAGTGATGTGTGAGAGCAAACATTACAGAAATGTTCTTGTCCACCTCAGTTTCTGAATGGTTTGGATGGATGATGGGTGAAATGAAGTGAAATTACAAAACATTTGTTAATTCAAGAGTATATTTCCTGGGGTCCAAGGGGAAAGGGAATAGAGGAAAGCACTACAAGCAAACTGATTTTACTGCAAAGTGTGTAATAAAAGAAATCCCAGACAAAAAGTATCTATTTGGACAGCATCTCTAACCAAGACATATTGCCATGATATCAGAAAGTATTAACAAGAGAACTGCAGAGGCTGAAAATAGTTTTCCCTTTTGTTTGAGACTGATAAATGGTCCAGTAGGCTCGCAATGAGTGTCAAAACACTGGCGTTAAAAATCCCTCCCCAAAACACATCCTCACCATCTGCATGTGTGCCAGATATACAGGGAAGGAAGAAAAGGAATGCAACAATGCACCTTACTGTTTGCAGTTAAACATTTATCTGCCTATCTTACTTTCTTCTATCCTTGAGACATTCTGAGAAGGAGGAAGAGGTTACCCACCAGCACACCTTCCTCAGAACACAGTGTATTTAGACGTATCTATCTCAATTAAAATAACACACTAAAATGGTTCTCAGTGAACTATTAAGGCTCTGAAGTGATGAAACAATCACCCTCCTATGAGAGGGGAAAAAAATACTAAATCCAACTTACAGCCTGTGCAGCCAATGCAGAAAGAGGAGGTTTAAGCACAAGCTCTTAAGCTCATACACAGGCATTAAGGAAAAAAGACTAGTATTCAAAAGCTTGCGGATCCAGAAGTTCTCACTGAAATAACTGGTTGCTCATCACTTCTGATCTAGCACCTGTGTGCATAAATATAGCCTGTGTGCCTTAAATTAGACTCCTGTTTTCAAAATCTTGGCTTCTGTCTTTACGTGAGAATTTCCTTAGTGGCTCTGATTATAGTACTTTCATGTGAACTTTCTTCTCTGTGAGAATCCACCCTTCTCTCATCACCTAACCACATACTGCAAATGCATCTAGCAGCTTCCCTGTGTCTTCAGCACAATGCTATACTTACACAACTTTCATTGCTTGTCTGCTTTTGGTAAGAAGAAACATTTTCTCTATAGAGTTGTCCCCAGTGTGTTTAATTTAGCTGGCCACCACTGATCTACAGTAGGTTTTTCCTTTAACCAATCTGCCTGCCAGCAGTTCTCTCCTGAGAAGTGTGCCTGTGAGGCCAACTTGCATCCTCCACAGGCCAACAATTTTGTCAGCCTTCCACTTCCCACAACAGAGGTTTTTACTGCAGCTGAGAATCGATTTTACCTTTCTGTAAACCAAGGATCCACTTGAAACCCCCAAACCATCACATTCTCATACTGCACATGAACATGGTAAGAAATTACTCCTTAAAACTATGCATTTGGAGGGAATTGGTAAAGTTGTATCAGGCATTCAACCACGGAAAAACACACATCAAGTGTCGTGACCACATACAGCAGCAATTAACTTCCTATGAAACTGAAGCTATACCACAGCCTCTGCACTCTGTGGGGCTAACTTGGTATAAACAACCCCAAAACTGAGTTTAGAAGGAAATAATCCTGTTTTGTGTTTTTCTGGAAACTAAAGGTCTTTGATCACTGCAATCAGACAAGACAGACAGCTTTCATTCATGAAAAAAAAAAGTCAGTAGATGTAGGAAAAAAAAGTCTGAAATAGCACCTAACTTAAATAAAGCCCTTCACTTGCTCTCTGAGAACTTGACTAGGTATTTAAGTACTCAAAACTGCTCAAGCTACAAATCAGACTTAGCTGAAGCTCCTGTAGAGGCTGGTATAATTTTTGCTGGAAAAAGAAGAAAGGGTCAAGCACACTATACATGCCACAACATCAGGCTGTGAGAGTATGAACTGGAGATGGAATTACAGCCTTAACACTAAATTTCCTGCCTCCTGTCACTGAAAGCCAGGCCCCCTTGTGTGATTTTAAATGGATTTTTTTGGTATGTGCAGCACATCAAACTGTGTTTGGGACCAAAGTATTTTTTCCTTTCAACTAATTCATAAAAATATTTGGTTCCCAAGGAAAATAATATAAACAAAGTAAAGAATATCTACTTTGTCTTAACTTCTGTGAAATAACTTTATTGTCTTAGACACATTGCTTTTTTTGTTACAAAATAATTCATGAGGCCTTGAAATTACAGCATAAGGTTTCAAGTGTGACATTCTCCAAATACCAACACTAGGTCCCTTTTCTACAGGCTTTTAAAACTCCACTTATTTTGAACAGTCTACTTTACTTACTACATGCATCACGTTTAATTTTGCGTCCACTGTTGCATCAAATGAGTCAGATTTATTGCTACTTTTAAACAGCCTAACTTGTATCTGAAATATAAGATACAGTGATGAGTACTGGAGTCAGCAGCTCTTCAGCTGTTGGGATAACAAATCACCTAGGCTCAACACAAGTGCCTACAGCATTATTTCAACAGATAATCAGGTGTCTTAGGCTGATAAAACAGCATGGTGGTGTTCCCATCTTTCTAACCCTCACTCAGCCTTCACTAGAGTTGATAATCTAGATTAAATGAATGTAATTCCAGTAATGAATGGAAATGGGATTTTATTTTTCCCCCTTTCTCATGCACTCTTCCAAAAAAAAAAAAAGGAAAAAAGTTAGGGCAGACATCCCCTCCCCCAAACCAATACAGCTGGTTGGTCTAGCACTCTCCAGTCAATACTGCATCAGGAGATGGTTGCTTCTAGAGCTACTCACTCTTTTTTACCAAGTTCAAAGGCACATGAATGAGTCTCCTCAACCCTGCAAGCTGGAAAGTGTCAGATATATCAAATCTTTCATATGTGGATATCTCAAGTGGGAGAAACGCCATACCCCTCTACAGACAATGAAACCATGGAGAGAAAAGGAAGAGGAAATAATATGATGCCTTGTGTATCACAGAGAAAAGATAAGGCAGAGTTGGGCATCAAGCATCGATCTATATTTGCTGAGAATGCACTCACCCACTTTTTTATAAATTAAAGTGAGAACTTAAGTGAACTGCTACAGCAAAACTGAAACTGTCAGTCCATATGTCGTGAAGAGTGCAAAACTAAGACCAAATATGGCTCAAGTGTTGACAAGTATTTTAAAAAATCTATTACAATCAGGAGATGAAGGGAAGTGTTTGCAATAAAACAAGCCCATTAAAAACATTAATAAATGCATTTCAAAATGGTCAAAGGTGTACTAGGAATAATTTTGACAGCTGAACTGGAACAAGAAAAAGCACATGGTCTACATGTCAGCCTGGACAAAGCCACTAAAACAGCACACACACATACATGTAGCTAATACTCAAATTTAAAGATATCTCCTTTTTTAATATCAGAGTAATTTAAATGAGAGCTAAAAAGGATCACAGAATCATAGAATCAACGAGGTTGGAAGAGACCTCCAAGATCATCCAGTCCAACCTATCACCCAGACCTATCCAGTCAACTAGACCATGGCACTAAGTGCCTTATCCAGTCTTTTCTTGAAGACCTCCAGGGACGGTGCCTCCACCACCTCCCTGGGCAGCCCATTCCAATGGGAAATCACTCTCTCTGTGAAGAACTTCCTCCTAACATCCAGCCTAGACCTACCCCGGCACAACTTCAGATTGTGTCCCCTTAATACAAGAAATCTGAAGCACATCCCAAGGCTTACTGCTTCGAAGATTCAGGATCCATAACATATTTCTAGAGACTTGGTTTGCAGTGATATAAACATATTCATCTTGGAATATAAACAGAAGCTTCCTAAATTTTTGGCTCTAAGAAAAGTTACTATTACCTGCATCTGTTTCTTTTCAGCAAGATAGCTGCTGTATGTGACAATGAAGGTGATGCTCTCAGTTCTTCCTAACTTAGCCTTCTGTTCCATGAGCAGTGACATATAAAGCACAGGCAACTGACTTGTCTTCCTGTACATGTTCTGTTGGTTGGGCTTTTTAATCCAAAGACTGAGCCAATATTCATGTGCCACTAAGCAGGCATGCAGTAACAGACATTTTTGCATCTTGTAGGTTTACCTTAACTCCACAGATCTGTGTGTTTTAAAGTATCACAGTATCACAGTATCATTAGGGTTGGAAGAGACCTCACAGATCATCAAGTCCAACCCTTCACCACAGAGCTCAAGGCTAGACCATGGCACCAAGTGCCACGTCCAACCTTGCCTTGAACTGCCCCAGGGACGGCAACTCCACCACCTCCCCAGGCAGCCCATTCCAGTATCCAATGACTCTCTCAGTGAAGAACTTTCTCCTCACCTCAAGCCTAAATCTCCCCTGGCGCAGCCTGAGGCTGTGTCCTCTCGTTCTGGCGCTGGCCACCTGAGAGAAGAGAGCAACCTCCTCCTGGCCACAACCACCCTTCAGGTAGTTGTAGACAGCAAAAAGGTCACCCCTGAGCCTCCTCTTCTCCAGGCCAAACAATCCCAGCTCCCTCAGCCTCTCCTCATAGGGCTTGTGCTCAAGGCCTCTCACCAGCCTCGTCGCCCTTCTCTGGACACGCTCAAGCATCTCAATGTCCCTCCTAAACTGGGGGGCCCAGAACTGGACACAGTACTCAAGGTGTGGGGGCAGAATGACCTCCCTGCTCCTGCTGACCACACCATTCCTGATGCAGGCCAGTATGCCACTGGCTCTCTTGGCCACCTGGGCACACTGCTGGCTCATGTTAAGGCAGGTATCAATCAGCACCCCTAGATCCCTCTCTGTTTGGCTGCTCTCCAGCCACTCCGACCCCAGCTTGTATCTCTGCATGGGGTTGTTGTGTATCTAGCAGATGAGCAACACTTTCTAACAGGATGAAGTTGAGAGCCTCTTCTTTTATTTTTCTACTTGATGCCACCTTTAACACAACTTTCATCTTCTCTTTGGTTGCCTCCAACCTCAGGCTAATGAACTTAGCACTGCACCTATCCTCCTCTTTCGAGCCATCTCATCCGGGAACTAAATCAGCCCTGGTAAACATAATACCTAAACTGGGAACAACTCCTCTGCCACATAGAATATTTGCTGCATGACTGATAATAGGAACTACAGTTCTGAAGACATTAAGTTCTCTAGGGCTGACAGGCAAGCCTACTGTGATCACCAAAGCAGAGTTAAATATTTGCAGTGCTACACAAGCAAAACTCAAGTTATTCAAACAATATGAATCACACTGGTGGAATAACAGCAAGGATTAGCAAGTGTTACAAGAGATGGGGGGAGGAGGGAGCAGGAAGGAATGGTGTTCTAGAGCTTTTTAAAACTCTCCACAGTGTGCAGTTGCCATCTGGAAGGCAATGTATGCCTACTATTTTTACTGTAAAGGTTCAGAAGAGGAGTCCTAAGTGATGTCTGCCTGGCTTTGTCCATTTCAGAGTCAAAGGCTCTCCACAGAAAGGTGCCTAAGAATTGAAGGGAGGAAAAAAAAGAAAGAAGCAAAACTATACCTTTGTGAAGGCATACTCTGCTTGTGAGAGCTGGTATCAGAAGGGCATTCTCACTTGTAGAATTAACATTTAATTTCTTGTAAAAGGATAATTCAGTGTAATCATAACAATACTGAGATTTTTAAGCTTTTGTTGTTTTTTTCTTCCTTATCTGTGCAATCTCTGCAAGTAAAACACACACACAAAAAAACCCCAAAAAACCAAAACACAAAAAAAACCCAAAACAAATCTAAAAAAGGAAGGTTTCCAAAAGACAGAATTTCCACTAACTGCATTTATAGCTTACTTAAAATTACTGCTGTTGGGAGGAAACACTGAGAAGAAGAAAAAAATCAGTTATGACAGAGGAACTTATTAGGAATACAAACCCTCTCTCCTCAAAAGCCACAGGCTCTTTCATTAAGATGAGCTTTAGGAGTACAAAAGGGATACCCTGCAACAAATTAAAAAGAAAAAAAAGTCTCTTCCAAACCACTACACAACAGCATTCTTGTCTCAAAACAATGGATTACAGCTGATGATAAAACTAGTGGTGTCAAATTCAGTAAGCTATTTTACTGTACAACACATCAAAATTTTCCAACAGCAATTATCTTGCCCAAGATAAAAATTAACATGTCTGGAAGGATGTCTGTAGTAAAAATTTCATGGGGGTTGTGACACAGCTATATATAAAAAACAAACTGAAAATGTGCACAAGTTCAAAGAATTCTGTGTATTCTCTTAAAGTGAAAGCAGCAGTCAAGATTTTCACAGCACTTTTTGCCACATACATCTGTACTAAGCTCTGTTGTGCCCACAATACACTGCCAGCCTGTGCTACTGCAGACACCACTATGCTTAAACTTCGAGGCACTTCCATGCACCCCTGCACACAGCACCTGTAAGTTGCAGTATCTGAAGCAGCTGACAAGGAGAATACACAAGAGGGATACAGTGGAGGAGCCAGATGCATGGAAAGGTTGGCTCAGTCATTACAGTTATCCCTTTATTGTTCCTATAACATGTATAGAACAGCTTAAAACCAAGGCTGCCCAGATGTACTCTTAGACTCATGAGACATCCAATACCACACCAGATACTTAGGATGGAATCAGGACTGACTAGGTAGTGACCAGCAAAAAGAAAGACCAAAAGACTGCAGAAGAGACATGGCAGGCAGCAGATCAAACATCTGGCTCAAACAATACTCTCCACTCCTTCGTCACTGATTCTGTGTTCCTATTACACTGCCAGGGCCTTGCTCCCTGCCTGAGAAAGCTCCAATGCATGTCAGATCCTGCAAGGGGCTTCAGATTGTGGCAGCCAAGCCTTTGTGAACTTTTTTAATATCCAGTATAAATTAACTGCCGTAGCACTTCTGTTGTAACAATTAGCTATTGTTTGTGATGCACTGCAATTTCAAGATATCCCAGTCCACACATAACAGCTCTCTCTTCCTCATCTATACACAGTTGCCAGGGTTTAAATTTCCTACAAGGAATACCAAGCTGTCTGACTCATTCTGTGCATATATATACATCTAATTATAATGAGATTTCAGCCTGACCTCTCTCTTAGAAATTCAGATAAACCTGTTTAACAGAGTCCAGCAAGTAATTTAATATCCACAATATAGTGCAAGTGGCTTTCATATGCTATATTATCTGCTTCAGTCTAATAGCATAGGTCCACAGAACCTGCAATGCAATGCACAAATAGATTTGTTTGTCTTCCATCTGAAATGGGCTCTTGCCCATGTATCCATTGCATAGTAAGTGTGTATGGGATAAGGTCACATGCTACATCATGTCCCCTGGAGTACATGTTGTCTGCTAAACCTCAACAGTGGCTCAGATCTGGTCTCTGAATACTCAGAAGCATCTCATGATGGCACCAGAGCCTGTACTACTATGCAAGGTTCTCCAAGTCTGATGGTGCTGCATGCCAGAAAAATCAAGAAATGTAAGCAAATAGAGAGTTGTCAAATTAGAAAGGTACCCAGAAAATAGAGAGTGTTGAAGAAGCAGTTGAAACTAGCTGGAAAGTCATGCAAGTACAGCAGGAAGCCCTGCAGATTCTTGTAGCTACAGAAACAAACCACTAGCTACAGATTAGAGCTGAGTACTGAGAAAGGAATACCCAGTTCCTGGTTTTATTGAAAATAAGCAGAACAGATCTGTGCTCAGCAGCTCAAAGTTAGTGAGGCGGTCTAAGATACCTGCCAGCTTCTTGGAGTGATGCCACCTATTAAAGGATCTACTTCAGTTTCCTGTGTTTGCAAGGATAGACCCCCCCCCACCAGCCCACACCATTCTGTGATGCTAAGGACAGACACCAAAGTACTTCAGAAGAGGCATACACCATAGCTTCTGGCTTGAGTAGAACTTGGAAACCAGTACTGGTTTTTCAAAACTGATAAGACTCTGGATTTAGAACAAGGGCAAAGTCCTTGTGCAGTCTATAATTAAACAATTTCATTCTTATTTTGAAAACAAACAAGCAAACAGAAGCTGCTTCTTGCCCAACAGTTCTAAAAACAAAAGCACTTGGGGAAGGACAATTAAAACAACGTAAAATGCTGCCAAAAGGGAAAATCCCAAGGCCTACACACAATCGACACCTTCCACAGCAAAATAATCTGCTCTTCATGATCCACTTGTTGAGCCTCCTGTGTGTTAAAACATGCAATAAAAGAAATATGTAACACTTCAGACTCTGCCTCCCAATAACAAAGTGCTATCTATTATTAATGTAGCCCCTTAACAGGCTTATAAAATCCTCAAGGTTCCTTTAAGACCATTTGTGGTTCCTGCTCTGCCTGTTAATAGCACAGGAGGCTACTAAGTTATCTAAATCCATTTACAAACATGTGCCACAAGTTCTCAGCTTCTGTTATCATGGGAAAAAAAAATATAAATACATTTTTAAAAACCCACAAACATTTTCCACCCTGCCCTCACATACAAGCTCTAAGTGATGCTGTATCCCCAACTGTACTCTCAAAATACAAGAAGGGATAATTAAGCAGCTTACAGAAAGGTCCAGCATAGGCTAGAGCAAGAAAAGTTTTACCTTTCAGTGACAGACACCTATTGAGCAATGAGCCTCTGAATCAGTTTCATCTTGAAGTTAGTGGAACTCTGACGGAGGTTCTCTGAGTGTTAGTAGCACTGAGCTAGGATCAATTATGTTGAGCAGTGGAAGCTACAAGACCACCTTTACAGACCACAAACTGGAAAAAAGCCACAAGATAGTGGTGGATCTGTTTGCCCTTCTGGGATATATCTGAACTGGTAATTCACCATGTCCATCTTACTAGAAATTCCTTCAGACAGCCACTTCAGACCACTTCTCTAACCTCCAGAAGTCTTCAGAACCCAACTATCACTCTACAGTTAATTTAAGATTAAAAATGCCACTACTTTTGCCAGAAAATATAATTAATTGCACAACTCAGAATATGCATATCTCATTTAAAACTCCATAAAACCAAAGAGCAACTCCTGTACTGGACAAAATTGTGTGTGGATTCCTTACATCAACTTACAATGGCCTTCAGTCATGTCTTTCCTTACCAAGGGCATGAAATGTCCACCTTCGTCCATACAAAGAAAGCAGTGATTGCTACATGTATCTGTGTAAAATCTCATTTAAGCTACTCTGTTCCTCAAAATTTTGCAGCAACCTTCTTCAGTCTAAAGCTTTTCCTCTTTGGTCTCAAGATGTTTCAGTAATTTCTTCTGTTATTCTGAATTACAACTACAAAATGTTGTCCTTTGAAGACTTAGATTTATTTTCTTGCCAAGAACTAAAAAGCAGCTGAAGCAAGCAGTTACTAAGTCAGCTCTCCATTAGGAAGCATCTGTGCTGGTTTCATTTTCTTGGCTTTCTGGGTGGGAAGGGATGTTTAAATGACAAGCATCTGGTTGGAAGGGGGTGGTGGGGGGAAACAGACAAACAAACTGAAAACCACAGTGAGGAAGACCTGCCAAGATTTAGTATAACAAAGCATTATGAATTTTCATCTCTAAGGATAGATTTAGGGAGTGGAAGGGCCTGAAATTCCCTTTTTAAACTGATCAGAAGTCCACAAGAAATTGGTGATAATGTTTAGCAAAGTCTGCCTGAAGAATCCCTCTCTCTTATACGAAAGAACTCCCACATGTGCTGTATCTTGACATTTCTAAGAATATCTTTACCTTTGCTCCTACACTAGAAATACAGTCTCTGTGAATTAGCGTCCATCATTAAGTGCAGTTAGAACTTGATTGGCAGAATTGTTCCCTTGGAAGGTGAAGAAATTCACTGTCCATGTACGTGCATCAGAGCTTAACAGGAAATCTTCAATGATGGCCACACATATCCTGATAACTGGCATACAGTTACCCAATCTTTGCACTTTACTGCAGTTCTTGGCAAGCATACAAAGAACTTGGTTTAATTGCTAATAGCATATTTGTCTTTGAGGGGGTAGGAAAGGGTTAATCTTTTAATGAAGCAGTTCCTACAAAATTGAAGTAAATAAAGCCCTTTGACTTGATAAAATACGAATTTCCCTTCAATCTGTAGTCAAAACAGCAAGAAAAACAATTTATTGATTTTGACTCAAAACAGGCATTGCTATTCCTAACAAGGGAACACTCTCTTCTTGTTTTTCCTGAGCAGTTTACAGCAGGATTACAGACAGAGCCCAGTAAAACTTGGTAGGAAGGCTCGCACAAATGGAAACTTCAGTTTCTGCTTTGATAGTAGGTCTTGGCCATGGTGTACAGGTAATGAAATAATTCCTTTTTACTGGGCCCAGATGAAGCTGTAATCTTGAGGTTAATTCAAATAAGAAGGTGGTAGGGACTGAATACACTAATGTCATCCAGCTGAAACATTCCTGAGTCACCTGCAAAATGTACACCCAACTGGAGTATAAAGAAGATTTAAATACAATGAGATGTCACGGAAACAAAGATTATTCAGGGGCAGCTCAATAACAACCCACACATCTCATTCAGAACATTACCAGTGAAATTTTACATTCCTACTGTGATTTCTTTTTCATCCTAACAAGTGCTTCTGACAAGAAAAGACACCAAAGGCTGTGAGCAAAGTACTCTTCTCCAGCCTGGTTCTGTAGTCTTCCCACTGCATAGCATGTGACTAACTCACCAGACACCATAAAAGAAACAACGACTCAAGGTGAAACAGCAGTTACAGAATCTGGCCTGAGAATTTTTCATATGGAGTATGTATATCATGAAATAGTCTTACCTCAGTAAGTGCATGCAGCTGTCCTTGATGCACACAGACACCCATAAACCTACAAGAAACAAGAAAAGAAAAGTGGTTTGGGCTTTCTTCCCCCCATTTTTTTCCCCTCCTCCTGTAAAGAAACTAAGACAAGGAACACCAGCTATGTCAAGAGAGAGGAAAGAAGGGAAATAATTAAAAAAACAAACCCCCAACATCCTCATAGATATTGCATATCACAAAGTGATTATTTATAAGTATCAACACAAAACAAAATCATGTGTCTACACTACAGTAATTTGAACTAGCAGTTGCAAGACAACACAGGAGACAGTTCAGACTTAAGATGGAGAGTTACTAACATGACTACAAGCAAAGACCAGCACAGAATAGCTCCGAGTTCTGTTTTAAGGAAGTTTAAGCCAAGTAATCCACTGCTGGTCTGTGTAAACAGAACATTACTTCCCTTTGTGTTTTGCTGCTTAAGCATAAAGATATTTCTTCCTATCCCATTTCTAAGCACTGAGGAAGAAGAGGGCAAGCAAGCACAGCACACATCCCATCCCCAACCCCCTAATTCCGACAGATGAATGGAAGCAAGCACTGATGGTATCCTGTACATACTCATTGCACTGAAGGTACCTACACCGCACAAAGTTCAGGCTCCTGCTGTTAACAGCAGTGATTGTTACCCTTGATTTTTCTGGAAAGCAGAGACAATGTGCTATACATTTAATATAAGAGGAAAAATTAGAAGCTCACTTCTACCACAACACAAGCTGAATTTGTATTAACAGCAAACATCTCCCATGAGAAAGTTCAGTAAAACTTAAATTGTATGCACTTTAGAGGCCTTCTTGCACAATTAAAGCTTTGATTCTTTTCAGATTACCTAATTTTCATATGTGTAATTTAGATTTTGCTCTTGCAAACAAAACCACATTGTCTGTCATTTCAACAACGTTCAGAAACTTCCACTTTGCAAGCAAGCAGAAGAAATGCATGACTTGGTTCAATGTGACAGGGGAATCCTGTGGAGCACAATTTGAAGGAAAAGAACCTTTTATATCCTCAGACATTTCCGAATTTAAAAACAAAATGATGCAAGACACATGTAGTACTAGTTCAGCTAAGCTGCTTTTGAAGAAATTAATGATCCTTACTGTTCTCTTGTCTAACAGCTGACTCGTAAATTACAAGCAGCCAAAGAAAGTAACAAAGGTAAGGTTCTTTACATAAGCTGAGCAGCAGAGGTCTGTTTTTATAACCAAAGAGGCAGCAGGACTTGTACTTGAACTTCTATCGGTTGCTCTAACCTCCAAAAATACTCCCTTAATGAAATACAGGAATTTTAATTGGAGAAACAGTAAAAGTCCCACTCCTCTTGTTTAATGATGAACAATAGAGCACAGCCAGGTACTCAGAGGAAGAAGACATCTTTTAGATAGACCATCTACTCAAATCATTGCTGTTTCTGAGTTCACTTCACACAGCAATTGCATATGGCCAACGTCATAAACAAGTTGACAAATTAAGCTTCCCAAGAATAAGAAATCCAGATTCCTTCAGAGCAGAAATCTGTTTCTTCCTTAATGTATTCTCAAAGTCTCCAGAGACATAAGGCATAGTGTTAGTAGATTTACAGGGAAACATGGGAAAAGAAATCCAAGATATGAATTTCATTATTAGACAGCTTTTGGAAGTATTATTTTCTCTTATATGAAATACAGTAATGACACAAGGTTAATCCAGTACTGCAGTATTAACAGTCAACAAAAATTAAGGCCAAGTAGTAAAAACCAACAATGTTTTCATCTACACATAACTCTTCCTTTGTCAAGTTGATTACTTTTAAATTAGGAATCCAGTGCATTTGGCTCATTTGTTAAATATTAATGCAGCTAGGAACTAATCAAAATTCTGGCTAAGTTAAATTTCTTGCCTCATCTTTACCGAACAGGAAAAACATCACTGTCACCCCATGACTAGCAGAATTTGTTTTTCTCTAACCTGTTTTGGTCAAGGGAAGTCTCAGTGGAAACACTCATTATCTTTGTGAACCTATGCTCAAGGCAGAAAAGACACACTAGTTCAAGTCACCATGAGTTTAAAAATTCTTAAACATTCAAGGTTTCTACTGAGAAATGGACACACATTTCTAACTATGAAACAGAAATTAAAAACAAAGCTCCATGTATGGTCTTGTGGGAAGAAAAAAAGAAAAGGGGGACAAAAAGATACATTCATAAATCCCACATATTTAGAAGTTATTATCCAGGAAAGAGAAACTAGATACACTGATAAAGACAGAATTAATGAGGTTTACAAGTAACATATTGAAACCATTTAAGCTTTGTGTCAGGAATCTCCATTTTCAGGCTCTGGGAAATACATTGATAGAATAGACCTCTAGTGATCCAAATTCCTGGAAAACTTCTTCTTAGCTGCTGAATCAAACAATAATAAGCTTCCTGGCTCAGCCAAGTACTGCTACACAACACTGTTGGAAAGCATTTCCACTAAAAGGTAATACATGCAGCTGCTACCAGGAATTACAATTACCAAGCGAGACTTAATGTAAGATTCCAGTTTTTGAGATTGCCCAGATGAGATTCCAAGCTCTGTGGACAGGAAGCTGTCATGCTGGTCCTATACAGCTGAGATCATTCCTGTTGGCTAGACCCACCGTCTCTAGAGCCAAAGCATGCTTGTAGGTGAACTTCAGCAGAATGCCTTGTCAGCCAAAGGTTACACTTCCTATAAGCATTTCTAGTTGAAAGAAGTTTCAATGAGCCAGTTGTCCACAAAACAGGAAACTATTCACAGATTCAAGGAAGTTTACTTTCAAGACAGTGTATCTGGCCTTATCAGAAAAGCTGAAGCACTTCCAAAGTTCTATCTAGTTGTTGGAAGTTTCCCCAGAATCTGCAAATATGAAGCACGCTATTTGAATCTGCTCTGCTAAACACAACGTTTCCACTACAAAATGCTTTCTAACAAATATCAGTGATGTTCAGAAGTGGGAAGACTCTTTCCATAAACAACCATCAATCTGCAATATCTGCTCTCTTAGACAAAAGTAAGAGAAAAGTACTCTGTACATTTCTTAGCTACCCTGCTTGCAATTCAGTGTGACTGCAAAGGAGAAAATTCTGGACAGGAAAGGAGAGATCAAGAACTCTATCATCATCCTACAATCTTTGCCTTCTTGACAAATCAAGAACAACAAATATCCAGATTATACAGCCAGTGTAGACATCCAGACACTAAACACATGCTTCCCATTTAAAGAACTTCACTGGGATACGTTCCTGTTCTATGCATAAACCTGGATAGCTACGCTCCAACACAAGCTGATATCCTCTGAAATCATACTACTTGTATGATTAAAATTTAGCAGCTTGATAACATTAAACATAAGAAATGAATCAAATACACCATTGCACAAGTCTCTCATATGAGCAAGTAACACAAAGCAATACATGGTTAAAAGACAAGATGCTTAATTCACAGCACGGACAATTACTGAAGAAGGAAGAGGAGGAGTAAGAACATTAAGCCTGCATCAAGACCTTTCTTAATGCTTTAGTTATGCTAAGTTTAAAATGTATTTCAACTTTTCTACACTTGTATTTTGATTCAAGGTGTACAGGTAATGCATGTCATCTATCCTTCCTATAATACATTGCCCACCACACATACACCCTCTCTTCTGCTGTCTCGTGCACAGAATGTCTAAAATATTCCTTCTTGATAACCAAATTAAACAGGGAGATGTGAAAGTGTTTTCCCTTTCTGGCACTGTTCACTACAGGACAAAGGATGCTAAACAACAAAAGCTATCTTTCTGCGTACTGTCATAAAGTCAATCACAAGTAATTTCACAAGCAGAAAGGTCTGCCAGGAGAAAACTGGACTAACACACACCATCCTCCCCCCCTATCTTCCCCACTCCCTCCAGTGCTGTGTTTCTGGGGTACTAGAGTTGTTTGAAAACAGATGAAATAAAATTCCCCTGGAAAGAAGTTCATGTAATACGCACGCTGCTTACTTATCTGTGTGTGTGCCTGTGCATACAAGAAGGTGGATTTAATCAGAGTCAATCTGCCTGCACACTCACTGCCAAATGCAGCAATACCTCCAAGTGCTCCCATGAGTGCACTTCAAGACATGAGCTAAGGCTTTCTGAGGAAACACAATGTTTTAAATGGAGTCCCCAAGGTACAGATCAAATAAAGAAATATTTTTTCATGGAAACAGTAGTGATATTAAAGACTGTAATTCTATCTCAAAATTGAAGATACACTAATGTAAGAGAGAGCACAGGAGACAGAGAATCTGGGTTAACACACTGCATTATTTGTGAAAATGAGAAAAACACACCAGAATGAAAAGATATCAAGCTGCAGCCCTAAGGCTCCCTCCCAGGTAGGACATGAGGACAAAGATTTTGTGAGTCCTTTCCAGCCCTATTTTCTGACTTCAGTTTGGCTTAAAACTCCTATCTATGGTAGCACATCAGCATTCAGAGAAGCAGCAAAGCAGTAAGAAACATTCAAAACATACACTAGACCTTTCATAAGCCTGATACCAGATCCAACCCATATCTTGAACTGCAATGTGCTTTAAATGGAACAAAAACTAGTAAGGCAATGAAGAAATGCTCCACACTTCTAGTTTCCCTAACCTCAGCAATTATAGTCTGAAAGTTGTTTGTATGCATATCTGTATACATATACAGGTGTATATAGGCACATAAGCAGGTAACATTTAAAAAGGGCAAAAATCTCCTCATACACATAGAGACTAGAAACAATACAGTAAATTATTTTAAATAACAAATAAAATGACAGATAATTAACACACAAAAGCAGCAAGCTATTGCCTACAGAAAGAAAAATAGAACTGTTTAACTGTGTATTATTAGTCAACAGAAAAATAAACTAAAACTAAAGAGTTTTCTTATTTGCAATTCCTGCAGAAATATCCTTGCTCTCTGCAGCAAGGGAACTTACCTAATAGGTAAGAAAAAGACTCAGTATTTTTTACCAGAGAATCAACTCTTTGAAGAGGTCTTAAATCATGCAATTTATAAAGCAAGCATAGATTAATATTCAAAACATATTATGCAAAGATAAACCACCTCTATTTAAGTAATTTATTTCTTATGTGTTCAATCGAAATACAGCAGAGCACACAGAAGAATTATTTTTTATTTCTGTATCAATCCTGTGTGTAATAATTGTGAGACCAAATGGAATTCCTTTTCTGCTTCATGCATAAATCAATCTAAGATTTTCCTTCTCCAAGACCATCTGTGCAGCACCATGGATTCCAAATAATTTGTAGGCTGTAAGGCCAGAAGGGACCAGTGTATCATCGATACGATCTCTCAGGCATTGCAAGACATTTAAATTTCAGCAATTACCCAGAGTTGAACACAATTGTTTCTGTTCTCAGCAATATCTGTGTAACTCCATTCAAGAGAGAGGGCAGGGCTTCACTAAGCTGCAATTAGTGCTTTTTGCCTGTCAAACTATCACTTGCCTAGTTTCCCTCAACCCTGCCTAAAATAAATATTTTAAATCCTAAGGCTAGATACCCTTTAAAATCAATAAACACACCATTGATGAAGAAACTGATGATATGTACTGACTTCACAATTCTGACAATGTCAATCCTTTTAAGTTATTCCTATAGAATCCTATAATCAAGCAGGTTGGAAGAGACCTCCAAGATCATCCAGTCCAACCTATCACCCAGCCCTAGCCAATCAACTAGACCACGTCACTAAGTGCCTCATGCATTCTTTTCTTGAACATCTCCAGGGAAGGTGACTCCACCACCCTCCTGGGCAGCCCATTCCAATGGTAAATCACTCTCATTGTGAAGAACTTCCTCCTAACATCCAGCCTATACCTCCCCTTGCACAACTTGAGACTGTGTCCCCTGATTCTGTTGCTGATTGCCTGGGAGAAGTAACCAACCTCCACCTGGCTACAACCTCCCTTTGGGTAGTCACAGACAAACCTTTCTTTTCACAAATCTTGCTAAAGAAACAGCTGTATCCAGGACCACACACTACTTATCTAAGGATTCTGATGGAAAGAAAATTATAGACATATATGACAGGTAATAATCCTGAAACCTAAAAAGCCAGATATCTGACTTCATTAGAAAACAAACAGAAGAGCTGAAGGAGTTGCTAGGAACTCACCTCACCTTGGATCTGAGAAAACAGAGTAATTACTGTTAGGCAACAGGTAATCTGCTAGGGAAGAATTACTACAACACTTGAATAAATATGCTGTGATAAACCCAACACAGTTTACAATGAGCAAAAATTTCATAGATTTACAGGTTTGGGGGGGGGGTTAAGGAATGAGAAAGGCATAGGTTAATGGAATGGTCCCTTCAGATAATCCAAATACATCTGATGCATCTGCTTACAAATGTTGAAGGAAATTAACAAGACAATGTTACACCTCAGTTCATGAAGACTGAAAGAGGACTTCAAGGATCAGAAAAGCTGGATATAAAGGATTTTATCAATCATTACTGTGTCTCTTATTATTTAACAGTCCTGTGAAAAAGAGGAAATCAGGTACTTCACTGCACCTCCACAACTTTTCAGTGTTGCTGCCTGAGACTATCAGAACAGATTCCAGCTGTGCAACAACAGTTTAGGCGAAAGTTATTTGGTGCTCTCTCATCACACCTTTTAATTTCTTGATGTTATGATTTCAGCTAATTATGTTAAATGCTTGTCATAAAAGAGTAACCAAGACTGAAATGATTCAAAACATGACAAGATACACATTGCAACATTTTGGATTTGCATGCAGTAATTTATAGCACAACAAGAACTATCTTTTTTCTCTCAAGAGCAGATAAATCAGATTAGTCCAACACCAATTTGTTTTCTTTGGTTCCTCTTATCCCACCTTGCAATAAGAAAATGCTAAAAATCAGAAAACAGACCTAAAAATACAAGGAAGCTACAGCACTTTCCATTGTTCATCTGCAAGAGTAGTAATCACAAATTATTTGAATGGTGTTAAATTTGGAATAATTGCTCTGCAGACAGGTTGGACTCAATGATCTACAGAGGTCCCTTCCAACCCCTAACATCCTGTGATAACTCATTAAGAGAAACCAAATTTCACTCTTTACAAATTTCCGAATCAGTAAAATTATATGGTATGAAAACATCATTTTCTCTGCAATAAATTACGTGTTACTGGTAAACTTGAGACACCAAAATTATATGGGTTTTCTATTCACTCAAGTCTTTTCTTCCTTCTTTTCTTCGTTAAATTAGAAGCTGATCTTAATACATTCCCAACAGATGCAGCTAGAATTTTAAAAATAGACAAATAAAAGAAAACAGGAAAGCTCTACTGAAGACAACATATCTCCATACAGTGCAGGAAAAGAAAGCAAGTATACCTCAAGATGTTTGGATGTGAGAGTCTATTCATAAGCTGAACCTCTTTCAGCATGTTTGCTCTGTTGCTGTTCAGTGTGTTCATCTTCAAAGCCATTACTTGGTCTGAAGTTCTGTGCCTTACCTGTAGGACACAAACAAAAAATAGTAAGGATACAAAATGCAAGACTGAAAACCCAGTTTCAGTACGACTAAATGACAAATGACTTTGTACGCTGATTTCTGCAGTCTTTGTGACACAGATTACTTTCTGTAAGCATGCTATCCAAATGTGAGAAAGTGTTTTGTTCTTCTCTTGCAACTGGTGATGACAGAAAGCTTGAAAAGTTGGGGGAAAAGTAAATCATTATCAGCGTTTTTAGAACAAGTGAAGGAAAACACCTATTTGTCCAGAGACAAAGGTTTCAGTTCCATGTCCTATGAAACTCACCTTCATTCCACTCATACCCCTTTTTTTTCCCCACTGCAGTGGTTGGTGTCATTGTTCCAGAGAAGATGTTAAGAGAAGACTTGCTGGTTACAGCTACAAAGCAGATTTCAGAGTTATTTAGATCAGGAAGCAGATTATACACTGAATGGACATGAAGCATTTCTATCAACCCCTGCTGCAAAGCAGAGAGGTTACTGGACATGGTATAACTCAGCCAAGGATATTAGTTGTGGCTGCAGACTGTCAGCATGAAAAAGAGGGTTTCTGTAGCACCTGCATAAAACCAGCATGCTGTTCAGAGCTTCAGTCAGAAATGGATGACTGTGGCCATTTCTAATGGTACTCTCAAAGTAGCCCATTTGTCATCAGCAAACAGACCAATATTATGTAGATGTGTGCTACTATTAGAAAGCATAAGGCTTGCTGGTCCCTCTTGTAGCTCTCTTGTAGCTGGGCATTGCCACATGCATTCTGCTAGTATTAATGGAAATTGTGTTACCACTATGTAATTCCCCCATCAGTACCCACAGCTCAGACAAAACGTGTTCTTCCCAAAGAAACCACAGCAAAGTCATTCATCCTTATGAAGACTAGTTACAAAATGTTTGTGATGCAAGAATTTAAAGCTCATTTAGCACAGAAATCTACATTATGCAGACAGACACAAACTACCTACATCTTAAACAACGGCAGCCTGCCTTCTTTTATTCCAGGAGATTCTACTTATCTTTTCCAATAAAATCCTTCTTTAGCAGTGTGCGAGTTACATAAAGAACAGCTGAACTTGTGATAAGCAGATGCAAGAAGAAAACTGGGTATGTTTTTCAGAGGTGAGGCTTACTGGTAGGTCTGAGGCAGCAAGAGATACCCATTTTCAAGTTTTATTTGCACACCCTACCTTCAAGAACAAGGAATGTATTTCAGCTAAACATTCTCACCTAGACACAAAGTACCACAAATTGAGCACGGTGATGTATTGGGAGGAAATGGTGTCGTATTTCAGATGTGTGCCTGCCTTAACACTTCCAAGTTGCTTATTCCCATCCTAGTTTCAAGCATAGGGTAGCACATTTAAGTGTGGTAAACAACATCGACAGACTGAGTAGAAAAACAGCCTACAGAGGCTGCTTCTCCTCTATCTCTCCTGTCCATGTACTTAAGCTCCTCAGATGCCTCACCCACAGTCACCCGGTAATCCCACCACAAGAAAGATCAGAGAAAGGACATGGAGAAAGATACAGAAACCAGCACTAAGAGCTGAAGCCAACAGCAAGTTTAGTATCATGGGAAACAGTGGCAATGCTGGCTTTAGAATAAACTGGTTGAACCACAGCATTAGTGCATTATAACAAGATAATCTAGAATCCTTCTGCACTCAACCTGTCTTGCCTGTTTGGCATGCTTATTGGTTTTAAGCAGGATGATTGCATGTTAAGTTGGAGAGGTTTCTTGTTACTTGTCAGGTTTCTTGTGTCTATTGCAATGCTTTCATTAATTTTTAACTCTACACATCTTTTGCATAACCAGCCACTTTGAATGAACAAACTTAAGATGGACAGGTCAATGACTATATGCTGACTTCTAAAACATGTCTTTTATCTATAGTTTAGTTTAGCAGTAATGCTTTGGCTGAAGAAAAGGAAAAAAAAAAAGCTTTAATAGACCTAAGAAAGAAAGATTTGTTCTAACAATGTAAATTCAAATAAAGAAAAAAAAAAATCAATTCATTCACAATATAAAAGCTTTGAAAGCTAAACCAGCACACTTCCTCTGGGAGGAGGGTTAGGAATCTTGGGTGCTGTGGTTGAGTAATTTGAGGTTTGCAGGGAACAGTAAAGAATTTGAAGGAACTTAACTCCTACAGACGAAGAGATGCTCAACAGAGCTTCCTCAGAAATCAGCTTTCCACTAACACAAAAGCTTCAAGATCTGCCAAAAGGGAATGAATAGTGGTAGAAGGCGAGCAGGAATTCAAATACAGTGTGGACTCAAGCAGCATTTACCTTCTTATTAACACTGCTAGCTACCTCTATTTCCTGCCCACTTCTAAAATTTGCTCTTTTCCACACCAGAATTTCAAGTCCCTTTGCTGTAGCATTTGGCTGGGGCACTAGCAGGCGTGGACTTCAGAAGGCTTTTTCCCCGTGAAAACATTTATTTGCACAACTTACTTTTTTTATATATGCTTCCAGTTCTATTCATACAGTAGTCTACGGATAGTCTTCAGATCACACCCTTTACTACATCAGACCTACGCCTGCATTCCTTCTATTCACACTTCCATTTATCTTACCTACCATCTACACCAAGAAGTACCCATTGTTTCATCAATACTGAGCTGAAATATGTCATTCCCATACTTTGCTTCAACTCTGCAGTAAAAGCAGAATCTAACATAGGACCTTCTTCCTCCTTCTCTGCTATTTTGTCTGATTCTAGATGCTCTTCTTGAGGAAACCTCAGAAAAGAGGGTGGGTTTCTGGAGCACTGTGTCCAGCATGCTTTCTGTATTTTCATGACTCATAAGCAAGAGGAAGCAGTTAGCAATTCGTGCTCAGTGGCATGACTGTCCACAGTACTAACGCCACATTCAGAGAAAATTGAGTTCTGATTTCTAGCCCATTCTGTCCACATGGGGTCTCTGAACAGCACTCAACATTGTGCCATGCTTTGTTTCACTTAAATGGACACCATAAGGCAGCACCAGCAATTTTATTTGAACTTACATATATTGTTCTGAGCTTGAAGGATACATTCCTGCTGAATTTGACAGAACAGCAAGTTACCTAATCAAACCAAAGGAGAGACGGGAAAACAGGGACTCATCCTCTCTTGATAGCTAACCTTTAAGCAAAGAGGAAGACGCAGAACTGGAGGTGAGAGGACATCTTCTCAAGAGGACAATATCCAATATTATGAATAAAATCAAATACCGGTGTATGTATTACAGAACACAATGCTAATCACTTGGAATATGCATAAGGCTAACTGTGTTCTCTCCTCTGAAGCACTGCTGGCAAACGGTGTTTCCATGGCATGAGCTGACTGCCAACAGGGAGCAGATAGGTCTCATCTTATTTTCAGTCAAGTTCCAGATTATCTATACAGGAACACTATCAGTTACACTACCTTCCATGTCTACTTACCTGTCAGTAATACCCTAGACAAAAGTTGTGTCCATTTTGGCATTCTTTACCAAAACCCTGTCAAATTGTTTAGTTTAAATCTTTCATCTCCTTTCAGACCACCTCTGTTCAATGAGAGCACGAAAATTACCTTTCGACCACCTGACTGCTCCAGAAGGAAAACTAGTAAATATTTTGGAAAAATCCCTGATCCAACTTAGCATTTCTTCACAAGTCAGTTGGCCTCAGGCATACGCCTGAACACTCAACATAAACAGGGATTCACATACGCAATTCAAACCTTTCACTCATGCAACTTGCAGACTACCATAAAGCTTTTAAAGCTGTTGACATTATTATTAATTAGGCTTCCTTGCATATCAGAGCAAGTAACCTTTTGGTGATGTCTGGATGATCATGTGTCTGCTTGAAAATATTCTGACAATCCCACAGCTGCTTCCCATGCTGCTTTGCACGTGCATTTGACTTCTCATTCTGCTTACGAACGTGTCTCTATCTGGGAGGTCACAGTAACCAGATATTGCCTCTGTTTTATTGCTGGCAGGCAGTTAAATTGGCTCTTTGCACCCTGATTCTTCTAGGATCAAAGTACTTTGCAAGTACTTTGACTTAGTAACAGCCAGTCGCATGGTACAGCCTGCTAGCTCACCGTGTCTCTCAACTGTGTTCTGATCCTGGACCTTACCCCTTCCTTTCTAAGAAAGTGAGATGTAGAGGAAGCCATGGATTCAGGTATAGAAACAGTAATATCAGGAAATACGAAGGAAATCTCAGAACAGTGATCAAGCTGGGCTCACATTCAAAAGAACTCATCATTATACCAACGTTTTTCCAAGTCCACATGAGGAGTACCCTGCAAAAACTGGTAGATTTAATTTTCATCTCACTGCTTCACTACAAAATATAATTAAAAAACACTAAATACCATTCAGATGATTGTTTATCAAGTCACATAGATACATCAGGGCTTTCTGAAAATCTAAATATTTATATTACTTCCACTTGACTGAACTTCTAATTAATATAATTTAATTGGTATTTCTTCCAACTTGACTGAAGAGAAGGAGCATTTAAGCAAGAGCTGAAATCTAGCCTGATTTCATCTTTCATAAGGCCTTTTTGCTCTGTACTATCTGTATCTTTCCAGGTGGCTTTGAAATAAGCATCTGAGTAACATTTTTTAATATTGATGTTATAAACCTGCAAATACAGCTCTTAGCTTTGTTCCTACTTTCCACTGCATTTTCATTGTTTTCCAAATCATCATTATGTGGCTGGAACTATTTCTTCCAAACCTGCATTTCATTGCTTTCCATTTCTTACTCACTTTCCTTTATTCTGGTATCCAGTCCCACTGTTTAATCCTTTGACAGATCTTTACTTATACAGCCTTCTACACAAAATCATGCTGCCTGTCCAGCACCATACCAATTTTTTCTTCATTCGTTTACAAACCGTAGTCTTCACCTGGTCATTTCACCTTCACCTTTCCTGCCATGTGTCCAAAGAACCATTTCAGAAGCAGCCCTCTCCAATCCAAACATATGACCTTCCCCAAGTTTGCTTTCTATTTCTGGGCTCACCAAATTATCCACAAAAATGCTGCACACATTGTTTTTACTTCTATTGGTTTACTACCCTTACACTCCCCAGTTTCGGTATTTCCTTCACATTCAGATTGCAACCTTCACGTTAATGACATGTACAGCAAAGGTCAGGTAGCTTTTTCACTTATCTATGCCACCCTCTATCAATCTCTTTTCTGCAACAATATGTATCTTCATTTGATTTGTGAGCATTTTCTCTTCTGATAACAAGAGATTAAGATGTTACCGTAGTTACCTTTCTAGGCTGTTTGCACTAGCTATGCTATATTGAGTGTTGAGGTCCACAATAAAGCCAGTAAGACACATGAGATGATAAAAATAACTATTATTAAAGATTGCATCATAGGACTCTACTAATGGACAGGGAAACAGTCCTGAAGCAAACCAGCACTTGGCTCTGATGCAAGACCTCTCTCAAAACCAGCCTACTTCCTTGCTGTGCCAGCAGAAAGAATCTTTAAAAAGAAAAACAAAACCACACACACGACTTACAGCCAGCTGCATTTTATTCAAATTCAACAGTCAAGTCATCATACACACACACACATATCTTGTGGAAGAAGGTATTGAAAGAATATGTAAACTCTGTCTGATTGAAGAAAGCTCCCTTTAATTGAGAAGACAAACCTGTTCCTCAGCTCAGATCACAGTATTTGCAAAACTGGAATCTTAGATATTTCTCTAAACATTAAAGCACGCTCATAATCCAATACATGTATCCACAGTAGTGATGCCTTTATCAAGTCAAAATTTCCACATTACTATGAAAATTTGCAGTGACAAATAGAAGCTTGAAATACATCAGTCCAGATAATATTAAGCTGCTATGTTGACACTAGGGAGTCAGATTAAGTTGTGGTTGTTTTCAGAGTAATAATGTATAATGTCACTATATTCTAACTTCTTGCAGCAAGAAAGAAGCCTGCCAAGTATAGCAAAACTTTGCCAAACCAAACTAGCCAGCATGTGTTGCAAGAGCTTTAGTCCAGGTTCAGAAGACATACAGAGAAACCAGGCATAAAGCAAAACCTAAAACTTTTTAAAAGCTGGCAGTAACAGTGACTCTGCTACTTTTTAGTCATGAGAAATACACAAAAGAATACAGAGCCTTTAAGATTGTTCCCTTAGTACAAAGGCCTAGTCAAAGATCCTACTTCGATAACTTTAATAACTTATACATCACCAATTCAACATTGTAACAAGCCTGATTACTACAGTATATTCCACACCTACAATCAAACGAGTTCTCCAAATTTTTTGGCCCAACTGCAGTGAATTTATAATTACTGAGACAGCAGAACCATTGATACTTTGCAAATACATTTGTGTGTGCCCAAACCCTGCTGAATTTTTCTTTTGTATTTTGATTTTCTCCATTGCCTACAGTAATGTAGAACCAGGGCCCAAAATACAGCATTCATTTATTTAAAACAAACCATTTTTTGATAGGAATATGTGCATAGCTTTCTGCCCTTAACTTGATCTCAAAGAAATCATAAAGATAGAAAGAGACCGTGCTTTTTCTCAGAATAAGACTGGAAATTAGAAGACCATTTTTCCACGCTTTAACATTAAATACAAACAGGCACAGCCAAGGTAGAGAACTTCACTGACTGTAGCCACTTGAGCAGAATATATTCACATAGATTTCCCTCTGCAATACTAGAGAAAGAGCATTGACCCACCTCTTCCATACTAGGCAAGAAACGCAGAAGAACATCGTTATACGACACAATATACCTCAGCATACAGCTCAACTACACACTTTTTGCCAAGAGAGAAAAAAGAAATACTCAGTTTGAAGTGCAGAACTAGAAGCTTATTCTTCATTTTTAGTGTCAGCTATCACTGTGAGCTAGTAGCAGCAGCTCTCTGAACATGGGCATGCTACTTCACTTTCATTCCCTCTTTACCAGTATCTATAAAATGGAGATGACATTGCTATCTACCTGTCAGGGAAACTGGAAGCTTGACAACTGCAAATTACTATTGTAACGTGTAAAGATAACACATAATCAGATACTGTACGTCCTGTGTCCTTATTTTCCTATTTAGTTTTTAATATTTATGGTTAAATATTTCCTGTGTTACTATGGGTTTAATTTTTATGAAAGATTAAGACACCTGCATAATTTGCAGATGCTTTTCAAGCAAAATACACTCCAGGCTGAGTTTTCCTGACCTATAATAGCACCTTCAGTCTTTTACAGTATATTAACACACTAAGCATACAGACCCCACACTGTACTATGTCATCATTGCTATTCACCAAACATTTGTTGGGTTTGTTTTTATAAAGCTATATGGGAACCTTGGGAGGTTTATTTTGGGCAGAAAAAAAAATCCTTACATTTGCTTCACAAATCTTTCAGGTAAATGTTACCATGGACTAGTAAGGAAGTTCATCTAACTTTCCAGACCAGAGTCCACTGGCATACAACTATTGCTGCTATAGTCACGGTTAGAGCATTAAGCCCTGACGACCACAACCACAAAAAAGAGAGCAGGGAGTACAGAGGAGCTGCATTTTACTTATTTGAAGATACCTATTCTGCTATAGATTGCTACATTTAATCACTTTCAGGCTATAGACACAAAGGTAAGTTCTAATTAGTTTCTTGTTATTTAAGCCTTAATGGAACTGTTCTTCCTGAGAATTAAGTTCTCCTAGCAAAACAGTAGCTAATTAAATACACTGCAGTTTGCTTTGTGCCTCACCATTGCCAGTAAAGGCTGGGAAGCACAAGGATTGGATTTGCAGGACTTAATTGCAGGCAGCTGATGTGGAAGTTACAAACTGTCATTAGTAACTCACTGTTAGACCTATTGTCAGCTCGGGATTAGTTCATAAAGCAATGCTGTCTCAGTGTCGATCACTCTAGCGGATGTTTCATAGCTCTGTCCCCTTCTCAACCCCTAATCCAACAAGAGAATCCAACAGAAGGCCCCATCCGTGCAGAGCTGCGCAGAAGGGCCACGCAGCTCCCCCAAAGTGCTCTCAGACTGCAATGAGCACGGCAAGATCCGAGTCAGCAGCCATGGTGACTGCCAGGCTAACAGAAACCCTATCATACAGATTTTGGAGTTCTTTTCCCTTATTATTACCACGGGCTATTAAGGAGCTCTGATGCTGTAAACATCTTTTTTTCTGTTACTGCCATTAATAATAATTTGCACTTCTCACAGTTAGATTTCATATTAATCAATAACACATTCTCCAGATATGGGCAGTGAAATCCACCATGGAATACTTAACCTTCCTCTCCTCCCAACATCAGTAAGTAGGTGTTCAGAGAGGTTCGTCACAATGTTATTCAGTGATGCACTCCCGTTCTCTAGGCGCAGCTCTGTTAATACTGGGCACAGGCCAGCACGGTTATTTGAAGAACAGTAAATCAGCACCTGTCTCTCAGTATCAGCTATGAATGAGCTTACACAAATGTGCACGTTTGCCAGCTGGCAAAACACAGAAAATCCCAGAGCTGCCAACCCAGCACATCTCCATCTAGAACATAAAACTAAACAGATCATTTAACTGTGCTTGAGAAATTATTATGGAAAACAAGACAAAAAGCACACAAACATTTCTGTGCCAAGGGAATCTGGCCACCTGCTTTGTCCCTGGGAAAGTGCACAATGATACTCAAACTGACACAGCTTTTCTTCCTGAAGAAAATCAAAAGCCCAAAGGACTCTGAACTACAGAAGTCACAGTACTGAACAGAAAATCCAACCAGGAAGTAATCTCTTATTGCAAGGTTCCATTTGCTCAGTATGAGACCGTCTTTCTTGTTGACAGAACTTGAAAACATTCTCTCTGTTTGTGAGGACAACAAAGACTTACCTGAGATATTCAATGTATCAGCTGCTGAGCGAGAGTTAGAACAGGCCAGTGAGAAGTATAATTCAAAATGGACAATTTTATATTATTTTACACTAACTTATTTTGACCAAGTATTCTTTCAGCATCAAGAAGTAGTTCCTTCAGGAAGACATTCTTTACAGTGAGGTGGTAAAACACTGGCACAGGTTGCCCAGGGAGGCTGTAGATGCTCCCTCCTTGGAAGTGTTCAAAGCCAGGTAAGATGAGGCCTTGAATGACCTATTCTAGCGGGAGGTGTCCCTGTCTATGGTGGGGGGTTGGAATTAGATAATCTTTGAGGTCCCTTCCAACGTAAACTGTTCTATGATTCTAAGTTTGCTTCAGTGATTTTTGTTCTGCTTTTCTACTACAGAAGCAAACTCTTCACTTTAGGAGTATGATAGTTCCATCATGCCTTCCCAAGATTTTTCTTCAGCAGAGAAGCTGGCTGACCAAACCAGAAAAACATACTGTAAGCCAAACTCTTTCCCCTGATTTTTTAATTTTATTTGCTTCACTCAGTGTAGTTTCATTATATTTGCTACTTGGTGACAGCTTGTGAGTCACTCTCTTTATTTCCTCACCTGGTATTGTAAGACAATTATAACACATCTATCTAGAGACTTCTAGCCAGAAAATAAATAAATACACATCAGGACTTATTTTGGATACAGATGTAAACAAGCCTTCCATTCTACTTTGTGTTCCAAAATCATTCTCAATTCTGCAAATGCAAGAGTGCCCTGCAAGTGAGACAGGTAATTCTGAATTTTTGTCATACTCACACACAAGTGGAGATGAAAAGAGTACTTTGCCCTGATTGTTCAATCCATAAAGAACAGTAACACTCATGAGGTTTCAGTTTCTGTATTAACGATCCATTGGCGTGACGCCTATTTATTGCTACTTCTCCACACAGCCTATGCCCTATAAAAGCACTAGCTAATTAAGTGACAAGGACTAAGATGACAGCAACTTGGCATATCAATAATCAAAAAGTCATTAACAAGATGAAGACAACTCTATGGTTTAGTGGATACCATACAAATCATCTTAGCATTAGGCAGAAGGGCTCCAAAAGGCTGATACTTCACACATGCCTGTATGACAAATCCAACTTCTAAGAGTTCTGCTCTGACTAAGAAAGCACCAGCATCCTCACAATTTACATCTCATTTCAGCTACAGAATGGTGCTTCTTCCTATTCCTAACAAGTATCAGAGTAGAAAGAGGCTGATTAGAACCACGTAATTGATATAACTCAAGAGCCCAACATAAGTTTCCAAGTTATTCCAGCCTTCTCGGACAATCTATGTAATATACAGAGTGACTATGTTTCCAAGCAAAGAACTAGCAGCATGTTTTAACACTGTAACTCCATATAAGAACCCTCAAATATCTAACTGCCTGGGGCATTAGTTTCCAAAATAGGTGGTCTTAAACTGTTGGTACCTGTAAGTTTCTCAACACCTTGCCAAGCTTAATCAAGAACATTCTGAAAAAACAGGATGGCTACAAATACCATCAATGACCCAACAGGAGAGAAAAAGGCAATTTCTGTTTGATGAGGCTGCTTCCACAGCCTTTTCAATTTTTAACATGAGCACAATTGCAACAGCTTCAAACCATTGTGCCTTATACTATGCCTTTTTTCACTACACTAAAGAGTACCTTCAAACAACTCTTTTCTCAATGAAAGGCTGTTTAAGCACTGCAATGACATTTTTGATACACTAAACACATTAAGACTGAATGTGTTCATTGACTTTTCTAGTTACTAAACCAATTTTTTGTTTATTTCTCTCCATGTGTTGACACCAAGCATTACAGTTCTCCAACCTTAGAAAAGTCAAGCACTGAAAAAGTATTTAATGCATACAACTAGATTGTTTCCTAGAAATACTTCATAGGGTAACACAAAACACCTTTTAAGCCTATCGACTAGTGCCACAAATTTCAAGGATATTGTGTGATCTCACCTCTAATACTTGACAAAGTAAGAACACCTAGATTAGTTCAGACCCTCATCAGACTGCTAATTCCAGATGCAATTAAAAATGAGCCTTTCCTAGTGCAAACCTTATGTGTTCAAAACAACAGATGAGAGAGTGATAGAACTTTGAAGCTGAAGCAGTAAGGACAAAGAAGCACAAAATAAATTTGAGTTTTCCTGTGAAATTTCATATTATCAGCTGACCTTTACTTCAGTGCAGCCTTCAAAATATTTTAAACATGAATACCAGAAGTATTTCCTCATGAGTTATGCAGAAATAGTTTTGTTGCCCTTCAAATTTCTAAATCATAGAATCAGCCAGGTTGGAAGAGACCTCCAATATCATCCAGACCAACCTATCACCCAGCCCTATCCAAGCAACTAGACCATGGCCCTAATGAACTGTTCTGTTCCTTAAGACAAAACTAAATTATAACCATTCTGAAGAGAAAAGGTATGAGGAAAGCACAAATAAATGATGAAAAGCAAATATTTCACACTTCCTTGGGAGGTTTTTACCATCCCTCTATGAAGAGCTTCTGCCCTTCCAGCTCAACAAAGTGAAGAAATTGTTCATGCACATCATCTATCACAGGAAGTCACAGTAGCCTAATCTACTGCTGGAGGTTTTTCAGTCCAGTGTGGCTTATGGTGTAACCACTCCTCTCTTGCTCAGTAATACTGATTCTCCGGACATACCCAGGAGTCAGTATCTTCCATTGCAGCAGTCTCTACTATCAACTTTCAAGAATAGGTTGAGATTTCCATGAAGACCTCTGTTGACAAGATGCTACAAGAAAATTGAACCCTCTGTCAGTAATAAATTGCTAGTAGAGTCAATGGGACAGACGAACAGAACTATTGTAGAAAGTAATCAAACTGGGAAGTTCTAGCTATGAAAAAGGTAACAACAATCACCGAATCACACAGAATTAACCAGGTTGGAAAAGATCTTCAAGATCATCGAGCCAAACTCATCACCTAACACCTTCTAATTAACTGAACCATGGCACTACACACCTCATCCAGTCTCCTTTTAAACACTTCCGGGGACAGTGACTCCACCACCTCCCCAGGCAGCCCATTCCAATACCAATCACTCTTTCTGTGAAGAGCTTCTTCCTAATGTCCAGCCTAAACCTGTCCTGGCACAGTTTGAGACTGTATCCTCTTGCTCCGTCACTGGTTCCCTGGGAGGAGAGACCAACCCCCACCTGACTACAACCTCCTTTCAGGTAGTTGCAGAGACCAAGAAGGTCTCCCCTGATGATGATGATGCCTTAGATACACCAAAGGAGGTTCTAGAATCTTCTATAATGGATAGCTAAAGGACGAGCTGAAAAAGACTGCCAAGAACAGATTATTTACATTGAAGTCTGGCTCAGCTAAAGGTACTTTAGCAGTTTTCATAACATCCCTTCCTAGCTTTACATTAATTTTAAAAGTAGGTGACAAGATTTAAGCTAACAGTATAAATGTTTATCAATAGCATATATACATGAACACATAGGCTTCTGTAAGAAATCAGACTTCATGTCACAACCCACTACAACTAAAGACTGGCTAACGACAGCTCAAGATACAGTCGTACATGTCAAAGCTGCACAAGACAAGGAAGTTTTACACTGAGCTTGCAGAGGAACTGAGTGAGGCCTCCTCTTACTCAATATTCTGTGTTTACTTCCAGTTCACTGATGAAAGTTGATACTCAGAAAAATCTGAAACTTGCAGTATTATCCTGTTCATGTAACTTCACTAAGCAGTGAACACCACTCCATATTTTAGGTCCATCTAAACAAAAATTAACATAACCAAAAGGAAAATTTCACAAGAAACAAGGACGGAAAGTTACAGAACAGGAGACTCACTCTCACCAAACATAAGGCACTACCATGCTGTGGTAACAGCAAGTGATATGCATTATCAAAGAGTACGACACAAAGCAAAAGCATAGCTTTCACATGTCATTGTTAAAACCAAAATTAGGGCATACCAACTTAGGATGTCCACTTTAAAAAGAGAAAGACGTTGGAAAGACTAAAACCTACATTGCAAGAACTAGGTCATTCCCAGAGTGAAGGTGCGATGGGAAGGAGACAGAAATTCAGACAACTTAGTAGACTGAGAGGGTCAAAGCCTAACTTCATACAACTTTTACAGGGAGGAAAGAAAAGGTACTAAAAATACACTGGCTTATCTAAAATGACACAAAGAACTGGGTGAACAGGTAGGTCCAGAGACTTCAAGTTATATAGAAGTTTACAACAGTGAGGTTACACACTGAGCACTGGAATCCCCCCGATACTGTCTTTGAGGTCTTCAGAACTGAATTTAAACAAAACAGCAACAGGGTGGGGTATATGGTGTTGTATGTGGTGTCAATATATGCTGTAGACAAAATATGAGTTGCTACTAAGATATAATGACCTCTGATTACGGGGCAATCTGTATGTAGATCCAATAACTCCTTCCAGCCTTAACTGTTTAAGAACCCTGTAATGTCTTTATCTTTAAACATATAGTTTGAGACATAATGGGAAAAGTAAAACAAGAAAACAGACAATCATGCCAATAAAAAGAGACTTTTTTTTTGTGAAGTGATTTGTCTATTACCCTAAATTTTGTGCCTGAAGTCCTACGAGTTAGTTCCTCACTCAGTTGCACAGTTCTTACTCTGCCCTGTTTATTCTAGTTAGAAAGTTCTGTCAAACGTAGGTCAGAGACCGAAAGAAGAAAGCAGCATTTCTGCACTGTGCTCCCCAAGACCAGCAAAATCACAGAGAGAGAGATGTTAATCATGCAGAATGTTTAAGTCATCAAGCACAAAAACGAAACCAAAACAAAACACCACCCCAAAATGCAAAATACCAAAAGCTCTCATGAGTCATTTCGGGAAACCCACATCAGTAGCATCTTTCAGATCTACCACAGTAAATTGGCTGTTCCAGAGATCAAGCCCACCAGCATGACAATGATAAAAAATATAAATTATACTAGACAGTGTACACAAAGAGCAACAGAACTACCAGTTTTATTCTAAATATATTGAAGGTGTCTGGTAAAAAATAATTTTACATGTTCTTCACACTACCCTTAAGCACAACTACATATCAGCCCTGTTTCTCCTTTCACATTAGACAGCTGGATGCTGCTTATCTTTAAGGCACCTTGAAGACATTAAATAAATATGAGAAACAGGATTCTATCCTCCACCACAAGGTTTGTATTTAGACAGGTGCACTTGCTCTGGCCAGCCAGCACTTTAGAAACTTGGAGCACATAACTAATAGATGAATTAAGGACCAACATTCCAGGATATTCAAATAGGAAGCCTCACAGCATGAGCATATACGGCACTAGTTTTATGGGGATACCAACTTATGTTCATCCACCACCCCTCTCGTTAAATCAGTCAAAAGTAGGCTGCCCTCTCGCTGTATTCAGACTTGGCCTTGCATCTCGATAGTGCCAGTTCCATAGGCTATGTAGTTCATAAATCCCAGAATAGCTCTGACATTTTCAGCATTCGTTTCTCAAGGTTATCCATTTTGTATAAGCACTAAGATACATTGTATTTTGTTTTCCATGACTTCGATGTATCTTTCAAGACATCTTCATAAATAAGCCAGACAAATGTAATCTAAAAGAACTACTATAAAGCAGCAATGTTTTTAAAACCATAATCAAAAGAGCATCTAGAGGTTCACAGGTAAACTGGTAAGATTATCAAGGAGAACTCTGAAGCAATCTTCCTGAAGTCAAAATGGAGAATGAAACAAAGACAGGTTTAGAATTCAAAGTGATCTTGAAAAATTAAAGTGTGATTGAAGGGCAGAAACAAAAAATAATCTGCTGCAAAAACGAGACAAAGTCTCTGCAGAAAGAATCTCAAGTTCTAGGAGACCATAAACTGAGTGCTTAGCACATGGTGCTGTCAGTAAGCATGCTAAGATGGGAAGGCCAGCTTCCATCTCAAAATTTTTCTTTGGAGGCATTATGTTTAGCTGCAGAGTATTTCAGCTCTCAAAAGCAGTTTACCAGTTAATTTTGCAACAGGTCTTAAACATCTTACGTGTTCATATGCTTGTCTTTGTTCATCCACTATTAAGTATTTAATTAACTGATTTTATTTTGCTTTGAGGTATTATATATCTTTCTCACTGCTCACATGAATAACCTTTCTAGGTGTATGATTAAAATATAAACTATACTGACATACTGCTTACAGTATTTCATAAGATAGTTTTTTTTTCCTCTAATGACTGATTTCATATTGTGTATCTCTTGACTCCTACAAGGTTAAAAACACAGTTCAAGGTGGTCAAGACTGGCCTTCTTGACTTGAGGTCTGTCTTCAAATCTGATCTCTGCCTGTCCCAAAGATAATCTTTGGAAGGCTGTTTTAGCAGTTTTGCTGCAGCATGTTCCCTGACAAATAGAAATTATGTTTCTCTTTATTACATGTATGTCAACTCTCCAGCTACTAGGGTGGGGGCAGCTTCCAAAGAAAGTGCTTTCCTACTCCTGACTTAATTTTTGGTAGTGCTGCTAGTTAGATGGACAGGAGCATTTAAAACAGCAGAAAAACTGTCTGCAATTGAAGAACTATTTTAACATCCAGAACTGTCCAAGACAAAATAATGAATTCTCTGAATGTCAAAAGACTTCACATTCTGCAACAGTCAAAACTCTCAAACTCCCCAGTGACCACACCTGTAAAGCACAGCTTTCCCAACATGCAAGCATACAGGAGACTGACTTTGCACAGCTGGATCAGTGATCCTTATTTTTATGTATACATGAATAATAAAGTGCAGAAAGTTAATTTTCAACATTAATCCAAAGTGTCCAAGTAATTACAATCTCTCTCAAAATTTTGGCTACAGAACTCAGAGCCAACAAGAACATCTGAAAAAAATTCACAGCAACTTGGATACTTAGTCCTGGCTTTGCACCTGAAGGTTTATTTTTACAGAAAATGTTCCTGATTTCGGTCTCAGTGCTGTTCCAAAATATATTTTATAATTAATAGTATCTATTTCCTAATACAGTATTTTGTTTCACTATGATGCTTTTCTCCCTCACAAGTTGTTATAGTCCTATCAAACCTTACTCATTGTCCTAGTTAGGAATTTAAAGGTTTGGAATCATGGCTGGACATTGTGCATTTATATAAATGCTTAGCTCAATTTTAAGAGCAATCCTCAGTGTGCTGCCTTTGCCATTCAAAATTACAAAATTGGATGATTTAAACTCGATTGGTAACAATTTGACAAAGTTCAGTTTACCTAAAAGTTTCTGTAGCACTTAGTATGCAGGTGAAGGTGAATTTGAAGTGTTATAATCAAATTGGTCGTTTAATACATTATGATGAAGTTTAATTTATGAGTAAAGATGCACTAGAAATGCTAAAAGATCATTCATAGCACATAAAACCATTGATACATATATAAGCTGTAATGTGCTCCTCTTCTCAAATTACAAGAGGGCAGCTTCTAGTCACTGTGATAGACTACACTTTAAAAAGTGTTTCCACAGAAAAGGACTGGGGAGAAGAAACTGCTGAACACAGTTATCAGTTACAAAGCAAAACTAAAATCCCAAAATCCCAAAACAGTTCAAGCACCCTTTGCTGAATTGCTTGACTGAACCCACTGTGTGATACTCACAATACAACAGATATAACTCATAAAGCTCTGGTGACAGGTGTTTTGAGACATCTTTGGTAATTTAAAGGGAGGGCTTCACTGCTCCTGTAAAGTTACTTATGCAATAAGCAGAGAAAAATCCAGGGCAATTCTGGAGTTCAATCATTTAGCTGGATGCCTGCAGATCAGAAGCCTGCAGATCAGACTGAACTTTAACTGTGTCAAACCATGAGGCTCTCCTTCCTGGAAGCACATCAAGGTTCTTGCATGAAATCTGATCATCAGCACAGCAGGATTAATGACAGAGGTGGTCAAGCTGATAAACTAGCAGAACAGAAACCTGCTTAAATGAGCATGGAACTGCATCTCAGATAAGGTCGTAAGGCATTCTCACCGCTTTGTGCCAAAACTGAAGCAAGACCTTGCTTGAAACTGATGTGAAAGAAAAGGCTTTATCACTCATTGTCTCCCTGCAGGAGGTCTGTGGTTGTTTCTGGGAAAACAGACACTAGATACTCAAGAATACAACCATGCTGTCTTAGAATAATGCCACCTATTGCAGGCTGGCACCATGTGACGTCTGGTTAAACTTAAAGCAGAATGGCAGGGGAAGGTTTTTCAAGAGTTAGCAGACTTATCTATGTACTGAAAGGATTTCTCTCAAACAGCTCCGTGTGTCACTACCTGACTAAACCAAGTGATATTCTAAAGTAAGATAATCTTAAACCAATTACTATGAATGCTGGAAATTTACCTTTGCTTTTAAGGAAATAAAAGTAGGCAAGGAGGGGGAAACAGTGGCTCATGATCACTAATACAGTATCCTTCTGCTGGACATGTAAGCACCTTGCCTCAGGGCGCTCACCCCCAATATTCCTCACTAACACACAGTAAAACATTACAGTTATCCTCCCAGTAACTCTGTTCACAAAGTGTGTAGCTATTCAACTAGAAAACTGTTTTTAAGTCAGTAACATCATAGGATAAATCCACAACCTAAGCACTGGAAAATGCAGGCATTCAAGATGGCATAACCCTGAATTTACAGAACAGGAAAAAGACAGAAAGTCTAATCGGCAACACTGAGATAAACATAAGACACAATTACTCCAAAACCTGAATTCTGTAATTCACACAAATCAAGGTCTGTTAATCTCCAGTTATTTAGAGATAATACAAGTGTATTGCTGCCCTTAGGCACTTCAAAGCACCTTGTCAGAAAGGCTCTAAAGATGAGGTCTTGTGAAACATAGAACTTGAAAAATCAGCACGTTTCACATTAAGAAATGTCTGGATACAAAGACAGTAGCTACAAAACGTGCTACAGAGGTTTCCCAAACAGTTAAATAAGAATCAAAAAATTCAAACAAGCCAAAACAAAACCTTGTTTTCAGTTGGTATACAGGCTGGCTTTATAGAGAGCCAAGTAATCCTACACACTCCAACTTAAAATTCTTCATGTCTATCCCTTTCAAGGAACTAAAAATCTGTGTTAGTGGAAACCAAATTTTATTCTTTAGCTAAACAGAAAAACTTCTGTGGAGTGACTTGTCTTCACACAAAAGAAGAGAGGTATATGCAGAGATCTGAATGCCTTTGGGTACTAAAGCAGTTTCCATTTTCTAACTCACATATCTATTCACAGCAATAAAGCTGGATAAAAGGGGGTTTGGTTTAATTTCTTTACAGAAGACCACATGAAGTGGAATGGAATGGACACAATATATTGCGAGATAAAGTTTTCTGGCATTTCACTGAAATGGAAATAATTTGGAGGATGACTTTGTTTCAAGTCAAGAACTAGGACAAGGAAACAAATTGTTATCGCAATGCCTGAAAGCCTAGAAGCCAACTCAATGTCCTATTCCTCTATGATAAGCCTTGCCAGAACAGTCAGAACAGCAGAAATACCATCAGCACTACAAAACTGAGGATGCCTGTATGGCTTCACAGATTGTTTAACAAAGATTCTACCCGCTTCCCAGATTCATAGCAGCAAGTTGCTGATGACTTCAGATTCTCTCATTCATACTATTCAGTTCTAAGTAATCTCTGATTATTTGAGTTCGAGGCACAGCATGAAAGCAGCAAAGGAAACAGAAGAACAGCTAGTTGTAACTTCAGTGCAATAAATATTGTGGTTTCAAATCCAGTAATCATGTGTAGATTTCTTAATATACACATCTAGTGCTGGCAGGCAAAGACTACCAAATGTATGAGTACATTCCAACAAAACTAAGAAACCAGATAAATTGAAGACATTCACAGTTCAGAGAACCAATAGCCACTGGTGTTTAATGTACTGCATGAATACAAAAATACATGGCAGTGACCAAAGGATAAAACTGATTATTTTTTGCTTTTTGTCTCCAAATAAATTACAACTTATAAAAAGCTGCTGGAAGAGTGTCAGAGGAAATACCTGACACCTGCAAGTTCTTTATCAGTCAGTCATCCTTATTAAAGCAACTATGAGAGCAAACAGTTGACTTCAGTGAGAAATAGTTCTGCCGATACTCTCGGACATTCTCAGCAGCAAACATGAAGCACCCAACACAAAGAGAAAAGAACCAAATACGCACCTTGAACACCTCAGAGAAGAAACCGGAGCCAATTTTCTCACATGTGAAGTCATCGAGACGAGTAAGTCTGGAAAAGGCACTTATGAGGGCTCTGTATGAAGAGGTACAAACTCTTCCAATCTGGGATACAGTCCCTTCTCCTCCAGTGCCACCGTCAAAGTCCTCAGCGCGCTCCAAGCGTGGTGGAAATCCTGCTATTGAATTCCGCTTACTTCGGTCCATTTTGAAAACAAGGTTTTACTGTGCTAAGGGAGGTCTTCTCACATCTTAGGTAATTTGCCGTCTTCACTACTCTCGTTGGATCCTAAAATACAAGAAATTGAGATTACAGTATTGTAATCATATCTAATACATTTGACAGGACACCAACACAGCTTACAACACTTCAAGGGAGAAAAAAAAACAACAAAAAAAACAGAGAAAGAAGATATCCAAGTAGGGGCACAAGAAAAAAAGAAAGGAAAAAGTACAACCATAAAACACCACAACCAACCACATAACATTGTCAGTAAAGACAGACAATCTACTGAACTCTTCCCTTTGATTCACAGAAATATCCTGTGCTTTGGCTACTAAGAGATTGATAGGTTTGGAACTCAATCTTTTACTGGTAAAAAAAATTTTCATTCCCTCCCACTCCTTTTTTTCTTAAGTTCTGGTTGCTACAGGGCGCACTTAAGGCAAAACAAAACCCACAAAACATAGCCCTCTATACTGCTTCAGTTGTAGCTGGTGACCAGCATACCACTATTGCAAGAACCCATTTCACGTCAGAAACTGAACAAAGCATTCATAAATGTAAAAAACAGATCAACTTTTAGTTGACATAAGAAAAATTATCACCTGTCAATAACAATAACAGGAATACCAAACTCTTGGTTTCTAAAGTTTCTACCTACAAGTGTTCCAAGACCAATTCTTAACACAAGTTCATATCCACTAGAGATCTAGCCTCCGAATTTATAAAATATCAACAATCCTGCTACAAAGCCAAGGTATTATTGCAAGAAACCATCAGAAAAGTTCTATCCACAAACACAGCTTGTAAAGCTATATTAATTTCAGTTCAACTGAAAGCATAGGAAACAAGCTACAATTGACAAACAGGAGAAAAGGTATCACAGTATCACAGTATCACCAAGGTTGGAAGAGACCTCACAGATCATCAAGTCCAACCCTTCACCACAGTGCCCAAGGCTAGACCATGGCACCAAGTGCCACATCCAACCTTGCCTTGAACTGCCCCAGGGACGACGACTCCACCACCTCCCCAGAAGGGGGAAGGAAAGAAAAGGTGAGAAAATTAACAGTAAGGGATTTTTTTTCTTTTTAAGAGGATGATGAAGTAATCAGGATGACTCTGGAGCCCATCAAATTCAGCTTCGACCGGCAGTCTTGACAGGTGGCCTACTTTTTTTTTCCCCTCCCCTTTAAACCCTACACTCAGGAGGTTATTCATCTTTTCCACACTTAGCTGCTCATTTACAGCAATTTGCTGAGCCCTTACAAAACCTGAACAAAGTGAGCAGGATAGATTATTTTTTTCCCTGAAGGTGGCTGAAAAACTCAGAGGAGAAGAAAGAAACATTTTTTTTTTAATGGTGAACAAAATAATGACAGTGAGCAGGCCAGGCAACTATACTTCTATTTGCACAGACACAGAGAACCTGAACAATATATTACGTTTCAAAAGCATCTCAAAAACAGGTCTACCAGCTGTCCCCTTAATATACAGCAGTGCTGATACATTTGTGTTCTTTATGCAGTGTATCTTCCAGAGATGCTCTGTGCCAACACATCAGTAAAACATAGTTCTTCCCTGCCTTCAAAAGTGAGCTCTGTGGAACTGTGTGGAATTAATTTGAGGTTTCCCTCTCAAAAAAAAAAAAGGCAAACCAACCCACCATGTTTTTCAAGGATGTTTATTTCAAACATCTTAACACTCACCCCTATAATTGAAAGTCGGTGGATATAAGAGAGTTTTAGCAGGGCCTTATTAAGAAAATCTGTATCAAATTCCATATTGTGGTATTCCTACAGAATTATATGCAGACTCCCACACACATGAGTTTCCTGCACTTCTCAGAGGACAGCACTACATAGTCCAATGTTACGGGTGGCCAACCGCCACACAGAAGATCAGGATCCAATTTCTGACCTCATATTCTTGCCCCATGAGCCTTGAGGGTCTGGAAATGATACAGAAGCACTATGGGAACAGTGTGGCCAGTAGGACAAAGGAGGTTATTCTTCCCCTGTACTCAGCACTAGTCAGGACACACCTTGAGTACTGTGTCCAGTTCTGGGCTCCTCAATTCAAGAGAGATGTTGAGGTGCTGCAATGTGTCCAGAGAAGGGCAACAAAGCTGGTGAGGGGCCTGGAACATAAACCCTATAAGGAGAGGCTGAGGAAGCTGGGGGTGTGCAGCCTGGAGAAGAGGAGGCTCAGGGGGGACCTCATTGCTGTCTACAACTACCTGAAGGGACACTGTAGCCAGGTGGGGGGTGGCCTCTTCTCCCAGGCAACCAGCAATAGAACAAGGGGACACAGTCTCAAGTTGTACCGGGGTAGGTATAGGCTGGATGTTAGGAGGAAGTTCTTCACAGAGAGAGTGATTGGCATTGGAATGGGCTGCCCAGGGAGGTGGTGGAGGCTTTGTCCCTGGAGGTGTTCAAGAAAAGACTGGATGAGGCACTTAGTGCCATGGTCTAGTTGACTGGATAGGTCTGGGTGATAGGTTGGACTGGATGATCTTGGAGGTCTCTGCCAACCTGCTTGATTCTGTATTTCCTCAGCTGAGAAAAATAGCCCAGAGAACCTTCTTAGCTACACAGAAGATGCCCAGCAATTTTCAAAGCACGTTTAAATAATTCCTTTTGATCTAAAAGGAACAAACCATCATTTGGCTACTTTACAAGGAGGTTAAGAACGAACTGTTTATGGAAGAAGGATAGACAGGAACCTGTAGTGTTAACAATTCACTTTTTGGAACAGGAGATGCAATTATCTTTGGAGATTGAACAGAAGACCTGCTGTAATTAAAAAAAAAACCCAACATTTTTTTAGAACTTATTTGCGTCACAGTAGTACCTACACGCACCAGACACTTTCCAAGGAAGGGAGCAAGCATTTGCTCCACAAGTGCATAGTCTGACACTCCAGTATCACAGTAATACCACATGAAGTGGACCCTGGAGGTTGTTAGACTTCCCTGCTAAATCTATTGAAACAACACATCCACACTGCAGCCCAGGAAACTAAAGCAACTTGTAAATCAGGACTGTAAGTTTAGGTTCTCAGGCAAAGCAAAACACATAAAAACAAAACAGGGAAGATTGCCGTTGTCTTAACCAAGTGAAGATACTAAGTTAGGTAAGCAATATTAAACAGGAGGAAAAGCCTAACTCTGTCTTAACTATGCAGATACAGTAACACATGATCAGCTCTCAGCGTAGTCTCTCAGTATATTTAACAACAACAAAAAATCTCCCTCACACATCCATGTCCTTTTGATTGAAATCACATGGTGAACTTTGCAAAACTCTATACAAATCCCACTATGAAAGAAGAGACTCAAAGTACTTCACACAACATAAACCCCAAAAGGTTTTGCCATCTGGGCTCCCAAGTAACCCATTCCTTCATGTTTGCCTTTTTTCCAGACAGCTACATGAAATTCTTGGAAATTATTAGGATAGAGCTCCATTTGTCTAGTATTCTGACTAGGATTGCGCACATAGAATTAGAGAAAAATTTCAAGTGGGCACAATTCCAAGTGGGCCTCCTGTCATTTTGGCCAATTACACTAACGATCACATTCTCAATGAAATCAACCAAGGTTTAATTGACTGTCAAGTCAGTCTGAGGTAGTTTAATTTACTACCTTGTATGGTTAATTAAAGCGCACTGAACAGAATCCAAGACTACCCTGCAAATCCTGCAACCAACTCAAAGACTGTTGGGTGGGTTTTCTGATATTAAAAATCAGCTTAAAAACTGTTAACGTGCTCAACAGCCAGTTCACAGAAGACAGACAATAAACACTCTAGAAGCCATTTCCCAATAATTTCTCAGCTTTCAGACCAAATTTTCTGACATCTTATGCAGGAAAGCACACTCCACTCTGCAAACACAAAAACAATTTAGAAACACGCTTCTCAAAATGCATACCTGCTCTACTCACCCATTTAATACATTACTGAAAAGCATAATTTTAGAATGTTTCATGCCCTGGCACATTTTAACTTCTTGATTTAAAGGGGAAAAAAAAAAGGAAAAGAGAAAACCCACACAAAACCAAAACCACAACCTTGAAGAACAAAAAAAAAGGCAAACCATAACATGTTAAAACTATATTAAAAACAGTGTCTCCACTGCATGAATGCACTGATTTTTTTAATTACAGAAATTACTATAAATACCAGCACTATCATCATTTCTTTGGTTAATTAGAGGTTTGGCTTTCAAATCAAATGCCTAAGCCTGAAATTTAAAGATCGAAACACCACAATAACACATCAAGTTATACCCCACATATTGAAGTAATACTAACAGGTGACACATATTAGCCAGTACTTAACATTTTGTACTTCACAGACATAAAAAATGGGTAAGGCTTCTCAGTTTTAGCAGCATCCTCTTCATGTTTCAGGGTATAAAACAAGATCCTTTAAAAAAAAAAAAAAAACATTTTGATTCATTACTGAGACATTTTATGTCCCTGGTATCTTTATAAGTATGTGCATATTTGCACTCAAATGCCAAACTCACAATTTCCTAAAAGACGGCCTTAACAACAAGAACCATTTTTAGATACAGAAGACTGTCGCTAGGCATTCAGCTTGGAAAGCAATAAATCTAGTGGATGCTGTTATTAATTTGTAAAGGTTTTCTGAAGAACAAGATGCCAAAGCTTTGACATAAGTCATTTGCCAGGAGTTAACTATTTAAACTCAGAGTCTGATGTTGCTTTAAAACCCAACACTACAAAAACATGAAGAAATTACACTGGCAAGTGTCTCTCAACAAAACAACAACTTAAGACGGTTGGGGGATGGAATTCACTGTAGCAACATGCAAATTTCAGAAAAGCTTTGAAAGAATGTAAAGAACAAAATCTTCCAAAGACTGAATTGACTTTGAGGGCATTAGCTTGGAGGGGAAAAAAAAAGGAAAACACAAAAAGCCCACATTTGAGACTAAAACACAAATATATCAGACTAATCAGCCACGGAGAACCAGGCAATTTTGTTCTCAACTGCTGCTATCTTGGTTTGTTCATGGCTTAGCTTCTTGTCTTTGTGAGAAAGATAGTATCAAACATTTACAGACAAGGTAAATAAAAGCATCAGAGCTTACACTGTGTTTGGCCCAGCTCACCCCGAATAAAGTATTTTTTTCTACTTTTACAGGATAAATCTTAAGGTCCAGTTTATAGTCTTGGTTATGACACTGCAATCAAACATGAAAATCTCAACATTTCCTATTTTCATTTAGATAATGTTTTGCTTTAATTTCATCTCCCTTGCAGGGGGCAATTCCTAGCTCTAGCCAGTACTGTCGTAACATAAACTTCCCACAACTAGAACTGACATTCCTCAGAAGAGACTTGCTTTAGCCCTACTACACTGCTCCAGAAACTTCAAGTCCACTACACTGCATAGTGGTTTTATAATGCAAACAGATCTCCATAAAGAGACTAAGCTGAAACAAACAGTTCATTTATTTTGTGACTATGGCCAAGTTTGAAAACAGTAAGAGAGTCTAGCTGTTAACTTGCTGCAGAGTTCAGGATTCAGAGACAAGGCTGTAGGCTTAAAAAATATTTACAACAAGCATAGGCATAATCTGACACACATTTAGAAGGCAAATATAACTAAGGTAGGAATATTAAAAACCCACAAATAAACAGAAAACTACTTGATCCTTATGCCCATAATATAATTGCCAACAGTTTCTAGGGTCCAAGTATAATATTAAACATCTATAGAAGGACCTAGCCCAGGCTGGCTTTAGTCACTCCAGTCCACAATGCAGACAGACTCTAGCCTAGTGATAGAGCACATTTAGAGTTAAATAATGGCTCCAGTAGATCATCTACAATACACAGCTGCTGCTTCAGATGGATAATTTTAATATCTTATGTTTGCCTAACAAAACAGAGCTCAGTAAAGACACTGAGAAACAGCTCATGCCTTCCAGGTCTCAGCAGGCTGCCATTTGCCTAGCTCTTGAGAAAACAGGGATCAAAGCCTTCCAATACCAACAGGTATTGTAACAACTCAATAACCAAGAAATTTCCCCCTCAGCCTCTGCCAGGTTTATGGGGGAGGTTCACAGGAAACAGGGAGCAATTTTCTGTTGTTCTGATGCACCCAGTGAGTCAATCTAACACAGTAAAGGCAAGAAAAGAAGAGGAGAATGCTTGAAAGAGCGAGGAAAATAAAGTAAGCAGGCTGAGTTTCATACCTGAATAACCTCTCCTGTACACCACCTTACATTTATACATCCTCGCACAAGGCAGTCGGTACTTCTACCGGAAAATACAAATACTTAAAACACATTCTGTAATCTACCTTTAAAATACAGCTGAAACACCAGTCCATGCTGATGGTTTCACATCACAGTGAAACACTCAGTACCATATTTACTTCAAGTAATGGCTGCACAAAGGGAACAGTGACAACATAATCTTGACTAACTTATCTGCCAATCTTTGAAGCGATAAAAGAGCTTCCCAAATTCGTTGCTATTAAGGTATTGGAGAGATTGGAGCCTGCTAGTATTTACATGTCACTTTGAAGCACCCTGGTACCTAAGAGAAACACTAACTCAGTTTTTGAGCTACAGACCTGGAGTGCACAAAGTCAGCCTTCAAAAGCAAAATTAACTCCTCTCCTCGTTGCAAGAGCTATTACAGATCTACAGCACAACCAATCAGGCAATCAATCAAAAAGTGTCTTAGCCACTACCAGAAACATGTTCGACTTAAGAAAAAGTGATGGGACAATATGAAGAGAAGCTGATTAAGTCAGAAAGGACACTTGGCAACAGACAACAGATCGAGGCAGTGTGATACAGCTGATTACTATTAATGATAAATGCACAACTTCAAATAAACCTATTAGGGAACTAGTAAGCAGGGAAAGGGATTTTTTTAAACAAATCATTTATGAATGTTACCCTTTCTTGATATTGCCTAGAAGAGCACTTTTTTTTTAATGCCAGATTGCAAGGTACCATTCTGCAAGGATGCAATAAAAAGCTTTGCCATTGTGCAAATGCATGGGTCTTGACTACAGGAATAATACAGAAAGACAATCTATGATACAAGTGAACCACAAGCTTTATTCTTTTCTGCAGCAGACACAGAAGCAACAGTCCTTTAACCCTACCTTTCTTTCATGAATTTGTGAAATAATTTGCATGAAAAACTACAACAGCAAAAGCAAATGTACAGAACCGGAGAGTATACCTAGGTTACAAGAGGCCTATACCACCAGAACACCTCATTTGGACCAACTTTCTCTTTCCATAGTTATAAAAAAAAATAAGCACTGAAGTAAGGTTTGCCTCATCCCTGTCTTCTGCTCCAGTCACACTGCCAGCTGTTCATCCTAATCAAACAGCACAAAAAGAACACAGGAGAGTACACACTTCCCATCACGTACAGGGATCACACCCCTCTGCCTTCAGTTCAAGCTGCCCGTGTTCTACATGAAGACAAACCAAACTGGACAATGGAATTACACAGCCTTGTCTACAGCTCCACAGTACACTTCTGCAAGAGTCAGAAATGACATTTTTATTAGCCTATCAGGATATGGTATGCAACAATAATTTCCAAAGATGATGACTAAATGGAAAGGTTTATGGCTAATCAACTGAGCATATATGAGTATCTCATATAAAAAATCTTATCTTAGGTCGTAAATTCCACTGCCTAATTAAGTCCATAGAACTGTAAGTCTGTTGATTTTGCAGACAATATGCTAGAACTCTGATCTCTACTAAAAATAGTAATAATTTCAAGTGAAGCATAGAGATTCTCCTAAATTAGTCTAAATATTAGCTATAAGGCTTTTTTTCTAGGGAGACAAACAAACTTCAATAAAATTCAATTCAACGCTCTTGAAATTTTAGCTTCGACTATCAAGGTATACCCAACAGAATACCCAAGTGGAAAAATCCCCTGCACTTAAGGAGAATACAGTTCCCACGACACTCAAAGGAAAGGAACATTAACAGTGATCACTTGCATTTATACAGCACCTTTCATCTGACGGCCATAAAGCAAGTATGTGCACATACACCTCAACAGTCAAGCCTATCATTAAAGGCCTGATTCATGCGTTCTTACAGGGTAACACCTGAAATAGCAAAACCTGAGTCAGGTTTTAACACCTCTTGGTAAAGTGACCATCTACAAGGCAATCCTGGCGAGGCTGGGCAAAAATCCTAGCCGTGTCGAGGCAGACCCTGGTCCCCGGGTCAGGGCACAGGTTTGCGCAGCCGGCTTTCCCCGCAGCGCTCGGGCGTTCTACAGCGTCCGCTCCCCCTCACGCCTCGCCGCCGGCGCGAACGCAGACCCTTCACGCACCTGCTCAGCACGCAGCACTCACCGCGCCGCACCGCCGGGGAGAGGCGGCGGAATCCCGCCGGCTGCCCGTTCCCCGAATCGGCTCCTCTCCTCCCTCATCCCCTCCAGTGGGTGCCCCCCACCCTCAAGGGCCATCCCTTCGCCGGTTACCCCGCAGAAACGCAAGCCCAACCCCGCTCTCTGCTCGCACCCTCATACGCAGCGCGCCGGCCGTTACCTGAGCGGCGGCGCCAGCAGGGCCTGCGGCCGGCGCGGGCTCTCATGGCCGCATACCCCGCTCGCAGCCAGCCCACCGGCTCCTCAGTAACCCGGCGAGGGTCTGCCTCGTCGCTGCAGCAAGCGAGGGGGCCCCATGTGAGGAGAGAGCCCAGCTGCAGGACCCGGGGCCGTGATCGCCACAACTCCTCCTCCTCCCCCGCTGCCACCTCCTCCTCACGCGTCTGCCCTCCCTCCGGTAAGCGTCGCTGCCGAGCCGCCCACAGCGCCGGGGCGGCACCTACCAGAAGCCGCCCCTCCTGAACAGCTAATCGGCGGCTGGCACAGCTGGATGGACGGTGGCACTCGGCCAATGGAAAAGGGAGAGACAGGCGGAAGGACTATCCGGCAGTATGCGTGAGTTGCCCTTTCTAATTGGTTATAAGCCATTTGAGAGACAGGCAGCTTGACTAACCAGGCGAGGGACAACAACTCCCGAGAGAAGAGGAGCAGCCAATGGGAGGAAAGAAAGAGCGGCGTTGCTAGGGCCGCCTCTCCTTCACTGGCCAGCTGCTGCGGGCGAATGTGTGAGTTAGCCAGTAGGAGTGCGGTGCGCGTGGTGACGGACGGGCGGAACAGCCAATCCTCGGCTGCTTATAGGCAGCGGTGGGCGTAAATCTGTCAGCGGGACGAACGCTCCAGCTAGCGCCGAGGACATCGGGCCCGGGCCTGCGGGTCCCAGAAGGCCGTGCGCGGGTGCCATGGCAACGGCGGCAGGGGCACTGGGGCGGGGGGGAGTCGGAGGCGAAAGAGCCGCAGTGGTTTGAATCGGGGGGCGGCTGTCTGACGGTGACTGCCTCTCCGGCCTCGGGCCTCGGTAACCCTCGTCCTCTTCGGGAGGGCCTGCGTGGCGGCCTGCAGGGCCTCATCGCGGACCTCGGGTCGGCGCCGCCTCGGGCATCCGTGCTGCGGGTCCGGCCAGCTCTTCGCCCTACAACCCTATCGGCACCACAGCTACTTCTGGCACCAGCCCTCGCTCCTCCGCCCCTACAGCCGTTTACAGACATCTGGAGCAACACCCGGCTGTGAAGTGACCTTAATTGGGCTCCGTGGCGGCATCCCTGCTGGTATTACCTTTCATTACCTCCCCTCCTACTAAGTTTCCCACAAGATTCATCGCTTGTTCTGGTCCCTGCCTCCCTCTAGGTCTTGCAACTTCAGCATTTTACTGGAACTCTTCTCTTTTTCCAGCTGCCCACACTCCAGACGTGGTGTCAGTCTCCTCAGAGCTGCACACCGCACAAAACGACCTGCTCTGCCCCTCGAGTCCCTGCCTGTAGCCTGCTTAATACATCTCATATTCTGAGGTTTTGGCTGCCAAGCTGTAATAAATCTGTGATTTTTCGCATACAGACTGTCATTTCTCAAATTACAACTTATCCACATAGAGGCAGCCTGTAACAGGTATAGAAAAAGATACCTTTCTTCCTGCTAAGACACACTGCCAAACTTTCAGTATCCTTTCCAAAGCACGATAGGACAAGAACATCCCTCATTAAATGGTTTTGGGGGGTGTGGGGGTGGCGGTTTTGTTTTACATTGGCAAGGGACAGATTTTTACCCTGACTTCATCTTTGGCAAAGGCTGAGCTATTTTTACTGGAGCTTCTCAAGAAACAAAGTTCATTTGCTGTAGACTCTTGAATAGAATAGCCAAATCCGAATCAGTTAAAACTGGCAGAGTTGTAACTAAAAAGCATCTCAGACAAGAACACATTGCCCAGCCTTGCCATACCATTATGTAGAATGTTTTCCAATCCTTTGTCAATAAGTTTACATCTAATCTTCTCAGCTCAACCCAAAAGGTGCTTGAAGAAGTTGCATGTTAGAAACGTTAGCACCACCTCTACAAACAATACTGTATAGAGATTTAGCCTTACAGCTGGATTAAAATACCTACTTTTCAATTTATTTATTTCATTTACTATCAGAATTTTACCCAAACCTAGAATGAAACTTTCTCTGTATAAAAAGTGTAACCATTTCTGCACAGGTAACAGATTAAAAAAGACTTTATGTGGGTTAAAAAATGTCCTATTGTCTTCATTTTCCATCTGGATTTCCTTCATGGGGAATTTTCCCACACTCTTAAATGTCAAATATCAACCACATGCAAACATCTATTCTAATGACAGCTCAAACACAAGGTGCAGCAAAGCTTTTGTAATTAAGCCATTAAACAATTATTATCATATCCATCATATTTTAATCAGTGTCAAGACAGATGAGACTGCTCAGATCCATCAGTGTCTTGTGTTCAAGCAGAATGGAGATCCTGAGTGGAGCTTTTTAGCAAGACTAAACTTTAGAATGTTACAAGTTGCAGTACTTTAAATTCTTCTGGGATTGATGTAAGCAAATTGAAAAGCCCACTCTGAAACAACTCTCCACCTCAGTGGTCATTAGCTATATTAGAGTGCAGCCATCTCGTTCAAGAAATCCCAGTGCCCCCCCACCGCTTCACAGCGCAATTCTCTCGGGATCCTTCGTCTCCGCCGCTTTGGACGTTATTAGTTAGCTTCAAGATGACATCTGGTGGTAGGTTGTTGTTACTTCTCTTTTTCGGAGCCAATCTCAGCACCAAAGAAAATTAATTTCCCCCCCCCCAATTTCTCGGCACATCTTTCACCTCTTTTCTGCTTCCCAAACAAGATCCACATTGTCTCCGCTTTTGGCCTGCAAGCGCCTTACTGATAATATACAGGAATGAGCGTTCATCCCATGGGCTGCTGCACAGCACCATTATTAAAACACATCGGTGTGACTCAGTTTAAATCTCAGTTGGAAACGTTTGTGCTGCATTTCAGGATAACATTGCACGAGGTCCTGAGATGCATGTCATTAATGATTCCTGTTTTGAGAGGGAAATAAGATAATCGTATGACTCTTCCTGAAGCTTTATCTCCAAGGAAAAGCCTATATAATCTAATTGGAAAAAGGTGTGTTTTGCTGGTGACCGTGTGTGTGTGTCTGTGTGTGCATGCATCAACAGCAGAATCCTTTAGAAACTCCACTGTCCCTCCTTGCAGCTGCCAGAAGCACCCTAGCAAAGCCATGGCCATAAAATCTACAGAAGACAAGTGACTTTTGTGGTCTTTCTCTGTTTTCCAGAGATAGGAAAATGGACATTGCATTAGAAGACTCATCAAAGAGACTCATCAAAGGCAAAGTCTTGCAGATGTCACAGTGAATTTAGTTCTAACGATCTCTCTCTTGCTTCCCAGAAGGGTAATGTAGCCTGTGTGGCCAGCAGGAGCAGGGAGGTCATTCTGCCCCTGTACCCTGCACTGGTTAGACCACACCTTGAGTACTGTGTCCACTTCTGGGCCCCTCAATTTAAGAAGGACATTGAGATGCTTGAACGTGTCCAAAGAAGGGCAATGAGGCTGGTGAGAGGCCTCGAGCACAAGCCCTACGAGGAGAGGCTGAGGGAGCTGGGATTGTTTAGCCTGGAGAAGAGGAGGCTCAGGGGAGACCTTATTGCTGTCTACAACTACCTGAGGGGAGGTTCTAGCCAGGAGGAGGTTGCTCTCTTCTCTCAGGTGGCCAGCACCAGAACGAGAGGACACAGCCTCAGGCTGTGCCAGGGGAGATTTAGGCTTGAGGTGAGGAGAAAGTTCTTCACTGAGAGAGTCATTGGACACTGGAATGGGCTGCCCAGGGAGGTGGTGGAGTCGCCGTCCCTGGAGCTGTCCAAAGCAGGATTGGACGTGGCACTTGGTGCCATGGTCTAGCCTTGAGCTCTGTGGTAAAGGGTTGGACTTGATGATCTGTGAGGTCTCTTCCAACCCTGATGATGCTGTGATACTGTGATACTGTGAATACCGCAGGAAGCTGTGCTTATGGCAGATATTTCCCACTCCCCCACTTGCCCCCAGACTGGCTGCCTCATGCAATATTCAGCCACTCCAAAACCAGCGCTGTGGCTTGCAGTTTACTCTTGTGCTCTCAGGCCAGCTCTCCTCCCCAGACAGATCACTTTGGCCTTTTGAATTTAACCGGTTTGGCAAAAGAGCAGCCACGGGTTAACTCACAGGGTGGCAATAAAAATAGACATGAGAGAAGTGGGGTGAGGGCAGGCAGGAGGGGGAATTCCCTTCCTCCGGCTTTGGAAATGCCCTGGAGCAGAGAAATTCGGGAGACTTCTCCTTCCCAAGAGTAGACACCTGAATTTGCTTCCACTGTAGCAGAGCAGGTGTTTTCCCTGACAGAGAGGTTTTCTGGGCTCCAAAATTAAGTAAATGTCAGGCAACAGGGACTGTGTCTCTCCCTTTCCAGGGGACTAATATAGTGGGTTAACTTCACAGCACTGTGATGAGATTGGGCATTTTAGTAATTTAACCCACGAAATACTTTTGTAATGAAACTCATCAAAGAAAAGCATCAAGCAGCACTACAGGCTGGGGACTGAGTGGATGGAAAGCAGCCAAGAGGAGTGGGACCTGGGGGTACTGATAGATAGTAGGCTGAAGATGAGCCAGCAGTGTGCCCAGGTGGCCAAGAGAGCCAGTGGCATCCTGGCCTGTATCAGGAACAGTGTGGCCAGCAAGACAAGGCCTGCACTCACCACTGGTCAGGCCACACCTTGAGTACTGTGTCCAGTTCTGGGCCCCTCAATTCAAGAGAGATGTTGAGGTGCTGCAATGTGTCCAGAGAAGGGCAACAAAGCTGGTGAGGGGCCTGGAACACAAACCCTATGAGGAGAGGCTGAGGGAGCTGGGGTTGTTTAGCCTGGAGAAGAGGAGGCTCAGGGGGGACCTCATTGCTGTCTACAACTACCTGAAGGGAGGTTGTAGCCAGGTGGGGGGTGGCCTCTTCTCCCACGCAACCAGCAACAGAACAAGGGGACACAGTCTCAAGCTGTGCCAGGGTAGGTATAGGCTGGATGTTAGGAGGAAGTTCTTCACAGAGAGAGTGATTGGCATTGGAATGGGCTGCCCAGGGAGGTGGTGGAGTCACCGTCCCTGGAGGTGTTCAAGAAAAGACTGGATGAGGCACTTAGTGCCATGGTCTAGTTGCTTGGACAGGGCTGGGGGATAGGTTGGACTGGATGATCTTGGAGGTCTCTTCCAACCTGGTTGATTCTATGATTTTATGATCTTCTTCAGATATGATTGGTTAAATTCTGCTCTGATTTATACCTGCTCTCACCAGGGGAAGGCACAGCTGTGGCTGCACCTAGACAGTATGCTCCTTGTCATGCCACGACAATCCTCCTGGCAGCAAGGAGGGCTCTGTGGGGGTTGCCTGCATGCTGTCCTCTGCATGAGGATTTACATGCTGATGAAGAACAGGATTCACAATTCTGTCTCACCACTGGTGCTGACAAGGTATGTCAGCCCAAACCTGACACTGCACATCTCTGTGTGCGACCTGGCAACTGTGAGATTGTCAGAACATCTTCCATTTTCCTCTTCCAGGAGGTTGAGCAGATCCCAGATGGGAAGCCGGCAGCAGTGCCAGACACGCTGTCTCAGGAACCAGAGAGGGCTTGTGCTGGGGCAGATGGATATATGCACTTAGGCAGCTGCCATTTGGAGACCAGTGCCACGGTCTTGTGCTCCCCTGCATGCTCATCATGACCATCTGCTACCCTGGCTTCAACTTAGAGCCCATCCACACTGTAATAGTGTAATGGCATGGCTATAGCCAAGCTCCCGGTGGTACTGTAGGCATGGGCTTGCTCCAGCCTGCTCCACAACGTTCCCAGCCATGTGGTGAGACAGGACTGATCTTGTGTTGCTGTGTCTGGGTGGCTTCAGCCCTAAGGAGAACCTATCAGACCACGCTCCAGCCCTTAGGAGTGGAGTGGCAAAGGTTGCAATCCAGAACTAGGGCAAGGCTCTTCTCAACAGCTTCGAAGTTTCTGGGTTGTCTGATGCCAAAATACTGATTTTGTAGGGAAAAACCTTAAAACCTTAAACATCTGACAAAGGTGTATTCAGAGTAACACCCACTAGGAGAAATACAGATTTGGACCAACTTGGGCCATGCTGGATGCTCAATCCAATTATTCACCAAGGCCATTAGCTCACATAATCATTAGTCCCACTTCTCCTGCCCCATGGCAAGACCCAAAAGGGTTCCTGCATTGCCTACTGCACTGTCCTTGTGCCCCAACTTCTCTCTGGAACGAAAGCACAGCTTTTTGCCTGCTAGGCTGAAGAGCAGCCTCTCCTCTGATTACTCACACTTGCTGCCCTTTCCTCCACAATTACAATGGCACAGAGCCTCATGTAGGCACTGAAATCAGAGATTTCTGTCAGAGCAGAGCTCTTCAGCTTGTTCCCCACTGCCACCTTAGGCTTGCACACCCTCATTTCTGCCCCTGCTTCTTTCAGCCTGAGCTTTCTGCAATACTTCAAGACCTACAAGCATCCAGCTGCTACTGAATCCTTGCTTGGCTGCCTAAGAGATCCCACTCTCGAATCAGCTTTACCCTGTATACATTCAGGTCTCCCAGCCACTTGATTTTCCACAAATCCTTGAGACAGCAAAGCCACAGTGTTTATTATTCCTCTCCCTGAATAGTTCTCAGTCTCTGATGCTTTGCTCTCTGACCTTTTTTTTTTTATCTTCAGTTTTGTTTTTCCTTTCTTCCTTCGCTGTATTGTGAAGCTGTGAAGGGCCCTTGGAAAGGAAGATGAGTCAGGACAGATACACAGGGGAAGAAGACAAGTTCCCATCCTTGAATTCAGGTTCACTGCCTGCGTCACTGTTATTAAAAATAGATGAATGGCAGTGCTCTTTGTATTGGAGGTGTGACAGAGGAGATGTAATATCTCGGGCTGCTGAGCAAATGCTCCCTCTGCCTGTAAGTCACTCAGGAGCATCTTCTTCTCTTTGATAAATTCTTTTTTTCTTGGCTCTGACTTGTGTGATTTAATTTGCCTTTCATAAAAGACTGGTTTAATGTTTCAGCCTTGGGGAGGGGCAGGGGGAAGTGACTCACCTTGGATTAGCTCTTCTGCTCCACTCAGTTGCCTACCAGGTCTCTTGAGAACTGAAAATCCCTTCAAGTGCTAAATTGTCTTCCTTTACGAGCAGCTCCTCTACCCCTCCCACAGTAAAGTGCTTCTGGAGGATGAGAGCAGATGTCTGAGGGTTATGTGTTGGCCTGTCTTCCACAAGATCAACTCTGATCATGACTAGACCTCCAGAAAAAGCAAGTTTGTAGGGTGGCACAGGACAGGCTGGGATCTGTTGATCTCTCTACAAGGGCAGGGTGAGATGAGCATCTGTGGTGCTTCTGGTACCTGATGGCAAAGGGAGAACAGAGAGAGTGAAGCACAAGAAACAGGATGAGTTAGATATAACCAGAGTTCTGTGAACCATCCACATCTGCATAGCTGCCATCTCTCGGCCCAAGGCTCCCACTGCTGCAACCACTCCCCTCTGGGCTGTGTGAAAAAGGTCATCACTCTTCAGATTGTGCAAATCCATGATAGTGGCAGTGAGACCAAATCTGCACCACTGCTCTCCTCACTCAAGGGATGGTCAGTTGTGTCATACCCCAGGCTGGGGGACACAGCCCAAGCACTGAGCTTGTACATCTCTCCCTCCTACCTATGCCTTTACTTCCCCTCAGACCTGTTGCTGCCACTACTTCCCACTCATTTTCTATTATCCGCTCCTTCCTATAAACATTATCATCATTATCATCTCTGGCCTGTGCCTTGCTTTGGTTGCCAGCCAGAAACAAAAGGACAGGAGCTAAAGAAATCTACTGCAAGAGAGAGCATGACACTGGCAGAGGTTTATGGGTTTTCTTTTTTAGCACAAAACTTTCTTTCAGTAGTTATTCTAAGTCCTCAACTCTTGTTGCTATCCAGACCTTCAGTCTCGAGACTGAAGTTTTTGAGAACAGCCCAGAGCAACTACTCCCTGATCAAGTTAGACCTCCTATATAACCTCTCTAGAGCCCACACAGACACAGGAGGCTGCTACATGCTATCAGAGGGGAACAGTTTGCTTGCTTCATGAGAAAGTGGCCATGCACCAGCAGGATGTTGAAGTGCCCCTTCTTCTTCCTCTCTTCTTCAGAGTGCAAGAGGGGCGGTGTCACTGCAAAAACACTGTCATGCTGATGCAGTCGATTTTCTTGCACTCATCCACTCTTTCCATGCTACGTGGACATGAAGGTGCCTCATTAGCGTGTTAATCATAATCCTAATGAGTGTGAAGATCAGCTAAAGTAATAGCAGTGACCTGCAGGGGGGCTCATCTGCCCAGGTTTATCGTGCTGCTCACAAACCCCTTAGGGAGCATCAGCCCAATGCTCTCCTTGTCCCCCAGCTGTTGCAGATATTCCATGTCTATAAGCTTAATTAAAGCAGAGCTATCGGTAACCTTGACGACTGAGAACCACTATCTATAAGCCAGATGAGATGGATATCGTTTCAGTATCTCCAGAGAGAAAACAGAGGAAAGATGTGAGTCAGAAGCTTGCAGGCATTGGACACACTTATGAGCCATGGTCACAGTCAGCAGGGCCAACATATCCCAGAGCTCATGTTCTTCTCAGGGATGGATCCTGAGGAAGGTGAAAATGCCCTGGTCCCTTGCTAGTGAGGTTTGGCAGGCTCTGAGATGGGTTGGGTGATGCACACTGTGGTGTTAAAAGCCCGAATCTCTCTAGTGCAAAATAGGCTTTGCTCTGCCAGGCAGCTCTGCAGCATCTGGAGAGAGGGGAAGACTCTTATAACTTACTAAAAGGTTGTAAAGGCACTTTAAATAATTCCTCTTAGAAGTAGCAAATTTGTGCAAGCATAACTACTTCTGCCTCAACAGGATGCCAGAAAATGATGCATTTAGTTTTGGTGGCAATAAATAGCAAGCATCCAGAAACATATTTCCAAAGAGAGACCAAGATTTGATTCATTATTATTTTTTAAGAGCTAGTAAAAGACACAGTCAGTTCTGCATCAGACCAAACCTATTCTCTCCTACTTGCCTCTGAACTGTGGGCAGGAGCTAGTAAGGAGCCAAACATCAGAGAAGGAAGGCAAGAACTCTCAGGGAACAAAAGTACTTGTTTCCACCTTCCTCCTATCCTCTGGTACTGCATACATGGATATTGGGAAGGAGAAGACCCGCAGCCCCACCTCTGCCAAAACATCCCAAGAGTCAGACAGCAAAGAACACATCATAGCACGGTGTTCTTGGATGCCTCCAAAGCCCTATGTTACTTAAGGCTTACAGGCAAAGGGCACTTTCTCAAGTCAGAGGAGTACCAAGTCTCCCTGTTGTTTCTGTGAGAGCTGATGGAGCAGGACCGGGGGACTCACTATAGCTGGAGTCAGGGAAGAAGCACCAAAACAAGGGATTTGCAATAGAGGTTTTGTTCCTTTTGGAGAGCAACCTGGGTGCAGGGTGCCTAGCTCAGTGCCTGACCACTGCCAGTTTCATAATGGGATTTCTTCTTCAGAAATGCTGACCAGAATAAAGCAATCAGATTTCTTAAGGATGACTACTGGCTCAGCCCTCACAATGCCTGGATGGGGCTGGCTGGCCAGGCCCCAGGAAACTAGGAGGGATGTGGGACCGGGATATGGAGTGACGCCATGGACTGCAGGGTGTCCTGAGAAGCCAGTCACGGCATCTTAAACGCCTGGCCCATCTCTGGCTGACGCAGTATCCAGGAATGCTGGGAGCAGCTTTGCATCTGCCTGTGCCTACCTCGAAGCAGTACAGAGGCTCAGGGTGTTATGCTTGGCAACTGTCTTCATCCCCATATGCTGCAGAAGTGAGGGTGCCAGGCTCAACTAGGGGTCCCAGAGACTATGAGGGACTAGACTGGGGGATAGCGAGGGCCTGGACCTAGGTCGCGGGCCAACGTGAGGTGGCGGGGTGGCACAGGTCTGGACCAGGCATGTCTGTGACAAGGAGGGACACGGCTGGAGCTGCCGCACTCGAACCAGGGACGGTCGGTCCGAGGATGCCGCAGCTGGTGCGGAACTGGACCGAGAGTGCCCTGCCCGAACCGAGGGTGCCTGGGACCTGCCAGGGATGGTGGGGACAGTGCCGAACCGTACCGAGGGTGCCGACGCCGGAACCAGGACTGCTACTGGGAGGGCTCCGATGTAAACAGAGGTACAGGGCTCCAGTCCGGGAGCAGAGGTGACGGTGCAGAGTCATAATTAGGATCCCGGGGTCGGACTGGCCGAGGGTGCGAGGGGCCCCGGGAGTGCGGGGGGTGGCAGCGGCCCCCGCGCCTCCGGGGCCGGGGCTGGACCACGTGCTGCCCGCCCCGCCCCAGCCGCCGTCCCGCCCCGGCGCCGCCCCGGTGCCGCCGGCGGAGCCAGCGCGGATCGGCCCAGCATGGAGGGGACGCGGCGCGCCCTGCTACGCCTCGCAGCTGCCTGCTACCTGCTCTGCGTTCTGCCAGGTATCGGGGGGGTCGCCCGAGGGGTACGGGGCGGAGTGGGGCGGCCCGAGAGGTCCCGCCGTGGCTGGGAGCGTAGCGCTGGGGACAGCCGTCGGGGCAGCGCCGTGGCCCGGAATCCTCCGCCCGTTAGTGGGGCTGGGGGAAGGTCTGGGGTGCCCCCCCCCCGGGCTTAAAAACATCCGGGGAGCAGCGCCCCGGGGCTCGCTCTGGAACTCGGGCGAAGTGCCCCGGCCTCGGGCGCCGTCTCTGTGGCGGACGGCAGGTAAGGTCGCGCAGGGATGCTCGGTGGTTGGGAGAGCCCCGCGCCGAGGCAGCAGCGGGGCCGCCTGCCCCGGCCTTGACCATACAAGGCAGCTGCAGGCAGCGCTGCACCCCCGCCAGCGGAGCCGCGCCGGCTTCACCTTCCCGGCCCAGCGCGGTACACGAGGAGATGTTGAAGGAGGGGAGTAAAGCAGCCCGAAGGCACTCGCACACCAGCATCCATCCCTGAGAAACCCCTTTCTCCCACCCTGCAGCTCTTGGGTGCCTAAGAGCCACTGCCGAGCTTACCATCGAGGGTACTCCAGACAAAGCCCGAGCTCTGCCACCTCCCTGCAGGCACAGGGCTCCTGCCCGGTCATGCTGTGGGAGAGGAGGCGATGCCGGTGTCCGGGATGGAGCAGGAGCCAGACCCCGGCCCCAGGCAGCCTGTCTCAGGATGAATTTCGGATCGGCTCCACGAGCAACATGTCCCCACGTGGGCAGGCGCAGTTGCAGCGCGGTGCTGACAGCCCCGTCCACCAACACTCCACCAAGCCCTGCGGCGTGGCTGGGAGCATGCCCCGAATCTGGGGGCTGTCGTCATCCCCCGTAATCTTGCCAGTGACAAAGTCAGAGCTGGCATTTAGGGGCTTATCTGGGGCTCAGAAAGCAAATGTATTTCCTCGTCTTTATGGCGGAGAAAAAGCCCTAGTCAGATCACAGCACAACGACGGCTGCAGACCAAGGGGTGACACACAGAAACTGTTTCTAGTAACTAACTGTTCTGGTGAAGTCTGGTGTAGGCGTCTGCGGGGTTGAACCCTGAAACCAAGAACAGTGCTCAGCCTGAAGTTTTGGGTGCTGGATGCGGTTTGGCGGCGTTTGAGGCTGAGCATGGGGAAATAGTTCCAAAACAGCTTCCTTTATGTGAGCACACCCCATGGGCCAGAGTGGGTGCACTGTGATGGGGTGCAGGGAGGTGACCAGCCACTGGCAGAGGCATGACTCGAGATTTCCACTGCCGAGAGGAGGAGGAGCTCAGGGCTGCCACTGTCTGTATTGGCTCCATGTCTCACAGTGTTTCCTGCCCCCAGCACGCTGGGGTGCCCTCAGGGAGTCCCCCTGCCCTAGCTGGCTCATAGAAGCTCTCTTGCTGCAAAGTCCAAGACTCACACTGCTGGGACATGCCAGAATTAAAGTTGCATTGTTTTTTTCCTAGCATCTTTTGTACTTAGCATCTTAATTCCAAGTTGGTGCATAGCCTTAGGAAGTGGGCCCTATGCAGCTGGCCTGGCCCTCATCCTCATGGCTAATTGCAGCCACAGTTGAGAGAGAAAATGTTTTGTGAAAATAGATGTCGTGGAAGAGATGCCAGCTAGAAAAAAAATGCTTCCTAGCAAGCGCAACATTAACGAGACACCAGAGAATCCCCAGCATACAGTAATGGAGGGGAAAGGTTGGCTTGGAGGTTGGCCCAAAAGTCAACAATCGACTCACCCATAACCAGTCTTGTCCCAACTCCATGACCTGGTCTCTGCCCTGCCTTTGGCACAGATCTTCTTTGCTCCCCCTTCCAGCAGTGCCTGCTCCTGCTCCCCAGCCAGGTTTGCTGCGGGGCCATAGAGGGGCTCAGACTGCCACATCCCCCATGCTCTGCCCACACCAGCCTCTCAATACAGCCTTTCTTTGCTGCCCGCAGAAATCCACTTCCTCCAGCACCGTCAGTCTTACAAATAAAACCTTGGAGTAATTTCGGCCTGGCCATTTTGTTGCCTTCCCCTCCTCTGCTAAGCTGCCTTGCAAGCAGGGAGGACAGAGCCGGTCTGGGAGCAGCATAAAGCCCCGTCTGTCGGCTGGCAGGGCTGCACACACAGACAAGCAGTGTGTCTGCTTGCAGAGTCCCGTGGACAATTTGCCATGATTTTTTTCCCCCTTGTTTGCCCAGGGCAATGGGCAGTGGATGGATCCTACCCCACCCTGGCTGACTGGTTCCAGTTCTTCTGCACCTAGAATTGAGCCAGAGCTCAGCCTTCTCCTCTGGGTAGTACCTCCGTCTGCATGGAGTAACACCCAACTCTGCACCCCCCCCGTCCAGCCTCATCATGTCATGGCATTGGTCTTCAGTGCCATTTTTGCACATGTTCTTCTTTAAAGCAGAGAAGTCCTTCTTCCCCCTTATTTCCTTTCCACTGAGCCACTATCAGTGGGCAGATGCAGTTCTTGCTGCACTGGTTTCCATTGGGCTGCCTTGCAGTGACCCTGGCTGCCTTCATTCCCAACACAGTGTGGGACTGCTCTCGTATGGCTCAGCACTGCTCAGGTCATGTCCTCAGCAGGGGTTCTCAGGACAGAGACAGGGCACATGCCCACCCTTTGTGGCCCAAACTGCTACTGCTTAGGACAGGATGCATCCTCCAAAGCCCATACCCCATGAAACCAGCAGCTATACAGCCAGAAGGTCCTGGGGGCTGCCTGGGTCTGGGCAGATTTCCTCATGTCCAGACTACCCCCAGCTCACTGTACTGAAGACTAGACTCCCTGCTGACACAGGGCTGCTATTAAGGCAACTGGCTAATTAATTTTCTCCTAATGACATGAATGTTTCCTCCACTGCAGCTGTGACTCCTGAGCTAAGCAGGGCCAGGACTAGCTGATGCCAGAGCTCCCTGCTGTTGCAGTATTATCTGGGTTACACAGCCCCAGAGAGAAGGGCAAGTTTCCTGGGCCTTGGGTACTGTTCATGTCCCCAGCAGTCTCTCTGCAAAGAGGTCTTCATTTTGACTCAATCCCTTCACTTAGGAACAAAGTGAACAACATAAGAGACTCCAGGGCACCTTCTTGCCAAGTACAGAGCTTTGTAGGTATATGCAGCCAGTGGAAAATAACTGTCTGGTGTGACAGTGGTGGCTGAGCAAGACAGCCTGTTCCCCCCTTTTGTTCTGTCAGGATAAGCAATTTGGTGATCTGGGATAAGCACTCTTGCCTCTGAATGAGGATGAGTGGTGGACCTTCATGCACACCTGTGGAAAGCAGTTTTTTGCATCTCTTCTCCACCCTGTCTGGGTGAGCAAGGGCTCATGTGGCAGGGCTAGGTAGAGTGTGCTACTCTGGGGTCCTGCATCCTGCAGGCAAACACTTGGACTGATGCCTCCTCCCCAGCTCAGGGTTCATCACCACTGCATGCTCTGGGAATATCTGTGCTGCTGTGTAGGTTTTCCTAGGACTGAAGAACTCATGCTCAACATTTATAGTGCCATTTCCAGGGCTTCTCATCTCTGTTATTGTAACTCTTGCTCTGAGAGGCTCTGCTCTGCCACCATCAACTGGTTGTCCCCATCATAAATGCAAGGCCATTAAACAGAGTGGTAGCATTGGCATACTCCTGGCTCCCTTTTTTGTTTCTCAGACATCTAAGCTTGAGGCCTGGCATCTGCAGATGCCCTGAGGAAGCACTGCCTGCCTGCCTGGGCAGGCTGGATGCTAAGCTGTCTCTCCCCAGCACCATGCTTGCTCAGCACCCCATATCTAATCAGAGCCCTGTCTCGTGCTCAGCTTGTGGCCACCTGCTTATCGGACTGGAAGGAGCTTCTTGGTCAGGAGACCTGGGTTCTATTCCTGTCCCTCACTGCAACCCTTGCTTTGCAGAGTGCCTGGCCTGCCCACTTTCAAGGGCTGCACTGGGCACTCCGCACCCCCAATTCATCCCTTCTGTGTTTTCCTGCCTGCTCAACAGGCTATGGCTCCACTCACAGAAGCCATGTGGGGTACAGTGAATTAACTTATCAGCACACAAGAGCTCTGCTGTGGTCTCTGTGGGCTGCAAGGTCCTGTCTGCCTCTGTGCCCATCTCTCAGGGTGGAACAGTCCTGGCATCAGCCATGGCAGGGACCCTGCACTAAATGCAGCCCAGTGGCTTCCTGCCTCCATTGGGGTCCTGCAAGGTATCAAACTGGAGCTGAGTTTACAAAGTAGTTGCCCTTTGTACCGGATCCAAGCCTAGCTTTGTTACAATGAGGATGTTTGCTCTACAACATCCCTGGGTACATCTGGCACCTACCTGAAAGACTCTGGAAATCTGTTTTGCCACTTGGGGCTTTTTTTATTCCAAGCTCTCAGTTAAGAAGAGGTCAGGCTCAACTGATACCTCATCAACAGCTACTCTAGTTCTGCTTTTAAATGAAATTAAGAGCCTTGAGTTGAAATCCCACTCTATGGTTTTATTTGCATTTATACTCAAGCTCTTTTTCCTTGAAGAGGTTGTTTAATTACCGTTGGTTGGTAACCATAAAGATGTAATAACTGGCAACAAAAGATAATTTCTACATTTAATGGAGTCCTTGCTAAGCAAAAGGATATACTATAATTGCTTAAATACATAGAGGTTACAGCCTATGCTGTTACTTTTTAAACAGTATATTAATTTTGCATTTTAATAGGTTGTTTGTGACTTGAGCTGTTACACTTAAATGGAAATTGAGTTCAGTTAGCAAACAAAAATAGCATTTTAGAAGGGCCTGGGTGCCTTTTCAATGAATCAGAGTAGTGGTTTGACGTGTGTTCTGTAGGAAGCTGATTGAAGTGAGGTGCTGTATCCACAGCCAGCAACAGCCTGCGCAGGAGGATACATCCTCACTAGGGAGTCCTGCTCCCACGGGCACTTATTCTGAAATCCTCAGTGGATCCTTTTTTGTCCTTGTGCTTAGCTCTTGCCTGGGTTTCTGTGCGCCCCTGCCAGTAGTGACTGCAACCTGCACCCTGCTGCCCTGTTCTCCCTCGAATCACAGCAGCCAGCCTGCTGCTGGCTTCCTTATGTCACATAGCTCTCCTACATCTCACCTTAAGAGGGATTTTAGAACTGATGGTAAAGCCTATGGATTGGAATGAGGTTTGTGTTGACCCTTGAGGAGCTCAAGCTGCTGTTTCTGACCGAGATAGGAAGGAGGGTGCAGAGGGTGCTGCTGGGATTTGGGCAGGATGGCTGTTATGAATTTATATGCAGGCTGGTCCAGCTGAGAACCTGTTCTGTCTCACTGTCTTGTTTTATTCTGAGAAACCAATAGCTTGTGAGATGATTGCAGTGGCAGAGGATGGAGGAGACCTCCTCACCATCCTGACACAGCAGGGATGCTCTGTCCTTCTTGTGCAGACATTCCTCAGTTCCTCATTTGGCTTTGGGCCTGAAACTTGGGCAGGGAGTGGAAAGTAGGAATGGCCCCACCTCCTGCAGAGCTGGCTTCCTTTACTCGTTTTCATTATGGCATATTTATACCATGTCTGCTCTGGAGCTGGTGGGAGCTCAGGCTGATGTGGGGAGGTCCCTCAGTGTTGTCATGCTGGGCAGAAGAGGGGCTGAAGCTGTAGGAGGAGCCAGGAGTGTTTCCCACCCTTGTCTAAGGCAGGGGCTTCTCATCTGGCTGCATCACTACTTCCCTGGGGGATGTTTCTTTTCCTTCACCCCTCTCATTTCCCAGGCAGAGGTCACTGCAGTCAGCACTGTCTGATGGGAGCTGCTGCTCCAGATCCACCAGCCCTGCCCTGATGTGGCCCGAGATCACTGGTTCTCGCCATGCACCAACTGACCCTATTGGTTAGCACAGACATAGGGCAATAGTGGGGCTGTAGCCAGGGGACCAGCAGCCAGCTCTGCTTTAGCAGGCACTGCAGTGTAACCAAAGCAAACCCACCCATGGTTCCTTGTCAAGGAAACAGAGATGCTGTTATCAGAGCTCTTGCTTGCAGCTGCTCCTGCTTCTTCACTTGCTCTATTATGGTATTTGCTTTGTTATGGGTCCAAGGGTGACTGCACCTTCACCAACTGTCAGGCCTTGGGGGATACAGAGAAGGTGAAGCATCCATACTAACTCCTTCCCTTTCTATCTGAGACAAGGGGCGTATGGTTCCATGAGGGTGATGTCTTAGGTAGTGCAGCCACAGCCTCCCTGGCATGTTGTGCAGGAAGCAGAGCTTCTCCAGAAAGACGTCAGAGCAACGAGCTCTGACCTGCGTCTCTCTAAGTAACTGATAAACAGCTAAAAACATCATTGCTCAGTGAACGGAGCGGCAGTGACAGCGCTGGAGCTGGAGATTTTCCAACCTGTTGGGCATCGAAGGCTCAGAAGAAACCACAGTGGCTGGACCCTGGACGACCACAGCTGGTGTGAGTTTGCTGGGTCTCAGCCAGCACAGCCAGGCACAGCAGCTTCGCAGCAGTCGTGCTCTCCCCCACTGCACTGCAGGGTTTGCACCAGAGTGGGAACGAGTTGCCTGGGTGGGTGATAATACTATGGGAAACTGAATTGTGGCACTGCAGCAACAACGTAGCAAATCTTAATGCAAGATCCTGCCTGTGAGTATTTTTATTTTGAAACCAAAATAAAACTCACCAGTGCTTGCGCTTTTTAGATTCACATGGTCACAAGCAGCAAGTTGCACCTATCTGGTATTTCCCCAGGTGCTTCGCTTGGTGATTGTGCTGCCTTTGGGTGGTGGTGACAGATGGTCGTGGTGCTCTTTTGTCTGTCTGTCTCGGAGTGATCGGGGTTTACTCACTGTCCTTTGTCTCCTTGACCATCTTAAGGGCTCTTGCTTTGTTCTCTATCTTCCCACCACCATCTCATAATGGCTGGATTCTTTTGTGTTAGCCTGGTTTACGCTCTCCTTTGTTTCCTGAGATGGGTGTGCTGTGATGTGTTGGGCTGGATGACCTGCTAATCCAGGTGCCATCATCACCTGCCATGCTCAAAGGCAGGTCTCCTCCTGCCCCACACCCGCCAATATTAGCATCTCTACAAATCAGGTTTTACGCACCACAGTGCTGTGTTACTCTAGACCCAGGCCAACTGCTGCTCTAGCGGAAGCACAATGCTCCTGCTGCATTCCTGCAGGATACAGGGCCATAGCCCTGGGCACCGCTTCCCTGGCAGTCATGGACACCAGGTACTTCCCGGGGAAGAAGCCATGTGGCTAAATGGAGAGAAGAGTGTGGGGACATACTACTCCCATTAGCTCCCCCTCTTGCACACTGTGTAGAGCTTGTCCTTATCCGCAGGTTGGGAGGAACTTGATTGTTCCCACAATCCCTACTGCCCCATAGCACCTCCTGGCAGAGATGCCAGCTCCTGGCACTGCAGGGAGCTGCCCTGGTATGTAGGGCCCAGATTGGTAAGCCTTGACACGGCTTTCTTTCCTGGTCAGAAATAGGCAAGACTATTTCAGAGGTGCTCAGGCCTTTATGCAAGACAGATCTCCCCAAGCCTTTCCTCTGCATGACCCCGATCACAGCTTGCCACCCTGCAGGACGCTGCCTGGGGCACAGGCCAGCTATTCAAAGCAGCACGTAGCCAGGCTCCCCGCTGGCTGGGCACCTGGCCACCACCTTTCCTGTTTACCCCATGGTGACAGTAAAGCTCTGTGTGCCTCTTTTCCTGCATAGGAGCAGGTAGTCAGGTGTTTACAGAGAGAGCATCTGCCAATGCCCAGCTGGGATCCTTCAGTGCTGTTCAGCACAGGATCTGGAGCTGCTGGGATCTCGCCCAGTGAGCAGCGCACTGAATAGCAATGCTGGGTTCAAGGCTGGAGATTGTCACATGAAGATCTCTGAGCTTTGGAGCCTGATCCTGGGAATCACGGTGCTCAGTTCTTTTCCTTCCAAGTCTTACTGGTGTAAATGTACTCTACACCTTAGCTCTGTTTCAGAGAGCAGCGTGCTTTGTTTAGAGGCACATTCTGGCCATGGACTGCTGGATCCAGGCAGGGCCAAAGGGAGCAATCACTTTATGCCTTCAGTCTTAAAGTTTAACTGCCCCAGCTGGGGTTCCCTTTGAGCGCTTGTTCTCCAAACGTGCTGAGCTGGGCTCTACTGTCTTCTTGCATGTCCTCCATGGCAGTCCTCTCCTGGGACTGGGGCCCTGAGCTGGGGCAGCACAGCTCTGTCAGGCTGCTTCGAGGTTTTGAATTCTGCAGCTGGTCAGGGTACTGTGAAGGTCTCCTGAGGGAGATGTATTGTGTCTTTTTTTAGGGCTCGTTAAGTGCTGTAGCTGGAGAATAACTCTGATAACTGTGTCCATTCTGAAGAGCTTTTAAAAACAGCTGAGATTTCCCCAAAGCCTTAGTAAGAGTGGGCTGCTTTGTTGATGGATAAATGTTTCTTGGTTACAGCATCTGCCTCTAACGCTTCTCCACTGTGGAGAGAGTGGGCATGAAGATAGATTTCCTTTAATATTATTTCTTTCTATTTTTTCTGTATTTGGCTCATCACACCTCTGTGGCTTGAGTAGAAACTTGAATGGAAATCATCAAAATCTTGACCATGCAAGGTTTTTTAATTGTTTGAGGGCCATCTTGATGTAGCTACATTTCTCTGTTTTCTTCCTGGCTATGCCCTAAAACACTCTCACAAGATCCGTGTTTACGAGCAGGCAGTGTAAGAGCCCTGTGGCTTTCCTCCTCCCACCTTGCTGTCACACTGTCTAGCAGCTGTGGATCCAGGAGGGATCCTTGCTTGCCACAGGTTCCCATGAGGAAACCTGGCTCTGTTTGCTGTAGCAGGAGGCTGAGTAGGTCCCCATTTCTATGACAACACTCACACTTTATGGTGGTGATGTGTTCATAAATAGCTCATGAAGGCGGCTCCCAGAGTACACCACCAGCTCTCTTAGTTGCAATACTCTCTTGCTACCCACTTCACCTTCCATTCTAACAACAAGCACAGAATACTACTGAGATGACTAGCAATATCTGTTTTACCCTTGCCAGCCACAGATTTGTGAAACATTACCATTCTACACTTTGTTGGGCCAGGGAAGATAAGAGGATCTATTTTTTCCCAACTTGTATTTTATCTGCATCACTTCTGAGTCTTTCTCAATGAGCCAAGGGAGACTTGTCTAAGTTTCTTACAGAATCAGGTCTCAGGTGGTACTTAAAAAAAAAACTTTCCAGAAAGGTTTTAAAAGGTGCTCCAGGGAAGAGGGGTTAGTGATGCTGAATCCACAGAACAAGAACACAAGACTTGAGAGGGAGGAAGATAAAGACAGGTCCTCTAGAGCACATCCCTGCCTCAGTGAGGACAGGAAGATAGTGGAGCTATTTGAACCTGTGCTGGATTTCGAGTTAAGGGGGACAAATACGTTCAATTCCTGGCCTCCTTCTCTGTTTCTTTTCTCAGTATGGGATCTCTGACAAGCTTCTCAGCATTTCTTAACTCTGTTCTGTTCTGTTCTGCAGGAGAAGGACAGAAGACAGCAGAGACCTTGGTGACACCTTCACCTTTTCTTAGCACAGTGCTAACCTCACATCAGCCAAGGCAAGACTCTGACTTCAGTCCAGTGACTACTACCAGTTCCGAGACAAGCCTGGAGAAAAACCTGACTGCTGAAACACTCAATGGCACTGGAGCCCACACTACAGATATGGAGAACACCTCCATCCCTATCACCCCCATGGTAGGCACCAAGGCAGAGACACTGCCGGCTTCCACCACTGCCAGTGCTGGAGACGTCACACTTCCACAGCATGAGCACCACAATATAAGCTTGACAGGCAACAGCGGCACTGAAATCTCCTCCCCTAGCCCCACCAGCACTCTGGAAGAAAAGCAGCCAAACCCCGAAGTCACAGAGCCTTTCAGCACAACTGAAGGAATGGATGATGCCAGCAGTGCAACCCCCACGCTTCCTCTGAACAGTGTGTTGGGTGAGGTTTTGCCTTTACTGCCTGTACAGAAAGTCCTGCCCAAAAGAAACCTAGAAACTTCTGTGAACTCTCGTGGGAACTTTGGAAGGAGGGAGAGAAGGGAAATGAGCTATTAAGTGTGGCTACTTTGGTGATACTGAGTTGCAGAGGTGCTGTTAGTTTGGTATCCTATTTGCAAACCCAGTTATGGTATTCGTTTTGCTGACTGCTTTCTGATGAGGACATTGACTGTGGTCAGGGAAGTCCTTTATATATGTCATCCCAAAACAACATGCTTCAGCAGTGCTGCCCACCTGGGCTCTTCTTGCATCAGAGCTGGGGCAACCACGGGAGCCTTCCCTGCTGCCTGCAGAATGGGACAGCACATCTTCCCTTAAAATAAAGCTTGGAGATGGGCAGGCACAAACGTTAGCCCATCCATCCCTGGGTAACCATGGAAGCCCATACCATTCCCTACCTTCAGATCCCTCTGGGCAGCATAGGGACTGGCTATAGGGTCTGCAGTCCCAGTCTCACCCACCTTGGAGCCTGCCAGACTGTCACATATCCCTGATGCAAGCCAGATATTGATTGACCATTGATTTGCATGATGTTTGCGCACAACTGCATCCTTCACCCTGGTTCGTGTCACAGGGTCCTGCTCTTCTGTGATGCACAGACAGCATCAGCCTCAGGGATAGCTGACACCCAGTCCCTTGCCAGCCCCCTGTAAGTGCTCCCTTTAAGGAGGGATGAAAGACCTTTCCCAGTCTCTTGCTCTGTGGTAAGCCCAGCTCTATGCAAAGCTCTTTAAGGCTTATCTGCTTGTCCTTTGTTCCTGTAGAACAGGACTTGAGAGCACAGGTTGGCTGACAGTGCAGATTGGCACATGTGAAAACCAAGAGGGCTTTCTAAGCATTGTGGCTTATAGTGTGGCTCAGCTGTAGCTGTGCTGTAGGACATACTTGTTTGCTAAAGGGTTGTCAATAAGCTGCTTTTCCTATAGTCTCAGCAGTTTTCCTTACAGCCTTGCTTCCATCTCATCCAGTCCCACAGAAGAGTGCACTGGCACTTTATCCCTTGAAATAACTGCTTGTTCCTGTTTTGCAGTGACAACTAACCACTCTCAGACGGGGCCTTCTGATGGGCAGACTGTGGGCCCCACAGCAATGAGGTCTGAAACCAGGCCAGGAACAACTCCTGTGGGTTCCAAAGAGGAGAGCACCATGGAGCCCAGAGCCTACTCTGCTTCCATCTCCACCATAGGGAGTATGTCCTCTGGTACTAGCTCCAGTACCATGATGGTGACACCCCTTGTGACCAGCTCCACATCTACTAGTGCAGCTGCTATCACCACCAGCACATCTACACTGGAGCAGCCATTAGAGCCTATGCATGAGAAAGCTTCTGTGTTGGATGTTGGTGATGATGAAAATCCAGGTAGGCACTGTGCTATTGTTCCTGCTCTTATAAAGTATGGCAAAGGGTTAGGGCTACCTCAAACTGCCTCCCAGTTGTACTAAGCAAAAGCAAAAAAGACAACGTTTTGCTACTCTGACCCTTGAAAGCTCTCATTTGGCCTCATTCCATTTGTATCCTTGTAGAGCTACCCAGTTCTCCACTGGCTGATTCAACAAAGGCTGACCCTTTGGTAATCACTGTGATCTCCATCTTCATTGTCATGGTGGGCATCCTGGGCTTGGTGGGTTTCTTGAGATACCGCCAGCACAACAGTCGCATGGAGTTCCGGCGCCTGCAGGACCTGCCCATGGTGAGTAACACTTTCAGCCTCAGCCTTATGTGGTCTGGCTTGCTACTGACTGCTTTGCAGTTCCCTTTCTACTACATTAGCAATGCTTTGAGTATTTGCAGCAGCAAGAATGCTGATCACAACTCCTGTTCCCTCTTAGGTCCCTCTCCTTCCATCCAGGGTTTGAATCAAGACAGCAAGTCTCAAGGTTGGCCATTAAAGAAGCTCTCTGCTTTCCCCTCACTCTGCAGGGGAATGCTAAAGGGTCAATAGAGGAAGGGGAACTCCATCCAAACTTCCCCTGAATGACACCTTCTTAGCCTCTCCTCCTGTACTCTGATCTATTTGCTTTGTGACTATGACAAAGCAGATTCTGTGCTCTGTTCTGGGGATGTTGTCTGTCTGTCTGTCTGCCTGCTTTCGACTGTCTGGGGACAGAAAAAGGTATGAGTACTTCGAAAGCTGGATTAGCTATGGGGAAGCTGCAGCTAACTCGCTACTCTTACTGAGACGGAGGAATGCATGCCGGTTCCCTTCAACAGCTAGCAAGCAAGCTGAAGCTGTTTCAAGCTGAGTGGATTTTTCCACAGCCAAGGTTTTCCACATCGCTGCAGCAGACAGGCTGTTACTGCATACACCTCCTGCAGCAGGAGGGGAAAGCAACAGTGCAAAGATCCAGGAATCACACAAGAGTGGCATTTAGGTGGATTGCTGGGCAGATGGTCACACTGTGACAGCATGGAAGAGAAGGCCGTGCTGCCTGCACAGCACTCTTCCAGGCTGGGACTGTATGCCATCCTGCAGACATCTTATTAAAGCACACTCTTCTCTGCTTCTAGGATGACATGATGGAGGACACCCCTCTCTCACTCTACAGCTACTAGGCAACCAGGCTGTCTTCTGCCTGGCCGGCTGAACTTCCCAGAGGAGAAGGCCTTGAGGACTTGGTCCCAGACGATCTGCTGAGAAATAAGGGGCTGTGATTTGCACACAACTGAAAGATCCCTTTCAGATGGCTTTTGGGTTTTGACATTTTAAATAGTTCAGTGTTGATGTTTTAATGCTGAGAATCAGAGCCCAAGTCTGGCCCTTTCCTCCAGGCTCTCCTTGAAATAATGCCCTGAAGAGGTGCCTCCTCCTTTCAGTGTGGTGACCAATTAGCCAAGACAGCATTTGCCACCACATTCTGCATGGATCTTTTCTGTCCATCTTGGCAGCTGCTGCTTTCAAAGGAGGTGGGCAAGAGATCCATCATACATGAGCTCTTAACACTGTTGGTTTCAGCACAGTGCTAGCAAAGGAGACTGCCATTTTCTGAGGGAGCCAAGGATATGAAAATCAGTTTTAGGCTCCCTTGTGTTCTGTATTTTTAAGTTTGTTTGGTTGTTTGTTGTTTGTTTTTGGGTTTTTTTGCACTTTTTTTGTTCCTGTTTCAGCTTTAGTCCTAGGATTGGCACTGCCCATCCTGAAACACCTATGAGGAGGATGACAGACTGCTCTGCTTCCCTCCTACATGCATACCTTTTATCTTTAACCAGGGAAAACAGTTTTGTGGCCACTGGAGAAGTGCCCTTGCTACTTGATGTTGCTTTGAAGATTCTGGGAGGAAAATGAACATAATTTTAGCTTAACAAGGCTTGATGGGACTCTGTCTATTGCTAATTAGACACACTAATTTGGCCTCACCAGAATTGTGTCTCCCGTAGTTTATGCTTTCAGCATATGTGTAAACTCCTTGCCCAGGCCCAGTAAATGCTTTGGTCTGTTTCCCTGCCTGGGCTGACATATGCCTTTCCTCAGGTACCTCCCATTTTGCTGCTAGCATCTGGTTGCTGAAAGCTGTACAAAACTAATACTGCATCCCTTCTGTGCTATGCAAGGTCAAAGCTCTTTTACGTTCTAATGTTGGTCTTTGAGCCAGTTGATGTCTTGTGCGGAGGACAGATCTCGGATGTAGGTGCCTTCCTCCCCTCCTCTTTCTAAGCGTTAGACTCATTAGATTCTGCACTTTTGCCTCAAAATATCACTGCTGTACACTGTATCCAAGGTTCTTGAGGCTCCTCAAGGAAACCCACAGACCAGAGCCTCTAAGTGAAAGTCTGAGGATCTTTTGGTGCCCTTGCCTCAGAAGGACCAGAGTGCGCGTGACATAAAAGTCTTTGTGTCATGAACACCTCCTGTTTTCTAATTCATGTTTGACCTTAGGTAAAGAAAAACATATGTCCTTTCTAAAGTATCTGTTTTTTAACTAAGGCAGTTGGTCTCAGCAAGGGCTAGAAATTATCTACCATGTTGCTCTTACAAGTCTCAGTCTCTCCTTTCAGTAGTAATGCTCTCTGGCCCCATGAAGGACAGATGCCAGGCCTCACTAGCAAAAGTACCTGTTTTTTCCAGTGCTGCTACTGCTTTTCTTAGCAGGGAAAGGGGAGTTTCCCCATCAGCAGGGCTCAAGTTGTCTGCAAAGCCTGAAGATGGAGCAGAACCAGCCTGGATTAAACAGATGAACTGGGTAAGGCAGCAGATCCTCTTTCCTGTGTTACTGCTTTTGCAATGGCTGTCAAATGGCTGCAGTGCAGTTTGGGTTCAGCTGTTGGCTTTGGCCTTGCATCTGTTAATTGTAAGGATGCCCAGTAAAATAGGTTCTCCTACTGTTGCATGAAAACTGAAGGGCAATTGTCACAGCTCCAAACCTTTTGTATCAAGCATTGTCTGTACAGAGCGATCTCCCTAGCTACAGACTTGTTTCCTCTGCTGGAGGGCAGGGTGCTACTGGGTTTTGGCATGAAGAGAGGCAAGTTAGTGGTGGAAAACAGAACTCCATCCTGGCTAGAACTGGTGCAGGCTGACATAGCTGGAAGGTGTCTCTGCACACAACCAAAAGGGCAGGGGCTGGTTCTTCTGGTTTCCCACACATTGCTGTCCAGGGGGAAGGGGTGAAGAAGAAAACTTGCCCAACACCAAAGTGCAACTTTCCTTGTAAAATATGTTAATAGTGGATTTGGTTTTTTTTCTGCAATAAAGTTACAAATGCCCAATGTGTCCTGGTCTTTATAGTTTCATCTAACTAAAAGACTTTGTAGATCACAATGAATTCTGTGTTAAACAGCAGCAGTATGAGGTAGGAAGAATCACAGAGCTGATTATAGTGAAAATGCCAGACAGCTGTGAACGATAATTCTGAAGGTTCAGCAGGACAACATCCTCTGCTTGTATTGCTTCTCATCAAGGTCATTCCCTGTCTGGGTTGGCAGTGATTAGTTGCTATTCAGTCAAATTAAATGTAATGTGTCTTAAGAGAACTACGATAGACTAAATAATCTAACATTCACCTTTAGACTCTCTTCCTTTGCCTCTGACTGAATATAACCATATTCTTATCTCTTGTCAACTGTAACCCTGCACTCTATAGAAATATCCTGAAGGCCAGCCTAATCCAAATGTAAGTAGCATCATTTGTCATGGTTCTTTCCATAGTATAGAAAGACAAAGCAAACTGAAAGGCATGTATTTTTTTGTTTAGCTTTACAGCTGTTTTGAACTCTTCCCTTCGGAGCTCAGATTCAGGGCAGTAAGCGCTGGTGATTTATTTCCAAAGCCCAGCACTTGCTGCAGAGTTGGTAAGTCTCCCCTGAGCTAATAGTCTCCTACCTGCTAGAATACTTGGGCAACATCCTCCGCCTCATGCCATAAACTGTGTTACAACATTTTCTACTGCAAAGGAATAGTATAGTGAGTAAAACTACTTGGTCTACACAGCTACTTGTGTTTGGGCTTTTTTTCTGGTTTTGAAAGGATTCCTACAACCAACTTAGAAAAGCAAATCCCTGGAAGACCCCGGGCAAGGAGAAAGCACACAAGAACTTCTTGGCTAGCAAAGTACTCGCTAAGTAATCTGAAGAATTAGGGTTGAAGTTTAAACCCGTCAGAGATTTCAATCCTGTCACAACCACACAAACCAGAACTAAGAGCAAACATACTATAACTAAGCTGGTCTTCTCGGGCCTGAAGTCAGCAGTATTCTGGTGCTTTATATCAGAATTTCCTCTATTCTGTCTTTCTACCACCAACCCCACTCAGAGATGATTCATTCTTTGCAGAGCAAATGGTTGAGCCTGCCTCGTTAGAGGCAGAACAGAGCAGATCTGTGTTTTCTGGAGAAGCACCAGCAGGACAGGCTTTTGCAGGTAGCCAGCCTTGGGAGGCATGAAGCTTACTGCCTTTGCCCAGCCAGGTTCTGATCTCCCAGCCAGGTGATGCAACCTCTGAGGTAGCCAGATTTGGCAGTGGACCATGGGCTAGTTGTGTGGGCTTCATCTTTCTCATACAGCAAAGCAAACCAACAGAACCAGAAAGCAACTGTTGCCAGTTTCTGGATGTCCCCTTGAAGACAGCTCTTGCTTTTGATAAGGCTTATTTTTAATGCCTTCTAGGCTAAGGTACAATTGTACTATTAATTAGCAAGGGAACAAGAAGCAAATCACTTAGTTTTAAAGCTAAATAGGAGGGCAAGAAATCTGGATAAAACAAACGTGGAGTTCAAGACCCATCTGTCTTCTCTACCCTACCCTCCTCCAATCTTCAGACTTGTGTTTTGAAGAGAAGGGGATTTAAGTAGCTGAAAAATGACCTGATGTGCCAAGGGCAGGGCTACTTGTACTGTGTGTCAGTTCTCTGCCCACTCAGTTGTCCTTCATGGCTCAGTGCCTGTAGTTTAGCTTTGGACACTATTTTCACCATCATGTCACACTACGAGTCTGTAAATAAGGCTACAGACTGTGTCCAGAGACAGAGTAACTGCCTTGGGGACCATTATAGTGTTAAAAACATTATGTGGATCTTGTGTGAGATCAAGAACTCCATGAGGCTCTCTCATAGATAATAATCCCCTGTGCTTGCTACCACTTAAAGCAGAATGAAAAATGCATTGCACTGAACCAGGTAGCTGTGTGCAGAAACAAGCCAGGGAGGCAGAGCAGTAAACTCCTGGTAATGAAGGCTATAAAATGATGCATAACCTGGGAAACTTGCAACCAGTGGTCATCTCACACCCAGGAGAGAAGAGAAAATGCCTGTTGTCACTTCCCAGACACCTAGGAAGGAAGCAGGAGGCTGTGTGATTCCACATTATTTATACTCAGTTTTCTGTGACTACTTTCAATTCAGGAAGGGGGAGAGTTTCTGAGTAACCTCTGCACCTCTGCCAAGGACACTCCTATCTATTTGCTACCTCTGCTTCAGTGCATAGCCAAAATGCGACAGGGATCTTCTTGCCAATCCTCTCTTCCAACCCCCTCAAAGGAAAAAGAAGTAATGCACTTCCTGTCCATAAAACAGCCTAATCTGTGGTCCTACTGATACACAGCCAAGTGATCAGCAAAGCTGGAATACCTTCAATGCTAATATAAAAGTCTCCATCAGATCCCCAAAATGGTTTGTGGTTTATTTTGTTTAATCCTCCAGAACCTTGTAACATAATGAAGATCTTTTAACTTTCCCACCCAAACACATTCATCCCATCTTCCCCACTCTAATGCTAGAGGGGACATGTTTCCTTACAGATCTGAGAAAAGTCAACCTTCACCCAAAGCACAGCTTCAAAACAGCCTCAGAAGTTAGAACACTTAGACCTGCCCAGAAGAGGATCTTCTAACTGTAGCTGGTGATAAACAGTTTGCAGAGTAGATTCCCTACTATAGCTGATTCTGTATCATTAGTAAGCTTTTATAAGAAATCATTACCTATTACATGAAGGAAGCAGAGATGGGGTGATACATGGCATCAAATGTGATGGACTTGTGCGTTTTAAAAACAAAGAGATCAGTTCTTCAGAGCCTGCACAGCCTTCCTTGTGCTTGCTCCCACTTCTGTCTAATAAATACATCTGAAAGACATGCTCAGCCCAGGTCTGCTTCACATGCCCCAGCATTTTAACAATGGTTAGCCTCAGTTCCTCTGTAATACTTCTTTCTTTTGAATGTCTCATCAGCCAAATAACCTCCTGAGCCACAAATCCAGTTTGATCTTGATCTGATGGACAATTGTCATAGCTGCAAGAAAATAAGTGTGTGTGTTCTTCTTCAACTCCCTCTCTGTTTACAGGTAGAGCAAATCCTGCACTCATGGTTCAAATAAAGAGCTAAGTAGATTTCCAAAGGCATCCTTCCAGTCATAAAACAAGTCTCCCTGTGATGAACTGCCCAGAATTAATATATCCCTGCAGCAGAAGCCTTTTGATAGCGCTCTTTGAACTATAATGGAACATCTGTTGACAATCTCCTGCAGGGTAAATTCTCCCCTTCCCTGTTTTAATCCTCTCTCCTTCAGAAGTACTTTTACTCTGAAATCAGACACATCAGTTGCCACAGGATGACTCTCATAAGCATTAGAGTGTTTCTTTCACACTGGCCTTTCTTGGGAGCAGGAGGAAGAGGGATGTGCAGTCAGCCCTGTTTAGTATTTTCCCTAAAATTTACTGTTGTATCTGAATTCCAGAAGCTTTCAATGTTAAAGGTTCTGCTTGGAACAAGACAAGGCTAGTGCATCCTGGAACATGCCTTTCAGCCAGATTCAGCCACTCATTTAATTGTGACTGAGAAGGGCTTTACCATGGACAACTGCAAGCCTAGTGAAGTTTTTCTTTGCGCTAATTCTGATCACACAGGCAGATCAAGCCACTAACATGATCATTGCTTCAATTTCCCTATCAAAAAGCTCGAGAGCAGGATGACACTTCTCACCTCCCTTTCATAAAGGATCTCAATATTTGTCAGTAGAAGGCAATGCTGTTTGTGTCTGGCTAGCAGAAGGAGAACCCATTTCCAAAGGGCTGAGAGAAGCACTGGGAAAACATCTCCCCTTGTTTTACAAAGTCTAACCTAGTGGTCTACACTGAGTGACATAGAGTTGGTACTTGCATCTTGCTCAGTGTCTTTCTTGGATGCATTGAGTTACTTTCCAGCTCACCTTCAGATAGATCCAAGCTATCCAAGCAGGCTTTTATATCCTGACTGTCTTCTGCCAATGGCTGTTCACATACTGAAGCCCACTCTAAGAAGCAGAGTTGAACTCTAGGAAGCAGCTGTTCACTAGAGAGGGAAAGCTAACTGATCTCAGTCTGACTTTCAAATCCAAAGCCACAGTACATGCAACTGAATGAAATGAAGGTCACGGGAGCAGCCTCTGCCACTGTGTCCTGTCTTGATCTGTGCTCAAGCCTTCACTCGATAAGTCTTATTGCTAATCTCAGCACCACTGGTCTCTGCCTGCTTTTCAGAACAGTCCTAACCAAACTCTGCTGGCATCCCTTTACAGTCTCTCTGATTCTGTGCCACGTCCCAAGATCCTTTGTATTGACTGAGAGGTAGGAAGTAAAGGTAATGCCAGAGATCCGTTTCCTGCACTATCCCACCTGCTAGACTACAAAGCTTCCACCATCAAATAGGCAGTTGTGTTCTTTCTCCATAGGCTTAAGTCCTCCTGAACCCAGTGTCATTAATTCATCTCTTCCCTTCTCCTTCACGAGCTAGCATTCTAAAATTATCCCAGAGGAAAATGGAACACAAAAAAATCAGACCACATAAGGAAATGTCACAAGCCCATTTTTATCAACTATAGTGCTTTGTTCTCATAAAATACAACCAGCAACCTTCCCTTTATGGTGGTCATCAGAGTTTTTGTTCAAGAAATAAGACTTCTTAGCTTGTTTTGAGCCACAGAAGAGGAAGCAATTTACTAACACCTGTCAAGTCAGCTGCTCCATACTGTGTTTTATCAGACAGAGTAAATCCATGCTCAGTCTACATCTGTTCTGTTATTGCTGTCTGTAATCTCCCTCAAAGGCACGATCTCAGCAGCTCTATATCCCAGAATTCTAGCTAACCAACAGTTTAAACAATATCCAACATAGTCCAAAACTTGCACTGTATTTGGGGGGAAAGCCCAGAACATTTGAAGCCATTATTAAAGACAACACACTAAATTATCTCCATTCGTTCTGGTCCACCAAGTGAGAGCTCAGAACACCACATCCCACTAGAAAGGCCTGAAGCAAAGGGCTGCAGTTAGAAATTTTCTGACCTTGGAGGAAACTCCTCATTGCAGACAAACACCACAGCATCATTCCCCCTACAAGTCAACTGGCAACAGCAAAAGCTGATGAATGCAACACAAACCAGACCCTTCATTGCTGTCACCTGGGGTGATGACAGAATACATATCACCATGTTGTAAAGTTATAAGATGTAGGTCTAAATAAGAGAGCATGAGTTGACAGTCAGGAGCTGAGGTCTCAAGTACAGTGTGGGACTGGACAAGGCTGTGAATTACTTATCAAAATGGCAGTTTTCCTTCATTGAGTTGCCTCCCTTGGGTCAGCTTCAAACCCCAGAGCTCTCAGTTCAGGTAGAGCCAGGTAACAAACAAGGAGAGGAATTTGCCCACCTAGGGAAGCCAATATCCTTTCTATTGTTTACTTATTCCCTGCAGTAAAGATTGCACCTTTTTATTAATATTAAAGGTCATACAGCTTTAGTGCAGAGAGGCTTTCAGACCACTGCTGAGTCTATCCACTCCAGCTATTTCTAACCTCTTCTCCTGTCATGCTCTCCTCCAGCTCAAAACACAGCATGGAGATATCTTTACAACCTCTACCAACAGGATAAGGACTTCCCCAGACTCCTTATGCCATATGTCAGCTCTATGAACACATGGCAGCCTATGTCCAGCACCCCAAGCACTGCTGGTTCAGAGTGGACTGCAGTCCATGTCAAATGAAATAAAATCCTCATTCATCTTCTACTGAAACAGTGAAAGACCAACAGGCATCTTCACAAGATGTGCAAGCTCAAGTTAAAATAGGTGCCTATGTAAGTGAACCATGGTTCTAAATGTCCTAGCAAGCTGCCAACACAGCTTCTGGGTGCCCCTACTGTAATACTGGCCAGGGTTTCTGATGCTACTACAAATATAAACACTCACTGCTAATACTAAGCAACAGGCAGCTGGTTGCTTCTTATTTAATGTGGACTACTGCTCAAGCATTGTATCAGTAAAGTACTGTACAGGAGTCCTTACCCGGTGTGTACCTCAGAATAAATGATAAAGAGAAAATCCTTAACCCTTTGATGGGACATGAAGATTCCTTAGGCATTGTCCTAACTGCAGCCTGACATGTTACGACTGCACCTACAAAGCAGTTAATTGCAGCAGGTTTGGTAGTGAAGTCTGAATCAGCAGATTAGTAAATTGGAAAAACAGAACACAGGGCAGTTTAATGTGCCTTACAGCCTCCATTCACAAGAATCTTAAGCATATTACTAAAGTAGGGCATGATTTTTTTTCCTTTTAAAGGAACATTAGCCCTTTGTTCCTGATTTCCTTTAGTGCTAAGTGTTAATGCAAACACAAAGGGGGTTTATATCCTAAAAGCAAAGCATAAATCCAAAAGGATAAAGAGGCTGAGAGATGAATGTTCTTGAAGTGAGCAATTTTCACATTCCTAATTTCACTGGCTGAGTGTCAGCACCAAAACAAAATCTGAGCCACATTAAAAAGTGGTGTCTTGGTGCTGTCAGAGGAAGTGATAGGCATAACAGTTGGCCCTCACATGCAATTTGCACTGCCCTGACACAAGAAGGGGAGTGAGAATGAAAGAACAAACAGGCAGACATATTACTTCTGTCCTGGCATGGCAATAGTGCTCTTAGAGCAAAGCTTTAACTGGGGCCCAAGTGCTAGGCCACTTTTCCAAACTGTGCTGCCTTCCTGCCTTTATGTGCTTAATAGTCAGCCCTACCAGGAAAATTCGGTACAGCAGATGCCTCTAACCAAATTATTAGTATGACCTCTGGAATGCTCTGAACAGCAGACATAAATAGGCTCTGCAGAGCTCTGTCATCTGCATTATTGTTGTTCTTCAGATCGTGCGTGTACAGGAACCAGGCACACTTACCTTCAGGCATTTGATCTCTGCAGTGCTGGAAAGCTCAGTGGAGGTGAACTCTCTGAGGTGGTAACCTCACACAAAGATGGAGAAAACCACTCTGCCTCTTTCAGCAAATTCTTGCTTCTCTCTAAAAGTAATAAAACAAGTGACAGATTAGGTCAAAAGTTCAAGGATGAACTTACTGAGTTTAAGCCTCCATTTTCTACCTTCTGTGATATCTCTTACCACATGCAGAAACTGCTCTTATTCTGATTTAATAGTGATTTACTTATTCTTGCACAGGCACAAGCAGTGGCACCAAGCAGCAAGAAGCAAGTCCCATGATACACAAACTTAGGCAGGAAAACGCATCAGTAGAAATGTTCAAGCACCACATTTAATCTGTCTTTGACACCACTGGCTTCAACCAACTTCTAACCATGCAGGTTTAAAACTAAGCTCATTTCTGCTCAAAGCCACAGTCACAATGCCAAACCCTTCCAACACACAGGGCAGCTTGTGTTGGAAGGGGACAAGAGTCCACCTGACCTGACCATGAGATCTCTAAAACTAAAGGAGGTTGGAATACTGCATCCCAGAGTGTTAGTAACACTGGAGTGAGGAATAGTTCCCTGAAGAACAGTGAATGGCATCTCCTTTAAGAACAGACTTTTCACTTGATCTTTCAGCTCAGTGACTTTAGATCCATTTGGAGAAAAATTACAAAACTGACAATCCATTAAGCTTAGCAATGCCTACTGGAATAACTGATGGGGGTGGGGATGGGGTGAGAACCACTTTAATAGAGTTTGTGACAAAGTCATGTCTGGTAGCAACAGAAGGCAGTTCTGCTGAGCAATTCAATTGTGTTCTCAGCAGATGAAAGGTCTGACAGCAGAACCTCTGCCTCCCCATTTACCCTCGTTCACATTGTTATCTCACTTGTGCCAGCACAATTTTTTCCTGCAGCAGCACTGCGAAGCACACCACTTTAGGGGAAAAAAACAAAGAAAACAAAACAATGATGCACTTGTTAGAACCATCTCGCCCCCCTGATCGGATTTACAGCACATCAACAACTGCAGTGGCAGAAACTCAGTAGGCAACGTTCTGTGAGGCCAGCGCAGGAAAAAGCAGAGAGGTGGGCACATTTTAAGCTGATATTGACAGCACAAACACATCTGATGAAATCACAGCTTGACAATAAGTGGGAGAGTCACATAGTAAGACCTCAGGCTTTCATAGAAAGAAATAGTAAATCAATATTTAATTACAGGAGAACCACAATGAAGTTTCATTATTGAAAATATCTCACTAAGTCGACACAATATCCTTTATCAAAGAAAACCTAATAACAGAGCTACATTAACCTCCACACTCCAGTGTCCACTAATAAAGATAGACATTGTTATACTTATGGTTGAGAGTGCAGAAGAGCAGAAAAATAGACAAGGAATTAAGGTATCTTTAAACTCATTTCAGTTACCAAACTGTAATTTGAGAGACCCTCTTGAGTTCCTACCTAGTGAAGAACTACAATTACTTAGCAAAATGAGAAAAAGGTTTCAAGAGCTGTGGAAGGAAAGCAGAAGGAAAATCCCTTGTGTAATAAGCATTACAACATTGTGTCTGGGTGATAGTTATTTACTGTTCTGGAGAACACAGAGAATGAAAGATCTTTTCCCTGTTAATATGATGACACCAAATATTGCTGCAGCCCACATGACATCAGCACTAACCTAATGGAGATGACTGGAAGTGTTGTGGTTTTCCTAATAATAAACAAACAAACCCATACCTGGGACACAGATGGGTCACAGAGACATGACTGCCTTCCCCAGAGGAGTGATGAGTATTCTCTGGATACTGTTTTACTGTACTGCAAAACTGTATGGGGAAGCAAATCCTGGGAACAGGGACATGAATCCTCAGCTAAACCTGTGACAGTTAGGACATCTGGCAGCTGTCTGAAGGCAGATGGGTTTGGACAGAGGATACAATTAAATAGAGACAGAAAGATCTAAGGATACTCAACAAGGAAGCTCTGATATCACTCATTTTTCTCCAGGAAGCATGTCAGAGCTCTCGGGTAGGGGCTGGGGGAGAGCAAGGGCTAGTGGAGGTTAGAAGCACAAGCAGAACTAATTCCCACCAGCCAAGCATGGTGAGAAAGGGAGGGCAGCTGGGGAAACTGGGGAAGAATTAAAGCCTAGGCAATTCAAGCATGCACCTCTTCTTCAAGGCACTGATTATTATTTCCATTAACCTCAACAAAAAGCAAGTCAGCTACTGTCCAACTAGCAGTCAGGAGACCATGTAGTGTCCAACGCTGCCCTAACAGAGGGCTTGGGTAGGAGGCAGCAACACCCCTAATTAAACAAGGCAGATGAGAACACTCCTAATTAAACAAGGCAGATGACATGGCTCAGGGAAGCCATGAGCTAACTCACAACTTGCCAGCCCAACTTCAAGGACAGCCGGGAAGGGCCCAGCAGGTACCCATTCTCAACATCCACATGGAAAGAGCTGAAGATACTAACTCTCAGGATACAACTGTCTACCTCTGTCTCAGTAACAAAGGCTGTCATTTCACTCCCTTTGCCAGCTGTCTCAGAAGGACTAAATGCATAACCAGCACTTGGCCAAAGGTCCTCTCCCAGAGTGGGCAGACACAAGCAAGCCACACTCACTTCAAGCTTTGCCAGGTCAGGTTTTAAACAGAAGACTACCTTCTGCTACCTTCAAGATCTGCTACCTTCAGGATCGGTAAAGCTAGTACCATACTAGACATGGAAACTGTGTTCCACAAGACAAATACTCTATCCAGGCAGGCTCAAAGAATAGCCAACAAACAAGAATGGCAAGAGGAGAGATCAGTGTGCAGCACATCAGAGACTGAAAATGAGCTGCAAGAGCAGAGAGCTCTCCTATGGAGCACTGAGCAACCACCAACTAGCAGCAGCATCCTGCAACACACTTCTGCACCTCTCAGACAATGACTCCCCTTGAAACCTGATAGATGCACTTGGCCCAGCAGTAGCTCTCATGTTCCATGCATATTCCCAAATTTTCTGATGGTGTGTCCCCTCTGTCTGATGAGGCCAAGTTTCTGCTAGGTGCTCCACACTTCCATCCTAAGTCTGTCCAAACTGTAAGACTGTGCTTTGCAGCTGTTCAGCAGATCTAGCACCAGGCAAAGTCTTACACAACTGTACCTACCTACATCTCTCCCAAGGCAAAGGGAATTCAGAGGCTGCAGGCAACCCTCATATATGTTCTCCTCCCACAGCTCACTCTGAGCACAGCAGGAAGTCATAGCTTGCCAGAGCTGTATATTCTTTATTCCTCTTCCAGCACTACCTATTTAGCTGTATTCCCTGGTTTAATTTTCCTGAACACAGACCTCAGCTATAACCAATACTACACTGATTCCTGTGGGAGCTATTTCTGCTAGACCACTTAAGCAGCAAAAATTATCCTGTGCAGAATCAGAGTTCAGCTCATACAAGAAGCAAAGCACAACACCACTAATTGACTTTATGCTGCTGTTTCTCTAACTCTCTCCTCACACATTCATGTGTGGGAAAAGTTACATTTTGCTCCAGTACCTCTCATGCACCAGCCCATAATCTACAAAGTTCTCAGCACTGAGATTTCATTTCTTTCCTGTGGACTTTAGGAGTCAGGATACAAATGAGATGCACAATCTCCATACTGCTGGTGAAGCACTTGCTGTTGCTAAGGATGGCATTCACTTTTCAACTCCTCTGTCCTCCTCAGCAAAGCCCTAGAGCTTCTCTAAGTGCTGTTCTGTGATCACTGAGCATCCTGTGCTAGTTTGAAGCTAGCTAGAATGTTTTGGGTGAGAAGAACTAGATTACAGGCTGTGAAAGAGAAACAACGGTGATGTCTACTTCACTCATAGGGTTGCTGAGATGTGTAAGAACAAGAGCATAAACACATAAGGCATTTGGCATTCAGGCACTGCCTGGGCTCTGGGCATTTTTCTCTCTAACCTCGCCCTCCATCTCTCTGATTAAACCACTTGCTTCCTAACCCCCCTGGCCAACCCTCCATTCTTTGTTGGGGTGCAAGGCAACACCTGGGGTAAGGTAGAGGGGTGGGAGAAGGTGGAAGGGCAGTTGGGAGCCCCTCCTGGGGACTCAGGTTTCTGGGAGGGTTGTTGTGTTTTTGTATTACCTTTTACCTTGTATATTTCTGTACATAACTGTGTATATTGCAAATATCTGCTTGCATATTGTGCTAAGCTGTAAATAAGAAGCTTCATTCAATTTCCAGAGCTGGCTGAGTCTAGTCTGGGTGATTTCCAAAATGGGAGGGAACACCCAAACCACTACACATCCTCTAATGACAAATGCAAAAGGCAAGAGGTGTTAAGGTCCCTCCCTAGCCCTTTAGATGCTGGAACAGACAAGGCCAAGGAACACCAAGTAAGATGGTTTCAAGATTGAGTCCCATACCAGTCCCTGATAGAATCAGAGTTCAGCAGTAGCCCAAGAATTCCCCTCTGCCATCGTGCCACATGCTCAGCAGACCACTGAGACCCTGTCTTCTTGGACCATTACATTCAGATAGAAAAACAGGCAAGATGCACATTAAGAACTGAAATATTTGAACTAACCACCCTCACAAGCAACTTGGCCAGTTGAGTAATTACTGTGCATCACAAAGGTTTCAGCAAAGGACACCATGTGAGGATATCTGACCCTAGACCATGCTTGGTCATGGCTTTCCATAAAATCACTTCAGCTTTGTTTTCCACTGTCTGTTTTCCCTCCTGCAAAGCAAAGGTGTTCCTTAGGTTTTCAGATCACTAAAGAAAAGGCAAAGGAAGAAATTAAAAACTCAAAAAGTCCTTTCTGCCTTGTATCCAGTACTTTGTGTTCGCTTGTTTAGCATGGAGATGAAACCACACCAGGCCAGGCTACACTCACAGCCTTGTGTTTCTTCAGCAGGACTTCAGCAATCTAAACAAGAAGTACTCCATGAAAGAAGCTGTTGTAATCACCAGTGTTTCAGTTCCAGTGTCTTTACCTTTACTACCTTCTAGTTTATTGATGGGCATTTCCTGGAGCTCCTTCTCCGGCTTTATTCAGTTCACAAACTGAGAGAGTGAAGGAATTTGTATGACAATAACTTAGTCCAGGAAAGAACATAGTTAGTAAAATGACTCAACTTCAGAAACTGGAAATACAGGGAGACCTGGGGAGAACAAAGCTTAAATCTAACCAAGAATAGATGGGATCCTTCTGACCTCCTCCTGCAGAGAGCATGGATATAGTAAGAAACAGCTCTTGGAGTTCTAGAAGATATCAGGGAACTCCATGAAGAAAGATGTTTGCATATCCAAAGTAGTTCAACCTCCAAGAAATTGCAGAACTAGTGTCCTGGCACTCAGAGTAGTAGTTGGAGAACATTGCCCAAGAACTGTAAAGATTATGTTAAGCCGTTACAAAGATTAGGGTAAGGAGATCCAAATCTGAGGCTTGATCTCCAATGTAGCAAATGTGTTGGGTAGGGAATAGGGAAGTTGCAAAGAACATGTACTTTCAGATCAGGAAGGAGAAAGTATTACCAGCATAAAGGCCTTGTTTTAGTGAGCAGTGTCCACCCACACAGGAAGGTGGGGCCTTCAAACACTGTATGATGAAAGAAAAATATGCACAATATGGGGTGCTGTGGCATGGATGGGCACACTGTGTAACTGTGCTAGGAAAAGTTGCTCTGAGAAGTGAGACAATCTCAACAGAGATCTCAAATCGCTTTGGTTTCCGGTGGTTGTTAGCTCCACTTCTGCCTCACATGTGGAGACACATGAAGTACAACAAGGCTGCTGGCTGCCAGGCAGGTGCTCCTCAGACACAGCTTTTTCAGAGCCTAGTCTGTCAAGCTGCAAACCCACAGCAGATCAAATGCAAGACATTACCAGGGGCTGTGAAGGGAAGAGCCCACCTGGGCCTGCCGCATCATTAAACTTGCCTCAGCAAGCACTGCAGCCAGGAGCCTGGAAACTGGCCAGGGCATACATCAAGATACCAAAATTCTTCCCTTTCCCACTCAAGCTACATGATCACACATAGCCGTTAGAAATGGCAGGCCTGTGCCAAGACTATCAATGCACCCACTGATCACCACAGGAGCAACGTGCTACACACAGACAGCAGGAGCTCACTGGCAGCTGCCGAGGAGTGTGAGCGGCACAAATACTGCTCCGCAGCACCCTGCTGGCACCCAGCTGCTCCACTGCTTAGCTCAGCAGATGACTTTCAGAAGCCTTCCCTCCTGTCCTGAGACAGCCTTCTGGCTATGAGTCAGCGTTGTGCCCAGGTGGCCAGGAAGGCCAACGGCATTCTGACTTGTATCAGAAACAGTGTGGCCAGCAGAACTAGGGCCAGTGATTGCCCCGTGCTCCGCAGGGATGAGACCACGCCTCGAACACCAGCTTCAGCTTTGGGTTCCTCACGCTTTAAGATTGACATGGAGCATGTCTATAGGAAGCAACAAAGCAAGTGCGGGGTCTAGGACACGTTTTATGAGGAACAGCGGAGGGAACTTCGGTTGTTTGGCTTAGAGAAGAGGAAGCTAATGGGGAGACCGCATTCAGCTACCTGAAAGGAGGTTATAGCAAGATGAGGATTGTTCCACTCTTACAAGCAAGAAGCAGTAAGACAAGAGAAAACAGGTTCATGCTGCACCAGGGAAGGTTTCGCTTGGACATTAGGCAAACTTATTTAATCAAAAGATGATTTCATTAAAAACAAATGATCAGTTGTCAAGCACTGAAACACGCTGCCCAGGGAAGTGGCGGAGTCTCCGTCCCCGCAGATGTGTAGAAGACGTGAAAATGTGGTTGCTGAGGAACACAGTTCAGTGGTGACCTGGCAGCGTTGGGTTAACAGCTGGCCCCAATGATCTTAAAAGTCCTTTCCAACCTACCTAAAGGACGCTACGACTCGCGAACGGCCCAGCGCCTACCTCGCAGCAGAGGGAGCCACCCCTCACACCGCACGGGCTCCGGGCGGCGCGGAGCCCGCCGGGACATGGAGTCCCCGCCGGGACATGGAGTCCCCGCCGGGCAGGCGGTCGCGGTGGGGAGGACTGTGCGCACTACAAATCCCAGCACACCTTGCGCAGCAGCGAGCCGCCCAGAACGCGCAGCCGGGCCCCCGCGCCTCCCGTGGTGCCTCGCGCCGCCAGAACTACCCTTCCCGCCGTGCCCCGCGCCGCGGCAGCATGGAGCAGCGCGTGGCGGAGCGGCTCCGCGCTGCCTTGGGGCCCTTCGGCTTCGAAGTGCACGCCTTCAAGGTACTGACGTCACGGGGCTCGCCATGACGCAATCCGCGGTGACGTCACTCGGATCGACGTCACTATGGCCGGGGTTGGAGGAGTGTCGGGACAGTGGCGGTTCCCGAAGCAGGGAGTTACTGCTGCGGACAGGGTGACCGAGTCGAGGCGCAGGTCTCTGTTGAGGTGCCCCGCGGCAAGAGCTGGTGGGGAGGGCAGGTCTTTTGCTTCTCCGGTCAGCCCCGGCTCGGGGCAGCACGCTGCCGGCTCGGGAGGCTGCTTAGTCTCCGGGAGCGAAGCTTCTGCCTGGAACAGGCTTGGGCCGGAGGCAAGCAGGACGAGCCCCCCGCACTAGCCGTGGCGGGGTCCGTGGTGCTCCTTGCGCGGCTGCCAGGAGGCGGCGCTGTTCGCCCGAGCCTTAGCGGGCGCAGCTCCGCCCCTCACGCCGAGCTCCAGGGGAAGCGGCAGTGTGAGGGTGACTGTGAGTGGCGCCAGGGCCCCACCGTGGAGCCGCTCACGCCTCCCGCTGCTGCAGGTGAGGCGGATGGTGCTGTACGGGGCCAGGGCCTTGCTGCGGCGCTCACTGGGCCGCGTTACGCTGCTGCCGGCGCGGGTAATGGAGAAGCATGAGGGGGTTGTTCAAGATGTTAAAGCTGGCTCACGGTTATTGTGTCTTGACACCAGCTGTGTACCAGCTGAACTGCAGGTTTGCTCAGGACCTTTGTGTTGGCCCTAGTCCAATAGAGTCAGAAGAGTTGGACCAGTACAGCGTAAAGTCCTCTAAGCAAGGTTAATTTTTAATCTAAAAGTAGAGGCACTGGTATACTAAAGTGCAGATGACCTCATCTGTGAAGGGCCAACTAACAAGTCAGCTCATTCGGTCTTCTTGCAACTGAGGCACCTTATTCCAGTGTACTCCGTGTTGAAAATGTATACGCTTGCTTTCCACCAAAATTTGGCATTCGTGTTTGGCCCATGCCAGGGGCAATCTGCAATAAATCATACTGCAGTATCAAATACAAATCTACAATCAAATACAAGTCAACCTTCCTTTCCTTGAGGAATGTATTTGTCACCTGAAATATCTGTAGTTTCTGCTGTATTCTTGATTTTACAGAAAGTAAAAGAGAAGTGAAATCTTCAGAATTTGGAGAATTTAACTCTGCTCTCCCAAAGCACAGCAACAGAGAGCAACAGCAGTGCCCAAATCAGAAGGATTACAGCTACCAGAGGGCAACCTCAGAGCACTGCCTCTCTATAGATTTAATTCCCATACAGCTAGCCCTGGTGCACTGGCTGATGTATACTGAAAATTGGCAAACCTCAGATTCACATCTCTCTTAATTTCTTGTAACATCCCAATTCAGCATCTTAAACAGGAGCCACAAAACTGCTTCAGTTTGGAGGCTGGTATAAGGTACTTATGGTTGTGTGTTTCTGTATGGGTAGTTCTGCCACTGTCACCTGTGGTGACCAGTATTTTTGTTTTCAGGCTCAAGAGCTATGTTACTTGGCATCTCTGAATGCCAGGTCTGCTCTATGTGGCATCCTGGGAGAGTGGAAGTTGTCATAACGTATTAACGGACCAATGCCGCTGTGCCATACATCAGTGCAGGAGGTTTCAGATATTACCTCCTGCTTGACAGCTGGTCTGAGCCCTATCCCCTTGCTCACGTCTCCTTGCGGCCCTGGCTTGCTGCCTTGTTTCTGTACTGTTCTAATACGTTCAGCTCTGGAAATAAGTATCATAATGTGAGTATGTCACACTCTGTGCACTACAGCTGACAGCTCTGGGGAATTTTAGCACTACTAGGAACTTTCACATCCTTTGTTTTCACACTTAAGTGTTTCTTACTGAAGGAATAAACCATGCAATTTGTCATTGCATTGAGCAAAATGAGTACCAGTTTTTTGATAGTTGAAGATAAAGAAAAAAAACCTGAAAACTTAAAACCAAAACAATGGACAATACTATTTTTTGATCAGAGCATAAAGGACAGTTTTGAGCTGAATGCATTGGATGATTTTTATCTCTCAGGTACAGCTTCCAGAAACTGCAAATCTCAGTATGCAAAACAGCTTAGTTTGAATGGCAGGCACTAGGCAGGCAGCATATCTGAGGTGCAAATGAAGGTGGCTACAGCTCTTTCTGAAGTTTCTGCATGCCCACTTACACAAGAATGGTATCCCTGTTTTAATGGAGATTTGTTTTGTTTTGCCAAAGGTTGGATGGTACAATGCTGTTCTCCAGCCAGCCTTTCATCTCCCCTACCCAGATGACACACTGGCCTTTGTGGTTCTCAGCACACCTTCGATGTTTGATAAAGCCTTGAAACCTTTTATCAACAAAGAACGGTTGAAAATTATCAGGGATCCTGTGGATCAGTGTGTTTCTCATCATTTATCACGCATGAAGGAGGTAAGAACCTGAAATACCAATTTGTTTTATTATTGTGCCTATAACCAGGTGAGTTGAACAGTAGACAAAGTCTTCCAAGTTCCTACCCTTGCACTTTGGAATGGCAAAGCATTATTAATGATGGTAAGAACGTCCTCAGGTTGACCTGCTTTATTTGCATTGCATATTTTGTCTCTTTACTGCTACAGCCTGTAGCTGTGTAGAGTGCTTTACAGTCATTGTTTGAAAACCTAAGGCCACAAGCTTGCTGATGAATTTCAGTAGCAAGATGTAGAAATCTCTACATCTTGTGCCTGATTTGCTGGTGTCCAGCACTTCTGTAGTGGCAAATACTTTCCCATGAGCCTGGGCTCACACTTCTATAATTCTCTCAGAAATTCCCTGACCAGAAGGTGGATGTCATTTTTGACTATGAGATTCTGCCCAGCCGAAAGCCCAAGTTCTTGGCACAGACAGCTGCTCATGTTGCTGGAGCTGCATATTACTACCAAAGGAAGGATGTGAAGCTTGATCCTTGGGGAAAAAAGGTGAGGCAAAAATACAGCCTGGGAATAATCAATACATGGCAATCACTGAATCATGCAGCTACTCACCATTTTTTTATGGTGGGAAATACAAAATCTAGATCCTATACTGGTGCATAAAGTGTTTCAGACAGGAGTGGGAAGCTTCCAGGATTCTTCATGATTATAGGGAAATGGATGCATGGAGAAGAGTATCTTGTTCCATTAAATCTACTTAGAGATGATAATAATTTGAAGCATAAAAGAAGACTTGCTGCTTGGGGCATTATAAACAGGAAGAAAAAACCCTGCAGTAAGGTTAGTTTCTGTGTTAGATTTTTCTAAAAGGGACCTCCCACCACATTACAGGGTGGTGTGTAAGGGCATGGGAAAATGGGAATGAAATGCAATGTTTTGAGATGTGTGTTCAGGAAAGAGCTTTCCTTTCTTCTCCATGTAGCACTCTAAACAGGGCTAGAAGTGTGAGAGGTTGCATCAAAACTTGATGCTTTGAACTCGTAACCATTACTAGACACAAGGTGAGACATTGTAGATCCCTCCTTTCTTTTCTTCCAGAAGATCTATGGTGTATGTATCCATCCCAAGTATGGCGGTTGGTTTGCCATCCGGGGTCTCCTCCTCTTCCCAGATATTCAGGTACTGTTGCTGAAACAGTCTGCCCCTATTGACTGTGTGAGCACAGAGGAGAAAAGAATTGAGCTGCTGGAGCAGTTCAATTTCCACTGGAAGGATGGCCGCTACCGAGACATAATTGAAGTGAAGGAAAGGTATTCAGAGGAGCAAAGAGCCTACTTTGCCACTCCTCCAGCAGAGAGATTCAAACTGCTAGGACTGACGTGTGAAGCCCAGAGAAGCACATTTCATTGAGTAACGTGGCTCCATGAAGGGGACCAGAGGGCAAGCAAAGTGTAAATCATCACCTTTGCCTCTGTGCTGAGGAAAACAGTATGCTGATACAGAGGTGGTAAATCCAAGCAGTCTCATTCCAAACATCAGCATCTCAGCGGAATCACTGCATCAGAGTACTTGCAGTGTGGAGTAAGGTGGCAGAGGTCTGTTCTGTTTCATGTGGCTTTTTGGGAGTACGGTAAGGTGCCCATAAGTCTTTGGTTAGGAAATGTTCAGACACCCTGGCAACTGGAAAACCTGTGCTGCTCGTTAGAGAAATCGGTTTTGTTCTCCAGAATATTTGGTTTATTTTGTCTAAGAGAAAAAACAAAAGTTACTTTTGTCACTGCACTCCAATATCTTCTTTTCCCATCTGAATTCATGGCAGACACTTTTTTTAGATGTACCCAGTATTTTATTATCATGTGTCGTAAGTTCTTAATGAACAAGTGCTCAAGCTTTTCAGTCTTGCCTTCCTCAGAAGGAAGATTGGCCTTGTATCCCTTCACTTGCAGTGAAGCTGGTTTAATTTATTTAAGTAGTCTTCTAATGCTTCCATTCCTTAACATCCAAAAGAAAGTTCCAAAGATTGTTTCACTGAGCAGTATGATCCCATACTTGGAGTAGGAACAAGGAAAAGAGCCAACAGCAGACACCTCCTTCAGGGTAGTTATGAAAGGGACAGTGCAAATGTCATAGCTGAGTCTGCTGTTTCCTTTTCGCCCAGGGTCAGCTTCTCAGAACAAGGTGACATCTTTAGGTCAGTTTTAAGCATTTATCCATTGTGCAGAGCAGCCAGCTAAAATATTTGGAAAAATATCTATGTGGAGGTTTTACTGAATATGAAAGACAGGGAGATGAGGTTTTTATTTAAAATATTTTACAGTGCCATGCCAGCACACGCCAACCCCACCCCCAGTTTTAATTACACAGTTTCCTGTTATACTTACTGTAAGGGGAGGGATTGTAAACCTGCATGCACACAAAAAAACACTACATGAAGCATTGTCACATGCCAGGCAACAAGCAGAGGACAAAAAAGAGAGAAAATGTTCATGACGTTCTTGTTACTTACACTGCTGCACAAAACATCTTCAGACATACATGTAACTTTTAGATGACTTAGTAGATATGTTCAGAGGTTACAATGGTACTGTGAATCAGAAATTAATTTATTTTAAAGCACTTTGATGCTCAAGCCTCATTAAAATAAGATATAATCAATTAAAACAGTATTTTGTGGGAGTTTAGTTACTTGACTGTGGTGCAATGCTGCAAATCATTAAGCACTTTTTCCCTTTCCTTGATGGCAACACGGTGATGCAAAAATACTTTGCAGAACTTAGCCCTTTATATTTAAAGACTCAAACACTAAAGTTGCCCTCACAATAAGTCACTGCTTGATACAGTTTTTCATATTCCATATATAAAATATAATAAAAATTCAACATAATGAGTTTGTTTTCCTGTACAGGGAGCAATGAGCATGTGATCACTGGGTTTGTGCAGTGTATTTGCTGTTACAAAAAAGTCTTTGTTGCTTTCCATGCTGTCTTCACCACAGCTGACTAAGGCACTGTGGTTTTCAATTTAAGCAAAATGATGACATTTTAAAAAAATCTGTTTGTTGTAGAATTATTTCTGATTGAAATGCAACTCGATCTTCCAGAGCTTCCCAACTGAACTGTAATTTAACAGGGACTTAAACTGATGCTTCATATTAGTAACATATACAAAAGACTGATTCTCTTAGAAGGATAAATACAGAATGGAATGAGATTTCTATTTTTACATTAGTTTTACATACATAAATAACAATTTAAATTAAAATATTTTGCTATTCTGGGGTTGATTTCTTTTAAATATTTAATGTTTTGTTTCAGATGATTTGTTAAACAGATTAGCATAGTCCTTTCATTTCAACTTTTGTAATTTATTTCTATTCACATGGTATTTTGGTTAATAAAACTTAAAAAGTTGTAAGTAATCCTCAGTGTTGAGTATTTTTGTTTAAACAATACACTTTGAGGCCTAAAGATGTTCAAGTGAGAGAACTGTGGCTTTAACATATTGAAAATAGGAAGCTGCCTCAGACACACAACATCCAGTATCTGAAAACAAAATAGAAGGTAAGTTATCTTAGTAGAAGTTGGTAATCTATTACAGCAGGCTCACCTGGGATATAAAAAAACAATGTACAGCACATTATGAGTAAGTCTAACATATGTTTATCTTTCCCAGGTTATTTCAACAAGATCATTTAACAGGAAGCACATGACAGTGCACTTGTATTTCTTCCTCTGTTCTTGCAGTAACAAAAGTTGAAGGTATCCAGTGATAGGTAACTGATGCTTGAGGGATCTTCCCTCAGTACCTTGAAAGTAATACCTGCAAGCACTGGAATTCTTTTTTGTTAAAACATATTGGTGAATACTGAGTCACAGTAAGGGCAAATCTGTGGGCTTTGTGCTTCTGGCAGAGTTAACGTCAGGCAGAACTGAGTACAAATATTAGTAGCATATCCATTGCCACTGCAGTAATTTTGGAGTGAACCGGATTGGTTTGTACAGGCCTTCTCTTAGCCAGGTCACCGAGAGCCACAGCTGCAGCTAGTAATGCTCTTCCCTTGCCGGATGGAGTATAATGGTGTTTGTCTTATAAAACTGAAGTTTGAGAACCTGTTTTACTTATCTCTAGGGACAAGACTCGACATGGTGAGGTGGATCCTCAGGCATTGTGAAGATGCTCTTATTTTGAGCACTTGCAAATGTCAGACAAGTAATTGCAAATACTTGGATAGAATTACTAGTTCAAGTATCACGCTTTACATTTGCAGACAAGTTCTTCTCTAAATCCTAATTTTTAAACATTTATTAAAATATTTTCCCCTCAATATAGCCTATAGGGTGAGTATGCAAGAACTGAACAGTAAAAAAAAATACTATAACTTTTAACAAGCTACTTGAATTAAGTTTTAGGAATTTGGTGTATTTCAAGGTAGTATTCTATAAAAAGCTAACTAATTTGTAATGTTTTCAGGCACATAATATCAGTCCCTTTTAAATTAACCTTAAAATAACAGAATTTAAAGATGTGACAGAAAATGCTAACTGCACCAATCTAATCTGGTGACAAGCAGCTATCAGAGTTATTGCTCCGAAATGGAAAAACACTTGAGGAAACAGTTGTCTGGGTGTTTTTTGGTGAAAATGATTGCATTTCAGGAAGAAAAGGCACTAATGTTTCTTTGGGGTGTGCGAAGTTGAGTTTGACAAACTTAATTCCTAATGTTGCCTTATTTCCTCTTGTAAAAAGAGCAGCTTGTAACAGTCCTGTCTTCCTCTAAACTATGAAACACCTAAAGACTGTTTTCTGTATAAATTGGTGCTGTTGTGTCAGACAAAAATAGCCAACTTTGTGAGAGCAGTGCACTCTTCTGGGATTTAATTTTTTTAAGCATATGTATATAATTTTTTGTTGGCCTATGTTGCCCTCTTCTGGGTCATAAGCACAATTTTACTCCTTCAGTGTTGTATACATGGTCTCTTATATTAATTTGTGATCAAAACTTTTTAGTGGTTTATCTGTTACTTATATAATGTAAGTTAAATTACTGCTAATGCACAGTGATTTGAATTTGTCTGTAAAAAGTAATCTGAATCAGCACTGTTTGTTCATCCCTATGTAAATATTACGTTAAAAAAGTTAGCTTTGAATACTGATGAAGTGGCAACAGTTCCAAAGTTCCTTCCTCTAAGGGGAAGTGGGGTTTTGCCATTTACTACAGCAGAGAGCCAGCTGTACCTCTGCAACCTCTCACAAATTCACTTACCAAAATGGATAAATGTATTTAAGACATTTTTTTTCCTGTTAAGTTGGCTTCCTGTCCTATCATCTATCCTGTTAACAGATCATCCATCATGTTTGCTTCAGAAAGGGAACAGAGCACTTCCCTTCTAGGTTTTCAAGGAGGAAACAGCACCAAGGAATACAAACATGCTTGGCTTTTCTCTCTGCATCTGGAAAAAAGCCAATAGATACTCAAATTCCTTATAAAACCAGTATTTTATAAGAAAAGTAGGGTGGGATTTTTGTTGGTGTTTTGTTTTGGGTTTTTTTCTTAAAAACTGAAACACAATAATGGCAAATAGAGTGAGAAACTTAAAAAAATAGAATGAACAATAAGATACTTTATTGGAGTACTTAAAAACTCTCTAACAATATACCACAACCTGCAAAATGGGGTTGTACATGTATAAAAAGTATTTGAAATGGCTTCTTCCTGGAAAAACATCATTCATCTATAATGCATTTCTCGTTTTACGTTGTGTGGGGTTTTTTATTGTTTGTACATAATGGCAGTGAGCAAGGTATTTCATTTTAATAACTGTTTGTTTTATTTCTCCAAAACATTTCCTAAAGGAAATTCTGAATGGGAATCTGATTATGGGGTTTTTTTCTGTCTTCAGACAGAAATGGAAATCATACACCTTAACACTAAATTGTTGTGTGTTTGGAGGTTTTTTTTCTCATGTAAAACAAAGCATGGGATAGGATAATTTCTGTAAGTAAAGACAGAAGGGGGTGGGGTATTTTGTGGGTTGAGAATTACTATACAAAATCTTACATTTCTGCAGAATTAGTAGTTTTGCTATGACTGCATAAACGTTCATACTCCTTTTAAAGGAACTGGCCAGTTTAAGGCTTTGTTTTTTTCATGTCACAACCCTTTTTTTCTGTATTGTTCTGTCTTCCTGTAGCATTCACTGTTGCTTCTATCTTTTCTTTTTCAGCAAGCTCTTCTTCCATAACATAAAAACCCCAATTGCAATAAAAAAATATTTTTATGAAAAGTGAATTTGATTAAATGTTAATTTAAAATTACATGAAGTGTAAAGACATTGTTGACAAAGGGTATTGATCTCATTTGTCAATGCAGACACTTCAAAAATACAGTGCATGCTGTAGAGTATGGAACATAAATCTATTGGGCTCACAGTTTCAGGACAGGGCAATCTTAATGACTTCACAAAGGCTCATGTATCTGTGGTCAAATGGTATCTAGCACGGCAGCACTTCAAATTCAGGCACGTGTCCCATAATATGTACAATGATTTAAGTTTCAGGTGAAAGAGCCAAGTTTCACATTAAGGTCCCAACCTATCATCACTAGGTGTGGTAAGAAAAGCTTACCACAATTGTGTCTCTTGTTCAAGAGCACTACAAACAATTCACATCACAATGGCAACTTATTCTCCTGTAGCCATGGGTGCACACCATGGAGAGTTGATAATGCAGATCTGTTTGATTTGCACACTTTGGCCTGCAAAGCCACTCTGTAATATCATACATTTATATTCTGTGAAGTACTTAAACCAGTGTTTGACTAGTGACATGATAAAAACACAGGCATGTGGACAGCTAAAATAAATCTGTTCTGACTGTATGTTAAAGGAAAATATATCTGTTTTTCTCTTCTAGTACTGAAATAGAAGCTCATATATTCATAATCATAAAGATACCTATCTCCTGTCCTGTTCTTGGCTCAGAATGAATTTTCTTCCTAGTAGCTGGTGCAGTGCTGTGTTTTGTATTTATGGTGAGAATACTGTTGATAGCACAGTGATGTTTTAGTAGTGCATATCTTAAGTCAAGGACTTTCCAATTTCCTATGCTCTGCCAGCAAGGACATGCACAAGGAGGGAGGAAGCATGACCAGCACAGTGGACCCAATCTAGCCAAAGGGATGTTCCACACTAAGGGGTGTCAGGCTCAGTATATAAATTTGACTGCTCAAGGACACACAGAATTCAGCCTGGAGAAGAGAAGGCTATGAAATGCAAAACTAATTGCTTTTGTTCTTTGAAACATAATGATTTGTTGGACAATCTAATAACCTATGAATCAAAGGTCTGATAAAAAGGCTATGAAGCACTTAAGAAAACAGCACTTTATAAACTTCATAACCTTTTAGAATATTCTTCAAAACTAGGAAGAAACTGGTTTTGTACTAAGTGGTAATTCACAGAATCACAGAATGAACCAGGTTGGAAAAGACCTCTGAGACCATGGAGTCCAACCTATCACCTAACCCTTCTAATTAACTAAACCATGGCACTAAGTGCCTCATCCAGCCTCCTTCTAAGCACCTCCAGGAATGGTGACTCCACCACCTCCCCTGGCAGCCCATTCCAATGGTAATCACTTCTTCTGTGAAGAACTTCTTCCTAACATCCAGCCTAAACCTGCCCTGGCACAGCTTGAGATTGTGTCCTCTTGTTCTGTCACTGGATGCCTGGGAGAAGAGATCAACCTCCACTTGGCTACAACCTCCTTTCATGTAGTTGTAGAGAGCAATAAGGTCTCCCCTGAGCCTCCTCTTCTCCAGGCTGAACAACCCCAACTCTCTCAGCCTCTCCTCCAGCCCTCTTACTAGCGTTGTTGCCCTTCTCTGGACACGTTCAAGCATCTCAACATCTTTCTTAAACTGAGGGACCCAGAACTGGATACAGTACTCAAGGTGTGGCCTAACCAACACAGAGTTATTATCTACATATTACTAAGGTTTTTTTTTTTTTCATATAAACATCTACAAATAAATATGAAGTTGTTAGTTTTTAAAAAACATACTCCTTAAAGATGTAAGAAATCTAGTCAAGTTTAGGTTCTGTATGTCAAATATCAAAAGACATTCTGTGTTTTCTATGATAAACACATAATGTATCAAATTAAAATCTGATGCACTGTTTCGTATCACATATACCAAAAAATCCTGTCATTTATACAAGTACTATTCTCTACAAACTTTAACATCTAGCACAGAAATATGGGAGTAAATAGACTTAATTTTAGATAACATATGAAGAATGCAAAGCATGGATTAACTTCCTGCCACTTTTACTCGGTCTTCAAAAAGATCAGACAAATCAGTACCCTAAGCCATTGTCTGGAATACTGCAGTGAACATGACCTTTGATATTTATTTTGAGGGCAAGATCACACTACCCAATAGGTGAAGCCAAGGCTACTTCACCACAGGTGTTAAAGTGCAGTTTCAAAGGCTCTTGTCAGCTACTGTTGCACATAAATCTGAAATATTATATAGTTTTAACAGTTTTACAGATCTCAGATAAAATCAGCTATATTTGTAGAATTATACCTATGATAGCTGCTTACCAGCATAAGCAAGTAGTTCAGCCCTCAAAACCAATATATATTAAAATACAGCAAATTTCATTATCATGCTGTCCATAGATGACTGTTAGTACATAGAATCCTAGAATCTACCAGGTTGGAAGAGACCTCCAAATCATCCAGTCCAACCTAGCACCCAGCCCTAGCCAGTCAACTAGACCATGGCACTAAGTGCCTCATCCAGTCTTTTCTTGAACACCTCCAGGGACAGCAACTCCACCACCTTCCTGGGCAGCCCATTCCAATGCCAATCACTCTCTCTGTGAACAACTTCCTCCTAACATCCAGCCTATACCTCCCCTGGCACAGCTTGAGACTGTGTCCCCTTGTTCTGTTGCTGGTTGCCTGGGAGAAGAGAGCAACCCCCGCCTGGTTACAACCTCCCTTCAGGTAGATGTAGACAGCAATGAGGTCACCCCTGAGCCTCCTCTAGGCTAAACAACCCCAGCTCCCTCAGCCTCTCCTCTCAGGGCTGTGCTCCAGGCCCCTCAACAGCTTTGTCGCTCTTCTATGGACACGTTCCAGTACCTCAACATCTCTCTTAAACTGAGAGGCCCAGAACTGGACACAGCACTCAAGGTGTGGCCTGACCAGTGCTGAGTACAGGGGAAGAATAACCTCCCTTGCCCTACTGGCCACACTATTCCTGATCTAGGCCAGGATGCCATTGGCTCTCCTGGCCACCTGGACACACTGCTGGCTCATGTTCAGCCTGTTTGTTTCCATTGGCTCTTTGCTTTTGATAGGAATACAATCCCCTCTAAATAGCATCTGCTGTATGCATCTTCAGGGAAAAAAATCACTAACTAGTATAGCTACAGGTCTTGTCACTAAAACTTCTGATGTCTTTGATGAGTTTTAATGTGTGATGAGGTAACTCACTGGGAAATAATGTCACACATTGATCATGATCGATCATGAAAGCAAAAGCAGTTCACAATATAGTGAAAATGCAACAGGCATCTTGGTACATATGGGAAAAAAAGTGTTTCTCAACAAATAAGGATTGTAATTACTTGGATGTCATAAAAATTACCCCCATCTGAGATATCTCAGTACTTGGAGTGAAGGCCTCAGAGCACTTAAACAGAAATTCCAAGCTACATCTGAATCGATATGGAGTTTAAGAGGATAAGTAAAACCGACTCTTGAAGTCTTTCGTGTTACCTATTCTGTGTTACACTCTTGGGAACATCAAAATGACTGTGTGGCAGGTGTTCCCATGAATGCCTCATATGGGCAATTGTTTCACGTTATTCATTCCCAGTGAGTCATTCCGTGCAAACATGGAATGCAGTTCTTAATCCAAAGGTATTTTGGTGTCTTGGCAGCTTTGAATTTCACCAGCGACTATGACGTTTAAACCCATACTGTTAGCAGTGCCTCGGCAGGTGAACTCCCAAGCGGACAGCAGCAGACAAACTATAGCCGAGATGTTTTCCTCAGTCACAGAGGTTTTTTTTCTAGTAGCAACTTAGGTAGGTCTCAAGATTAACCACTTTTGAAATAGTTAATATATGAGCATGACTGTTGGGGCATTTAAAAGCTGGGAGGTATTCAAACTGTGCCTTTGGATGGTACACACAGTATATCACAGTATTATTAGGATTGGAAGAGACCTCACAGATCATCAAGTCCAACCCTTTACCACAGAGCTCAAGGCTAGACCATGGCACCAAGTGCCACGTCCAATCTTGCCTTGAACAGCTCCAGGGACAGCGACTCCACCACCTCCCCAGGCAGCCCATTCCAGTGTCCAATGACTCTCTCAGTGAAGAACTTGCTCCTCACCTCGAGCCTAAATCTCCCCTGGTGCAGCCTGAGGCTGTGTCCTCTCGTTCTGGTGCTGGCCACCTGAGAGAAGAGAGCAACCTCCCCCTGGCCACAACCTGAGGCTGTGTCCTCTCGTTCTGGTGCTAGCCACCTGAGAGAAGAGAGCAACCTCCCCCTGGCCACAACCACCTCTCAGGTAGTTGTAGACAGCAATAAGGTCACCCCTGAGCCTCCTCTTCTCCAGGAAAGAACTCAAAGAAGTGAGCAGTGTTCGTTAGCACCGAGGGCGGACGCCAGCAGGTAACCAGCTCCCTGTCTGAGCAAGAATCCCCACACGACCAGCGCGGGAAAGCACCAAGGCACCAAAGGAAACACGTGAAGCCCACAGCTATTTGCAGGGTACATCCCTGTGCCCAGACTTCCCCTCAAGGCGACTCTGACCTGCGTTCCGAGGCGGCCACAGCCACACACCGCGAAGCAGCCCCAGCGCCCCCCGCCACAGCCGCGCGCCCCCCGCCGCAGCCAATCCCCGGCCTCCGCGTGCGCCTGCGGGAGCGGCGGGAGGCGCCCCGGTGTGGGCAGGGCCCGCAGCCACCGCCGGAGCCTGCAGCCCCGCCGCCGGGGGCCGGGGAAAGCCCGTGGAGACGCCTTCGGGCCAGGGCCAGAACACGAAGGAGAGCCTTTGTCCTCCACGGCAAGGGAGAGGAGAGCGTGCAGCTAGCCCCTGCCTTTCGTCCCCAGGCGTTGTTCACAGCTGCAGGGTGAACGCACTCGGAGGAGTTAAAGGCCGTTTTTATTGCTGTGAGGGGCTGAACTCGGCCGCTAACACAAAGGCTCTCAAGTCAGGGCATAGAACAGGCTCGTCTGCCATGCCAGCAGGAGTTACCAGGACCGTGTAGCACTGTATGCACAGGTGCCGTTTCACTTCCCAGCAAGAGCAGAAGTCACTTTAGCCACACCAAAGTAGGTACTCATTCTGCAGGACTAGACCACGCTTATAGACCCTCCAAAGAACTGGTTAAATGAATTTAACAACAGGTCTAGCTCTGTTAGCCTTAAAATAACTAAGTTTTACATTAGATTAGTCCCAACCTCACTCCTTTTTCTAGGAAAGTTTGATAGACAGCTTTGGGCTCAGCCATTCTGGTAAGTGTTCATTTGCTTACCTTGAACCACATCTTGTATATAAGATATAAATGGTCCTACATTAACCTACTGAGATAAATTGTACTGTAAATATTAAGCAAAAGTGATCAAACTAAGCATCACTTTAACAGCTTCAGTAAGATTCATGGCACTTAAATATTAAAATAGCTACTGTCCTGGGTCTTATTTCAGGATTTAATAGTAAGAAAACAACAGATTTATGAAAGAAGCCTAACTGCAAAAGAAAGTTCACTTCTCCAGGCATATAACTTTCCCTTCTGACTCATGTTATGCAGCCCTGGGCCTTGATTTTTGTTACTGTTCACTTTAAGCAGCTCAGAGCGTGTTTACTTGAGGACACAAGCCTTTAATAGTTTAGTCTTTACAGATATGTAACTCTGCTAGGTAATAGCTCCTTATCCAAACAGTTTACTCTGAAGTTCCAGGCTTTATTACAAGCCACCTTTAACCATGAAGCTAAACAGCAGACATGGCTTTAATGTAACTTAAGGCCACGGTCACATGCTTTGAGTTATACAGTATGCACATAATCATTTGGAATACAAAGATCAAAGCCAAGGCTGAGATCATCCATATACTTGATTGTAGTGCTGCCCTTTTGATCCTAATCATATGACTTCAATAGATCACAGAATGTTAGAGGCTAAAAGGGACCTCAAACTATCATCTAGTCCAACTCCCATGCCAGAATTGGATTCCCTATACCAGATCACACAAATGCATCGAGGTGGGTCTTGAATATCTCCAGAGAGGGCTAACTGGCACATTCTCATTTCCATTCCATGTAGTGCAAGACAGTAGGGTTAATGCTATACATCCAAGGAAGCTTGCCTTTCAGAAGGCCCCATCTTCCACTTTTTACAGTGTTCAAACTGAATGTTGACTCCCCCACATCTGTCAAACAGTCATAGTTGCAATCAAAGTAGATGCAAAAAGAAGTTGACAGTGTGTGAAAATACACCCAGCTCTTGCCAGTCACATTTATGGTTCATGTTCTGGACACTGTAGTATTGCTTACATCTGACAAACAACATGGACACAAACCATGTTCCTTTGCTTAGTAGGAGAGTCATGAAGAGTATAGACAGTGCTTTATTAGTGCAAAACTACGTGTTGGTACCTCCATTCCAATGCTGGTGTCAAGGGCCTGAGGAATTGAGCTATCTCTGCAGCCAGCTCAGTAGACACAGCTTTCAAAAGTGCAGCTTGCGCTGCCTTCAGGTCTTCTGGTGACAACAGAAGAAGAGTAGACAGTATGCTTTTTCCACAAGTTTAATAGAGTTACAAAAGGATACCACTGCTCTATATGCAATACATGGCTAACCACATACACAGCATTGTCACTAAAGTCAACAGGACTTGATATACAGATACTGATCATTTAGATTTTCTATGAAGGTACTGTCAACAGGACAAACTTTCCTTCAAGTAAAAAAGTTACTGTTTATACCTACAGCATGAATCCTTGACTTGGATGCAGTGACTTAGTCAAAGTTCAGTAACTGATGCTTGTTCGTTATGTAAGGCATACTAGTTTCCATTCAAGACTAGAAGTTTATTTCTGCTTGGCAAAATACTCTTTACTTTTCTGAACATCAGGCTTGATTGTGTCACTGCCAGGCTTCCAGCCAGCTGGGCACACTGCAATGAAAAATGTTTAAATCTTAACATATGCTCCTACAGAGGATTTTTTTCCCACACATTAGAGCCAATTAGCAACAAACACAGACACCTTTGCAACATACAGAAGGTGCATTTTCACTAGGTAACAGCACCCAAGGAACCAGGTGTATGGCCAGAAAACACACACACCCCTCCCCACCCTGCTTAAAAACTTTACTGAAGCTTTACAGCAAGGTGACAGCTTGACCAACTACAGCAACCTGGGTCAGAAAGGGTTTTACAACTACTACAGTACTTCCCTCCTTGGATCCAGTTAAGCCTATGTTCTCCTTATCTCTAAATCAGCTCTAGTCCCATTCTCCAGTTTATTCTTCCTTCTCTCCACTAAACTGTCTTTAGTTCCTCCACATGGCTATCAAAAGGCCACTATGCAGCAGAGCTGAAATGCCTCAAAAAATGCTGAGCAGTATTTTTTGGACAGTCTTCCCTTGTCTACAGCTATGCAAGGCTTTGATGCTTGCTCCACACAAGACTGGCAAATTTAGCTACAACATTCTCAGCTTTGAGTGTTGCTACATATCTAAAGCAGGATAGACCAGAGTGAGGCAAGACTGCAGTCCTAATTCTGGAGGAAGCACTACTGTCATCTTTTGGCCACTCTAAGGCATAGTAAACCCTAGGCTTCATTTACAGGAAATGTGACTGTTCCACCAACAAGCATTAGGACTGTCTTCTCAGCAGACAGATTAGCATACAAGTTGAGAAGCACTGACTCTTTAGGCTACAATACAACAGTAGCTTGTTCTATTAAAATTTGTGATTGATTTACCAGTTCTGCAGCAAGTTAAATATGACCAGCAGCAACACATTAATGACAGGTGGAGACTAATAATACCTACCTAGCAATTTTCAGTTTCCATAACCTGGTTTAAACCTCTCATCTGCAGTGCCTTTAATGCCTGCAAAGGTTGCTAGCCTCAAGCAGTGCCTTTAATGCCTGCACAGGTTACTAGCCTCAAGCACCTTATTACTCTTGAACTGTGGACACAAAGACCTTCAATTTTCTCCTCACTATACATGGGTGCAAGTATCAGCAGCCTTTCTGTGAATTTAAATGCTTTATCTAACAGTTTATATAAAACACTGCATTAGAACTGATGGTCTCAACACACTGAATCTGAGAGCAGTCTGAATTTTGTTCACCCTTCCAGGCTATGTTATTGCATGCGCTTCACTTCTGCTTCAAGTTGAGACAATTGCTATGTGCTTAACAAGACATCTAGTACAAAACTGATTTAAGTGACACTTTGACAGCAGCAAGTATTCAGACTACTGAAATAGGATAAAGGTAGCACTGCACTACGGGATCTTCAAAAAAACAGCTTTAAAAACCAGCTGTGTTTGAAGAAGCACAATTACTTGCTGTGCACAGATCAATATATGTACTCTGTACCTTTCAGTAAATCTTGGTTTACCCTACCTAGTTAACACTGTTTTCTAGGTCAAAACCTCTTACCTTCTCCATGTTTATCTGTAAACTGGAAGGCCTGGACAAGCCTGAGGGTTTCATCAACAGAGCGTCCAACAGGAAGATCATTGATTGTTATCTGCCTCAAGATCCCCTTGTCATCAATTATGAACAGACCCCTAAGAAAATCCAAACAGCCCTGACGTTAAACACAGTTTTTCAAAGACTGATGAGACTGAAGCAAGTTTCAGTGCTTCAGGTTCTGTATTCTATTCTGGCAGTCACCTAGTTAGTGACTCTTTGTAAATATTAACACCTCCAGTCTATACACAGCTCTGAAACTTTAGCAGTAGAAAGCTGTAACTTTCAGCAGAAACTAGAAGAATGAAGAGTTAAGTCAAAATATCAATCCAGGAAGACAACGCTTCCTGTGTTAAGGATACTAGTGAAAAAAACACCACACACAACAAAAACACCCACCAGAAAATGGAAGAGAAACCCAGGGAAAAGCAGTGAATTGAAGAAAAGTGTTCTCAGAGTCAAAGAAAACCCCAGCAATGGCTCAGTCCTCCAAAGTAATTTTAAGAGTTGCAGAAGTTCAGCTCCCTCAGCAACTTAAATTGAGCAGATGATTAGAAGATAAGGCTTAGGTTTAATTAAATCTGTACTTCAACCATTAAATATCTGTAATCCATACATAGGTCTTACGTTCCCAATGTTTACAGAAGCTCACCTCACACAAGGCTCCTGCACTGTGCAGATGCCAGGGGAAATAGCACACACTGATCTATCTTATCAACACCATGAGAAGCCTCAACATTAAGAGTCAAGTAGAATCTCACTTGAACACACTTGATACATGTAAAATAGCTTCAGCTTGCTGCAGGCATTCAAATGTACTCAAGCTCTGTGTTCATCTGACATGCCCCAGGTATTGCAGCACAGGACTTTCAACAAGTTGTGGCAGGCACACCCACTCCAATAAAAGCTGAACCTTTCAAACTGCTCAAAGCTGCAGGGTTTGAGGGTTGAGACATTGAGGAATAGGGAACCCTTTGATTAACAGAGAAGGCCCTCAGCCAATGAAACAGCTGGGTCAAGAGAGGTTTATGAACCTCTGACCAGATCAGATTTAACTAAAGTACAAAGTCCTGTCAAATTGAGATGGTCCCTTCAGAGCAGCAAGCAAGCAGTCAAGTAGTCTCTCCTTGACTCAGAACAGTGCCTAAGCTAACTCCTCCAAAGGCTGAGAGCACTTATCTTTAAGGCAAGTGATGTTTTAGGTCATCACCCCCAAGACTTAAGCTTGAGTTGTCTAGGTAATGTCATTTAATTCATTTAATTGCAATCTATAGTTTACTAATATCTGCTGGGAGTGCTAGACACTTTTGATTAGAATAAGGCATGTACTTGAACCTGAGATTTATCTCCTCTTGAGGCTCTGCAATACAAGTTTACCTTCTTGCATATTACCTGTATGCAATACCTTCATCCTCTTTCAGTACTCCATATTCTTTGGCAATGGCACGATTTGTGTCAGAAAGCAATGGGATTTTCATAGTACCCAAGCCACCTTGTTTCTTAGGAGTGTTGATCCTAAAAATAATAAGTTGACACATTAAAAATATGGACAGCTCACAATAAAGTATAACATACAACAGAAGTTGGCACCTTCTGCAATACTGCATTGTCTGCCATGAGTCAACAAAACAACAGAATGGTATGCTCAGTTCTGCTCAGAAGCACCTGGCATTGCTAATACTTTAAGTCCCTTTATTTGATACTTCAGTAGGCATGTCAATACATTCAAGAATCAGTTCCTGCAAGATCTGAGACCCAAGAGAACACGCTAGTAAGTTAAAAAGCTGATCCTTACCAGGCAAGGTGACAAAAGTGAGAGTCAACAGAAGCTCCAATTACTTCACAGTTAATTTTCTTGAATTCATCAGCTCTGTCACTGTATGCAATAATTTCAGTTGGACAGACAAATGTGAAGTCCAGGGGGTAGAAGAAAAAAACAACATATTTTCCTGAAAGAGTAAGATAACCAGTAAATCTCTTGTCTTTTTCAAAGCTGTCATATTCAACAGCAGCCATTCATATACTGACAGAGGCTAAAGAATAAATGGCAAGGTGCCTCTGTTTTAAGCCTTGCTATATAGGTGGTAAAACCATAAAGGACCTAGGGGATTTTCACTTCAGCCAATACCCTTTATAACACTCTTCAAGGCCACTCTAAAGCTGGTAGTGCAGAACCCTACCCTCCAAAGTCTCCAAAAATCAGACTGTCAAATTGGACAGGAATTGCTTGTCTCCTGGATCTACTCAGAGACCTGCCCAGAGTAGATCTTGTACCTGCACTAGGAGACCCTGCAGTTCACTGTTAAAAATGCAGAAATGGCACAGGTCCAAAAATATTATGAGCCAAGGAGACATTTTAATTGAGTAGGTGAATATTCTACACCCACTCACCACCCTCACGTGGCCTGAGGGCTGCAGCTTCATTAGAAATGTCTTTCTAAAGCTATTCATATTAATACTTCAGTACTTCAGGCTTTCCCTTCAATTTCAGTACAATTTTTGGTAAGGCAAATATTTTACTATTTTGCCAGTATTCTAGAGAAAAGAACTTGGTTAGAGAGGGGGAAAAAAATACATAAACACACACAAAAATCTACTCTCCATTAAGAGAAAGCCTACAGGTGAAGACTTAACTGTCCCACAGTCTGCAGATGTTATAACAACAACCACAATGACAAAGAACCCTGACGCAAGATTACAGTTTAGAGGAGTTTTATGCTAATGAGCAACAATTATCATAGCTGCAACATTCACCCACTCTGCTGACAGGTTCCTATCAGCTGACAGCCGTCACTGAGAACCACAGCCCAAGTTGGGTATTTCAGCCTTTTGCCAAGTGGTCATTATGACTTCAAAACTAAAACAAGATGCATTTTTAGATATCCTCCCCTGCTGCCTATGGCCAGGGGAGGATGTGCAATTAAAGAAGCATCCAAGTTTACCTTTATAGTCAGAGAGTTTGATGTCTTTGAATTGTCCATCTGGCATCACAGCCGTGGCAGTAAAGTTAGGGGCTGGTTTTCCAATGAAAGCATTTCCTGAAGACATCTTGATTTAGTCTGGATAAGAGTTAATAAGAAAACAGTTTAGATCATGATGCATTTGGACTTGAAAACAAAGCATTTACTTGAAGCACCTTATCAATTTGCACTGAACAAAGACAGTTTATCAGCACTTTGTCTTGCAGCACAATGCTTAAGAGTGAAATCAGTTTCAACTCTGTCACGTGGGTAGTTCAGTCAACACTATCTTTTTTTCCCCTAAAGTAGCACAGTAAGATGTTGTTCAACAGCCACAGCATAGATGCCACTATATAGGCTGCTAGCACTAGATCTTGCTCACTAGCCTCCTTATGATACCAAAACGGTTATCTTTTGCCAGCAAAAACTCCAAGTCCAGGAAAGGGATAGCCTAGAGTTCTAATAGTACCCACTAACTCCTCCTGTTCCACTCTTGGATGGGTTTAGTCTGAGTTATGTTTGATGAAAGGATCCTTGCTCAATTTTACAGAGGAATTTAAGATCTCAAACATGATCTTCCTCTTGACTCCAGACCAACTTCTCTTAATCCCCAGACAGTGTTCTGCATAACTACACTTCCAAACAATTAAACCTTGTTTTATTTGCAAAGTGACCCACAGTATATATGGCAATTACACTCCATCCTAACACTTAAAATTTCACCAAATCTTAAATCAGTCAGCCATGTTTTTAAATCCTTAGGTCCACTGAAAGAGGACACACAAGGACAAGAGAATTCCACTTCTAGCTGCTTGTCCTAGAAGCCAGTCATGTGCAATAATACACCCAGCTCAGTCTGAGCACAATGCATATCACTTTAGAATTCCAAAACACAACCTTTCAAATAGGTAACTTTATGAACGCTGTTTCTTCGGCTCACAAAACCTCCTTTAAAGTGATTTCACTCAAGTTGGCCTATACACTAGCTGCCCCGGGCAGAGCCCCTGAAAGGTTACTATGAGCATTGCTGAGAACCAAGGATTCTTCCAAGACCTGCCTGCAAGGCACTAAGTCCATTCAAAAAAAGACTGAGTGCATCTCATTTTTGTCTCCTTCCTCCATAGTGGCCACTTCCATTCTGAAGAACTAGCCATAAGCCAGTAAGCATTTAACTTTTGATCCAAGTTTAGTCTTTCTAGCAATGGTTTTTAACTCTAGAAGTTTCTCTCGCATACCCTGACAGTTTGTTGTCACTGATCAGCTACCTCTCAGTTTTCATTTTGAGAAGTGCCAACGTGTTCAGCATTCTGTCTTTTGCAGCAAACCTTTATCCCCATGCTCATCTAAAGGTTTAGTTTTCAAATGCACCAGACTCAAATTGTAAGATCAAAGGTGGCCCGAACTACAGAGCATTCACAGGACTGCACTGAAGCACTCTAGCAGAAAGACATGGATAATCCCTCTGGCCAAGCATCCCATGTCGCCATGACTGCAGCTGCAGCTCTCAAAGCAGCTTTTTAAGAGGGGTGGGGGACAGCCATTGCACAGTATTTATTTGAGATGCCTCCAACTACTGAGCAAGAGATGTTGTGCCTGGAGTGCACGACCACACGTTTTCTCACTAAATTGCGTTCTGACCCATTACTTAAGCTCAAGGTCATACTTTCGCTCAGCAGCATGCCAGCCCTCCTACACTTGTTCCATTAGCCACTGCCTGGAGTATTTTACCAGGTATTCCATGCCAAATAAAAGCTGGTAGACTGTTCTTTGCTAGTTCCCCTTTCTAAAACTACAAGTTATTGCCCCTTTTTCTGGTCATATGAAAGTCTTTAATATTGGCAGAATTCAGCTGCCTTGTACTGCAGCATCTGCTTTCTTCGGAAACCTGCCAACATTTCTGCCTTTTTTTCCTCGCTGTGCTCTGGTTGGATTTTTAGCCACATCACTTCCTAACTAACAGGAGGACAGACCACAGCCTCAATGTGATTTCCTTTCATTCGAGAGAAAAGGAGAACGGGCACTGCAGATCAAGTGCATTTGAATCAGGTCAGAACAGCTCTCTGTTGTTCACAGCCACATGGCCTCCTTTATTTTCACACTCCAATTACAACTAGCTACACCTTCACTCTTCGCTAGCAATTCATAGCTTTAGGACACCTTGAGCAAAAGCGAAAGGTCACTTCGAAATACACCATCAGCCTTCCCACCTGTCACAAAAACGCGGTTTAGTTGCTGCGCTGCGGTCAGAACACAGCAATATTGCCACTGCTCTCTTCGGTCGCAGTACACCGCAGACGGCTACACACAAACCACGGAACACCTTTTATAGCCCAAAATGCTCCGAGGAAGAGACCAGCGCATCCATCCACCTGTGCAAAAGGCCCCCGCACTGCTCGGCAGTGGGGGCACCTGTACCCCTGCACGCTCCCGCCAAACTGAATCTCTCACGAAGCCGAATCTACCATTTTATGTTACTTGTAAGGACAGCGAAGCGGGACGCCGCCCCGCTCACCCATCGTCCACCACTGAGACAAGGCCTGCGGCCTCGCAGGGCTGCGGGGGCACGGTAAGCCCGCACCGCTCCCGGCAGCCAAGCTGCACAGCCGCCCCCCCCCTTCCCGCAGATCACCCCGCGGCCCCTCCCTGCGCGGCACGGCCGGGAGAGCCGATAAAGGCCTGAGCGCAGGGACCAGTTATCGCTCCCCGCCACCCTAAAAACAAAGAATAACTAAACAAGGGAGAAAAGCGGCAGCCTCCCCAGGGTGCTTCTGTGGGAAAGTGGGATGCAGAGAGCAAAAGCTCGCCCCACGCTTCGCTCAAGGGACCACCCGCGCAGAGGGGGAGGGGACAACAAAACACACAACATAAATCGGTGAGGAGGGGCGGGGGGGGGGGGGGGAAAGGCAGCAAACCCGCAATGCGCAAAATCCTATGCAAACACCATCCCCATGCCGCTCCACCACAAATGCGCTCCTACGGCTCTTCTCCCGTCCCTTCCCCCCCCGCGCCCAACTCTCCCCACCCCGCACTTACACAGATGCAAGCACACACCACAACGGCAGAACGCACCAACTGCGGCAGCCTTTCCGCGCCGCCCCCTTTATAGCCGCTCCGCTCTCGCGAGGAGACGGCGCGGGAGCTCGGGGTCGCCACCGCCCCCCGCCGCCGCCTGCCAGGGCAGCGTGACTCGGCACATCTGCGGCGGGCCTCGCCGCTCCCGCGATAGCGGGGAGGCTCCGCTTATCGCTGCAGGGACACGGCCCGGGCTGTGTGTAGCGGCAGAAGAGCGTGAACAGATGGGAAAAACTCTATAGATTCGGTCCGAGGGGATGTTGTGGAAATACCTATTCTGATGGCTGTAAGCAACGGGAAGGGGATTCGGTTGTCTTGTTGCAAGAAGAAATCACGGGGGTTTTAATGCCTTGGTATAAGTCATCAAAGAGGCAGAGGGTTTTGAGGCAAAGAGGTGAACGGCCTGTCATTAGGAGAGCGGGAGTTGGACATTGGCTTCAATAAAATCAGACCTGTTAAGAAACCAATGGCCGTATGCAGTGCGAGCCAGTTGGGGCATCTCCATTCTGTAGCTCTGCAGTACCAACTACCTCCTGAACCCGACAGTCATTCCCTGCGCTTTCATTGATTCTTTATGATTCTTCTCTGACAGCGGGGAGACCAAGCCAAGTCATGCAACTCAACAATAAAAATGACAGCTAAACTAAGCGTTAACCTTTAAGATCGGGAGTAGGATGGAAACGCTGACTAGCAGCTTCTCAGTGTTTGTATCCAAGGCCAATGTGAAGCAGCATGGTACTTTTTTGAGGATTAAACACAGGATTTAAATAGAAAAGCTTTGTTAGATAATGAATACCAATAGCCATTAAGGATATATCAATGACAGAAATTGTTTGCTTTAGTGAAACATGATAAAAATCTTTGCCAACTGATTTTTGTCTGCTTTGCAGTTTACACTTGGGTTTCTTAACGCCTGTTAATTATAAATTGTAATTAAGCAAATATAGGATTAACAAACTTTAAATGTTTACAATCCACTTCACTGTGTAGTGTTGCTGGGTGACTATGTCCATGTGATGGTTTACCCAAGAGATACCTGGTTTCATTCCTATATTACTCCTTAACAATTGCAAAATAAAGTATATATGTATTTGGGGGAAAAAAATCTGTGCTCAGCTCGATGGTGTTCTTTCTGTTACAGCATGCTTAATCTTCTACAGAAACAGTTTGTTACTTTCTTAACATGAGTGTTGTGAGGATATGAGGTCTGTGAGTTGACACATATATGCCTACCTCTCAAGCCATGAACCTGTGAACAAATTAACCCCTGAAAGATCAGGCAGTCCTAATTAAAACCTGTAGAACAATGTAGTCTTTCTGCAACTCTGGTATGTTTACCGATAGACAAAGCAGTAATAACTTTCTCATGATTTCAGACTCCTTTAAAGCTTGTTATGCTCATTTCTCATGCTTCAGATACGTAATACACCCCTTTTGCATAGCTGCTGCAATGCAGTTCAAAGTTTGTGCCTTAAGCATTGCATTTCCATTCATATGTCCATGGCCTCATTGTTTTTGATTAGTTTCTCAACTGTCCTTTCCAAATATCAGTTTCCAGAGTGTAATGCTCTGCTAAAACAGCTGCCAGACAGGATCAGCTTGTACCCGATTAGCACAGAGCCCCAGTGTAGACTTCTTTACACGTATCCATGCAGCTATGACCACAATAAGTAGTTTATGCATTAACGAGGGGAGATGGCCTTGTAGTGCCACAGCACTGAAAGTATCCAAGGATTCACAAATTGGTAACCATGCCAGATTTTACATGTATCCTACTGATCACAATATCCCCTGCATACCTTGGTTGGGAATGGGTCTCCATTGTGAAAAAAACAAACGCCTGCAGAGTGTAAAAACAAAGAAACAGGTCCTATTTCTGAACACTACCACTTGTTTGGTTTTCCATGCATGTTATCAGAAGAGGATTTGGGAATTTTACCTAAGTGTATCCAGGACTTCTATAGAGTAAGGTGACTGTGACTGAAACAGCAGTGTGAACTGGGTTTGAGCAAGCCTGGACACGCACCTTGAGCATACACACATCAATTCTGCAGCAGAGAGGATCTGTGCATGCCCTCTGAAGACAACACTTTAGGACATTATCACTCTTCTTCTGCAGAGATGAACTTTGCACATGCAGAAAGCCTTCCAAATCCTGGACTTACTGTACACACATGGTACCACCAGAGGCACAGTAAAACCCTGGCCATGTGGGGACATTATAATATAAGAGATGCAAAAGGAAACTGAAAATTCAACAACTGACATGTTCACAAGCCGCAGGGCAATTATGAACAAGCAGATGGTGCATGATAGTTTTGATGAAAACAATTGCATACTATTAAATATACAATGCACATAATTGCTTTCCTTGTTTTACTCAAGCAAAGACTGCAATTCTGGTTTAAAATGTTTTGTATTACCTCTTCCTTCTCTGCATGAATATATTTTTTAAAGTAACAAACTTTATTACTGTATGTTTGGATAATCCCTGCCTTTTGATGACAAATGTTTCAGCCATCTTTATCTTTTCTCTTTTTCTCCTTATTACATTATTAGAGGCTGAGGTTTGTTAATGTTTTCACATAACTCAGGTATCATCTATTTTCAAGTAGAGTTGTGATTGACACGGTCTCCACAAACACAAATCAAATCCTTTAGTGATTTCTCCCCCTGTATTCCTTCCTCTTCTCAATTTTCTATTTCCTGTTGTCTTGTGCTCGCACTCTTGTGATAGAGAATAATGTGTTTTGTTCACTAAAAATAGGATAACAGGAGGTTTTTAGTAAGTTTTGAGTTCCAGAAGCCCAGGCCAGAGGTCTACAGTACCTGAGAGGATTTCCCGCCTTTCTCACAAGCGATCACCAGGGGGTAGAAGAAGACCCCTCAGCGACAGCAACACACATGCGCAGAGTACTTGTTTAACTAAAGAGGGACCTGTCGTCGGCAGTGAGCCGACTATAAAAGGGGAGGACCGGAACCGGCTCGGCGACGACAGTGGGAGGAGCGGGGACTCCTAGTCGTCCAGCGCTGATTCTTACCTCTTATCCTGCTTGCTCGTTGTAATTAATAAAATTCTAATTGGACTTTAAGACTTTTGTCTTCGAAATTTATCACACTCTCTTGCCACTTTTCTGTATTTTGTCAAAATGGGCTGCACGCAGCCAAGTCTGACCACGTTAATATGCCCGAGAGATAAATTAACCTTTGTGCCTTTGAGCCTCCTGAGCAGTTCAAGTCTGAATGGCAAGACTCTGCAACAGAATTATTTCTGGAAATGTACGCTCTCAACAGAGCCTGCTGGGTATATATTTTGCCCTGTTTTTTATCTCACCGTTTTCAACATCTGAATGTCTACACATTAGGTACAAAAATGGAAGTAGAAGTGAAAACTGGTTAAGCTTACACATACAGTCCCATAAACCTAGGCAGGGGGAGTTCCTCAGTCACAGGCCAAAGTCTGCTCCTGTTGAAGCTAAAGTAGCGGGGTTATACCTATCCCAAAGGAAGCACTCTACTAAAACCAGTCTGCTTTAATCTTACTTTCAACTTGCACAAATAAGCAGAAACAAGAAGAGCCTTAGTCCTCTCGGAAGTGTTGTCTCTTTGTGTACCTTTTTCCACCAAAGGTGAAGGAAAATGAAGACGACTGGCTCTGGACTTTCCCTGCATTCCCATTACTTAAAGATGTGAATAGAACTGAGGAAATTCCATCTTCCTGCCAGTAAAAACAACTTCACGAGGCCAAGACAAATAACACACAGGGAAGGTCTTAGGTAAGCACACACAGTTCGCAGTCTGTATTTGCTAGCTTTGCAATTTCCCTCTCCGTGGCCTAAATCACCAGATGTATCACTCCGGCACTCACGGCCAGATAGGCGAGCCCGGACTGTCTCAGCTTCCAAAAGAAACGCAAAGCCGGGCAGGACAGAGCCCATGGCTGTGTACAACCCGTGCCGAGGCGCAGCAGCCCCGCAAGGCACAGTGGCGACCGCCAGGCTACAGCCCTGCGTCGGAGACTGAGAACCTTGGGGAGCCGTGGCCAGGCGATGGGTCCCCGCGGGAACCCTCGTCGCTGAGTAGGCTGTTCGTTGTTTCTGGGAAAGGCCACCCCGCGCTGCTTCGTCTGGCTGGAGGATGCCTCGCCTGGGACAGCCGCAACAAAACCTCGGGTAGAAGGGCAGGGAGCGCAGAAAGCAGCACCGGGCCACAGCGCCGCTCTGCCCGGGGGCAGCCCGCGGCCGGAAGCGGAAGCGCCGCTGAGCGGCACTCCTGGGAGCCGGAGGCGGCACGGGCGGGCGATCTGTACTCGGCGCTTGCGGGTGAGTACAGCGGGGAGGGAGTGAGGCTGGCGGGCTCCTTATCGCCCCCCGCCGCGGGCGGACTCGCTCTTGCCCGCCCCGATAAGGGGCAGGTGGACGCGTTGCCGCCTATCGTGGGAGCCGGGAAGCGGAGGTTTAGCTCTAGTTGTGGGTCTGAAGCAGTTCCATGGCAGGCATTTCTGTGTTCGCTATCTATGTTTGCTCATTTAGTTCGTATTTATGTCCGGCTTACTAGTGGAAGTCTCTATGCTTATGATCACAAGTGAGTTGTATCCGTGGGTGGATAGAGAGCTGTAGCTTATGTTTCTGGTTATTAAAGCATCCTCTTAGCCAGGCCTTTGAGTTACCCTGATCTTTAATTCTTTTATGTGAATGTGACAATAGGTAGGTGTTATTAAGCCAAAACCACATCTTAATTGTCCAGCATTAGTTTGCTTCTGTGTTAATTTTTGCTTTTGCTTGTCTGAAAAGAGGCTTCTAGCTTTTTAATAAACCAGATAATGGTAGCTATCAGACACTGTAGGTTTTTTTTACATCTGCTTGTTAAGGGAAGAATCTGAGTGGGAAATGTTAATTGGTGTTTTCTTCTAGCAGTTCCAGCCTTCCAGAGGCTGCAGTTCATCTCTCTGTGCAATGTTAATGTAAAACAGCATTACATGAAGCAAGGTGGTTCTTAGAAAATATGCTGATGCTAGTTGTTGATTAAAGGTGTACCTTGTCTTCTGGGTCGAAGTGTTGCATTTAAGGTGATTGTGTAACACTCTTGTGTAAAGCATAGGGCTTTATCATATTTGTGTTATGGGCTAATGTGAATGAAAAAGACTAAAGTCTTCAGTTGGAGTGCAGGGTGTGAGAAGATACCATTTGTTTAAGCAATTGAATTCAGGCAAAAAAACATCTGCTTACGTTTAGCTGACTAGAAAAATGACTATGCCAATTTAGACTGGAATACTGTTGTCATTGTTCTTCCTTTTCTGACTTCTCACCCAAAGAAAGGAGCTTTGCACTCACAGTTTGGTTCCCTGGTGATTGCTTTCAACAGTACCATCTGCACCAGTGCAAATCCAGAGCCATTAGTTTAAGTGCACTCTTGCACCAGGAGGTGCTGGTCTGTTACAGGCCTGATAAGAAAGGCAAATGCTTCTTGTTAAAGCTAATTGTATAAAGAAGGTGGATAGTGTTGATAATCTTAATTCTTTTCAGGTGCTGGGGACCCCTAAGTTGTGCAGTTTTGAACAGACCTCCAATTCACATGCAGAAATGTTGCGCAGTCCCTGCATAGAAAGGGTTGCCCTCTTTCAGTCGCCCAAGCTGTTAGGGATTCTCTTACAGGACAACAACTCTATTCATCATTCCTGCTGATAAACAAAAGATGATGGCAGGAGAGCTTCCTGTTTTTTTTTGATAATGGCAAGGACACATAGCTGGTGTAATCGCAGGTACCAAGTGGGAGCTGGGTACGGGCCTCCCTTTCACAAACAGATGCTGAGCTTATCATGCAGCTGTGGGTTGTGTCCCACAGCAGAGGCCTGAAGGCCACGCTGTTGTACCTTGAAATGCAGCACAAGGCAAGTCTTGGACTTACTTAGGTTAACTATTACATGGATCATTGAGTGCTTGGTGTTCGATGGCCTTCAGGTCAGGATCACTCCAACTACTCTATTAGGTCTCCGTAAAACAAGTGTCCTCTTTGGTATGTGCTGTACATCTACAAAAATAAGGCTTGAGAAGCTAAGCAAGAAGCAGAAAATATAAACATCCTGTTTGAGCACATCCATCAGCTGAGTCATCACTTTCCTCAGATAATGAAAAAAACATGGAGAAGGCAGAGCAATTTTGGGATAGTATGCTGTGAATGCTTTGTTTTGAAAGCATCCATTCTTCCTACACAGCCATTCAACTGATTCTCCTTTTTCAGAAGACAAATAACATAAATGAGTTTGGACACAGCTGAACTTGGGAAATAACTTGCTCAGAATCTGATGAAATGAGCTAGCCAGTTTTGGAGCCCATCCTGAATGTGACTTCTTGTGAATGGTTTGACCAGAAATGTAGACTGCATAGACAGTGGGACATACTGTAAAACCTTCCACTTTTGTTCAAAGGCTTTGCTACTGTGAGCAGATTGCTATTTGCAGCAGCTATAATGCCAGCAACAGCTAATGGAAGATCTGGCTGGACCTTTGATCTGTTGACTTTCACAGGGAACATACTTGAATATCACGGAGTTAACTAAGCATGCGAGAGAATCCCAGACTCAAGAGTGACAACTGACTTTGCATAATCTTTTACCCTTCTCTCTTTAGTAACTGAACAACAAGCACTGTGAAATTCTGCCACATCAGGTGTGTGACACTCTGTATAACAGCAATGCTAGCTATGTTTATACTTGAAATGCATCTTATTCAAGAGTTGAGCTCTTAATCTTGAATTTACATTGGAGTCCACATGTGGGTTTTAGCATGGGAACAAGGAGTCTTTCAGCTCTTCCTTTCAAAGGTAATATTTCTTTCTGAAAGAGCAGGAAGACAAAGTTATTTTGGGGTTCAGAACATGGAGATGTCAGGACCTTTGCAGACACCTAGTTCTAGGTCAAAAAGATTAATGTGATCTGTGTACTGAAGTGTTATTTTCTATTGTCTGCCTTTGAAAGTACCTCCATTTCATCCTCTCTGCTAGCTGTGATTTCACATCGGAAAAGGAGTTCTCAGTTTTTGTTAGAAAAAGTAGTCTTATTTGGCAGTATTTGCCTGTTGCAGATACGTAACAATTCATAAGCATCTGTGCTTATTACAAAGGAAACCACAGTGATTCTGTTTTTCTTCACAACACCAAACAGCCTTGATAATGAGCTGTAGTTCATCTCTGAGTTGGTGAAAATTTGGATTAAAATGTGACAAAGCACATACATAGCATAAAAAGATGGGACTCATATGAGCAGTGATGTTCTTTAGAGCATTATGGTTTTGTTTTGTTTTCCTAGGCTATGCCTTTGTAAATGCCTTTATGGTTCACTCCAAGCCAAAACCCTGCCTGTATCAGGTCTTCAAACCTTAACCCACACTAGCTATTTCTGTCAAAATTTATCTACAACCACAGCACTAACTACAGCTTCATTCCTGAGCTGGCTGGTAGGGAGTTGGTAAAAGAAAAAGTGTTGAAATCCTGTGAAACTGCTGTACACTTGGGGTAGGAAAATCTCTTGCTGCTTTCTGTCTCATTAGTGCTTAGTGATGATTTAAAAAAAAAAGGAAGAGGAAGAAAAAAAATTTATCTCAACTTTTATGTTATTATAGAATGCTTATTTTTGTACTTCTCAGTTCTGAGAAATGTTAAACCTGTGCATTGTAGTGGAGAAGAGAAAAAGAAGGAAGAGAAAAAAGGGCTCATTTCTTAGTCTCTCCAGGGTAGCTATTGCCTTTGTACCAGTAAAAACAGAAGAACCTACTTCATCTTTAGCATCATGAGGACCTCTAGGATTTCATTTATTTGTTTTTGCATAGGAAAGGTAAGTTTTTGCAAATTACTGAATTGCTGTGAAACTCTGTTTTTATTCTTCTTTAGGAAAAAAATGTCTGCAGCATGCAGCTTCGTTGCACTCCAGACTGGGCAGAAGATGCCTCTCATAGGACTGGGAACTTGGAAAAGTGAACCTGGCCAAGTAAGCAGAGAACAATACAATACTGTGCTCTCACCTAATATTTGCACTTTGTGCACCTTTTTGGAACATCCTGAATCTGAAGCCTGGATCCCTTGCGTGAATGGGTTTATTTTTAGGTCTCCTGAAGTCAGTGTAATGTATGTATCTATTTGCATGACTAAGACTTTAGGGTATAAAAGCAGCAGCAGATCCCACTACAACTTGTTAATCCAGGCCTCAGGCAGTGATGCTCTGGGAGATGAATCCAGAAAGAGACTGAGTGGGGTGAGATGGGGAAAATACTGTAACTGTAATGCAGTGCCTGGATCTTCTACTGGTAAATTTTCAGGCCTTCACTTTGACCAGACCTCCCTCTGGCTTGGGCTCATACTTTTGGGAGGCCAGAACTCTAGTCATTCTTGTCCTAATTGCTGTTCCTATGTTTAACACAAAAAGAAATAACTAGCTTGGGTTGTCCTGCTTTTAGACTAAGAAGACTAATGGATCATTAGACATTCATGCTGCTTCTAAATGCAAAGCATTGGCAAACACCATACCTGGCAACAGTTTGGTGTGTTACTGCAAACTCTCTGTGGGAATGTTTCCATGCTGTGTGCTGTCCCTTCTACTGTAATACTTCTCCTCCTTGTCTGTTCTTCTCTTTTTTCTTTCTGTTTCATTTAGTTAAAAGATAAATTCTTGAGGGAAGAGATTGTACATACTTGCTGTGAAAAACAACGTCCACTGCTTGGTGCAAGTCTTAGCTGGTATTGTTGTTTCTGTGTATTTTGGATTATGTGTGCCACTGCATGTCTGTACAGTAAATGGCCTGTATCTTGACACTGCTCTCACATTAGGTTCATGATGGCTTTTGGGCAGTGTTAGATGACACTGGGCTTGTGTCTGAGAGGGAAAGGTAAAACCCTTCCCAAGATACTGTGCCAGCTAGAAACAGTGGGAAACAAGCTATAAAAGTCAGATCTATTGCAAGCCATTTTATCACTGGTCTTCCAGCTCAAACAACTATCAGGAGAGCAGATCTGTTTGGAATAGAAGCTGTGCTAACGTGGAAGCTGAGGGGGGGTGAGAGCTCAGTCAAACTTTTACATGAAGACAAGGGTGAATGTTCAGCTTTGTCACTCGAAATATCATCTGGCAGATTAATTAAATTTATTAACATGCAGGAACTAAATAGATGAATTTCTGTGCACTTGGAGCAGTTAAATGTGCATGAAAAAACAGAACATGAATGTCTATTTAAATCTAACTCGGGTAGATTTTGCTAGAGGGAGCAGTGCTGCTAGCAGCTAAACCTCCCGTGGGATCCCACATCTTTGCTGGGATTCTATGGGAATCATTCGGAGTCACTTCTTGTGAAATACCTACTGCCTTCAAAGACTTTATTCCTGGAATACAATGAAGGTAAAAATCTAAAAAGTGCAGTGAAAATGGCCAGCTATAGAAGTTGCTGCTATTCTTATTGAATAAATAAATTCCTGTTAGCCACTCTTGAAAATTCAGAAGGATAGCAGCAATTTGGCAGAGCAGCCAAATGATTTACCTTTAAAAGGAAATGGGGTAGTCCAGGGAGAGGAGTTGTAATTATGAATTAAAGACTTAAAGGACAAAACCCTACAGAGGCAGAAGAATTGTAATTGATTATATTTAATCTGGCAGTTTCCAAGTAGAGGGTGTTTATCAAATGCTTTTTGTGCAAGGGCTGCACTAGAAGCAAGAGTGGAAGTGGATGGCTTTTAAATTATTTCAGGTAAATATTTAGCAAATTTTAAGTGTTTTCCTTGCCAAGCTGCTTTTCAGTCATGACCTTACTCTCTTGAGTAATTGTTTTATTATTGCTGTTACTATTCCTGATCCTAAACAAGCCTTGACCTTGTAGTCAGATCTTAGCAGTGTAGTGCAAGGCTATCATTGCAGCCCTAGTTTTCTAGATGGGAAATAATTGAATTGAAATCCATGTTTATGTGATGAAGATCCTGTATATCCATTTATAGAACATTAGGGTATTTTCTGTGCAATGTGATCAAAGGCTGGAGGATAAATTCGTTTTCCATGTTACTATAGGAGCAGGAGGGCTACTGACTGGAAGGGGACAAAGTACAGAAGCTTGGCAGTTTGAATGAGTTCAAAGAGAAGTCCATTCAGATAGGAACATCAAGAATAGAAGCAGCTTTTTTCTTTGTTCAATATTGGACCTTGATTGTCTGTAATCGTTTAGTGCTTTGTTCTCTTCTTTCAAGTGTGCCATGCTTTCAGCCTGGAGGATTGATCCGCAACTGCTGAGCAGTCTAAGCTGCTGAGGCAGAGACTCAGATTGGGGAGGAGAAACACAGGGCTTAGGGAAGTTGTATTTCTGTGTGAAACTTCAGGAAAGCTGAAGAGAGTGTGTACTTCAGAAAACACAGAATCACAGAAACATCCAGGTTGGAAAAGACCCTTAGAATCACCAAGTCCAACCTATAACCCTACTTTACAAGATTCACCTTAAACCATATCCCTAAGCACCACATCCAGACAACCCTTAAACACATCCAGGGAGGTGGAATCACTGACCCTGGGCAGCTCATTCCAGTGCCTGACCACTCTCTCTGTGAAAAACTTTTTCCTAATGTCCAGTCTAAACCTACTCAGTCTTAGCTTGAGGCCATTCCTCCTTGTTCTGTCTCCAGTTACCTGTGAGAAGAGGCCAGCACCAGCCTTTCCACAAACCAGTTGGACTGGGTGTCTTACGACAGGATTGTAGCTATGGAGAAGACTTTAGTTCTTGGAAAAGCTTGTCAAGCAGCATAGAGAGTCCTGCTTATGTGCACAGAAATTCACTGTTGAGGGTGTATATTAAAGGAGGGACTTTTGGCATTTGAAGGGTAGGAGACAAAACTCCTTTAGAGAACATCAGCTCTTAAATTGGCATTACTTAAGTGGTGGTCTTAGTTCCTTTTCAGTCAACTTTAGTGCAGTGTGTACAAACTGTGGTAGAGCAACACTTAGGTTCTGCTTATAGTGGATCTCAGTATCATGTGTACTGATGATCTGTCTTTTTTGTGTTTGCCATCAGCAAATGTACTTGGACTGTTCAAATGTGACATCTTTGCAAGAAGCAGAGCAGGCTGATAGAGCCCTTTCTTTTCAAGTGTTATTGTCTGGAACTGAGAAGGCCTCTTCATAATGTCTTGGGGCAATGCAGAAGAGGGTCCCTAATCACTTGAACTGTGTGGCTTGGAAATATCAGGATGGTTTAATAGTTTTTCAGCTGGAGATCTGTAATGAGTTGGGACTTAAAGATTCTGGTTTTGTCAGCTGTCTGACTGTCAGCAATGTCGTGTTCCTCCATTTTCAAAACCAAAAGGAATTGTTAAGGTGTATAAATGTGGTTGTAATTTCCTGGGACTTTGTATAAGTGAAGGAGAGTAAGGCTTCAGCTGAAATACTCTGTCTGTTTTGGGTCAAACCACTTCAAGAAAAATGCAAGCCAGGTGACAAAACAGCAGCCACAGTGATGCAAAGTTTGGAAAAAATTAGTTGTGATGGAGAAAGGAGAAGCCTGCAGGCTGAGAGGATTGAGAGGAGGCATGCTGGTGCTTTCCAAATGTGCAGAAGGTTCTTAGAAAGGGGAAACCATGGGTTTAAGGACTGTTAGGACTAAGATGTGACATCTGGGCTGTCTCACTTAGAAATCTAAAAGGCTTGAGTGTAAAGATATCTGAGCATTAGAATAGACTGCCTGTCACTTAAGAGTTTTGACAAATGCGCTTAGGAATGGCTTAGACATAGATTTGCCTTACTGTGGGGTGTGGGTATGGAGTAGGCAATGCCTCAGTCTATTCAGACTAACTTTCTGTAGTTGCATGATGCTGGATTTGTGAGTCACTTAAGCTTTGTGATTCAACTTGCCTAATGCAAAATCAACTTGTAATTGCTCCTTCCATAGCAATATGGACAGGCTAAACTATATTATATGTGGGAAGTTTTCAGGATCCTTTAGCTATTGTGAATTCACAACACCAAATACCCAGAGGCTCATGAAATCTCCAACTGCTTCTGTTGTTGTTAGTGTTTTTTTTCTTCTCTGCCCTTCCAGAAGTTCATGTACATAATCTCAAAACTGAAAATTTTTGTTAAAACCAACTGCTGCTCTTCAGTTTACATTTATCTGCTATTAGTTGTGATTTCTTACCCCTCTAGAAATGTTGTTGTTTTTTTTTTTCTCATTTTCTCCTGATTGTTTGCATTTTTGCATGGAACAGGAACTCTCAGTTCACATGGGAATGTCTCAGTAGGCTGAGAGTAGTTTGCACAAATACAGATTTTGCACCAATCTAAACCTTATGTAAACGACCAGTCCCAGTTTTTCAGTGCTAGAAATTTATCAAAACATGCTGATACAGAAGTACAGCTTCCTGTTTTTTTGCTTTGCAGAGATGTTTGAAGTGCCTTATCCCTAGTTTTCTGCAAGCGGTGTCTGCTTTCTTTTTTATTATGGCAATATTGGTGCCTGTTTGGGTTAAAAAGTTTTTTGTTAGAGGAAACAGGAGATCAGTGCAGAGAAAGAACCTCCTTTTTATCTTTTCCTTTCTGCTTCAGCTCTCGCCTTTTTCGAGTCTTAAAATTGGTTGTTGAGTCTTAAAAGCATTTAATATCTCAAGTGATTTCAGAATTACCACCACGTTGACTTTGTAGTGACCTTCTGAGGAATGTCTTTGTCAAAGTGAAACGGGTTGTAAATGCCATCCTGCTAGAGAAAGGAAGAGCTTAGTTCACTGCTGCAATAGAAGTGCTTTGTCATTCTAGCTAAGGAAAACCGGTCTACATTCCAGTTTGCCTTTCAAAATGACAAACAATGCGGTCAGAATATCCTGTGTCTGCCTTGACAAGAAGAAAAAATGATATCCACCGGTAGAAGAGAGAGATCTTCTTCACACTTGATTTCCTGCTCTTTCTGTAGCATCTAAAACCACCCCTGTATACATCCTTAGTTGGTGTTAATAATTTTGTCAACTTTAAAATGTAACATGCTGGCACTTTGGTTAAGTTGAAATCTATCTCTCTCTAGCCTTTGTTAACACATTACTGATCTCTTGACGTGAGAGATTTAATCTCTACAAATACTTCAGGGCCCTATTGCATCAAGCCTTATATACAGAGTAATTTACAGTCTCCCAAGTTGGTGAAAAGCAACAGATAAGAGGTACTCTTACTGTAGGATTTCAGAGGGGTACATGTAAAATAGAAAATATATTTACTGTTCACTAGAATCTAAATGAAATACATTTCACTTAATGCTCATTGGCCTAAAGGCTGATCATTATGATACTGAAATCTGCAGTAGTTTTCGGTTCCTGCCAGGGACGTGTTGCTGTTGGCAACGCCCTAATTGTGAGCGATGTGAAAAGCAATTTGTGAAGTTGAGAGCATCAGGAGATCCCCTGCAGGCCATGGGTTAATACTCTAGGTAGCACAGTGACTTCTTTTGTTGTGCAATCAGTGAAAATGAAGTCATGGAGGGAAAATGTGTCATAAAATAGTATTTTTTGAGAAATTGTTAGCAGTTGAACCAAACCCAAACTGTGGCAATTCTGGAATAAGAAACAAGACTCTTCCTTTACCAGGAAAGAGGAGGTATCTTCCAGGCTTGAGTGATGTTGATCAACTAATGTGTTACTTCCAGAAAGACTGTCCTCTTGAGACATAATTTATATTAAACCTGCTTCTTAAAGCTTTTTATTTAAGACAAGTGTGACAACTATAGTTAAGAAAGAATCTGGTGGCTTTTGCATGGTCGGCTTGTGTGCATGGACTGTTTTCTTGTTACTTTTGAAGCATTTGCTACGTCCTAAAAGCTGTGCCACATAGGACTGTATCCTGCTCTGTATGGGTGCCATTACTGTATGTAGGTCTCTTGGAGATGTTTCTCACTCCTAACATGTAACTTTTTCCGTCCAATGATGTGTTCCTTTTCACTGATTGCATTGTGTAATCTATTTCTCATTACAGGTGAAAGCAGCAGTGACATATGCCCTTAGTGCGGGTTATCGCCACATCGATTGCGCAGCAGCGTACTGCAACGAAGTGGAGATTGGTGAAGCTTTCCAGGAATGCATTGGGCCCAACAAGGTAAAGGTGTAAAAATCACCATGCTGACTTACCTGAAAGTAGATTGTAAACTTAACATTGGTGACTTGTCCACCTCCTCCTCTGTCCCAGCTGTTTGTTATTAATCAGGAACGGACACAAAAGAGGGCTTTGTCTCCTGACTGTCAGAGGAGAAAAGGTTGTTGGAACAATTGCAAACAAACTACAGGAAATGCTTTTTAAAAAATTTCTCTGTCTGCTGCTTTCCTCCTGACAAAGTATCCCAATTTGAGTATCAAAAACTGGAGGTAGAATCAATAGTTCTAATGTGAAATATTTGCCATGATTTATGTGCAAAGCTAATCTAGTTAGCCAGTCTGGAATAGCACACAATGATGGATATCCACAGCAAATTCAGTGACTCTGGATTTTTTGGTTGTAGATAAAATGTAAGTGAGCCAATACATATATTTTTTTGTTGTTTAAGCAGTGATTGCACCTGCAGGTTTAGTAACTGTGCCTCTAGGGCCTGCATCTGAGAGTCCATGACCTAAATCTAATGTAGCGTGACAGACATTCCTATGGATGACATGGGGTGGAATCCTAAATTCATCAGCCTTCACTCTGTGGCCTGAGGGGCCAGAAGGATTATCTCTAACAGCCTCAGAATCCATGGAAAGAAAGTTTCTGCTTTCCTGCTGCTCTTGCCTTGGCTTTAGAGCAATCTCTTTGTTATATAATTAGTTTGAGAGAGGCTGTCCTCATCTTCTCCCAAGGATTCCTTGATATTAAATATTGTAACTAATACAGGGAAGCAGAGAACTCTTACCCAGTTTGTACTAGCTAACTAACTTAATACTAGAAACTTTAAAACATCTTTTTCTTTGAACACAGCAGCCACAAGTGAAACACAAAAATAACTAGATGGTTAGAGGAGAGAAATGAAGGAATTCATAATTCCAGCTTCTACAGAGTATTGATCTGAGTGAAATTTGGTCACACATAAGATAGTGAGAAGTAATCCCTGATGGCATTTTGTCTTTCAGGTTTCCGAATGCAATCTCCCTTTTGCATTTTATACATCCCAGTTAACAAACTTCCTATTTGTTGAATTTTTAGCTCTTTCCCACCCTCAGTTCTTAGTGTGTTTCTTCCAGAACCTAGAAGCTGAAGTGCAGAGGTTCTGTTTATTTTCCCACGCTTTTTCCATGAGAAGCATTCGTAGTTTATAAGATGATGAGTACAGTGAATTAGCTGGTCGTGCCTAGAATATGTGAGTTGTTAAACAGAAATTACAACATTTACATATGAAAAAACTAAGTAAGCTTTCTTTTGGCCACATCACATTTGGTAGAGACTTAAATCCTTGAATTGGAAAGTTTGGTAAACTTCATGTGTGGAGAGGATCATTTTGGCTTTTAGAACTTCTAATAAATGTTGAAGTATTAGGTGTGTATTTCTGTCACCAATGTCTGTATTTCACTCTTCTCCAAGCAATATATTTTTGAAAGGTTTCATTTATGGGTTCTGTGTGTTACTACTGTTTTTTTTTTCTTTCTTACAGAATATAAAAAGGGAGGACCTCTTTGTAACATCAAAGCTCTGGAATACCAAGCACCACCCAGATGATGTAGAGCCAGCACTAAGAAAAACACTTGGTGATTTGAAACTGGATTACCTGGACCTGTACCTCATGCATTGGCCTCATGCTTTTGAGTAAGTTCTACTTGAAAAGGGCACAGAATGCAGAAACTCCAGTTTTTAATAAGTGGCTGGTGTGATGTCCTGAGGGCCTTCTTTCTAAGCTGTGAATTTCTTCCATTGTTATGCTGCCTGCAAGATGTTTCTCAATGTGCCTAATCATCTAGTCATACAGAACACCACAGACACTGTATGACCACTCTTTCCTACCCATACTTGTACACTTACCCATATTTAGTCCATTCATTCACAGAAATAAGTGTTCAAAATCAACTTTTCTTTAAATTTCAGGTTTTGGTAGCGATTAGAACTGTTCGTTTTGTAGCATAAATAGTAGAGGAGACAAAACTTCTGGTTTCGCGTGGAAGCATTGTAAATAGGAAAGGGATAATTGCTCTCATTACTTAGCAATTATGAGGCTGGAAAAATGAATGTTAAGTCTTAAAGTAATTGCTTAAAGATTTTAAATTATTTTAATGGTGAGAACAACTAGGTAATAAAATTAGGGTCACTGAACTTCTGAGAGTTTGGTGTGGGAGCCAAAACCAAATGAAAATAGTCTAACTGGGAAAAAGTAACAAAACTTCATGGTACAGGTTTCTCTACTGAAGCTTGCAATCTTACACTGGCTGAAAATTTGGCTTGCTGTTAAGTAAAATGTTGGCAAAATTAAAAATACATTTAAATTTTAAAATGCTCTGGTGTCTTCATCTAGGCACTGGGGAAGTGTGGTAGTTATTCTTGACTCTGCTGTTGACCTGTGGGGCAGCCTTGAGGAAATCCTGTCAGTTCTCTGTGCCTTAGTTTTACTTCTCTGTAAAATGAGGACTAAGTGCTTTGGGAAGATGACAGCACTTTTTTGCTAGTAGTTATTAACTGTACTGGGGTGGCCAAAGACACGTGGTGTCATGGTGCTATCTGTATGAGGAGGAATTGGAAATCACTTCTTATGACACTTTGACTCTATGATTTGAGGAAATACAAGACAAGGAGTTCAGCAGCTAAGTGGGTTTAGGCTACAACCCTATCAGAAGCAAAGTCCCTTGCTTTGTGACAGCATTGCTTCCACACCTACAAGAATGTGGGAGAGAGGGAATGAATCTCCTGACCAAATGTTTTCATGAAGGCTTCACTCAGCAGAGGAAAGCCTATCAGTTTGAAGGGCATCTGGCTGTTCTACAAACTAGAAACAGTTCTCCTTTTAGTCATGGACTGAATTTTACAAAGCACACAATACTAACAGTAAAAGGAAGTATAAATATATTCCACAGCATAACAGAATGAGGAAGTGTTTTCAACTAGAGCTGGTTCAGAGGAAGAACTGTTAAAAAAATCCCCGTTGTGAAACAGGTTTGTTTTCCAGATAATGGGAAAAAAATGAAACATTGCTTTGATAGTAACACACAACACAAGGAGTTGTGCATACTTAGATACTACTAATGTTTAAATGGGCCTCATGTTGTGGAAACAGTTGACAGGACTGACATTCTAATAAAGCAACTGTCATTCTCCAGAAAGAACTAGTTCACTCTACAGTTTCCCATTAGCTCTACTTCAGGTGTTTTAATGTGTGGTTACCTGTGATGCCAATTGCTTTGGGAAGCTGGGCAAACAAATGTTATTTACACAGAAATTAAAATAGGCTTTCTAGAGGCACTGTGATTTTCACCTGGACTTGGAAATTAATCTCTTGCTTAATATACTAGCCTTTGAGGCTGCTTTTCTGAGTTGGGAGCTCATACAGCTTTCAGAGCGACTTTTGGTTGTAGATTTATCAATGACAAGAAGAACCATCTCCAGCTGCTGCCATTTCTGACACTGTTCACTGCTTGGCTAGAGAAGCATAACACATTCTCTGAGATCTGAGCTAACAGTATCCTGCAGTGGTTATGAAGCAGTGTTCTTGCAGTGGGATTGCTTGTACCCCTACCAAGCATGGACTGCTGAGACACCATTCAAAGCTCTCTGGTAGTATGGTAGTGTCACTTGGCATAACCTGGTTCGTTGTGTGTTTTGGGGTTGTTTTGGTTTTTAACATGGGTTGGTGGAAGTATACCCAGCCTATAAACAACATGTACATGTTAAGATTTTTGTGAGAACCTGTGCTTGTATGGAATGCTGGCACTGCCACAAAGGGAGTGGGAATGCCAGTGTACTTTGAATGCGATCTCTCCTAGACAGCTCTTAATAGAATTATAGAATCAACCAGTTAAAAAATTATAGGAAAGCAAAATCCTTTTGATAGCAGATGCAGAAAGATTATGTAGAATATCGATTTCCTCTCAATTTTTTTTTAAATCAAAGCTGTCCTCCAAGTTGCTGCTCTCTAACTTAGGTGCTTTGCTAAGATCAAAATGTGCAAAGAGCTGCTGCTGTGTACAGTGGCTTATCAGTTTGATGTGGTCACTACAGTATAGGTAAGTAGCTCAAAGTACCATTTAACAAGTTTACATGGGAATGACTATATGAGAAATAGTATTGGTTAAGTCAGCATAATGGAATTTGACAAACAGATCTGCACAGTTTGTGCTTTACCTTCCCAACTGTGGAAGTCGTTAAAAATACTTTGAGGAAAGCTTCTTCTAGTGAAGAACTAACATAATATAAATGATGTTGTAGATGTACTTACACTTTGCCTTCAATGCTGCAGACGAGGGGACAACATCTTCCCGAAGAATCCCGATAACACAATGCGTTATGATTACACTGATTACAAGGACACTTGGAAGGCTATGGAGAAGCTGGTAGAAAAAGGCCTTGTGAAAGCCATTGGGCTGTCAAACTTCAATAGTCGTCAGATTGATGATGTGCTAAGTGTGGCTACTGTGAAACCAGCTGTGCTGCAGGTAAGATGAATAAAGGAGAGGATGAATACCTTTACTGTCTGTCTTTAGGAGTGAAGAATTTGTTTAAACAAGGGTGCATGTCTTTATATAAGGGGAAGAATATAGCCAGCTCTGCAGGTGTAGTAGGCATGAACACAGATAAATTTTTTTGGGAAGCAGGCCTATATCCATGTTCCATGGCCATTTATGCTTAGTTGATCACATTTTGGTAGAGGTCATCTCTCGTGAGGATTCGTTTAGTCTATAAGAAAGAAAAACTGTGAGAGGGTAGCTTGAATGCCTTCTATAAGGAACTTCTTTGCTCATTGTGTGATCTATTTGGTACATGGGAAATAATCCAGCACTCCATACTTAGGTGGTCTGTTCTCCTTTTCCTGTAAGTTTTCACTCTTCTGGTAGTGAGCCTAAGGTTTTCCAGAGTCTGAAAAGATCTCCTGTGATGTATTTGGTTTTGTTGTGCTTTTGACTTCCTGTTGTTTAGAGCTTTGTGTTGATACCTGTGATCTAGCTCTCATTGTGGATCATTTTAACAGGTAGAATGCCATCCTTACCTAGCTCAGAATGAGCTGATAGCTCACTGCCAGAAGAGAGGACTGGTTGTCACTGCCTACAGTCCCCTTGGTTCTCCAGACCGCATGTGGAAGCACCCAGATGAGCCTGTGCTTCTAGAAGAACCTGGGATCAAAAAACTGGCAGAAAAATACAGCAAGTCACCTGCACAGATCATCCTCAGGTACAGAACAGTTATGAGAGAGAGGATGGCATCTGGGGTCACAGCCTTAAATCAAAACACACAAGCTGGAAAAAATCAGCTTAAAGTACATATTCTTCCATATCAGTGAGGAGCTAAAATCATAGTGCCAAAAGCAAAACCCAGTTTGTTTCTTGTTTTACAGAGTTAGTAGAGTTGGTCCTGCCTTAGGACAGGTGGACAAAGTAGGTAAGAGGAGTCCATTCAGGGTATGGATCCATGCCTGGGGCAGATCTCAATCTGTTCTGCTGTGGAATAGCAATAGCGCAGTTAAGGCAGCAGTGCACCACATTTAAGTGCTGCCTGCTGAAGTTGCATGTGGTCAGTTGGTTGAAACCTGCATTCAAATGGGGTCCCAGGAAGAGGGGCTGAGGAAGGGACTTCTCATCTTCACAATGAAGGACCATTTGCTGTTTTGTGGGGTTTTTTTTTTATATATAGCAAAATCTAGCTGCTGGATACTGGGAAATAAAATGATTGAGTGATATCCAGAATATGATTAGCACCTTGTAAAAGTGGATTTTTTTTTTCCTGGTTCTATATCTGTCAGTAGCATTAGTACAGCAAGTTACCCTGCCAGCTGAACATGGTCAAGATCTTCTTCTCAAATGACTAGAGAGGCCCTTGATGTTTTTGGGTTTTCTTTTAGTTTCTTGGAGATTGTCATGTTAGAACTTGCATAAAATTCTTAATTTTTTTTCCTGACTGTTTCTTGCATTTCTGGTTTAAAGCACCTGAAACTTTCTTGTTCAAAGGCATAAACATCTTCCTCTCACTGATTATTCCAGTGGCTACTGTTTTGCTTAAGCCCATTAAGTCCTAATACAATGCAGTGCTGTGTCAGCCCTCTTCTGGGTATTTTTATTTCACACAGAAATGTAAGTGACATCTCTGATGGCACGGATTCAACCGAAATAACTATTGTGGCTCTTGGCCAGCTCACCCGATGATCTCTCTCTCCATCCTCTTACAGATGGCAAGTGCAGCGTAAAGTGGTTGCCATTCCCAAGAGTGTCACTCCAGCTCGCATTCAGCAGAATCTCCAGGTGAGTTTAAACTAAGAAAAGGAGTTTCAGCAGGATACTTCCATGTGTGTAATACATTGTCCTACTGCTTGCAGAACAACAAGATGAGTCAATTTATATTTGTTCATCAGTGTATTAGAATGCGTCGAAGGGAGGGTAAAGATTTTAGCTTAAAACATTTCAAGTTTGCTTTCCAGTTAAGTGTGTGCACATGTGCACATGCATGGTCTTGCCATCAATAGGTAAAGAGTCATAGAATCATAGAATCAGCCAGGTTGGAAGAGACCTCCAAGATCATCCAGTCCAACCTATCACCCAGCCCTAACCAATCAACTAGACCATGGCACTAAGTGCCTCATCCAGTCTTTTCTTGAAGACCCCCAGGGACGGTGCCTCCACCACCTCCCTGGGCAGCCCATTCCAATGGGAAATCACTCTCTCTGTGAAGAACTTCTTCCTAATATCCAGCCTATACCTACCCTGGCACAACTTGAGACTGTGTCCCCTTGTTCTATTGCTGGTTGCCTGGGAGAAGAGGCCACCCCCCACCTGGCTACAATGCCCCTTCAGGTAGTTGTAGACAGTAATAAGATCACCCCTGAGCCTCCTCTTCTCCAGGCTAAACAGGCCCAGCTCCCTCAACCTCTCCTCATAGGATTTGTGCTCCAGGCCCCTCACCAGCTTTGTTGCCCTTCTCTGGACATGTTCCAGCACCTCAACATCTACAAAGAATGTGCTTTGTAGAAGTTAAACTCTTTACTGAAGTATATCTGAGATACAAATTTATCGAACAAAGGAGTCTCCTGAAGATATTCTTCCTTATGAGCCACAGTTGCTCTGCCTGAGAAGTGAGGGCTGGTGACTGCAGCAAACTGGCACTCTAATTATGCTGATGGAATAGAATTAGTGTAATTTGCTTCTGCTCTGACATAGAAGCAGTTCACTTCAGAAATTATTTGAACACTCTGACTTCCAGTAATTTGGAGAAAAGTCTCTGAATTACCACCCCATGATCCATTTTTCAGCCACCATACAGATGGGTTGGTTACATGTTTAAGTTGGGACTTGTTTCTTTGTTAGTCTCATAAAACTAAGTCCTGCCATGCAGTGTGCTACTAGAAATTTCAGCAATCTCCAGTGAACTCTGCAGTTAATCACTGTTTAGATCTACATGGGAACAGAGTATTGATTGAATAGGCAGCCCTTAACTTGGAGGAACGGTTCTGCTGCCTTTTATCTTTGTGAAGAAGTGCTGTGCAGTATTAGTGTAAGCTTAGAGTTGGCAAGTGTATGAGCACCTCAGGCTTTAAGCCTTTGTTTTGGTGTTTCTTATAAAATTTGCTTAGTTACAGCTTGATATTTATAAACAGAAGACAAAACTAATGCTGTTTAAAGACAAGATTTTTACAGGCACATAAATGCTATCGATCACAGTTGTATGGAAATTCCCTCTATTTGAGGCACAGACTTGTCCAAGTTGAAGCTTTTGAAGATGTTTAAAATGTTACAGGTCCTGTTGTGTTCACTTTACCTGGGTTTTAACATCAGGATCTTGCAACTCTAATACAGCACATGGGTTTTCTTTTTGAAAGTACAAAAGAAATGTGTAACTATAGCTTAATAAATGATCCCGACCTTGTGTGTGTTTGCCTCAGGTAAGCTGTTGCACAGTCATCTAAAATTAAGCACTGAAATAGCCAGCAGTGTCTTAGGTTACTGTTGCTGTCCTGGATTATTGAGAAGTGAACCTTTTTAGCCTTTTAGTCTGCTCTATTGCTTGTGGATGTCTGCAGACATTCATTGCTCAAGGGGATGGTTGTGACTTACAAAGGAACCAAAACAAAGAGGCAAAACTCCACAACAGTTAAATGTGGTGGTTATTGAATGAAGCCTATTGCTTTTGTTGTCAGGTGTTTGATTTCAGTCTCACAGAGGAGGAGATGAAGCACATTGGAAGCCTGAATAAAAACTGGCGTTACATTGTGCCAATGATTACGGTAAGTTGCTCGTATTTCTCATTGTCATTATGTGCACAACTTCGTTGCAGTTTTCTTTCTTTTACTACTGCCATCAGAACTACTTGCTTATAAGAACACTATCTTTTCTACAGTATCTGAGATGAAAGATTTTTTCAAAAGCTGGATAGAAAAGGGTTAACTTCTTTTTGCTGCTACTGACTTTCAGGTTGTCATTACTGACAGAGTCCCATCTTACTTCAAATCAGCAGGAGTTTGGTGCAATTTGTTGTTCTTACATACAAGCAGGCTAAAGTCCATATTCCTCCACAAGTGCTCCTTGTTCCATCTCTCCCCATCCACTTTGTACCTGAAGAGTTAGGGTGCTGTTAGTTCTCTACATCCATGGTGAAAGTCGTGGAATGGTATTTATCCTCCCCTCTCCACTGGATGTCTCCTCTTTGAACACCTGTTCCAATGACTTTCCTCCAGTATAAGGAATTTTACTTAGGCTGTTGTGTTTTTCATCCCAAATCTATCAGCCACAGAATCTTCTAGCATCAGTAGTTCACTGCCCCATGAACACTGACCCCTCATGTCATGTGCTATCAGATGCCAGTCTGGTTTTAGAGAAACCAATGTCTTGTAAGTGTTGAAGTCCTCTTGGTCTGCCTTTCCTTGTATTAAAGGGTCTACCTTTTTTCCTTTTTCCCTCACTGTAACAACAGCAACAGCTAGTGCCTTTTTGTATCCTGTCTTCATAATGTTCCTCATTTTTTATTGTCCTGCTTCTGACTATACAACAAAGAGCTGTTGCCATTCCCTGGTGCATCACTGACCAACTATGGCAACTGAATTACAATGGGTCTGAAGTGATGTCTCTATCATACGGTATACTGCATAGATACGGTAGGTCTGTCTGCAGATTTGGAAGCCTTGAAGTATACCCATACCTCTCCAGCAGTTTGTCTACCTGTAAGTTGTTCTTCAGTAGTCAGTGTCTACTGGCTACAGGAATTTGCTGGGGAGAGCTTTTCTCCAAGATTTATCACTGGATTTTTTTAATACCTGGGAGTGTATCAGTGACTGAGATAGAAAAGAGAAGCTGTGAATATGTGGTGAATGACTGTCTTGTATCAAGGGGAGATACTTGTTAAAGCTTCCACTGTTGTGCTGGAACTTATCAGAGCTTCAAGGCCATGCTTTTAACTGCATGGCTGGTTCAGTCTGTGTGTGTAAATAGAAACCCCCACATCCCTGGAACCAAAACTACCATGTTTATGGATCTGTAGTCTGTACACCAAACAGCAAGCTTAGCTGCTGATCTGTGAATGTGGTAGTGATAAGCACACCTGCTGTTGACAGTGTTTCTTTCAAGTGTTCTGCTACTTACCCTGCAAACAAAGTTGTTTAGTTAATGAAACTACAAAATACATTCAAATGTAGTTTGGCTTGGATGAGCTGCAGATAATTCATGAGCTTTTGTTACCTGGGAGACCTGATCAGATCACAGTGATTCACAAAAGGAGAAATTAAATACAGTTCAAAGTGCTAGCCCATCCAACTAGAAAAAGGGTGAATGTGATGCAGCTGGGCTTCAAAGACATTGCCATATTGTCAGATAACAAGAGAAGAAGCAGCCAGATGAAAATTAAAACATGATTCTGTGGCTGTAAGATCTCTAGTGGAACCTTTTGTCTCCTGCCTATCCCTTCTGGGCTTATTGGAAAGAATTTTCATCACCTGAGAATTAAAATTCCTGCCTAACCTTTCATGCCTGTCTCCCCTATGAAGCTAATTTCTAATGTCTTGATTTCAAAGTGTGATATGGCCATGATACCAGAGCTCCTACTATAACTGGCAAGACAGTTTTTTCTTGCTTTGCTTGGTTGAGATAGAAGCACAAATTCTTACAGTTGTGCCACTCTTCTCCATATTGTGCTTTATTTAATGCCTAAGGAGATCCTATTGCATTGCATGTAGACAATTTAAATTGCTTTATACTTTTTAACAGATCAGTATTTGGACAGAGGTTAGAAATTACCCTACACCATCTTGAGATCCAAACTTTTGGAAACACATAATTGACCAATGAATATACTTAGGTGAAACTTGAATGAGTAGCAAGCCAGGAGGAGGAGTGATGTTATAGTGCACATGATGATCTGTCTGGTTTTGATAGCTAGCTGCCATTGACCTGCAGAGTGTTCACTGCTGATTTTACTCCCCCGCCTCCTGTCAAATTCCTGGAGCAGACGGGAATTAGCTATGAGAAACATTGCTTCTGGCAGCTGCTGTCTTGGCATGCTGTGAACAAGAATGCTTGCTTTAAGAGCTGTTGTGTGCAGCAAGATGTGCAGGGGTAAGAAACAAGGTGAAAATGAGGAATATGAATTCTAGGAACATGAGGAAGTTGCTGGCTCACAAAGAAAACCTGAAGATAACTGTGATACTTTTGTCCAGAGTTTTAGGAGTTGCCTTCAGTTGACAGCTTCATTTCAGCTTTCTTTTAATCTGAGCATCAGTCAAATGTTGAGCCTTATCTTAGTTTTCTGTTCTGTAGTGCCCCCAAGTGACTAATTTTACACTTCAGTAGTCACTGTAAGCAATTAATTACAAGGGATTCCAGATGTTGCTTTGAAATGCAGGTTTCATACCAAAAGCTAATAGAACGACTTTGCTAATGGATGTGTGATTTGAAAGTCCCTGTGATTCCCTCTGCCCCTGTAACATTTTGCATGATCACTATCATCACGTTTACATGTATAAAAGTCAATGATTTCTCTAACATAATCAATAATAAGTTTGAGCTGAATGATGCCAGTTTGTCATCCAAGGAAGCATGTATCTCTGCCAGTGCTGCACCGAAATTACAGAGGAGGAACAAGGTTTTACTTCAGTTTCTCAGAAGTTGCAAGTAGAAATGCAACTTTTGTATCTAAATGGTTAAAGGTGGGATGTGGGAATTAAAACTTTTGCATTGCCACATCTGCTTTTGGGCTAACCTGAGCCTCTCCCTATCTGAATATCAGTTTCAGCATTCCCATTTTACAGCTGGAGAAGCTGGTCTTTGTGGAAATGTTCTTAAACAAAAACTGATATGAAGGAATTCAGTGACAATGTTATTGCTTCAGTATGTGACCTTGAGCAAGTTTTTCAATGTGTTTCAGCTTATCCTTCTGTAAAACTGGCAGGCCAGCAAGTCTCTCTCATGCAAACATGGGCAAAAGCTCCAGTTCCAATAGCGTTTAGAAGTGTGCATGTTACAACATTTGCTCTGTAACAGCTACAAGGCAAAAGGTTTTTAACTATTCTTTATCAAATTCAAGTCTCAGCAGCTTGAAAGACTCTTGCTCTAGGCTACAAAAATCTACCTCCTTTAAAAAATTATTTTAAATTTTTTTTCTTTCAAGAAGTGCTAAGGAGACTTATGAGTAGAAGGAACAGCTCGTGTTTAAGCTAAAAAGGATGCTCCAGATGTTTAGGATATGAAGATTGACAAATCTAAACCACATGAAATTTGAAACTGAGATTGAGAATGGATTTTTATCTTTCTGAGTCTGTCTGTTTATTTCACAGGTGAATGGAAAGCTGGTAGCAAGAGATGCTGGACATCCCCATTACCCCTTCAATGATCCTTATTAACTACTGGAAAATAAAGTGCGAGTGACAGGCTCCTCTGCACGCCCTTCCACAAAATAATTGTTGCCACAATTCATCGGAAAACCTATCCAAAAAAAGCCTTCTTTCCTGAGTAGATTTTCTTACAATGTACTGCTTCTAATTGACCTCCTCTGGAGTTTCCATGCCAGAGTTTGTTGATTTATTACAATGGCTGCAGGCTTGTTCCTGGAAGCATCAAATCTTTGGGGGATTAGAGAGAGTGGGTGAGTCTAAATCAAGTTCTAAACATGTCCTTATCAGGCTAAGCAATGCTTTGGGTTTATTGCCCGTGAAACAGTTTTGAAAGTTTTAGTTATTGTCGGGTTGGGGAGAGGGAGGAAAGGGGAAAGGTGAAGGCATGAAAGCGTCTTAAGATTAAAAGCTGCTCAGTCTTCAACCTTATCTTTTTTCATACGGGGAATAAAGTGAAGTGTGCTACAGTTGCACTGTATCCGTAAACTGTTAATTAACGCCCAAGTAACCAGCCATGCCCAGTGTTTTTTTTGGTCAACTTTAGAATACTTGAGGAACTTAGAATCTTTTTAATTTGCCTGTAGAATTCAGGAGAATAAATTCATGCCCTGGAGCAGGCCTTCAGGATGGTTTTCTGTTGCTTGTCATGTGGATAGGTTTCAGCTCTGACAATGGCTCTCATTGTCCTGTGACAAAAGCCTCAAGAACTCTTCACCCTGGTTTTCCTGCAAAGTTGTCCAGCGTCTCTTTACTAAAGATGTCCATTTTGAGTTCTGGAAGGTCACAAAATTATTTCCTGACTATACAGCAAAGACCTGTCAGGGGCCTCTTCCATTTTCATGGCACATTTTTTGACTGCTGCCAGGGTTGATGCTTGGGAAAGATGGTCCTGTTCTACCACTGGCCTGCTGGTAACAGTGGGCAAGTAATTTTCCTGTCCTGTGCCTGTATTTTGCCACTTGCCACATCTCTGTCACTCCCTAGCAGGGGACTATTTACTGAGTGCTAGTGCACAGCTGAGCAGAACTGGAACTCTATAGCTCTAACAGGGGGTTTACTTTGTTTCAGTCTCTTAATGAATTGTCTACCATCTGAGTACAAAGGGCATGAGATATTAGTACCTATGAGTGCTCTGATAGTGATACCTTTTTTGGCCTCAGCAATGTTTTCTCTACCTATAAAATGGGATTAATGGTTATTTTCCTTGGTGCAGACAAGGCAGAGCAAGGCAGAATTGCTAAAGGCCCTTGGGATTTAAAACAAAGGAACCCTTTCAGATCTCTTGATGCCAGTCAGAGGCATGACTTCTTGTTTTCTGGTGAATAAAGCTTGACTGACTATAAGTGAAATAAAGAACGTTTAAAATAAATATTTTTTCCCATAGCAATAATTAATATAGAGCTAAAAAAAATTCCTCTGTATTCAAATAGTTAAAGAAAATGAACAAATATTTTCTTTTAATTTTGATAACCTCTTTTACAGTAGGTCTATAGTAAAACTACATCTTCATCTCAAGTGTAGTGCTTCCTCAAGTATTTCCTGCCCTGGGCCTCACAGTGTGCTGCCAAACTGGAACAAACCTGTTTGTCACTTTTTGTAATCCTTCTGTAAAACTTAAAAGAACTTCTATTCTTTAGGAAAGCATTTCCTAATTCCTGCTGAATTCACCTCAGTGGAGAAAGCCATTTTAGCTCAATTAGGATTCTTTACTAGACTGGATATTTTCTTCTAAGGGAAATGAAATCCCCCTTGTTTTGTTTTTTTTTTATTATTCTAATCAAACACAGGTGCCTTTGAATACAAATCTGACTGCAAATCAGTGGGGAAGCAATTATACTTTGAAGGCACTGTGTAGAATGTTAACAGAAATCATCCTGCCAAGAAAAGTGGCTTTTGTTCTATGTATTTCCACTTGCATGTTCACATGTCTTAAATAAATACTGTATTCTGTGCATGACTTTGGGACTTCTTTCCCTCCTCTAAAGTCAAGGCTTCAATTAACCTTTTCCAATTATTTCTCTGAAATAAGCTGAGCAGAGAGAATTCCCAAGAAAAGCAGATGAATTATGTATCTCTGTTAAACCCACAATTCCCAAGTTTGTTACTATGTGGAGTAACAGTGCAGCTAAAGCTGGTCAGCTTTTACCTGGAAATAACACAGGGGGAAATGAGCCTCCATGTCTCTACCACTGGCTTTGCTGCTGCTGTGCAAGTTTTCTGGAGGTCTCTGCTGTCAGGACTGCAACAGCCATGTCTGCCTTGTCTGCTGGCTTCCAGGAGCTGGGGGAAAAAGCCAAGTCTCCGATGAGCAAGAGCAAGCAGACCTTTAAAGGTCTTTACCAGCTCAAAGTATTCTATGATTCTTGAATTGCACAAGATCACAGAATGGCAGGGCTTAGAAGGGACCTCAAAAGATCATCTCTTCCAATCCCCCTGTCAGTGCAGGATCAACTATACCAGATCACACAGGAACACATCCACATGGGTTTTGAATGTGTTCAGAGAGGGAGACTTCACACCCTCCCATGCAGCCTGTTCCTGTGTTCTGTCACCCTCACAGTGAAAAAAATCCTCATGTCTCCATGGAACTTCCTATGCTCAGCTTCCACTCACTGCCCCTTTTCCTGTTACTGGGCATCACTGGGAAGAGCCTGACTCCATCTTCTTAGTATGCAGCCTTAGGGTGTGATTGAATGTGATGAGATTATGCCAGAGCAAGCTCTTCAAGTAACAGGCTGGCGGTGTAGTTAGATGTGCACCACTGTTAATGGATGCTTGTCTCAGCTCGGGATCAGCCCACAGTGTGTCAGCGTGCTAGAGATCTGCCTGTGTTCTGAGCAGTGATGAAGGAGGGCCCTGCCTGTGAAGGCAGTGCCAGGCCACAGCCTCTGGGGCCGTGACCCGGGAGGAAGGCACGGCCACAGCTTGCCCTTATGGAGCCCGGCCCGCAGAGGCCGCCCCGCCGTTGGGGCAGGCCCTTTTCCCGCGGCTTCCACCTCACGATATGTCCACCTTGCCTCGAGGAGGGGGCCGCGGACCTGGCGGCTGGGGCCAGGCCGTGAGGTGCGGACTACACTTACCATGATGCCGCCGCGGCGCTGAGGACCTGCGCTTCCCGGCGATCCCTGCGCCTCCGCAGGCACTACACTTACCAGCAGGCCTCGCGGCCCAGCAGCACCATCCGCCGCCCGGGACTACATTTCCCAGTGAGCGCCGCGCGACGCCGCCCCAGTGTTCCGCGGAATGCCGGCGCGGGGCATGCCGGGAGCAGTAGTCCCCCCGCGGCGTGCGCGCGCCGCGAGGCGGGCCGGGGCGTGTCCTGGGGGGTATATAGGCAGCCGGAGGGGTAGGGGTCTGCACTCTGCCGCCGCCGCCCCTCTCTCCAGCAGCTTCTATGCAATCTTCGGCCGTCGCCGCTCCCTCTTGTGTTGAGCCCGCGCCGGCCTCACCGACTAGGTAGGGCCGCGCGCCTCGGCCCCGGTCACGGTGTGTGCGTGTCGGGGAGGCGCGGGGGAGGCAGCGGGAGAGATGGGGCCGCTTTCGCGCTGCGGGGTGACCAGGCTGGGGGTGGTTGTGTAAGGGGCCGACGGGCAGGACTTCCTTTGGGGGGCAGGACTGGGGGTGCTGGTCGGGCTCGCAACTCTCCCCTTTCCACCCCGCCCCCACCCCAGCCCCCCGTTATCCTTCCGCGCCCCTCTCCCCCTCCCCGCGGTGTCCGTACGCGCTGCCCCGCTCCTCCCGCGCCAGCTGGGCCCGCTCCGCTCGCGCGGGGCGCCACGTGACCTCTGCGCGGCGCTGCCATCTTTGTTGGGGGCAGCCGACGCCGCGGAGCCGGCCCGTGGGGCGGGCGGGGCGGCGGGGGGACGGGGGGAGGCGGTCCTGCGGCGCCACGTGACGCGGGGCTCGCAGCCCGTCAGGAGCCGCCGCCGGGGTTTGGCGCCAATGGCGGGGGCGGGGCTGGCGGAAGGCGGGAAAGGCGCCCATTGTCTGCGAGCCGTGGGGGGGCCGCGGCCGCTGCCCGCTTCGCCCGGCCTTTGTTCCGCCCGGCTACCTCTGCGGCGCCGCCCCCGGCCTCCCTCTGCCGCCTGCCTTGGCTGTCAGCCGCTGGCCCGGGCTGCGCGGTGGCTGCCTCGCTGCTGCCGAGGACCGTCTGCCGGGCGGGTAGTCCCGAGCTCCCTGCAGACGGGCTTCTGCACATCCCCAGTTCTCTGAGTGGAACGCGGTGTGAAAACGGGCAGCTTTGCGGCTTGTACCGTCCTGCGGATTTGCCTGGGGATCCAGGGTGCGGATGGGTCATTTGGATGCAGGCTGGCAAGGGTGGGCGAGACCTGCTGGCCAGGTGTAGTCCCGTGTAACCTGAGCATGAAAGTAAATGCTTTTCTAACAGTCTTTCATTGAAACAAAAACCAAAACTGAAATTACTATCTCCGGAACCTGGCCAGCAGAGTGAGCCAGTGTGAGAGCTCGCTCTAGACGAGTGAACGCAAGCGCTGCTCCTGGCTCTGGTTTCATGCCTGCGAGGGCTCAGCTCCTGCTGTGAACTGGGTGGCCTGTTGTAAATACTTACCTAATATTTCATTTTCAGGATGGAAGAGGAATTGTCAACTCCTTCCACATCCACAGACAAGGCAGACAGGTGAGATTAGACAGAGTTGTCAGTTACTAAAGAAATCTAAGGATTATTGAGTGGAACTTCAAATCGGTTAGACTGGAAGTTTGACTGATGGCTGTAGATGCTAAAAACTTGTGCTCATCCAGCAGTCTGCTCAAATCTGATGCAACAAAACTTAGAGGGACTTACAAATACAGAAGTACTAGCTTTTGTTTAGGAAGCTCACAATCGGTGAGTTATTGCTGGCTAAGTACAAGTATGTGGCTGGCATATTGTAGTACTCCTGTGGGCAGCCCCTCTTGTCCTAGGCCAGTGAAACAGATAGGAGTGGAACTTCTGGAAATGGAACTATGTGAGATTTGAAACCAAGATGTGAATCCATCCTTCTCAAATCCATCATGCTATGTGAAGTCATAGCTTGGCTTTATTGTTCTTGTCACAGCTGCCATCAGAGTTTGGTGAAACACTACAGTGCTCAGTGTTGTGTTGCTGTGCAACTTCTAAAGTATGTTCTTTAGCATCCTTAGTCATAGGAGATTTCAATACCTGCTTCTTAGAGTAGTTGATTGAAATTAATCTGTCTTTGGCTGTCAGAACTAAAAGTTAGTTTAGATTGAAGCAACTACAACGAACTTTCTTATTGCATCCTGTTCCCCACCACTGCCCCAATAGTTGCAGTCAGTGTAATGTATGCAACTCTTACATAAGCAACTTGGTTTTGAAAGCTGGATGTGAAGTTACTATGGAAACCAACAGAGTCCTGCATTTGACTCTTTTAACAATTGTTTTTTTTCTCTCCAGTATGGATGTGGATGGAGAATCAAAGAAACTTTTGGGTTTAGGACAGAAACACTTGGTAATGGGAAATATTCCAGCTGCTGTTAATGCATTCCAGGAAGCTGCAAGCATACTGTGAGTAGTAAAATGTATTTCTGTGTATTTTTCTAGGGCTTGGCTATGTTTTTGTGGCTTACAAAGGGAAAATCATTTGTTTTTTTTTTAATTGCATATGCTGCTATATTTGTAACAGTCAAGGAGAGGATGAATGACTTCAATTAACTGTGGTATTAAACAATGTGGTAGTGTGTGATTTAGACAGGTTTTGTAATAGCAATTGCCAGTGCAGCTCCCTAACTGGGAAAAAGGATCTTACATTTTGCAATGTATGGTTTTGGTGTCTGCCAATATGAAAATAACGGACTAATGATACTTGCTAGTATCTTGTTTACTAGTCCTGACCAGTGTCTGAGGATGATGCCTCTTTGTGGGTTAGATTAATTTGCTTTGGATGTTTGAGAACCATCTCAAGTAAAGTGAGAAGAGCTTTTAACACTTGTTCAAAACAATGGGAGGCGAGCCAAGAAACAGGTTTGTCCTGTCCATGACGTTCTAGTCTTCAGGTTCATGTATCAAAATCTGAAGTAGAAGCAGGGAAATAATTCTTCATTGTTTTTGTAGGGGCAAAAAGTATGGTGAGACAGCGGATGAGTGTGCAGAAGCTTTTTTTTACTATGGAAAATCTCTCCTGGAGTTGGCAAGGTATACAAATAGTTCCCATTTGATTAAGACTTTGCCTGATATAACAGAACTTCACCATTGCATTGACATGGTTACACTGGAACTTTATATATGCAGAACTGCACTGGGTGGGGTAGATATTACTGTCACAAGAGCTAAGGGATAACAAACTTCTGCTCCCTTTAGGATGGAAAATGGTGTGTTGGGAAATGCCTTAGAAGGAGTGCAGGTTGAAGAGGAAGGAGAAAAGGTTGAAGATGATTCAGCTTTACCAACTGTTGATGGTATGTAAAGCTGTCTCCCATGTAGAGGCACCAAACTTTTCTTCTCTAAAAGGTCCAAGTTTGATCCATTGATATCTTAGGTAGCCTGTTTCAAGTCAGCAGCCTGAATGGATGATTTATTTCTTTAGTCTTCTAAACTTGCTTAGAGCTTGAACAAAACATCTAAGAGTTGCAAGGATCTGATCACTGAAAGCATGTGTAAAGGGTCATCAGATGTCTGTGCCCTGAAACACAGCATTCAGCCTTAATTCTTTAAGCTTCACAGTTGACTTGAACTGCTTGGTAACATTGTAAGTAGTACAGTGTGTGTAGTAGGAAGGTTGGAAGTTTGCAAAGTCCAAGAACAGTAAGTTTGTCACTAATTGCATCTGGAGATAACACAGGAATTCCTGTCAATCCAGACTGTTAAGATGCTGGCACCTCTTGCTTAGCTGTGACTAAAAACGCTACCGCGCCAAACCGCACACTGCTTGAGCAGCCGCTTGCAATAATGCAGCCTGGGGAAGGGATTTGCTTAATTCAAGTCATTAATGTTGGTTGTATCCCAATTCCTTGCACATTGAAAACGGAGCTTTTAAGATTGTTGTCTAACTTGATGACAGAGCAACACACTGGAGGGTCTGAGGGTGGTGTTGTCCATGCCCATTGATAATGTGTTTATCACTAAACTCGGAGAAATGTTTATGCTTCCTCAATCATGTAGAAGAAGCAAGGGAGGAGTTGAGAGAGCAGGTATATAACGCCATGGGGGATAAAGAAGAGGCCAAAAAGGCTACAGAAGAGTCTCCAGCGCTGTCTGAGAAGGAAATCAAAAAGGAGAACATTGAAATTAAAGAGGTTGCAGAAGGAAAACCAACAGAAGCAACTGCTGATAAAGAGAAAAATCTTGAAGAGGCTGAAGAGAAGATGGATGTTTCTGTGGATGAAGACACAGCTTCAGAAGAGCAGAAGCCACAAGTAGCTGTGGAAAAGGAGGCTGTAAAAGAAGAGTCAGCTATGGAAGAGGAGGTAGCAGAAAAAGAGCAGAAGATGATGCCTGAGGACAAGGTAGAAAAGACCACTCAGGAGGAGAGAACAGAGGTTTTGGACAAGGAGGGAAAGGCAGTTGTGGAAGAGTCTGAAGCTGGAGAGACAGTTGTGGAAGAGACTGAAGCTGGAGAAGCAGCTGCAGAAGGCAAGAAAGAGGTGGAAGAGCAGACAGCAGAAGCTATAGAAAAGGAGCCATCTGTGGAAAAGGGAGAGGCTGTAGAAGGGCAGGCAGAGACAGCTGTGGAAGAGGAGGAAGTAGCAGAAGTGCAGGCAGCAGTTGCTGTGGAGCAGAAAGCTGTGGAAGGTAAAGCAGAAGCAGCCGAAGAGAAAAAGGTGGAGGAGAAACAAGAGCCATTAGAGACAGCTACAGAAGAGAAACCTGATGAATCTAAAGAGAGAGAGTCCTCAAAGGAACCTCTGCCCACAGAGGGCAAAGATCCATCCAATGGCATGGAGGAAAAGGCTGAAGTAGCTGCTAAGTTAGAGAAAGAGGAAAAGAAAGATGACCTGATGGAAGAGAGTGAAGGTGCTAAGGTAGAGAAAGAAGAGAAAGATGACCTAATGGAAGAGGGAGAAGGTAACAGTGAGAGGAGAAAAATACTTGTGGGTGGATGACTTGATGAATTTGGCTAACCACGGGTACAAAGTGTTCCATTCAGAATTTTCTGTTTGCCTTAGAGTAAGGAAAAGGCACAGTAAATGGGCTCTTGAAGGATTTTACATCCAAGTAAAGTGTCAAGGCATAGTGAGTAGTCTCTTTAGACTAACGCTTAACTAACTGCAAAGCAAATCTGATGTGAAAGCAAACTAAACAGCCCTGTGAAATATGTAAGTAATGGCCAGGCTGGTGGAGAATACTGAATGGATGTTCACTTGCATGCATCTGGGTTTACTGCACTAACCTTCAAATAACTTGAAGCACAAGTTGCCTCTGGTTATGACTAACTTATTTCACAACAGTGGAGCAGAAAAATACAAACAGCTGAATACATAACAAAATAGTATATTTGCTTTTGGTGGGGGAAAGGAGCTCTCCATTTCTGGTGGCAATTACAAGTGAGTTTTGTTAGCATATCTAAACTTAGTTTGACCTGGAACCTGAAGGCTTGCTGCTGCTATCTAGTAGTCTTCCAGCTAGCTGGCTTTTTTCTGCCATTCTGCTTCCCTGCTTCAGGATACTCTTAAAGGAACCTTGTAAAACTTGTATACTTCACTGAAACATTACTTGCATAGTCTTAGCTGGCCAGTGCTTTCTGTTAAACTAGTTAATTAACAAGCTGATAACTGAAACTGAATCTCAGCTTCACAGAAAGAACTTTATTTTAGGAGCAGCAAATATGCAGAGTAAATTGTTCTGGACACTAAAGGGATTTGTGCTGCTGAGCACAGTGAACACTTAATGGTGGAACAGCTGCCTAGCAAAGTGTCTGTCTGGACAGAGTGTGAGTATCTTCCTGTGAGAGGATGCTTACACATACACAGAATCACACAGAATTAACCCAGTTGAAAAAGACTTTCAAGATTGAGTCCAACCTAACACCTTCTAATTAACTAAACCATGGCACTAAGTGCCTCATCCAGCCTCCTCTTAAACACCTCCAGGGATGGGGACTCCACCATCTCCCCAGGCAGCCCATTCCAATGCCAATCACTTTTTCTGTGGAAAAACTTCTTCCTGACATCCAGCCTAAACCTGCCCTGGTGCAGCTTGAGACTGTGTCCTCTTGTTCTGTCACTGAATGCCTGGGAGAAGAGACAAACCCCACCTGGCTACAGCCTTCTTTCAGGTAGTTGTAGAGGGCAATAAGATCTGCCCTGAGTATTCTCTTTTCCAGGCTAAACACCCCCAGGTCTCTCAGCCTGTCCTTACAGGGCTGTGCTCCAGCCCCCCTCACCAGCCTTGTTACCCTTCTCTGAACACATTCAAGCATCTTTCTTAATTTGAGAGGCCCAGAACTGGACACAGTGCTCAAGGTGTGGCCTAACCAGTGCTGAGTACAGAGGCAGAAGGACTTTCCTGGTCCTGCTGGCCACACTGTTCCCAGTACAGGCCAGAATGCCATTGGCCTGCTTGGCCACCTGGGCACACTGCTGGCTCATGTTCAGCTGCTGTCAACCAGCACCACCAGGTCCCTGGCTGCTCTTCAGCCACTGTCCCCAGCCTGTAGCACTGCATGGGGCTGTTGTGGCCAAACTGCAGAACCCAGTACTTGTTGAAATGTGGCATTGGACATGTGCCCATCTATCAAGCCTGCCCAGGTCACTCTGCAGAGCCCTCCTACTCTACATTAACTGCTGGTTTTTTTTTTCCCCAACTGCTAATGTGAGGACATTCCAGAGCATCCTGGTCTGGTGCTGCATCTTTCCAGACTCCTTAATATTTAAATCCTAATATCTCTTCTGCTTTATCTTGGTTTGAGATAGTCTCAGACTTAAAGGTTTGCCCCCCTCAGTGGTAGGTGTGTGGTTTTGGGCAGTTGGTGCAATGAGCTCAGAGGTTTTCTACCCTCCACCCCACAAAGCTGCTGTTATTCTGGATTTAGCAGCCACAGTGTAAGAATTAAATGCTAATTTAGCATTGCACTCCAACCAGTCCTCTAAAGTTACTGGCCATGCTCCTTCACTGCATACTTTCCCAAGATATGTTTACTGGTAGATTAGATCATGCCGTTCTCCTGTACAGCATCAGAAGTCAAATCAGTGCTAGACAATAGCAGGTTCACTGAGAACATTGCCACTTAAATCTCTGACATGAGGAACACAAATTCAGAAGCAGTCTTATTTGTACACAGTTTGGCAGCTATCTTGCTGAAAACAGCTGTTATCTGTAGCACAAAGTCCAGCAGCTGACTGGTACCTCCAGGGCTGCTCAGAATCTGAGGGCTTCACTGGGACCTTGCAATATATTTGTGGGAGCCGGTCCTATGTGAGTTTTCATCCTAAACAGTATGATGTTAAACCTGGGACAAGGACTAAGGTAGCTTGGAGCTGCTTTGCAGTGCCTAATGCTTTCAGCAAGATGGCTGCTGCTGTGAATTTAATGTAGACTTGTGGTCTTTAACACATCTAACCCACCACTGGAAGGGTAAGGGAAGGCTGTATTTTGCCTGACTTCATGTGAAGCAGGTGTAATATCAACAAGCATTCAGTAAGTGTTCTCATTCATCCGCTTGCCTTGCAGAAACAGAAGAATCTGATGAGGAAGATAAAGAAAATGATAAAGCTGATGATGATAAGGAAAATGAATTGACAGTGGAAGACAAGGTGAGGCTGCTGAGTTCTGCTATCCATGCTCATGGAAGAGTGTAGAGTTGGTCTACATGTCACATTAATGCCCTTGTAAAAGCTCACAAAGCTCATTTGAATAAAAGTGGAACTCCAACCCCTTTATTTAGCCTTAGGTTCATCTAAGTAGCACCTTAAATCCTGCAGTTGGGATTATGCTGGTGCTCAGTGCCCTGTCAGTTATTGGGGAAAACAAAAATCAAGGGCTTGTTGATCAACAGTATAAGCTTTTGCTTGACCTCAAACATCTTCACTACAGGCAAAGTCTCAATTGATGCAATAACTTTGGCATGTGTGGGGTTTGTTCTTTCCTTGTAGTGGTAAACTTCTTCCTCTTGAAGAAACTTATTCCTCGACAGCACTGCATGGAAACTCAGTGTTGTTGCTTGATGCAGTATATAACCAAGTCACTGAATCTCTAACATATTTCTAGTCTTTACAGGAAAGTGAGGAAGATGAAATTGGAAATCTTGAGCTAGCCTGGGACATGCTGGAGTTAGCAAAAGTTATCTACAAGAGGTAAAGACTTAAGTCCTGATTTGGAAGAGTGCTAGAGAAACTCTTTGTAAATTGTGTGCTATAAGCAGTTGGTGAATTCTGATCTGCTTGTGGTTTTTTCTTTATTCAGACAAGAAACAAAGGAAGCTCAGCTCCATGCAGCTCAAGCTCATCTAAAGTTAGGAGAAGTTAGCATTGAATCTGGTAAGACATCTTAATTCTCACGTACAAAGTGTTTGGTTCCACATTCCATTGCTTGTATTTTAAAATAAATGGAAGTGAGTTAGAGCTGTTGTGGTGAAAACAAAGTAGACTTTGTCTCTCTATGAGATTGCAGCCAGGTGGGAAGCTTTGGAATCAATGGCTGAAGAAGCTGGTGCCTTAAAAGGATAGATAGTCCATGGTTCTCTAGAACATTAAAATCTTAGAGGAATAAGTTAAGTTATGTGTTAGCAGGTCAAAACCAGCCTTGTGCTCTGCTTTACAGGCAAGGTGTGGTCAGCTTGAGAAATCTGGGACATGTTCATGTTGGACTGTCATGAGGCACTGAGTGCAGGTGTCAGTTCCATGCCACTTCCAGAACATAGAGACTGCAAACAAAAAATGGTTGACTGTTAGACTTTCCAAAATCCCAGGGTATGGTTAGGAAAGTTTGTTGCAGCAGAAAAAAAGGAGTGGGAAGCAAGCCCCAGGTTTGTGGCTTCTAAAGCATCTTACCTGCCCTTCACTTAATGTGTTTTCATCTTTTAAAAACCAAGTACAGTGTAATCTTCATGGTGAGCATTGCAAATAATGCAACAGGTTAGCAGGACCAGGGCTACCAAATGAGGGTTGTATTCTAGTGACACAAAACACACACAATGGAAGGTTTGACTGGAAGGTAGCAGGGAACTGCCCTTAGCTCTAAATTCAAGTTGTGACCAGTTAGATTCAATTGCTTGTAGCAGGTGAAATACCAGAATTTGCATGCCTGGTTTTGACTTGGCTGCTTAGGTTACTGTGTTGCTGCAAACAGATAAAAGCACCTTTGAGAGAACCAGAAGAACTGGGCTGAAAATCTGAGGAGGGAGGCAGTGTTGTCACTTGATCTGAAAGCAGCCTATTGCTGAACGAGATTGCTGTGTTCATTGCCGGGTCTGTGTTCATGCTGTATCTAAGCATAATAAAATCATGGGTCACTGAATGTGAGGTTGTATTTTGCTTGTGGTTGAGTATGGTTGGTAAGGGCCTCATGGTTTTTTCCTGCAGAAAACTACACTCAGGCTATAGAAGAGTTTCAGGCCTGCCTGGCCCTGCAGCAGAAGTACCTGGAGGCTCATGACCGCCTGCTTGCTGAGAGCCACTACCAGCTGGCACTGGCCTACCACTACAACAGCCAATTTGATGAGGCTGTTGTGCAGTTTGGGAAATCTGTGGAAGTCATTGACAAGAGGATGGGTAAGTGGATTTCTGGAACTGCCTAATGAATGCCAGAGCTCTCACAAGACATGGCAGGCTTTGACTGCTTTGAAAGTAGTTAGGTGTGGATATTGATAGCTGGACAGTTACTTTGTGTTGAGGCTTTTTTCCATAACTGTTTCATCCTAGCAATGCTTACTGAACGGATAAAGAAGGCAGAGAGTGGGTCCCCTGAGGATGAGAAGGAGATTGAAGAACTGAAGGGACTGCTTCCTGAAATCAAAGAGAAGATAGAAGATTCAAAGGAGTCCCAAAAGAGTGCAAGAGTAGCTGAGCTGGCCCTGAAAGCTACTCTGGTTAGTGTGTCCTGTGTTTTCCTTCTAACTAAGCATTCCTTCAGTGAAAGTTGCAAGTAAACCCAGTGATGGGAGGAGCTCACACTTGATCATACAGACTGGGGGCTGGTGGTTGCTCATAAATGTTAGGCTCTGATTATGAGAAGGAAATCGAGGCAACTGACAGCTAAACAGATTTAGTAAATCCCCTGACATTAATTGTTGCAAACTAAACTGGAATTTGATGGCCTTAGAGCAGTTTAATATGTCTAGGCTGGTCGGCCAAATGGGAGAATGGGCTGAGTGTTGCATCTGTCCTGTGTGTGTGGAATGCAGCACTGAGATAAGGAGTTGGGTTTTCTGTGCCTTTCTAAACTGGCATCTCTGGTCTTGACAGAACTTCTTGACTGTTTCTATTTTACTTAAGGTTGGAACTACATCTGGTTTTGCACAGAGTGAAGGAAGTGGTTCTGTTTCCACAGTAAGTTGAATTAATATGGATGCTGATAATTTCTGTCATCTCCAAAGGTTATTGTTTGCTGTTACTTACTTGTTAATGTCTGTCTTGTAACAGATCCCAGTAAGAAAAGCAGGTGATGGTGCATCTCAGTGTGTTACAGACATCTCTCATCTAGTCAGAAAAAAGGTGAGTCCAGAAACAACTGGTTGAACCAACTGTTTAAAGTGCCATTGGCTTGCTCTCTGTAATTGGAATTTCTTGGCTTGAAGCTTTTTTCTTAACTTAGTTCTGTAATTGGAAAGAAAGAAACAACTACCACCCAACACTTTAAAACCAGAAACAGTTCACAAAACTCCTTTCCACTGGGAACCGATCAGTCAGGGAACTATCTGGTCTCCAGGAGACTGTTCTTGGTGCTTCAGCACCCTGCCTGACCCAGACTGGTTTAACTTCAGGGTGGAGTTGTCTGGTTTAACTTCAGGGTGGAGTTGTTTGGCTTCTACAGGTGGTCTCTGAATGTGTGCCTTCCTCAGCTGAGGATGTGCCAGAAGAGCAGGTGGCCTACAAAGCTTAAGAAAAGAGCAGGTAATCAGCCTGAGTTGGGTTCCCTTCTTTCCAAGTGGAAATGGAGAATGGAATTCTAACAGCAAAGCCAGTCTGATGGTAGTGGTGATAAAGTGCCTCTGAAAGAGATCGTGTGTGGAACACTAAACTCCTTTTAAAGGTCTTTCTCCAGAGCTGTTTGCTAATGTAACTGAAGCTATCTGCTGTAGTATCTTCAGTTTTGTTTTGTGTGTTGTGTATTATATCGGCCTCTTCCAGCCTAGGTGTGCCTGGAGTAGCTCTGATGTGCTTTACACAGGTGATTCTAAGTGCCCTAAATCAATCTACCCTGTTTTACCTGGCTCAGCAGTTGCATGGTTCCTTACCAAACTCTAGGGGTTAATTCAGCACTATAGATGCTAGCACCTACACGATGTCTTACTGGAAGTGCTTTGTGGTTGAGACCTCTGTACTAAAGCTTCAGCCTTTGGTTGAACCTTCTAACACTGAAGTTCATCATGTATCTGGCAAGCAGAGGCTGCATAGACAATGTGCTATGACATCTGGATGCTAATTGGAAAATCCTTCACTAGGTACAAATTAAACTTTACACTATTTTATCTTCAGAGGAAACCAGAGGAAGAGACTCCACAGGGAGACAATGAAGCCAAAAAATCTAAACAGGAGCCAGCTGTCAATGGTGGTGGTGGTGATGCTGCCCCCAGTGGAAAAGACATTGCAGAAAAAATAGAAGAGGAGGTGGGCAGCTGAGTCAGGAGTCTCTGCTGTGTTTATTTTACCCCCTTCCCTCTTTTCAGGCACGGGTTTGTGCCCGGTAGATGTACTGGTTTTATTGTCTGCTGGTCTTCACAGGCTTCTCAGATGAGGTGGGAAGTGTTACCTAGATGGCAAGATGCATGTTATACCATGATGTGTGACACTGTGTGGGCTGGAAGGATGCCACCTGTGGAGATTTGAACCTGGGGGGGTGGGGCAGAAACAAATACTGGGTGTTTGGGTGGGGCTGAACTACAGCCCAGGGTCTCTTCCCCCAGTATTTCTTATTTTTTAAATACTCCTAGGTTTTAATAACTGACCACCTGGGCTACAGTTGTTAATATCAGTATTTTAGAATGGGTTGGACTCTGAAGACCAGCAAAGCACAGACAATAAGTCTTCAAATGACAAAAACCTTGAACTGCTGCATGAACTGGTGCTGTAAGGCAGTGTCATCTTGTTAAAAACCAAAACCTTTTCTTTTCTTTTAGACAGAGAAAAGGCCACAAGCAGAATCAGGGGCTGCAGTTGAAAGCACAGTATGATAATTCTTTAACCTGAGACACTCCTCTCCTTGCAAGGAAAATGGTTTTGTATATAGTGTATTTTTTCACTTTTTGGCAACTTTTGTATGACTTCAATAAAGATTGTAAGCATATGTTGCTTGCCTTGAGTCACTTGTTAGGCTAGGAAGGACTGAAGTGCTTGTCTGGCCCCTGCACCCTTCATCCTTCCTACTGGGTGAGCAGGGGCACAGCTCCACCCCTTTAGTGTACTCCTTCATTATCCTTCTGTTCATGCTTGGGAAGCTTGTGGAGGTGGCAAGGCTGGGGAGATGTACAAAAACAAGAAGCCACAGGCTGAAGCATGTTTATTAAACATGTAGCACATAGCCTTCCACATAGGGGTGGGTTTTGCTGGTTCCCAGGGCTGAGCTATGACTGCCTTATCAGACTTCCCCTTGAGAGGGCTTGTGGGGATGTGCCTGATGCAGTGACCTGTATGTGAAAAAGGGAAAAAATATGGCTGTGCCCCTCCCTGCCCTCTGCCATCTTGGCAAACAGGCTGAAGCAGTTCCTCTGCCTCTGGGCATGGTCCTGGGGCAAGAAGCAGCCTGAAGTGGGTACTGCTGGCTTTAGGGTTTGCCTGGCCCTGTTCCTTGGTGCTGCTGAAATGCTTGGAGCCTCTCTGGGCTCAGGAGTGGCCTCACCTACCTACCCCTGCCGCAGTGCTACTGCTGCAGTGGGTCACAAGCCCCCGTCCCTGCTGCTGGAACAAATGTTACCATTCCCCCTTTGTCACTCTTAGTTAATTAAAAGCCTTAATTTTCTACTCCAGCTTGGAGAGAGGCTGGGACTGCCAGGGCATTGCTGCAAGGACAGGACCCATTCCTGGCTCACCTTTGAGGTCTGTGTTACAGCTGGGACTCCCGAGTGGGAGGGGGGTCCTCCAGGGCTGCGAAGGGGGGCAGTGGGAGGGTGAAGGGGAGAGGAGGGTGGCTGCGGGCTGCGGGGCTGCGTGATGCCGGTGCTGGCCCAGCAGACTCCTGGGAAAGCAGAAAAGTTAATGGGAGGGGAGGCCCAGTGTCCCCCTCCTGAAAGCCATCCTGTCTCAATGGTGGTGAGCATGCAGAGTGAAGCAAGCCTGTGGTTCGGCACCTGAGGGGGGATGACTGCCCTGGTGAACGTGGCCCCATGAGATTTCTGTGTCCCCAGCTGCAGCCAAGGGAGCAGTTTCCAAATCATCTCCCCAGGCTCATACCTCCACCTGCATTATGCCACCTGGGGTGGCAGCCCAACCCTGTCTCCTTCCCTGGAGACCTGAAAATTGCACTGGGATGAGGCTCTTACCGTAAAAAGCTGTGGTGGGGCCAGGTTTGGCAGGAGTTGGGGGGCCACCGGGGGTGGGAGGATGGCAGGGGGCAGCCGTGGCCCCATCCACTCCGTGTGGCGTCGCAGCATCCCTACCTCTGCCTGGAGCTGAGCCAGCTCCTCTGCATGCCACTGGGCTGCCCGTGAGCCTAGGGGACAGGAATTCCTCACCTTAGGGCTTGCACTCCCTCAGCAGCCCTTTCCCCTCAAATCCCACTCGACTGCCTTGGGGTTGCTGGCTTTCCCACTTGTGCTGTTTGCTGTGAGTCTCCCCACCTCGTTTCCTCCCAAAATCTAAGGGACCATTGTCCCCTCCCTCAGTGCTGTAACTGTGCAAGGCCCCCGCAGCTACAGAGACCCCACCTCGGGCAGTGTTTTGTAGCCTCTTGCACGTATTTTCATGGGCCAGTGGCAGCTCAGGGGATCCACTGACAGCTGCAGCCCCGGAGGCAATCAGGGGCAATGGGGTGCAGGTGGGAGCTGCTGCCCGCCCCCGCCCTGTAACCCATTACCTACCGGCATCGACTCTCCTCTCCCTCCTGACCTTCAGTGCCAGGACTTCATCTTCCAGCCGCCGGTTTTCCAGTTCCACAGCCAGCAGTGCCGCATCCAGGCCCCGCATGCCGGTGCCAGGGGGCTCTGCTGGCACAGCCAAGAGTGTCTTAGTTGCCATCTCTGGAGCCAGAGGTTCTGCTGGGGGATGAAAGATTGGCGCTTACCCATCCTCTTTCCCCGACGCAGCCTCGTGGGTCCATTCTCCAGCTCCATGGCCTCGATCTGGAGTTGGAGTAGCCGGTCCAGGATGTCCGGGTCGTGCCCTCCGCCGCGCAGGTAGGACAGTCGCAGCGCCCTGCCGCAGCCCCAGAATCTGCCGCTGCTGGAGCTCGGCAAGATGCTCAGCTCGGGCTGCCACCACCCACGGAGCCTTACCTAGCCTCGGCGGCGAGTGGTCCGGTGACTGGTAGGATATTGTCGAGGCGGAGTGCAGCCCTGGAGACGAAACAGGCAAACAGGGGGAGGTGGTGAATGTTGGGGGGCTGAGAGCACTCCACTCCCTGGGTACTGCCCTGGAGGGCTGCAGAGCTCTCTCTGCCGGGCTCACCCCCCAAGTGCTATCTGTCTGACACGATCCTGGAGCGCCTCACGGTCTCCGTCCGTCTCCAGCTGCCCCTGCTCGGGGTGGGTGTTCACAGCCGCCCTGCTCCCCAGTGCTGCCAGCCGCTGGCACAGCCCTGCGGGACAGTGAGGGACCCGGGGGGAGCTGAGCACGGCCCAAGAGTTACTGTATCCCACAGGGATCTCCCTATCATCCCAAACCCCCTGCCAGCACCACCTTCTCGCTGCTGCTCCAGCTCCTGGGTTCTGGCCCGGATTTCGGCCACATGGCGCTGGTGGGCTTCCAGCAGCTCCTGCAGCTGCTGCCCAGGGCCCCGTGGTGGGGCTGGCGGCTGGCCCAGCTCTCCCTGCTGCACAGAAGGGGTGCAATGGGTAAGAGAGTCTGGACTCCGCCAGCCCCGAGGCTTGGGGTGTAGGAAGCTGGTCGGGGTGCCGATGTCCACCCCTGGGGGTGCAAGGTTGGCCGTACCTCCGCTGTCAGCCTCCGGGGAGCGGGGTCGGCTGCGTGGAGCAGGGCCCTCTCTTGCGGGGTGAGCACGGCCCCCAGGGGACCCTCCCGAGCACGCCCCGGTCCCCGCTGTGGCTGCTCGGTCCGCCGAAGCCCGGGAAGCACCAGCAGATGATGGGACTCAGCACGGTCCCCATGCTGGGACACTTCGACCTCATGGACGAAAACGGAAAGATATTGGGGGGGGAAGGAGATTAACAGAATGAACTTTGGCTTTGGCAAAACAAGCACCGACAGCTGCCGGCCTGGTGCAGCGCGGAAGGATGGGGAGCTCCTCTCGCTCAGGCTGGGCCGGGTGGCTGTGACCCCCATTTCCTCGCTGCGGTACGCCCCGGCCTCGCACCCGCCCTTGTCCCCATCCGCGCCCCTGCGCAGTCTCTGCGCTCCCTGTGCCCGGCCCGGCTCTGCATTACCGATGCATCCCGCGACTTCCCCGCCGAGCCCAGACCCCGCTCCACCGGCGGCTGGTCTGCCCCGGACAGTCGGGTACTGCTGGGCACCGGCGGCCCGAGGCACAGCTTCTCCTCGTGTGCCCGCAGCAGCGGCCAGGAGCTGAAAGCCAGGCGACAGCGCGGGCAGGCGAAGCCCCCCATGCCCAGTACCCTGGAAGGCACAAAGGGGTGGGGGGATCACCGAGAGTACCACCCTTCCAGGGCACAGGGGGCCTCCCGCCGGGGGCGTCCTCCGGGGCGGGTTCGGACCCGGGCACAGACTTGCCGGGTGGCGGCGGCCGCTGTGTTTAACACCACCGTTGCTACGCTGGGACGGGCGCAGCCCTGCGTCCGGCCCTTCCCATTGTCTGCCGCGGGCGCGGGAAGGGCGGAAGGAAATGTCACCTGGCTTGGCCACCTGAACAGGCCACAGACAACAAGATGGAGGAGGCCTCTTCGGCTGCCCGGTCACCCCCCAGCGCTCTCTTCCATGATGACAAATCAGTTGCTGCTGGGAGTCCAGCCCCGAAGGACACCTTCCTGCTTCTGGCAGGAGCTCACAGCCGTATTAAGTCTTGAAGCTAAGTAAGCAAACTCTGAACCGTGTTGCGGCAGCCTCTACCGCTCCCTTTCATTGCCACACTCATTCCCGAAACAAGCTCCCTTTCTTTGGTCGTTGTCCCCAGCTCTTCACGGGGTGCTCAAGGACACCCTCTCACTTCACCACTTCTGATACCTGTCATAATCGGCGATTTGCTCAGGAAAAAGCTGCTGTTGGATTCAGGGAGATTTGCCTCCCAGAGGCAGGCAGGCCTTGGGAAGTTTCAGCAGCAGTTACACCCTGCAGAGGCTGCCAGAGGGTAGACGCACAGAACTTGAAGGAAGTTGGGCAGGGAAGAGCTCTAAGCACACATCCATCACACTTTGCTGTCCCCACAGTAGGCAGGTTCCTTATGGCAGACAGGAATCATTGAGCAATCACATTTGCCCATTATCAGGGGCTACCAGGATGGATTTGCTAGGAAGGATTTTTAAACTGAGCCTACTCCTTAACGGCAATGCAAATACAATTGCACCTTTCCGATTACATTGCCACAAAGCTAAAAAAAGGGCAAACACAAAACAAAAAAGTAAATGCTTCCAGTCAAAGCTCATGTTTGATGGGACCAAGGTGGTAGGACCTTCAGGAGGAACTATGAAATCTGTGAAAGGAGGCCAAACACTTCCCCAAGCACTCCCAGGGAGACCCAGCAACTGCTTGGGTTGCAGACAGCAGCACTGAGAAAAGAGCTCTCAGCCATTCCTACCCAAGCCGTTAACTGCAGTGCCCAGGTCCCACTGTCCAGGGGAACTAAAGTGAGAAGTAGTAGAGTGTATAGGGTTAACACTCCTGGGGGAGTAACCCTGAACCTGACCCTAGGGGTCTTGGCCTCTCCCCAGGGGTGGGCCACACTCCAGGTGATGGTTAGCCCACTCAGGAGTGTTAACCCTATACATAATGTCTGGTGTTGCTTCCAGACACAAACAGCTGTGGCTGAATACTACACTTTTATTACACATCAGTCCTTCCTGCCTGGTCAGGAGCAGATTAAAAAACCCAAGCAAGACCTCAGCTGACATTCCCTTAGGTCAGCGAGAGCAAGGCTTCACTCTCCACGTGCAATTCCATCCATCCCACTTGCAAACAGTGCACAACCATGCGAGTATGCTCCAATCCAAAACATTTGTGTACAAGCTGAACTTAAAACAGACATTGAAATAGCTTAGGCCACAACTGAGTTGTTTGTAAAATCCTTTTTAATCTAATAGAAATGTTTTCATGAATTTTTAAAAAAGATTTCAATGAAAACAGCTTTGGATTCAGACATTCCCTTGCCACATTGTGAACATAAACAGCAGCATTGCACTAGGAACAAGTGACACCGATCAGTCGAGCTTCACGATTTTGGATGAAGCAGAAAAGAAAAAAGAAAAGCAAACTGCTTTAGTGGAAGATAATTTGAATTATTTTCTTTAATTTCTTTTGGAAAAAAAAAAAAAACAACCAACCAAACAAACCCAAAACACCCCAAAACACAACAAAACAAAGATGGGCTATCATCTCACCATTGTTCTCCCTCTCCCTTCTTAAAAGGAAGAGTTCAGCTCCTGCAGTCTGAGCGCTACAGCAATGTTTGCCAAGTGGAAAAAATACAGCGGGAGAAGAAACTTTTTATCCCCAGTGCTATATTAAGCCCCCAAAGTTGCAGGTCCCTTTAGAGGAAAGCTTTTTTCTTACATAAGAAAGACAATTAGAATTGGCAAACTGATGCAAAATATTTATTCCAAGTTAGTTATTTTTGATGCAGTAGTTTTTTTCCCCCTCATACAGACTCAATGTGATAGTCACTTTTTTAAATCTGTAAATAATGTTATCAAAATAATCTTAATCTTTGAAATCTCACAAAAAATTTATATTTTACAATCCACCCTGAATATCAAGGCTGCAAGAAGAAGAACACAAACAATTCCTATATCCAAATATTTTACAGCTGTACCCAAAAAAAAAAGAAAAGAAAAAAAAAAGGAAAAAGAAAAAAAAAATAAAAAGAAAACCACAAACGCCTGGTTAAGTGATGAAGCTCCCCGAGCCGCCAAAAAAAATCCATTAAAAAAAGAGAAAATTCATGTTATTAGCATTAATTTAACATAATTAGAACTTCAATAGCCATTTTGTCATTGACAATGATTGTTTTAGCACACTGGTACCGCACGACATTATGTAATGCGGGCGGCACTGTTAGAAGCTTGTTGTTGCAAAGATCAGTCAGCCACTTGTGTCCTGCTTACAAGACTGAACTTGTGCACTGCCCCACAAGGGATTCTTGTCAAAATTTGCTAGCTGCACAAACTTCTATTAAGCATTAGGGCAAAACCAAAAGAAAAAGCTAAAGAAGCCAATTTCTCTCTTCTTTGGGATACAATTATTTCCCTTGTGCATGAAGTATCAACAACAAAAGAAAAAACTGAACAGACTGGAGACAGAATAAACTCTGTTTAGTTTATACAACCCCGAACACATGTTGAACTATGAACTGAGTTTATTGGGTTGGTTTTATTTATTTTAAATTTTCTTGTGCCCACTTTCAGGCATCGTCATCTGACGTTTCGCTGCTACTAGTTTCTGTGTCTGAGTCCTCAATCTTTGTCTTAAAAGTGCTTCTCCAGTGGAACAGGCTGGAGCCGCGGCCCTGAAGAAATCCATTCTTCCCATATCCGTTTCTTCTTCGCTGTAGGAATGAAAGCAAGTTTTAAAACAAGGAAGAGCACAGAGAGTAGCTGTCACTAACCACCTCTGGACACAAATGTAGCTTTACACTCTGCTTGGCTAAGGCAGAGTCACCAACCACACTACAATCTCACTTCGCTTCTTTATCTTCTCTAAGATCCTTTAGAACTACGACACAGAAGACTTGTGTGAGAGAAGGGTAGGGAGAAGAGCAACAAGTGGCAAGAGCTACAAACATACCTGCTCTGATTTAATTTGGAACTCTTTGAGCTCATCCTCCGTGAGGGGAAGGTAGTTCTCATCATTTTCAGGATATTCCTGCCATCCCATTTCTTTCAGTAACCTAGGTTGTGGAGAAAATAAAAAGGGGCACAGGAATTAAAGCAAGGGAACAATGGCAAAGGAGAGGACACTTTCTCCATGAAGCATGACCTTTTTTCTTCCCCTATTAAAAACCTCCCAATTCACCAGGGAATCCTCTATACCAGAGATCACTTCCACAATGCTTCATATTTACCCAGCTTTTCCCAGACTCAATGCCTTTTACAAATATTTAATCATCAGCAGTCCTGTACAACGTGTAAATAACCAGTCTGGCAGAAGGAAAACAAGGCAGAGATTTGAAATTCTACCCAAGGACACCAAAGGAGGACACGAAGCAATCAAACTAGTACTGCAGCTCAGGATTCTCCTAAAACTTACTATCTGCTTACACCAGATGTGCACATACTGCTTACTCTGTGAAGCAAGATGCAAGCTGAGATACCAAGTAAACATTTTCTTAACACTCCCTAATGTGGTTTTATCATCTTTTTTTTTTTACCCCTCAGCATTTAAAGTAGCACAAGAGTATTCTAAGTGCAGACCAAAGTGGTGTGTGCATGTGAGGCTGTATCTTCAGTCTTCAGACCCTTCCATTTAGGACACGTACTTGTAAATTAACCAGAATCTCACTAGGTTTATGGTATCTCCTGGTGTGGGTAGGTAAACATAAAGGCAGTATTAACACAGTGATATGGCACTAAAGAAGCATAGGAAATTTAATTACAGACCTTGGCAAAGTCTTGCCTCAACTGTCATCAGTGTCTTACGTTATTTTCAATAGGACTCCACCCAGTCCAGCACTAGTCACGAAGCCCACACGCCTCTAGCTCCCTACATGCAAAGCTACTGCTGCTTCCCAGAGAAATGTCTTTGAAATAGTTTCCACCTCCTCACAGTCCAAGGACTCACCCTTCTTTATTCCAGACACTTTATTTTGCTATTTACCCACCTGTGTTCTGCTTCCAATGAATGGGAGAGGTTTTCCCCCTCCTCCGGCAAAGGGAGAGAAAGGCCATTCTGATGGCAATTCTCTTCCCAGTTTTCCTTTGGTTCTGGTGTGCTGTTGCTCTCCATCTAAAGGAAAATAAAAGCATCAAAGTATGTTTGCACAGACTGTGCCAAGAGCACATTTCCAAGTTTAACTTTCTGCTCATGAAAGTAAAGTACAGCATTTTCCACCTTGAGTCAGTGAGGTGTTTTTCTTTTACAGAGTCAGAAGCTGAGAGCAACTTCTACCTGGCTGTAGCAGGACAACGCAACATGAATGACATTCAGTGGACAGCACTTCTGTGTTAGGAGAGTAAGCGCTGGCATTACAAAGCCACCCCCAGAGGCCTCAGAGCGACAGCAAGAAAACTGAGAATGAAATACTTCTCAGCACAGACTTTACATATGCATTAAATCACAGACTTAGGCATTTAGAGCTCTGGTCTCTGAGGCTTGAGCCACTGTTCTACAGCTTTCAGAAGCACTGAATTAAGTTTTCCTGTGGATATAGTCTGACAAGGAAGTTTTAAAACAAATTAGGCATTGTTCCACTCCTTAGAGAATCCTTGCAAAAATCTAGATTACCATGACCATCTGGGACCTCCCCTTCCATCTCCTTCATTGCTTATCCATTTCATTTCATCATGTTACAGATCTCCTCCCATCGAGGTGCTATTCGCTACTTCTGCCAGGTGACAGACCGAGGGAAGTTGCTCCTTTCCTGCTCCATCCTGAATTACACACACCACTCCCTTTTTTCAGTACCCAGCTCCTTAATTATGTCACTATCATATTACAGTAAGGACAGTGATCTTACATCATCCAGCTTGTCGCATTCTCTGTTCTCTGTTATCTCCCCATTCCTATCATCTTTCAGTGCCTTCAGAAATTCACTCTTTTTATCAGTGGTACGGCGCATCAGCTTTGTCAGGCGTGAAGAGCAGATCTCAATGGGAGGGGTGGTGCTGGAAGGACTCTAGACAAGGGGAAAGAAAAAGAATACAGAGGCTTTCAAACTGTATTGCTTAGAAGACTGGGCCCTCTGAGTTCTGTGCTTAACACATTTCCCACACCAAACCACTTCTTTGGCTGGCTCTTAATTCTCAAAAAAGAAAATGAAATGTTGAAGTCCTTTCTTCCCTCACCAGCACACTGTTTTCCCACTTAGCACTATCCATTCAATTTCTTTTTCTGCCCATAGGAGTCAACTCACATGGTCACAAGCATGTTTATTTTGCTCCTTGACAATGTAACACTCTTAAGGAGCAATGGAGCCTACAACAGAATATGAAGACAGAGAACTTCATGCAGGACTCTTACCCCACAAAAATTGAGCCATGGCTCAGTTTGACCTTGTACCTTAAACCATTCTGACAGACTCTACCCCAACATTAAGCCGTGGAGTGGCCACATCCTTAGCTAACCACAGTTGGATGTGAAATAGGTAGCCACAGCCTTGGCAACCTCCTGGAAGAGCACGATGCAGATTCCTGACCATGTACACTCACAGCCCAGAAGGATGAGTGTGAGGCCAGACATGGACAACTCTGGAGCCTGTGGGAAATCTGCTCAGATCAGTTTCATGAGCCCAAGGGAACCTCCCATGCTCTACCACAGCATTTCGGCTTTCTTAATCACCTCAAATGTGTGAGCCAGGCATAAGGCACAACAACTTGTACATTAGCAAGTACAGTAAGCCAAGTAATCCCAGACAATACAATAAAAACATTGCTAGCCAAGGTGAGCTTTCAACTCAATCTATTCCATCACTTTGACCAGATGCACAAAAGAAATCAAAGAATATGTAATTTGAAAGTTCCTGATACCTTACCCTTCTGCTCATACATGGAGTTCATGTCTGGCTACTGTAGTAATATAAAGAATGCAGTCATTAATATGACTATGTGACACCAGAATCTTGCACACATACCTATTCACCTAATGTGATTTTCTCTCTCAACATTAAACCAGATTAAAATTATTAAAGTATGTACTGTTCTCCCACCTTCCCTCTTTTTTTTAAGCTGGGTCAAGAAGATTGCAAATTCAAGCTCTTTCAAATTAACTTCCTTTGCAAAGTATTTTTAATCACACTCATGGTGCTCTGAGCAAAACTGAGGGAACTGAAACATTTGGCAAATAAAAAAAAAAGGGCAGCAACTGCTGCTTATATCTCCAACGCCTGTTGCACACTGGTGTGAAATAATGCCTTTCAGGGAAGGGCATGCTGAAAGGAATACCTCACAGCAAACATTTTTCAGGTGGCTTTTTCAGATTTTGCCTGTTTCAACACAGTAAGGAACGAAAGAGCAATTTTAACAGACAAAGCAACTGTGAATACTATGATTAAAAGCTACCATAGTACTAAAATCTAGCTCTCAGTACAGTTACTAGTTAGACTGCAGTGACAGAAGGCACGATAAACAAAGGAGGCTAAAAAGTAGATGTGTTCTGATAATTTGGAATACTCTACTTGAGCTCTTTGCTAGTGGCTATTTTAATGTTTAATAGAATTGCTGAGGTGCTAAAACTTAACTTCTATACACTAAGGCATGACAGTTGTAGCTAAAGCTTAGAGATGGATTGCTGAAAGGGAATGTAATTCCACCTCAGTTCTGGTTTTACACATACTTTCTCTAGGAGGATTTTTATGTAACATTTTCTTCTAAAGGGGGGAACAACTAGTCATTCTTTGCTAAAAGTTTAGTCCTGAGACTGAAACATCCAGACATCCCTCAGTATTTTTTGTTTTTGTTTGGTTTGGTTTGCTTTTAAATGAGACCCCTATGCATCATCTCAAATTTGTCTAGATGTCAGTCTATGTAACAGGGAGAGCTACTCTTACAGCAGATTCATCTCATTTTATGAATTCAGACTGCTCTTGATTTTGGTTACCACCAACTGACTTCTGGAGACACAGTGTCAGTACTAGTAGGCACCCTTTTAATCTTTTCATAAGAGAGTGTGTTGAAAAGTGCTGTTTTCAACACTGCTGCAGTGAGGGCATTATCCCCATTCCAGAAACAAAAAGACAGAGATTACTTGTAGTAGGCCAATGGGGCTGGGATTAGAGTAATATTTGCGGTCCAATCTTTTGTCTCCTTACTGCAAGTCTTCAACAGATTCAAAGAAAAGTGCATTACAAGTGCTCCATTTTATTTGACAATTTTAAGCCCTGTTTGTTTAGTTGACTGACAGTGGTAAGACAGCAAACCTCAAGGAGGTGCTGTTTGTGTTGGGGAAAACACAGCTGCCTGCTCCTGCTGTCAGGTCAATACCTGACATCTCTGCTGACTATACTTTCATGGAAGACTTTGTTGGGCCATTAGGGGGTGGGCGGAGGAGAGTACTTGTTTACCAGCCTGTGTTACAAAGGGAATGTCATTTTCTGGATCTACCTGGAGGTGAATGCATATTTAAGTTAACATATTTATGCAAAGGTGTCCAGTATGGACATTATAGAAAACTGAAGGCTGATAGTAGCACAAAATACTTGTTCTAAGGACAGACAAAAACAAGGGAAAGAAATAGGGTATAAAACCCTATTTGTTAAAGTGACAGGTGTGTGCTTGTTAACTATTGCTTTTCATGTCTGCTTATAAATTCAGCAGTAGCTAAAGCAAAGTACACTGTGCAAAGGAGGAAATCATAAATATGACAAGGTCTGCTTTTAGAAGTAAGGTCTGTACAGGAGCATTTGCAGAACCAGAACACCACCTCGCTGTTATACTTCTAATACTAACTGACCCATTTCAAATTCTTCAAATACATCATTTATCACAGCCTGTTTTATTTTTGTTCTGTTTACATATGATCACAAACCTGCTGCATTTTGATTCCCAAGAGCAGAGGAGAAAATTTATTCAGTGTTATTTGTCTGTTAAGCTTTGTGGAATTTCAAGGTCCACACCAGCATTTTGTACACAAGCTATAACTGAAGGATAGAAATGCTGGCCAAAACATGTCATGGCACAGCTACTACTGAAAGGTTTTATTTTGTTGGAATATAATGTTATAGTCCAGCGTTCTCTCTACATTTCAGACCAAAATCAGAGGTAAGTCAGCTTTCACCTCATCAGACTACCTCCTTCCAACACCAAAACTAGAAGCAGACACTATAGCTGAAGACATATGTACACTTTTAAAACTCCCTCAACCCCTTCAGAGCTCATTGCTTGTGCTGTTTTTCCCCTAGAGAAAACGAATGAGGCAGATCACTTTTGTTCCCTTTCTTTTCCCACGCTGAGGAACAGCATAGGAATCATTTTACCTATATATTCACATTAGCTCTGGTATCTGCACTCCAATAACATCAAGTCTGGGCATGTCCAATTATTTAAAGCATTATTTTTTTGTTTTCTCTCAATGTTGGAGAGACTGTCTAATACATGGACAAAACCACCAAAGACCTTCCATCCTTTCCATGCAAGCAAAACTCATTTGAACTTTTTCTAGTGTATCAAAATTGTGACAGAATGTGCTAAGAATGTACAAGTGAGTCATCCTTCAAGGGTACAAAGGTTGGTGGTGCCCTATACAGAAAGGACCTTATCAAGTTAAAGCTATAGTAGGTAATACTAACAGTAGTCCCCACCCTCTCCCAAAATCCAACCCCTTACCTCTTTGGGAGAGGTGAGGACTGAGCCACTCGCCAGTACCGCTGGTTTGGTTACAGACACTGGACTGGTAAAAGCAGAGTCACGGCTGGAGGAAAGCGAGCCTGGTTTATGTTCACTTCTGTTGGCTTTCCATGGACTTGGCTATAATGAAGAGAACACAAAATATGGGAAAGTAAATGGTAAGGCACAAAAAAAGGTTATTTGCATGTAGTAAAACAAATACACAGTATCTTGGCTTCTTTTTCTTCTCCAAGTAAAGTCTCAACAAGTTTACCTTGACACCTATTTTTTTTCCCCAAATCACACACAGGTGTGTTTCATGGGCACCACTCTCCTGTAAAACATCATTGGAGCTCAAAGAGAAATCCAATATTGCTCTTCATTAATTGGAATCACCACTGAGTAATGAGGATGGGCAGTAAAAAACTCCCTATAACAGTCACATTTCATACAGGAGCACTGTATGCTGCAAAAAAAGGGTTTGCATCACTTGACAGGAACTTCCCCTATGCAAGGAAGAAGCACATCAAGAATATTTCTGTCCAGGCTGAAAATGCAATTATTTTTTTCATAAGGCTCTGAAAATGTCTATCATAGCACTGATTTAGCAACAGGAAGAAAAGAAAATTAAAGAAAGAAAGAAAGAAGGAAGGAAGAAAAAGCAGCCAGTTTGTTACAGTGCTTGAGCTCTTGCTGTTTTGCTCTGGATACTCTCTGCTGTATCCCTGCAAGCAGACTGGTGATTTGGCTGACATGCAAAGACTACAAGGTAAAATTCTGTTACTTGGAATGTTATTCTCAACCCTCCCTTATCAACCAAGGACAAATCTGCTAAGCATGAGTCTTTACAAAAAGGATCCTAAGATGAAAACTGCATCAAGTAGCACTGGAAATACACCTATAGGAGAATTAAAACATACTGGTTCCTTTGACCCATTAGATTTCTGAAGCCAACTTCAAGTTATTATCAAAGTAACATGTATACCAGTGGGATTCAGGAAAATTTGAGATGCCTCAGATATGCAGTCTGCAGGCAATGAGAGGAGAAGCCATTGTTTCAATACATTCTCACTCCCCACTGGGTTACTTGATTTATTCTGAAATAAATAAATCAGTAAGGGAGGCCATCAGCATTACTCTCGCACTAGAACTTAAGAACAAAAGCAGTCCAGATTACTGAATGGATCATTTGGCATTCACAGCATGTACTCCAACATTCCCTTCAAACCCAGAACATAACCTGATCTGCACAATATTGCCTGGCACCAAAATCCGGGTGTAGAATTACTGTGACACAGAGTTCCTCCTGTAGATCCAGAGGCTGCACTACTTACGTACCTAGCTTACAGCTGCTGACTGTTGTTCTCGCAGCTTCCACAAAGGGGCAGCTTAGACAAGATTCAGACTGACCCCGATCGCTTTCTTAGAGAGGCCACTAGATTGGAGGACGACTACAGATCGTTTGTAGATTTGGACCTTCATGGCTTGCTTGACTGTGAACAATTCGCCCTCTCAATTAGCCAAGAAGTAATGCACTTGCTTCACTGCCACCAGTTCTCCTCCTTTCAACACTATCCATTGCAACTTAACATTGTGTTTGCCTGTGACAGCTTTCCAATGCTACTGACTTTGTCAAAAGGAATTGTCCTGGTTTGAGCTACAACAGACCTAATTCTCTTCAGTGACTTTACTTTTCATGTCAGTCTCTAAGCAACTACACTTCCTGAAGTTAACAGCATGGTTTCACAGTGTCTGCCTCTAACAGTGATAACACTTGATGTTTACAGGTAGAACCAAGGTCACTGCTAAATCCTGTGTTATCATGCTGGGAGTGCAGTATGAAAGAAGTGGCACCTGCAGGGAAAAGCAGAAAGGACAGATGATCCTAAACTGATCACTAAGGTATTCCATTCCATATTCATCATATCCAGTGTAAAGCTGAGAGATCACAAGGATTAAGCCCCCTTCTTCAACAGCCAGCAGCTGATGAGAACTCCCTGTTCTGCCTCTGATCCCAATCCATGAGTTCCAGAATCCAGTTCCTGAATCCAGTTCCCATCTGATACTGAGTCCCAGTCTGGGACTTCCATAGTGCCTGCCCACACTATCAGTGTTGACGGTGAGGTAATTGTTATCAGAGTCCTTGAGTTCCTTACTGTGTTTGTGTATCTTTCATTTTATTGATACTATTTTCATCAAAGCTGGTTTAGCTTTCTTTTTCAGTCAGTAAGTCTCTCTCTCTTACTCCCTTTCTCTTCCCCTTTGAGAAGAGGGTGGGGTTACCAGAGAGCACTTATCATTCCTTTAGAGGCCAGTCCAGCCCTTACTCTCGACAGGAATGTTTTGTCCTATCATCACATTATGCACTGCAATTTCTAGACAACTTTTCTAGAAGTCTTCAGAATAATGCATTCTACCACAGCTACTTTGTGTATGTACCTTTAGCAAAGTCATCATGCATGCAATTTTCTGGCTAAGGATATACTGATATTCCACCTTTTAGCTTTGCAAACGGTAATCATTCATTGACAAACCCACCACTGATGACACCAGCAGACAGTTCTTCTCTATAGCCATCCCCATGCTTTGGAGCACCACACTTACCCAACAACCACAGCACCATGTCAGGGCACACAGACTTAAAAATTAGTATCTAAATCACTAAGTGCATATTCATATCCTGCTTAACATGAGTGATCTCTTGAGCTACATATTAAAAGGTAATACTTCTCCACTAGCCAAATAGGATTTCATATGTAATTAATGCTGTCATACTTTAGGTATGAATCAGGTGTAACCCTGGTTCAGTTCAGTAAATACTTCATTAAAAGGCATGTAGGCAGCTAACATTACATATAACCATAACAGCAGATTTAAATATAGATACACAATCTGGAATGCAAATAAAAGCTATATAACATGCAAGACAATCTACTCTTACTTTTGATGTAAGCTGAACTTCCATAGCACAGTTACAAGGCCCTGTCAGAGAGAGCTATTTTTCAAATTATAAAAATTAAACTATTCATTCTGACTGTAAGCACTGATGCATGTTTTTTTTTTTGTTTCATCTGAAGATTAAAAAATCTTTCCCTAATTTCAGAACACACTAAAGCTTCAAAAATAGCTCCTCAAGGGGGAATTAACGAAAACCTTCTAACCATGGACTTGAGAAGTAGTCAAAACAAATGCAACGGTGACTATACAGCAAGGAATCAACACAGAGTCCAAATTCTACAATTTCAGGCAGCAAGTATACCATAACCAGCTGCAACAGACATATACATAGCTTTCAGAAGTGTATTCAAGCTCTGCAGCTGGTACAGTACTAACTTTCAGACTTCACAAGTTATCTTTGCACATAACAGCATCTAAGACAGAAAAGCTGTAAGCATTCCTGTTCGCTAAAATTCTGTTTGAAGCAATCAAAGACACAGTTTAACACTCTGGAGAGAAACTGTATGTTTGTTGTGGCAGTGGGTTTTTTTTCCCCCCTCTTTAAAAATCCCTCAGACCATCCATCTAGATTAAAGCAGGTAACATTATATATACACAAGTATCAATCAAGCTGTACAACTGAAAATGAAAGCCATGGGAGGTTCCCTTTCCATTAGAAACTCTATCTTGTTTAACTATGCCAAACAAGTACATATATGAACTTATAGCTGTATACAGACTGAAAAAGACTTATTATTAATAACCTCTACAATGGGCCACTTTATCCCATCTCACAGAGGAGATCAGTTGTCAAATTAAGTGTTTATACAGGATTATTTGACAATTTTAAGCAACAGGATTTTTCCTGTAGCTGGAAGAATTTAACCTGAATTAAGAAAAACTTATGAATGGGAAAAAAAAAAGCTCTAAATTTGCTTTCTTACAAAAAAAAAGTTGCTGATGTTTCCTATTTTGCATTTATCTTAGAAGTGTGTAAGAGTAGTTTAATCATAGGGTATATTTTGTTGGAATGCCAAAGTCAGCATTACTAATTAAATTTTGGTACTTAAAGTATTTGGACATTGTTTTAAAGAACAGCACAGCTAATAATTTTCTTTAATTAAGAAGACTGAAAGTTTCTTAAATACTTTCACTATCAATCCTATGAAGTTTTTAGAGCATCTATACATACCGATTCACTGGAAAGAAATGGGTAAGATACAGCCTAGAACTAAGAAACAAAAATCTACTTGTTTGTTTGTTGTTTTTTTTTTTTTAACACTCCTGTACTTCTTTCAGTAAAAGAATTAAAGCACAAAGGCCATTACTTTTCTAGGTTGTCTTTAAGGCTCAGCTAAATTACAGCTTAATTGCAGGATGTTACAATCTAATCTGATCTTAGCCTCAATTGTGTTTTAAACACATCAAAGTATTGTTACCCAATAAAGATTTTTCAAAGTAATCACATGAACATCATAGTACACATTCTACTTCTCCAGCACTGCTTGTTTCATCTAATTAAGATAAGGATTTGTCTAATGCATGAGAACACACCCACTGAAGCAGACATTAGCATAGTCAGAAGAGAAGTTAGTTCTGTGAACAAACAAGACCAAATGGCATTTTAACAGTGAACAATTTCAGCAGTAAACAGAGGTCTAACTGTAAAGATCCCACAAACTAGTAGATTCCAGCTCTTACTATTTGCTAGGGGTTTGACACCTTTTCAGAGGGAGAGTTCTCCCTTATCTCAGTTCACTGACTTTGCAGGAAAACCCTCTACCTTGGAAGGAGGAGCTGCAGGTTTAGGAACCAGATTTTTGTAGACACTTGGGACAATGGTGGTGGCTTTGTTGCCATTTGCCAGGTGAGAAACAGGTGATGTAAATGCAGCTGAGAAGGCAGCGGCAGGATCCTCTTTTGAAACCTTTTTGATGACCAGCATCTTGGTAGGTTGCTTGGCACTAGGGGGGTTTTCTGTGAAAATAAACAAAGAAAGATTCTGAAATATAAACATTCAGTTTCATAACAGCTTCAGTTCTCTATCTTAGCAGCCCAGAACAAATTGTGTAGCATCTATCAGCTGTTCTTTTGTTTCAACCTTTAGCAAAGATACAGGATAAGGATGTCAAAGTCCAATCTTTACATACAACCACAACAGCTCCCTTGACACAAAGAAAAAAAAAACCCTACAGTGAGATCAGCTAACAGCCTTTCATCAAAGTATAGGAATAAATATTATCTTTTTTTCCCCAAGCAGTCATGGATTAGCTTTAATTCACTAACACAGCAAAAATACTTTGCATAACTTACACCTGAGAAGTCACAGTGGTTTTATAAACAAGCACAAATAATATTTCCTAGCTTAAATCCACACATTCGCTGAACAATTTAACAACAGTAATAGTATAAGCAGCCAGAAGAAGTACAACTGTCATTACTTTTTAAGCAGAACAGCAGCTACCTGACAAGCATGCAAAAAGAATATGATACAGTACCATAGCAAGAAGTGGTTTTGAATTATTTTTGGCATTTGTACAATTTACAGCGCCACATTTTAATTAGAGATTACAAATCTGTATTTAGTTGCTAGAACTGGTACTCTGTTTCACTCTTTAGTATTTTTTTTTTTAAAGGCAAGGACTCATATATCACATCAGACTTAAAAGCAATGCTGTTCCGAGTTATAACAACAACAAAAAATACCTCAAAAAACCACAGAATCATAACAGTTGAATTGTATTTCTAAGAAGATCATAAGTAGGAATTAATGTCTAGCTGACTCTAACTTGCTCTGCCCTTCAAGTGATGCCTGCATTAAATTGTAACTGCAGCAAGACAAAAAGCAAACACAGAACAGTGACATAACTGCTGCCAGCAGTTTTTTTTATGACAAGACAAGCTTTTCAAGTAGACAAAAAAGCCAAGAGATAGTGTGAGGACAAGACCGTGTGAGGAAAAACAGCAAAGGAGAGAAAGCTGCAAACTTTCTGCTTCACTTAAGGCTTTAAAATTTCTTTCAGCATTCTGCAGAGTCATGTAACTACCTTTACCTACCCCATACTCCAGAAGGTGTTCCTAATGGTTTGTTCTGGTTGTTGTGTCTTCCAGCTTCTGGATTCAAAGATGGCTGTAAAAGCACAATGCAAGTAAATACAAAATCATATCATATAGTAAAAAAAAAAAATCCCAATACATAATATTCTGCTTCTAGGAGCTCAGAGTACTCCTAGATTTCTCTGAACAGTGCTTGAATTAAAAGAGAGTACTTTGATCCAAGACATTTAAAAACAAAAAACAAAAGTCTGCATTCTTTTTGAGATCTGCTTTGTTTCCAACAGAACTATCAGAGGGTTCAGGATAGGCCCCTTTAGCCTTCTACTATAAAACTAAGTAGATTCCACCAACCAACGCATACACAAAAGGTGCTTAATAAAAAGATAATTAAACTAACATCTCAAAACACAAACTAGAATGAACATCATCAGTATCTGAAGTATCTAGTCTACCTTCCCAAATATTTTTATACAGTAGTTATGCTTTAACCAATTAAAAACCCCACAAACAAACAAAATCAACCAAACAAAAAATCCACCACAAAAACCAAACAAAAGCAATGTTAAGCTCCTAGTGGAATGTTATAATAAATATATACAACTTTATCATAGAGAAAGATTTAGGATCTGCTTTTCAGGACAATACTGCTTGCAGAATCAGTGCTCTCTGTATAATTACCTTTGATTCAGTATCAGAATTCAACTTAGTGGAACAATTAAGGACATGCCCAAGCTCAAAGTGAAGTACAGAAAAATCCAAGCATTTTAATGACAAGTGCTCCTGATTAGCTTCTCCTCATCCCCATCCCAAATAACTTCTGTTCAAAACAAAACCATCATTTTCCTCTTTTAAATGAATTCTTCATATGTTAGTTACTATGGTGACAGCATAAGGCTCTAATAATGAGCTTCTGAAATAGTAGTCATTCCTGTTCTATAAGAGTTCGGAAAAAAATGTCACACCATAGTATAAATTCCTGCCTCAGACTCCAAAAAGTCCTGTTTCAGTGTCTCATTTTTCAGCTACAGGCCAGTTGTATAGCAGGGGTGCTCACACTGCAGGAGAACTTAAACACCCCATTCTACAGACCTCTCAAAAAATGTTGCCATTACCAGCCACACAGCCTACCAGCTACAGTATACATTATTTTCACCACCACAGCAAAGACAACACAGGAATTATTTAGCAAAGCTTGCCCCTTAGTAGACAGTATCTGGTATTACCATCTTAAAAGAGGAAGTTCAAGTGGAAGTAATTACAGAAGAAACACCTTTGTAGCTGGAAAAAGGCACTCACCAAAGCATTAAAGAGAATGAAGTACATGGGAAACCATGACAGACTACAGCAGCATGGTTACAGCAACTTTCTAGATTTCAACAAGGTTTTGAAAACCTAAAGAACAAGCTTAAACAAATCCTGAATTACAGTAGTCTTGAGAAATGAGATCAACAGATATCTAACACACATCGCTCCCCAGGTGTTAGCTCCCTTGAGATGCAGACTACTGCTCACAGCAGCAGTAGCTGAACAGAAGCATGCAATCACTCCCAGGCACTTCACTGAAAAACAACTCAGAAGCTTAAATTAAATAGGCTTCTATGGCAGTTCAGGTGTAGACTAGATTTTGACCTGAAGCAGCTATAAGCATTCATATAATTCACTCCAACTCTTAACTTCCTGAATAGAAGCAACTCCAAACTGTCAAGACAATTTCAGCTGTAAATAGCCTTCCAAAGAGAAAAGCTGAATAAGAGCAAAAATCTTAAACTACGATACACACAAGAATACCTGGTGCACACAATCACCAGAACTCTAATGGAGGCATTAAATGTCTTTTGCATTGAAGATGAAGTAAGAGGACTGCATTAGGTAAAGGCACTGAGTTAACCTTACAGGCAAATTTACCTCATTACAATGGTCAAGAACAGCCTAGAGAGAGCACCAAACAGGATGCAAAAAGCAAAACAGATGTTCTGATAACCATAAAATCCTTATTAGGGGACAAGATGAAATAAAAAAAAGTAGGGAAGATAAAAGATGCACATATCTCCAAGCATTTGCATTAAGAAATGTGCATAGTAAGGACAAAACCCCGAAGTCCAAGTACTACTTGGTAAAGTTTGGAACACTAAAAATAATCCAGAAAAAAGAGATGCAGGATGCAAGAGACTATAGTAGTGATAATACCAAGTGAATCAGAATGTTTAGATAAGAAGTTGATGAACTAAAGATATTCATGGAAGAAATGGTTCAAAAAAACCTCTACTCCTAGATTAACAGAGAAAAAGGAAACTAACTCTGATTGTAAATACCCAAACTATTCCAGAAGACTCAAGACAGATAGTTGCAAAGGCCTGAGCCCATCATGACCAATCACAAACATCGGCATGTACCAGAATGCAAGGGATAGAACAGCATACAGACCGAAGATAAGCTGAATAGATGTACTTAGGAGCAAAAAAGGCTTTGTAAGCAAAGTAACGAAGTCTTTATCTGTGGCAGATCAAAGTGCCACTTTATGGATTTTACTGAAGATCTGATTTGTGTGCTACAATTCTGCCTTCGTTTCACAATAAACATTTGGCAAAATACAGTAATGTGCCAAATGTTATCCAGCAGGCCACCAAGTGTTAAGGACTCTTGGTACCAGTTAGCATCCTGCTGGCTCTGGAGTAATTTGCTTAAACCTGTTGTGATCTCCAAGATGGAATGCAACTATGCACCCATGAATGCTAATTAAAATGAGATCTGAAAAGCCACTTCTCACTAGAAGTGGCAACTGTCAGAAGTTACACACTTACAAAGTCTTCTTCCTCAAACTGCAACTGCTCCTTATCTTCCTTCTTCTCTTCCCTGGATTCAACAGGCAGCTTTTCTTGAAAGGCGGAACTTTTCCGAGAATGGAAGTTGCCATTCCAGTGGCGATGAACTCCAGTTCCTCCTCCACCACGCTGATTCACACCATCATGGCCCCGTGAGGTACCATGCCAGCCAGGCTGACTGCCAGAAAGCCCAACATGAGCTCCTTTAGAAACACCAGAATCTACAGAATCATGGCGGAGAAGGGATGGCTGATGCCAGCAGTCTAGACAAAAGGAGATAAAGATGCAATTAGAAGTCAACACAGCATGCAGACTGCTGGAAATAGCAGACTGTTTCTCTTGTTGTGAAGTCAGTGCTCATTAAGTAACTACTAGGTCAAACTTAGTGACCTACTATACGATTGCATCAGAGCAGAGAACCAGCCAAGCTACACAATGCACATACAGCTACCACAGAAGCTCCTTAAGGTCCGAGCACATGGCACGGGAGAAAAGAATAACACAAATTTCTTACAGGATGTTCTAAAAACATACCATTCTGGAAAATAGTGTTTATATCCTGCAGAATCCTGCACTCTGTGGAACGCTCAAAAACGCTTGCTCTTAGGCTGCATTTTGATCCTTCCTACTCACCTCCAGCAGCTCGGAGGGGCCCATTATTGAAAAATCCATCAGAAGAGTTGTGTCTCCTACGGCTCACCCCAAAGCGGCCCTCTCCCCTTGGAAGATGCTCTCCATGTTTCTCAAAGGTGGCTGCAGGGGACTGCAAACAGCAGAAAAGGATATAATGAAGCATACATTAGGGCACTCCAGGAGCTTAACAGTGACATTTTATTAATACAAAAACCCCAACCCAACCCTAACTACAGACTCCATATGCTTGCACTAGTTTTCAGTACAGAATCCGTGTATCTGCATTGCTTGGCCAATGACGTCAATTGCATGAACCAGATCTGAATGGCATACAAACTTGTGCATCTTACACAGAATCAGAACCTAATACACTAATACTACCAGCAGTCTTCCCAAGCATGCACTTTCTGCAAAATTAATTTAAGAAATTCCATCATGCACAGGTGCTCATTCACTCACTCTAAAGTCAAAAGAGCAGACAGCAATGGAAGGTCCAATGAATGTGACAAATTCAGACATACTCAAGTGAAGTTACTTTTGGGCTAAAATAACTACTGCTGTAGAAAACATTAATACACTGAAGAATCTTTTACTTTTCCTTAATTATACAAAAATTACTTTTGTCTCCTCATATTAAGCATGAAGCAGAAAGTTATAGTCTTCTTTCTTCACCAATTTTATCCATCATGATCTGGTTTGTTACTAAAATGTTTTTCTCCACTGCTATGTTGTGCCAAGCAACACAAACCATTAAAATCCTAAAGCAGACTTCCTGGGTCAACCAAACCTTCTTCTGGAACCAGTTTTAGAAAGAAGGTGACAAGCAAACTGCCCTCATTTTAAGGCTGCAAAAAAAATAATGAGTATTTCTGAGTGTGGAGTTGGAGCCCAAGGGCTTATTACCAACCCATTACTTGACAAGGGTCAACTATTTTCACACATCAAATCCAAATTAAATCCCTGAATCGTAAGTGGCTGCTCAAGTCATGACTCCCAGAGATTTAGGGCCACTTAATTATTTTGTTACTATTTGTTATACTATTGTTATTTGTTATTGTCATAGCTTTAAATGAGGTATCTGTATTAATGTTACCTTGGTTGACTGTGGCGTTGAGAAGTTAAGCCAGGCAGGAACAAAGTCATGCTGCGCCATTTAGGTCCAGTGTCTCCCTTCAATAAAACGAGGCATCAAACCTCATGGCCAGGATCTGCAAGTGAGAAGAACATTCTCTGACTATCTTATTTTCTTTTCAGAACTGAAGTAGCAATACAATTTATTTCCCAAAAGCTTGGTCTATATGAATAGGAGAGGAAAAGCAGTCTTGTTTTTCATATTACAGTTAAGCATTTCGTTTCCTGGTTACTTTGCTCCACCAAAACAGGTATGAATTTCAACACTCTCAGCTACTTCCTATTTACAATTAATACATCCATGAAACTGAGGATGGGCATGCAAGTGGGAAGAAAACAAAACTAACAGCATGTAAAAGCCATACAGTCTATGGCTGTGTAAAACCAAGACCTGGCAAAATGTTGGGTACATTCCTTCATTACTCACTGTCTCAGAGACTACAAAAGGGTGATTACTGCATGTTTTATTTCAGAGGCTGTAAACTAAGTGACTAAATTTGTCATCTTAGAGGTCTTTTCCAACCTTCGCAATATAGAGCTGAGACAACCCCATGGCAGCTTCTGTACTCTGAATTTAAAGTTGCATCTGGATCCACTAACTTCCATACAGCTGAGGGTGCTTGCACAGGTAAGAAACCAAACACAAGCTGGTTGAAGTATCTTAATGAAAGTTCAACTGAAGACCAGCTGAGGTGATTCCCTGTGGAATCTGAAATTGAACCATTCTTTCCAACATGACACAGCAATTTTCACTGCTCAAAATTAAGAAAATTCCATTATTGCTCTTTTTGGTGGAAGGTTCTCCAACTTACCAGTTTGCTTCGTTTTTCAAATTAAACTTATCCACAAACAAGTTAACACTATATAAGCAAGGAAAAAAGTATGTATGATCACTTACCCTGATTTTGGCCTCTGTAGTCTAGTGTCCCTAGTTTCTGTGCTTTGCTAACTTTTAGGTTCCTTCCTTCTGCAGTATGCTGTAAGGCCAGCCTTGAGGCAACAGTGCGTCTTGAAGCTGAGCACAAGAGGCCGCACTTCGTGCCAACTGTGCCCTTCTCCCCCTCAGCTGCTCATTTTAACCTCTCCTTGCACTCTCACTACAAAAAAAAATACCTAAGGTAATTTATATTTAAAAAAAAAAAGCCACGACCACGTTCACCTCATTAATTTCCTCTGGTCGTGGTAGTATAGAAGTCTGCCTTTACATTACAAAAATGTTTGTCAAGTCTGCATGACAACATTCAGAGCAACACCATGGTTAATACTGAACAGATACACTCAAGTCTGCTGGATAATTCATGATCTGCAGCAGATCGACTTGAACACTCTGGAAAAGAACAACGTTACATAAAAATGTTTGCCCCGATTGCTGAGATCTAAACAAAAAGCATCTGCTCAAGTGCTCTTAAAATATAAATTTCATTTTTATCACATACATCTGCTAAAAAAAAAAAAAAAGATAGTATTTAAAAAAATTAATGTTAGGATATACTCTGGTCTTCACGTAACGTGGTTAATGCTCCACAGAGCTAAGCACTATTTAATATAAAGCTCAAAAGCAGGCACAAATGTTTATCTCCCTGTTTTTCACCATTTACATGCTGAAACATAAGTTGCATGAACAAAAAGAAAAGGTCAGGTCAAAAAATAGTCTCTTCTATTCTATCTTTTGTAGACTAGGTGCTGCTTTTAAAGGGACACAAATTATTCCACAAGAGCTTCCTGTTCTACAGTGGAGAATTCACTTCTGGGTCATAGTCCTCTTCCATCAAAGAAGTGAGACAGGAACTGTAGTCACTATAAAAAACAAACAAAATCCATCAATACAAGTGACATAAACATGACAAAGTATGACTACAGAGCAGAAACTGAGTAATTACAGTGCAAATGCCAAAAGCTACTGGATCTCTGATCAAGACAAAACCTGAAATAATCTCATTTTAAACAAAGATCCAGAAGTATTTTTGCTTTTAAATGATCACATCCCAAATTTAGTTTATAAAAGTGCAATACAAACAAGTTGAATTAGAATAAAGGGAAGAGTGGAGAAACTGCATGCAGTTGACAAAAGAGATTCCACACTACAGAGCAGTTTTAAAATTTGCAGCTAAAATAATGATGCTCTAGGATGCAGGTAGGCTTGGCCATTCCACATGCCTCATCTCCTCTATACACCCACACCACTGCCTACCTGCTTCAATACAGCCAGACTCATGACAGTTACAGACTCAGTATTCCATAAACTCCTCCACAGAAAATATCAACAACAAAGTGGTTTTCTGCTGTGGCCTCTTTTTAGTTGAATCTTCTTACCTAACCAGAAGCAAACAGACATGTCTATTGCTCCTGACACATATGAGAAGTTTTATTACTGTTTTCATGCCATCAGCTGATTTTTTTGCAGAATCCCTTTAGGTATATCTCACTATGCCTTAACAACTTAAGAGTTTGTTTTCCATGCTTGGATATGGTTCCATTCTTTGATCCATTCTTGCTGCGTCATTCTTCTATTATACTAAGCATGTGGAGTTTTATTTTTGTTTTCTTATTTTTTAAAGTTTAAGATGGTTTCTATAGAGGCTTGAAATAAACACAGAGGAAATAGTAAAAAAAAATCACCATCTTTTTATCCTCTGGGTGATTCCCTTTAAAAAAAACAAACCACAAAACTAATTCTCATTTGTTTCTTCTTTCTGGAGTTGGGGGAGTTTAGAAAGAGGGTAATATTATCTCAGCTGTTATCACATTTCAGGAGGTAGAGCAACAGCAGCCAACTTCACAACGCCTACAAACTACCAACCAAGATACGGCAAAACCAGAGTGAACATGGCCATGCACAATATGAACTTGCAAACTTTCTGAGCATCTTGCCCTGTCATATGCTGTAAATAACAAAAGCCTTAACCTATCAAGACCTGTTTTTTTTTTTTTTTAAATTAAAGAGACAATTTTCAGTGCATGGGGACTTACTAAAACATGTGCTGCAGACAGAAAAGTTTTCCCATCAGACAGAACCCCCTCAGATGTAACCTTCTGAGGCTATTACCAAACATTTGAGTAGCATGTCCAAGACAAAACAGGGACAAAGTCAATACAGTTGACTATATTTAAGCAAGATTCATTACCTTCTGAGTAAGTATGCTTTTCAGAACAAATTGCATAGCAATTAAGCCATGTCAAACTAATGAGAAAAGTAATATAACTTAAGAAGTTGATTTAGTGAATGTTAAGAACAATTCACAGTAATGCAAAAAAATTGAAATAAACAGAGCAAAAATCCCCACAGAACTATTATCAGGCTTTAAGGGTATCTAAATAAACAAACACCTCAGAATTATAATTCTGAAGTAGGAATTGGATCTGTGCACAAAACAAAAATAAAACCACCCCAGAAGTATAAAATCCAGATTCCATTAAAATATGTTCCCAGTACCTTTGGAAATGAAAAAGGAAAATATATTAACAGTCTGCAAAACTGGTGTTGCTGTTAAGACATCTTCTCTTTTAACACAATCAAAACCAAGGTGGAACTCCTTGCAAAGCTCCAACTACCAGTTTAGAAGACCTCACAGAAGCATATTCCAGCCTCCTAACCTGCTACTCGATATCATTAGTATCAGTGACCAAGGCAATTCATTACTAAGCAGTAGCTAACATGCATGCAGACAGTCCAATACAACTCCTAGACACATTTTAGATTGATCTTCAAGTCCTGCAAACATCATGCTTACATAGCATAGATAATGATCAGAAAAACTTATGCCTGCTAAAAGAAATGACCTATGCCTGCTAAAAGAAATGACCTCTACATCATCTTAAACTTTCCATCAAGTATTTTGATACTTCTGTAACCTTTATTTTGAAACAATCTCACTTAGGGGTGTCACAGTTACTAGGAGGCTCTGCAATGGGGATGAAATAAATTAAAGCAAGACACTTCATTTCCATCTGCCTCTTTTCACGTAGTGTATACAAAGCACACTTCAGACAGCAAATTCAAAGTCATGTTTTCAGCCCTTCCGAAGTTTTGTTTTCTGGCATAAGCAGGGTACTGAAGGCTATATGCTAGTACACTACATGCCAACACTGCCTGCAGCTGGCTCCATATTTCAAGAGTCATATACACTGCTCTTCAGGCCAACACTTTCTATGCATGTACTATCACAAAAAGAATAAAGTAAGTGACACTAAAATGCAAAATGCAGTATTTTTTGCTAAAGCAAAAAAACTTGCTGTTAGATGAAATATTGTAAATTATACTACTAGTGAAATCCCAGGGATCCAGGACTAGCCCATGTGCTAGGTTTTACAAACACTCCAAATGTTGTCCAACATCAACCTAACTCATAATTCCAAAACCTAACACGCTGCTGACATCAGTATCTGTTACATTCTCTAACAGTAACCTATGGCAACTCAGAGGGAGAAAAAAGGTACAAGAAGCTTCCAAGACACTTTCACAGACTTTTAGGCCAGAGCCTGTACTACAGTTTGGTAGTCAATGTTTTTATGTAAACCAGTTGGATTGTTTTGGTTTTAAGACACATTTATACGCATTTGTCTCCCAAATGAGGAGGGACACAGTTTACCTGTGCTTTGGGTAAAAGTAATTTTGCAACTATAAAAGTGTCATCCCAAATTTAGCTGATGTTTTCTTCTGCTATCAAAGTGCCCAACCACATTCTATTCAGCTTTCCATGAAACCCATTATTTTATACATGATATATATATCTCCATCAAGTCATCCATTTTCCAAGCTGAGTCAGACTATTTGTGGAAGCTTTCTGAACACCTCTAATCATTCTTACCAGCCTTTCCCATATCTTTTAGATATGTCACCAACACTGCATAATGTGTTCAAGATTTGGGAGCATGACTAATGTACACAAGTGGCAAAAACGGCATTTTGGAACTTTTCTTCCTCATACCTTTTTCCTTCTTTTTTTGATTGCTCCATAGAATGGAAATGATCTTTGCCAAACAATAATGAATAGAGTGAAGCAATTCCTCGAAGTAGAGGTGGAGGCTCCTCTTCCCTGGTCATGCACACAAATGTGCACAACAAACACACATTCCCTGAAGGCAAAGTTTCCCATTCTTCTCATATTCCCTTTACAGTTCAGTCAAATTGGTCTCTGCTTCACTATGGAAAACAGCAAGGACAAACAGCATTCCCAGTAGCCATTCCCAGCTCCAGGAAAAAAAGCAAATGAAAGTGCTAGCCAGTGCAAATTTAATTAATTCTCTCTCTCTCCTTTTAAATCAGTTCAAGTCTGAATTATTTCTGGAAATGCAAATCAGAAGAGTAGAAAATAATACTAATATCACTAAATGAGATGTTCTGTGCCTTTCAGAACCATGAAAGTTAAATTAATGAGCTGTGGTGAAGAAAAACAAGTTGTTCGTCAACCACCCCAAAATATTCTTGCACTGATCACAGCAAAGAAGTCTTTGGCAAGTAATCTAAGTACATAAACTCCTGAACTCCTTGTTAGCACTTGGGTTCTACTTGTTAACAGTTATAATTATTTTTAAAAAATATTTCAATGACCCATTTTTACATGTTGCATTAAAAATATTTTAGCTTATTTCACAGCAACCTCTTTTCGTAAGTTTTTGCTGATGTAAAGGTACTTTTTTCCCCCTCTCCTTGCTAAGTGCTTAAGTTTCATGTCTAATATCCTTCACTATGTCATTTAACATACAAGTGGAAGAAGTGATACTTAGTACTGAGTCAAATAAAACTGTCAGATATTCTTTTGTATTACCAGATTTCATTGTGCATTTCTCCAAACAAGTATTAAAAAACAGACAGGAAAGTGGAATGAAAATACAAGCATATTCAACTTAAAGAAGAGGTGCAGACCACAGTAAGAAAACCAACACAGGGCAAAATCCCCATTCTCCAATGCACCATTCATAAAGTGTTCTTGCTGGGTTACACTGAACATAGTTGTCCTGCTGCTTTAATCCTTCTGTTAACTTTTATTTCCGCTCCCAACACAGACTTGATCAGAGTTAAGCTCTAAACCAGAGAGTTTCTAAAGCTTTGATTCTCAAACTGAGTTCTCCAGATGCACCTGACAGTAGGAAGCAAGGGAATACTCAATACATAAAGACCTACCCTGGCCAGAACATAAGACTAGAGAGACAAGGTAATCAGAGCCACTGAGCTGTGAAATTACTCATTGGAAATGGATCAAGATGTTTCAAAAGTCCTAAGAAAGCACATAGATTAGCCTATCATCAGTGTATTTTTCCTATTACTTCCTTTTCCACCTCATGCCTTGGCCTACAATGTAAAAGACGAATGGAAAGAAAATCTGTCCCAAGTTACAAGATTGTCTGCCATGCTGTGCTGTTCAAGCACACAGTCTCTCTGGGAATACCTGGAACCAGAGCTTCTACCCTTTGCTCACATCAAATACTGCAGTGCACATTTCTGAAAAAGACATGTTTTACTGGATGCTTTTTCTGCTTCCTTGCACCCTGCAACCTTCCTTGGGTCCCTTCAATCCTGCTGTCTACCTAAAATCCTATTAATTACAGTTGCTAATTCTGTTTCTTCTTTACTGCAAGAGCCAACCACAAAGATGTGGACCCTTTAGCGGAAAACCAGCATAAAAGTAAACTTTCACCCTTCATTATGCATTTATCAATCCAGCTAATACCAGCTATAGAAGGACAATGGCAACATCTGTCTATCTTTGCCACAATTTCAGTTCACTTGACTGCATTTCAACATATTACTCCAAATAGAACACGTTTACTTAAAAGTAAAGATCTATTTTTCTAACTGGCCAAGACAATTGGGATTTCAGTAATATTCCTAAAGATCGGATGTCAGCTGGGTTGCAAAAGCATTCAGAAAAACTAGTGAACAATCTAATGGATGCATAAGGCAGAACAGAATTTACCTCCCTCATCAGTTTTCTTTCTGTGCAGCTCTTTTAAAGTTATTTAATCAAGCAGATATGACTAAACATACACAACGGATCTTTCCACTTAGCTACTCTTCAGAGTGTCATTTAATAGGTGCATGTTAGCTTATAATACAGAGTTAATAATGTATGCATCTCCCGAAGTATGATCTCTTTCTAACAACTTTCAACTCATCCAACACATTGGCAGCAATTAGGAGTCACAGCCTACAGCCCAGCCTAGGCATCAAATTCATGATACTGTTTATATCAAAAAGCCACACATGACATTTCATTATCCTGTTCTCCAAAAAAAAAAAGCAGTATGTGCTTTCCTATTATTAGAAACATTTTATTGAATAAGACAATCATGCTTGTGCACACAGCCCTTGAAAAATAATGTAATTAAAAATCTTGTTTCAACTTTGCATGCATTATTAGGCCTTACTACAAAAGACACAAGCACAGCATTACCAGCTCTATAGTTGTCATAACAACTGGTGAGCTACATCTTCAAGTTGAGATTGTTTATTTGCAGATCACCCACATAAAGTATCTACAAAACAAACTTATTTTCATTTTTCTTTCAGCTTTGATTAATACAATTGTCTAGACACACCTTCAGTCTGTCTACTCAAAAGCTACCTTTTGAGAAGACAAATGTAGATGTTCCAGAATGGCCCGTAGGACTGGTCACACACATGAGGTATCATGCACCAGAATAACTAGAATATAGACCTGCCTTTTTTCTGACCCCCACCACTACATCACACAGTTACTTGAATATAAAGGGCAGTTCTATTAATTAAAAATACTGCAGAAGTTTTTGTTTGGATTTTATCTGGCTGCTGAAAAAAACTAACATCTAAAAATGCAAAGCATCACTCATATCAGATTTTCTGGAGTTACGGAGAATGAGCCCATTAAACCACTAAATGGCAGATTAAAATGTTAACCATGGATCAAACCAAAAATCTTCCCAGATAGATATTAAAAGTTCTTGTGAAAGCCAACTATTGCTGAAAGATTAACACCTTGTTTTTCAAGTTTAAAGCAAACGAATCTATCTTGCAGAATCATCAAAATGGTTTTGTGTTCTAGAAATAACACTGCAGATCTATATATTCCAAGATGAAAACATGCCAGAAGCTTGTTCATACAAAAGTTTTTCCAGAGTATCTCGCTGGGAGTGGGGAACTGTTATATATCTGACCACTTTTACAAACCAGATGACTGGTTTCAACAAACTGAAATCAGGCTAAGAAAGCTCCATACAGACACATTTATACCCCAAAACCCATTTCCTCGTCAGTCCCCCCCCAATGGTGTCTCGTACAGTACTGCTTCACAAACAACCTTACCATTTTTACCTACTTAATTTCTACTTCTCTAAGGTCACACTGACTGAATCCTAGCTCCCTCAAAATTTCTTGAACACATACATACACCCACACAACCACATACCTTGCAAAACCTTCACAGGCTGGTCCTGCAAACACATACTGAGATCTAGAACGCTGTGGGTAATGAGACTTTTTTCTTTAACAGCAATTAAAGATACACAGGCATACAAACGTAACATAACCAAATTACAGAGAAAAGTGACTTCTAAGACAGCAATGCAGGAAAACACCTGCACTTCCAGGCCCAGCTGATCCAAGTTTCTGTCAGTAAGGCTACTACCACGTCACTACTGGGCCAATGGTATCATGTGCACTAAGGAGACCACAGACCCCAAAGGCAGCAAGCTTGTCTTTGGAAGTAAGCTGTACATAACAGAAAGACCCAAAGCAAATTTTGGAAAAGAAGATACCTAGGGAACCTGTACGAAAGCCTGCGTATGACGATAAGGCTCTGAAACCCAGCCAGCACGTGCAATGTGTTGCAACTGAAGCCTTCCAGTGGGTTTTGATGAGGTTACTGTGAGCGCCAAGATAGGACTATTTTAAACACGTCAAATTTAAACCGCTCTGCTCTCTATAAGCATAGAAAAGGGCTAGCAATGACATTCTAGACATTATGCCTATGAGCAATTACCCCTAGATGCTTTATACTCTACCACAACTGGCAATTCTGTCATCCCTTATGTGCATTGAAGATTCCATTTCCCTCCAGGACTGTCCCTTTAACAGTCTTTAGTACTGTTTAAGAGCTGCAGTATTAAACTGAAATATTAAAACCTGATCACTGTTCTGCCCTACTGCAGTGAGTAAAGTTCCAGGGATTATATACACTTCTATTAAACAACTGTACCTATTGAGACTACTGACACAAAACAAACATATTTTAAATAGTATGAGACTTTAAATATGATCAATGTTTTGAACTTTCAACCAGCTTTAGCATTTTATTAAACCAGGTATTTTAAATCTGGAGAGGGTATTCTGTTAATTTTAATCAAATCCAAAGTTCTTTTTAGCCCTTGAAGGGAACAAAACAAAATATCTATACTATAGTGCACCTTGATCTACAGACCTTTCAAAAGTTTCTGCAGTCAAGATAAGACTGTTCTGCCTAAAACCTCACAAAGCACAATACCTTGTCATGGCTGCCCTTAAATGTAGCACTATCCTTCCCAAAACCTCATGGCAGAATGAGTGAAATAGCAATGAAGAGCCTACCTGTATGGTCTGCCCAAAGCCATAATAAACAAATTACTTCTACTGCTCAGCAGCATACATGAGGATAATGTTCCCCATCATAAGGAAAGAATTGCAAATATGTAATTACTGCCTTATCCCTGCTGTATGCTACATACCTCCTGCCTACCTGTCTTCCAGAGATACTGACAGAGCCTAGGCAGAAGTAAAGTAGTTCTTCTGTATCTTAGTAAAGGAAAAAAAAAAGGGTATTTCCTACTGGAGGTATTTTATAATCCAGTATTTTATTAAGGTTACAATTTCTACAATAGCCCATTTATATTTAAATATGTTCTGTTTGGATCTGAGAACATATTTCCTTTGGAAAAGAGCATCAAATGCAAACAGATTATTTACCAAATATTTGTGTCAAGGCAAGAGAGACTATAAATCAAGTACAGGGAAGTACAGATCTGCATTCCAGATGAAGGATAAGAGAGAAGGCAGCATGTCACTTGCAAAGAGGAAAGAGAAACGAGTCAACAAAATAAACAGAGAAAGACACTCAGAAATAAGAGACCATTCTCCTAAACAGTACTTAGTAGTTCTTACCCCTTAGTATCATTAGCCCAGCCCTACAAGACCAGTACTACAAACTGGTAAGGGTGGTACATTCCAGTTATAGGTACTTACAAAGACAACAGGCTGGGGGGACTAATCATCCTCTCTTTACTCCTCCCTCCACTTGGATTATTTCCAAACCATTTTACCTCAAGACCAGAACAGTAAGAACAAACTCCACTTTTATTTGTCTATGACTAGGGCATGACAAAAACATGTACACTCAGCACTTTTCAGCATGTGTAGAACACCTGCATCACAATTTGTGAAGTTGACACTGTCTGCTATGTTTTTCACTCCACTAGTGTAACATTATCCATTCTTTCTCAAATTAAGAAAGTATTATCAAACATCAATGCAGAAAAGTCATTGAATTCAGTTTAAAAGTCCCACATATATATATGTATAAAGGCACAAATAATAAACATTACATTTGTTTGGTCTTGTCTTTAAAAAAGTGATCTCTAATCCTGTGATCTGATGATTTGCTGCAGCTGGCAGATACATCCTCTTTGGATGTTCAGATCAGTTTGTTTGAATCCTCTCTATGACTTCGTCTGTGAAACTCTTAGAGATAAAAAAAGAGCAAGGAGTTGTGGACAAGGTGTTGCCCAGCTGGTTTGAGCTTTGTCTTTAGATCTTGCAGAGAATTATCATGCTGTTATTCTGCTGGTACACTGTGCAGGCCAAGAGTTAAACAACATCATTCTTCTGTCCTACATTCTGTCCTATTGTTCTACAATAAACTAAGAAATACTAGGAAAACATCTGGGAAAAAACAATCTTCAGAGGTTGCATAGTTCATCCCCTTCTCAGATTTACAAGACTTTAGCTATCCTCTCACATCAAATACCTTTGAAAATAAAATAAGCAAAGTCCCGTGGAGGGGGGAGTGATTTTTCAGGCCACAGATGTCAAAAAATTAATCCTGAGATGCCTCAAAAGGTATCAGAAAAACAAGTTTATCATCAGATTGCAATTCATTATGCAGCTATTCATACCTCCACTGGAATATTTTTTAGGAGCCATAAATCGAGAGATCAGCATATCGTCATTGTCCAGCATATCTCTACAATCTGTTTTGGTTATCCTTATGGCTCAAAAGCCTGTCCCTGCACCCAGTGCCTAACTTAAATATATTCTGCTGCAATTTCAACCCATAGCTACTTGTTTTATTCATGATGCATCCAAGCTGACTAATCTCTTTTAGCAGATACCTTTTAAGCTATCTTTTCTCCAGACCAATACTTCAGTATTCCCTGACTGAAAGGCGACCTTAGCAAGTGCTGGGTTTTTTGTTTGTAAGCTTTTTTTTTTTTGAAGGGGAAGTCCCACAGAGGACCCTGCATCTCAGCACTGTTTGGCAGCTAAAAAGGATGAAACAATATGTTCTGGGATCAAACAGAGTCATGTTTTAGAAAAAAAAAGAAACAACCAAACAAACACTCCACATCCAACTACTCCGGTTTTATTGTTGAAGCTACAAGCTTTTCACTTCAAAGCACTGATGCTGAAAAAACCCTGATGTGACCCACCTACCAAGCATGACAGCTTGCAGACAGCGACAGGATGTCAGAACTGCTCCCAGTTATACCTACAGGTTAACTTTTTAAAGCTGCCTTATAGATCACCTGCTGATGTCTGATGAAACAATTGTATCAAACCATACCCCTCCAATCCTCACTTTGAGGTTCTCTCTTTCATAGATTTAATCTTCTTTTGTCAAACACTCTTAACTTGCCCAAAGTGTGATACTACCATGAATTGATTAAGACACATAGTTGATGACCTACCGCTCCTCAGCGGAATGGAAAACCTGCTTCTTTACTATGCTCTTTTTTATGCTCCACTACGACAACTGAGTTTTCATGACAGTGATGCTGCTGACTCATGATAATTGAAGAACCGCTACAACCCCTAGATACTCTCCCACAGAACTGCTGCCTAGTCAGCTGTTACTTGTCTGCATAAGGTAATGCTCCTAAATACAGGAATTTGAATCCATCTACAAGAAGATGGCTGAAATAAATCCCACTGATTTCAGACCATTTCTTGAATCTATGTTCAGTTAAATTATTATTTCAGTGTAGAGAAATTGAAACACTTAACAGTATGTGACCTAGGACAGAGTTCCTGATGTGAACACACTTCACTTGAACATACCAAAGTCCTGCAAGAGAAAGTACTCTTCAACATTCTGGAACTTTTCCCACCCTCACAGGCTTTCAGTTATTTAAATCCTATAGGATACATGTCATAATGTCCAGCCAACCTGAAGACATTAAAGTTGTAATTAACCTGTCCTCCAACTAGTTTGAAGTAGAGAACTAAGAGTCAAGATCACAGCACGTTCAACATTTTCAGGGTGAAAGAGTTTCTCTGCCAAGTTTTTTAAGATTAACATCAAAGATCTTTTCAGACCACCTCACATGAATCCTGATTAATCCCTTGATGATGGATGACACACTGGAACACAATGGCAAAGCACTCTTTCTGCTGGAGACCTGCTGTAATCTTTACCATACAAATTCATCAGCAACTTTGCTAACATCAACAGCTCTGTGTGTCCAGAACACTACCATACCTCCACAGCAGACTCAGTCCTTTATTTACAAGGCTGAAGATGGCAAAAGTGCAGGACAGTGATGACTATTGTTACACACTTTCTATGTTGCAGTTGTGCTAGGAGGGTCACACAGGTCACCAGGAAAGCAGTTCCTAGCACACTAAACCTGTTCCCACTATCCACCTTGATACTTACTGTGTACCTGAACATAGGACAGATACTGAAAATAAAACTGTTCCAGACGAAATTAAAATGTCTTCATTTCTTCCTGTATTGCAAAAAAAAGCAGATCTCTAAAAACAGGAGACATGCATTTATACAGCTTTATGTACATACCCTTCCCATTTGCTTATTAAGAGACACCAGTATCATACTATGAAGCCATGATGCTCCCTTGCAGGGTGGAGCATAAGACTATGAAGATACTGAATTGGAAGAGATCTCAAGATTAAAGGAGATGAAGAAAGGGGGGAAGAAGGCATTGCCATTTTTGCTAAACTGACTCGTAAATCCTAGAATTTCAGTAGCTGCTCATGAACCCTCTAGTGTACATCAGTCCCTGAGGTAGAGGGTCATACACAGCAAAGTATTTGTTTCCAAGTATCATTTATCACAAAAACCCTCAGTTATGTTTGGATGCACTGGTTCAAAGTGTTTTTGTTAAGCCAGACCTTGGAAGTGCAGCTATTTCAGATTAGTCATTTTATGGAACTGCATACACCAACACTCTGTAAAGTCTTTTTGCAGTTTAATTATGGAAAACTCTAAGAAGCATAAGGTATTAAAATTCTTCTCTTGACATTTTTGAAGGCTAACTAAAGAAGGCAGGAACTGAAATAGTTAAGCATGCTTTAATCAAGAAATTCCAGTTTGCAGTGATGCAGCCTGATAGATAATACATATGATTAATTTAACCAATATGTTTCCCTTACCACTTACTGTCATGCTAATGGCCTCCTCCAACCTAGAACTTTTAGGTCTGCACAGTATTTGCACATACATGTAAGGGACAGCTGATACTTAGCCACTATCTATCTCTACCTATATCCACTCCCAAAAATGTAAATTTAATGAGTTACTCTATGGTCTGAAGATAAAGTTTGGCACATTTTTGCAGGAACATAAAACTTACAGAACACAAGTTAAACAACATCCTGGCATTTGAGAAGTATTCTAAGCAGGACCAGGTTTCTGCCAACTTTACTGCTTTTCATCAAATCTGACAAGTAAAAAGAACATGCACCTCAATTACTCTTACTGAAGGGAAAGGCACATACAATTTAGTTGGGATCCTGGTCACTACGTGACAGTACAATGTCTATTTGCATTGCTGTGCTCACAGAACAAAATCTAAACCACTCCTATTTCCACAAATAAATTAACATAAAACTTAAAAATCCCAAACAAACTTCCTAGTACACACACTACTTCAAACGCAACATTCAGCAACTGATCTTTTGCTGTTTAAGTTAGAGCAACAGTCACCCCATGGCTGCATTTTTGCAAAGCCATAAGAAAAAGCTGTATCCATGCAAGAACAGCCAGCACTGTACTGCAGAGAGGTGCTTTATGTTCAGCTCTGTTGAACACAGTCAGCCCTTTTCCAATCTGTTCATTCAGATGAAAGAATAAAGCACGCCCTGAAGTACACTTCATAACTAAAACTAATTCCACAGCTACAAAACTTCAAACATCTTGTAACACTGAAACGAAACTAAAACAAACAGACCTCCAACTTTAACTCGAGACAATCGTTTTTGTTCACTTGAAGACAAGAACTACATTATCTGACATTCCACACTTCTGAAGAAATTCAGACCAAACCACAGCATTTTTCTGTATTAAAAATACAGGAAAAAAAATCTGTTGTACTAACAGCTCTTGAAATATTTTTTAAAGTTCATAAAAATGCTAGTGAAGATTATTTTTCCATAGTGACTTAATTTCTTCATTTAAAGGAGGAATTTCAAGCACCAATAATACTACATACAAAACAGTCACATCTGTGAGACAGTGGCCATACCCTCCAGAATGTTCTCAAAGCATTTTTCTTGACAGTTCAGAAAGCATACACTTTCATTTGATTTGTTACATATCACATCTGCATTCTGCTACTTTTATTTCTGAGACATTTGCAGAAAAAACAGGATTTTATCTTTTTTTTTTTTTAATGCCATCTGTTCCCTGCATATTTTTGCTTTAAGTCCCGCAATGGAAACTTCTGTGTCATATAGGATTAAGACTACAAACCTGATGAAAATAAAATGCAGAGGCTGCACTTCCCCACAAAGAGCTGTTTAAAAAAATAAAAAGGAAAAAGAAAAAAAATCCCAACACAAAAGCAAACAGAAGGAACAATTACCTGAAGCTTTTCCATTCCAAACATAAAATTTCAAGAAGATCTTCTTAAGGTACTTTTCTCTAGAAATTATCAGATAGAACATGAAAGGAAAAACTGCTCTTCTTAAACTTATTTTTTCCTAGTGCTCCTTTACACCTGTTTCCTTTCCAAGTTAGGGACTGGAATTTTGAAATACTGGTCTCCAAATGAGCACAGGAAACTTTTCACTAATGTAACAGCCATATATATTCATGAAGTTACATTTGCATAAACTTTTTTCATAACTAGCTAACATTTTTATAGAAGCAATGTCAACTCTACAGCAAAGTCCGTTTCAGTGGCTCTTCAATTCTCTCAGCTGTTTTCTCATCTTCATAACCCCCTTTGCTGTCTTCATAGTTCAGTCAGTCACTTGCAACATTTCAGAGCATTATCAACATTACTAACACTTGTGTCACTCAGAACTCGGGGGAGGGGGAAGGGAGGGTGACTTACCTGGTCATGTTAATATAAAAAGATTTCTAAGCAACGCTCTTAAATGTTTCTACCATTGCTTACAAGGATTTAAATAGCGACTGTTCCTCTAAAGTTGTTTAAAAACTCCGAACTTGTGTCGACACCCACTAACTGCTCTAAAATCATTCCAAAGCAGCTCATTACTACACTAAATTCAGAGTGCTAGGTGCGAACACAGCTACTCTGACCAATTCTAGCTATCGTTGTTTAAGTTAAACCATGCAAGGCCTTAGGCCAACAGGACACAAATCACCCCGGACACACGCAAATTACTTCCAGGACGGAAAAAGCCACCTCACGCTCACGCCAGGCGTTGTTTTCCTCTGTACAGAAAACAAGTAGCACCTGACATATTTCCCGGCCTCCGTTTACCCTGGCCCCGCACAGGTCGGCCGAGAGAGGCTGGCAGCAGATGGGGAAGCTGGGGCCCGGCTGCCCGCAGCACACGTGTCACCACTGTTAGGCGCCGACCGCTCCCTCCCGCCGGGGGCTGCCGGAAAGAGCGGCCGTAAATCCTACACAGACAAACACAAACGGCCCGAGCCAGCACGGCTCACCTTGGGTCGTTTTCAGCTCGCCATCAAAACAGATGGCAGCGGAGCCACCCCTGCCGCAGGCGCTTTGCCTGCCCAGGGGCCGCCGCGCAGGAAGCCCCGGGCGCCCGGGCCCTCGGAGACTTCACCCCGCAGCCACGGCGGAACGCGGCGCTCCGGCCTGTCCTTTCAACCCGCCCTCCTCTTCCCTTCCCCCACCCGGCACCCGACCGGCCCGCTTGATGACAGGACAAGGCTCAACTCCGGGCGAGAGCCAGAAGAGCCGCGGCAGCGCCCTGGCAGTGTCAAGCGCTGGGAACTTCCCGACTGAGCAGGAAACAATAAGCAAGGAGCCTCGGCCCCGTTCGCCCTCCCCCGGCCCGGCGGCCCTGCTCGGCAGGGAGCCTCTCACTGCCATCTCCAGAAGCAGGCTCCTTACGGACCCGCCGCCTTTGAGGGACAGGGGTGGGCGCGCGGCGGGGCGGAGGGAACCCCCTCGGCGGCCGCACCGCCCCCCGCCGCCGCCGCCAGCGGGGTCCCGGCCTGGCGGGAGGCCGATCTCGGGCCGCCCCGAGGCCGTAAAGCCAGCAGGAAACTGCGGCTCGAGCCGCGGGACGGCGGGCGACAGGGTGGCGCGGGAAGGCACGGCGAGCCGCCGGAAGGAGGGGTGCGGGAGCCACACTCACCGGTCAGGCCCCTCTCGCTGCCTCCTGCGGCCCCAGAACCATAACAAAGCTCTGCCCAAAATGGCTGCCCGGCCCTGCCCGGCCGGGGGCCGGAGGGGGCGGGGCCTGCGAGTGCGTGGGGCGGGGCCGAGGAGGCGGAAGGGACCCGCCCCCCGATTCCCTCGGCGGCCACGCGGAGCGCTCCCCACCCCCGCTCCGGGGAAGGGGCACGCGCGCGCCCCCGCCCCTCCCGCCGGAGCAGTAGTACGCACCGGAGCGCCACCGGAGACTATGAGTCCCAGAAGGCTCTGCGCCCTCTCGCCGCGCCACTTGCCCGGGCGCCGCGTCACGATATACGCTGGGATTTGTAGTCCGCCTCCAAGCGGGTGCTCCTTTACGCCTGGGAAGTCTTGCCCACTATGGAGACCCTGAAACACAGAAAGCAGGAGTGGACCCCCGCCTCTCAATCCTAGGGTTAGTGAGGGCTCTCTTCTTCACAGTCACCCTTCCGTCAGCTCAGCTGCAGTCCTCGAACTAGGAATTAGCTGGGATGCTGCGGCCGAAGGAGAAGGAGCGTGTCCTTTCGGCTTTGCTGTGCTCTATCTCAAGCATGCCAGGGACCGCGACCCCTTGCTTTAACGAGTGCCACGCAAACCTAGGCGCGTCTCCGACCCGGCGGAACCACAGAGGCTGGTCCTATTCCCATCCGGACTCGCACCGCTGAGTGCTGGGCTCGCCGGAATGCTTCCCGGGGCAACGGAAGCCGCTCAGGGGGGAGGTCGCTGTTTGGAGCCGTTGTGGGCGTCTGTGATCGGGGCCTAACGGCTGGATCAACGGCGAATCCGGCGTTCCGTGCCACCCCGTCGCGATTGCCTGGGCCTTGTGGGACCCGTAAGTCTCTGGACACACAAGTCCCTCCTGGCTGGTGCTGCGGAGCCGTCTTCCTTCCCCGGAGCTGCAGAATAGTGAACAGCACCAACGAGTTGCTTGTCCTTACCGGTTGGTTTTGTCCCCCCTGCAGAAGCACCATGTGCCTCTTAGGGTGTAATGTAGTTTCCAATCCTTTATGATTAAGTATTTATTGTGATTCATTGATTGATCATCGGCTTCTTGTAGCTAGCCACTGCCCCCATGAAAAAGGAGATGCCCCATGAGCAGAAAACCATCATGTTTCCTGATACTCAGTTCTTTAATTAGAAATTGTTCTTGTAACAATTATTACAACTTTAGAACTTCAGTTCATAGACCTGAAGCAAAATATCCTGTAGTGAGTAGGTAATGATTGAGTATATACACTGTTTATCTCTAAATGTATATCTGTGAGTCTCACATCTGAAGTCTAGCCTTGACTTAAATTTGGAAAACTCAGCTGTCCATCAGTTTCAGACCTTCTGATTTTTTCTGTTTTAAGGTGTTGATAAAACAAATATGTTTCCTCTTATACAACGATGCTGCTTCCACGCTCCTTTCAAAGTAAGTTTCTGAAGCCTTTTTTTTTTTTCTGTGTTATTTTACTTTAAAATAGTGAAAAGTATGCATGGAGCACTGAAAAAAGAAGGGCATCTTGCAGTTTGGAGTGAAGAGATGTTTTATCACTCAGCTTTTCTGAGAGAATTAAGAGTTTCTGCAGCAGCCTTTAGCCACAGCTAAGATTTTTTTTGTTTATTTATTTTTAATAAAATCAGATTTTATTGCCTAAAGGTTTCCCCCCCCCCTTTCTCTTTTTGGTAGTGAGGTGATACTAGTTGGTTTCTGGGGTGACCTTGTCCTACTTCTGTAATTTTACATTCTACTATGCAAAGGGCTGATACATATTTGGCCATTAGGAATGCAGGTGTAGGTGGAAGGATAGGTGGTTTCCTTACTCATTATGAAGCTAATTACTCTTCATTAGCTAGCTTGTGAAAGCCCTGTAGTTTAGCTTAGTTAAAAACACCTGAAAAGTGGGAGCCAAGGTTGCTGTGGTGTGACCTGATTTGGAAAACTGCTTGGTACAGTATTTCATAGGTAGTTTTAAGTACCTGTAGATCCATAAGCTTACACTGTAAAGTGTTCAGAATGAGGTTTGTATTTGCAGCTCCAGAAGGTAACTCCCAGACTTCTACTGTATGGAAAGAATGAAACAACCTGGTCTTCTCTAGGCCTCCAGCTGCAGAGGGGTGTGTGTCCTCTGTCAAGATCTCCAAGCCACAACCCAGTGTCAGTGTATGCAATCAAGCTCCAGGCATTTCACACCTCTCTCCCCTTCCTCAAGAAAAAAACTCGCAAAGAATCTGAGACCAAAGACTCGGGCGTCTTGCAACGAAGTATGACATCACTGAAGGATTCTCCCAAGCCAGCCCTTTACTTAAGCCTTGCAGGGCTAGTCCCATTTGTTTCTGTGCCACTGGTAATGGCCATCCAAGGGACCTACTACCCAGAGTTGGTGTTTGGTCAGGTTATGTATGGTGCTGTAACAGTTTCTTTCCTAGGAGGAATGAGGTGGGGGTTTGCTCTCCCAGAAAACAGCCCAGCCAAGCCAGACTGGATGAACCTGGCTAACAGTACAATTCCTCCTCTATTTGCCTGGCAAGCCTTGCTTTATAAAGATATCACTAGTGGTGCAATAATGCTGGTACTGGCCTTAGGGATAGCAATACATTATGATGTGTCCCTTCTTCCTGCTTATCCTACGTGGTTTAAAGTACTGAGGGTAGTGGGAACAGTGGTGATGACGCTGTCACTGTTAGCTACTCTGTTATTGAAGATGTTTTTAGAGAAGCAGCCAAATAACAGCAGAAATGAATTGCAGATCACCAAATAATAAATCAATAGGAAAAAGCTATTTATCTGCCAGTGAGGTGTTTGCACTGAATTTCAGAGGAAATAAAAATGTATTTGCTTAGAAGTCATAAGATGGCAGTGATCAAGATGGTACTTCTTGAAACAAACACTAGTGGGTTTAGGAGGGAGGGATTACCAACAGCAATGACCTCCAAGGCAGGCTTGATTCTGTCTTTATCTGTAGAACAAAGCATCACTTTTGAATTAATTACACATTCTAAAAAGGAGATGTGAATTACTTTGTCTTACAAATTTAAAGTGGTGTTTCTAATGACATTGGTATGCATTGCTCTATGCCGAGCAATTGAGGTATCTGTTTTAACCAAAATGTGCGATAATGTTCTGCACTGGAAAAAGCAGCTGTGTAGTCAGGAACAGTAACAAGGTGAGAGTAGTCCTTCTAGTGTATTGTTTAAAGAAGCAGCAGACAGTTAAGCAAAAGTGGATAGATGTGCAATTCTTATGCTGTGGAACAAATCTCTGTCCCTTTTCAGCAGAGAAGATGGTGAAAATGCTATGTGATTAAGTGCTAGTCAGGTGAAAAAGGAAAGGTAAGGTTTCTTTGCAATGGCAAGGCAAGGTCAGCACTCATGTGAAGTATGTCATCCAGCTGCTCTGATGGAGGGGAAAACTGGAAAGGGAAACTGCATCTTTGGCAAGGCACTATAAGAGACAGAAGTTTAGCTTCCTACTCAGCCTTAAATAAAAAAAAGGGTATCTGGGCCATCTGTTCACAGGTTTTGTTTGGACTTGAACCTGACTTTCCAAGGAAGCTGCATGCAGCATAGCCATAAAGATCTGTCATACTCCTGAAGCACTACCAACTGATGATAGGACAAATGGACCAATATATGATAAGGACTCAATTGCTGGTGCTAAGATCTTGCATAATGGGATCGAAAGTAATTTGTGTTGTCTCCCTCCTGAGATTCATTTTTCTGAACACCTAGGGCACGTATAAATTGATGTGTTACCTGCAAACCCTCTATGATGGGCCAGTTCCTGAAAACATTGCAGAAGTATTTGCTTTTTATACTTAAGTCTTCTGAACACATCATTTAGGGGAAGAAGATACAACCTGAGTCACGAGGATTTTCTTTTCTAGTTTCACCTCAAGAAACCTATGAAATTATGTGTGGGAGTATTTACTGTAGGCTTTTTATGTTAATATGGTAAGTACAGTATAAGATGCAAGAAGAAATCTGAGAAGGGATCTCCACACACAGCCTTAGGATAAATTCAGATAATCCTCATGCTCTCTTAAAGTACTGTTCTTCACTGTTGTTCTGTACAGAGTAAAGCACATACTGACACATTTATCTCTTCCTTCTGCAAAGAACAGACATTTAAGAAACCTGGCTACCCTGAAGATAGAGCTATCTTTTTACATGGTACTGCTGAATACCAAACTACATTATGTGAGCCTCTGACTTCTGTAACTCATCAACCTTTATGTGGTAACTGCATCATACCTGTGAATCAGTGATGTATTTCAGTGCTTTCTGAATATAAAGGAAATAAAATTGACTTTGTGAGTAAAAACAGTTCCTTTATTCTTTCTTACTTGGATAAGGTGTTTAAGATGAGTCCAGAGAAGAGTACTGCCTGTGGCTTGATTTGGGGAGAGAGGTGGTGAATCATCAACTTCAACGTTTTCATTCACACAGAATCAACAGTTGATAGAATCAGCTACAAAAACTGGAGAAGGTAATTTCATCCAACAACAGCACTCAAGCTCTACTAAACCAGAAAGTTTATGGGCAGGGATCACAAGTGAATCCATAGTTCCCAAATCAAATAGAGGTAATGTAATGTTTCCCAAATGGATCCTGAAATGTGGAAAAAAACCCCAAATTCTTAAGAAATATTACTTATCATTTGATCCCAGAGAGGGACGTGTGACCTGATCTCAGAGGGAGGGTTCACAGGTGGGTCATTTAGTGATACCAAATGATTCAAGTGAGGTAGGCTGACCCCAAAATGGCTTGAAGGAATTGCAGATTTGTTACGTGTTCCTGCAGGTTTGCATGCCAGAGGAGAAAGGGATAGAGAGAAATAAGTGGAAAGAAAAGTGAGATAAGACAAGGCAGGAAGTATCACCATTCCAAATTCCAGTGGTTTCATCTCTTCTTGGTGGTGAGTGCACTTCTGACTGTTCATAGTGCTGCCTTTTATCTACAAGTTCCATTTTGTTTCCCACCTAGAGAGGGTGGGGGGTAGGTGTTTCCATAGTGGGATGGATCATGTGCTGCTTGTGGGGCAACACGTGTGTTAGCATCCCCATTTAGAGAAGTCATGCTTGGGGTGCCTGCACGTGGTGGTCACAAGGCAGTGAGCACCCCCAATATTCTGGGTAAACACTGCTTCACCTTTGTTTTCATAGGCTGAGTTGTAAGATGGTATCACCCACCTTGAGCTTACACAGGTGCAAACACCCAGTGAACCACAATGTCCTGTTCCAGGAGCAAACCACAGGACCATAGTTAATTGAATACTAAGCTAAAAGAGCAGAGAAGCAGTCTGAGACAAACAACTCTGGCAATGCAGCTTCCACAGAGAACAACACAGAGCTGACAAGGCAGCCAGGCTTTCCAAGAAGTCTGATTTTACACTCAAGAGTGTGTGAGAAGAGAAATACATTTTACTACAGAAGTGTGTTACTTGCACTTTTCAGAGAGTCAACATTTGTGGACTTACAGACAAGCTTTTCTTATGATCCTACTGGAAAAAACCATTTCCGGTAAAAACAACCAACCAACCAACCAAATACTGCCCCCTCCAGCTATTATATCACAAAAACCACAGAATCACATAATGGTTTAGGTTGGAAAGGACCTGAGAGATCATCTAGTTCCAACCCCCCACCATAGGCAGGGACACCTCCCACTAGAACAGGTCACTCAAGGCCTCATCCAACCTAGCCTTGAACACCTCCGGGGAGGGAGCACCCACAATCTCACTGGGCAACCTATTCTATTGTTTCATCACCCTTACTGAGCATGATTATGAGAACAGGGAACTCTATTCCAGAGTATTCCACTGTCAGTTCTGAAAATGCATTTTATTATGAAAAACTGCTTAAAACAAGCTAAAACTTGGAAGTAAAGACAATGATTAGTTCACACATAAGTCCTTTTAAGTAAAAGCAGATATCAAATTATAGAATGATCAGATAAACAAAATGCTTCATGGTCTACCATGTTTTATCCTGGCAATCTCCCAACCCTGTTTACAATGTAAGACCTAGATTCTTAAGGTACCTGCAATGCTCGCCTCAGAGGATTGTATTAATGTCTTAATTTGTTACTTTTACATGGGGGTTATTGATGCAGACAGTCTTAATGCTCCTTTGTCTACACAACACAGAGTTCCTGCTTTGTGCCCTTCCAGTTGTGGTTTTGTGCTCTGGAGTAATACTGTAGTTTATCAGAGTTCAAGCAGCCTAATTTCCACCTCCATCTGAATCCTCTGCAGCTGTACAGAAAATGTTGTCATATTGTGCAAAAAGCAACTTCAAGTATGTTAATTAATGACTCTAGAAATAACTCCAAACAGCACTGTTTTCCTAAGTGTATCCAAGCTAAATACAATGTTCTTAAGACAGAACACACTAACAGCATAACTTAATACCAAATTCAGCTTATTCTATCACAAATCATTCCATCAGCTCAAATTTGGAAGAGGCAGGATATAAGATACAGCAGGGATGAATGTGTGCACGTGTGTACCTCATAGAATACCATGTATTCCAATGCCAAGTCCCAGCATGTGCCACACAGTGTAAAATATTTAAGGAGGAAAAAAGGTTTAGGAAGAACAAAATGCTTTCCCTGTATTTTTATACTAAAAGCAGGCTTAAAACCAGCAGCTAATCTAATAAATAGCATTTCCACTTAAAATTCATCAGATCTTATATAACAAGGAGCTTTACTGTTGTCACTGATACCACTGAGGAGCCTGTGCTGAGGTGGAGTGAACTTGGTAGAACTGAGAATAACCTTCCAGAACAGAAAATTCTCAGCCAGTCACCATCCAAGTTAGCAGAGTGATCAGAAAGCAAATATTCAATTCCTTATTTAATGCCTGTCATGTCTGGCACCAGAAAAGAGGCTCAAATGCATCAAGGTCCTATGTAGTGGTATTAAGTCTTCCCTGTTACCTTCTCTTCCTTATTTTCCACCAGAAAAGGGCTTCTAATACTAATCAAGTAGCCCATCTGCAGGTAACTCCTAGCTCTCCAATAGTAACCTCCTTCCAGACTAAGGCCAGCTTTGAGGCACCTCAGAGAGCTGGAATGATTTCTTCAGGATTTTTTACAGGACAGATTTACCATTAATACTGTGAGCTCAATCCAGTCATAAGAAGCATTCTTGTAACAGAACACTTCCTGAGACAGACACTGGACAAGAATTTTACAATTTCCTTTTGCTCATGAGAAGCCCTCCGATTTAATCCTCCGCTGTCTCTACTGAAGCTCCTGTGTTAGCAGAGGTTCCTGGCCAATGAAACCAGAAATCTGAGAAGATGGATTTACCCATTTTGTCACTGAGATTTCCTCTTGCGTGTTTTACAGCACAGCTACACCTCCTTCACAGCGACTGGTGATCATGTTGGCAATTTCAGTCCAACTGTCCATATGAGGGTTATAAACTTCAACAGAGTCAGAGGTTACTGGAGCAGCAAAATCCTGACTGGGAGCTCGGCCTCCCAAGGCATAAAGAAACCCATTCACAGCCACAACACAGACACCAGCTCTTGGTATCTTCATTGATGCAACTTCAGCCCACTTTTCCTAATGAGAAAGTAGAAGAATCAAGTTTTAGGGTAAGATCTGACTCCAATAAAATTAACTTCTAAAGCTTGAAGACTAAGATGTAAACAAAGAACACTAAGCATACAGAGTTAAATATTGTATGTGTATGTACATTATGAAGAGGATTACCCAGACTTTAATGACAACACTTTCACAAGTGGTAAAAATGATGCCAGTCACCAAAGAACAGATCACATACTGCCTGTACACAACAGCCCTTCCTTTCTTTAGTCACTGCAAGATGCAGTGCTGTCCATCTCCAAAATAGAGAATGGTACAGTTCGAGGTGGCAAATAAGGAAAACTAGATTCAATTCCAAAAGCAAAATGGAACTGCACATTGGATTATGCTTTGTTTTTTATACTAGCTACTGTTCAAAAGAGCATCTTGGAAACATGAGCAATAATAGCCAGGAATGATTTCTTCTCTTATTCAAAAGCTTAAGTGTTCAAAGTGATTTTTCTAGTCACGGAGAACCAGTACTATATTTTGATGAAGAAAGATCCTCAACTTCTGCAACAAAGACCAACTCTTTTTATTTTTTAAAATCTCATCAGATTGACCATTCTATTGCAGATGGGGAAATCTAGCCTCCCTATATAAACCCTAACAAGTACTTACCAAAGTACAGTCTACCTATACATTATTAGTATTGTTTACATTTCAGCTTTCCAAAAGCATGCATGCAATCTTTGTAACACCACACACTCAAGTCAAAGATAGCAACATGCTACAGACTGGTTAGGACAGACAGACCCTGAGGTCACTGAAGCTGGCCAGTAGTGATAATGAAATGAAATTTCCAGCTTCTTTATTTTTAAAGAAAGGAAGCAGGCTATCTCTATAGTTGATGCAATCTTCATATTTGTGAAAGCATGGGACTCTACCATACCTCTTCAAAGGAATATCTTTCTACAGTAGCAAGTGCATCCTGAGATTCATTCCAGCCTCCCACAGCATAGATACAATCGTTGAGAGCAGCTACACCAAGATATGCTCTTTGGGTGCCCATTGGAGCGAGCTCAGACCAACGTTTAGATATTGGGTCATAGACTTCAACAGAACGCAGCTCTACACCTTCACTGCTGATACCACCCACAACATAAATCAAACCTGTAGAAACAAGAGGTTTTTCCTCTATTAGGTTTCAAAATAGAAAGGTTAGAGAGAAAATGTTTGTCACAAAACAAGTTTCAGCCTGACATTAAGATGGTTTAAGAATGCCCGATAAGTCTTTCATTTGTCCAGTAGTTGCATACATACAGCTTTCAAATAGGCAACTTGAGGCTCAAGCACTAGAAACTCTGATGAAAGCACTAATTAATGAAGTGTAGGGAAGAGAATTCAGAAGGCTGCAGCTGCTGATTGGGCCAGGACCATTTAACACATAGCTGTCTTAAAATAAACACTAGCAACTACTGTCACAAAGACACACACACAAACCCAAATACAGGAGGTAAATAGAAACAGTTATCAGGAAGGAAAATCAGTTATTAAAGATGAGCTGGATAACCATGCTGGCAGCCAAGTAAAATACTAAAAGGACAATTAAGTGAGGCACAAGCTTGTGCAACTAACAGCATAGTGCAAGACAAAGGCAAAAACTTGTGCCTGAAACATAAAGCTTCAAAATCCAATGGCTCTTCGGACTAATCATGGATACAAACTTAACAATATTCACCTTGCATTTCACAACACCCAAAGCAGTAACGGGGCACAGCCATGTTTCCCACCACATCCCAACTGTTTTCTTCAGGATCGAATCTTTCAATTGTGTTGCCAATCTCTGCTCCAACCCAACCTCCTACAAATAACAGCAAACATAAGAAAGAATTAGTGCCGTGGAGCCGTGCGTTACCTCCATGTTTTAGAGATGCAGTGCACTGTTCCAGGACAAACTAACTCCGAAACCAGCATGCAATCTACACTGGAAAGAAGTATTATCAAAGATTTGGTACAGTAATGCTCATATAAACAGCTGTTTTTCAAAATTTAAGTTTGCAAACTTGCAACACCAAGTAAGATTACAAGTTCCATGAATTAATACCTTTACAATTAACTTCACCTAGAAAGACCCCAAAACTTACCCAGAGCATAGATAGCACCATAGCATGTGCAAACTCCCAGTCCACAACGGGGATGGTTCATGTAAGCCACAGTGCTCCACTGTTTAGTTACAGGATCATAACGTTCAGTACAGTCAAAAATCATCGCACTGTCCTCACCTAGGTAATAAGAGCAAGAACAGAGAAGGAGGAAACACAGTATTTCACACTACAGATATAGAAGCATTCTTCAACTTCTACCCAAACTGACAGTATTTGAATACAAGAGCTTTTTTTCAGCTAGCCAGATGGCCAAAGTAGCAAAAGCTTTGTTTATACCTAGAGTTGAATCATCACTAGGAACAGCTTTCATCAACAGTTCCCTGAAACATTACTGAAAACAGAGGGGTGAACCACAGTGCTACACATTATTTCCTCTGCAGCACAGTTGACAGGGCTGTCAAGACCAAAGAATGTGCTCTGTGGTGACAAACTAGTATACACATGCATTCTTTAATGATGGACTAGCACAGCTATTCATCCCATTTTTGTGCATACATAATAAACCTTTCTGTGTGGGTAGACTGTAAGTGGTCTGTCCTGTGCTACTGCTTTTTATACCATAGGCTTCTGCTAGACTTAAGTGAGAAAGTAAATTATATTAGTGGCAGTACACAAAGTCTGCAGAATATCCAATGTCTCCTCATGTATCTACACCTGTCCATATCCTTGCTTCTAGGACATGAAGGGTGGGAAGATCTGTAAAAAAATGGCCAAGACAGGAGCCCAAATAGGCATTTGCAGAGCAGCGATAGTAGAGAACCAGGTAATTCTGATTTGATTGTTATTTTATCTGAAAGTTGTCTTATCCACTGAGTTCCTCAGAACCACTTATAGAAAGAAAACATTACAAAATGCCTACCTACGAGTACCCATTTAACAAAGAAAGCATGTTTCAGCTGTTACCTCCAATGGCATAGATCATTCCTCCCACCACAGCCACACCCAGCCCACTCCGGGCCTGGTGGAGAGAGGACACTGTGGTCCAGTAGTGGCTGAAGGTGTCAAATCGTTCCACACAGCTGAGGGCTCTACTGTCACTCCAGCGCCCTCCTTGCAAACGGGTATAGCCACCTACAAAGTAAGTGGAAAGATCACGGCTGAGTAAAAGCTTCCTGTTTGTCCCCATGCTCCTACACCTAAACTATGGAAAAAAAAACACGGTAACATACATTAGCCACTTCTAGTAGGAACTGAACTTTTCCAAGTAGCATTGTTTCTTCAGCACATAAGGAAGAATGGTTGCCTTGAGGATCATGCAACTTGTGCCTGCACTGACCACTTCATCCCAACGCTACAAATACTACCATTTGTGTTCTTAGTAAAATACAGAGACCAGCTAACAGCTTTTGCTATCTTAAGGCAATGTTACTTCCCCCAGAGTGACAGAAGCATTCCCTTCCAACACAAAGGTGCTGCTTTGCAGTTTCAAGTATCCCATCACACGAACTAGGATATTCTGGACAAGAGAAAACTTCAGCCTCCAGAAAAACAAAGAGTGCGGTGAATCTGCACATACCATAGCAGCAGTGAACCACAGGGAAATCCTCTGCTGATCTTCAGATTTCCACCAAAGGCAAATAATTTCAAAAAGGCAACTCTAGGCTTTGAATGCCACATCACAATGACATGAAATGCGGATGCTGCCTCTCTCTGCAATTCTAAGCAGAACAGAGCTAACGTGGCAACTCATCCAGATGAAATATTTTGCTATTAATAAAAAAATCAGTATCTCCTTCAGTACTGCAATATGAGATACTACTTCATAATGTCTTTTACAAGGTTCAAACAGCCACATTCTAACCTACTGCATAAAGGTACTTCCTGGCTTTCCTCCGGGGACGACCTTTAGAAGCTTGCAGAAAACTGCTGACCTTGTTCTCTTTGGGAGATTTACAAACTTCACAATATTCTTTCAACAGAGTCTGCAGGGCCACTCGAAGGCTGAAATCTGGAATACCTCAAATTAAAAAGCAGATAAAAAAAGGCACAGTCAAAAATTACAAGTAACTCAGTTGTAGAACAGCTCCAAGCTTCTCCTAAAACAGCAGACATTTGCCTACTTTTATAAAACTTTTTGAAAACCAGCTTTTAAGGTGGTTTACAACTTGCTTGCTATAAAGTTAAGTATTTTCAAATCACACTATTAATCTCAAAATCCCATCACAGAATCACAGAAAACACCCAGTTGGAAGAGACCTCAAAGATCATCCAGTCCAACTCTCCACGCAGCACTGAAGGGTCAACACTAAATCATGTCCCTAAGTGCCAGGTCCACATGCTACTTAAACACCTCCAGGGGCAGTGACTTCACTACTACCAAGGGCACACCATTCCAGTGTTTTATAACCTGTGAAGAACTGTTTCCTTCCATCCAGCCTAAATCTTCCCTGCACCAGGGAAGAACTATTCTGTGAAAAACTATTTCCTACCATCCAGCCTAAACCTCCCCTGGTGCAGCTTGAAACCATTTCCTCTAGTCCCGTCACTTGCCACCAAGAAGAGGCTGCTGCCTCTCTTAGCGACAACCTCCCTTCAGGTAGCTGTAGAGATCAATGAGGTCTGTCTCCCCTCAGCCTCCTCCAGACTGAACGACCCCAGCTTCCTCAGCAACCCTAAACAACACGTGGTTTGCTCACATACAAGCATCTGATTGCCTTTCTTTCCTTCTTTCACTTACTTTCTATATATTTTAATAGCTTCTGTGCTGGTAGCAGAGGGAATCGGACAGGCTCCAGTACTTCTACGACATATTTCTTCCTTTTCCCCACATCCTTCAAAATCCACTGCATTGCCGCTATAAAAACCTGGTACTCGTCCTCGATGCTGAGGTCCTCGCTTCGCAAGATCTTCACCAGTTGCTCTTTGGTCAGCGCCAGGAACTCCTCCCCGCTCTGCACCTCCAAGAAGTGTGCATGGATGTAGCTCTCGCTGAACTCCATTAAGTCATGACAGGCGATCTGCTCGGAGAACTGGAAGAGGCCGATGCAATTCAGCGGGTCGATCTGCCCCTTCAGGAACTCGCAGCAGAGCTCCACCACCTCGGTGAGCTGCAGCATGTCGGCGGCGACGATCAGCTCCTGAACGTTGTGCTCCCCGATGCTCACCACCCCTGCGGGCACGCACAGCACAGCGGGGCTCCGCTCGAGGCTGCAGCCACCCTGGGCAGCCGACGCCCTGACCCAGCCGCCGAGCAATCGCCCCCGCGACCCGCCGCCAGCCGTTACCTGTGTAGATGAAGTCGAGGAGCGTGTGGAAGGTGTCCGCCTCGACGCCTGCGATCCGCACCACGTCCCGGCCGGACTCCTTCATGCCGCTGGCGAAGAGCGCTGCGAAGTAGGGGCTGCTGGCCGCCAGCACCAGCCGATGAACGGCGAATGCCTCCGGGCCCACCTCCAGCCGCACGTCGCAGAAGCTCTCCCCGGCCCGCAGCCGGTTGATCTGAGCTAGGAGAAGGCGGGCGTGCCGGTCGGAGAAGGAGCTTCCACCGTTCTTAGCCGCCGCAGCACACGCCATGACTCCGCCAAGCCAGCAGCAGCTGCCCCCGCTCCCTCCCGCCTCCTGGAGGGGACGCGCTGGCGCATGCGCAGCGGCTCCCGCAGAGCGCAGCTTGGCCCGCCCGCGGCGCACGCGCGCTGTGCGTGTGGCGGCGGCGCGGGGCGGGAGTGCTGCGGCGCCTGCGGCTGTCAGCGGAGGGCAGTGTGCGGGGTTTGTGCTGAGCGCTCCTCTCGGCGGGCCGAGGAGGCGGATCTGCCCTCGTTGTGGTATGTCTGATCCTTTGCTTATGTTCTTCCCTGCTCATCGTCGGTCCCGCTCACCCCTGCACGCACCTCTGGGCACCGCACCATGAGCTTTCTTGTCTGGTTAAAGCTGGTCCCGTCATAGGTTTGCTCACTGTGCCAGGTGCTGAAGTAAAAGGTGGAGTGGCAGATTTTCCGTCACCTTGTTAAGTGCTTTCACAGTCTCTGTCCTTCAGTCATGCCCTCCTCAGGCATGCTCTTGAGAACTGGATTCCCAGCCTTGAATCTCTGCTGGGAGAGAAACATAGAAACAGAATAATTTTGTTTGGAAAAGACCTCTAAGATTGTTGAGCCCAGCCAACACAACCATGGCCTTTAAACTATTGTCCAAAATGCCATGCTTACACAGTTTTTGAACACCTCCAGGGGCGGTGACTGCAACCTGTTCTAATGCTTGGAAATATGTCAGTCTTGGGGAGAAACCACAGCTACCACTCACCTGTGGGAACCTCTGAGGTGAGATGTGGGGGGAACTACTTGCCTAGCTCAGGCCTGTGGCACCAGAGCCAACACTGATGAAAGGCAGAGCCAGCCCATGCTCCCTCTTTCTCTATAGTGTCATGCCATGTTTGAGCTTTCCTCTTCATTCCAGCATGGATGTTTCATTACAGTGCCCTGTAGCAGTGCCACGTGGGCCACTGGGCACAACACTGATCCTGAGGCAGGCTGCGTTTCTGTCTTAGTCTGTGCAATTAATTCACTGTGTGCCTGAGCAGTGGCTGAGGGATGAGCATCACATACTGAGTTATGTGCACACTGTCACTGAGTCTGGCAAAACTGGCACTGATTCTGAGAGAAAAGCATTGCTCCTGAGTTTTCCACAACTGTTCCAGCAACACGGCATGCAGCTAAAGCAAAAAGCAATCAGAGAGCCTCTTGGAACGCTTCCAGATCTATTTACTGTGACTCTGGGAGAGAAAAAAACATGTCTGCTTACAGTTACAACGATCACAGTCCCTCAGGCTCTTCTCATGATTCTGTGTTTCATTGCAATAACTTTTAAATGTGCTTCTGGAAGGAATGTGCATCACCATACTCTGTGGGGAATGCTGCCTTCTCTGTTCATCAACATTACATTCTTTACAGTAGAGTGGTAAAGTTACCTTTCAAGCTGGTCTCAAACAAAAACAACATAGAAAATACAGATCTAGATAGAAAAATAAGTTTTCTGCAAGCACATACAGTTGGATGCATGCTGATACAACTCGGTATAATTTTTAAGCTGGGCTGATAAATGCATTGAGGTTGTTCTTTGATTGATGAATCAGTAAAAGAAACCAGCCCCCTCTCGTGCTGACATTTTATTCATCGGAAGCGGCCTGTGAGTAAAAGGCTTACAGTTCCCCTAAACGCCAGTGGCTCAGTGGCTGGCTGATGTCAGCTGTTAGACACTTGGCCAGTACTAGGATTTCACACCACAGCGCCAAATTTACAGACACAGAACAGCGCTGCTGAGACTGCTAATTTTGCCCCAAAGGCCTGTCCTGTGTTAACGCGGTTGAATGGTTCTGCCTCCAGAAGAGGGCACTGCTTTAGCGTCTTTTGTAAGCACCGAGAGTCTCTACTAGATGGAGCTAAAGCTCCTATGTACTCTCCTGCATCTCCACAAACAACTACATTTTCCGGGAGTAACTCAGAAAGTATCTCTATGGAATCACCCAGGTTGGTAAGGACCTCTAAGGGTCATCTAGCCCAACTCCCCTGCAGTAAGCAGGGGCATCCTTAACTAGATCAGGTTGCCCAGAGCCCTTGTTGAACCTCACCTGGAGTATCTCCAAGGATGGGGCCTCAACTGCCTCTCTGGGCAACTTGTTCCAGTGTTCCACCACTGTCATTATAAAGAAATTTATCTTAGCATCCAATCTAAATCTCTATTTTCAAAACATTGCCCCTCGTCCTATCACTGCAGGCCTTTCTAAAACAGTCCCTCTCCAGCCTTCTTGCAGGCCCCCTTCAGGTACTGGCAGGTGGTGATTAGGTTTCCCTGGAGAGCCTTCTCCAGGCTGAACAACCCAGCTCTCTCAGCCTGTCTTCAGAGGAGGGGTGCACCAGACGTCTGATCATTTTTGTGGTTCTCCTCTTGTGGTGGAAGGTCCAAATTATACCTAGAATACATATCCAAGACATGTCTTAAACACCTGGCTGAATACCCACCTTGCTTCCCCTTCTTCCTGGGTGGAAGAAGCAGGAAAGCAGACAAAATCCTTGGCACCTCTCAGTCTGCCACAGACACCATATCTGGCCTTGTTTTGCAGCCTGCTTTGTCTTTGGTAAACACAGGTCACGGATGCTAGGCATGTGCAGCTCACTTTTTTGGTGAAATTACTTAGGATTGGTTCTAGGGGTATTTTTATCTGTTGCTGTTGGTCAGAGACACTCATCAAAATGTTTAAAAACATAGCAAACTTGTTTGTTTGCTGCTGCTGCCTTTGTTTTGTCCACTACCCGTTTGCCTTGCAAGCCTTTGCAACGTGTAGCTGGGGACTTGCTTCCCCCACGAGGGGAAGGCCTGACCTTACCTGTCTTCTGCACTGAGCCGAGGGACTGAAAGGGTTTGCCCTACGCTGGGGTACCTGAGCTAAGCCGAGCCCAAGTCCGTTTGACTCTGGCCAAGTCTAGGCAATGGCCTGGGCAACAACCTAGCAACGAGTTGCGACACCAGGACCTGCCAGCCACCGCTCCAGCCCGAGGACCGACTCCTTTGCTATACACTGCACCCGATCGGACTACTCCAGCCTGCAAACCTGGATCCCGTGACACCCAGGTGGCTGACCACTCTGATGACCTTCTGAGAGCCATAGAGGATTTGCCTTGCATCTGTGGATCTTCTCAGACAACATGCTCAATCTGAGCTACACAAGCAGCAAAGCCTTGCTACATCATCACCTTGTGGAAGGCCACCATGTAGCTGGTACTATATTTTTCCTCATTTATGCTTCTACATATACTTTTGGATTACAAATATTGAGACTCTAACCAGAGAGTAAACTAACTCTCTTTTCTGAAGTTTGTGAATGTTTATGTTTAACCTTTAAGCAGCAGTTCGTGCTGCAAGACTCTCCAGTGGCAAACATTTTCTAAAACCTTTCCTAAATCATTTAAATTTAATCTGACTTTATAGATACATTGTGCAAAAATAGTTTTACCAACCTCATAATAGAATCTCTGTGAATCATAGAATCAACCAGGTTGGAAGAGACCTCCAAGATCATCCAGTCCAACCTATCACCCAGCCAAAACATTAAGTGTTAATTGTAATAAGTTTTGGGAATTTTTCATTATAAATTTAATAAACTATTTAATATTTTTTATATCAGCCTCATTACAATTAACTTCTAACCCAGATTCAGCCCCCTCCTTAATACCTCTGGAGCCGATCCATCAGGTCCATGTCCTTTCTGCATTGAGGGCTCCAGAGCTGGATGCAGTACTCCAGGTGTGGTCTTACCAGAGCAGAGGGACACTAGTACATTTGACATGGTGAAATTGCACTGTGTAATGAGGACCCTTTTGATTAATTAACACCAAGAATGACAGTCATGACAAAGAATTTAAAATGTCTTACATTTTAATTTAATAGGCTCCTAACATGAGATTTGCCAATAAGTCAAAAAGTGATGACTGATTAAATAGAAGAGGTGATAAAAAAGGCACGTCTGCTGTTACTCAATGTGTTCCACTTGCTCATGCCTGTGTAGAAGTGCTGTCACAGTACCAAAACCCCTCAGTAAGAAGAATCTCACAAACTATTCAGGATTTCCCTTGAAAAACTCCTGTGGTGTGCCAGAACACCATGAAGCATTGCAGTCGTCCCTGTGTTATTCCACGGAGGCCCGTGGCTGCTCATATTTCCCTAGCTGAAGGCTTCTCAGCAAAACCTTTCCAGATGTATGGGCGATGTTCTGCTGGCAGTAAGGTGTCTGTGTTCCCCCTCTAAAATCCTGCAGATGGTGCTGTTACTACAGAGTGATACATTCAAACATATAACCAAAACATACAACAGTACTTGGCTGCTAAATTAAATTCTGTCTTGTGGAGGAGGCATGAAGCTCAAGCCCTGACTCTTTGTCTGATAAACCCCATGGGATGCTTTGTGATAGGGAGCCACTTTCCCTGAAAGTTGAACTGTGCCAGGTCAAATTCCTTGCCAAATTTCAAAGAGTATGAAATCTTCACTACCCATTCCAAACTGCAGCGCATCTTGGAGCTTTGCGCTCTGTGCTAAAGGCCTGTAGTGATAGGATGAGGGGCAATGGCTACAAACCAAAGAAGAGCAGATTTAGATTGGATGTTAGGAACAGATTCTTTACCATGAAGATAGTGGAACACTGGAACAGGTTGCCTGGGAAGGTGGTTGGAGCCCCATACCTGGAGGTATTCAAGGCATCTGCTGTAATCTTTCAGTGGTACAGTTGATTGACATTTTAATCATTGGTTACCCACTGTAGTTACTACTTATATTTTACTACTTATATTTTACTTTTTCAGTTACTGCTTACTCGTTTTTTTTTTAGTTACTACTTGTATAATGCACTTGACCTATCAGAGGAGAGGTGTTGGACGGCATCACCAAAATGGAAGTGAGTTTGCTTTGTGCTTTGGTGCCCAGGTCACAAAACTCTGTTAGGATACAACCGTTTTTGCTCCACTTCCCTAAGTATTATAAGGACTTGAACTGAAACTTCTGCAATTTTGGCTTCTATGGGAGAAGTACATAGCCACAAAGAGTTTATGAGTACTAGAAATATCTGGAGCACACCAAGTTGCATCTCTTGCTTCCAACACACCTCTACTCTGTTAAGATCTATGTTTGCTCAGGTGTTCCAGTTACTCCCTGTTGCTTATGATTTAGTGGGGTAGTGATGTTACATGCTGCATTATGAATTTGCAGCCCCTAGATTAGAGAGGCTGCTGAGACAGCCTCATGCAAAGTGAGGAGAGATGAGGCTCCCTGGGTGCTTTCAAGGCATTTCTCAAAGACAACAGTGGTTAACCCATTTATCACCCCAATGGGACTGGTTATCATATTGTCTGCATAGGCAAAGCCCTCTAATGAGCTACAGGCACTAGATTCTAATTAGATGCTTACATAAACCTGTTGTCAGCTTACCTTTTTATGTGATACATAAGGTTTAGTGGATAAAGAAGCTTCCCTTCAGGGTCTGAATGTTTTCCATCTCAGTGAGTAAAGGCATTGTGTTTCACAGTGCAGTAACATTCTCTAGACTTAAACTAGGTGTGAGAACACATTCTCTTTGCAGATTTGGGGAGGTCTAAGAGCTCATACCTTCATTCCTGTGAGGGCTAATGAATTTTGATGACTATGTGTGTTTGTGTGTATAGAGTAGAGGTCTGAACTGAAATTGACCCAAAGATGGAGAGCAAGAAAGGTCCCCAAAGGTAGTATTTCTGCACAGGCAGTCCCAGAATGTGGGGTTTGTGTGAAAACTACCAGCAAGGTGATGACGGCTCTGTGCATTTTTCAGCTGAGCTGTTAATGGCTAGGGAAACTGTAAAGTTCACTGAAATGCTATGCTAAATTCTTCTCCTCTTTTAGCTTTTGTTTCTTTCTCTTCTCTCTTTAGAAACCGTTGTGAGCTTTTTATTGGTCTATTTTGAAATTTGTTATATGGCTTCAGGTAAAGTTATTAAAGTAACTGCCTGATATTTAAGTCGTCAGTCCAGACAGCTTAGACATTCTTAAACTGGATATTGAGAAACTCTCCTGAGTCCACATTGCACCAAAGGTACTGAGAAGCAGACTGTACTAGAGTCCAGCTGACTGAGTTGAAGTCCTCTGACGACCAGCCATACCCTGGGGAGCCATTTGGGAGGCAGCGAAAGTGGAGAGCATGTCTGAGCTACAAAAGCCTCTACAGACAATGGGACATTCCCAGTGAGTAATGCACGTGTTGTGCTTGTGATTTCAGGAGCACTGGCAATATTACATTTCTGTGTGTTTCAGGCTTCACCTTCACAATAGTGTTGAGTAGAAAGGTGATTGCTGTGTGATAAAATGCAATTTTAAAAGGAAAAAAAACCTCTTTTTGAGTCTTAAAGTATGCTGTAGCAATGAAAGAATTGTGTCATCTGACCTTCTTGTGTGGAGAGGTTCATGCTTGGGGTACATTTACCTAGCAGGAAGTTTGGAGGGATTCCAGTGAAACTGGTAGTGTTGTGCAACAAGCATGGCTACAGTTTCCCACCAGCTAGAAGATTCTTGTGTTTGAGCCATAGATCTGGAGCAATTCCAGGCAATTTGATTTAAAGTAAACATCCTGGATGCAGTGTGTCAGATACTAGCGCAACATTGTTTTAGTCTTTCTCATTTCTCCTATGGGAGTAATCATTCCATGAAGAAGGAAAGTGATCTAATGAGAGAATTAACTCAAGAGCTTGAACGCTGAATTAATCACAGCTGTCTGAGAGGGGAATCAAGGCAAACTCCACAGAGAGCCCACTCCATTTCCAAGGAAGGAGGCCAAAAGAATAGTAAGACTCGGATAGCAGTTGGTGATCAAAACAGAGGCAGAAGAGATAAATTGTTAGCAGTAAAAGGAAAGCAAAATTCACAGCAGAGAGAGCTTCCCTGCTTTTTCTCAGCAAAGTTAAATCTCAGTAATGGGGGATGGCTACAACTTTTTTGTTTTTCTTAGACATGTTGAAAGCTGCCAGATTGTTGAGGTCTGATCCTAACTGTGTCCTCACACTTATCAGAAGCAGACAATTTATTTCATAGCTTGGCTCTTTTTTCACTGTTGTCTAGAGTTGGCCTGCAGCTTCATGCTGAATTAGACCTGTTTGCTAAGGTAACTTCATTAAAGGTGCAGGTCTTTTTTTGACAAAAGGGAAAATGAGTCGTGTGTGACAATTACTTGTATTTAGGCATGTAGGACTTTAGTCTTGCCGTTAGTAAAGTTTGGCAATATTTCAAGTTGTAATCCAAATCCTAATGCTGTTTGTACTCTTTACTTAACTCTCCTTGTCTCTATCACTATGTTCCCCTGGGTAATAAAGTAGAGCAAACACATGACAGACTCATTGGCTGTCTAAAGCATGAAACATGTTTTTTTTTAAATAATGAGTTATGCAAACCTTTTGAACAGGAAAAATGGAGGGAAATAACCAGAAGGCATGCAGAAATTCAGCTAATTTTAGTCCCTTTATTTTATACAGTCATTAGATATATACCAGTAGGATGTTTGCTCTCCTAGAAGTATTGCACTTGTGTGGACAGAGCTTGGGAGCTGATTCCATTGAGAAGATGGATAGAGTTAAACTCTGCCTCATAGCCACCACATTCTGCAGCCTGCGTGTGCAGTGGGGTCATTGCAGAAGCAGCGCCTCCGTGGAATGTGAGATGTGTCATGAACTCTGAGCAACTGTTAATAGGATGTCCACAGGTCCTGCATCTGCTTGCCTTGTGAGTCAGGACTTCTAGGGCTCCACATACACTGAAGCCTTAAAAGATGAAAACTTCCACAGTGTTCCATCTCAGCTGTAAATGGCATAGGTTGCTGTTACTCATCCCAGCTCTTTGGCTGCTCTGCTGTTTCCTCACCATTTATTTCCCTGGATTCATTTTTTCCCCTTGACTTACCTTTCCTCAGTGCAAAGATTTTTAATTTCTCTTTTCAGAACTTCACCTTTGGAGACTTGGTCTAGTTCTGTGGTTAGTAAGATATTTTTTTATTCTAATTTTGTCCTTCAAAGTGCTTACACAATCTTTACTTCATTGTCTGTGTAAACAAAAAAATTAAGTAGAATCAGAACAGGCCCTTTGGGATTCCTAACAGAAGACCCATCTGAGTTTAATGACAATGTACACATAGTATTATTTTAATGTCTTTTTTAAGCAGTTGTGCTATGGTGATTTCATTTCTGCTTTGGTTTTCTCACTTTGCTTGGTTAGACATTATTTGTCGTAAATATTCAGTTAGTATTTTAATAATTTTGTTGACCTTCAAGGTACATGGAAGTGCATCATTTAATAACTGGTTCTATTCTTTGGATGCTCAGGTTTTTGCAATATTTTATTTCAGAAAAAGACCTTTTATAATTTTTGCATAATAGTTTTTGTCCAAGGATCACCTTACAAAGCGCAATTCCACTTGCAGTGTGAAACAAGGCTCTGAAACAGAACTTGTCCATGCAAGCCCTAGTTCTGCAATGCTTACAATGATCAGATAAGTTTCTACTGACTCTCTCCCACTGACTCAGTTTGCTTCTCACTACTTCCTTCCCTCTCAGGTATATTTTGAAGGTTAATGAATATTTATAAAATGCTCTGAGTGAAACATCCGTTTGAAAAACGCATCAGAAGTTGAAAATATCATCATTACTGATGCTTATTATTTTTTAAAAAGGAAGCTATACTGCAATCAATATCCATGGAGAGTTATGAACTTTAGAGTGAGGGCTCTAAAGGTACTATGGGAAATTGTGGCTGGCATAGCTAAATTGAAGGTGATAACAGCTGATGCAGAAAGCCTTGCAATGGCACAGATGCAGCCAGCAAGTTTTGTTAATGATTTGTAATATTGAAATGTATGCAGGATGAAGTATTTGTATTACAAAAGGATGATGAAATCCTTTGCAGTCTGCAAGTAATTGAAGATGAGGTTCATCACCATAAGCTACATTAATTATTTTAAACCAGCAGGCTCAGATAGCCTGTAGTAAAGAGCTCTGACACAACTGTTGAGAGAGATCTCACTTGTAATAATTCCTGGCATTTCAGTGAAATTTCAGAGGACTCCTAGTATTGTGCCAATGTTTGAGGAAAGATAATCAAATAAACAGGGCAAGCAGGATGACCCATCTAGCTGTGTTATGGTTAACATGACACCAGTCCCAAGTAGCACAGTACAAAGCTGATACTTAGCCAGATTGTAAATAAGTCAATAGTTGGCAATAATTTTATTTTTTATCATCATTATCTGGTTGATAAACCTAATTTATTGATAAAGGTTGTAAATCTGTTTCCTACAGGTTAGTGTAGAAACATATTTCACAACCTGTTTCACAAAGCATTTGATCTACTGTTGTGACATTTTGCTAAAGACCTTAATCTAGTCTAGTGTCATGAAGTACAGAGACATTGCTGTCTGGGCCAGCTTGGTTCCAGGAGCAGGGCATGTGCTTTTGAGCTGAGAAGCGTAGCAGGCACTTTCCAAATCAGGTCAGCGTTAGCTGAGGATGTCTGCTGTCATCAGGCACTTGGATCTTTCTTTTCCCTGACTCACCTTCACAATGTATTGTAGTCTGATTTTTATTGATTTGTGTTATTTTTATTTTGGCTTTATCTGAGTTATTCTAGCCTTTCTGTAAATGTAAAATCACCATAGATGGTGTTTCTGAGTGACACAGAGATTGTCTAAGATGCAAATTACTGTAAGCATAAAGCAGCTAGACAAGGCAAACAGTGGCTTAGGAAGGTTGGTGTGTTAACATGAAGGTTTTGTAATACATCCAAGTTCAAAGCTATAAGCCTAAGAGCTAAGATCACAGTTCATACCTCTGGGAGCAGAGAAAAGAGTCACGCCAAGGAAAAATGAGGAATTGTAGTACACAGAGATGGGGGGCTTGCAAATTATCAGAATGATGCTTTTGTAGACATGGGCAGTGCAATTAGGGAGATGTGTGTAGAGAGGCTGGGACTCAGTGTTCTTTCTGTATATCACCCTTAACACTGCCATGGAGCATAGCTTTGCTTTGTACAATTTAGAGGAAGCATTCATGACCGCAGAAGGTACAGAGAAGGACCATAAGTATAATTTAAGGTGAGAGGGAATGTCCTATAATGACATATGTGAACTCAATAGCTAATTGCTAAGAAGTAATTTCATCCAGTGTATGTGCTGCTGAGTAGAAAAGCAATAGTGACTACTGAAGAATTCTTTAATACAGCAGACTTCAGCAAAAACTGGTGTCTGAAAACTGAAACAACAAATGTTAAATTAGAGGTAATCTTTAACACCGAGGAAACAAAATACCAGGTGCAGTGGACAATTCTCCATTATCTTAAATTTTAAATCAAGACTGAAAGTCTGTCTGGATGATAACTTGCATATTAATAAAACATATATGGATCAGCGAAAGAATGACTACGAGGTATGGGACACCTTCTATGCAACTGAGTAGTTCTTGTCTTTTTGTCTGAGAAAAAAAAAGAAGACCTAAAAGTCTGCAAAATTATTTGGGTCACAAAAAGAGTTAACTGGTTTACTTGGGATACATCTTGAGCTGGTGGGAAAGTTATGAATAGGAGGTAAATGGGCTTGATCCCTTAGCTGCTGTAGGATCCAATTCAAGAGCATGGAATAATCTGTGTCATGGGTCATCCTGAAACTAAGCATGGAAGAATTGTTTTTGGAGAGTGGTTTAAAGAGTAGTGCAACCAGAGCAGAGAGAATAAAGTAGAATGAGAAGAAAAAGAGCAGGCACACTGGCAGAAACAATTGTACTACACTTAAAAAAAATCCCACAAAGGAAATCTTGGGCCATGGTGACACAGAAGAAAAAAAAAGAGTGTTATGGCCTTGTGAAGGGATAATAAATTCTTAAATTTTGAGCACAGCAAAATAAAAAGCAGGAAAATGTCTGCTTTGATTCAGGTGCAATAAAGGATAAGAAAGAACTGAGTGAAGCAGGGGAAAAAAAACTGTCAGAATTCACAGAAGACCATATTCTTGTTTCTTTTCAAAGAGTAGGACAATTTGACTTAGCATGAAATACAGATGTGACAAAGTAACATTCTAAAAACAATTTAGTGCTGGCAGAATTAGTCCATTGTTAAATCTACTGAGAAGATGGTTGGAAGCAGAGCATGACCTAATGGCTTTAGCATTACTATTGCAGCTGTGTGAAACCATTCCAATAAACAAACAGCCCAGTGAAGAAAGTGTGCTGAATTTTTAAGATTCTTCTAGTTTAACAGGATGTGCCAAGTAATTGTTTTACTTGTGGTCCAGATGCTTGAGTGGTGTAAGGTGCCTAGCTCCATAGCAAGCACTGAGATGATGCTGATTTTCACCACTTGATAATCTGACCTGCCCACCGCCCCTCTCCTCCCTGCAAATGAAATCGTTCTCATGGTTTCTCTGGTGATACTAGTGTGAAAGGCTGTACAGAATGGCACAGACCTGTCCACCCTACAGCGATGTCAGAAGGGGTAAAGATGCATAATTAAAAGCAGGATTTAATTCATCCTTACCTGAGGAGTTCCTCTGGGACTAGTGCAGATTTTGTTTTTGCTTTGACTACAACAGTGATGCTGGGAAGCAGAATTATTTATAGGAGTGAGCTGATTGGGGCCATCCCTGACACATGTGCTTATCAGAGATCACTGTGTTTGGAATAACTTAGTGGGATTAATTGTGCTAACAATTATGCTTCAGATTCATATTGTAGGAGACTTCAGTGCTGCTGCTGTTGTTTAACGTGAAAAGCCAGTGCAACAGACCATGCATACTGTATACTGGCGATACACGGATCCAGGGATTTATCTAGTACACCACAATCCTCTGTTTTCCAATAATGTTTTTGAGATACAAACTAAATACATTTTCAGTGGTTAGTAGCCAGATTCACTGACCTGTTTCTGCCTGCAGCATCGCTTCTTCATCTGAACAGAGCTAGATACACAGGGACTCGTGACAGGAGTGCTGTGTGCCTGTGCTAATGAACTGTTTGGATTGAAGATTTTGTGCATCACTTGCGTGGCCTTCCAGAGGCCTTTAGTTCTCACTCTTCCACCTTAAATCAGCAGGAGCTGCCTGTGCCTCTCCTCTTTGAAAGTCAATCCCTAGATCTTACCTCCAGGCTTCTAGCTATTGAGTTCAAGTCATAAGATTACACCTGTGCTAACCTGTCTCTGGGAGCTTTGTGATGCAGATGCAAAAACATCAGAGGAAGGTTAATATAACCAGCCATTGGTTTATTATGGTCTAGGAAGTAAGGCATAAAGCAGGCTGGCATAATGCCCTGAGCCCAGCCTCCATGATGATTTCTGTTATCCTGATATACATCCACTGGCATTTATCTTGTCTTTCCCCCTTCCTCTCTCTTTAGTTTCTCAAACTTCAAGAGTTTCTTTTGGCAGGCATGCTCCTCACTGCTGCTGATACTGGAGCTTTCTTCTGAGCTTTCGGAGAGGAGATGCTTGATCACCACCGTGTCCTTCTTGTTCATTTGCAAGCAGAGGCAGGAGGACTCGCTCACCTTAAATGACTCACCCCACATATTCTGGCACATGTCAGTCCCATTTGCATACATCTGTGAGTCAAATAAGAAATGCTTCAATTACATTTTAAAAGAATTGAGTTAAAATCAGTTTGTACCAAATTGACAAACATTTTTCACTTTTAAAAAATCAGTGCTAGATTATAAAAAAGTGGACTGCACTCTCTGACTACCTTGCTGTGTGCCATGCTTCATGTTTCTGAGGTATCTTAAAATGTTATCCAGTCCCACAACTAGAAGAAGGGATTTGTGTGTTGTGAGAGCAAGTGATTGCACAAAGTGCAAAGCTAGCTCTTTGTTTCCACCCTGGGGCTTACAGCCCAGCTAGCCTTTGGGGACCAAGGCTGTGTGTGAGAAGGAGTACAGCTTGTCGCATGTCAGGACATTCTGACATGTTGCAGGATCTGCATAGTGCTGAAAGTGCCAGACAGTGCTTTGACTGTGGGAATCTTTATATCTGCAAGCTAGAGGCAGCTCAGTGTAGTCATGGCTCCATGGGATCTCACTGTGTCTGCTGCAATATACAACATGAGTGGGCAGCACCTCACAGACGAGAAGAAGGGATATAACTTAGAAACTTCTGAAGTGCTGTGTCCAGTGATGCAGCGGCTTTTTTGGCTCACAAAATTGTAAAGTGCAGCTTCTTGGTGCTCTCCTGTTCTCAGTACTGCTGCAATTTGTGAGGCCTATGTCATAGGGTCTGTTGCAAGCACGCGACAAAGATATTTCTCGTTTGCTGAGCTCGTGTTGTGACAACCTTCTGTCTACCCCTCTTGAGTTTGCCTAAAGAAGTGTTAGCTTAGGGATTATCACATCCAGCCACCGAGTAGGCAGAATATACCCTTTATCTTACTTGTACTTCTCCCATCTGTGGATGAAGTTCAATCTTTTCTGTTTCTGTAAAGGAAGCTTTAGGTATTCCCAGAAGCAAAGCTAAGGATGAGGTTGACAGTGTGAGTAATGGTAGGAGTAGAAGCCTTGGGAATTAGAGAGGTGGAATATTAATGACTGAAAGAGTGGGCTAGGCGACAGGACTCCTGGGCTCCATTGCTGACTGATTCACCTTGACCATGACACTATTATCTCTCTGAAGGAAGCTGTGTTTCTTCTGTAATAGTACAAGTAGTTCTTGTACATGAGGCTGATCCTTTAATCCCATAGTGGATGATGTGCTGGTTTATCATCATTGCCAGCTCATATGAAGATCTGACACTGAACCTCAGAGAAGGTGCCCTATCTTTGTGGTTGAGAGATTTCTGTGTGGAAGCTGCTCTAGCTGCAAGAAATTAATGATTACAGATTTAAGTCTATTATGTGGAAATGGGAGTGGAGTCCTGCAGCTTCTTGTGCTCCACCTATTTTCCACAAGTTCTCATGAGATGTTTTCCTGTGTCCCTGTGGGTAAAATTATGTATTTACCTATATTGTGCAGAAAAGCAGATAAATCATAGTCATAATTCTTGCCTTGGAAATCTATCTTTTATGACTAGTACAGAGTCCATTCCAAATAGCCCCAAAGACTGTAGTCTGTAAAATAAATTTCAGTTAATACAAGCTCTAGGCACGGCTGCTCCTAGAGGAGGAGTGTGAAGGTTGGCTAGTGCACTGGAAGCAATGCAGGGTTGAAAGGTTGCTGCATCTGTTCCTTGTGTCCTCAAGGCAGGCAGACCTTAGTTGTTTCTGTCCTAATATTCTTGTACTTTTAAGTAGCATTAATATTTTTCTTCAAACTTCTGTGCAGTTCCTGGGTTTCTGCTTTTACCTGATCATTCCAGAAAGCATTTAGAGCTGTCATGTGGATTTTCTTAGGGGCATGGCCGCATTCTATTGCTGTGCCTGACAGGTTTTGTAACATATTCGTGTTCTTCTACTTGCTAAACTGATAATTTTATTTTAATCTTCCTACTAATTCTGATTAAAGATCAGAGCATAGCCAGAATGCTGCAGCAAGCATGTAGTGCATACAGCCCATTTACCAAACACATCTCTGAATTACTGACAAGGATTCTGATTCTTCATTTTTTTTTGGAAAACGTTCTAGTCTGTGCATTAACATTGCCTGGGGAGTGCTCAGCTGGGAGAACAATGACAAAATGTGCCTCATTTTGGCCAGGCTAAAACTGGCTATAATCCAGTGTGCATTCTGAATAGTCAGCATTTGATCCTTATTCATCATTTGTTCCAAATAATCCTAGCAGTCCTTACAACAACTTGCATATGTCAAAAGCAGGGCTGAGGGCATCAAAAGAAAGTAAGCATCTGTCCACAGTGCTCTGACATTGGAGAAGTGTTTGTGCTTCTGGCTAACAGCAGCTTTCTTTTCCATGAGTTGAGTCCAAACCAACTGAGTCTAGTGTTTGTCTATCGTGTAATTTTCATATGGGAAATGTGGTGGGTTGGTTTTTTTTTTTTAATTTCTCTGAAGAAACTTCATCTTTATTCTTACTTACCATGCAGGACTATTTTTGGTTAAAAAACATGGGCAATTTAGGGTGTGGTTCCTTTTAGTTTAGGAATAGCTGTGCCTGGCTTCAAGTGATAAGACTTCTGGATTCACTCTTATGTTTCTCCCTGCAGATGGTATATTTTCTTTAAGAAACAAGTACGAGGCAATTTAAGGTTAAAAACTCATATCTTTGGACCAGGGACAGTTTGATAAGGGACTGGAGATTATTTTGAGAGATTATAATTTTGTTTTTTACTTCATCTGGAACTCCTGATGATTTAGCACATCTGGGAAACTAAGCTGTAAGTTTCCGCAGCCCGTTTGTATTTTGGCCACCTTCCTGAGCAAGGCAGGCAGCAATCCTGTACTAACTGGACTGTGACTTCCACTTGTATCAGTTGCTGAACTGACTTCTGGAAGTACATGTACTTGAATTGAATCCAAAACAGTGAATCTGGGATATCAGCAAGTTGTACTACCAGTCCCTAAGCACCACACTTACGTTTAATTTATTTCTGTATTTTGGACAGTTTTCTTGCATTTGGTGAAGTTCAACTGTTAAAAATACTCAAATAAATGTAGTAGTTTTGAGCTATTCTATTGCCCTGATGGTAAACTCTCGAAAAATCCTACCTGACCCTTGAAAGGTCTATAGATCAGATTTCAGGCAGCCTTTCTTCTGTAAGTCTTGTCAAGTCTCATTTTATACATTTTTGCTTATAAAATTAGCCACTGCAGCCATTCTCAGAAAAAAATGGAATGAGCTCTCAGAAAGCTTTGTCAGTGCTGCTTTTTAACCATCAGAGTTACACAGAACAAAGCTTGCTCTGCCTAGCCCTTGGCAGACACAATGAGCACACATCAGAGATATGATAGTTCTGTGGAGAACAGAAAGGAGACATTTAGAAGAACGTCAGGACTTACAGAACTGGAGGAGGGGGAAGGACTTGAACATAACAAGGTAATACAGAGAAAAGAGCAAAGATGCCTAACAGGCAAGAAAACCTTAAAAATTCTCAGTGATTTGGAAACTGAGCTCCAAATTATAAAAAGACATGTGTGGAAAGCCTCACAGTATATAAGGAGCCTTATAAAATGCATCTTAGTGTCTCTGTTGAGCAACATTATATTTTTTGCTATCTAACCCCCAGTATGGTTGAAATGTTAGATCTGCTTGAACTTTTATTTCACAAGTGGCATGAATATTGATTAATTAAATGTATATGTACTTAGAGTAAGCGGTATACATAAATATATTCAAATTTGCTATACTTGAGAAGTCTGATGTAGATATGGCTTGAAACTACTGAAGTAAAATTAATTCTCTCTTGTTGCATTTTACACATCTGTATTTGGGATAAAAGGGAAAAAAAAGAAATCTTAATACCATTTTCTGTGCTCCAGTTGATCAGGTTTTCTTACCTTGCTGTACGGAACACATTTATTCTTACAGCGATTTTCTCCACTTTCATCCCATTCCCAGTCTGTCAGCCAGTTATGAACACATATGGAATCATCTTTGCAGGCTTCATACCTTCATGGAGTGGAAGACACAGTTATTTATCTCACTTATTTTAAATGGATTCAGATCTAAATAAAAAAGTCTGTGTGGGCTGTGCTGGTAACGTGGTGTGGTTGCACAGTTCAGCTGAGCAATAGATCTTGAAGAAATGTGCACTGTGTCTTAGCTTGACATGTATGGAAACTCTGAGCCGGCCAGGAATCACAGAATCATAGTTGGGATTGGAAGGGACCACAAGGATCATCTAGTTCCAGCTTCCCTGCCATGGGCAGGGACACCTCACACTACGGCAGGCTGTCTTAAGTCTCATCCGGCCTGCCCTTAAATGCCTCCAGGGATGGGGCCTCAACCATCTCCCTGGGCAACCCATTCCAGGGTCTCACCACTCTCATGGTGAAGAACTTCTTCCTAATATCCAGTCTGAATCTACCCATTTCTATCTTTGTTCTATTCCCCAAAGTCCTGTCGCTACCTGACAGCCTAAAAAGTCCTTCCCCAGCTTTCTTGTAGGCCCCCTTAAGATACTGAAAGGTCACAATAAGGTCACCTCGGAGCCTTCACCCACTGTGTTTTATACTCACAAACCTAAGTGAAGGGCTGATGTTCTGAGGAGCGATGCTCAGTCAGACAGTGTTTTCTTCTTGGTTATGTTTGCTGATGTTTTTGAGCGGAGAGAGTGTGTGGGAGGGAGTTTCATGAACACTGGTGTTCAATGTTGTGACAGAGCACAGGTACCCTGAGAGTCAACAACAGCTTGAGGGAGATGTGGTTAAAATTCGGATTTACAAATTACTATGGGAAAAGAAGAAGAGTGCTTCCTGGACAGGGAGTTGCTTTGAGAAAGGTGTACTGAAATGAGGAAAATCTGCAGACAATAAGATGGTATCAATTACTAGACTGTCAGTGTCAGGATGATATTTTCAAAGTTGAACTTGAAGGAAGATGGGTCAGAGGCTTGCAGGGTAAAGGTCTAAAATTTTACACTTTGAGATGTTTGTAACTTGTAAGCAGTAACATAAAATAAAGGCTGTACATGGGATGGAATGGATATGATCCTCCTTGACCATACTAGTTCCCTATGCACAAAGGGCAAGATATTTTTATCTTAAAGCTGTTCCTTCTGCCTCCCAGTTTTTTGTAATCAGCTCTTTGTCTTTTAAAGGGCACAGGATCCTTTCACAGGTGGAGCAGAAAATGGCTCGTACATCAGGCTCTTTCAACAGCAATAGTTTTAGGACTAGTGGGAACAAGGAATCCTAAGACAATAGGAAGAAAAGGAAGGCCCCAAGCTAGTTGGATGAATTTCTTTTAAATGAAGTCACTGCTCATTCAGAATCCTCTGCACATTTCTGGCCACAAAGACATACAGTGTGCAGCAGGCACACTCACGGCATGTAGAGAAAGTAGGTCACATCTCTAGCAGTGCTACAGCACGCTAAAGGGACTCCAGTGAATAGAACATGAAAAAATGTTACTTTAAATCACAAGAAAGAGTGGGAATTCTGACCAGGCTCTTTCCTAGCCTCGGGCTGTAAGCAGGGTGAGGTCTGACATTGGCTCTAGGCAGGCGCACAGGCTAGCATGCATGGTAATGGGTTGTCATTACATTTTTGATTCAGGCCAGGCATCTATGGCACCAAAAGGGGCACTAGATTATTGGCCAGTATTTGCTTGAAGTAGACCCCACTATCTGCCAGGAGGTTCTGTACTGGAAAAGGGTCAGTTTTCCTGTGCAGCAGCTATCAATCACCTTCCCAGCCCTCTTAGTTTCTGACAACAGAAGTTAAAGGTGCTATTTACTTGGAGGTTCTGACATTACCTTGGGGATACTGAGCAGTTTGCCATGTAATGTTGACTCACCATACACACTTTGGTACAAATCTTAGATGTACTAAGGCTGGCTTAAACCAGTTCATAGATGCAAACTAAACTGACAGAGTATATTTTCCTTTATCTTTAAATTTTCACTGGATATAGCAGTTTGATGATGACTTCGTGTTCTACTTATTTTGGGATACATTTGAGTTTGATATTGGTATTTTATCACTTAGACCTCTTCTAAAGCTCCCTGGCAGCTCCCATGTTTTAGTACCCAAATACTTCTAAAATTTGAATATTATTTGGTTCATTCTGAGCTTTGGGATTACAGGCACTGAGACAAGTTCAAGGTCTCAGTCTTTATCTTCAAGGAGGTCAATAATCTATCTTCACTTCAGAAGATTACTGAAAATTTAGAAAGAAAGGTTGCACATGACCAATTTGATCCTGAGGGACATGGAGTTTCCTAACACAGACATAAAATTAATCATTAGAGGAAACTCCAGCCTACCTGAGAAATACATTAGCACTTCTTGCTATCTTCTGTTACCAATCCAAGCTATGTCTCATTTCCTTCTCTGGCACAAAGCAATGGAGGCATATTCAAAGATGAATCCTCCCAAAATACTGCACTGCATACATTAATTTGCCCTTGGAGAGAAAATGAGAATGAAAACGGATCTTTGTGTCAATACCATTCAGGTTGCATAACCACAAGGGAAACCAGTGTACCAGACAGCTCAAGATGACTATGCGCTACCTTGTGTTCTGTATTTTCTGTGCTTCCAAAAAAAGCTCTTTTGTAACATTTTTAGAAGTATGAAAACAATTTTCCATGACTTTCAGAGCAGCCTAAGGGATTCAGAAATTCACAGTTCATTACTTTCAAGGGATTCTAGCAGTCCTAATCCTACAGTGTGAACACAGGCTGTGCTGTTTGTAATATGCTTTACACCAACTTAACCATAAAGACAAGTAACTGTAGTTACCAGGCACAACATTAATATGGTACTGACTGACACTTATGTTATGTGATGATATTATTTAAGGTCCAACTTCTCAAAACAGGGAGGGAGAGCTATATGCTGGATATAGACTACTGAAAATATGTCAGTACTCTTCCTGGATTCAATGCCTTTACCCAAGACCAAGGACAGATGGGTGCTGTGTTGTCCCACTCAAGTGTTTTGCACTCAGAAAATAATGTGATTCCTTGATACTGTGTTTTGGCAAACAAAACGAACTGCTGTTATGCTTGGTCATTGCTATTAATATTTCCAGTATTACTTGGCTGCAATTTTCTCTGAGATTTGGGCTTTTAGAAGTGATTTTCAAAGAGAAATGATGGAAGAGAAAAGGCCAAGGGTGGGAAATGATGGAATTAATCTAATTTGGTTTGTGGATTAATTGAAAGCATACAACATGTGTCTCTTTCATGACTCTGTAGTGCATTTCATGTGAGGGTGGTGAGGCATAAGAAAATAAACATTGTGGATATGTCTTCCCTGGAACTGTTCAAGGCCAGGTTGGATGGGTCTTTGAGCAACCTGATCTAGTGGAAGGTGTCCCTGCTTATGGCAGGGGGCTTGGAAATAGATGATCTTATGGTCCCTTCCAACCCAAGCCATTCTATGATTCTATAATTTTACACATATAAAAGAAATGTATCATATAATGATCAGGTATTTAGATTTAAAACAGTAACTGCATAAATCCTAACTCACAGGCATAGATTTTACATTGCTGTTAGTGCCTGTCAATGTGGTGAGAACTCCTCTATCATGTCAGGCAGTTCTGATGCCACTGCAACGCATCCTCAGGGCAGTGCTGTCCCTGAGTCACTAAACTCTGGCAGACTACAGTGACTCCATCCTGCATTCAGTCTGTGTTATTATTATTTTGAGGGTAGTAGCTTAGCAAATTAAAAAGTAGAGGTGGCAAAAAAGAAATTAAGAGAAAGAACAGGAGAGATGGCACAAAAGTTGGGCGACACCATTGACTCTTAGTGCCACTAGATTGGGAGATCTGTGCTGCTTCTACCCATGCTTCTTGACACCCCGGTAACACAGACATATTAAAGATAAACAAAAGTACTTTAATAAAAAGCTGAACCTACCAATCATCACAGAAGCTTTGACACAGTGGAACAAACCGAATAGCAGCAGTGGAGTTGGGATGGATCCAGCGAGCAGCATGTGGAGAACACTGGTAAAAGCATTCAATTTTCTTTGTAAAATCTTCACAGCTGTGTTAGGTGAGAAAAGCCACAAATAAGCCTGTTTCTTAGCATCAGTGCCATAGCCTTAGTTTTCTAGGCCTGCTTTGATGTGGATGCAATACTACAGATTAAGAGAAAAACACAGAAAAGCAACCGTTTGCCCTGCTAGTGTCTAGCTTCCAAACTCATTCCTTTGGCATTGTGTGCAGACTCTGACTGTGCAATTACCATTGCCAGCTAAGGACTGCAGAAATGTTTCCATGCATATTTCAGCCCTATTTGTGTAAGCTTTCTGTAAACTTTTGGGGCCTTGCGTTTTCCTGGCAAGAACCATTCCAGGCAGTAATAAAATGTAGTTAAAAACTATAGGGCAAAACTTCTGTGCTGTAGCCTCATAGTTTCACTAATCTTTAGATTTTCCCACAGTCCAGATGAAGTTACTTAAAGATGAATACTGTTGGTGCTCTTCTGGGAGTGGCAAGCAATAGCTGTTACTTTACACATCTGGTTTTCCTTAATTGTTTTGTACTTTCATTATTTTGTTTGTATAATTTACCATGTTTCACAACTCTACCATTTAATGGAGTACTAAGAAACTTAATTATGAAGACATTATTCATTGTTACAAACCCCAAAGGACTACAAGAATTTTTATTCTAAATATTCAGAAGTTTAATTTCTGGACTCTTGTTCATTTTGTTTGTGAGATTTAATAAACTAGTTGATCTGCTTTCTAAACAAAGGGAAAAGCCTGGTCTCTAGTGACCAGGGTTCGTGATCACTGGTATGTGCTGACTGCTTTGAAGAGCTACAGAAGGTGGTGGTTACCTACAAGGTTTATGGCTGCTTTGCACTGCTACAACTAGAAAATTAATGGTTAGAATTAGAAAAAAAAAACCATAACCATTTCTTGCTAAAATGGCACAAATCCTTCCACACAAACAGTGTATGCTTAGGAATTCATGGGCTTTTGCAAGAGGAGAAGGAGAGAATTCAGATGTTGGTCAGGTGTACAGAAAAGATGATGGAAAATTAGGCTGGGTGCCATCATCTCTAGGGCACCCTAGGGACTGTCCATCAGCAACTTCAGGAGGTGTTACCATTATCTGCATGGCTGCTACAGCACAGATCTATTGAACCAGGACAGAGACAACATCAAAGCTGACTTACGATTTACTGAGCTGCCCACATCTGTTCCAGTAGCTGTTGTTTACTTTAATTACTGGCGAATGAGCCAACTGCTCTGTGAAGTCTGCATAGCAACAGGAAGCTGTAAGGAATGAAATGGAGATCATGCAATAAGGGTTTTCTTCAATTCTGTATTTGGAAGACACAAAATGTGAGATGAATCTGTTTTGACCCATAACATGATGAAGTCTCTCAGTACTAACTAGGAGAGGTACTCAAGCGCTAACACTTTTGCTTTTTGGAAGTAGCAGTACAAATTGCTAAGTGAGGTGGACTGACATTGACAGTGGTTAGTCAAGGTGTGTCCAAAAACCCCCCCCAAACTGTACTACTGTTCTGCCAGATGCTATATCCTGAGAAATACTAACTTTGAAAGCTACCAAACATAAAAAGAGAGTTGAGAAAATGTACTAAATACCATATTTTGCTCAGTATAAAATTTTGATTTCAACCTCTCCCTTTTGGTGCCTGCTACAATTAATTTGTCATACTTAATCACAATAAACCAAGTTAACATTTGCTGTAAAGTTTTTAAGCAGATGGAGCTACAAGAGAAGTAAACTGCATCAGAATTTTAAAAAGAAAGTAAATGAAGTCAATGAGAGTTTTGTGGAAGACTCTGTTAAGAGCTACAATCTTACTCCTGGTTTGCACGCAGCAGAATGCCAATGAACGAAGCTTTTCAAATGCAATGCATACTGCATCATATGTATTTCTGAGAAATTAAGAGAACTGCCAAAATAATTAGTGTGCACAAAGCTGTACTTCTAGACTATGTTAGGCAAACATTAAACCACTCTTACATTTAGAGTACAGAGTGCATTCATGCATATTTGGCTCAGGACTTGGCTTCAGTTTGTGTGTGTCCCCTTCCAAGCATCCATATTTTTTGCAGGCAGATGATGTTATGACAGCAAAGAGAGTGACCACAAATCTCAGCATTGTTGTTCAGTTCTTCTTGCTGTACAAAGAGAAGTCTTCGTTTATATCCATTATTTCTACTTTCTAGGAGAAACTATAACATTTAAAAGAAAGGTTTTTAAAAGAGGTGGTTTACATTTGTAACCGAATAAAATATGCTCAGCAAAGATGCACATGTAAAGACACAGATTCTCCCTTTCTCTTTGCTTGTATCTGAACACTTAGCCTTCTGCTACTTGTTTTTGAGTTTCAGTGGCAAGTTATAAATGCCATCAATAGTTCAGGCAATTTATGAAAACATATTACAATTTTCAGTATTTAAGAAAATTCTGTTAGATTTCCTATGTTGACCTGAATTTGTCTTTGATCCCTTCCAAGAGATATTCCTGTGCTTTGCTGGATTTGAAGAAAAGATTGATTAGTTCTAGAACTTGCAGAGCTGTTTTGAATACTTCAAAACAAGACATTTTAATACAGCTGCAAGTGAGTCTCTAGTGCTGAGCACCTGAGCTGGATAAATTGATAACTTGCCTTTGTTGAGGTGATGCTAATTTATACTTAGGAATCAGATCCATTATTTTCTGTCCCTTTCTATAGAGTTTGGACAAATATGCCAGGTAAAAATATTTTGTCTGTGAGACTAAAATGTCTGTAAACATAGACTACATATTAGTGAGCTATAGGAATAAGTCTAGAACCTCTTACATAAATCAGTGCATAATTCATTATATATGGTATTAGTTTAAGCCTTCATTCTTTACTTACATATTCCTGTTATCTTTTTTTGAATAATTTTTCCTGATTAAGGATTGCAGCTCCTCTGTGTACCTTGACTTTTCAGAAAAATAAAACAACCAAACAACATGTTAATGAAGAAAAAAACTGTCTCTCTGGTTTCTTAGTAGTTTCTCACCTCTTTCACTGTCCTTCTGAATGATACTTCTCCCTGGAACCGGAACACACTGAATTGCTTTTCTCATTTTCTACTTTATATACACGCCATCTGGCATCAGTGCTCCAGAATTCGTTTGCCTTGGAATTGTTCCTTGACCCTTTGGAATGCTAACATAGATTTATCTCAAAAGCAGATGCAGTGACCAGCACATAATGCCCTTTTATTGCTTGCAAACGCTAACATGATAAAGAGGAAAGTACAAACATAGGTTAGAATTGGAAAAACAACAGTTCTTCTGTATACTAGATACAACTAACTCCTCCACCTGATTTTTCAGTAATTCCTTCTATGACAATTTCATGGGGCTCTTGCCACAAATTAGGACATTAAAAAAATGCTTCATATTTCAGACTAAAAGGCTTAATTTTTATTACTGAGATGATGACTCACCATGGCTTACATAGTAATTTGACTGCAGCTAATGGAAAAGAATCCACATTTCCCGATTCCCAGGACTTTGCCCTTCACAAGATCCCTTGTCTGGTTGCTCTACCTGCCTCACAGGTACCCTCCAACCCATGTCACAAGCACTACAAGAAACTGTTGTGCCATCGATAGTGATTCCTGATTGGATTTCATGATGATACCTGCTTTTGCAAAGAGGGCTCTGCATCTGAACATAAACCATTGCACAAGGTAGACATGGTGATTGCAAATAGTTGCACTTACTTTCATAGGTCAAACCTCCTTGAGTGCTGTAAAAAACAGCACCCATCAGTATCTTGCAATTATTTAGATGTATAAGGTAAGTAGCATCTGTTGGTTTTGTGTTTACAACAGATCATTGTTTTGCAGATTATACTCTCGGGGCTATTATTTGCAAACCTTTTTTGCTTGAAAAAAACCAAACATTGGCACAGTGGAAATGTGGTATGAATCTGACTGAACAAACTCACTGAGCATAATAAAACAATCTCTATAAGCACTCATTCCTTTCCTAGCTCTAGTTAATGCCTCCAGGCAGAAGTCTTGCTGGCCTAAAAAGAGCCATTTCCAGATCAGTGGAAACAGAGTGATATTTATGTTCCATAATGAATTTAATTAAGAGAAGTTTAAAGAATTTAATTAAGGTAAGTTTAAAAAGGCATAAAGTAACTATGGGAGAAAATGAAGTTAATCTAATAGCTTATTACCCACACCTTTTACCTCATGTGGCTTGACCTAGTGTTGGCTGAAATTCATGGAACTCCTTTGCTGATTTGTTATGTTTGGCACTTGGATCTGTGTATTCAGACAAAACAAAGACCACTGGATAATATGAACACTCACTTTGAACACTGTGATGAGTGGATGGGCTGGCCAGCCTGATGAGAAGCACAGTAATCATGCATGCTCTGTGCCTTACTGCTCAGTTTGCAAAAAATCCATGCATGCTTGCAAAGGTGTAAGCATGCCAGGAGGTTTCTTGTAATGCCTCTGTTCACTGAGTTGACATACAAATTATGTTAAGCTATAGGAAACTGGGATCTCTTTCAGGCTTTGAGTATAAGCCAAATGAGACCACTTGCTGGGAGATTAGGCAGAATTTTTAACAGCAGGAAGGAAAATTGTCATATGTTTGTAATTTCTCAGACCTGGCTTTGTTTAGCTGTACATGTAGGCAGGCTTAGGCTGAGGAGCTTTTAGTGATCACAGCTGTATATAAGACATCACCTGAGAAGTGAATCTTGATTTTTTTTTTCTTACTCTCTGAATAATTATTTTGTGTGATGTCTTATATGAAGAAATTTGTTAAAGGAGACGTCTTCCTCCTTCACATGCTTGAATGGGTCATTTCTCGTCAGTTGTTAAAATTGAACTTGTTTTCCAGTACTTGGTGGTGTCCTTGTAGTTTTAAGACTCTTAACTACAATTTACTTTTAAATGTAGTATCAGTGCTCTGTAACTTCTATTAATCTTTTCAAAAGCTGGAGTTAAAGCATGCATGATGTTAAAATACTGCCACAGACAGCAGCAATTGAGGCACTACAAAATTACATTGCTATTCTTGTTATAAGCTGATGATCTAATTGATAGATGCTCTATACATTTATTCCAAAACACTGCTGTACTAGGTCTCAAGAGACCTGACCATCTTTCTTCTGACAAAAACAAATAAAATAAAGTTAATGGGGAAAAATGTTTTAAAAAATTAGTTGCTGTTTTCCCAGTTTCTGGCAATGAGTTTAGTAACTATGTCAACTGACATCTCCTAACTCAACATAGTGGTTCCTCTTTTGTAAGTCAGATCTCTTTAGTGACTGAAGTCAGCTTTTATGCTTTTATATTCTTTGTAACTCTGCAAAGCCAACGTGGTTAAAGGGAAAATTGTTCTCACTTCCAACCAGAGACAATTGCCACATCCACTTCCCCTCTTGGCATCCTGAAAGTGTAACAACAGTATGACTGGAGGCAGACTGATTTTCAGTAGTGTAAATTAGAACACTTGGCTTTATTATAGATGGCAATGTGTGCTAACGATACTAATTGTTTGTTCCTCATATCTCAGTGTGAGCGTTCATGCTCAGACGTTAGGAGTGTTTTTCTTGTTAACTGTAACAAGAGATTCAATTAGGAGCAGAGGTTGTTATTTAATTTAGGGTAATTCCTGAAGCTCCTTTGCAGAACTACCTTTAAATTTCCAACAAGGGCACATTATTTGATGATCAGTTAAGTACATCTTCTTGACTTTCATTATCCTAGACTTCAGAACCAAGAGTTGGTGTTTACAAATCTCTCTGCTGAACATACCATGTCACAAGTCGAGCTGAATGCCAAAGGAGACACTCCAGATGGACACAGTCTGGCACTCCTGACTAGAAAAAAAGTTGAGGTCAGATCTTAATGCTACTGAACGTAAGGTGTGATTTGTCTCTGTTCACTTTGGTGGGACTAGGGTTTATCCTTTAATTTTGTCTGTGTAAGTAATACCTCACAGCAGAAAGTAAGGCTTACTTGCTTTTTTTGAGTACACAAATGTTGCTGAGCTAGCTCTCCCAGCAGAATACAGCAATGACAAAAGAACAAGTAATTTTATGTAACCAAGAGAGTGAGTCAGTGGGGGGAAAAAAGAGCAGATATTTTAATGAGCAGTAAGTTGAAAAAGTAATCACAACCCAAACAAAATTATCATTATAAAAATGCTATTTTAAGCCCCATGTTAGGATTTTCAAAATTAAAAGGGACAAAGCCCTACTTATTTTAGCTTATTACTGAGTTTAAAGCACCTCTTGAAAGCATAACTGAATGCTCTTCCTTTGCCCTAGCCTTTCATTTGCTCTTCATGTTCTGCTAGTCTGTTACAGTGAGGAACCACTAACAATTATTGTTATTTTTTCTGCAAAGACTGGGTTTGGGTTTGGATAGCTACAGATTCTGTGCTGTGGGCTCTCACAAGTGACAAAGAAGACCTGGATCTCCCTTGACCTGTACTCCAGAATTAACTATCTGCAATTTGATTTCTAATTTAGACTGCTAATATTTGATTGGATTTTCTGCAATCACAAATGATTAATTTCTTCTTAGAGGACCATAAATACTATTTTATTTTTAATTTTCATTTTTATTTGGGGTATTTATTGTTTGTATAGGAGTAGTGTCCATGTGTCTCTGTGCAAAGTTGTGAGATGTTGTGTTTTAAAGTACTTGCTGCCGGTACTGGGTTATGGATGGCCATGTCCCACAGCTCCCTTTTCTGCCTTGAAATTTTACTGACCCTTTCTCTCCACTGTGCTGGCACAACCTCGATGGGGGAACTGATCCAGCAAAAAGAAATCCAGCACTTCCCCCTGGCCCAGTATTTCTAGCCAAACCAATTTCCCCATTCAGTTTATAGCACAGCTGTAGAAGAGTTGTGTTGCTGTGATGCTGAGGAAAAAGATAGTTATCATGATGAAAGAGACAAATAGGGGAGGGTAGGACTGGCAGTACTTCAAGTAACAACTGCCAACCTCTAAGCTGCACTGTGTTAGTGTTCTGGTTGGGTTTTTTTTTTTTGGTGGATTTTTTTTTTCTTTTTGTAAATTGCTATGTTGAACACCTTGTGGAATCAAAACCAGCTGACAGGCCTATAAAAACAACAAGTAATACAAGCACAAGGTAATAGTGAGATCATACTGGTCAACCTATTTAAAAGGCAGTGACTGGAAACCACAGGATTAATCATTGCTGGGCTTTTCCTGTTAGTATGACAGCAGGGATGAATTTGAAGGAGGACACAGTTGAGGCCCATGTAGTGTCTCTGAAGACACCTCTGAGGAATGATTCCTCTGCATGTCATATTAGTTATAGATAGCTTGACTCATTGCCCTGACATGAATTTGTGGGTAGAAAATTGACCACAACACTCATGGAGAAGACATTTTTCCCTCTCAGTACCTTTAATTACATTGTCATCTCTCTCTGCATCTATCAAATGGCTCTGCTTTCACTTCCAGCTCTCTTCTCAGTTTATCTAAACCCTTTCTGTCTGTTCTTTTTCAACATAGACATATTAAGACTCTTGAAGTGTCCCAGTGCCAGCCTCCACTGCACATCTGTTGGATTTCCATGGCTTTCATGTGTGTGTCATCTCTAATTTGGGAGGCATTTCCATACACAACAGTAGAACTATGTGCAACCATCCCCATAGCCCTCCTTACCATTAATCTTTCTTTGTGTGTCCATAGAGAGGGTAACAACAGTTAGTATCTGATGCTACTCTGGCTATAGATGCATCTGATGCAACTCCAGCATCTCTCTATTCCTTGTGTGCATCTGGGCCCAATGCTGTTTAATATCTTTGTCAGTGATATGGACAGAGGAATCGAGTGCACCCTCAGCAAGTGTGCAGATGACACCAAGCTGTGTGGCACAGTCGACTTGCTACAGGGCAGGGATCCATCCTGAGGGACCTGGACAGGCTGGAAAGGTGGGCCCAGGCCAACCTCAGGAATTTCAAGAAAGTCAAGTGTAAGGGCATGCACCTGAGTTGGTGCAATCCCAAGCACAAATCCAGGCTGGGTGGTGAATGGCTGGAGAGCAGCCCTGAGGAAAAGGACCTGGGGGTCTGGAGTGAGGAAAAGCTCAACATGAGCAGGCAGTGAGCTAGTGTAGCCCAGACACCAACTGTGTGCTAGGCTGCATCCCTGGGCCAGGAGGGCAAGGGAGGTGATTCTCCCCCTTCACTCTGCTCTCATCAGACCCCACCTGGAATACTGTGTGCAGTTCTGGAGCTCCCAACACAAGAAAGACATTGAACTGTTAGAGCGATTCCAGAGGAGGCCATGAAGATGCTCAGATAGCTAGAGCAGCTCTGCTATGAGGACAGGCTACAAGAGTTGGGGCTCTTCAACCTGGAGAAGAGAAGGCAGTGAGGAGACCTTATAGTAGCCTTCCAGTATCTGAAGGAGGCCTACAGGAAGGCTGGAGATGGACTATTTACAAGGTCTTGCAATGACAGGATGAGGAGTAATGGGTTTAAACTGGCAGAGGGGAGATTCAAACCAGATACTAGGAAAGGGTTCTTTACAGTGAGGGTGGTGAGACACTAGCACAGGTTGCCCAGGGAGGTTGTGGATGATCCCTCCCTGGAGGGGTTCAGGGCTAGGTTGGATGAGGCCTTGAGCGACCTGTTCTAGTGGGAGGTGTCCCTGACTATGGTGGGGGTTGGAACTGGATGATCTTTGAGGTCACTTCCAACCTAAACCATTCTATGATTCTATCTTTTCCTGGACCTGTCAACACCGAGTGGTAACACCTGTGACAATTGCTGTGCATTCAAGTCCAAGCTGACTGAAAGTAGCTTATTCATTGGTGTTCTTCTGTCTCTTTAAAGCTATAATGTGTTGATGAGCTTTTGTTGCTAAGAAGTGCTGTTAGCTACTGCACTAAGCTCTCCCTAAACCTCACAGCCATTCTTTTAACTCCTGGTATTTGCATATTTACATCTTCTACTTCCTTATCAGATGTAAATCTATCTAGAACAAGGTTACACCATTGCAAAGCTGTCACTTCAACATACAAACAAGGAGAAATATCCTTCATGGTATGTAAGGAAAGAAAAGTGTAATTGGAAAGCAAATCATACCCAATTAGGACTGGACTTTTGCTGTATCTAGATCTAGTAATTGCCATCCTGGACCATGCTGTCAGTTTGTTTACTTCATTATTCCATTGCTAAGACTGATTAATTGCAGTTTATGGTGAAGATGCACTAGAATATTACACTCTGTAATATATTTTTATGGAATAACCTGCCTGTAGGACATTTCTTCCTAATCCTCCTTAATCCAATAATTAGCTTGTGTCCTGAAACTAGTGGTTATATCTTTGCTGTAAAAAGTCCTTATGTAACTATGAGTATTTTTATTAATTATACAAATGTTTAACACAGAACTTCTCAAATAGCAGACCTCACTAGACTCAGATCTGAGTAAATTTTGCCTAGGTTGTGTCAAGGTCCCAGGCTTACTAATTCTCCTGCATTCTTTTATAAAATCCTGTATTTCTTCCCATCTTCCTGGGATTTTGTGGCAGTGGCGATGATGAGCTGTGCTCCCTGGCTGCAGCTCTCAGTGGCGCAGGCACATGTTACTTGGTTAGCTTGGCAGAGCTGAGATTGGTGTCTTGCTTTTGCCTGAACAGAACCATGCATCATTCTATAAAATAAGTGATTAGTCTGAAGTCAAATCTTTTTCTAGCAAATCTCACTCTTCCTGCAGGTCATGTAATTACTTTTTAGATCTTATTTGTAACTGGTATTCTTTAGTTGTATTATGATAGGGTTTTTGGGTTTGGTTTCTTTTTTTTTGGGGGGTGAGTGTGAATCTTGAGAAAAGAATGCTGTCACAGGGGTGAAGTTAGGGAAATAGCTAGGAGTCATGGTGATGACATGCATCCTGTGTAATTATTTGTCATTACTGACATTCTGTGCATGTATAATACAACATCCCAAAGTCCTGTGCAGTCTTCCAGGCTGACTGCAGATTGCCAGTTGCCAAATGCTAGCGTTCCAGTGCAGAGACCAAAACTTCTCTGTGAATACCATTAGAACTGGGTCACTAACAGAAGGTGTGTGATGGTTTAACATGCAGAACAACCCAAGCCATTTCCTCTGTCTCACACAGAGCAGAAACAGTGAGAATGAAGATTTTGTGTATAATGTGAGCAGAATGACAAATGGCAAGCCCTAGTGATGTACTTGCTTGATGGTATTAATGATGCAGGTCTGCCTTGGAAACAGTGAGATTCGGTGATCAGCTGGGTTTTGTGCCACATCAGTTTTGCTAAATGTTTGAATTTAATAGGAATTCAAATGATTAAGTATTTGATTTTGTAAAGGAAATTCTCTTGCTCAGCAGCATCCTAGAAACATCTATTATTTAGCATTTTCTGTCTTGTTTGGAATAAAGAGGGTTTAACCTCATAGCTTCAAGCTGAATATCTATTCCAGCTCCGGGAATTATTGATATAGCTGTGTGCTCAACAGTAAGAAAAATGCTGCAGATGGATTAATGTCATTTCAGATAACATTATGGAATAAACTGGGCTAGACTTTGTGTTTTGTTGTATCAAAGTCCTTTTAAACCAGATGGAGAAGAGTGGCAGCAAACTCTTCCTGGGAAGCATCATTCCAGCTACCTTCTCAATAAAAAGGGCATGCTGAGGCATTCTTTACACAGAGAAAAAGGAAGGTGGAAGCCAGGGAAACGAAGTACCTGCAACTGCAAAGACAAGCAGAATTAACCAAGTATTAGAGGAGTATCAATAAGAAGCTACACAGGCTTTCTGTGATCCCCTGCTATTCCAGGAGTCTGGATAATATTCAACCCCTTTATAAGCCTTTATTAACTACTCTTCTATCTTTTTTGGATGTGATAGAATATTTCTAGAGAGAAACACGGTAAGCATAGGCATGGCATTACACCATGCACTCTTTCACTCCTCTCTATCCTTTTCCTAAGCCTTTCATGATTTGTTCACTTTTATCTAAAGTTGGGGAAAAAAACCCTACACAACACAAAACAACAAAACCAAACCCTCCCCCCCTCCAGAAAAATAAAACCAAAACCAGACAAACCTGAAATCAACCAACCAAAAAAACTCCAAACAAAACAAACCAACCCACCCAAAACAGTTCAGAAAACCTAGATCACAAGGAAAAGAAAAATCAGGTCACTCAGACTGGTCTGCAAATTCAAGTCATATTCAGTGACGAGTTTAAATGGAGAAAATATGGGAGAATCAGTAAAATGCTGGGTATTTTTCCTCTTCTTTCAACATGAAACCTCACTGGGTTTTTGTTTTGTTTCAGAAATACTGGAAAGACATCTGGAGTCCAAAATACTAACCAGAGATTAAACAGAAAAGGAAGTAATCCAGAAGCAAACCAAAGACAATCTTTTAACAAGTAAAATGTCTGATTAACCCTTAAATGTATTTTTTTTCTTTCATTTAGAGTGACAAAAAATACTTTAAAATTGTTTTGAATAAAATACTGAACCAGAAGGCAATTTTATTTACAGTACTGTCTAAAACTAACAACTGAAGGTTTATTTTTAATATGCCTCAAAGGCAAGCAGTGTCATTCAAATTCTGTGACTTTTCTTCCCATATTCATGAATTCTTTCTTGGCACATGAAGTGAACAGGTGTGAGCCAGTGCAAGGTGGCCCACAGGCCATAACCAACAAATAACTAATTGGCATCTGTGTTACAACAGGGCAAAGATCCAGCCAAATTATGATGAGGCACCATGCCATCCTAATAGACTCACACATTATCATGGATGCCAAGATTCCAAAAATTTGCATTATTTACATTTACTTAGGGCAGGATTCCCAGCTGGGAAATTCCACATGGTTGTCCATCTCTATCATATGCAATTACAATGGAAAAAAAAAGATCCTCGTGACTAATCCAGCATCCTGGAATAGTTTTCAGAAAGAATTTTAAGTGTTTTTCATAATTATTTTAAAATGCTTCCACTCATCTACGTTAATAAATTGTTTGAAAGTGTGTTTTTCTTGTCTTTGATTTTATACATTTTTTATTCGTTTCATACAGACTTCTCGTTGAAGATGCAGGACTTTTCAGTTTGGTTAAAAAGGAGGAAAAATGTGTGGTTTGGTTTTTTTTTTCCCTGCAGCAGTAGCAAGGTTCCCATCTAATAATGGGAAAAAAACCATGAGGACTTTGAAGTTGCTTTTGTGAAAAACGAATGCAGAAACTGGTAAGTTACACCCTCAGGAAGTAATTTGCAAAGACGAAAATGCTGAGAGGGTGTGAATTACTGAGATGAAACACAAGATGATGATATATGCCCTGATTGCTCCTTGAGGTAATGAATCTCTGTAGGTTTGCGTTTTCTACCGAGAAAACAGTGAGCTACATCTTCATCTGCTCCCTGATGCGATCTCACTCCCCACGAGGCAGCGAGCTTTAGCACTCGACGGCACAGCTCGAGAATGCATTCCTGCGGCTCGGCAGCTTGGCGTTCCTGCAGAGGGCTGGGAGTTGTCCACCGAAGCTCCAGTGACTCGAGCGATGCGGAGACCTTGGTTCCCACCAAGTCACGTAGAAGGAGCTGACGAGCCTGCGGAACACAGGAGCGCGGCGTTTCCCCAAACGCTGCCTACTACGGGTAGTACGGCAGGGAAGGTCCTGTGCTCGCCGTACGTCTTCAGGGGCAATTAAGAGTTTATCGACACAGAAGCCAGTTCCTCTTACACGCCTGAGCTGATTCCGGATCATGATAGAAGGGTCCAGAGGCGATGTTCTCGCCCCGGTCGACACTACTGCATTGTGCACCTTCAGCTTATGTCTGTGCCTCCTTCTGCGACCGCAACGAGGCGGCTGTCCTGGCATGGAAGCAGAGCCTCTGCAGCCTGGAGATGTAGCCCTGCTGGGAGCCAGGCTGCCGCAGTGGTGTAGCGTATTTTAGGCGCAGGCTCTCTCCGGCGGCGGTGCGTGGCTGTCGGGGCAGGCTGCGGGGCCGCAAGCAGCCGCACCGGCTGCCTCCCGGCAGCGACCCGCACCCTTCCTCCTCGCACCGGCCGCCTGCCGGCAGCGACCCGCACCCTTCCTCCTCGCACCGGCCGCCTGCCGGCAGCGACCCGCACCCTTCCTCCTCGCACCGGCCGCCTGCCGGCAGCGACCCGCACCCTTCCTCCTCGCACCGGCCGCCTGCCGGCAGCGACCCGCACCCTTCCTCCTCGCACCGGCCGCCTGCCGGCAGCGACCCGCACCCTTCCTCCTCGCACCGGCCGCCTGCCGGCCGCGACCCGCACCCGTCCTCCTCGCACCGGCCGCCTGCCGGCAGCGACCCGCACCCTTCCTCCTCGCCCCGGCCGCCTGCCGGCAGCGACCCGCACCCTTCCTCCTCGCCCCGGCCGCCTGCCGGCAGCGACCCGCACCCTTCCTCCTCGCACCTCACGACAAGTCTCGCGCGCTGCCCTCTTTCCCTCCCCCCAAGTCTCGCGCCTCCGCCCCGCCGCGAGGCCGCTGCTCTCGCGATAGGCGGTGCGGGCGGGCGGGAGCGCGCGGGGGGCGGGGGGGTGGGGTGGAGGCGGCGCCGCCGCAGCCGCTGCGCCCGGGCTCGCTGACAGGCGGGCGGCGGGAGGGCATGTCCCTCTGTCCCGCGCGCAGGTGGCGGCGGCGCCGGTGACGGTGGCGGCGGTGCCGCCCCGGCTCTCCGTAACTCCCGCGGGCCATGGCCGGCTCTACGCCGCGGGGGCCCGAATCGTGCCGCAACCGCCGCTAAGGAGAAGCCGCCGTGATGAGGAAGAGCCGTTCCCGGGGGGACAAAGCGGCGGCACCGCCGCCGCCGCCGCGGAGGGAACCCGGGCGGGCGGTGGCCGCCAGCGCGGCTGAGAGAAGAGCTACTCTGCTGGGGGGCGGCGGCAGGAAGGATCCGGAGGACGCCAGGGCCGCGGGGGCGCCTTGCCGGGAGGCGCTGGAGAGGGTAAAGCCGGGGCGTGGGGCCGGAGGGGGCCTCTGCCGGGCCGGTGGCCGCCGTTGGCATGGAGACGCGCGCCTCGCGTGGTGGGTTCCGCCCTCCACGCCCGCCCGGGCAGCAACTGCCGCACTCGCGGAGCAGCGGTGCGGCGGGCCCGAGCCGGCGTTCCAGCAGTGGCCGGGGGGCGGGTGTGGAGCGGGGTTCCGATTAGTGCTGCGCTCGGCGGGAGGGGGCGGTCAGGGAGACGACTGCCTGCGGCGGCGGTTGTTGAGGCTGCGTCCTCCGAGCATCCGCGCACGTTGGCTGCGCGCTCTCAGGTAGCTGTCCTCAGAAGAGGAAAGGACAAATGCGGTGGTCAGGGAGCGGCGGTGTGTCAGTGTACGACGGCTTGGCGCGGAGTGAAGGAGTGAGTGATGGGCAAGCCCTGGTGCCAGCAGTCCTGCTTGCTTGCAGGAGTGAGGGAGAACGCAGTGAAATCTAGTTTGTGTTACATGCTTGCTGGTGTTAATGATTACAGAATACTTCTTCCTAGTAACCTTCTGTAGGTTACTCCTGATTGTGATATTAACTCTGATGCATTTTCCATTTGCTGGGGGGTCTTAATGCCGTAAGTGGTTTACTTAAGAAACATACCTTTGCAGAAATCCACAATTGCATAGGCTTGTTCAAAGTGAGAGTGCGTAAGTTCACTGTGTTCACTTTTATGTCTTTCACCTACTGATTGATGCTTAGGACCACAGGGATGAGAGAACCAAGAGATGATCAGCTTTGTTCTGCTGTCCCTTGAAATTTCTGATTTTCCCAGGTGAAAGGATGGGGGAGAGACTTAGCAGTTTAAAAATGTAGATGGCAACTTGTACTTAGAAAAAGATAGATAAGAATGAAGTATGACAAATATGAAGACTCTTAGGGTGCCGCAATTCACTGCTTGCTTTTGCTGATCTTAGGAACAAAGTGAAAAACCCTGTTATTTGGCTTTTCTTGTCAAAAAGGTGTCTTAAGTAAGTGCTTGCATATGCACATGGTACTGCATTTTATTAGGAGCTCTTAGTTTTTTCTAGAACAGCTGCATTACATTTCTCTCAATGATTGAAGATCTGTGTTGGCTTTATCTGTTGGATATCTCTCGAATATAGATTTCTCAGATCAGGTCCTGGGAGAGGAGAGCTCTATTAAAAAAAAAATACTTTCTAGTGCCATGTTAAACCAGGTGGTTAAGAGGAGCTGCTGCTTTTGATGCTTATCACTTCCTGAAACAATTAAAGAACACTAATACCCTTATTCAGGGCATAAATAAGTTAAAAAAAGTCTAAAAGCAGAAAAGGTGACTTAGTTTCTTCCCAGTTGTCTATGGAAACAGTGGCTGGTAGAGCTATCAAAAGCACTAACAAGGTGTGTGTTTATACTGGTTTGACGTGTGGTCTCTGGTACTGACATGGAAATGAGAGGAAATTATTTCCATTCTTGGTAGTTTTGAACTAAATGTTTTACAAATCATGCATGCAGAACATGCTATGAACCATATAATGTACTGAATACTTGGGAAGCTTCACCAAAATAACATTAACACTGCAAAACAGGAAAGCCTGCAAATTCAGAAATGTCAGGTATTGAGATGCACAAAGGTTTTTAATGGGAGACATTGCCAGCTTGCTTTTAGCTTGGATGCTCTTAGACCTCACATGACTTGTTGTAGCAGAGCTTTAGCAGTCAGTGTGATGGAGTCTTTGAGGTGTTTTGCAGCTAAAGGTAAGAAAGCTTCTGCTCAGGCTGTGTGAGATGCTTTCCAAACTTCAGAGGAGAGTCTCTCATTCCCTCTCCCCTTTTGTCTTCTGTTTCTAGTGGTGCAAGTTTGGTAAATGCATTAAGTGCCTGGAAATAAATAGATCTGTTTGACAAGTTTAATAAACAGGGCAATTAAGTACACTCACATTTCTGTCTTTAGTATCAATCATTCAGTACCTGTTTAAACATCATAAGTTGGTAGTGTGGATGTGATAGAAAGGGCCTCCTGAGATGCGAAAGACTGTGATACTCCATTTCCATTGATGCATCTTGTAGCATGATAAACATTTCCTTTGGGGCCACTTCTGATTTAAGTAGCCCTGTTGGTTTCAAGCTTGTAGTGTGACCTCAGCGGTACCAGTGCAGCAGTCTGCACAGCTGCCGAGGACTGTTCTGAATTAAATTCGGATTTCACAGTTTGTTTGCCATACATTTGCACAAGTCTGTGGTTGGGGGAGACTAAGCTACTCTAATGTCAGAAAAAGTACTTATCAAACTGTGGCTGTAGTAGTTAACTGCTGTGCTGACCTTTAGGCCTTTGAAAACCTTGGTCCTTTAATGGGCTGTTCTTATAGTTCTGACATGTACATACGATTAATGTTCTCACTTTTTAAAGAGTTATGTAAGAACATAAAAATTACTTCACTCAGTCACATTAAAAGTCCCTCTAGCCCAGTATCCTGCCTCTCTGAGCTGCCAAAAGCAGATGCTTGGAGAAGAGTATAGTATATATTGAGGAAATACCTCTCTCAGCCTCCAGTAATTTGTGGCTCATAGGTTTCCGGAACTAGAGGTGATATTTGTTTTTAGTGCCCTGAGTGGTTTTTTACTTCTGTGAATTTGTCCAATTGGTATTTGAAACCATGTATGCTTGTAGCATCCACAACATCCTGTGGCTCAGTGTTGTAATGCTTGAACACATTTTCTGTGGAAAACACACTTGGTTTTGTTTGTTTTTAAACTTTCTACCTGCTTGTTTCATGCCTTGTTTGTTAGTTTTTGTGTTGGAAGAGGTGGTAAAGAGGAGGATCCGTGTTCTTCTGTGTGGCTTACAGGTTCACAGCCTTTTGTTTTATTTACTGTCCCTTGTTTGTAACTTTTCCGAGGGGATTTGGAAAGAAGTGACTCAATTCTTTTAATTGTTCTTGCTTTTTTCTTTGCACCTCTTGCAGGTCTGTTCCTGATAGGAAACACTGGTGGCAGGGATCAGAGGAGCACTGTTTGGGAACATTAACCAGGATTGACTACAGTACTTCATCATATGACATGCTGTAAACTCATACAGCGTACTAGGTTTTGTTCTCTGATCTTCTTCCTGCTTTTTCTTGCCAAACTTCAAGCCTTGAGTTGGCACTTCTGTGGAGCTATCTACTATATCTCCACAATCACTCTTTTCAGTGGTAATAGCTAATTCAGAATTTGTCATTGTATATATAAATTTAGGATTTTTTTTACACTATGCATCACTTTGCATTTATCTACATTTAATATTATCTGAATTTTTTACAGCCTGTTTAAACAGTATCATTAAGGTTTTCTTCAGATCTTTGGCCATTACTTTTGTAGCCTTGAATAACTTCAAGCATTGTCAGCAAACTCTGTCACATAAGTGCTAAGCTTCTTTGCTAGATCTTCCTTAAAAATGTGCAGCTGTTGATCTTAGAACAGATCCCTTTGAAACTCCACTGGTGATCCTTTTGGGAAAAAGCCCAATTCTTTCAACTCATTTCTTATCTGTTAATCAGTCATTTATTTATAGTTGGATTGTCCTTCTCACCCTGTGACTGTTGTTTCATTAAGTGAGGGCATCTTTGTGAAACATAGCCCCTCTGGATTTTTATGAAGCATGAGCTCAGTCACTGTACGCTTGCTGACCACACTGAAAGAGAAAAATGGAAAATTGAAAGTTACTGTGCTTATGAATGACAGTCACTGTCATCCAGAGGCACGTTTATAAGCATTAGATTGTTTTCATATCATGCTTGCATAATTAGTCTGAGACGTGGTGATGTTTATTGTGAAAGATCTCACATGTCAGAGCTGCTTGCATTGGCATTTTCTGCTTCAGGTAGAGGTCAAAGGTCAGAGTTCTTATGTAAAGGACTCTTCAGTGTCTGGAAGATATGACTGGATGAGTTTCATGATGCAAGTATACAAGACAGTGGTTGGTATATAGAAGGTAAATGGGGAATAGCCACTGACTGCTTTCCTAGTGGACAGTAAGTTATCCATGGGACAGCAATGTGTCCTTCTGGCCAGAAGGCATTGCAAGGCATCCCAAGGTGTTTTAAGAGAAGTGTGTTCTGCATGCCTATGGAGGTTCTCCTCCTTAACTCTGCCCTGGTGAAATCTACCTGGAATACAGTGTCCAGTTTTGGACTCCCCAGTTCAAGAGAGATGTTGGAGAGAGTCTAATGGAGCTCTGTGATGAGGATAGCAGGACTTGAAGAGGATTTGTTAGTCGATTCTGTGACATTGTGATTTTGTAAGACAGTAAAGAGATGAAAGAGAAAATAGTGGAGTGTCAACAAGCAGTTCAAGGGGGTTGTGGAATGACTGGTAAAGGTGGGATATTTGGTTAGATGGACCTTTTGTCTTGTATGAAGTTTAACTTGATTGCTGTTGACAGAGTTGAATTGAAATGTTGGTAAACCTGAAGACTCCTGCTGTATGTATATCCATTGTGTGATTCTAACAGACAAGCTGCATATTGAGAAAGATCAAAAATCTCTTTAGTCCTGGTGAGTTTTATGCTGGGGGAGCCCATTCTATGGGGCAATCAGTGCAGCTGTAAAGTTTGATGACTCTGAAGAAGAGTAATCTTCTGTGTTCTCCAGACAGTACATTTCGTCGTTTCTGCATTGGATAGAACATATTTCCTGGGCTCTGAGCAGGTATCTGACTTAACAATCTAATAGTTTTACTATTTATAGTGATTTGGAACTGTAGTGCTACAAACTTTCTGAAAGTAGCAAAACTATTCCTTTCTCTCCACCTGTCTGAAACTTTAGATCCATATGTCCTAAAGCCAGAATGGATTACTGTGATTATCCAGTGTGATTTCCCACGTAAGCAGGCTGTGGAGTTTTCCTGAAAGATAAATTAAAGCATCTCTTAGAAATTGATCTTATCTTAGCTTTACATCATGGTGTGTCTTTCACCTCTTCTGGAAAGCTCTGCCAGTATTTAATTAGTCCTGCAGTTAGGAGGCTAAACCACATCTTATTTCAAGGCTTGCTTTGTCTAGTGTCCAATTTTCAGCTGCAGAATATGCCTGTGCTAGCACAGGCAGTAAAAATTCTCTGCTATCTGATATCTTTTCCATGTATGAGTTGAAACAGAAGACACCTGAGTTCTTTTGCTTCATAAGGCTGAGGTCTTCTGCAGTTCGAGCTTTTGTCCCTGCCTGTACTTGGCATCTGTGCACCTAAAATAGGTGCACATAAAGAACTCTGTCAGCAGGCTAGAATGGTTTGATCACAGGCAGGGTTACTTCTCCACTACTGTTTGATATTTGTCTTTTCACAGTGTCGAGGATTGCATTGCCACAGTTGGGTGTGTCCTGTGAAACAGTTTTATGTCTGTATGGACCTTTCTACTCCCTGTATTCATGACATTGTGCACATCAGTCCAAGACTACTTAGAAAGCTTATGCCCTTTCATGCTGTTTTTCTATTTTGATTTTTCAAATGTTTTTAGAAGGAGAGCATGACAAAGGATCTTTGTGACTGACATCTGGTGAGAGGCCTGTAACACAGTCCTGTGAGGAGAGGCTGAGGGAGTTGAAGGTGTTTAGCCTAGAGAAGAGAAGGCTCAGGGGTGACCTCATTGCTCTCTACAACTACCTGAGGCTGTAACCAGCTAGGGGTTGGTCTCTTCTCCCAGGCAAGCAGCAACAGAACAAGGGTACACAGTCTCAAGTTGTGCCAGGGGAGGTCTAGGCTGGATATTAGGAGGAAGTTCTTCCCAGAGAGAGTGATTGGCATTTTAATGGGCTGCCCAGGGAGGTGGTGGAGTCACTGTCCCTGGAGATGTTCAAGAAAAGACTGGATGAGGCACTTAGTGCCATGGTCTAGTTGATTGGCCAGGGCTGGGTGATAGATTGGACTGGATGATCTTGGAGGTCTCTTCCAACCTGCTTGATTCTATGACCTCACCCTGTTCACTTTTTTGGAAAGCAGGCAGTGGCCAGGAGGGAGAAACTGGTCAAACCCCAGAGTACTAGTCAGATTTGGTTTGCCTCCACAGTTCAAAGAAACTGTTACCGTGCTTTTCTTGCCCTGTGGCAAGCCTGGAAATTGAGATCTTTCTTTTCTCCACCCTGGAACTTCTGTGTTTCAACTATAATAAGTGTTTTAGCCTTTTTTTTTTTTTGTTTGTTTTTTGTTTTGTTTGGGGGTTTGGTTTTTGGTTTTTGTTTTTGTGTAGGTGCCATCAAGGCCATTAAAGGCACTACCTCTGCTGTGATGGGCGTCTTTGGTTATTTCTACCATGAGTCTTCACTTTTGTTTGGTGGGTGAAGAGCCAAGCTCTATTGACATTTGGCTTCTGAGCTTTTTCTGTACCCCTATCTTTTGGGCTGCTGATCAGAATTCTTTTGCAGCTCCTGTTCTGCTCCTCCAGCCATGGACCCTATGGTTAACAACTCCAACACTCAAAAGTGTTTCTTTGAACTTTGTATAAAAATTTACAAGCTGGGATGAAACTTAATCTGAAGAAGATGGTAGTTTATTTCCAGAATTGAAGCAAATAAACAGAGTCAAATGGATATATCACTAGCAATGCAGATTTCATTTGCAATGAAGTGTGGTTTTTAATACTTGCATTACAAAATCTGTAGAAGCAAATTTAGATTAAACGTAGCCAAGTATGTTCCTTAAGCTTCATTGCTCCTTTTTATCCAAGGAGAGACAGAGTGCTTCTGACTTCTAAAAGGTTAGGATCCATCTGTTTGCATAAATACTTATAAATAATTGTTCTAGGATATTGGTGCAGTTTAAGGCTTCATCAAGGGAGCTGAAGAAAGCTGTAAGGAAGACATTGGTGAAGACTTCTAAGTGATAAATTATGGATGTGACGTACCATTAAAAATTCAATTACTGTTTATAGATCTCAGACTTCCTTTTCCTATCTTGCTTTCTTCATGTCTAACTCTTTTTCTTATTTTGGGCAGAGAACAACAGGAAAAAAAAGGTGGATTTATTTGTTTATTTTTGGTAAGAAGATGGCAAGTTCTAGCCTGTAAAGTTTCTAGTATGGTGAACCAGAGTCCAGACTTTATGGCTGACTGACAGGCATTCTTCCTCAGCCTAAGAATTTTAGTTCTTAAGCTTACCCATTACCAGGGCAGCTATGCCCTGGCTTCTTCACTACCTTTTATTTCTCCATAGAGAAAGGAAGTTGTTCCCTGTGACATTCTGGTTCTGTCTCTCTTTTATTCTGTGTCTTCTTCCTGAGGAGCCAAGTAAAGAAGCCAGAAAGAACAAACCTCTCAGTGGTCTGTAAGTATGTCTTGATGCCTTCCACAAGCTAATTCTTCTTGATACCAGGGCATTCTCAGATATCATTCTGAGTTCATTTGTACGTTCATACTAATGTTTAGAAATACGGGGTGGAGGTGGTGGAAAGTAACTAAAGGCTCAACTAAAACCAGGTGAAGTGGAATAGAATCAAGTGATAATTTCTGCAGTGTGCTTGCTAGGTGATAAAAGAATTGGGCCAAAAGGTTCATCTAGAAGCAGACAAAAGGAATGCAGAGTCAAGTGACCAGTTCTGCTTGGGCTTGTTTGATAATGGCAGCATAGCCCTGAAGGGCATATGGTGTCTGTCTGACCTGATACCATAAAAACATCACCTCCCTTGAAGTTGAATATTAATGGACAAACCTAATTTGTTGAAATTGATTTGTGTAAATCAATAAGTAGATAGGCATTGCATCAGCAGCTCAGATGATTCAGCTCATGGATGTGAGATTTCAAGTTCCTGTCACAAGTGAAGGATGAAATATTGTGTACTAGCCATATACATTTCATATCTTGCTGATTAGAATAGGTAAGCAAGCAGTGCAGAGGTTAATACATAGGTATTCACATGGCTGATGATTTGCATCCGAGTTCAGCAATGCTTTCTATTTGTCAAAAAGGAGTATAGAAAGTGAAGAAGCCAAGAGAAGTCTTCTATCGGAAGTATCTGGATTTGTTGTGGGACTACTTGTCTTTAGAATCATAGTCAATGATGAGCTTGAAGGGAAAAGCTGCTGCTACTTAGTATTTGCTACAGAGCACTTGAGGATAATAGTAAGGTGCTGCACAGGGCTAGGATTAAGCCTCTGCTAAAGCCTCAGAATGACTGTGGATGTATTCACGACTTTGTGCTCTGGGAAACCAAATACTATCTGTCTATTTCATGCTGGAGAAATGGTTATGCATTCATGACTTGGTTCTTAGAAGGTGACATCTTCAGCAAGGTTGTATGCCTTCTTATGCACAGAGACTCTGAATGTTAATCTGCCTCTAGGCAATTGTCTCTAGAAGATACAATTCTTTAATTTTATCTGCTAGGTTATTTTTATTGCCTGAGCTGCCTGTTGTGCTCCATAACATAGCTTTGGTGTTTATAAGAAATTAAGTTAATTATTATAGACATGATGATAGACAATTATTTAAAATAAACTTTTTCCCCCACTCTTATTTAGTTCTTATTCGTGGAACCTGAATAGCTGAAGCTAAGGAAATAGTAAAGGTCACCAGCTCAGTGAGTTGTTTGAGTGTAAACCAGAAAGCTTTATCACCACCCATAAAAACCTTGTTCCTAACAGACAGGTCATGTAGAGTCTCGGCAGTTTCGGTTCTATATCAAGTGATGATGTGCTGTGGTTAGTGTGATGTAGTAGTTCAAGACTGAGAATCTAGCAGTAAAGCACTCTAGCTTGTCAGGTTTTGCTGTTTGGAGTTGCTCTACCATTGTGGAGGTGCATTATTTACATGGAAGATGGGACTAGATGAACTCTAGAGGTCCCTTCCAACCCCTAACGGTCTATGATTCTTTGATGCTATGTTTCTTTCCAGGAAAAACAAACAAACATGCCTTTGCTAGAACAACTGTAGTGGAAAACAAGTTATTTAACTACTTAGTTCAGTGACACTTGAATAATTTTTGTTTCCATTTAATGTGTTATGTTCATATTTCTAAAGCTCTTGTAGGTGTTTGTCATCTCAGCTAACTCTGCTAGTAGCAAAAATACTAAAGTATAGTTTCAATGGCTGTGCACTTCTGGAGCACTGTATCTATTATGTGCATACTGCCCAAATATCCATCAGTTCATTCAAGACAGTTTTCCAATCACACTTAAATTTGCTGCCTAAATCGGGCTACATTCTGCTGGCCCTAATTTCTTGCAGTGACTGTCAGTTGTCTTTATGGAGATCAGCTCAGTGTACGCTATGTTCATTTATCACTTTGAAGTGTTAGCAGCTAGCACATCAGGAGCTTTTTTGTTGGTCCTGTCATCCCTGTTGATTTTTCCCTATTAGAGCTGATGGAACAATTTACAGAGCAGATTGTCTTTTGAGAAAAAATACAGAATGATTACAGGGGTAAACAAATGCAAGTCTGTAGTATACAGAAGGCAGTTTTACTGGACTGAATTATATGCACAGTTGGACTCAAACTTGAGACATTGTCTTTTCTTAATCCAGTCAAGCAAAAGCTAGGTACAAAAGGTAGGTCTGCTTAGAAGTGAGGATAATTCAATCCTGTCTGTGGGATGAAAACTTAGGAAAACATTGTAGCTGCATTTCAGTATGCTTGAAGATTTTTATGACATTTAGTACTTGTCAGATTGATTAATCGTTACTCAGATGTTTTCATTTGTCCTTCAAACACACAACTGTCGTGTTTGGAGCTCTGTAAGAGTGATTATTTTTTTCTTTTTTAAGTAATTTTCTAATTTGCCTTCCTGTTGTATTTATTATAACTGAAATTTGGTACTGCTCCTTATCCATGTTTTTTTCATGACACTGAAAGTCATGCACATGCAGAAGAACTGCAGGCACCTGAGTTAGATTGTACAAATGGTTTAAGTGTGGTTCCATGCTTCCAGGATGTCTCACTGTGCAGTATTGATTTCCAGTTATCTTGGGTATTAAACTTGGAGTTTGCTTCTCTTTGCATTGAGTAACATACAGCTTAGAATCATCAAATTGCATTTCTTTGCAGGTTTTCTTAGAATGCAGTTTGTCATTACAAAGCAAGTGCAGAAAATGGCATAGACATGGTTGTCCTTTATGTAGCTTTCAGAGCTTTCTGAGGAAGCAGGTGCAAGACATGAAGAAACTTCAGTAATGCAAGTAAAGTGTTAAACTCTTGGAATGGAAAAGTTGAAAGTGAGTTTGTAATGGTGACTTGCTGAAAAAGAGACTGGTGGACAATGCAGAAAAATGCATTGATAGGCAGTAAAATAATTGAATGTCTTGAAGGTTTTTTAATACTTGTTTTGTTTATTTCCTCTTAGATGCATGTCCTCTGTTCACTGAGGACCAGCTGAGAGTGGGATAGCAGCATCTCTGCTATTTGAAATGGAGTAAGGTCTCAGTTTTGTTTTAAAGTAGCCATTGTAAGGCCCCTGAGTAAGGAAATGTCATCTCAAAAATGCAATGCTTAATTAAAACAGGTTTATTAGTCACCAAAATCACACTTTACAAGCACTTTATTATCATAAACCCCACATTTTAATAATGGAGCTTTAGAAAATACCTTTAAAAGGAAATCAAGTGATCGGGACTGGTATTAAGTGTACTGAACAGCACCAAAAGATCAGAGAGTACAAACAAATACATTACAGACATCATTCAGAAGGAGATCTTAGAAATGAGTTATCCAGATAACATAGTGACTGTTGGTATTTATATGTTTAAACATTTAGTCATAGATTGATACAACATATTAGGAGAAAGCATAAATTGGACCTTTGCAATGTGATATTCAGAAACCTAACGGTTGGCCATTGTTTTTGTTCTCAAGCAGAAGGGAAGAAATACATGACTTCTTGAAGAAAGGTTGGCTGTGGTTTCTATGGGATGAAACTGACTTAGGCTGCTTGCTGAGGAGAAGCTTTTGTGCTGGACTATAGAGATTCCATTTCTTTGTGCAGACTTCTATAAGAATTGTGAATTAGTTTATCTTCTTCTGCTAATTTGTGATTTCTGTTAAGAAAAGCTAAAGATGAAGCCTTTGTTATGTTTCCAAAGGTTAACTGCATTTCTTTTAGGTCTAAAGCTACTGATGGTTCATTTTACAGTTTCTTAATGAAATCACAATTTTTTTCTCCCATTTCATATATGCAGATCTGCTGTTGAGTTTGAGGGAAAATTGTTCTCAGGAAGACCTCACATAAATGCATCTTCGTTCTGTTGTGCATTGTTGTGCTCCTTTGTGGTAGGAAGTAAGAAGATGCCTAGGTCATTCATGGAGACAAAAATAGCAATGCCGAAGGATTAGGAGTTCACAGTCATAAAACAACAGCACAAAAGTGCTTAATTTTTCTTCCTGCTGCCAGTAATGATTTTCCTCAACAATGATAACACCAAATTAAAATATATCATAATCTTCCTTCATTATATATGTATGAACAACTCTCAGCAAACCATCGTGCCTAGATGTATTTTATTTTGCCACTAATCTCTGTTGAACTGCAGATAGTTTCACTGCTACTGCTATCCAGGTGATAGTTGCATTATGTAAAAGCATCCTGGGCACAAAAAATAGTGTGGTTAAAGAGGATTCCTGTACAGTGAGCTTTGTGAATTTAAGATCCACTCTTAAAATTGTATTATGCATGTAAGTAGTCATTGGATGTCTAATTTGAAAAGCCCCCTCTTTAACTTACCTGAGCGGTGAAAGTTCAGTTCATGAGCTTTCTTGGTATGCAGCTTCATTTGAAACAAGCCTTAGAACAGCAATTGGTCATGGATTTCTCACTTCTACTCCCTGTAGCCTTGGGATAGTTTCTAAGGGCTGTACCTCATACTGGACCAACAGAGATTTTTATTTGAGACTTCAAAATTAGTGATTCTTCACATTTTAATTTGGGAATTGCATTTTTTGAATGGAGAACTCTGCACTATGAGCAAAGAAGTAGTTTTTATACAGCATGCATCTATTCATATGTTGCAGTATTGTTCATTTGGCAAACTTTGCATTTTCAGGTGGTATTTTAAATATACTTTATTTGTGCCTTAGGCATAGATAATTCTTTACTGATTTGGGTTGAGAATCCAATATTAATACAAGTAACTTCTCAGTTTTTGAAATGTTGCTGAGAGGTTCCTGTTTGTAATGTGCTTAATTAGATGAGACTCTCTTCCAGATCCTATTGCTGTGAAGCAGTTTATGTAAATTCATGAGCTTTTAACCTGTCACTAGGTTCAGTTCACCTCTTCAGAGAGGAACAGTGAGTTTACATTTTCAGTAACACTGACCTGACTAGCTTTGTTTATAGGCATTAAATAGGCTGTACACAGGTATCAGTAGGTTTTTTTATGTTGCTTTGCTCTTTTCCTGATAATGAGGTGGTGAGACAGTATTTGTAATGTGAACAAAAGTATAGGTAGAGATCTGAAAGCTCACTCACTGGGAAACAGACCCAGTATCCATGTTGCAGACAGTCAAGGCACCCTGCAGAATGTTCTGGTGGTTTTCCTTCTCATAGCCAATATGAAATCAGCTCTTTTCACATGCACAGCATAAGATACAGCTGTGTTTCTACTGCTTGTCTGGTTCCTTAAACAGCCTTTTTACCGCATAAATGTAATAACAGGTGTTAAATTCAGTGGCTTCTGCTTAATAAATATCTGAATAAAATCTGTGAGAAACTGGCAAATGAGAAAAGTTTGTTGATATTGTGGATTATGGTCTTTAGCACATCTAAACATACATCTCTGTTTGACTGTGTGAAATCTAATAGGCAAGAATCTAGAAGATAAATGAGTAGTTGATAACACGTGGGATGCTAAAGAGAACTTCCAGTAATACTAGTCAGTAATGTTGGGACACATCCCATGCTTGGCATGTCTTCTGAGTTTCATGGAAACAGATCTTCAGAGAGACAGTCTCATTAATGTCTTATAACTCCATTTTTTATTATAAATCATATTTTTTTGGGGGGTCATAGTTCTTTTAATCTATACAGCAGACAGGATTCTAATGTACAGATGATGAATTCTGGAGTTGTTCATGTTCTTTTTTTAATCTTGGCAGGAGTTAGTTTCCCTGCTCTGTACAAGCTTTTTATGTTTGAAATACTTGTGCTAGAGTATAAGTGATAAAGAAATGACATTGCCTTTAATGTACAGTGTATTGAGACTGGTTTTGTTTTCAATGCAACTACTACTGAGCGTGTAGTGGGGTTTTGAGTTTTGATATGTTGATAGTGGTTTCTTTGGTCTTGTGTAAAGTTTAATAGAGACTTAAGTAGAGGATCTACTAGTCTTTCTTCCCTACGTGTAATCCTTTTAGCTGTAGACGTTTACAAGCTGGACTCAGGAACTGCATTACCCTTCTGTCTCTTAGCTGCAAGATCCTGAAGTAGGATCAAATACTTAACTTGTGTAAACCATTTTGGTGTTATTTGTATTTTCATTTAAGGACCAAACATTCAAGCTGGTATAATTCAATCATAAATTACCTTGTCTTCTAGATTGTGGTTTCACTAGGAATAAAACAATTCTGCTCCTCCATGATCCTCAGAACTGTAATAAAAGTAAGTAAATACTTACTTTTGCTTTTTAGTGCTTCCTGCAGCTGTGAACTCTTGGCAATGAAGTTAATGTCTTGAACTTCCCTGGTGAAACAAGATTAAAGCTCTAATTCATGAATTCTAATCAAACAAGCCTTGGAATTGTTGTCTTGAAGAATTGACAAGCAAAAAAATCTTCCCATTGGAAGAACAAGATAAGGAGGGTCAGTCTCATAGGATAGTCTTTCAGGAAAGATTTTTTTTAATGCTTGTTTTTCTCTGGGGTTTTATATTTTTTACGAAGGATTTAAATTTGTTTGTAGCTTCAGTGTGTGTTGTAACTGCAGGGAAGTGTACAGAGGAAGCTGTAGGCATTTAGAGTATCATGTGAATGTTACACTGTGTAACTACGGAAAACATCACTGTGGCAATAATTCTTAGCTTTCCATTAATTTAAAATATTTATTATTGACAATAAATTATTTATTTACCTTTACAAGAATGTTGGGATTTATTGCAAAGTTTTCCAAAGCTATTAAAGAGAAAAATAATGTAAACCTCTTTTCTGTCCTGAAAATAGTGACATTTTTATATAATATAACATATTCTGTAAAGCTTTTCTTTCTTGTTGATGTAAACCAGTATGTTATAACCTCTAAGAGGCTATGCTGATTTGGTGTAATTTTCCTTGATGACAGAATCACAGAATTTCTTAGATTGGAAAAGACCTTCAAGATCATTGAGTCCAGTCGTTTGTTTCACTCTGACAAGTCCTTGACTAAACCAAATCCCTCAGCACAACATCTAATCACTATGAATTGCTATGGTTGAAAAGGACCACCAGGATCATCCAGTCCAACCTTCATCCCAGCATCCTTTATCACTAGACCATAGCCTCAAGCGCCACATCCACTCTCCTTTTAAACACCTCCGGGGATGGTGACTCCACCACCTCCCTGGACAGCCTGTTACAGCACCTCACCACCTGCTCAGTAAAGAACTTCCTCTGAACATCCAACCTAAACCTCCCCTGATGCAACTTAAGGCCATTTCTATGATTCTACTGTCTGACATATTTCAGGATGCTGCTGGCAAGTACATGACTTAAATGGAGTTAGGAAGAGTCTTTGTTGCAAGTTATTAATCCTATAATTTTGGCTGCATTTGGGCTCACTTCAGCTTCCTGGAGGGCTGTTGCTCCTCTTCCCTCAATGCATCACTTGTAAGGAAGTGCTTTTTTGTATGATGTTACATCTGAAATATAGGCCATTAAGACAAGTCCTAAGAAAGTTTTTTTCCCCTAATGTTAATCCAGTGTTGACCTCTCTTGCTGTGTGATGCTTCATTTGGTGGTTCAAGGAAGTACTTTGGCAGGCACCCACACTTTTAGTGCTCACCTGTGCTTTGTAGAGGAGGGATCTGTGCTGAGTTACTCTCTTGCAGTACCGTAAAATCAACATTACATAGAAAAAGCTGCTGAAAATTATTGCAGTGGTATTTTATTTCTTGCTTTAATTTCTTAGGAGATCCTCCCTATACAATGGAATGGAAAAGATGACTGAGAAAGTTGCTTGCTGTTGTTTTCTGACATTACCACATCAGGATTTAAAGATCAGATCTTAGTGTAATCTTATCTATCAGAAATCCTGTTTGGTTTATTGTCTTGTCTACAGTTATCGTGATCTCTGGTTCTCCATCTTCCTGTGTGAGATTTCAGGCAAGAGAAACAGACTTGTATGTATTCTGAGTGGCACAATTGTTTTAACTTTCTATCTGCAAGTGCAGTTACATGATGGAGCTGAAAAATGCAGAGCTCCTCACTATTCAAGAAAAGCCTTTCTTCTTCATATCCTACTGTTTCAGGTTATGTGAGCAGACTTTTGTATAGCTTTGAAGGGATTGATAGGGATTATCTTTGCCTAGCAAATCAAGACTGGTTGTGTGATGCTTTTATCTTCAACCCTAAGCTTTGTAGGATTCAACTGGCTGTTCAACCCAGAATTTTAGCTTGCGCCAAAAGCCATAAGGCTAAAATAAATTAAGATTTTTTTTTTCTATTAACTTTGGAAAGAAATTAAAGGAGAGAGGCTCTCAACCCTTTTCATGCTGTGTGAACAAGGGTTTCTCTTACATATTTACTAATACTTTGGTTTGTAGTGTTGCAAGATGGCTTTTCTTTCCAAAAGTGGAAGTTGGAGTCCTTAAAATTATGGCAGTGTGCTGCCATAATCTGTTCTTCAACCATTTGCCTTGTAGTTTAATTTAGTAATTTGAAAGCATATAAACAAAGTTTCGCTCTCTCACTGCAGAGTTTCTTTATCCATTGATTTGGAGTATTGTGTAACATTTTTCTGTCCTTTCTGTGTGTTGCATCTTGCTTTGGGGCAAGGATGAGGACAGATCTCTTGCAGGTTTCTTTCTTTCCTTGTATGAGAGTGGTAATATAAACCTCTCCTTGTAGTTTGTCTGTAAACTGCAATATTAAAGATGGGTTTTGATGGATGAGTGAAATTACAGTCTTATGAAAGACAACTCTATTGTCAAAACTTTCCCTCTCCATTGTTTTTGCTGACACAATGTAGGCATCTCTTTTAGAAAATGAAACTTTAAACTGGCTGTGTTGTGCTCAGTATTTTTTAAAAACAGAACAGGCTATCTGAGAACAGTGCACTGGAGTTTGCTTTTTGATATTTGAAAAGTGAGTTTAGCAGTGTATCAACCCATAGAGTGTGGTTGGGGTCCCTTCAAAACATTCAAGAGCTATGTAGTCTTCTGAATATTACCCAAGTTTTTAATGTGTGTAGATTTAAAAAAAAAAAGAGCTTGTGAAGAGTTTTCCTTGGGTTATATATGTTAAGCTTCTCTCCCAGAGAAGACTGGCTAGATTCTTTGGGGTATATGGGAAGCTGTTACCTTTTCACTGTTTCTTCCATATCTTTGTGCTACAAGTCCTTTTGGGGAGGAGTTGCTTAAGATGGGAATAGCTGTTGAAGAAATTCATATAGAATGATGCTTTGAGATGTGGCATATCCTGCTGGATTGACCTGAGAGGTGTGTGTAGGCAAGGTGTCACAGCTGAGCAGATGTTGTGGTAGATGTGCCCCTCAGTATTGGTCCTGCATGTGCTCCCCTTCAGTTGGAACACTACTTTTTATTTAGATGTCATCAGATCTAAAACAACCTGTGTGCTACAGCTCAAGAAGAAACATTAAGCGTTTGTGATTGTTTTTTCCTGTAAGAGAGGTAGAGGGGAAAGAGTAGGGAAGTGGGCACATTCTTTGGTTGCTAGGAGTATGTGAGTATCTATATTGGGTGGATAAAAAAGAAATGTAAAATATGGAAGTTGCCTGTAACATCACTTAGAGTACATTTTGTTTCTGACTGTACTGGCTTTCCTTGGTTTGATGCCCTGAATGAATAAATGAACGTTGGTTGGTTTTTTGTAAGTTGCAGTTGACTGAGAAACATGTATGAGATGTGTATGGGAGTATGTGTATTGGAGAAGAGATGAATGTGCACCAGAAGGGATGAAACCCCAAACAACAGAGCAAATAAACCTCCCCAAACCCACCAACAAACTTTGAACAAAATCCCAATTAGAACACTTTTCTTCATGTTCACCTTCAAATCTTAATTGCTGCTGGATATTTTTATTAATAGGAGAATCTCAAAATTGGTTTTGTACAGTACTGTTCTGCTGACATTTTTTGCTGCCACGTCCAATCCTGCCTTGAACAGCTCCAGGGACGGTGACTCCACCACGTCCCTGGGCAGCCCATTCCAGTGTCCAATGACTCTCTCAGTGAAGAACTTTCTCCTCACCTCGAGCCTAAATCTCCCCTGGCGCAGCCTGAGGCTGTGTCCTCTCGTTCTGGTGCTGGCCACCTGAGAGAAGAGAGCAACCTCCTCCTGGCCACAACCACCCCTCAGGTAGTTGTAGACAGCAATAAGGTCTCCCCTGAGCCTCCTCTTCTCCAGGCTAAACAATCCCAGCTCCCTCAGCCTCTCCTCGTAGGGCTTGTGCTCAAGGCCTCTCACCAGCCTCATCGCCCTTCTCTGGACATGCTCAAGCATCTCAATGTCCTTCCTAAACTGGGGGGCCCAGAACTAAACACAGTACTCAAGGTGAGGTCTAACCAGTGCAGAGTACAGGGGCAGAATGACCTCCCTGCTCCTGCTGACCACACCATTCCTGATGCAGGCCAGGATGCCACTGGCTCTCTTGGCCACCTGGGCACACTGCTGGCTCATGTTCAGGCAGGTATCAATCAGCAGTTTTGAATGAAATATCTTGACAACTTTAGAATGTATAATCCTGGTCTGGATTGGATAGTTTGAGGCATAACATGGCATAGATTGAATAGATTTGAATTAATGACTTCAGAAATAAATTTTGACTGAAGTCTGCAAATCTGAATTAAAATCTACTGCTAGTAGATTAATTTTGTATTTAAACATGATTTAAAACTCTAATAAGCCATCTGGTGGTGTTTCATGCAGAGGAAATGTTCCTTTCAGTTTATTTTCTGTCTCAGATGAGATTTTATGAGGATAAGCATGGCTTGAAATTCTCTATAGCTAATGAGAGGATTCAAAATAAAATGGAGCAATCCATGAAGATGCGTAGAACATGCTGCACTACTGCAGAGAAGAGAGAATTTGTCTGAGTTCCTCTGTGTGGGCTGTAATGGAAAGTGTCATGTTATGTGCAAATCCTTGTAGGACAGCTACACTCATAATTCTTCTTTGTGTGCAAAACGAGTTTGACACCTCCAGAACTATTAAATGCATGAGGAAAGCACTGTGGTTGTGCTTGCCAGTGTTCTGCCTACTGCTATTCTGATGGAAAGTTTGCTGTGTGCTGTGAAAGGAATTTACATGTGTAGGAGTGTTTCTGACACTAGATGTCTAATTTTATTTGTAGTAATAACAAAGACATTACACAAAGAATGATCTCTTTCCTAATTATTATGTAGTAATACATGTGGTCTTATAGTAAAGCTGAAACTTAGGATTTTGGGTTGCAGTTAGACATTGCAACAGTTTCTTTATAGGCATATTATTCATAGACTTGTAGAAATATTCAAGAAATGTGGAGAAACTACACTCTGCTTTAGCAGGAAATAGCTTGAATCAAAGCTGAGCCTGACTTCAGTAGCTTCTCTTCCTAAATACTCCAAGAGCAAGTAATGCTGTGGCACAGTTGTCTTCTTCTGTCTACTACTGATGATATTCTTTACAGCAGTGCTGTTCAAGGACTGTGTTTCACTGGGATCTTGTGCACAAAAGAGGGGTTTAAGAATTTTAAGCATCTTGTTTTTGGGGCAATGGGAGTGTGTGCAAGCATTTGTTTGTGTACTGGGTCTCATTTATGCTTTGGAGATCGTATGTTTCAGAAAACAGACACTTAGCTGCCATTGACAAACTTCTGCTTGTTTTTCTTTCTACAGGAGATGATAACAGAGTCCACTCCATTACGTTGCAGGAAGCTCAGCAATCCTGACATCTTTTCATCTGCTGGCAAAACCAAGCTCCATCGTCAGCTAAGTCAAGATGACTGCAAGCTACGGAGAGGTAGTTTGGCAAGTTCTCTGTCAGGTGTGCCATTTTGTAAAGATCATATGACAATTCATTGGTATTACAAATGCAGTCTTACTTCTTGGCATAAGAGGTGTAATAAAAAATATTATTGTTGCTTCTTTAAAACCTCTTGTTGGGAGGGTGTGCATTTTATGTAAGAGAAAGATGCAAAAGAAAAGGGTGAAAGAGAGGCTGCATTTGGAGTGAAATTCTGTATATTGCCCAGAGTGAAAAGACAGAAGCCAAGACTTAATGTGCAAAGTTAGAAGAATGGAGTAGTAGAACTTCAGGCAACACAGTGATTTACTCACAAAGTCTGCACTGGCTTTAAGCTTGCCTACTTTACCATATTGTTTCTTACTGGTAAGATGACTTAGATTCTAATTATTTTTTTTTTACCTCAAAAGCACTGTAGGCATTTATGATTCAAAGTAAAAATCTTCCCACCAATCAGTTGTTTTTTTTTCAATTTGTGCAAAGATTGATTTACTCTTGTGGAGTCTTTGTCCCTGTTAGAGATTTTAGTTTGTCATCTCTAGAACCAAAACCTGAAGGACCAGGCTCAGTTGTTTTGTCTTTCAAAGACTTTGCATGTGGGCTAGGTGATGGTTTCACCATTATTTAAAGCTGGTATCGAAGTCTGTGATGCTGGTGTTAAAATGGGCAGAGCTGCATGATCAGTCTAGAATGAAACAGCTGATCTGTCTGAATACCACTGTAGTTCTGTTAGGTTAACTTGCAGTCCATTTCCTCCCTGATCAGGCTGACTGCCTATTTAGATGTTAGTGCCAGAACAAGAAGGGTTGGAAATTCTCAAGTGGGACAGGAGGATGGTGAAACCACCCCTTTTGGCAGCAGCATGGGCTTCATTTACATGATTGTGAAAATACATTCAATCTGGTTCCTCTTTTTTTTTTTTCAGGGGAAGATAAATATTTTAATGTTTGAGGTCCTAGATATAATAGAATTAAGTAGTGAAGAATGCATTTTTTATTCTGGTGTGGCCTGGTCTTCATGTTATATAATTCATAATAACTGTCTTGTTTCTGAAAAATGGAATAAAATCATAATCATAGAATCAGCCAGGTTGGAAGAGACCTCCAAGATCATCCAGGCCAACCTAGCATCCAGCCCTATCCAGTCAACTAGACCATGGCACTAAATGCCTCATCCAGTCTTTTCTTGAACACCTCCAGGGACAGTGACTCTACCACCTCCCTGGGCAGCCCATTCCAATGCAAATCACTCTCTCTGTCAAGAACTTCCTCCTAACATCCAGTCAATACCTCCCCCCAGCACAACTTGAGACTGTGTCTCCTTATTCTGCTGACTCCTTTATGTTTGTTCTCTATGGTAGGTTAATCACTAGAGGAGAAGAGAAGTTGATTAACTACACAGCATTTGGCCAGTTACAATGGCCTCTACTGTAGCATATAGTTTGCCTTTTTTTTTTTGCCTCAAGCAGAAGTAAGCAAAGTTAAATGGGAGGAAACAGTAAAACTGGAAACCTTCTGTTGACTTTGTTGACTTTTTAAAAAATAATTTTTCTTTTTGGAGATAATATTCCTGTAAATTTTATGTTCTGAACTGATAATGTTCTTCAGAAGCTGTTGCTACATTTTAATGACTTTTCAGTCTACTGTTCCATGATTTAGGAAAAAAGCCATGAGAAGATGAACCAAAATGTAAATGTTTAGGTACATATTTTAATTGTATTTTAAGGCAAGGCAGGGAAAGGCTTTAGTTCTAGGCTTCATCCCCAAAATAATTCTAGCTATTTTTTATATAATTCCAGCTATTTATATGGAGATACCATAGAAATCTTTAGCTTGAAAAAGACCCTTGAGATCATCAGGTCCAGTCATTAACCCTACCCTGTGAAGTTCACCACTAAACCTTGTCACTAGTGCCACATATAAATGACCTTTAAATACATCCAGGGATGGTGACTCAACCACCTCCCTGGGCAGCCTGTTCCCATACTTGACTACTCTTTCAGTCAAAAAAATGTTCCTAATGTTTTGCCTAAATGTACCCTGGTGCAGCTTGAGGCAGTTCACTCTTGTTCTATCACTAATTACCTGTCAGAAGAGACCAGCACCAACCTCTCTATATTGCCCTTTCAGGTAGTTGTAAAGGGTGATATGGTCTCTCCTCGGCCTCCTCTTCCTCACATTAAACACTGCTAGTTCCCTCAGTTGCTCTTCATAAGGTTCATTCTCTTCCTCAAATTAAGCACTGCCAATTCCCTCAGTTGCTTTTCGTAAGATTGATTCTCTAGGCCCTCCACCAGTTTAGTTCCCTTTGCACTTGCTCCAGCCTCTCAATATCTTTCTTGTACTGAGGTGTTCCAAACTGAACACAGCTCTTGAGGTGTGGCCTCGAGGATGCCCAGTACAGGGGAACAGTCACTTCCCTGCTCCTGCTGGTCACACTGTTTCTGATACTGGCAACTATATCTTACAGAGATTTAAATAATATTATTTTTGCTCTCAATTTTTGCTCTCAATTTTGCCCTGTTAGATAATTATATTTTCTATTGCTATTGTAGGCTGTGTTAACTGCTTTACTGAGATAGGTACAGCAACGTACATTTCTGTAGTTTTAAATCTTTGCAGACTAGTTGCTATGTTTACACCTAATCTTGAAAATGAGCAAACTATGAAAATCATGTCTGCATCTGTAAGCAGCTTGAGCGGGACTGAGAAGAAGATACTTATACACTGTGTTTCTCTTTGCTAGCCAAAGTTGAGCCTTCTCATCTCTCATTTTATTAATGGGTGCATAGTTTGTCACTTTCACAGAAAATTAACCTAAACAAGTTAAAAACCCCTCAAGCCCCCACGAGGTAGGACTCTCCCAGCATCATTGCCAACTGCATTATGTGAAAATCTTCCAAATACTGTAGCTGCTTTTGTGTACTGAGTACCGTGTGTCACTTCTAATCTGAAATTGACTTTGTAAAGTAGCTTGCTGCCTCTGAGAAGAAAGTGTTTTTTCTATAGTATATGTATTGCTACTAATTGCAACAAATGTCTTAGTCCCCTTAGTCCCTAATCACTTTTTCCTTAGTGATTCCTGTTGTATCTGAGCACGTAGTAGTCTGCTGAATGCAGCTATCTTCATCATGCTTGGAAGGAAGGGTGTGTGATTAGTCTCACAGTTAAAATTTTAAGGAAAAGAAGTGTTTTTCACTCCAATTTTGCAGATGGTGAAACTGACGTATAGAGACTGACTGACCAAATTTGCAGAGGAAGTCGTCTGGAAGCTAATGATGGAACTCCAGATTGACAGACTTTTTCACTTACATGTTTTTAACTACAAGACTGTATTTCTTTTGTGAATAACATTGTACATGAAAGTAAGCTGTCAAGCTTGATAAGAGTCAAAATATGACCTACTTTGACTATAGTTCTTTCTCATTCTGGAAATATACAGCTTGACATTTGTTAAAAAGGAGCATGATACTGACTAGGAAAAAAGAAAGGAAATATACTGAGCAGATTCTTTTAAGTGATTGCACGGAAATGCAGTGGTGTGAACTTGTTGAAATGGGAACTCCTCACTGCTTGCTTATGCAGCACAGGAGATTAGTGTCTGCACCAATAAATTAGATAAAGGGAGACTTGAGAAAACTACAGCATGTTTTGCTTTTAAGATGATACAGTATTGCTGAAGTGCTGAAGAGTGATGGTTTTAGACAGCGAACAGCCATCCATGGTTCAGAGCAAACCAATATGTAACTATACACTGTATTTTGATCATAGCTGCATAAAATATGCCGCTGAATGTTCCACTGGCCAGGAGAAAGTAGGGATGTCTGGATGGCTAAGCTGTTTACAAGAGGTAATGTTTTACAATTATGAATGCATTTTCATAATTAAAAAATATATTAAAGATATTTTGCAGCATTAATGTTGCCTTTCCATAGGGCAATACATTGTTTAATTGGCAGCAAATATTGTTTCCTTTATAAGGTGTGTGAGGTGTAAAAATGTATAGAGTAATGGAATTCAGTTTCTACAAGGTTTTGGATTTACTCATTGCCTCCAAATGTAGACTAGATATTTTGGAAATGGTTATCCAACATCATGAATTTACAGGTAGTGTGGTCTTACAGGTTCTAAAACCTTTAAATTACTCTTCTCATTACATGCTTTTTTGTCCACAAGCAGTATTTGTTTTCAGCATTGTATTTTGAATTTGCACACTTGTTTAGAAGCAAGCTGACAGTATTTTGGTTTTGTTTTTAAAGGAAAACAGCTGCTTCCTTTATCAAATAGTGTCCTCAGTGGAGTGGGACAGACAATATGGCAGCCACCTGGAGATACCTCAAACCTGGTCCGCATGAGAAATCAGTCTCTAGGACAATCTGCTCCTTCACTTACTGCTGGTTTGGTGAGTGAGCCTGGGAATACTCATGATGATTTGGTGCTATAAATAAAAAGTGGTGTGTTCTTGTGATTTAGTTTTACCTTGCTTTCTCTGCTCCTGCTCACTGAATGCAGGATTTTTCCTGTGAGCCCTTTCTAGAGTAGAAGGTGAATTATGAGAAGATGTTCAACCTGCTTCTGACAGAAAGCAGGGAAAAAAAGTGTGCATGAAGAATAATATTTTCACCATTCAAACTATGAGACATTAGAATAAATTCCCAAGGGAGGTGGTGGATTTTCTGTTATATTAGACAATTTCAGGACCCAGCTTGGCAGTGTGCTGGGCTATCTCATTTAAACTAGATTCTTGCCATGGAAGGTTGGACTAGATCATAATGGTTTAGGTTGGAAGGGACCTCAAAGATCATCTAGTTCCAACCCCCCACCATAGGCAGGGACACCTCCCACTGGAACAGGTCACTCAAGGCCACATCCAACCTGGCCTTGAACACTCCAGGGAAGGAGCATCCACAGCCTCTCTGGGCAGCCTGTTCCAGTGTTTCACCACCCTCACTGTAAAGAAGTTCTTCCTAACATCTAGTTTGAATCTCCCCTCTGCCAGTGTCCTTGTCCTGTCTTTAGAAGACCTTGTAAATAGTCTCTCCCCAGCTCTCCAGTAGGCCCCCTTCAGATACTAGAAGGCCACTACATGGTCTCCTGGAAGCCTTCTCTTCTCCAGGCTGATGGTCCTTGAGGTCCCTTCCAACGTGGTATTCTATGAATCTATGAATGATTTCTTTCTGGGGATGTTCTTGCTCTGCTACTTAAGCTGCCTGATACCTGAAAGAAAATATCCCTGGAAGTCTAAGTAGATGTAAGCATGGGAACATGACCATTTTAAGCCAAATTGGGAAACAGCTTTCTGAGTAGTTACCTCTGCCTGTTTCACTAGAGTATAGCTAGAGAGAGAAAGCTGAAAGGGCTTAACTGTCCAAGGGAATGAAGAGCTGGAACTGACATCTGCTCTCCTGTGTGGTTGCTATCAAAAGGTTTTGGTAAAGTGAATATTTCTGAAGAATGTTGCACATATTAAATTAGCATTTTTTAAAAGAAAAGAATATTCTATACAGGAAGGAAAATCAGATGGCTATATTTAAGACTGAATTGCTAACCTAAAGGAACATATGTTTTGTAGATGTTCCTGATTACCTCTAAATACCTAAAATCATTGAAGTGTGAGGAGAAGAAAAACATAAGGTCAGGAAAAGACAGTTATTTGTGAACAGTCATATATGCAAGAGAAACTGTTGCCAAATAGGAGACTGAAAGAAAAGCAAGACGCTTCTTTTGTCACGTTTCTGTAGAGTTGCCTATGTAACAGATTTTACTCAAATGAGGGAATTTCATTGTACACTAGTAAGAGCTGCAAGTAAATTCATATTATATTGTAAGCCTGTATAGAAGCAAAGACTCCTTAAGTAAAAGGGTGTGCCTTGGATGTAACCTTTAAATTTGTTAGCCCTTAGAATTTTTGGGGGGATCCTAGACGGGTTGGCAGTACCAGGCTATGAACAGAAAGTTCAAATCTGTAAAGTTCAAAAAGCCACACATTTGTGTAACCACTAATTTTGATTTCACAATGAAGCATTTGTAGCCTTAGCATTTTCAGACATGCTACTACGTTGAAATTCTTCTAATTTGATTTAATGTATTGTGTTTTAGTTTGGTGGCTGTTCAGGGTTTGCTTTAAATTTGTCTTCTTAGCAGTGGTTATAATTTAGCCATATGAGCTGAAAGGGAAAGTGCTCACATGAACTTGACATCTAAGTATTTATATGATGGAGATTAAAAAAAGTACTGTGATAAAATACAGGCATGCTTTTTAAAGGCAGGCAAATTCCTTGAAGCTTCATAGTTTATGAAAATAACTTTGCTTTAAAGCAAAGAATTAGTTCTAAGACATTTAATTTGGAATTGATTAAGTGCTGTGCCCAGTTCTGTTAGCTGTAGATAAAATTTGTATATTACAGTTCTGCACATTGCTAATATGATGTATTTGCAGTTTGTCATGGCAGTGTTCTGATATGAACATGTCAGATGTTCTGATATGAAATGTAGTGCAAACAATTTATTTTAAATTAATTTCAAATTCACAGCTTTCTAATTAAAGCTGAGAATTTCAGCTCTAAATCCAGTATTTGTCTCTCCATGATGGCGTCTGGTACTGAAGTATATGGTCACTTTGCTATCTCTGTGTACTTTATGCTGAACTGCTTGTTAGTTACAGTTGCAGTTAATTAAGCTTAAAATTTGAGAGTTTTTGTAGAAATTGGTCTTCTAAAGCAGTGACTGAAGAGCTGGTCACAAGATGAGCACCTAATTAAATGCAATGAGTCCTGGGATCTTGAAGCTGGTTACGTCTTTGCAAGTGTTTTAATATGCTTGTGGTATTGAAATACATTTCACAAATTAGAATAGCAAAAGGTCTCCTGGCAGTATAATTAATCTCCTTTGAAAAATAGCTCTACTAAGAGACGAGTAGGTTCAGTAATTCAGAGTGTCATTTTAATATGTCAGCCTTGATTGCTAGAGCATATAATTCTTTTATTATTTGCTATAATACAATAGACGGATAGCTGGTGAGAAGTGTGAGTGTAGTATGGGAAAGCCAGAATATTCAAAGCATTGCTTCTGCTTCCTCTTTGGCACTGTAGGTATCAGTGGGTTTTCCTTTGCTAAACTGCTTTGCTTGCATCAACCCTCTTCTTGTGGATTTGTTTTGGTTCCCTGCTCCTTTTTAACTGCTACCGATCTTAGAGGTTGTTGCTCTGCTTTATATTGCATTCTTTTCAACTTTGAAAGTGATTTGCAAAGCAAAAAAAGTTGAATTAATGATAGCAAATCTATAGAAATTACTTTGAAATAAAATTGATAGCTAGGCTACTTATCAACAACTGAAGAACTGGGAATGCATCAATTATACTATGTCAAAATACATGAGCACAGTTTATTGCAAAACATAATCTTGCATCTTGTACATGATAGTCTGCACTAATGTGTCTGCACAGCAATTGCCACTAGGTTCTTGACTTGAGAAAGAAGCCAGTGCAGACTGAATGCTGAGTGCCATTATTGTGAAATGATAGATGCCTTCTAAATATAAGTGAGGATTTCAGAGGATGACCTTCAGTTGATCATCTACTCTTAAGACGGATGCCTCTGATCCTAGTGGATTGAATTCTGGTTAGAGAGCATCCTATTTAAGACTTTAAAATCCCTACAATAGCCAAGGAAGTAGTCAGAGAAGAAAGATGTAAAGCATCATTGTGGGCATCTTGGTGGTGCCTCAAGCTCTCAGGATCCAAATAGAGTAAAACTAGGAGGTGCAGGGAGTTTATAAAGTGTGTCTAAGGAATCAAAGGATAATAATTTGGAAAATCTTATGGAGATAACAGAGAGGAGGTCTTACTAATATTTACAAATATCTTAAGGGTGGGTGTCAAGAAGGGGCCAGTCTCTTTTCAGTGGTGCCCTGTGATAGGATGAGGAGCAATGGAAACAAATTGGATCACAGAAAGTTCCATCTTAACATGAGGAAAAACTTATTTACTGTAGGGGTGACAGAGCAGGAACAGGCTGCCCAGAGGCTGTGGAGTCTCCTTCTCTAGAGAATGTCAAGACCTCTTAGGAGATGTTACTGTGTGACCTGCCTTAGGTGATTCTGCTTTGGCAAGGGGGTTGGACTTGATGACCTATGGAGGTCCCTTCCAGCACCTACTGTTCTGTGACTTAGTTTGGAGGTTTATTTATCTGAAATGTTGACTTGCAGGCACCCTGTTGTAAAAAGAGTTAGAAACTGGACCATGTTTTGAAGACAGTGGGTGTGAGTGATCAGGAATACAGATGCCTTCTGTTATGAAGAGAGGCATGAAGGGCATTAGAGTTTAAGTTTAGAAAAGAAAATGAGGTTGTGAAGAGAAGATTGGGATTGTTGTAGAGGAGGTAGATTGGGAGTGTCTTTCTTGCAAGTACTTATTTTGACAAAACTCAGTGTGAACAAAGTTGATTGCCAGAAACAATGATGTAAGGTGTTAATTAATATTTCAGGGCTTGACCATTTATGGCTGGGCAAGGGATAGCTTTCCCTTCATGTTTACTAAGGACAGGTTGCTCAACAGAAGCATTGCAGTAATGCTGAATATATATTTACATTTCTGGAGAGAGATGTGGGGATTTTTATGTGTGTTTCACCTCCTCACCCCACATAGAGAGCATCTCAAGCTCTGTCTCCAGAGTTTTGTGAAAGAAACAGCTGAGAGTGTCATACTCATTAATTAGGACTGCATCTTACATGCATTACTCACTATGTAATGCCTGGAAAAGTCTGAGATGTTCCAAGAACAAGAAACCATGCATGTTCCTTCTGCCAACTGTGGTGATGGGAAAACATTTGAAGGAGTCAGGCAGTGGAAAGTTAGATACTTTCATAAAAGAGATTTTGAACTTCCTCTTCATATTTTATTTTTGTACTTAGAAGTTTCAATTTTCCCACTTGCTCCCAGTACTGAAGTGGTGCTCACTATACTCCTTGAATGGAAAAACTGAACATAATTTAGAGGTTCTGGCTGGGTTGTTGTAGATCTTTATGTAGTGTAGGCTTTCTTCCTTATATTCTGCACCAGATGATACATGGTCAGAGCAATTTCTTCATCTTTAGAGGTGAAGTTAACTGACAAAACAGTTGATGCTTTTCAAACTAGAGAAGAGTAGATTTAGACTGGATGTTGGGAACAATATTTTTACTATGAGGGTAACGGAACACTGAAACAGGTTGCCCAGGAAGGTGGTTGAGGCCCCATCCCTGGAAATATTCAAAGTGAGGCTTGACAGAGCTGTGGTCAACCTGATGTAGTTGAGGAGGCCCTTACTCAGTGCTGAGAGTGTCGAATTAGATGACCTTTGGAGGTCCCTTCCAGCCCATTCTACTATTCTATTCCTCTGATGCTGAACTTCAAAGATTCCTGGGTAGGCTTGATCTCCTCTTCAGTGAATAACTTCAAATGACTTGCAGTTTTAAATTTACTTGGTAAGGCAGTGGTTAAAGGCAAATAATACAACTGCATATTCTTTGCTGTGGTAGAGAGTGCCAGGTAGTTCAACTTTCCCTGACGCTGTTCTAGAAGAGGTGATTAAAAAAACCCAAAGCCTGTCAGATTTTGCATAATGATCTGAAGGACAGGAAGGCTCAGATGCAAGGCTTGAACTTACTAACAAGTTGAAGAACTTCCTGTGTTGAATACCACTAAGCCAGTGATGCTGCTTGTTCAGCCTGATTTATTCCGAACGTTTAGTTCAGATGAGTGGATTAGGCAGGTCCAAGTGGAATGGGGAAAATGGTCATCCTGGTGATGGTGGGTCCTTGGCTCCACAGGAAACCTGGAACCAAGATAGATTTCATGCTGTGGCATGTTATCTTTGTTGTCCATGCTAGGCTACATTTTTCAGATGTAGGAGAGAATATTTACTTCTTATTTTCTTAATTTTTACTCTTTTCCTTTTGCATTTCCTTTTACTTATCTCAAGAACAAAGTAATTTTTGCCTAATATATAAACTTCCCATAATAATGTATTTACCCTATTCAAGTTGCTCATCATTACAAAAGGATGTACTTCAAATGTGTCCAGAGAAGGGCAACAAGGCTGGTGAGAGACCTTGAGCACAAGCCCTATGAGGAGAGGCTGAGGGAGCTGGGATTGTTTAGCCTGGAGAAGAGGAGGCTCAGGGCTGACCTTATTGCTGTCTAAAACTACCTGAAGGGAAGTTGTGGCCAGCAGGAGGTTGCTCTCTTCTCTCAGGTGGCCAGCGCCAGAACGAGAGGACACAGCCTCAGGCTGCACCAGGGGAAATTTAGGCTGGAGGTGAGGAGAAAGTTCTTCACTGAGAGAGTCATTGGACACTGGAATGGGCTGCCCGGGGAGGTGGTGGAGTCACTGTCCCTGGAGCTGTTCAAGGCAAGATTGGACGTGGCACTTGGTGCCGTGGTCTAGCCTTGAGCTCTGTGGTAAAGGGTTGGACTTGATGATCTGTGAGGTCTCTTCCAACCCTGGTGATACTGTGTGATACTGTGAAATCTATATAATTCAAGGCTAGCAGGAAATGTGGCCGATTTGCTAAAGATCTGAATTTGTGGATGAGGCAGTTGAGGTGATTCTCTGTAAACTGGTAGTGCTAGCTGTGCTAGAGCCTGCTGTGGTGTTCATGGTGCTGCTCTGCCATCTGCTGCTGGGCCTGGGGCAACCCACAGAGATGGTTCGCTCCAGGATGCAATTGTGACTTCGTGAAACGTTTTTAGAGATGCTGGTAATTGTTCATGGTTTTACAGCACTGGCTGGGATCAACATTTCTGAGATCATGTCCCATAGTAACAGCACTTTCTACTAACCCGGCCTTTTTTCTTTCCTTTTGTTTTGTTCAGGGGTATGAATTAGCTTCATGCTCTAGTACTGTACTGTGGTTTCCGACTTCCCTTTTCCGGTAACAGAGGGATGATGCTGGGGATAGTTATGAAAAAAAATATAATTTAAAATATCTTTAAAAACTCTATAAATAATGTTTTTGTTCGAGTCAGAAGCTGTACTTCGGTCTGTGTCCTGCTAGGTGGTGCTGGAGTACTGGAGTCTTGCTGTAGTGAGATGCATGTTCAACGCAAAATGACTCCATTCCTACAGGGCCAACCTAAAGAAGAGGAAGAGAGGTGTTTTCTTCTAATGTGTAGTAAAAAGAGACTTTAATTCTTTGTGGATTAATAATTCAAAAGCTTGATACAGAGCAATGGAACTGCAAATTCAAGCTTCTTTATACTCCAGTTATAAAATAAATCTTCTTTATGCTCCTAGTTATAAAGTAAAATTCTGTCTGTGGGTCTCCTACTTAGCCCCAGTGCTTTAATGGGTTTGTTGACTGTTATTTGGTATCTCTGCTTTATGCAAGCATGTGGTTAGTGGTTGTTACTCTCACAGTGCTGAGGTTTTGGAATGAATACAGTTTGTAGTGACTACTAGGTATCAGACTAGTGAATTAAGCAAAGCAAAACAGCTGGTCTTCCACCACACTCTACCTTTCTGCTTGATATGCATGCTGGAGATGAGGTGAGTGCATAAAGCTTAGACTTCTACTTCCTCACAAAAAGAATTAGATTTAATATCTGTCTTAGCCATATCTGTAATACTCATTGTGGGGGAAATCATTCATGCCAGTTGTGCATAGACCTACCTAACGAAGCAGACATTTGTGTGTTCTGAATTAATTTACATTTGTGTGTTCTGAAACACACAGATGCTCTTCCCCCCTCAAAATATGTTTTGCCATAGATAACCTTACTTTTAGTTTGTATTTAGGTGGTACCATGTTGGCTATTTAAATGTTACAGAGTACAGCTGAAAATACTTTTGTCTAAGCGTGATAATTAAAAGTTATAGATTATGAAGACCATAAAAGTGTTTTAGAGAGTAAAGAATACTTGACTTTACAAACTGAATTTAATGTCTGCATATTCATAGAATCATAGAATGGTTTAGGTTGGAAGGGACCTCAAAGATCATCCAGTTCCAACCTCCTGCCATAGGCAGGGACACTTCCTACTAGAACAGGTCATTCAAGGCCTTATCCAGCCTGGCCTTGCACACCTCCAGGGAGGAAGCAGCCACAACCTCTCTGGGCAACCCATTCCAGTGTTTCACTACCGTCACTGGAAAGAACTAACTGACATCTAGTTTAAATCTCCCCTCTGCCAGTTTAAACCCGTTACTCTTTGTCCTGTCTTTACAAGACCTTGTAAATAGTCCCTCCCCAGCCCTCCTGTAGCCCCCCCTTCAGATACTGGAAGGCTATTACAAGGTCTCCTCAAAGCCTTCTCTTCTTCAGGCTGAAGAACCCCAGCTCTTATAGCCTGTTCTCATAGCAGAGCTGCTCCAACCCTCTGATCATCTTCATGCCCTCCTCTGGACTTACTCCAACAGTTTAATGTCCTTCTTGTGTTGGAGTTAGAAAAGCAGAAAATACAATTGTATGAATTTTATTGTATTGTCATGGAAATAACATTTTAAAGTGGCAGTAGCAATTGTAATAGCCTGAGATGGGAAGTAAGTGAATTTCCAAATGAAGACCATATGAAGTCTTATGTTTATGCATGCTAATTGAAAATTTGCATTTATTTATGCTGCGAAGCCAGTGGGTAAATCTTTGAGAGTTGGGTGCGTTGCCATCTTTTGAAAGATGTGGCTGTAAGGAAATGGAAGATGAGTGTTGCTTGGAGAAATGAAGCCATCTCCAGTTTGTAGGGACTGATTTTGAGGAAGAGTAGGGAACGAGTTCTAGCCAGAGGGTTGTACGTACTGGCATGGCCTGAATTATAAAACTTGAAGGAAGGAAGAAGAAATTTGGAACAGTGGAGAACAAGGTCTTTGCAAAGAAGAGAATGGTATTGTAGGCAAACTACAGAAGAGCTTCTTTGAATTTATCTATGTGTTCTGAGCAAAACTCAGCTTTGGGCAGCATTTAGAGGCATTGCAGAAACTTCACAGATTTGAGGTATCTCTGTTAGGAAAACTTAACTGCAATGCTGTAATTCTATGTGTTTTCATGAGAGATTCAGGATACTTACTTCACAGAGGCTTTTGAAAGTTATAGTCCTAGTGAGTTTTTCACTAGTAAACTTCATTCTGAGTAATTCATACATACCACTGTAAAGAACAGCAAATAATTGTGATACATTGGGTACAATATGTATATATATATATATATATATATATATATATATGTAATGTAGCTCATACTACTTAAACAGTCAGCATCTTGCTCTGAAGAAATTTCAGCATATTACTTAAACACAGTCAGCATATTTTTGCTCACTTCAGTTAAGTGAATTCCATTTTGGAGTGGACTCATTGGCTCAAAGGAGATTTTCATACTTGAAAGAAAATTGGAACACCCTTCTGTGTAACCTGAGGCTTGTCATTGTAGGAAATATGAATTCATAAAACTCGCCTTGTGATAATTGTTAGGCACTAGACTGTCAGTTTGAGTGATTGCAGTTCTCATTATCTTCAGATGCTGTGTGTTATTTTTTTGTCTATGAATATGTAGAATTGATTTTTGGCACATGCAGTCAGTTCTGTTCCTGACAGCAGCACTATTGTAGGTGTAAAGTGAGAAACTGCTGTGGTGTGCATGGAAAATTATTTGGGTTTTTTTTTCCTCTTGGAGAGCTGTGGGGAACTTAAGAAAATATAAAGAATTATTCGAACTGTCTTGAACACACATTGCCACTGAGTAAGACTGTTCTGTAAGAGCATTGATCTGTGGTTCTTACTGACCTCTATATTAAAATGTGCTGATAGACACAACAAAAATTCTGGGGCTTAATTTAAAATAGTCCCCAAAATTGGCTGTTTTATTTTGGTGATTTTGGAGAGGTATTTCCATAGAATGGCAGTGTGAGATGTCCATGTTTAGTATTTTAATATGGCTGCCTTCTGTGTCTGCTAACACTTCTGGTAACTGTTTTCTAGGATGTGATAATAGGAGGAACAATCTTTAAACATGAAATAGTTTGCTTGCCTAAGTTGCAAACAATTTTGTTCCAATAATGCAAACTGTTTTGAGCTTTAGGACAGCTACAAAAATCCCCCTGCTATAAAAATCCCCCTGTAATTCAACTAAGCAAAAGCTTTGGAGATGCTCTAGAAATCAGTGGCATCATCTTCCATGTCTGGCTTCTGGGTTTTTTTTATTTGCAATGTTTTCCTGTAGTGAATCATTTTGGTTTATCCAAGCTATGCAATGTGTCTTTCAGTCATCCAAACAGTTTCAGCTCAAGAGACACAATGATTGCATATTTTACCATTTGAAGGAAAATGGGAATACAGTAGTTTGTTTATATACCTCACCTCTGAATACCTGCAGCTCAGAATCTTTATGAAGTGTTAATTTAAAATCCTTATTATCTTGAGATTACTAAAGGGGGAAAGTTGAAATCTCTTGGCAGAGGTAACTGTGTCCTTGTAAGTGAAACACAGTACTAAAGCCTGAGGTTTATGCAACAATCCTGATAGCTGAACTTTGGCAAACTAAGATACAGAGAGATTAACTCAGTTGGTCATCAGTAGAACTGAGAGTAAAGAATACCTCACAGATGTTCTGTAAAGCTTGACTTATTAGTGCTTGAAAAATATTTGAAGCACAAATGGATGGTTCTGTGAAATAACTTCTTCCTGCAGTCACTGTGTATGGTGTGCTTGTATCATTCTCTTATTTCTGGTATTTAGATGTTGAAATCAGTTACTCAAAACCCAGGGAATAACTTAATCTGGGTTTCCTACGTTATTATTGCCAACCTGAGCATTTCTGCAGGAATGGTGAGATTTAAACTCATCTCTGGTGAGGGAACAAGGTGTGAAATCAAGATTAACCATTACACTAGCAAGTTTGATTTACAGTCAATATCTGTAGTTACTCCCTTTGTGCACAGAGACAAGGATAAATAGTGGCTATGATGCTTTTTCCAAGCTTATTATAGAAGTAGATGAGGAGAATTCTTGTGTTATGGCATTTTGGATTGACCAGAATTTTTTTCACTGAAGCAGTTGTGGCCAGCTAAGTATGGATAGCACAAAATTTGCTGGAGGGGTGCCTATGTGTTCAAAACAAACCACATTGCCTAAGCCATTTCACTTGTCAGTAGTGTGGAACAACAGACTGAGGTGCTTCTTGCTTTTGTTTCCATTAGAAATGAAAATAATAAAAAAAGGATTCTGTGTACATCATGAATATCAAATGCTGTCACACTGAGATGATAATGTGAGTATGCAAAACTGTTTGTCAGTGTGAACTTGTAAGTTATTGGCAGGGGGGAAATGTTTATAACAGAGGATTGAAAGATGTACAGGGTTTCAGATGTGTCATAAAAGGATGTGAAATGTAATTAACCTAAAATAACCTTTAAAATATTTTTTTGGAGCCTGATAAATTAAACGAGCTGTTGAGATAACTTAATGAGAGATTTTCATTTTATACCTTAAATAATATCCTATTAAAATCCTCAAGATTTTGCTTTGTGATGGAATCCAGCGAGACTTATATTTTCCTGATGACCTCATGATTCAGTAACATTTTAATTTTGTGCATATTTGAGGGGTAAGGTCTAGGTTAATGGCAGCATTTGTTCTTTTAAGTGCTTGAAGACATAAAGCTCTAATTGAAGATATGAGTGTTCAAATCTCATTATTTTAATGCAGTCATATGGTATAGTGACAGTAAAAGTAGTTGTTTGATGAACTCCCATGGCAAGGTTCATAATTTGTCCATGGAAATAAATTATTATGTGAAACTTGGAATTAAACTTGGAGTTTCAATAAAATGAGAAAGTTCAGATCTAACATGGTTTTAGTTTTTATCGTCACTCAAAAGTAGAACTAAGTATTTGAAAACCTTTGACACAGAGAGTTACCAGGTGTGATTTGGTACAGGGCATGCCGTGGATTTTTCACACAAAGGCTTCTGGTTAGATACTTGGTTACAGATTTGTTGCAAGAAGTTAAACCTGCAGAAGTACTTCTGGTACATTTACGTCTTGAATTTTCTAAATATTAGTAATTAAATTAGTTTAATGGATGAGCTTTTGCCAAGGAAAATACATCGTGTGGTTATCACAGAGTCAGGAATCCAAGGGTTGAAGACAAAGGTCAGAGTGCTCATTACTGCTTGCATTTCATCAGCGTGGCTAACCTTGCTTGCCTGTTTGCAGCTTTGCATACTGTGCTGTCTCTAGTCTGAGACCCCTTTAGAGATTCCTCCTGCCCGTTCTGATGTTCCTAAGCTCTCCTTTTTGTCCTGTATTCTCCCTCAAGTGCTTATTTTTCCTCTCTAGCTTCTTCTGCTCTTAGAAATCAGGAAGAAATCTCCCAACAGTACAAAATTAGTTCTCATTGTTTGATGATTGCCAGAAAAGTTATGAATTTAGAGAGATTTGTGCAAAAGTGTACTTCTACTGTCACCTCCTTAACCCTTCTTCACTCTAAATTCTTTGGACTGTGAGTTAATGGCTTGGAAATCTTCATGCAAAAGCTTTAGACTGGGGTCTTGTATTACAGTTCTACTGGTGCTCAAAATGTACATGTCTCTTTCTTACTATACAGTTACTAGTTCTGGTACAAACATTATTTTCGTACTATATCCTTGCAAAAGGAACACTGTTCTGAGTCAGAGGCTTTTGATCCACAAGCTCTTTGTGTCTGCTGAAATGACAGTAGGCAGTGTAAAACTGAGCTTATGGTATTATTAAATCTATTGATAACTATTCGTTTTGGTTTAAGTTTTCATTGTTTTGCCTTAATTCACTTATGAAATGATTTATTTCAGAAGAGAAGTGTAGGGTGTTATAAATTAAAAACACATGCATACATTTCTTATCAATGAGATCTTAAAACTTAGTAGAACAAAATAGTCTAACAGAATAATTAGATAAATTTCTCAGGATAAATTGATGAGGTTTTGAAATAAAAGAGGAACAATTTGTCATACGGCCTATGAGGAGAACTATCTGAATGGAGGAAAAGATCTGTCAGGACTGTCAAATTATATTGATCAGACATCAAGCATCAATCCTGTTTAAACAGGCAGCTGTTTAAAAGTGGTATATTTGACAATGACATCATTTTATTCTTTGTGTTATTACTTCCTCGCTGACATGTTTGTTTTCTCAGTATAATTTATATACTTTAAAATGTTGCTAACTAAGAAATAGTTGAATTATACCAGACATAGATGAAATAAAACCAGACCCCATTTATGGCTAGAATGAACATGTGTGAACATCATGTTATAACTATAAACAAAACAGTTGATTTATGTATGAACTCAGTTGCAGGAGAGCACTCTAATATATTAAATGGAATATTTATCTATTTTTTAATGATAAAGTTTATTTAGAAATCAGTTACATATAGGTTAGATAGAAAATAACAGCAAATATTTTATATCTTTTTGTAAATGAGAAGTGTTGGAAATCTTGGGGGACTCTGTTCCATGTGTATTATTGTCAGAGAAATCCTTTGTGCTGACTAACCTAGGAAAGTGTCAAGAATAGGTTAAAACCAGTTTAACTGGAGGGGTACTTCACCATAAAACTTGGCTCTGCAGTGATGTGATAGACAGTCCTTATAGTTCTAGTTGCTGAATTCCTCTATTTTTTTCATAAGCAAAAGGTAAACTGCTTTTTCCTTTGGTTACTATAAATGGCACTTATTTAAAGGGATATGTGTTGTGGTGCTCAGCTTCTTCAGTGAAGCACATTAGTGATACATGTCCTCCCATCTGCTATCTGATTTCTTTATTGTCCTATTATTAACAAGGCTTTTATCATCATACTTTGCCTGTGTTATATGAAATCTTTATCTGAGAAAAGTCAGGAACAGCAGTAATTGTTAGCTCCATTTTTCCTTGCACATCAGGAAACTTCTCCTGGAATGTGGGGGTTCAAAAATAGGTAATAGCATTTTCACATTTTGGAGCAAGCAGTGAAAGATAGGATCAACTCCATTTTATGTGAAGTAAAATGGATAAATTTCATTTAATTCCATTTTGTCTAAGGTACATAATTGAACTTATCCTTTTTGTTATATACTTCTGTGTTGAATCCCTCTGTTCAGAGTAAAGTGTGTAATAATGTTCACTACCCATAAGTGTAATTATTACATTTTCTACTATATGTTTTACAGATAATTGCTTTAATCCCACAAAATACTCAAATTCAGAGATAGCTGTGCTGAGGACTGGCTGTCTCATTTGCATGCAGTTCTGTGTGAAGGTATTGTGTCCTCAAAGGAGATGGGAAAGGTTAAAAAGGTTGGGGTTGTGGCTGGGGGGTGCTTCATGTTTAAATATCCTTCATCCCACACCCATTTGAAACAGACAAAGCACCAACTAGTAGCATAGACCACCTAAGTGCTGAAACTTGGATCCAATTAAAGAGCAGTAATGTGGGGCCTTTATTATCCACTGTTAGCACAAGGATAGGTGATGCCGACTGAAGTCTGCCAAGGAAGATCAGACACTAGGGTGAAATATTGGTGGTAGATATCAGTTACTTGTATGTAGACTGGACACATGCCTCACTGGGACATGGGGACAGCAGACTTCACATATTTAATACCTGTTTCAAAAGACAGATCAAGCTCTAGCCCATGAGAAAAGAGGTAACATTGCTTTTGTCCTTAGAAGTGATCAGTTTTGGTTCAAAATTTCAGTAGGAAAAGCTGTAGTAAAGGCTAAAACTGAAATGTATGTAAGCAGAGCTAAGAGTAGTTAAAAACTCACTAAAGCTGCTCTCAGTTTCAAGAAGACTAGCCAAGTGACTTGAGTTTCATAGTCTCCATGGAAGTGAGTTAAGAACCTTGGAGTCCTAGTGGACCAACGATATCTTGCGGTGCCTCAAGAAAAATGTGTCCAGCAGATCTAGAGAGATTCTCCTCTGTGTCTACTCTGCCTTGGTGAGACCACACTTGGAATGCAGTGTCTGGTTTTGGTCTCTCCTATGCAAGAGAGACAGCTATCTGCTGGAGGGACTCCACTGTAGAGCTGTAAGGATGATTGTGGGACTTGAACGTCTCTGCTTTTAAGAAAGACTGAGAGAAGTGGGGCTGTTCAGTCTGGAGAACAAAAGGCTGAGAAGGAATCTTATCAACGTCTATATGAGGGGTGAGTGTCAAGATGAAAGTGCCAGTCTCTTTTCAGTGGTGCCTAGTGATAGTATGAGGAAGATGGATATAAGCTAGAACACAGAAGTTCCACTTCAGTATGAGGTAACTTCTTTATTATGAAGGTGACAAAGTACAATAATAGGCTGCATAGAGAGTCTTCTTCTCTAGAGACTTTCGAAACTTACTTGGATGTGTTCCTGTGTGGCCTGCCCAAGGTGATCCTGCTTTGACAGGGCAGGTTGGACTAGAAGATCTCCAGAGATCCCTTCCAACCCCTAACACTCTGTGATTCTGTGACCTCTTCTTTTGAGGCAGAGAAATGCTATGCTCCTCCCTCTTACCTTTGAATAAAGAATAGGCTGCTAAAAAGGGAAGTGGAGTGGTGAAATGGAGAATAAAGGAGGTTGTTAATTCAGTGAGTAAAACGAGATAATGACACAGCTTTAAAATAATTCACGGATGAAATGTGTAATATTTGTGCTGTACAGCTGATTGCTTAAAATTAGTTTCACTAGTTGAGGATTGGCAACTGGCAAATGTGGTACCAATATTAAAAAGGAAAGGATCCAGGAGAGATCTGTGGAGTAAACAGAATTGCCACTGTTCCCTTCATGCTATAGTTGCCTGAAACCTGATTCCAATGAGTGTAATTTACCATTTGATTCCATTAATATGATATTTGACTACAGCAGTCTTATCAAGTCATTCAGATAACTCTGACAGTGCTGACCTCCCTGTTTATATTCTACTATTATAGTATGTTTGTCTTCAGATGATTTCTAGATCATCAATGAATATGCTGAGTAACATGTACATGACTGTTCTGGTGACATAGAATGGTCATATTTACAGTATCACAGTATCACAGAGTATCACCAAGGTTGGAAGAGACCTCACAGATCATCAAGTCCAACCCTTTACCACAGAGCTCAAGGCTAGACCATGGCACCAAGTGCCACGTTCCAGTCCTGCCTTGAACAGCTCCAGGGACGGCGACTCCACCACCTCCCCGGGCAGCCCATTCCAGTGTCCAATGACTCTCTCAGGGAAGAACTTTCTCCTCACCTCCAGCCTAAATTTCCCCTGGCGCAGCCTGAGGCTGTGTCCTCTCGTTCTGGTGCTGGACACCTGAGAGAAGAGAGCAACCTCCTCCTGGCCACAACCACCCCTCAGGTAGTTGTAGACAGCAATAAGGTCACCCCTGAGCCGCCTCTTCTCCAGGCTAAACAATCCCAGCTCCCTCAGCCTCTCCTCGTAGGGCTGTGCTCAAGGCCTCTCCCCATCCTCGTCGCCCTTCTCTGGACACGCTCAAGCATCTCAATGTCCCTGCTAAACTGGGGTCCCAGACATGGAGACAGTACTCAAGGTGTGGTCTAACCAGTGCAGAGTACAGGGGCAGAATAACCTCCCTGCTCCTGCTGACCACACCATTCCTGATGCAGGCCAGTATCAATTCTTCTTCTGACTGCTACTTTTAAAAATTGGCAGGTTCTTAACCTAGAAAGTTTTGCTGTTTCCTAGAGATACATTTTTTTTTTAAGAAATGTAGTTCTTGGCTGAGTTAAAAGTTCTGAACAATTTCAAATCTGATGTCTGCATGTTTACTTTATCAGCAGGGCAGTAATTTAAACACCCTGACCCCTGCCTCCCCTGTCCAAAAGCACCCAAGAATTCTCAGAAACTACAGTGATTTATCTGCAACCTTATTATTCTGTAAAATATCAACAACTGATGGTACTTCTGCTTTTTCTTTAATTGGAAAGGATGATACAGGATTAAAATAGTTATTGTGCCTGGGATTGACATCATCCTAGCTGTTTTGAAATCTCCTGGATAATCTGCTTACACCTTGACTCTTGTTTGGTTGGCTAGGAATGGGCTTTTCTTCTGCTTCCTGTTGCAGAAGAAGCTTTGAAGTCTACTAGTGTGGGAAAATCAGGAGCACAGGACAGAGAGCAAACTGCTGTAGTAAACTGATAGTGCTGATGTCTGATAACTTTGAGGTATATTTAGAATGGTGCTGCTTGTGTCATGTTTGTGTTTTGTCATTTCAGCTCACGCTTCCATTTAGTTTCTTTCTGCTTCAGTGAATTCAGAAGGAAGCCTCAGGAGACTAAGTTTTCTTCAGCTTCTTTACTTATTCTAGAAAAGGCTTCTCCTTCCCTTGATTTCTGCTTTGACTGCAAAGATCTGTATTCTGCAATGAGATCATTCTGTCAATATAGCCTTGTTTACTTCAGAACTTTAGCAATTTCAGAAGGCTCCTTTCAATATTATGCCATCCACCTTTTGCATTAGCAGATTATTTTCAGCATGAAACTGTGGATTGCTCTGCTGATTGTCAGTGTTTATTTCTTCTATGAAGACCTAATGTTTTGATAGACTTTAATTCTGTTTCTTAATGTAGTTTCTTGTATTAATTAAGTTGGGTTTTGGTTTTTTTTTGTTTGGATCCTATCAGACTCAGTATGATACCAATCTTCTGAGAAGCTTCTTTTGATATATTTAGAAAAGGCTCCACTTCTTTCATGGAAAGAATTTTCTCCAGGGATGTTGCCACAGCTCAGAAGACCAAGCAATCTTATGGCTTTGTATTTGAGTGTAATTAAACTGGCATGCATCATTATTTTGTCTTTTTAGAGCTGGAACAGATCTGTAGATGAATGTGTATTTTTGGCATTGGCTTTAACCAAAATTGAAAGTAATGGTGTAAATGATGATGATTGTCAGAAACTGAGCAGTGATGAGGCATCAAAGCTTCTGCAATTGTTCCTTCTTTCCCAGTAGCTTCCAAGCCACTGGCCAATTTCATCTAGGCTTGAAAAGAAGAAGAAATGTCAAAAATAATTGTAATTGCAATTTCATAAGAATTGGAATCAAGTAGGAGACACCCCCTCACATTCTCTGAGAGAGAGCCAGTTCATTGTTTATTGTGGCTTGGCAGCACTGCTTGACACTCAAATATGACAGCTCTCAATTAGCTGGGGGAGATTCTGTCTCCAGTTGGTTGGAGGTAAAATAGGACAGCTGGAGCTACCTCTGTAAGGACTATGGGAGGGAGCATGATGACCCAAATCTGTATGAAACTAAGTGTCTTTAATTATGTTCCTTGAGAAACAGCTTGTTTGTACTGCAGTACTGAAAGAATCTGACATGGTTCTCTGTCCAGAAACATTGATGTTACCGACCTAACTCTGGGCAAGGTTGGAAGGGCAGCCTCTGAAATGTTTCCTTGTTGTCTGTTTGACATACTGCTTTTATTTTGGAAGGGGCTGTGGGATGTTACTTCAGCAAACCGAAGATCTTTCCACATGCTGCCTTTGCAGTGTTCTGTGGTTGTCCCAAGCTGAGACTGCACTGGAAGGTTAGCAAAAGGAAATGATGAGTGTCTTTCCTGGACTGCAAGTCTGACCTTTCAGAAAGCAGGAGGAGGCAACGTTTTGGTTGTGCATACTGGAGCAGGGCATTCTTGTGGCATCATCTGCAGTTTATTTCTTTGCTTTTCACTACTAAAGACATTAAAAAAATCAGTATTCTACAAGCTTGAAAGAGACACTATTATCTAATTGGCTTTTGGTTAGGAGGATACTGATTTCTAGGTCAATGTAAAACAAATGAGCATTTAAATTGAAGAGGAGCAGCTGTTCCAAAGCCCCTTTCCACAGTGCCTGGTTTTGTTAAGGATAATTATGTCTAATTTTAAATTATGATAGCTTTGAGTATTGAGCTTCGCCTTGTTACATCAACTAACTTATTCTCCTTCATCAGTAAGAATGTTCCATCATAGAGCTAGGTTTCTGATTGGACTTATTTTTATGAGTCTTTTGAATTATGAAGAGAAAGACAGCTTTAAAGATGGTGTTGTCAACACTTCATACCAATGTAACCATATTCCCATTTTAATTTTTGAGGTCTCAAAACATATATAATGTCTGATTCCTCTGAAAAGATACTGCTGGGAAAATACATATTTATGTAAATGTGTGAGGATTTTAGTTCATATTTTTAGCTGGAAAATGGAAATGTTAAACCCTGGCACTGAAAAATCCAAGAAAGCTCTTGTTAGCCCTTGGAAGAAGACATATGCTAAAGATGTCCTGTGAATTACACCTTCCCCCCCCAACCCCTCCCCCTCAACTCTTGTTTCAATTAACACATTGATAATCTCTGTCAGTTTTTTGAGACAAAAGCCCAGGTGACAATTCAAATGATGTGTGAAAATCACATGTCAATTATTTTTGGTAATCTTAGATTAAAAAAAAAAATTAAAGCAACAAAATGTTTTTGATGGGTAAGGTCAGTGTTTTATTAGTCATTCAACGTGATGGCTTAGCACTTTAAGGAATATAGATTGCTGCTGCAGAGAAGCACGTTTATGCCTATTAAATGTTGCTGCATTCTGCACCATGACTGGGGTGGAACACTGGAACAGGTTGCCCAGGGAGGTGGTTGGGGCCCCATCCCTGCAGATATTCAAAGTGAGGCTTGACAGGGCTTTGGACAGCCTGATCTAAGTTGAGGATGCCCCTACTTACTGCAGAGGGGGTTGGACTAGATGACCTTTGGAGGTCCCTTCCAACCTAGACCATTCTATGTTCATTTCAAAGAGATTATGGCATCCTGGCCTGTATCAGGAACATTGTGGTCAGTAGGACGAGGGAGGTTATTCTTCCCCTGTACTCAGCACTGGCCAGGCCACACCTTGAGTACTGTGTCCAGTTCTGGGCCCCTCAATTCAAGAGAGATGTTGAGGTGCTGGAGCATGTCCAGAGAAGGGTGACAAAGCTGGTGAGGGGGCTGGAGCACAGGCCTGTGAGGAGAGGCTGAGGGAGCTGGGGTTGTTTAGCCTGGAGAAGAGGAGGCTCAGGGTTGACCTCATTGCTGTCTGCAGCTACCTGAAGGGACATTGTAGCCAGGTGGAGGTTGGTCTCTTTTCTCCCAGGCAACCAGCAACAGAACAAGAGGACACAGTCTCAAGTTGTGCCGGGGAAAGTATAGGCTGGATGTTAGGAAGAAGTTCTTCACAGAGAGAGTGATTGGCATTGGAATGGGCTGCCCAGGGAGGTGGTGGAGTCACCGTGCCTGGAGGTGTTCAAGAAAAGGCTGGATGAGGCATTTAGTGCCATGATCTAGTTGATTGGATACAACTGGGGGATAGGTTGGACTGGATGATCTTGGAGGTATCTTCCAACCTGGTTGATTCTATGATTCTGTGATTCAGGTTATACTGAAATAAATTGTGTGTGGATTAAGTTGGAAAAATATATTCAGTACTTTATTCTCTGTGCTGAGCAGAATAATTAAAGGAAAATCAGTGGTTCACTTTAATGGCCTGCTTCCTAATGAGTGGATTTGGCAGTCTAATTAATTATTTGTAAATGTTTTGCTAGTGTAATAGAAGAGGGTCCTTGTTTTGCAAAGCATCAAGTGTTTGTTCTGAATAATTAAGTGTCCAAAATGATAAATCTTGTATAGATACAAGTGAGAGGAAAATACAGCAAAATATAGCTTAGTATAGTTTTATAGCTTCTTGTCCTTAAAACTCTTTAACTCTGTACAGGAAGTGTTATCTCTGTGTAAGAATTGTGGAGCTTGTACATCAAATCAAATGTGGCTTTATTGATGAAGTAAAAATTGGAAGCAGAATGGTTTGGAAAGAGTTTGTGGAAAAGGCAAGTGTGTAGCTTGAGCACTGTGTCTGGTTCTGGGGCCCTCCATTTAAGAAAGACATTGAGGTGCTTGAACGTGTCTGGGGAAGGACACCAATGCGGGTGAGGGACCTGGAGCACAGCCCTGTGAGGAGAGGCTGAGGGAGCTGGGGGTGTGCAGCCTGGAGAAGAGAAGGCTCAGAGCAGACCTCGTTACTGTCTACAACTACCTGAAAGGAGGTTGTAGCCAGGTGGGGGTTTGTCTCTTCTGACAGGCACCCAGTGACAGAACAAGAGGACACAGTCTCAAGCTGTGCCAGGGCAGGTTTAGGCTGGATGTTAGGAAGAAGTTCTTCACCGAAAGAGTGATTGACATTGGAATGGGCTTCCCAGGGAGGTGGTGGAGTCCCCATACTTGAAGGTGTTTAAGAGGAGGCTGGATGAGGCACTTAGTGCCATGGTTTAGTTGATTGGAAGTGTTAGGTGATAGGTTGGACTCGATGATCTTAGAGATCCTTTCCAGCCTTGTCAATTCTGTGATTCTTTGTATATGTGAACCAACTGTGGTGAGGCTGCAGGACCAGTGCTTGGTAGCCATGAGTGTGGAAGAACTGAAGAGGATAGAGGACAGCGGAGGAAATCCATGTATAGCAAAATCTTTGGGGGTATTTCTAAGTGTGTGCTTGTACGAGATAGGAGATACTTGTATGAGATAGCTTTTATAGAGCCAGTTTCTATAGCAAAATAGCTCCTGGGCTAACTGGGTTCATTGATGTCTTTCCTCTGGTGTTCTTTAGATGACAGGTTTTATCTATAAACTCTTCAGTAAATGGCAACAATACCTTTTATTAGGGAAACACAAGAGCAGGTATTGGGTCTTTGTTACCATTCTGATTAGCAGTATTCACTGCTGATGTTTAAGTCTGAGTGCCTCTCAAGCATGAGGATCGTCTTTATAATAAGGTAAGAGAATTCCAGATTTTGGTAATGCCACCCAAACGTCTTCTAAACAGAAACTCTACTTCCTCAGGTTTAAATTTGCAGCACATGCCGAAAAAGACTTTTCTGCCTGTTAAGGAAAAAAAAAAAGTGAAAAGTGTATCTTTTGGAAATGTTAATGTAATTGAAGTATATATCATCAGAGAAGCTGGGTTCCATTCTGTTCTAATGCCAGTTTAACTGCGCAAGAATGTAGTGAATTCATCATCTTCTGTAAATACTAAAGTATAATTGAAGATTCCTTCCTAAAGATGCTATCTCTAAAAGGGGCTTGAACCAAGGAGATTGTTTTTTTTTGCCTAGAAGCTGGTGTCTCTTCTGAATATACTTTCTATGATACAGTATGAAAACAGTTGGTCTGTAGATGAATGAACTCTTTCCTCCACCCCTGTCGACAGCACATTTACATTTGTATGGAAGATTAGTGGGTGTGCCGCCTTTCATAATGTACCGAATGTGGGGGATGGGGCAGACTTGCCCAGGAATCTAAACCTAACAAACTGGAGACAGAAAATGCACTGAGAACGGCTGACTATTGTGTAAACCTGGAGGATTTTGGACGTTTTTTCAGCATTTCTTCTCTCTCCGACCAAGCTCATCAGTGGGGTTTGTCTGAGTTCAGGATGAGTTCCTATTATGGTTCACTGAAAAGGCACAGCTTTGCTCCAGAGGTATTAGTTTATCAAACTGGATCTTGTAAATAGGCAGGAAATTAAGTAGATATTCAGACAAGCTGTCGGGCGAGTTTCCTTAGGTTGACTGCCAAGGGGTTTTTGTTGTTGTTGTTGTAGTGTCTTTTGTTTTTTTTTTACTTTTTTTTAACAAGTTACCTCATCAACCTTCCTTGTTTCAGTAGTCTGTCAGTTTATCTAAAAAGGACATATTTAAAAATCTCCAGATGAACACAGCTTAATGAAAAACCAAACCAAACCAAACAAAAAAACCCACAAAACCCAAACCCTTAAGTTTCAGATTGACAGTGAAACGTTTGGCTCATTTTGGTTGCACAGACAAATGTTACCAAAGACTTCAAAAATTCCACTGAAATGATCATCTGATAATCTCTCAGGAAGTAATCTTTTCCCCAGCAGACAATACGTTAAGTAAGGAAATGTTATATCTTTGTGGTTTGCCACAGCTTGATGTTCTGTTGCTTTGAGTTTTGAGTAAATAGGAAAAGAAATGAAATTCATTTTGAATTGTAAAAAAATAAAAATGTGGATTTTGAATCTCAGTATTTTAAATCAGAATTATTCTGAAAAGTTCCTTGATAATAAAAATATGTGATGACAAGAATTAGGTCTTGTTGCAGATATCTGAAAATCTGTTGGGTTTTCTTAGCTTGATTTTTTGATTGGGAGGGCTCTTTGAATGGCTAAGTATCCTGTTATGTAGTGTTGATGTCCGTCAGACCATGTTTCCCATCATGGACTCCTACTTGTGTTGTGAGGCCTCCTGTTGTTTCTGTAGTCAATACTAAATATCACAAATGGCTTAGTACCTTTTCTGAGTTGTCAGTGTAAGTGGACTTAGACTTCTGGTGTTCTGAGTTTGAGGTATGCAGCTGTTGCATTCACTTAAGCTATACAAGAGAGCACACACATTTTTGATCCACAACATAAAGATTTCATCACCGAGATAATCAGTACTGGCTTTACTTTCGTGATTATGGTAAGGTTTCCATTCTGATGCAACCATATGGACCACAAAATATGGCAGGATGTAATGCCAAAAGCCTTAAAGGACTAGGAGGTTGTAGCAAAATGAATTGCTCTCTTCTTCATATTTTAGTTAATTCTTTGTAAACCAAATGGAAATCTCCACTTTCAATTTAAGATATGTAGGAGGTATTTTGTATTCAAGGTAGATAGTACAACAAACTGAACACAGCTCAAAGGTGAGCCATGTGGTTTTACAGAGATACATCTTTGTGCATATCTATATGTGCACTCTAATATAGTCAAGACAGATGCCCTTTTTTTTTTTTAATTCCCTTTGCACTTGCTGTGGTGGTTAGAAAATGTGAATAGCAGGACAATAGCTTATTCACAATTTCTGAATTAATTTTTTGTAAGAGGTATTGTATGTAGGAACAATCACACTACTTCATAGCGACTTCCCGTGGTCATCCGTTCCCTGACTGTGAAATTGGTTTGCCTTTGGTCATCTTCCATTGATGCTATTTAAAAACCTTTGGGTACAGAATAAGTAAAAGAATTGTTGCATTGATTGTACTGAAATCAGTGGATGGAAAAATGCAGTTTTCTTTTGACAGTTATTGGAACTGTTCAAATCTCTCAGATTTTTCTTCCGCAAGACAGAGAAGTAATAGATTTTGGTGGCAGGCAATGGAATGAGGTCTGAATCAGCATGGATGAGGACAGGCTTCTTATCAACAGAATTGAAATGCTGGCTGAAATCCAAGTGCAGAACTTTCCTGACAGGTAGGGTTGGTTGCTGTCTACAGTGTGTAAGGAATAAAATTCCAGGTCCTCTTCTTAATGTTCTTGAATATCTTGTCATACTTGTGGTCTTTCCTGTGATAAATAAAACAGCTTGAGTTCCAGAAGTCTTTCAACTCTGATTTTCTTTTCTTCCCTGAAAATGTTTCTCTTGGATTTTTTTATTTCGATAATACTCAGCTTGAAATATAAGTAACAGACATGATTTTCCATCATGATCTCATCAGTATCCTGTGTAGAGGCAATACCACTAAATCCTGACACTACCTTTGTGCTGGCTACCTAAATAAAAACATGAAGTGATTATTCTGAGTGAGCTTGTCTCTAATAGCAGCTTACAGCAGGTGTCTAAAGCAGAGTCTCTTCCCAGACCACTTGCAGCTGTTTGTGACTCTGGGTTGTCTTCATTGTGTTTTCTCCTTTTAAGAGTTCTTGGCAGATTCTTCAATGAATGAATTTGTCCAAAGGCTTTTAGTTACACTGGTGATTTCCCATCCCCACCCAGCCTTTTACAGCAAGAAATAGCCAAATGTAGCTGTTGTGTAAAGCAGCACCTCCTTTATTTTCTTCAGAAATTACTCTTAGCCCCATTTAATTCATCCCAGTATTGGCAAGCTGATGAGCTATCCTTCCCTACTTAGCAGACTAAGCATCGCAGGAACATCTTTACTGGAAGCTCACCTCTTTCCATTTCTTGATGTCTTCAAACCAAGACTGAATAGCTTTTTTAGAGGGAGAACTTCAGTCAAATTGGTTGGATTATGTTCAAACAATGCCAATAGCACTCTGCTCTTTTTCTTTTTCTTACTGCTGCAGGGCAAAGCAAAATTTTTTCGAGGCCTGTTAATTTGATGGAGTAAAGAACTGAGTTAGGAGCTTACAGATGTTACTGATGAACAAACTTTGAATTCCCTCTTTTTACTTCCCTTCCTATGTTTTTTATAACATTGAGTGGTAAGCTAGATATTATAATTATTAACATTTTCAATTATTATATGCTACTGTAATGCTTAAAAGATTCAAATATAACGTGGTATCCATATTTTGATTTTTCTTGTGATAGCAGATATTTTATTAGATCTTTTCTAAATGCTGCTTGCAATTGAAAAGTAAGAAATCTGTTTTAAAATTACTTTTTTATATAGTGGATAAAATTAAATGTAGGGTATTTCAGCAATATATCTCTTAGTGAAATGTCTTATACAAATACATTCTGATCTTTCATTGAAGAGTTACCTGCAGACCTTTTAAGTTATTAAAATGAATATCTAAGGATGGTGTAAATCTCTTGATGAAATGATGGATAATTTCCTAAAGGTACTCTTTGTTAGAAAAAACTCCATGTCAGAGAGTTGCTTTAAAATTCCATTTGTCCTTTGCTTTCCCCAGTTTGGTACTAGGTATTCTCTCCCACTCTCCTTAATCATTGCTTTTCTGGGGTAGATTCTGTCAAAGGAAAAAAAAAAAAGGGAGAATGCGAGTGTTAAGAGGGAAGAAAAGGTAGTCACTGCATTTGGAATCTTTTTTTGGTGGTGGATTTGATCTGATGGTTAAATAAAGAAATATTTACTCTGAAGAAGAGAAGGAGAGAGAGAAGCTATAAGAAAAACCATGCCTGCTTTTTTGCAGCAGCCTTGATTGGCTTCTATACCCCAGAAACTGGGTAAGTGTGGCAGGCAGCCAATTTGAAAGCATTCTCCCCAAGAAAGCTTGAAATTTGGAAAAGAACAGATGATTCTTGTGGTATTTTGAGACTCATGCCAGCCCCAATCAATTATAAGACACTTGTGAAGACATTTTGAGAGTTGGCAGTGTCTGAATATTAAGGTAAATAATCCAGGAAGGACTAGATGTGTATGTGCTAATGAGAATGTTTTAATTTACATTACAGAAATAAGTGGGGCTATATGCTACTGTCAGCATGCTTAAACCTCATCTATTTGCTGATTTAGGAGGAAAATAGAGTGTGAACGTATTGTGTAACTGGTAAGATTCCTTTTGCAAAGTATGTGTATAATGCTGGTGTCCTTAGTGAGAAGAGGTAAGATCATTGATGCAGCTAGTGCATGTGCTAATATAAACATCCCTAAAATCTACTTTAGGCTAAAATAAGCTGCAAAATGCATGTAATGTGTCTGAGTATGCATGTTTTGTTTCTATGGGATTTTAAAAGTAAAAATAGAATTTGTTTGACACTGATACCTGGTGAACGAAGTTACAGTTTTGCATAGATTGAGGAAGCTTATTTGGTGACAGAATGCAGGAGGCAATACTGAAATCCTTCACAGATATCATAGTGAAGAAATACGATAATGTTATGTTTCAGTCTGCTTTTTACAGAGCTTTATCTGTGTTTTTATACTGCTGTTCTCCTTGGTGATGTATTCTTAGGTTCTCATGCAGAGTTTTGTGCATGGTTTGATGTTTTCCAATTATATTTGGAAAGGAAGATGCTGTTCCTTTAAAATCAAGTGGCTCATTGAGTTGTTTTTACTAGGGCGCTGTTTTTGTATGGTACAGTATACTCCATGCAAATGAGCTGCCTGCTCAGCCTCTGTGTGGCTGCTTGCCCTGTTGGGGAGCTCACAAAGACTCTGCAGACCTAATTCAGCATTCAGTTGTTTAAAACGGCAGATGGAAGGAGGTATCGGCAAGATGAGGATTTATTAGCTGCTCACAATAAAAGACCACACTCGCTCCGCAGAGGATCAGAAAAAGCCTGGTGAATGGGATTGAGTTGTATCTGCTTTCAGCTGACTTTACAATGATGTATTTAGCTCATGTGACTCGGTCACTTAGCATGAAGATCAGCTCAAGATTTCCATGTAAATACATATTCCTTTAAACACCATCAACCTGTGCACTTGCATTGAGACTTTTTTTTTCGGTTTGCAGCTGTCATAACTGTGGGAACAGGAACACTTCATCAAGCTGTGGTAGGCAGCCTATGGTCTGGGCTCTCGTTGTTGCATTTGCACACTTCAGGATGTCTGGCTGAAATCCCCTCATAAACACAGCTCTTGATGAAGTTTATTTTATGTATCTCGCGGAATTCTTCAGAGTTTGAACTTAGGTTCTTATTTAAACAGAGCATTTATATTCAGGAGTTATAAATAGGCTCTTCCTAAGCTTTATCAGGCGATGAAATCTGTTGCTTTAGCTTTCTGCTAAAAAAATTGAAGGTCGTTGCTGCAGTGGTGTTCATTATATTTGCAATACTTCCTCTTTTGCCTTTCTAATACGGAAAGGGCACGTGTAGGAGAAAGGCTCCTTATGTGCTCACTAATTTGAATCATACTGGAATGAGCATACCTAGATTTTAATTTTTGTAGCAGTGGTATTCGGTAGAAACGGCGTTTGCTAAAACTGGAAGCATCATCTTTGTTTATTTTTCAAACAGGCTGTGTGGTCATATTTTAAAATGGGTTTGGGATAATGTACATAAAAAGGTAAAGCCTTTTTTGACCTTGCTGGAGTTGTCTGTCTGAAGGTAACCTGAAAAGAAGCTGCAGGAAAAAGCCAAAAAGCCTCAGCTGAACTGTACTGCCTCCTTTTTTTTTTTTTTTCCCCTTTTTGCCATGGATGACGATGAGGGAAGGGCTTCTTAAGACAGCTCTGTCAGTGATGAATAGATGAATGAATTCTTAAATGTTCAGGACTTGCAACATGTGTTCCAGACCCTTCAGCATGTAAGAGGCGCAAGATCTCAGCAATGAACTAAAGAATGTGCCGTGTCTGCTGCATAGGAGAAGACCAGCATAGCTCAGAGATAGCAGAAACAAAAGAATGTGTGAGAGTATCTGAAGAATCTGACATTTGCTTTGTGTCATACAAAGGAGTAAAGGAATTTTTTAAAATTTGGAGGGGGGGGGGAATCTTTTTCCTAGTGAGGATTTTCCGTATTTGGAATAGCACTGTCTCCTGTGTGCCCACAGAATTGATTTTTTTTTAGTTAGAGTGACTGTGTTTTTTAAAGGAAATGTGACCTGGATTTTGTGAGCTTATTATAAACAGTAAATGAAGGCAGCTGTTGTAGTTTACTGATCCCTTATAACAGCTCAAGTAAATTGAAATAAAGCACAAATATGCGTGTGTGGGACCTGAACTAAATTCCACTCTTTGGCCTTACATGGAGTTATGGATTATTAGTATTTCTAGACAGTTGTGTATATGAGGGGAATGAGACATCCAACCTTGAAAAGATTTAGGAACGTAGAGCAGATTTTTTTGCAGTGTGACCTGCTAAATCTGCCACTAAAGAGGCAGGCAAAATTCTGTGCAGATAGTCAGAGACCGTGGCTGCAGTTCTTCATGACAGGCAAGTGAAAGACTAGCTCCTATTTTTAGTGAGTGGATGAAGGGGGGGTGGGAGTGGGGGAAAAGTTTGAAAATAATGGACTTCTTTAACAGTTAGAGAGCAAAGCTAGCCAGAAGCAAGCGAGCTTTAGCAGGATTTTGTGATCAGCAGAGTTGAAATATGGATGATTCAAGTATTCTTCGAAGAAGAGGGCTGCAGGTAAGTGTAACTTCAGTCTACTTTTTTTTTCCTCCTTGCAATGTCGACAATCTCATAAAAGTACTCAGTCTTTTGAATTAAATGAGGTTGGTTGAGTATATAACAGTGATGCTGGAATTTGTTTTTTTTTTTTTTTTCTGGTTTTACCTAGTGTATATTTTATTAATTTAAAAGTAGGATTTTTTCATAAAGCAATAAAATCCAGTGTGTTAATTTCGTCATTTATATCCGATAGTCTTGGGAATGTCCTTAAGGCAAGAAGTGAAATCTGAACTATAAGTTTACTCTGTTTTTTAAACTTCAGTTTTACAGATCCTTATAAAAAACAGTCTAAGGCGAGCAGAGTTGCCTTAGAGAAGCCATTTTAGTTGAACATTATTTAGAGATTACATGTCAAAGCAGAGTGAATATTCTCATTTATTTTAGAGCTATGCTTCTTTACTGCTTCAAATGCACAGAATGCAATTCTACGATGCAAATAATACTTACATTTTATTTTCAACAACCATCATGAAGTTGAAATAAATACTCCTGCAATTTGTTTTGAACTTGAATCTGCTGGTGGAGTTGTATTTTTTGCAGTGGTGCTGTGGAAGTTGTATTCAATTGCAGTAGTATAGCAAATAATACGGTAATCCGTATTAGTGTCAGTGATGTGTGACAACTGAGCTGATTCTTACCAAGTAAAACACCTGGAAGTGAGTGAGCTCCAAAATCTTGTGTGAACTGGGTGTGGAATAGATTTTTTTTTTTTTTTTCTCCTTGAAAGCACCATAGTCTATACTGGGATTTTTTTTCTTCCCCCCCCTCCTCCCCATCTCTCTTTCATCGTAATGGGATATAGCCTATTACATACTTGCAAGCATAAGTAATTGTTTACAGACCATGAACATTGCTTAGTAAACAATAGGACAGGCATGGTTAATTTAACTTCCTTTGAGGAAAATAAATGTACCTCATTAAGATAGTACCATTCATACCTTGTGGATGCTTTAAGGCAATTACAGAATTATTACTGAATTAACTGACTATTGTCTATTTCTCACCTTTAGTATCTGGTGTATATTTTGATATTTCTTTTTGCTAGACTATTAATATCACTGAAATACCTTCAGACAATGTGCTGCATATAACATGGTGTTATGGTAGTGCATTTGCTTATAAAATTAGCTGGTTTTAATTTTTGTATTGCATATATAGGAATATACTTAGGATTGCTTCTGGATAAACTGGATTTTTTTTTTTAATGTACCTGGTAGCTGAAAATGCACAACCAAGAAAATTGTTTCTGACCACAGATAATAAAAAAAAATTAAGCCCAATATGCTGGTTGGTCAGAGTTTCCATGAACCCAGAGTTTCTCTGGAGCTTGTATCTGATGTGTGGGGGAGTGGTTTTCATGACGATACTTCAGGGGACTACTGGAAAAGAAAGGGAGGTTGGAAGAGCCCAAATGTTCTACAAGTGTCAGCAAAAAACATTCTGAGACTGAGAATGCATTTCCCAGATTTAACTGTGTAGTGTGGTGGAATTTGGTCTTGAGTCTTGAGTAATTACTGTATATATGTATTGTTGTGTCTGTATGCACTCAGGTAAGAATGTATAAATAAGGCACGTACATACAGGTGTATGCATTTTCAGTGGTCACCTTTTCAGAGGTCATTCAAGGAATGGTCACCTGGGTTGCATGACTTCCAGTTTTCCTTGTGCTCATCTCTCACAAGAGGTTTACTCTTACCAAAACCTGTTCTTTATTTCCTTGTTAAATAAACCATTCATCATCACTAGCTCTTCATGTTCTTTAACAAATGCAAGCTAGTTTTTCCTTGTCCTTCTTCTGTTAATTAGCTGAAATATACTTGATACCACTGTTGTGATAGTTTCTTTCTTCTCTAGGAACTTTCTTCTGCTGTGACCTTTGTAGTGAATAGCCAGGTAGTAGTGCAAGCAGATAACCTAAAGGAACAGGGATTGTGGTTGCAGGCCAAGTAAATGTATTGGCGCATGGTTTGTCTATATCACCTTCCTCACTTGTTCAGTCTGGTTTTGTAGCATCTGTTTGGTGTCACAGATTTGGTCTACAAATGGAAATACATGTAAGGACAAACTGGAATTTGTCTGTATGTATACTTCTGTGTGTGTGTATATGTATATGCACACTTGTAGTATGAGTGCTTTTAATAACAGAATATTCTTTTAATTTCTAGGCTTTCATTTCAGATAATAAACTTGGAACACTGACATATTGCCCAGGGATAAGTGCTACTGCAGGGGGTGGAGCTGCTTCTGCTGCACTGGGCAGAGATCTGTGTCTTTGTAGTTACTTGTTCTGATATAAAATATGTTGTGTTACTAGCCACAAACATTATGAGACTACCTAGGTTTGTTATTGTTCCCTATACACATGTATCATTTGTTGTTGATGATATTTTTGTACAGACTGAAAGTAGTGGTACCCAGTGAGTCTTTCTGAAGATGAGTTTATATTTTGAACTTCATCTTGCACTAAAAATATGTTTGGGTTTTTTTTGCATTGTAGCAGCTGCTGTATCTAAGCTTTTACTCTTCTCACACATGCAAGAAATTAAAGTTTCTATCCCCAAAATGCTAACAAGTAAGATAAGTAATGGAGATTGTGATATTCCAAATTTCAGATACTCCTCAACAACCAGTAGAATGATTTCTTAATTCTAGATATAAATCTTACAGTTTCCTCCCAGAGTTGGGGAACAGGGCATGGAGAATATAATCTCAGAAAATTTGGTGAAGTTGTTTTTGAGTTTATTTATCTTACCCAAAGGACTGATCACTTTTTTGTTTTATGAGCAGAGGGAATCGGGGAACCAGTGGTTACAGCAACTCAGTGTATTTCACAAGAGAAAGCTTACTGTGCCTTCTCCATACAGTTTCCATACAATTCAAGTCTTTTTTGGGACATCTTTGGACATGACTTAACGCATGTCAATTTTCAGGGTCTCTTCAATTTTGTTTCATTAATAGAGTCTTTCATAATTGCTGAAGACATCTTTTGTGTGCTAGGGAGCTGCTTACAAACATAGCCTGCAGCTAGTGTGTGTGTTGCTTTCTACAAAAAAAGTGTTATAGGGCTACTCTTAGCTGTGTGTCTGTAAACTTTTAGTTACTCTGCACACCTCTTTAAACTCTCTGGACAGAGTGCATTGCCTTTTGCTCAGTTGCAGTGTCTGACAGGACTTCAGTAGGGAGAAGGATTGTGGAACATTGACTACAGTTGAATGGTTGCTGGAATTCATTAACTAGATCAGTCGTAAGAAACTTGTTTGACTCAACTCGGTCCGTGGAAAGCTATTGTGAAGTTTTGATTATGTGAGTCTCTTGCAATCTTGTGCTTGGATGGGCACACATTCTAACATAGGAAAATGGATTGTACGATGTGTATATGAGTATACTACACCTCACTGCAGGGCTGAGGATTCATGCACAGAGAGGTTGATTTTTGGTGGATACCTGCCTGGCATGTGAGCTTCTACCCTGGTTTGATTTTTCAGAATTAGTCCTAGTGGTCCACAGTACAAGAGAGGAGGAAATGGAACTGAGTTTGGAAAGCATATGCTTCTGGCATTACTTTGAAGACAGAAAATATACCAAGGGAAAAATGTGGAATCTTGTCAGAGGAAAAAGTCCTTGAAATACGGACAAGGATAAAAGGTTAAATGGTTTGCTCAGGCATAAAAGATAGCATTTAGCTGCTGTCTTCAGGGTATTGTTAAATCGTTCTGATAATTTGCTATAGTTATGCTTAAATAAGTGCTTTCAGTTTGTCAGTGAGGACTTTGTGAATGCTTGTATAGCTGAACTAAAAACTTTTTATTTTCAGCCTGTGAGAAAAGATAAAAATGCCAGTAATTAATTCTGCCACTTCAGGAAGAAAGGTTTTCTTAGCAGATGCCTGCATGAAAGAGTGGTTGTATGTGTGTGCGTCTCAGTTTAAGTAGATACTGGACAAAGGGGTTCTTCCCAAAGATAAACAGTAATATATTTTTCCATACATTTCATTGGCTTGAAAATCCCTGCTTGACAGACTTGCTTGTTTCCAGGAGGGCACAATGAACAGTCTTTACTGCTGCTGGTAGTTAGTTGCAGGGGTTGCTGAGTAAAAAGTGGCTTTTGTTTCTTTTCCCCACCATTAGCCACTTGGGGTGCTTCCCTTGTTTCTATATTACTTCATCTTGTACATGCTTTGTGCTAGAAAGCCCGAATCTTAAAAGAAAAAGCTAGTTCTCCAGCCTAGCAACATAACGTGCTGCTACTGTGCTGCAAGACGAATGTTTAATCTGCTTATCTTTAATAGTCTTCACTGCTTACACAGACCCACTTACCTCTCTAATGAGAAGAAATGTCCTGCAGTGAGGCAGCATGCATTTTGCCTCTAGGCTTATGTCATCAGCCTAGAAGTTGAAATTGGTTGGAGCACTTTTTTATTTTCCTGTCAGTTCTGCTGATTGTGGTTGCCTCTTCATTTTTCTCTAATACATTGAAAGACAGGGGGGGTTTGTAAAAGGAAACCTAATTAAAGCATGCAAAGTGGAAATCTAATTCTGAAAAGCTATCAGTATTGATTTGGGTCAGGTAGTCCTCTTATTTTCAGGGGATAAATATGAAGTATCTTTGCATTCTGAATATTTGTGAGAGCTGGCTATCAGTCAAGTGTAGCACCTGTAAATGACTAAAAATTCAAGTCAGTTGTGAATATGTAACAGTATTTCCTATAGGATTTAACAGTTGTTCTCTTTTACTTTGTATTAAATTGCTTTACCCATGCCATAACTATTTGTGGGACTTCCTGGAAGGTACAGGATTTTATCATTTCTGGCTTTTCAAGGTTGGTTGATGTTGGATTTCTAGAGGCTGTTATTAAAAAGTATGAAGTATTTTTTTAGCTACCAAAAAGACTGCAAAATGTCTGTTGTGGTTTTGTGTTATTCTCTGAAGTGTATGATACTAAATGTTCAGATGAGGTTTATTTTTAAGAGTTGAATACCATAGACTTTTGATATGTGTACTTGGCAACAGCAGTGTGATGCAGGTATCTGGGTTATTTTATTCAGCAGCTATGTGAGCAGTCAGAGCCTTTTTGCCCACCAGAGCAGTACACAAATGGCAGCTATTTCTCTCTTAACACACGAGACAGTTCAGGTATTCCTGTAGTTTGTATTCAACTGTGTGAATATATTCTGAGGTTTCAAATCTCTCAGCATACTGTAGCAGTCCTTTTTCTCAGAGGAACAAACTGTTCCAAGTTTACATACTCTTTCAGGAACTGAAGAATTGGAGTTGGCTTTGGTAGACTTGCTAAAATTTTGTGATCTGAAAGTTTGTTTTCACTTAATAAATTTTTTTTTCTTAATTATCATGCCGGTTAAGTAGTATACCTTGAGAGTCATAGAATGCCAAGCTTGAAGGGCTGGATGTTAGGAGGAAGTTCTTCCCAGAGAGAGTGATTTGCCATTGGAATGGGCTGCCCAGGGAGGTGGTTGAGTTGCCGTCCCTGGAGGTGTTCAAAAAAAGACTGGATGAGGCACTTAGTGCCATGGTCTAGTTGACTGGATAGGGCTGGGGGATAGGTTGGACTGGATGATCTTGGAGGTCTCTTCCAACCTGATTGATTCTGTGATTCTATACTTGGCAAAAGCACACACACGATAAGGTATCCCAGCACTCTGTCCTGCTTTACTTTAAAAATGTCCAGTGCTGGGAACTCCACTACTTCCCTGGGGAGATTATTCTGATGGCTGGTTGTCCTTGTTGTGATTTTTTTTTCCCCTTGTGTATAATTGAAATCTCCCCAGGAGCAGCTTGTACCTATTACTCATTGTCTTTTCCATCTGAAAAGTGAATCTCCATCTTCTTTGTAGCCACCTTTTTAAGTATTGGAACCTGGTGATATGATATTCCCCCTCCTTTTTTTTTTCATATGACTAAACAAATCCAGTTCTCTCAGCCTTCCCTCATACAGCAGGTTTCCTAGTCTTTTGATCATCTTTGTGGCCTTTCTCTGGGTCCTTTCCAATCTGTCCACTTTTTTGGTCCCACTTGCAAAAAAAACCAAAAAATCAACAAAAACTTTTTCAGGTGTGGCCTGAGAAGTGCTGAGCAAAGTAGGACCATGAGCTTCTGGCATGACTGTCAGTAGCACATTTGAAATAAACAAGTAAAAAACTACCAGCATCTGGAAATACAGGAAATTCAGGTGACATGGAAGTGGTTTACTGACTGGGTGTAATGCAGCTAGGTACACTTAGGAATATGCATTTTTACTGTACTCATCTCTTTGGAAAACATTGTACATATACTGTAAATAATGCAGAGCAGAATTCCTTAAACTTGGTGTATGATCTCTATTTGGAAAATGTATTACAAGTTAACATTTTGTATTTTTGTGATTGAGCTGGAAAAAAGGACTAGTAGGTCATGCAACTATGCACTTGAATTTGCTAGTCTTATTCAATAGTGGAAAGCTAATTTCAATTTGAATTCAGTTACTGTATTCTAAAACATAAATAAATAATACATGGCATTTTACATAAATGCTTCTATATGACTAAACTTTGAGGCTTCTCTTTTTGAATGCTAGCTAATTAAAAGTATTAGATTGTTTCAGATTTTGTTATTTAACGTTGTGTTACTATCCATAACTGTTTGTCCATATCAATTGTATTGATGTGTCTGAAGGTATAGTAAGGTCCTCTTTCACGTGCATCCTGATGTGCTGTCTGCTGCAGGCATTTGGATGAAGTATTTTACTGCAGGCTTTTCATAATACAGTGAATAAAGTGTTTAATTCTTCTGCTTTCTATGTAGGACAGCCTGACATAATCCTTTGTGTCTTTTAAATGAATTTCTTTCTTAAACTATTGCATTTATGGTATTGTCTTCTTGTTTCTCTTTGAAAGTGAGAGATACATATTTATATGTCATTATAATCAGAGCCTGGAAGCCAGCATTGCTTTGTCTATGAATATAAACAAGTGATTCTCTAGATAGGAAAGTAGTTCAACTTTGTTTATACCTGTCTTTGGTCAAACCTAGAAATGACTTGTTTTGCTAATGGCAGCACTCCTTTGAAATGGGATTATTTTAGCACAACACATGCTTTTGTAGCCAAAGGTTTCTTTATCCAAAATGCTCTTGGATATTAGTGTGACAAAATCATGTTTGGAATGAGGATGCATACAATTACTGCCTGTTGTATAGCACAACTTAAACAACTTTAACTTGACATAATTACTTTTAAACTACTTTCATCAAAATATGAAAATATTAATTGACTTTGACATTTATCACTTGTTTTACATCAGCATAGGCTAATAACTGTCACTTGTATTGGCAGCCAACAAAATGAAATGATATCAGATGTTGTTGGGGGTAGGTTAGTGCAGTCCGTGAGTAAGGTCCTTTCCGCTCCATTTGCTCTGTGAGCTGTGGCTTGTACACGCTGGTAATGACTCTAGGCTACACTGGTTTGAAATAGAACAAGTCATCTCCTTCCCAGCAAATGTGTGTCCCTCAGACTGTCACTAAGTACTTTCAACATTACACTGTTTCCTGGTTTTGGATGTAGGTAGTGATCTCCTTCCCTATGGAAACAGGGGTAGTTTAGCTTTGTTTTTCATAATTGTAGTGAACAGTTTGGTCTCAAGGTGGAAGAATGTACTGAACAGAACAGAAATCCCCCTGTGGGGGCTAAACGGTGGGAGATTAGTATCTTAAAGTAAACAATGAAGATATATTTAAAGGCCTGGGGAATGGCTTATGGTAAGGTAAAGGCAAAAAAAAGTAAAGCAAACCAAGGAGATTAAAGAGGGGACATGAGTGATTCTACTTTTCAGATTGGTATGAAGGTTACAAACGCTGTGGGGCTGACACTTTATTCTCTCTAATGGTCTCCAAGCATTTACTGCCTTTTTTTCCCCCCTAGATTATCTTTTGTCTGGATATTAGGAAGAAGTTCTTCACAGAGAGAGTGATTTCCCATTGGAATGGACTGCCCAGGGAGGTGGTGGAGGCACCGTCCCTGGGGGTCTTCAAGAAAAGACTGGATGAGGCACTTAGTGCCATGGTCTAGTTGATTGGTTAGGGCTGGGTGATAGGTTGGACTGGATGATCTTGGAGGTCTCTTCCAGCCTGGTTGATTCTATGATTCTATGATTCTAAAGGGTTGGACTTGATGATCTGTGAGGTCTCTTCCAACCTTGGTGATACTGTGATACTGAAAGGCTTTGCCTTGAAACTCTGTGGGCCAAATTTAAACCTGGCATTTCCATCGTACTTTGTGTCTCAAAACGTTGATTAACGAAACACCAAACTAGTTGTATTGAAACAGAATAATATTAAAGATTTTTTTTTAAACAACTGTATGATTGAGGACAGTTTTGCTGTGTGCTCGTGACTGCTTGTAAATTTTGATAGTTTGACAGTACTGAGCTGATATTTTTCTTCCAAAGTGGCCACCATGAAGAAGGCCCCCAAGGGATATGAGGCTACTGTAGACTTTCAGAAAGCAATGTTGTGCTTGATTAAGTTTAGACAGATGATGGAGTGATGTAGTAAAATCATTTTTGTTAAGGCATAATGTAACATAGAATGCAATGTGGTACCACTGGGACTGATAAGAATGAAATACTAAAGGAAACCCATGCCCTTACATACAGCTGTCGATAGCAGATGCAACAGACGTACTTTAGTTGTGTGGTGCTGGAAACATAATATTGATTTACAGTGAATCAAGAGAAATAGCTTGTACCTTGCCTGATTGTATGGATTGCAGTAATCTTGGTGAAACAAGTTTCCTAAAAATGGCACTGCAAAATAATTCCTTCTTTTTGATAGTGATGGGGAGGCAGCTGTAGCCAGGTAAAAAATCCAGTTACACATCTAAACGGGGAAGTGAGAGGTACTTCATGTCTTGTTGCTTGGAACTGCCAATTTCCCGTGTATTTACTCACATTTTTGATAAAGAACAATTTCTTGAAACCTAGCCCTCAGTAACTTGTGTAAAATTGATGGCAGTGGAAATAGGGGGGTTTGAGTTGAGCTTGCCCTGCACAAAGAACATCATCTTTGTGTAGCATTTATGTGCCACAAGAGAACTTTTTTTCCTGTTTGGAAAAAAAAAATCAAACAAAATAGCATTTGAAGAAAAGTTGCAGTAACTTCAGACAAAGTTAGTCCAGTTACTGCATGGCATGTACCTCCTTTTTGAAAGGCAGTAGTTCTCTTGATCTTTACTAAGTGAATTGCTGGATGAAGCAATTTCCATTCCTTGCTTGTGTCTGTTAGCATTATATCATCTGCCAAACAAAGAGTTTCACTAACTTCACCCTCAACCAGAAACAAGGTTTTCTTACTGTTTCAGGTGTTGGTGTATGGCTTTCATTAATTTATTCCTTAATCTTCAGGTGACCTAGTTTTTTCCTGAAATAAAATTATTTTAAATACTCTTAATATAGACATTGATATTTTAAGCAAAGCAGAATGGTATTGGCGTTTTGCGTTCTTGAAAGCTCTACAAGTCTGCTTTCGGTCTCTTTATGCACTGGTCATTGGTATCAGGTCAAAGTATTTAAAGAAATTATTATTATTATTATTATTATTATTATTATTATTTTAATTTTTGAACTTTGAAAATTCCCCATTGTAGGAAAATGAAAGCCTTCTCACAATAGGGTTTTAGCTCCCTTTGTTATTCCAGAGCAAATAGGTGAAGCCAAACAGCATTGCAGGTCTGTACATGTTATATAATGGGACATGGAAGGCTTCATACTGAAGTTTCTTCTGTTTTCAGAAAACTTTGGATTTTGACAACAGTCACTTCAATATTCTCTACTTTCAGGAAGTGAGCTTGATTAGAGGACTGCTAAATTAATGGCAGCAGGGTGCATTGTGCAAAGCAAACCTGGCCACGTGAGGGGAAAAGTGATGTTCTAAATGAAATGGTTGCAGTTTTTTTCTCCAGCTAGCCAACTTAATTTCTCCCCAGGTATTCTTGATGAAGAATATTAGTGCTTCTAAACTCTTAGGAGGCAGATTTGAGAAAGCATTAAAATAATTCCTTTTGGTGTTTGGTATCTTCTGAAAAAAAATCCCCAACCCAAAAACATCCACAACCAAACAAAACCCAAACAAACAAAAAAAACCCCAACAAAAACTATCCCCTAAACTAACAAAAAAACCCAAACAAACTTAGCAAAGTCTTTAGCTGTAAGAACAAATCTAGACTAACTTTATGTGGGCTGAGCTTTTGGGTCTTTGCTACATGTTTTAATGCTTTGGCTTTTGTTTATTTAATCAAAAAGAAGAAACGAATGCTGTTTGTTTCCATAAACCAATGACTGCTATACATTTACAGTCTTGTGTGGAACAAGTTGTTGATAGGATGGGGAAGGATGGGTGACCCAAATTATATGTGAAAGCTGCAAGCACTCAGTTTGAGATACTAAGTCAGTTCTCTTAGAACTCTCAAAAAATTGAAATTCTTGTTTAATGTAACAAGCAGGTTTAGGGACTGTTACGCTACACAAATACAGGTGGCAAAAAAAGCCTTCTGTAACTTCAAATGAATGAGGATTCTTTCTGAAGTGTTAGCCATGTCCCACATTGTCTTCTCCACTGCTAGTCTTGGATGCATGTCAATCATAAAAATGACAAAAACAGAATAAAATTCTTTTATTAGTGTATCAGATAGTGACTGATAGTTGGTGTTCTGGATAAAAATCAGTTTGAAGCACATTGTTTTGGAATAATGTAAACAATGCTAAAAGGCTTTTACTCAACATGCCCAACTTAAAATTTTCTTCTTTCTGCACTCTATCTCAGTTTTTCAACCATGCAAACACATATATTTGTTTATTTTTAAAAAATCTGTTTCAAATAGCATCCACTTTACTGTTAAATAATTACTCCTCTTTTTTCCCCCCTCCCTGCCCCCCCACCCTTGAATTTGGCATTTGTGCTGTTGCTAATTTGCATAGTCCAAAAATGCTTCATAGCAGCCAGAAAAACACATTGAAACAGAAATGAAAAAGGATGCAAAGTATAAAAATATCTGTAAAGATATTTACAGTTGCAGCAAAAGGCTGTGCTTAATTCCTTGAATGGAGTAAAGATTTTTCCAAATGGAGGGCATTTTAAAGAGTTGCTCTTGGAAAATGTTGACAACGGAGTCAAAGTAACTCTAAAGATCATGAAAGACAGCTGAGAGAGCAGTAAGGAAGAGATAAACATTCATTGCATTTGAACATATTAGTTTTTAAAGGTTAGGATTTTAAATCAAATTCAGAGGATACCTGATTTAATTAAAAAATGAAGTAATATGTGACTGATGAATGTTGAAATGTTAAACCAAGGACAACTAGGAACAGAATGATGTCCCCTCCCTTCCCCCAAGTATCAGTACTTTACTTTGTGCTTTGAGTTTTCAAATGTTTTTCTACTTTGGCTAGCAGAAGATAAACCAAAACCAAGCAAAACATTAGCAAAATATTTTGCCCTACATTTTGGCTTATGTGACTTTAAAATGGAGTACAGTGAACAAGACTTTGGTCTTCTAATATATGTAGCATTAAAAAAAAAGGAAGTATTTTTTCGAACCTGTGTTTCAGTACTATCCAGGTGGGATGAGAGCACTGTTAAGTGACAGGGGATTAAGGAGGCAGGAAGATGAACAATGAAGGCTGTGAGGCAGGCTGTAGGAACTGTGAGAACTCAGAGGGCACTGGAGACCAGAGTCTTGCAGTGCCTTCACATCTGAAACTTTATGTAAAACACTAATTCTTTTTAGACTGAAATGAGTTCTTGGGCCAGTGGTAGGTAAACTGAGCAATTTGAAATCCCCCCCTCCCCAAAAAAAGATACCTGTCAGAATCTGTTAAGCAGTTTTTGTCTTCATAAATTGAGCAGAAATCAAAGCCAGTGAAACCAAAATGAAAAGAAGCAAACTTAAAATCAGTTAGCTGATTTAGCAGCAGTGAGATACTTAAAGGTTATTCCCCACTAGCACTGTGAAATAAGCTGTTGGGTTATTGAATTGTAGTGCTTTAAAAAAAGAATACTTTAGAAATAATACAACAGCTAAGATCAGGCAACCAAACCCAAATATTTTTATAACTGAATAATCAAGTAGCTGTCAAGTTCTTGGGGAAAAACTTTAGAATTAAAAAGAACAGAAAAATCAAAGATGGAAATAAGCCAAAATGCTACACCTAAATAATTTCTAAGTCTATATAAGAGAAATACTGGAGGGATTGCTTTGGAAATACATTCCTTGTTTTAAATTGCCCATCAGAGAATGGATCCAGGTAATGGTTACATTTTATTTCTCATGTTAAAATCCATGTTTGGGTCTTGTAAATACACCCATACACCATCTGTTTGTATTGTCTTTTACAAAACTTCCAAGATAAATTATAAATTGAAAGAGTTGGTTTCAAATGCCAATTATGGATAAAAGATTGTAGTAAGTGTTGAATCTAGTCATATGAATATACTGTCTTTTGAACATTTCTGGAAGCAAATCTTATTTTGCTGCTTTAATATGTTTGAAGTCCAAATTAATCTTACACCTAGATTAGCATTACTGGGATGTGATAATGCATTAAGTACTGATCTTTTCTGCCCCCTGTTTCATCAGCTGCTTTCTTCTGCACGAGTGGTAATTGCTTTGGAATGGAATCTTCAAATAGTATTTCAGTTGATAAAGATTCGTGCAATATCCATGCAGATATTCTTTTGCATTGAAAAGGATTGTTCTACTATTTATTTTGACACATGGTAAATTGTGTAAGAGATATCAGAATGTGAATCATAATTCCTTAAAGAACTGGTGTAATAGCTATATGAGTCATCTTGTGGAAATACAAAATCATAACATAGAAATCAGCTTATGAAATTCTGAAACTAAAAATATGAGTGTCAGGTAAAAAGTAGATAATTTGTCATGCAAGACACCTAAGTCTACAAGATTGGCTATATACAAAATAGAAATATCAGGGGACAATGCACAGTAGCTCAACAAGAAAATGACAACAGTAATACTACCATTAGAAGAAAAGTGCTAACATTACTAAAGAGAATAAGATCTCCTGGTTTTGAGACAGGTAAGAATGCATTTGTACTACTTTGGTTTGAATGACTAAAGATGTAGCTGCAAATTTGATGAAATTCCAGCCTCAGAACGAATAGAAATAGAAGTCAGCTCTCAACATCAGATGAATTCAGGCGGCTGTTAATGAATATAATGTAAATAAGGCTGGTAATGGACTTGTAGCTGTGCATGTGGCTAGCTACTGACCTGAGATTTGTTTCCTGTCCTTACCTGATCACTCTCAGTAGTTTAACCATGGCCTGGTTTGCAGGCAGTGTGAGAATAAACTGAGAAATAATGCCAGTTATGCCATTCCTCAAGGACAATCTTGAAACAATGGGTTAAAACTTGACTGCAATTTGTAAGGGCAGCCAATATGCCACTGGGATTACAACAGTTACTCCTGGTTGCAGGAAAGAAATTAAAATTCCACTGACAGCAAAATATTGAATAAGAACACTTGCTAAACATAATTTGAACTTTCAAGAGAGAAAAACATTGCAGAGGACAAAAGTGTGAAAACCTGCCAACCAATGGCATAATTTTACAAGAAATTGATTTTTGGATGTGGAAGGTTACCTTCCGATGCACACGACATAATAACAATCTAATACTCACAGAATAGCCAGATAGAGAGACTCCCTTTGCCCCCAGCTGATGGACAAAGTAGAACTTTGGTGAAAGTACATACAATTTAAATACAAAATGCTGATGCATTAGCACCACTGTCAGCAGTCAGTGCTAGAAGAGCTGAGATATTCCTGTCTCAGTTTATAAAGCTTGCATCATCATCTCTGTAAGATGAGCAGGAGAGACTTGACACTGTCCCATAATTGGAGTATTAATGGTGGAGATTCATCAACTGGTTTATTTCCAACGTCCATCTCATTACGTATGTGTAATATGAAAGTTAAAATTAAAGTGAATATTTTCACTGCGTAGCATAAAGGTGCTAATTCTTTTTCAGTGGTGAAAGCCTTATTGCTTAGAGAGGTGAACACTTGAAATAACAGCTCGTGATAGTTGCTGGTGGAATGGGAGTCAAATGAGAAAACCTTTGGATTCTTGGTAGTGCTTTCTTCCTCTGGAAAAAATCCTGATCCACTGTTGTCTTGAGCAGTTTGGTTCATGCTCCTGGAGTGTGTCCTTGTGAAAAGATGTAATTGATGATTTAGCTCCATCCATCCCAAATTACCTGTTCGTGGTTTAAGGAGTAGTTGAGCTGAGACATCAGTGTATTTGCAGCAGACAGATTCTCCTGTAGTCTTCACTTGCTGAAAATCTGGGCTGATAGTCTTGCAGCTCATAAGGTAGCTCTTAGTGCAGTGCAGAGTAGAAAGCCCAAAAGGTTATATGTCACTAAAGAGGATTCACTGAAGATGGCCCCCAAAACAAACACAAAAGCGTCCCCAAAGAAAACGGCAACGGTAGCCGTAAAATCAGATAATAAAGTGTGCCTACCATGAAAGCAAAAAAGCAAAAAACAATTAATCCCCCCCAGAGAACCAAACTAAACAGAAAACAAAAAGCAAACAGACTTAGTGCAGAGAAACACAGGCATATAGCAGCGGCCATGTTGTCACTAAAAAAAAATCCTCTCCTTAAAGCAGATTAGGAAAATTCCTCTTGTGCTAAGCTTCCCCAGTTTGCCTGCTATATATACTGCAGGTCCTTTTCAAACGCCTCCATAAATTGCACAGCTCAAAAATGCATTCCAGAAACCTGTGGCTCTTTTGCCTTTTGTTTTCCAAGGAAAGAAGTCAGTTGTAAAAGAAGGTGTTATAAATATTGCTGCAGTCTGCGCTGTATCAGTGCGTTGGAACAGAATTTGCTCTCCTGGTTTCTTTGGAGTTTGCCAATGTACAAATGAAAATGTATGAGCTTTCTGTGGATCCAAAGAAAACAGAATTTGTCTGCATGTGTGTTCACACATGCTGTGTGTGTACCTATGCATGGAATAAAGTGCATACACTGTCCAACTGTGCCTCTTTAGGGCACCACAGAGAACATAGGTAGTTCATAATCTGTACTGACGCTGTGCCAGAAGCATGGTCCTCTGAAAACTAGTTAACTTATAGTTTCCATTTTCAGCACACTTACATGCACCCATTTGCATGTGTTATTTCTTGGGCCAGCATTGTGCTTTGTTCTGCAAAGCTTGCCTTCCATGAGAGTTCTCACTTCATTTTACTCAGTGACTCCAAGAGACTGTCTTCACTGCAGACACAGACTACTTTTTCTGCAGTGATAGCTACCATTTAATTTCTTCTAGATGAACTGGAGACACTCCTGTGCTGAACAGTGGAAGACACTGCTCAAGGCTGTGCTGTCACACTACAGACCTTTGAAACTACTTCTTTTGGCTAGAAGGACAAGTTATTTCCTCTGTTGTGAAAACTTGTTGGTGCTTGGAGGTTTTTTCTAGTTTCAATATCATCAGTTTTAGGAATGGTAGCTAGCTGTCTTGGCCAGGAGCCTGGGATTTGTCTTTGTGAATGACATGACCAGAACCAGACATGGCATCATAGCTGCTGATGTGTTTCTTACTCAGCTAATGGCATTAGAATAATTTCCATATTATGGTCCATCTTATTCTTGACACTGCCTAGCAGTTTGCTTGCCTTTTTCCCCCAGGCTCCAGCTGTACACCATCTCCAGTGGAATATTCACAGATTCTCACCTGCCTTTATCAAAATTAGTGCTAGTTTGGCCTTACATGGGTAATCAAGGAGTTACTTGTGTGTGTATCAGTTATGGCTTTGCATTGACCACTTGCCTAATAAATTCCTCCTGTTGATAGAGATTTGCAGAAAATCCACATTTGTTCATATGCAGTATGTACTGTGTGCTGGCATTAGTGGAAAACCTTGAGGTCCTATCTAATGTTTTGCTACAATAAAATACTTTACTTCCATTCTTCTAACTCCTGCACATAAAATGTTTCACACACTTAAAGCATCACCCAGCTTTCAATCTGAGAATGAGAAGCCCATTCAGAGAAGCAGGAGTGCCAGGAACAAAATTTGTACAGTGAACAGGGGACAACAAAAAGATTGGCTGGCATGAGTGGAAAAAAAACCAAACAAACCCAACGAAGCAACAGACCAAACATACTTTTGGATATATAGCAATTTCTACATTGCTTAATAGAAGTCAAAGAGGATGGGGAAAGAATCATCTTAGTTGTTTACTTAAAGGAGAAGCTTAAATAATATAGGCATCTCATATCTAACACATTCTAAACATGAGATAGAAGTACAAATCTAGCACTTAACTGAAGGGTTCTCGAGCTATTTCTGAGAATGCAAAATATGGAGTGAGGGAGCAGACCTTTAACCTGTGCATACAGTTCAAGTTGCTCCCACTGCTAATAGAAAAGGTTTGTTCTTTTATGCAGAAAGCAGCAGAATTGGATCAACTTAGTAGAGAGGTTCAGAGATAAGACCTACAGAGACCTGGTAGAGTAGTCTTAATCTTAGCTCTGTCAGCCTCTGTACTACTGCATAGGATTTGCATTTCAGAAAAATAGGGCAACCTGCTGGGAAGCATGGACCCAGTTGTTTGGATAAGACCCACCTTGCAGGTGATGTCACTGTATCTTTCTGTATTGAGTAGGCTGTGATCCCTGAGGATAAAGGGAAGCTGATCTGATAGTGGGAGACTTAGTAAATGCAGTTAAATGGATTTCTGATGTAGGATATTCAAGGAGGAATACTCCTGAGGCTAACTTCGGGCTGCCAAGTGGGACACTGAAATACAATATTCCTGTGATAATATCCTCTGTAATACTTGCCAGCTCCATGCACAGGAATTGGTAGACAAGAGATTAGCAGCCCTCACGTGTGGATGACGTAATGCTGTAAAAAAGAAGGGATTAGGTGCAATGGGAGCTAAGCAACCTTTTGGGGCTGAAGGCATGTTCCCAGGAGGAATACTGCACCTCAGTCAAGAGAGAATCATGCTACAGGCATTAAAAATTAAAAAGAAGATAGAAGTCTGGAGACAAATCCAAAATAACTTCTCAGAGTTCAGACTGGCCTTCCAAGAAGCAATTATTTTATTATGTCCTAAACAGTCTCTCTGTTGCTTATGCTAATGAGGCACTGACCCAGTCTGTGTGGGCAATGGAAATCATCCACTCTCATGACTTACCCTAACTTTGCAGCTTCACTAACCTTGGTTAATACTTCCTAATTGTTGTTACTGTCCTGATTTGAGAGTTGGTAGCACAATCCTGGAACTGCATTGGTTTTTTTTTTACTATTACATGCTAGGATTTCTGTCCAAATGGATTCCATTATGTTTTTCTTTTGTAATATTTTTATCCAGGAGAGCTTCATGTAGAGAGCCAATTCCCTGCCCAGATATCTTAATCCTTCATTCTTGGGTAGGTGTGTGGGATGCCTGTTAGAGAGAGTGGTTATTTGATGCCAAATATGCTTTCATTTTATCTTTCAGGTTTCTAGAAGTAATGTGGAAGCACTTGTAAGTTCTACTATGCTCTGTTGTTCAGTGTTTCTCATGGCAGGAGGCTGGCAGTGGAGGCAGATTACTGTTCTTTTCCACTGTTCTACTGTTTTTGCCTGTTGGTTCTACGAGCCCTTTCTTTGGTCCTTGCATTTCTCAGCCTCCAAAAACTTAATTACCTTGATAGGAATACCTGAATGGATGAAGGTCAAAACCTGAATAGGTATTTAGGAAACCACAGGCGACAATTTTCAGACAGTGCAATGAAGATATTTCCCCATATTTTCCATTGGAACTAATGGAAATTTGTGTAGTGAGGTCTTGATACTGTTTTGCAGTATTATTTTCCTGCCACTCATTTGCTTTATCAGTTTTATATCCTGTTCATTGTCTCTTTAGGACTCAACTGGCAGTAGAATGCTATTTAAACATATTGAAATTATCAAAACTTGAAATATTAAAACTGAAAATAAGGTTTAGTATAATAAGGTTTAGGAGTGATTTTACAAATAATTCTAGTTTAACAGTACAGATTCTGCTCCCCAGAAACGGTTCACATTGAAATACTTGGTTTACATCTGCATTTAATGTTAATCTTGGGTAGAGAGCCTATAAATATTCAACTGGAATTGTTGGAGGAAAAAAAAACTATTCATCTATAACATCTATTGATTTTTAAATAAGTGGGCATAATGCCTATTGATTTTATTTTTTTTTAAAGTAAGTTGTAGATTGCAATTTTAGCAGACTAGGCAGAAATGCTGCCTGGCTTCTTACACCTTCACCTGGAAAGGGAGCTTGATTTGAGTTGCTTTACCTACAGCTGAAAAATATTTCCACACCATGTTAGCAAAGCCATCCACTTTCCCAGGGGCTCATCTTCTACTAAGGCTTACCACTTCTGAAAACTTGTTTTTTTCTCTGAAGAGAGAGTTGCTGTTTTTTGCTAAACTTCTGATAGTTCTTGTCTCTGTGTCAGCCATCTCAGTACTTTTCTTAGATGTGTGTCAAGCTGATGTTTTAATTTGTTTCAAAGATATAAATACCTTTGTAAAAATAAATGATGGGCAGAAAAAAGTCCCAGTCAAATTCACTACATAAGAAGATACTGGGGAATTAATAACAGTGAAAAGAACCTGAAGTATTGTTACCTGTGACTTGCTTCTTTTTATGGTATAAGTGAGAAAAGACCTAAATTCCATTATCATACAATTTAGTGGACAATGAATTAACTTAATTCATTTTTTTCAGCATGCAGTGAATGATTTTGTAGGATCACTTTGATTCTTTGATTAATCCTTTATTCTGGCTGTTGATGTTGTGCTTCTGAGAATCTGGTGAGCACTAGAGCAGCTTGTGGTAGCACAGGTTGAGAGAAAATATTAATGTCTAAATATGGGTTAATGAGTTAAGCATCTGAAGGAACTAAACCAAGGATTCTCTTGATGCAAAAAACAATTTCTCATACCAAAGAGCATACAGATAGAAGGCGGCTATTGGAAAGTCCAATCTGGAGTCTTTCTTTGCAAACTATTTAGGTTATTTCTTCATAAGGTGGTCACTGAACTTCTATCTTTCTAGCTGTGTCTTTGTAGTTTGGCACCTCACAAACAAAAATGCAGGTGTCATAAAAAATGAGGTGTTTTAACATCTACAATAATTATCCTTTGTATGATATGTCCTCTAATATATATGTCAAACACATCAGAGTTGTAGCTTCTCTGAGAAAATCTACTGAATTGGGACTGATTGCAACTGGAGTGGAACAGGCAAAAGAAAATTGCAAAAAACCCATGAAAACCAACGTTGAGAAATCTTGTGCAGGGGTATACAGCTGGGTTTTAGCACTACTTTTGTACTTGATTGTTTTGATGTATTAAAAATGTGCCTGTTGTAAGGTGTAAACCATATATGCTGCCCTTTTTTTTCCTGGTATATGTAACTTTTTGTTGGTTGTGTAAAATGTGTATCAGAGAAGCATGGACTTTGATTTTTGGTATTCTAGTTCTCCTTACCCAATGTCAATAGTTCATTCAAGGTGTTGAGTTAAAAGCAATGTATTAAAGACTTTTTGACTTCCTAGAAGCTATTGTGAGCTGGGTGCTTTAACCATACATTGAATTGAATCAGAAAGTGTGAACAAGGACGATGGCTAGACTAGCTGTTGTGATAGGAAAAGCCCCTTGCCAAACCCCTTTGGACAAAAGACAATGTTCAGTGAGAGCTTTTATGAATTTTCAAGTCTTTCAGAGACTTCAGAAATTCCTTCTGTACCCATAAGTACAAACTGGAATGTAGCCCAAGACCTGCTTTTGAAACCAAGACTTGAATTAAAAAAAAACCTTGCATTTTCTTTTGGAAGATGTAAAGGATAAAGAGAACTCTGTGCTTGTTAGTATGGAAGAGTAATGATGATACAGAAAGCCCTGACTACCTGAGAGGCTTTTCCTGGTGATGAAGTCAGTGTTTCTTCTAATTTGAAATATGATAAAGGACACAAGTTTTAGAGCTTGATTAATATTTTTTGCCTTCATATATTTTCAAGAGAGCGCATATTTATAATTTAAGTGCCACAGAAAGAAAATCCTAGCCAGAACATGCCCTTGTAATAGAATCAGCTGTTTCTGTCAGTCCATTACAGAGCACACTAATCGCCCATCAGAACTAAAAGTCATTAAGCACAGTCTGCAGTTTCTCAAATCTGTGCTTTGGGAGTGAGTGCCTGTGTTTTACCAGCACTTTAATTGGAGATGAATTTTCCTTTACTCTGAAACAGATCTCTTGGCACGAAAGTTAAGTCTGAATTATCCAACCATGTTAAGTGTAAGGTTGCTCAGAAATAAGTCTGTGAAAGATGTTTAGATGTATCACATGCCTTTTCATATGAGAAATCTTAGTGATCCAAACCCTTTAGTTTACCTGTCATTTGCACAACTGGTGATACACCAGAAGGACAGAACTGGATGTAGGTTTTAAAAAACATGCCCAAGGATGAGGTCAGTCAGTGCCTATGGTTCCCATCTCTGCTGTCTTTTCTTTTGAACACAGTAGATGCTGCTTTCCGAGGTAGGTTCTGCCTTCCCTGAGCCCGAAGATTGTCTTGCATACACCAGGATAAACCTTTCACCACACTCACTTTGATCTGTAAATTAATCTTGGGTTTGGCCTAGCACCATTCTGCAGTTTTCCATTTTATGTTCTACCTCAGAGCACTGTCATACGTGAACATGACAGGCAGTGTTGTTCCTGTGAAATTCAGACAGTCCTAGATTATAATTTTAAAGTAAAGGTAGAGTTGATGTTTATTACAGTTCTACCTCACCAAAACTGAGAGGAGCACTTAACTGCCTTTCCCTCCACCCTATCTTTATGGTTAATTTAAATATTCCCAAGCAGATAAAATACTGTTTGACAGTATCTCTTAGAGATGACAGAAGAGAATGTTTCAATTTAATACATTTTTTTTCACTGGAAAAGTTGTTTTTCAAAACTGATTATAAAAGAGTAGTTGTGGAAATACTTAGTGTGACTTGTTTCAGAGTTATAACACAAAGTGTGTAACCACCTCATACGTCTTCCTATGCACATAATAAACAACTGTAAAACTTCTCTGGCTATTTGCTTTTGCTGTAAAAAATATTTATTATCTGAGAATGAAGCAACAGAGCCCTTTCTTTCATCACATCTGTCAAGGATTTATGGCACAGTTTGGCTGCAATTTGGAGCCCAGCAGACATAAGCAGTAACAGCGACCATTCACTTTGAGGAGAAGTTAAAATCCTGTGGTCTGCTTATATTTACTGGCTGGCATCTGCTTACTCCCAATTTTCACCAAGTGCTCAGTATGTCGATTTCTTCATTAAGTGAATGATGTCCTTTAAGTATTCCTTTGCCAAAACCGATCAGAGCACCCTTTGCCTGTACCTCCTTGTCTTGAGCACCCATGATTTTGAGGGGTAAGATGAAGAGCCACACGTAGAGAAGCTAAGCAATGAAAAATTACATCTGCTTGTTCTGTAAATAATGTCCAGTCAGAGCAGATGTAATTAACTACTGAACTTAATGGATGCCTTGTGAGGTTACAGATGCTATCAGTCATAAACTGGATGAAGGCAAGGGAGCTTTTATATGCCTGGAATTCCTTTTAGGACTAATTACTAAATATCTTTAAAATTGATTGCTTATGCTTTCAATTTCTGAGAGTGTTTTCACATGATCTATGTAGAACGGACTGGCTGCAGCTTTAGGGAAGAATGGGAGACACCTCCATTGTTGAGGCTTTTTGAGGAACTAAAAATGTTTCTTTTCCCTTGGCCTTTCTCCCAGAGTTTACTAAATAGCAAACTTGGTCTTATTTCAAGGGTTGCCAAGCTGTCCAGCCATCTTGGGAGACTAGACCAACACAGATCTTCTTTTACTCTAAATTAGTTGAGAAATATACAGTTGTACAGATCACATGCTGTTGATATGTCTAATATCATAGCCTAACATTGACAAAGCTATTGGAAACATGCAGAGTGCCTTTCAAGAACAAGCCCCAAAGGTAATTTCTGCCTGCGTGTTTCCAAATACTTTATTACAGGGGAGTGGATAAGAAACCAACCTGAGAAAATAAACAGAACCCTTTGGCCTGTTGTAAGACACCTGCTGCTAATGAGCTTATCATGTACATTTCTTGGTCCAACTACAGTGCTGGAGATAGTCTCTCAACCAGCATATTTCAGTGTAATTTTCTTTGTAACCTTTGGTCTTTGTTCACAGTGTGTATTGAGAGCACACTGAATGGACATGAGCTGGGGAGTTCCAGGAGTTTTCATGAGATGCACATTGGTTTATGTAACTTTTATGTAAGCTAAACCAGAAAAGTTCCCAAAGTCACCAAAATGATGCTGGGCCTGATTATTTGGTTTTAAATTCAATGAGGGACACTGAAAGAGTTTTGTAAATAAAACTGGTGGTCAGGTAGCCTTGACATCAGCTCCCATTTCTTCTAGAGATAACCTTTTAGGGAGTAGATTAGTGTATGGTAGAACTGACAAGTGACTTAATCAGAGATTAATATTAGTACAAGAAAACAAGGGAGAGAATAAAACTGGATTTGATTATTTGTAATGCTCTTGGCATTTTTAGCAGCTGTGACTGTTTGCTTGTGATCATCGCATGCCCAGTCTTGAAGGAATTTTTGGTGCAAGTCAAGACAGAGTAATTCGAAGAGCAGTTTCTAACAATAGCATTACAGCTGCAGTCCTGAGTGCCTCCGAGATGATTCTCTTTTCTGCATTTTCCAAAATTTTGTAGAATGTGACATTTTGACTTGTGTTTCCTAAGCTGGTGCAGTCTGGAAATGGGAAATAAAATTTTGAACAGTTGCTCCCATTATTTCGGATGACTGTTCTGTGCTGGGCAGGCTGTTTCACACATAAGGTGGATCAGTAATCTGCTTCATGGCCTTGTAAAACTAGAATTAAGTAATGAGAAAGATTAATGAGCCATATAAGCTGTGTGCTTTATTCCTCTCAATACTCTCTCTCCCTTAGGCTAATTTGTGAAAAAATATAATACATACAAGGAAGATCTGGAACATTTATTAAGGCTATTATGTGTCAGGTTTTAAAGTATAACCTGCCTTTTATTTACAGAGGACTACCGTACATCTGGCTTTTTATTTCATTGAGCCACACACACATGTTGGCTAGCTGTTGATGTTTATTTCAGAGAATAAGTTATCATAATGATCTTCTAAAGCTACTGCTGTTGCAATTTAGGGATGGTTTGTTACGAGAGCAAATTCACCTTTTTTTTTCCTTCTGCTCTGCTGTTTTTACTGTGCTTCTGTGCCTTGCCTGGGACTCTGGGTTGCAAAATTCAAGCTGTAATCTTTAAAGTTATTTTTTCCTGCAAATGAAACAACATATTCAAAACATAATCTTTTATGTACTATGTATAATTTAAAAATAAGTTTGGCAAGTGTATTTGAAGAGAGCTGCTGCGGCAGTTCCTTTTTTAGCCTTGAGGAAAACAATCAAGTTGATAGTAAATTAGTTTGCTGAGATCTAAGGACTGAGCAGCTGAGTTACTGTACCTGCCATTGTGGATGCGACCACCTTCTCAGAGGTTGTCTTTAATTTTCAGAAACCATTTGCTGTTTAACCTCAGCTGAAAAGCTTGAGATCAAATATGAAACTACCTATTTTCTTTACTATGAAAAGAAGGAGACTGCTGCTTGACTGATAGCATGAAATTAGAGTGACTCATGTGCTCTTAGTCCCAAATAACAGAGATAGGAATGAATCTTGCGGAGGAAATGAGACTTGCAGAATTGCAAGTCATTCATTGCTCTGGCTGGGGAGGGATGTCTGTGCAACGCCCTGCCCTTGGCTGCAGACGCCTACGCCTCGTGTCATCTGCAGCTCAGCTGTGGCAGCTGGCTTATTCCTGGGGCTGGGCCACTCTCCATTCACCCACTTGGGAATGTGGTTTGCATGCATTGCTTTTATTGTCATCTGCCTGTCCAAACCATGATGTGTGATTGCAGTAATTTTTGTTACCATGAGTGGGTTCAGTCTGGCCCATGGTGTGCTGCGTAATGTTGTATTTTGAGCTGCAAACATGATGTACAAAATTTGGAGTAAACACTTCAGCTTACTGAAAAATACATATACTTATATATATATGCATACACACATGGGAATGGACACAGAAAATATTAAAGGAAAGTAGGAATCCTTGGTTGTTTATAGATGTATTCTGGAATTATTTTATGTCAAGCAACCAATACATTTAACCTTATGGGAAGCCCTGGGGTTAAGTGATATGAAATGTTAGTAGGCAACTTTTACAATTCTTGACAGGTTAATGCACAGATGTGACCTGGATCCTTAACTTTGCCTACTAAGGGAGACCTTTGTATTGCCCAGGCAAGAGTGCTGGTGGGGGAGGGAATATAATTTGCTGTATTCAAGAATTTTACTTAAAGAGGGCTTTTAGTCTTATTATCTTCTGCACTAACTGTAATTTGAAATAAATCCATAAATCCAAAGGCCTTTTTTAAAACCATTTTTTTCCTGACTTGTAAGGGATTTCTAAGCTGAAGAGCAGAGAAGGGTTGGAAGATGCTAAAATCATTAAATGCAGCATTGGCTGATTCATGACCCGTGGGTCTGAAGGCTGATACAAACTGATTATTTAAGAGAAATAGAGCTGTCTGTTACTTAAACAGCCTAAGCTTCTCTTCCCCCCCCCCCCAAGTTTGGTGCCTATTGCTGTGATTTGCAGATTATATTTTTTGCTGACTTATAACTTCTGTTAAGGTACAGAACTAATCCAAATAATAAGTTTATTTTGCTTTAAACTTGTAATATGCTTAGGGTAACACTGGGTGAACAGGTATGCTGTTAACTATTCTAGTGAAACATTATTGTGTTGAAGTCTGTAGCATCCTGTCACCATGACAGCGAGATTTCGCAGGAAAAGACAGTTCCAGATAGTTTGGCTGGTACTGGGTACAGGGGAAGATGGACTGGGTCTAACCTATCCAAGGCAATTCAGGATTTGTGTGATTTCAGGCACGAATTCTGTAAAGTGCAGAGACAAGTCTGGGAATTAAACTCCATTTTGAATGATATTGGCAAAAGGTTGAGTATTCATTTTCTGTGTTTTAAGCATCTCTGTAGCTAAGCAGATGATCTACAGTGATTATAAATTTAGTTTCTAATAAGTAAGTGTATTATAGAAAGTATCTACAGCATATTCCATAGGTTAATCTGACATTCATTACAGAGAGAGATTTAAGTGTTGCTGATGGGTTTGGGAAACAAACTCAGATGCAGTAATTTCTGGGGGGAGAAAGCGAGAAGTCCTGTTTTTCATAACCATCAACAATGATATGATGAAAAGAAGGAAATTATTTTTCTTGACAGATCCTGATAGGAAAAAGAGAAGCTTCATGTAGGATGGCTTTTTTTTAATCACCATGAAAAATTCCTTCCTGTTAATCCGATGGATGGATTACAGTTTGTCCTTGCATGGCCAGGTTGCATTTTCCATCAGAACTGGAGATTCCAACCCTCATTATATCATTTCTGTAATGCAAATGGTTATGTATAGAGAGAGATTTAATTAATCCCCTGCTGGTTGGTAGTATACCCTAAAGCAAACATAGTCAGCACAGGAAAAATATTAAAACATGAGTGCATGGTACCAGGTCAATGAGTGTCAGTAGAATTTCATCATCTGTGAAATATTAACTTATTAACTGAAATGTATTTACTGTTATAGTTGTAAAAATATTTGTCTATTGTCCCAACTGGTATGATACCTACCTTGCAAGAAAGCCAAGGTCAAAGGCAATCTCAGGAATCATGCTGTCTGCTCTGGCAAAAGTAGGGAACATCCTGAGTGTAGTGATAGTTCTCACTTTAATTTGAAAAGACTACATTTTAAGCTGCCATCAGTGCAGACTCTAGCATCCAACTTTGCCTGTGGGTCTGTGCCATATGCGCAGCTACATATTCAAGGACAAATTACAAGACTGAGAGAAAGTGACAAATTTGAGTGATGGGCTTCTGTTTTCCTCACACTTTTATAATGTAACATATCTGTTTAAGAGATACGGCTTCTATTGTAGCAAAATGGAGCAGTAGGTATCCAGATTTAATTCCCATTTTGTATTGTATGCATATGCACAAAGTCAGCACTCTTTCTGCCTGAAACATTCCTTTTTTCAGATGCAGTTTCTGTACGCAAAAGATTACAGTAGAATAAATTTTCAGTATCTACTAAACAACATATTATGTAAACAGAAAGTGATGCTTAAAATGGCCAGTATATTTTCTCTTCTAGTTTCCTTGCTGCCTCAAAAATGATAGGTCCAGTGAGGATCCAGTCCTGTTGTGAAAGCTGACCGGTAGCAAGTTACGGTGTTCAACTGATTTTATAACTGCATGATCTGAGATGATTAACTTAAGACAAAAGGACACAAAGAACTCTTTTGGAAGTGGCCATTTGAACCAGCTTTTTATAAATTCCACAATGCTGAATTTCCTTCCCAAAGTTCATTTATAAGTAGCTGTCTGAAAGTCTGCTGCTTCTTTTGTCATGTAGAGATCAAGTTGCATATTTAATAATTATGCCTTGAAATATGGAACTGATACAAAAAAATTAACTTTCAGAACAGTCTGTTCCTGTCACTTGGGTACTGTAAAATTTAATACACTTCTTAAGATCTGTGAAAGTAGTTATTTGTTTCCACTTCTGAAAGTTATGTGAATAATGTGCAACAATCTTTTAAAATACTCTTATGCTAATTATCACTTCATATAAATCAAATATAAATGTAGGGCTCTATTGTTGACCTAGAGAGCAGGTGGCATGGAGTCTGGCTGAAGTAATAATGGTAATATATATAGGTATTGGCAGCACAAGTGCTCAGGGAGGCAGATGTGCTGTCAGAAGAGGCAGTCTGCAATCTTGAATGTTCACGTGCTGCTCTCAACAGAAGGCTGCTCTTAAATGGAAAATGACCTTTAGGATAAACTAGCATATTTACTTAGAGGATTACAGCTGCACCCTGTATGGAGTGTTTCAGAACAAGTAGTCACAGCTCAGCACTCTTTTATTTGTTACCTTGCCTCTTAAAACAAAATCTATTTTTTTCAGGATACTTAGACATGTAATGACAAACCCCTTTGTGGAGTGGGTGGAAACCAGTCAAATCATACCACATCCCTCATCATTATCTAAAACATTTAGTCTGTACTACAAAACTGATTCTGACTAGGATTTCCAACTGTAAAGTGTTGTTGGACTTTAATCTTATGTTTTAATTATTTAATTTAATTATTTAATCAGTGTCTTTGTAGTGATACTTCATATGTTTGAAAGCTATCATTTTGAGATGTAAGCACTCAGTTGGTCCCATTGCACACAGTAAGCGTTCAGTCTCTACTCTCTGTATCCCTATCTCTGGTAGACATTTTCATTATTCGCTCTTTGCCCTGGAGATCCGCAGTGTTTTCCTGACAATGGACATCCTGAAATAGGTGCCCTCATAATCTCTTCTGTCTGCAGTCAGATCCCTCCTTGCTTCCATCTCCAGGCATTCTCTCCGCTGATTCAGGAAAAGCAAAGTTTGTAACTGTGTTGCTTGCAGTTGTGTAACTTCGCTCTGAGGCTTTTGCAAGTCATCTCACCATTCATGGTCTGGTTTGGATCAGGTCAGGTTGGATGAGACCTTGAGCGACATGTTCCAGTGGGAGGTGTCCCTGCCTATGGTGAGGGGTTGGAACTGGATGGTCTTTGAGGTCCCTTCCAACCTAAACGGTTCTATGATTCTTTTAAAAGTGATGTTATCAGCCCTGTGTTGGAGAAGCAGAGAAAGGCAGATATCAGAGGGTGCAGGCCTGGCATTTCTTCAGAGGACAGGAAAAGTTCTGCAGGAGTCGGGGCATGGCTTAGGATATGGCTGATAGGTTTTTGAAGGGTATTTTAAGACTAACACAAAACGAGGCAGTGGAACAACAGGTATAGAAATTGATTGCTCTGATTGTGCTCTTTGTTGTCAAGACCACAGAGGTATTAGCTTTGAACTACTGCCTATTGATTCCACAGCGGCACTGTGTTTGTCAAGGTGGAGATGCAGAATGAAAACAACTGCAACATGGATAGAATAATATTTTAATTGTTTTGAGATGTTATCTGCTAGTACTTTGACCTTTCTTATTTGGAAGCTCATTTGATCACATTTCAAAGGATGATTTCATGAAGAAAGCCTAAATCAGTCCTTCTTTATTAACCTTTATTAATCCTAAATTAGCTGCATCACAGGAAGGACTAAAGGCAATATTGTGTGAGTAAAACAAATGTACAGTAGAAGGAAGGAAAAGCTTTGTCCTTTCCTATTACACCCCAGAAATTGTGCCCACTTTGTCTGTAAATCACAATCAGCAGAGCTGTGCTGCTGCAAAGGAAATGTTTGTTCTGTCTTTAAAGTATAAAGCTTCTAAACACGAACCCTAAAAGCTCAAAAATTAGAAAGTGGATAAAGAGATGTAAAGGTCACCATTTTCTGTTTTCAGCCAGTACCATGAAATTCCAGAGCTTTATTCATTCATTCTGAAAATTTCTGGGGCTGATTGTGTCGGAATAAATGGGAATGCGCTGTTTGAATAGGAAATGTACCCTCTGCTAAGTGCCTTTGTTCTGTCAGGTCTTCTTTAAAGGGTAGAAATTAAATACATCTGCTATACGCCGTAAGAGGGAGATCAGCATGTATAAGCAGTACACTATATACACAAACAGAATATTATATACTGATCCTATCTTACCTGTTTATCCATTTGCAGTGGCAAAAAGCTGTCATTGCTCTGTAGGCTTCACGGTTGGAAATTTTAATTCCTTCTAGCAAATGAGAGTGGAAGAAATACCTTTTAAGAATATAAACCACACAACCTGTTATAGATGCTAATGATTTATTATCTTGCATACTTGAAATGTTTTGATTAGATTGTGACAAGTTTGTCTGATGACAGGAATTTATTTCTTGACGCTGTAAGCTGTCAGCCTTGGGATAATTCACACATGAAATTTGCTCTGTAGTGTTAAACTGTACTGAAATTGCAAATTGTAGAGAACTTGGAAAAAAAAAACCAACCACCCTCAAACCAGCATGTTTAAGATTTGATGATTTGAGGGTTTTTGTGTTTTGTTGGAGTTTTCTTCAATTTAATTACAAAAAAGTACTTCTAGTGGCTGTAACTTTTTGATATCTTTGAAAAACTTTGTTAAGTCATGTCCAGGGTATTACTAAATGGAGCAGCTGTTGACAGGTTGTTGATAATGCTGTTAATCATTGAAATCAACATCTGCACCACAGCTAAGTCTGGACAAGAGGTTACCAGATTTTATGGATTTATTATTTTCCATTAACTTCTGGCAATGTTAAGCGAAAACAGATGTGGGTTTTTTCTTAGTGGGGGTGAAAAATACATCAGGTTGGGGCAGTGTTGGGGTAATCCGAAACTGAAATTGGCTGTACTGTTCTTCCCGTGTTGCTGCAGTGAGCTGCACCAGCACGGCTCCGTTTCCCAGGCTTTGCCCGTCCGCCTGCCCTGTCCTGTCTCGGGCCCGGCGGCTGGGGAGTGCTGAATGTTCCCTTAGCGTTAGGTCTGTGTGAAGGGCCCGGTAGCGGCGGCTTGCTTGCCTTTGCCCCCTCCCGAGGGCATTCCTCCTCCGTTTCTCCCCTTGGGACGCGGGCTGCGGGCTCGGCGCTGTGAGCCGGCTCCCACCTAGTGGCGTCCGGGGGAAGCGCCGGGCCCGACGGCGCCGGCAGGGACAAGTGCCGGTGCGCTGCGATGGACGTTAGGAACCGCAGCGAGCGGCTGTGCGTTGCTGTGTGCATCCTGCCCGTGCCTTGTGCTTCCGCCGGGGCAATTTAATTAAATAAACCCCTCAGCTTTCCCCGAGTTACTTTACTTTCGCTGCTTATGTGCAAAATGCCGGCTTTGCGTGGGATTGTGTTTCTTCGGCCTTGGATGTTTTTGGTGACAATACACAGCACAAGTAATGTGTACCTTTGGAAGAAAACCAACCAAATTCCAGACCCCCTCTGGCGCTTCGCTTTTTAGGTTGATGAAAATGTGAGAGCAGTGGCAGCAGATGCTGGGCGATTTGGGTACCAGACTTCTGGAATTAGTTGGCATGTGATGCTGACGAGGTGTGTAGAAGAGGATTAATTCCTGCCTTACCTATGTTGAGGCTTGAATTTCAAAGTTGTATTTTCTCCATTGAGTGCTTACGTTTTGTGACTGCGAAGGCAATGAGTTTTCAGAGCAAATGAGTGACTTTGTTAGCCCAACCTATGAGTGTACGCAGATTCAGCTCCAACGCGGAGCGGTGCTGTGCACAGTTACACACTGTGCATGCATTCTGAAATGCCCAATGTCTTACTCATTTTGCCTCAGTCGCTCCTTGATAATGTAATATAGAATAAAAAGTAAAATTAACTCAAATTTTCTTTTTTTTTTTTCCCCAGAAGGAGCTCAGTCTCCCCAGAAGAGGAAGCTTGTAAGTATAAATTCTTTGTTCATCACTTGGTTAGCTTTGAACGTGCATAGCTGTTCAGTTATGGGAATCATTTAAAGGGGCAGATACTCCTTTAGCATTTTCAGGAATCTGTCATTCACTTGGAAACAATTAGTTGGCATTTCTCTGAGGCTGAAGCCTGTATTAATTTCCCTAAGTGTAGCAGAAAAAGTAGTAGTAGTGTAAGCTTACTTCTAATTATCAGCTTGAATGGATCCTGATGTAGCAGGAGCTGAGGTGTTGAGTGTTGCTTGCACTGACATCACTGAAGTGACTCCACAGAAGTCACTGATTATTTATGTGATATGGACAACTTCGATCAGTGCTCTTCAAACAGTCTGTTGACAGAAGTCTAAGTACACAGCTCCTGGGCCACACAGGTCAGGTGTTTGTGGAGCAGTCAGTGTAATAGAGAGATTTTGACAAAGTAGCAGATGTTGGAAAAGTAAGCTTTAAAAAAGTAGTTTAAACAAATAGCAATTTTTAAAATAGACATGTTTAAAGAATTTTAGCAAACTAACTTGTGTTTCAGTGATACTATGAGAGCCTAGCTTTGCTATATTTACAGGTTTATGGTGGAAGGAATTGCTTTATTGATTGGAGTATATAAAGGAGAAAGCTTTTGTACTGCTTGCTATTGCATCATGATTTAAAATTGTTTCCTAGAGCTTGTAGACTATGGACATGAAGCTCACAAAAGCATATAACCTTTCTTCCTCAGATTTCTAGTTCTAATGAGAATTTATTTCCAGTCTTTCAGTGTAAGCTATCCCTTTTGTATAAGAAACAGTGTTTGGAAAATGCTGTGTAGTGCCAGTGATTCAGGGCTGAACAATTCAACAGATCAAAAGGTCTTTTTTTAAAAAATAGGGCATGACCAGACCTTTTTGTTTAGTTCATATAACAATGATAAACCAGCCAGGGAGTTGTTTAGAGAACCCAAAACACTGGGTGATTTTTTTTTAAACCAGTATGGCTTATAGGCTAGCTTAACTATATTTGATAGCTTTGTTTTTTTTTTTTAATGAAAGGTGTTGCTCAGGATTTGAAGGGTCTTTGAACAAATGGTGGAGCAGTGAGTTAACAGTAGGTTTTTTTGCTTAATGTAACTTAAATAATTTCATACAAAACTTTTGCAATTGAAGTTGAAGATGCCAGAGGTATTTTCTGCCCTCTCTCAAGCACAGAGGTGTGTATGACACAAAACTATTCATGTATTTACATTTGAAATATCTGAGGTAGAAGGGAAGTGCTTCAAATGTGTAGTGTTTTATTTAGTAGCAACTAAACCAAATGACTGAATGTTTTATTTCTGTATTTGCTTAATACCTTCAGCTTTCATTATTTCACTTTGGTTTTCTTTCACAAGTGAGTGACTTTTAAGCCATCATTATGTGAAGAGATTTAGCAACCTGTGTCAAGAGGATCCAGACTGTAAATTTTAAATGCAAGGTTACAGCTACTATTGACACTGAAAATCTATGAAGAAATGACGTGTCTTCAGTTAGTTGCCTGTATTATCTAGTTGATTATTTGACTGCAGTTTCTGAAATTACAGATTCTGAAGTTAATCCTACCAGGTGAATTCCTATTGCTTGAAAAGTTTAACTATTTGAGAAGTCAGTTGTGCATTGTGGCTTGTGTCTGTTTGTGTTGATGTCATACTGGTAAGCATGTAGGCTCCCTGAAAAGGGTCTTGTGGAGCTGATGGTATGTGATTTGCACATCCCAGTAACAGTGTTTACTTGGTCTGAAAAAAAGAAATCCTCTCTTAGTCTTTGAATCAGGAGTTAGAGAAATTTATATCATGAAAGAGAATAATTCTAATATATGTTTAAAATACACCTATATTGCATATGAATTTGTTCAACCATTCTGTCAAAAAGGATAGTTGAACTGTGCACTTAAATACAGGCTGTAGGCAGTTCTCAGAGCTTCTAGAGACTTTTCCTATGCTTGAATCAACTTAACAATGAACCTCATAAGCAAAAATAAAATCTGAAAATCAACTTTATTCTCAAAAGCTGTTGTGATGTAATTAATGAGTAGGAATAGTTATGGATGTTGCTAGGTCTTGATTCATTGACTGTCATTCATTGACTTTTGTTCACTGACAGGAGCAAAAGCAGGAATTGACAGAAGGATGAAGCATCTGGCTTGGAGCCAGAAACCCTCAAGGTGCATCCATTTTCTGACCAGAATCCAGCCTTTGTAGCAGTTCAGTAGCAATTGTCTTAAATAGAAATACACAGCTACTGAGAATTTTTCTGTATGCTACTCTGGAGGCTGGGGTGCATTTGTGAAAATATCATATTTAGGGAGGAAGTAATTATTTTCTAACCAGCCAGACTGAGAATGAAGATTTGATTTTTACTGCTTGCTAGGTGATTGCTTCGGTTGATTGTTGAATTAGGAAAGTTTTAGACTGTGGATAAGCTAGGGTATTTGTCATTGCTGAGTGGAGAAGGGCAAGCTCTTCCTGAAAATGCTTCTGAATTTTTCTTTGCCTGACTTTCATTGCTTCATATTTGCCTGAGTCAGCGTTAGTAGTCTCTTTTAGTACAGGAACTGATTGTAAGCACGGACAACAACAGTTGCTATGCTTGTTTGTACTAGGAAAAAGGAGTGGAGTTAAACGTCTTAGTATTTTTGGCAGGAGAGCATGAGACATTTTATGTGGAAGCTGAAGAGAATGAATGGTGGGCTGAAGCCTGAGAAGTCTGTTGATTAGTGACTCTGATCCCGTATTAGCAGAAGGGAACACAAGCACACCATAAATGATGACTTTGCCCTTGGAGATGTTGCAGTCTAATCTTGAGAAAATCATCACAGAGTGAGCAGACTTATAAAACAGATGGGAGAACTGTAAACAGGGTGACATTAAGAGAAATGCCTGATTATTTAGATACCATTTCATTGGTAATGTGCTTATATGTGTGTTTCTGTAGGGGAGTTATGTTTAATACACTAAAGGAAATTATACTCAGCTGAGTTGTAGGCTACAAAGAGGTTGAATAATACAAGTATGAGAACAAGTAGTTACATTCTCTCTCTGGTGTAATCAGAGTTCAAAGTTTTCCTTTCATATATTATGCATAGAAATATGTTGGTTGTGTTTTCCCCATGCTTTGTTCATAAAAAATAATTACCATTCATGAATATTTTCTTTAATTTCATGTGAAGTGATAGACCCAAACTTTGATCTCTATCCTATTAGTGGAAATGGTTTAATTATTTTCAGCCATTACCCTCTGCTGTTCTTTTGGTGCTACAGCCTTTACAGAGATGTTTCTTGTATTGTTGGCTTCAGCTTTCAAAAGACTTTGATGTGCACCTGCACGTGAAGCGCACTAGAGATGTTCCAGACTTGAAAGGACAGAGGTGGGGACTACACAGCAAGGCGAGTCTTGGGTGTGTTCATGTGTGTCACAGTGACTTGGCACCCAAAGAACCCCAGGTTGTAAACTGCAGATTTTCATTGTGGCTGCAGGATCTTTGACACCATCCTGGAGCTTCCTGTTTCTTTTGATTGCTTCTTGGCTGATCAGCAGCCACTGAATTGAGCTGGGGTTGCATTTGAGCCATAGTTTATTGTTCAGTACTCAGTTCTGTATAAATTCACTTGTTTGTAACATGAACTTTATTGACATTTTATGAAAAATGTGGATTTATATTTGAAATCCTCATGATTTCTTAGGCAGTTACTAGCTTGGGTTGTTGTCATTTTTGTACTATTGAAACCTAAAATTTTCTGGAAAAACACATTGCTTTCTAACAGTACACATAAATATGAAAAGAGTAATGTCCCCAGCAAAATAAATTTGCTAAGCCAGCTTTTCATTTCAGATGTAGGTTATTTTTATTAATTCTTTCCTGTTATCAGCCATCTGTGTCAAAAATACTTTGGAAGTCTATATGCAAGTGGAAAAAAACCATGGAGACATAAGAAGCATGAAAAATAATTATAATCCAGAATATATCCAGTAAAAACACACACTGAAATAAATGCACTCAATAAATAAATCAATACATTGCAAACAGCTGTTTTGATGGTGATAGGTGCTGATAAATAGTATTTACCTCATTTTTATGAAATGTGCTAAGCAACATAATAGTGTTTGCTAAAGACATGTGCAAGGCTTTTATGGTGGGCTTTATTCCTTCTAATCTCTTCTAAAGGCAATTTATGTCCATGGTGGGGCTCATTTTCTCTCTTTCTCTCCCTCCTCTGCTCTCTCCTTGTACTTATAAACCTCTGAAGGGTCTTAGTTTTGCAGCCCTAGGCTGTAATAGGGTGTTTAATTAAAAAAATCATTTTAATTTGTTAAATTTCCCCCCCAGCTTCCTGACAATAAGATAACACACAAAGACACCAAGAAATTTCTTTGGGAGGATATGTTGAATACCAGTTTTTAACAGTTTCTCCTTGTATTTTTTTTTTAGTGCTTAGACCTGGGAAACAAAAAGAAGTTCAATGGCAGAGATTTTTTTTCTCTGTCTTTTAGTGCTGGTCTGTCTTTATGTTGCTGTGCTCAGGTGCTGTGGGAATTTCCTCTGTATCTGCAGAGAAATGGAGTATATCATTCCATTTCTGTTTGTCTTGGTGGGTAAGTGTGTCTTCTGGGGATCAATCGATGCCATTTCCCTGCCAGGAGCAAGTGCTGTGCCTCAAGCATGGAGAGGCTGAAGTGCTGGAAATGGAGGAAAAAAAAGATTTTGAAAAGGAGCAGTGAGTTTTGCTGCTTGTGCACTGTGTTCTGTCGTGGATCTGGATATAGGAATAAGAAGTAATGCCTTCATTCAGTGCTGCCTGGTTGTGATACTTTTTATAGCTGGGAAGAGAAACTGGTGGTATTTTCTAAGCACTCCATCCCTCTCTGAGTTGCACAGAAGCAGCTCACAAGCAGTAGATCAAAAATAACCCACTGCCCTTAATCTGATATGTGGGGCTGGCTCCGGAGGTGGAACGTGCTGAATTATTCCCACGAGGCTCTGTAGGAGTGTTACTATTTGTGTATTGGGCTTTAAAAATAATTTGAAGGTATTGTTTCTATAAAAGAAGCGATTTTGTGAATAAGGGGGATTTAATGCTCTGTATATACTGCAGTCTCAGAGACTAAGAATTTATGGAAGTCTTCATCATGCATTTAAAAGGGACAGAGGTCTTCTGCAGTTTTTGTTACCAAGTTTCCACTACTTAATCCATGTTTTCATTTAATAAGTATAATCAAATGTTACATACCAGATTTGTACCTTTTGTCACTTGCTGTGCTTTCTTACTCTGAAGGAATGAGGCGGGGGGGAAGGGCAGGGGCTCTGGAATGGCCGCATTGGGCACCTTGGCCTTTACTTTAGAGAGTGGCAGTTTGTTCTTCTAATGGGACATAATTGTTGAGAGGTTGTGACCTTGTAGTGTGGGGCACTTCTGCTCTGATTTCAATCAGGGAGGTAGGAGTTGTAATCTGGACTTTGACTTGGTGTATGAGTACTTGTCAGTAGCAGTCCATACCTGCCCTGCTACAGTCTTTTAACATTTTAGCGTCTATCAGATAAATACTTGGATTTTTTTTTTTGGGGGGGGGGGGGGGGGGGGGAAGCTACCTTCTTACAAATACACATTTCGTTGTTGTTGGACTTTTTTTTTTTTGAGCAATTTTGTGAGTAGCATTAAATCGATTTTGAACTGGTTGAAATTGCCATTTGAAAACAAAAATGCCAGAGTTATACTGTAGAAGGGTGCATGGTTCTGTTCCTTCTTCTCCCCCCTTTCAGCATTTGGCTCCTGAGATTGCCGGAGCTCTGTTTTCTAGAGTCCAGAAAGTTTGTAGCAGAAACACAGCTTGGGAGTTACAGGAAGGTGTTTTTAGATTAAAGTTGCGCGCGTTCTTCAGAGGATTGATTTCTGCAAGGGGAACGGTTCACATGTTCCGCTGCTGGCCAGGAACAGCTGCTCTTTGCACCGCTGATGACTCTGCAAGAGCTCGGGGTGGGAACGGGGACTCTATTCCTATCGCAGTGTGAGTTTTCAAGCTGCTATGTGAGATTTCTGTCAGAATCCTTTCCAGTGTGCCATCGCTGCCTTTGCTTTACGTTTTCGTTTGGATTGGGTGAGAGCGACTGCGACTGCTCCTTGAAGCCCAGGAGAAGTTTGTCGCCAATTTGCTGTGGGCTCAGCCTGAGCGTATCAGGACTGTACTGCTGGCAGGGTGACGGGTCCGATGGCTAGTTTGTGTCTTGGACTTTACTGCGCCTTTGTTTCGTGGCGGTGGGCTTGATTTCCTTCCCCTGGATGCTATGAATGGACTCCTAGAAGGTTTTCTTTTCTGCGAAATAATTAGTTTTTTGACATGAACCGTGTGATTAATCTGGACCGTTACTGAACTCCTGGGGTCTCCGTGAGACTGAGCGTGTGTGAAGAGCTTGGAATCGCACGGATTGTTCTGTGCTCTGCGTTGGAGTGATAACAGTGGGCTCTCCTTCCTGGCTCTAAGCCTCTTATGCTGGGAAGAAACGTAGTGTATCAGCACAATGATGAAACGGAGGAAAGAGAGGCTTGGAGCCCCATCTCTGCGGATCCAGTAAGGACTGTTGTGAAAAATAAATTGACTTAAACATTTCAAATTGAAGCTATGAAGAAAAGCAAGCCATAATTTGCTGAGGCCAATAAGCATTGCTTTTATTTGTTAGAACTTATCTTTATTTGTCATGCTTATTTGGCTGTACACAGAATTTCATTTGGAAGCTTTAACGGTTTACTTTAACGTAGCATTTACCATAAAGTATAGCCAAAAAAGGAGCAATATTTAAATGTTTCTAAGTGAGGTACATTGTGGTTAGGTTTTGTACTAAGCATTAATTAATGCAGTAAAAGTAAGTGTAAGTGCCTTTCTGGTTTGATCACTCTTCAAATTTAAAAAGTACTTCTAATAATCTGCCAGAAAACTGTCACAGAGCTTAAATCCATAGAAACCTTTGCCACCTTTATTATCTTTTAGAACTAGGAATGTGTGGTGGTTTGGGTGCTTCAAACTAGCACAGAATGCTATTGAAAACTTCCAGATTCAAAGCAAAAAAAATCTTTATTTAGATTGCCCACATGTACTTCTTCGAGTTAAATTTGAACAAGCAGTTCCTTTTTAATGTTTGTGTCCTTTATAAATGCATTGAAAGCTACTTAGGAAAACTGCTATTTATGTTGTTCATAATGATATTTATTATTTCTATTAGGTAAAATTAAGGAAATTGTATATTTCATAGTGTGTTAATATGTAGAGGAGGCTAAATGAATCTGTCACATAAAGAAGGGAGGAGCAGGGTAAGAGGCAGGCACAACCTTTTCTGTCTGTGGATTGTAAAGCTCATCAACTGTTTAAGCAGAGATTGCTAGTGGGAAGGATTGACAATATGTAAAGGTTGCTTGCTGATAAGCATTTGGATTCATTGAGAAATTTGAAGCAAGAAACACAGACAAACATGCTTGTCTTCAGGACTTCTCTGTGAAGTGTCTGAATATTTAAACAAAACTGAAACATGCCCCAGATTTCCCTTTTGCTCATTTTTATGTTTAAATATGGTAGACAGGATTTTTTTTCATCCATTAATCAAAGTTAGAGCTGTAAGAATGTACAGTGTCAATAGTTTGTATTCTAATACAAGATAGAAAGATTGTATAGTCCTGCTCTGGCAGGGGAGTTGGACTCAGTGACCTCTTTGGGTCCCTTCCAACCCCTAACGTCCTGTGATCCTGTAGTACATAAGTACACTTTATCATGTCAATATTTGTAAGTGGACTTCTATTTTATTTCTTGTGAAGGACATCTCATAGTGTATAATTCAATAAAGTAGGTGATAGAAGCTCTTTTAAAAGTTTATGCAAAAGTCTGTTTGCAGGTTTTTGGAAGGCAGCTACTTTGAACGATTTTCTGTGCTCTTGAATACTTGTTGGCTGCTAACCCTGCAAAAGCAGTATAGTGTACAGAGTGTATATAGAGCTGGGAAACAATGTCCTCAGTTGGAATCCTGATACTACAATGGGCATGCTGTGGACAAGTCACTTGGCCTCTTTGTGCCTCAGTTTCCCCATTGCTAATACTAGAATAAAGCCATTTTATGGTGCTCTTTTCAGTCTTAATTAGTTAAAGCTCTCAAACACTGTTAGTATTAAATGTAAGTTTCCAGTTAGTGCTTTGTGTAATTCGTGTCTTCACAGTTACATACTTCTATTGTTGCTACAACCATGGAGTGGAACCATGGCTTCTAAACTATGGAGGTTATAAGTGTTCTATGCCTGTTACTGGCCCCATTATCAGTCTGCTTTTTTTTTCTGAATTAAAAGTGGTACATATTCCAGAAATCTTGGGAATCACTACAATAAAGGATGTTGTTAATTCCAGATTGGAAGATTTTCATAGTAGAAAAATAATGTTGACTAGATACTATATTGGTTGACAAGTATGGTTTGGTTTGGATGGTAATAAAATGAATGACTTAGTTTATTGCAGTTATTAAGATGTCAATTTTATTTTGAAAGTACATTTTTTTTTATCAAACCAGAAGTTGTGATATTGACACTGATTTATTTTTTTCTACTGTGGTACCTTGTCAGAATCTCCTCTCCTTTCTTCTCCCACTGCCGAGGAAGTGATGTTCATCAGCACATGTTCTCTCCTACATCTGCTCCAGGTCTGCAGCACCTAAAATTCCCATTTAGTGCTGACTGTGCACTTGTTACTTCTCCTCTAGTATTTTATCTGAACTCACAACCCCAGAGCAATCCATCTAGTCCATGCTACAGCCATCCTTTTCAGTGGAGGTAAGGAGAAGTATCATCTAGGAATTTCTAACAACTTCATGTTGGTGTAGCCATTTATGAACTTAACAGCTTTAAGAGAATAATACCTGACAGAGTGGAACAGCCTTGTAGTTGTAGTTTGTGTCTAGTTCTTGATGCTTCACTTGGTGTTGCCTGTTAGTACAATTTTTTCTAGTTCATGTGTAGTTTAAGGTCCTGCATAGAGAGAAATGCAAAATTATCTGAGGAATGGAAACCTCTGTGCCTCTGTGTGTGTGTGTGTATGTTCAGATTCCTGGTTTCCTTTGTGCTATCTTCTGACTGCACGTGCAACTTCCACCTCGCAGCAAAGGAACCGTCACAGGTATTGCTGATGCCAAGAAAATCAACTTAAAAGTAAAACTGCCTTGAGTGGAGTCCTTAAAAATCTCTGCCTGAAACAGCAGGTCTGTGGTCTGTGCTGTGGTCTGTTTTACTCACTGTTGGCACCAGAGTCTACAAAGGATGAGTAGAATTGAGCCTGTTAGGAGTACAAGAGTTTCTAAACTTGAAAAAAGTGAAAACCAGCTCAGTCAGTATTGAAGCATTTGAGAGTTTGGTTGATGTAGTTTTCCTACAAGCATTGCCCTTCCTTCATGCTGAGCTATTGTGGAACATGGATATGTCCGTTAGCAGCCCTAGTGGAAACCTTCAGCTTCTTTAGTAAGAAGTTTTTTCACCCAGTGAGTCATGACAAAGGCTAATGGAAGCTAGAGATCTTTGTGTGGTTATGAAGCCGGAACTCAGTGGTGGTACCTACTTAAAACTTGAGCCAGCATAGCCATCAGAAGGCTAGTTTTGAAGTTCACATGCTGCAGTGTGGATGTAACTGGTCAAATTTCAGTTACTCATCAGGTGGTAATGCAATAGCCCCTGAATCTAGACTGTTAGTTCAGAGAGAGATTGCTCTTGCTGCCCAGCTTTGGTAGGAGTAACAAGAAAAATGTGAAGTTGAGCTATTTTAGGCATCTCTTCCCTGTAATGGAGAGTATCACATATGCTGGGTGGAAATCAGGCTGTCAGCAAAGGAAAGGGATGTTACATATATCTGTACAGCACTGGCACGAAGAAAGAGATGCCTGCCCAGCAAGCCTGATGCTTTCCCTGCACGTTGCACAGCACTTGGTGGAAAGACTTACTATGGGCCTCGTTTTGGCAGCACTTGCAGTGAAGTGAAGGACAAGGACTAAAGAGTAGTCTTCTAACATTGTCGTGTCATTGTCATCAATGTAATCTAACATTATTTTTTGTTATTTAGAAGCTGGTGTTGGGTAATGTTCCTTCAAAGGGGTGATTAGATGCGATTAAATGCTCTCTAGCGTTAAGGCAAATGAACAGGCTCATAAGAAGTAATTAATTACCAAAATTAGGTTACTGTTAAAGTCAGGTGAGAACTGCTCTTTTTGAGTAAGAAATCTAATGATTATAAATTATTTTAAAGCCTTTTTGGTACATATTGCTTCTTTTTTTTCTCTGAGAATCTTTCAATCTTTGTGCTTTTGACATTGATCAGTGAATAATTTTCTCCTTAAGTGTAGTTCATATAAAAGACTTAGTGTCAAGCTATATTCCACTGTTACTAAGGACTCTCCTTGATAATAATATTTTTCACATATGGGGATCTTCCAGCCATCTGCTTTCTAAATACTGAGTGGTTGATGATTCACAGATACATGGCTCTGTGTACAAGCTTAGGTCTACTATAATAACTTTTTATTTTTGTCCTTGTTGCTTTCACCTGTGCAGCTCTTGATCCGATTTTATCCTGTCTTTCTTTGTTGTAGTTTTGTTTACTTGGTTACGGTACCAGTGATAGGCATTCCTGCTTGCTTAGAGCAAAGGTTCATCTTGGCAAGTTATTACCATCTTAGATCTACTCAGCTTAACACCCTCAGGTTAGCCATGCAACAGTTCATTCCCATGTAGCAAGTACTACTAGGAACTGGTGGGAAATGTAATAGGAAAACTTATGTTAAGTATTTCTCACTTTTAACCTTTGGTATATTGTATTTGCAGGAATCTACTTAGTTTTTCCCTTCTTGCCTGTATTTTGTGGTCATGTTTATTTTTCATGGACAGGTGAACAACTGTTGTTGCTTCTGATACCAGGTCAGATAGCATGGGATTTTTTGGCTTCTGAAAGAAAAAATCTAATAAGAATGAAAATATTTTATACAGAACCTTTGAACAAATAAAAATTATGCAAACATTTCAAAAGAGTAAAAGGAAAAGTAGAGTGGCATGGTTACAATAAGCATAAATTGATAGCAGGTGAAATAAGACTACTGTAGTCTTATACAACCATGTGCTGGAATTAAAGTTGTATATCTTTAGGAAGAACAGAGAATGAAATTTAGCATTAAACTGAAGTATTGAATCTCATATCTGAGATATGGTTTGCACTCTTTTGTGTGTATCAAGGAAGTCAAATTACTGAAGAAGAAAATGAGGCCATGTTTCACAGCTGGTCCTCTTTATGGGTTGGCAAGTCTTTGTACACTCATTTTTGTCCTTTAATTTAATAAAAATACAGTTTTCTTGCTATCAAATTGCTTAGAAGATGTAAAAAATTAATTGCCCTAACCTGGAAGTAATGGGCTGTGAGGTTAAGAGCATGTGTATCTCCCTGTTTCAAAAAATGGTACACTCTCTGTAACATCATCAACAAGATATAAGCTAGTTTCAGTAATTCTAGAAACAGATTACTTTCTTTGTGATAACAAGGATGAAAGGATTCATGTGCCATAGTTTTGGCATCCTGGGTGCTGCAGGTGAGGTGAAGTCTCAGTGGAATTTTGCTTTATCCAAACAAATCAAGTGAAGAGTTTGATTCATCTGGATTGTTCAAGGGGTATTTGCTCATGCTGTTGTGATTTCATGAATTCATGCCAGTTGTAGAACACTTTCTTATGGGGATACATGGTAGAGATTATGTTCTTCCTTGAAGGTTCTAGCCTTAAAGTCTGTTGATAATAGCTATTAATTTTTTGTAGTTTTGCAGAATGGTTCATAGTTTTTTGTTGTTGTTTTTTTCTAATCTGGTCACCATTTCTGAATGTGATAGTGGTCAGATTCTTGCTGTCTTATTTAAGCAAAAGAAAATGGGGAGCCTAATGTTGCTCCAAAACACTCAGTGTTTGAGCACAGTACATAATTACTTGTTCAGTGCACAATTAGAGTGTTAGGAGTTTTATGTAATTAGGATTTTATGGACATCTGTGATATAATTTAAGGATGTATTTATTTATATAAACCTATTCTAGGAAACAAGCATTTAATCAAAAACTTTGTAAGTAGAAAGAACATATTAGACACAGACCTTCAACAGTTGGACCGAGAGGGTTGCCTGCCTTTGTTTTTAAGACTTTTCATAGAAGCTGTTACCATGGATGAGGGGAGGCCTATATTTAGGGCTATGGCTTGTTTGGATGCATGAGTGTGGTTTGATGTGCAGCATCCTCAGTGAGGCTGCAGTAAACAGATTGTCTTCCTGGGCATTGCAGAGGGATGGTCAGCTTCTCTTCACCAAGGGGGTGGGATGGAGACATTCATATTATTTGGATAAGGTCTCCTTTTAGTTCTTTTTCTTATGTATCTGAATTGCTGGTTTGTCTTGATGAGGGTTTTGTAGCTACAGTCCTTTTACTTCAAGGCAGGTGCAGAAATCCCTTCCATAGTCTAAGGATTTATTGTTTGAACACATGTCCCCGCATCATCCTGGCTTTGGGATTTTATAAGGTACATATCTTTTACAGCAGCTGGGAAGCACCTGTAAACAGGAGAAGCTCCATAATTTTAGGGAAAATAAAACATTCTGAATTCAAACTTGATGAGGTTCTTTATATTCCTTATTTTGAAATGCCTGGAGGCTTGTCAAGAGTTGTTGTTAGTTTCCTATCTCTACTTAAATTTCCTTTTAGTTTAAAGTCACTTGATACAGGTTTTAAGAGTTTAGTTAGAATTTCCTATTTGACAAATGTCAGAAGATTAATGAAGAGGGCTATACTCAGCTTGAATGACATGTGGAAATTGGTCTGTTTTGGCAGCAAGTGATACTCTCCTGGTTATGTGCTTGATTTGGTACAGGTTTTGCTTTCTTAAATGTGCTAAATAATTGGTCAGAGTTGACTACATGACAGTATAATGTCACTTTTGGAAACAGTGTAGATAAGCAATTCAGGAATAACGAGTAACAGAAGAACTTTGTGAATATATCATGATGCATAATGTGGAATGGTGAATTTTGAGTAGGTAATTTTTTTTGCAACTGAATTATAATCTACATCTCACATGGAATGAACGAATGAGTTTCCAGAATGAATTACTTTTTAAGTGGAAATTCTTTTCTTTCTTCCTCTTCTTTTGTAGCAGTTATTATTATTTGGAATATTTTTTCACATCTAGGAGACTACAGGGGAGGGTCATATTGGTGATACCTAAAACTGGACAGGCTCAGATAAGTTTTTGTCTTTCTTAAGCAGATCAGAAACTGTTTGATTGCCCTATGGTTGCCTGAATGGTATAATTTTTTCATGTGAAGGTATTTTTTAAATGCTAAAATCTCTGTGTCCTGGTTGAAGCTGCAGTAACAGAAGAGTTAAACCCTGGGTTTTGGAGCCAGAGATGTGCATTCTTGTCTCTTTCCAGGCTCAGCTTTTGGCAGCCCTCCACGGGACCACTTGTAAAATATAACCTGGTGGTTTGACCTGGGATATTGGAGGCTCCCAGAGGGGAGTATGTTCTTGTGATTTCAGAATTTGAAAGGCTGTAATGTTTGCTGGCCGTTTCTCCTACCAGGTAGTTTGTGGCTGGTTTTCTATGTAATTGTGTTTCAAGTCTGTGTGATCTGCTTGTACACCTGCCTTTGAGGTGACTCGTTTACTGCCCCTGCACTGTTCAAAGCATTTGGGGTGGTTTGGACAAGCTAGCAACTTTTAGTGAGGAATGAAAACCTCAGAAGGTTCTTAAGAGACAGTGGTAAAGACTGATTTTTTTTTTCTTCTGTCCTTATCCTCAAATAACAGTGATTTCCTCAAATGATAGTAATGTGCTCAGTTCTGTACAAAGCTCTTCCTTCCACATAGTCTTCCCTTCAAGGACCTTTTGATCTTGAATACAGATACAGAAACAACCCATGTGCTGAAATATTCCTGACAAGGGAATCATTCTGAGAAAGAATATTCTTGAACAGGCAGGCATGTGTTTATTATTGTTGATAGACAGTCCCGTGCATCTTCCAAAGCTTGTTTTTAATTGTACTGTGAGGCAAACAGGTGCTATTTTTAGTTTTGACTTGGAAAATCTGTGAGTGTGTAAACAGGTCTGTTAGCATCCTGCACTGAAGCATTAAGAGTAGAGATTCTCTAGTAACGAGTACCTAGTGTCAACTTAATGGACTTGAGCTGGGGAGAAACAGATACTTTGTGATACAGCTGCTTGCATTAGCACAGGACTATTCCTGCCCATGAGCAGGAGATTCCCTTCAGATCTGTTTTCTAAAAAAAAAATCAACTGTTGGAAGCCATGAGTTGCAATTTCCAGTTTAGATAAACTACTTAGGAGATTAATGTTAACCTGAATGCTTAAGGAGCGTTTAGACGATAAAGAAGGAAATAAGATTTCAGGGTAACATTGCAGCAGTTTTAAAATTTGTATCCCATTTTAGCTATGTTGAACTTTTGTCTCAAATTTAAGCTCCTGTTTGAATATTCAGAACTGTACCATGCCAGAAGACCTGCGGCAGAGCTTCATCTTCTATTAACATATCCCTTTGTGCTTTTCCCTACAGACTGCATCCATACTCCCCTTTTCTTCAGTATCTCTATTTGTATTTGTTCTAGTTCTTCAAGTTCTTTCTTCCTCTCCTTTAGTTTTCCTCTCCTAAAGTTTTGTTACTTTGGCTAGTGGTTATTATTCTGTCATTCAATCCCTTGTGTGGTAGTTGAGAGCATAATCTTCCAAACGTAGTTTACATTACACTGTCACTATGAATTATTAATGGTCTAAAATAAAATCTTCAAACGGTAATCTTTGCCGTGGTGAAAGGCCTTTGTGTGCTTTTGTTTTCCTTCCTGTCCTCCCTTCCCTTTCCTTTCTTCAGACCTGCAGGTCTTTAGAGCAGGGATGTTATTGATCCAGCTGTCTGGGAATGAGCTGTGCAATGAGGGTCACGTTGTCCCATCTCTGGGCTGAGATGGGCATGTATTGATATGAGCACTGAATAAAAAGTTGTGGAAGTAGTATTTTTGATTCTGTTAGAAGACCTACTCCCAAGTAAAAATGATAATGTAAGCCTTGTAGCTTACCTGAAAAGGTGAATTGATATTTTTGGTGCATTCCTAGTTTTGCTCCTTTGATTCTTGATTTTATTTGTCAATAGATGAGAAATTTAAAATAAGAACTCAACAGGTCAAATGAGAATTCCCAGCAAATTTTTAGGGCAGAGAAGTTCAACCAAAAAATATCTGATGAAAATCTCTGTCAGCTTTTCTCCATGCTTCTTTTTAATCCACCTGCTTGTCCATTCTACGCCCAAGAAACTAGAAGATTCCAAAATCATTAAACGTCCACTTCTCCAAGTCAACCAGGACACAAATACTGACCAGAAGTGCTTAACTTACGAGTGTCTGTGCTGTCCTCACGGAGAACTTGCAATTAATTAGAACACAATGAAGTTGATTACAGCTGCCTTCATCTTTAACATAGAGGAGCAGCCCATGGGGACGTGTTCCAGCCTGCACCCATGGCTTAGTGTGCGCAGCCTCCTCTAATATCAAGATGGATCATAAAACTGTGACCTGTCGCTTCTGCAACTTTCCTCTCCGTATTAAAAACAAGGGCAGCTGCAGGCTGCACCGCAGAACGCCGCAGTCTGTTTGTTACATACTGTTGTTGTAAGTGGTTGGTATTGTGAAAAGTGCTTTATTTATTAATTTTGCAAGTCAGAAAGTACATTCTTCGGACAAGCAGGTGGTGTTCATTTGCATGCATGATCTGTCCTGCCTCAGCTTATCTGTTTGCTTAGTAGTCTCTCTGTTCCAGCTTGTGCGTTGACAAGCTGGAAGTATTAATTGCTTTTATTACTAGTTGTGTTTTATGGGTAGTACAGAAGCCTAAATCTGCTTTTGTTAGAAGATGTTTTTAAAGTGTATGAATTTTGCTGAAATCTTGACCTTTTTTTCCCCTTCCTCTATAAAATGTGTATAGTGCTGGATTTGTTAATCGAAATTGTGAAGAAAGAGAAGTAAGGTGACTGAGTGTAAGATGAATGATCCCATTTCTTTATATCCAAGATGGTTTAAAGGTCATTGGTGAGGTGGGCTAAGCCATATTTATTTAAAAACTGAGTAATTTGTGTTACCTATTTTTGCTTCCAACTGTATTATTTAGATCTATTTTTGCCGTTTTTAGTGTGTTGTGGTAGAGTGTAGTAAGATTTAGCATGTCAAACTTTCAAAAATTTGTTTTTAGTATTTTAAAATTAGTTTTTCTCTGGAGACTGCAGAAATCATTGAGTTCCTTATCTGTCTATTCTGTACTTTATTTCAAAGCAGAGAATTCAACTTGGGTGAATCAATCTTAAATTGTTAAATCTGCTTCTGTGTTCCAGAGCTCTTGCTGTGTATGTCCATTCTGGTATGTAGTGGGGCATGCAGGTTAGAATCTTACGTGTAAAAGAAATAGCTTTGTAGAAGAGCTTCTGAATGTTGTGTCTATTTTAGGGGATGTTGCTTTCCTGTGTGTCTCTTTTGTGGGCTTCCCAGAGTTACTCTAAAACAATTTATTGTGTCAGTCTGTAGCTGTGTCAAAGTCAGTGTTTGGGGCTTGTTCTCATGTTCATTCTGTCTTGTGCATGATATATTTTTCTGAGGCTCACAACCTTAGGCATTTTGCTTGCCTGCTGGTTGATGATATGTTATCACAGCTTTCTCAGTCTTTTAAGATTAAAAACTAAGATTCATATTATTCCAAAAGAATAACTAAAATAAGGACCAATTTATGTTAAAAATTCATGGCCAAATTAGGATGTAATTCTGCTTTTAAAACTGGATCAACTTTTATTCTTTTTTTCCTTTGTATACCAGCACTCATGATGTTTCCCAGGCATGGTTGTGATTTCTCATGTCTCTTCTGTGCCATAGCTTATTTTGTAAAGTCTATTCTTATCCCATGCTCTAACTTCATTAAGAATTTATGCTTGAAAAATGTAAAATTCATCCTCTTAGTCTGTTCATTACATTAGCATTCCCCTTGCTCCCAGAATAACTCTTCTTAGCCAACATCCTATGAAGTAAGCTTTTTGTCTCAGAAATGCTGTGGTAAATGCAAGGGCTTCACAATATCTTCAACATTTCAGCTGAGCCTGAGTGTGTTAACCAAGAAATGAGGGAACAAGCTGTGAAGTGGAAAGTCCAGCACTAGAGATTCAGGTTGGACGAAAAAGCTTGAATTACATCTAGGGAAAAAAAAAAAAAGGCAAAAACAACAGAAAAAGATGCCAGAATTTGTTTTAGAGTTCAGGCTTGATTTGGTCTTCTGGGTAATATGCTGTCAAACAGGTGAAGGCACTCCCTGCTAGCTGCTTGCCGGGTGTAGCTCCAAGCCTGGAGGCACTCCTTGGCACAGCATGTGTACAGGTTGCTGCTGTGATATGGGTGCTAGAAATATGTGTTCTGGTACAGATGTGGGGAGCCCTTTTAGCTGTTGTGAGCTATTGGTTGTGCCCTGAGTAGCAAAAAGCCCTCTAATTGACCCTTTTTTGGCCATTTGCTTTGTTCATTGTACCTTGCTGCCTTGCTTATTGTCTCGGTCCAGTTATAACTACCTACTGGTCATTCTTCAGTCCTTAATTCCTGTGAAGACACAAAGCATGCAACATACCTTTACTTCTATTTCTTTGTCTTTCACGTTCTGTGCTGTAGTTGCCTCGTAAGACAGAGAGTGGTAACACTGGCTTTTTCAAATCTTTTTTGCTGCAATAGTCTTGCTGGAATGAGTTATGGACAACATCCATCATGGCCTGAGTGTTATGCTTCTTTGGGAGATACACAAAAACCCTGTTACAGGAGCATGTAGCAAAAGCCTGGTCTGGTCTTGTTACTTAGCATCAAGAGCCAGAAATATAAGAATTCTGCAAAGAACTTGAAGCCAGTTAAGTGCTGTTCTTCTTCATGGAGAGCCTGGTGCTGGTTGGAGTGGCAGGAGAAGAGATTAAGATATCTTCCTGTTTACCAGCAGTGTTGCACAATGAATTCATTAGCACCGTATTACAGGTTACAAGGAAAGTTTCAAGTGCATCTTCAGAAATAATACATGGCAAAGGTGAAGTATTGCTGTGGTGGCAACAGGAGGTTCGATCTGTTTTTAATTCTGGATAAATTTTGGTTGGTGAAGAGGAAGGAAAGTCTTTGGGTGAGGATGTCTAGGTTATAGCAGCACTCTGATGCTGTATTTCTCACAGCTGTTGTTGTCTTCAAGAACATTTTGGATGCAATGCTAGAAGATTTCTGTATGACCCTGAAGTGAGATTTTCAAAACTGATGTTTGGTATTTTTATTGTCCAAATAGCATTTCTCATTATTTGTGGAATTTGAATCCCATACTGAAGTTACGTTTGATTAAATCAGACAACTGACATTTGAATCACACATGAAGATGATAGGGCTGGGGAATGAATGCGACTTCTAGTAACATATTTAAAGCGGACAATTGACCTTTCCATCTGAGGCCAGTTGTCAATTTTATGAGCTTGAAATACGTTAAGCTTGTGTTATATTGAAGTTCCAAACATCTTACTAGTGTTGTTGGGAAGAATAGAGTTGTATGGAGTATTAGCATACTGCTAAGTGATATTTTTGTAAATAGAAATTACAAATTAAAAATCTTTCTTAGTAAGTATTCATAGGATTTGGGGCACTATTAACTTCGTGCTTGATTCTAATCACTACTTGGTAGTGTTTCCATTTATAAAATACTAATTGTGGTGCTAGAGCCTGTAGTTAGCATCTTCCAGGTATAATAGAGTACAGTTTACTAAGAGTTGTTTTACAACTATGAAATCAGAGCAATTGCTTATTCTAAAGACTTGCAGCGATATTGTAGTGAATTAGATAGCATTTCAGGCTATGCACTATGATTGCAACCCGTAACTGTGCCAGATTAAAGTTACATGAGAAGTTGGCAGCTTTTACTCAGGTATATGAGAGTGCAGTGCCTGAAAGTGAGTTCAGTAAATATGCCTGATCATTACTCATTAACTTCTGCAGTTACTAGGATGGTCTCTGCATGGAAAATACGCACTAGGGAAAAGTTTGCTTGTTCTTCATCCTCACAAGACCTGGCCATCAGGTCTTAGTTTAATCTCAAATGTGTCTTTGAGAGCCTGTTAATGGGTAGCAATTGAAATATGACTGAATCACTGTAGTAGAAGAGTAATTTAGTTCTGTATTGGCTCAGGAATTGCTGGAGGTGGGGCAGCTTCTGCCAAAAAGTGAACAAATTAAAGATTTTTAATGATTGTATAACCTAGCAAATAAAGATATTTTCAACTTAATGTTTTCTGTCATACTGTTGCTTTCATGTCTCGAGATTGCAGTCTGCTCAAAGGCAGTCTGTTCTTCATCTGCGTAGGTCACTGTTCAAATAATAATGATGCCCCAAATAGCTCAACACACATCTTCCATGTATTTTTTTTAAAAGGAACCATCCTTTTCTTAGAAGTATATAGGAAGAACTTTTTTCCTTTCTTTGTGTTGAAAGGCTGAACTATTCTGCTGGATTTTTTTTGTGTTGCCCAATTTTAACTGTACTGCTAGTGATGAAGAGAAAGTATCTCTTCAGCTGAGCTGCATTAATTTAAAATTAGTATTTTAGTACTTTTAGACTGGATCTCAGGGTGATGAGATTCTGTAATAGGTTGCCCAGGGAGGTTGTGGATGCCTCCTCCCTGGGTGGTGTTCAAGGCCAGGTTAGATGAGGCCTTGAGCAGCCAAGTGTAGTTGAGAGCTACCCCTGTCCATGGCAGGGACGTTGGAGTAGATGATTGATAAGGTCCCTTCCAGCCTAAGTTTTTCTATGATTTCAGGTGGTTTCTGATACAAGCCTTCCTTTACAATAATGTGACTCAGGAAAGTTATTTTCATTTGAAAACTACTGGTCTACTACAGTAGTTCTGGTTGAAATAATAGAAAAATATAGTCAAGAATATATTGTGGGAACTTTTCTTGATATGCAGTCAACTTAAAATGTAGTCAGTCCATAAGCAAGGTTGGACGTGGCACTTGGTGCCATGGTCTAGCCTTGAGCTCTGTGGTAAAGGGTTGGACTTGATGATCTGTGAGGTCTCTTCCAACCCTGATGATACTGTGATACTGTGACATTTGGGATATTTGTTTTCTAAGTGGCCTCAATGATACCCTTGGTACCCTTTCAAACTTTGCTAGTTAAGGTTACTTTTAAAATGACAGGTTTTATTTAAAAGAACATGGTCTTATACAGAGTGAATTTATTTAATGATAAATGTAGCTGCTATGATGGAAGTCCAGAAAGTAATGGGTTTCATGTAGACTGTTTGCCTAATTGCATTCTCATTTAATGTCAGCCTTAATTAATGTCCTTCTTTGGTAATGGTAAAGACTAGAAATTGGGGGAGTCATTGATATTGGCTATTTATAACTGTCCAGTGCAGTGTCATTAGGAAGGCCGTGAAAACTACACACTATTGGTTGGCAGAGAAATACTCAATCATCACAGGAGCTGCCAAAATGTTCTGCAGGTGGTCTTCTCTGGGGACAAGTTGGGCATGAAATAGAGAAAGTACATTAGGGAGATTGATGGAGTCTGAATATCCTGGAAGGGGAGTGAAAGAATTTTGTAAGGAAAGAATTTTCTTCAGGTTTGAAATAGCTCAGGATTGGGAATTCATAAAGTCATATTAACGTTTTTATGAGTTAAATAAAATAGAAAACTCCTCTCAAAACCTGTTTGTGTAGGTGCCCTGTTTTTTTAATGTACTTTATGCACAAGGCTTGAACTAGTGAGAAGTTTCTAGTCCTAATTTTGCAAAATGCTTTGTTTGTCATACAGAGACAGTGATATGGTTCCTCGAAGATTTAATTTCTCATCCTTATGCTTCATACATTTGTTACAACTGAAGCAAATTCTGCAAATGTTGTCATTGTCTTATTTTTAGACATGGCATATTTTGAAAAAATGCTCAATGGTTTCATTTTGTTCTTCTGTTTTTCAAGCAAAAGCCACTACATCCTCCAAGTATGGTGTCTCCATGTTTGTTTTACGTACTCTGAACTACTCTGTAGTTAATGTTTTGAGAGAGTCTCAAAATGAGCGCAAGCATTTTGAGAGGCAGGAATATGAAGTATTAAAGAAATTCCTGCTGGTTATGAACCAGTGTTACGTAATTCCCAAAGTGCTTTTTTGCCGTTCCTGGGTAAGTGCTCTGCAGATCCACATTAAATAGCAAGATGGGTGGATGGACTGGTTTCTGATGGTCACAAACATCCCGTTCCCTTGCCCTCTTGGAGTGCCCTGTATTTTGCCAGAGCAGAGAAGGATGGACAGGGTGTCACTGGGTTGGTGCTGTGTAGAGGAGTCAGTCACTGATACTAATGGAGGGTGTTCTAAAAGGACTTCTCATTTTTGAGTTGTTTCTGTAGGAGATGTGAAGATGCTGATGTAGAGTATAGTGATATTACTAGTGATACATCTTTAACTGCTGAGTTTACAATTACTTTCAGAAAAAAAACCCACAATTAATACAAAATTTGAGGTTTTGCCTGGTTGTGATCGTACTTGCAGAATATAAGCAGTCAGAAATTTATTTTTGTTGTGACGGGTTTATTTTGTTAGTTAACTGAGCATTTTTACCCTCATTCTGATTGGGAATTTCAATCAAATTTTAGCTGGCAGAGTAAATCTGAGTGTTTTCATATCTTTTCATATCCAGGGTTGATTGGAATTGGAAGGTGCCATAATATAAGGCTAAAACACAGTTCATCAGTTCCTACACTTGATTAATATATGGTGTTATGTGGATGTAAAAATGAACGTGTTTACTCTTTCTCATCAGTGGTAGACAGTGGCAGGGGTTTTGTCTGGCTGTACCATAAATTAACTTTGTAAATCAAGCCAGAATGCGATTTAGATCTATTTGATACAAACGTTTAGAAGCACCAGAAGGGATGGTTGTGTTGAGCAGAGCTTTGGTTTCTGCAGCATGCATGAAATCACATTTCCTTGTTTTGAAGCTCAGATGGAAGGGCTTGCTTTGCTGAATGAGATACAGCCATTCTTGATAAATGTATGTATTTAAAATGTTCCATTATTTAATGGAGGGTTATGAAGGCCATCTAATTCTTTCATGTGATTCAGTGGAAAGCTAAAGGAAGCCTACTGGGATTTCTTTCTCCCAGACATTTGTGTGTACTTTTTAAGGGCTGTATTGTGCATGGAAAGCAGTGCCAGCTGTCGATTGTCATCTTTCTCATGTCTATGATAAAAAGCCACTCAAGAAGGCTGAAATATGAGAGCGTCATTAGCTTTCCTACAGACAGAAGTGCTTAAAAAAAGCCACAATAGAAAGAAAAGAGATTGCATATTGAAAAAAAAAATTAAGCAACACAACAAAACCAAACACAAAAGGCAGCTACAATAAGGTTTTGTTTAAACCCTGGAAAAAGCAAAAACATGGCAAGGAGCTTCTACAGGCAGGAAGAAAGGAAAGTTAACTTGTAGCTCCATGTGCAAGGGGATGTGTAGGGAACCTCTGATGTGCATCATGCATGAGCCCTGCTTGCGTTTTGTTAGCATTCAGACGGTTGAGTTGTTTTGTGGGTACCAGGTGCTAGGTAGGAGTGTGTGTTTACTGTGACTGACATGTATGTGATGTGGCTGACTTCAGGGGCAGAATAGGTTTCTGTTTTTAAACTGCTCCTAAGTGGCATCACAAAATTGAAAAAAAAAAAAAAAGTGTTTTTAATTTTTAAATTTAAAACCCGCTTGGGTTACTTAAAAGTTGGGATCTGCTTAAAGGTGGATGATTAATTAAAAGAAGCAAAAATGCCCCTGATGTGTCTCATGTATTTAGGAAGCAGAAGGGCCACCATTTCAAAACAAAACCACAAACTAGGCAGTAAGTGGTGCTCTCTGTGCAGACACAGCTTAAAACCTGTCTGTTATGCAGGGCTGCAAACAGAGCCTGGTTATGGTTTTGCTTAAAAATCTTTTGATTGTAGTTGGATGAAGAGAGGGAAGATGCATGTAAAGCATGCATCCTCTGCATACCACCAACTCCAGTTTTAAAGCATGTATATTAGGAAGGGAATAAATATCTCATTTTGCACTGCCTCCCAAGGTGGAGGGAGGGAGGCAGGGATGGAGCCGGGAGAAAACGGAGGCAGTGGAAACAGCAGCAATATGTACGCTTGCCTGCCTGTCTCACATTAATGGAACAGATTGCAAGGTCTACAGGGAATTTGCATTGGCTCTGTCACTGGTATTATTTAGTTCTTTATTTATTGCTAGTGGCTTGATTGTGCTGTATTTTCCCAGCAATGAAAGCTTTTAAAGATCATGTCTGACTCCTTTTGGACAGTGCTGTCCAATTTCTCTCTGCCTGCTACCAGCATGTTGAGACGATCCAAAAGGTAATCTAAGGATTTTGCAAGTAATTCTTACGATGTTTTTCTAAGCTACTTGTTTTAATATTGTTTAGCCTTGCTTTCATATTTTTCTGACAGATTAAGTCATGTTGCTAGTATGTTAGGTCTGATTTCTTTATGGTTTGCAATTGTATTCGTTGTAAAAATCATGCTGAGCAGATCCACTGGTCATTCTTTTATAAGGTATTTATTTAAATGCATTGTTCCTTAGTTCTTATAGCATGTGGATGTGATAAGGGGGCTGTTTCTACAAAATGACAGATAGATGCTTTACTGAAAATAAGCTGCTTTAGTATGCAAAGTAGCAAAACAGTGTTGTGATGATACAGGCAGCACTAGGCAGGGCTTGCAAATATTTTGACTTACAGGCTTCTTAGAGATATGCATAACCTTAAATTCAAAATAATTTTTAATACATTTAGCATTTTTTAGTTTTGAAAATGTAAATATGTTAACATGGTAGTAAATAGGATGATTGTTCATATTCACACTAGTCTGTGGTATTTGATGAAATCACATTGAAGTGTGTGAACTAATAAATGGTATCAGATCTGAAGAAGTACAGTGGTGTCCCTTCAAGACTGGAAAATATCAACATAACGCTCATCAGGTGCTCTGTGAAGCTTAATGTATCTATGAAAACTTACTGGTGAGTACAGTGGGTTGTTAATCCTGACTAAAGCAGTATATTCAGGTTTATGAGTAAATGATTGCAGCTAGTATCAGAATTTCTCAGCAGCTGATTTGTTGATACAGTTAAAAATCTGTGTAAGACTCAGAGTATAAGCTTTGACTTGATTTTTAGGGTGAGTTTGTTCATCAGGTAGCAAAAAATGTATTAATCTTTTTTTGAGGATTGTTGCTTCTACACTGTTATATATTTGGGGAGGGGGCTTTCTGTTTTCTACTGTTACGCCACATTTGTGGCTTAAATTTTATCAGTTGTCTTCTGTGCTATGATTTTTAGAAATTTTACTGGTGATAAAATATTTTGTAAGCAGATTCAGATCTTAGTTGTAACCTATTGTATTAAAGAAGTTAATTTTTTTTCAAATGTGACTTTTGTTTCCTTTAGCCTGTTTTTGAAAGGAAATAAGTTCTTTGAGGTTCAGGCTGTGTGTTGATCTCCTGCTCCCAGTAGCAACTTCAACACTCATTGAGCAGTTGTAGCAGTGTTTTGGTGGAGGAACAGAAGTGGCAGTGATAAAACTCAGTAATTTGAAAATGAATTTCTTGAACTTCAGTGGGGAGAGGAAAGGGAGGCAAATCATTGTCCTGTGCCGGATTCTGAAGGATAAGGTAGGTAGGCTCAGCTTTCAGGTGTTTCTTTGCCACTAACTGATGAGTGTGGAAGCAGCATGATATAATGAGATTTGGCTTACTGTGAGAGCAAGGTGAGATGGGCAGTGCCAGGAGACCTGGAAGAGCTGGGTTAGTGCAGGTGAAGGATGGAGGAGCTTTGGTGAAGGAGGGCACTGTTCTGTAAGAAAATAACCTGTGTTAGAGCTGCAGCTTATGGAGCGACTCGATACTGCTGTTGCTTGGAGAACTTTTTTTTTTCCTTAAAGCTCTCTTCAGTGTAATTAAAGGTAGTGCTTTGTGGAAATTCAACCATCAGGGATTTCCATACAGAGTGGACACCTGCAGTGTTTCTCATAACAAAAACAAAGTATCTTTATTTTTCGGTACCTTGTTAGTGCACCGCTTTGAATGTAAAATTAGACATCAAGGACAGAAAGAATTTGAGAGAGACTAACAAGGTTTCAGGTGCAGTATTTTGTCAGAGAACTCCTACTCAAAATTTACAATTCCATTTATTTGTTAGTAGTAGAAGTACAAAAAGAAGGAAATTGATCTGTAAATCTGCTGCACATCTTAATGGAAAAGAGATGAGTTTTTATTGATTTAATCACATAAATGAGTATTAGATGTTTCAAGATGATCAAAAGCTCTATGAGGATTCATAGCAGAGAGCTGCTGCATGAAGTCATGTGGTGGAAATCCTATTTCGCACAGCATGGAAACCACAACCTTCAGTCAGCTTCAGAAATGAAATATTTGAGCATGTGTGACAGTTTGCTGGGAAGATCACCTTCTGCCACACTCTACTGGCAGCCTGCCAGCCCTTTGCCTACAGTCTTGGAGGGGAGATGGGCAGGCAGGTTGGCCTGGTCTTAGGTCTATTGTGATAAATTGACTAGTTCATACGACACAATATTGTGATTCTTGTCTGGGCATTGGTCCTGAAAACGTGTGTACATGTATGTAGCAACTTTACTCCCAAGAGTATCCACACTGTGAGAGGCATCACTGTACATTTATGTGTAGCAGTGCTGGGACTTGGGCACTTCTGTGTGCTAATGGCCTCAGGATCATGGCATCTGGGCACTTGGAGTGAAATACCATATTATTAAATGAATGAGTATTTTCCTGGTTTATCCATCCCCTTTACAAAGCATAATGTTTACTTCCCAGTAAAGTTCTTACTTTTAAAAATGATGATTAAATTTTAAATTTCTTCTGCAACGCTACAATCTTGGGCATTTTTAGCAGCAAGAGGATGTTTTTCCATGTCAAATACTTGGTGCAATTTTCCTCTGGTCTGTTTGTAAAACTTCAGTGCTGTCCTGTTGCATTTTTAATAGCTTTTATGCTCTTAATTCTGGGCTTCTCCACCTTCAATTTCACTTAGTTCTTAATATGTTTTTCCATGGCTAGGCTGAGTCACTACAGAATACAGTAAGATTCTGATTACTGTGCCACAGCACATTTCTCTGTAATGATGGCTGCTGATACATACTAAAAGTCCTAAAGGGTTTCACTCCCATATGGCTTTTCCTGCATTAAGAGCTAAATGGGAAGGACTCTTCTTTCTCCTTGATAACGTTTTGTTGAAATGAGCTGTATTGTGCAGCTGGTGGGATTCTCGCTGCAGCTAATGGTACTGTAAACGTGAACCATCTGCTCCTCCGGTCAAAGTGCCTGGATTGTTTTTTCTTGAGTGTATTCCCAGAAGGATAGAGAAAGTCAAGAGCAAACTGTAAATACTTAAGTTTGTCATGGGAGGGGTAACATAAACATAAATCACACTTACCTGTCAAACCGGTTCTGCTTAAATATTTATGATTTTGAACTATGGAAGAAATATGAGAATTCCTTGGTTCAAAGGGCATGTGGGGTTGATATTCTAGCATCAGCTGTGCTGAGGCATTACCTATTGAAATTGGATTATGGAAAGATAAAGCAGCATTCTGGTGTGTTTAAATTAAATGTCTCTGTTTCCAAGTCCTTTTGCTTCTTGGTGCCTTGGGCATAACTTGAATATAGTCTTGCAATTTGGCATTATTAACAGCACTGTAGAACTGTCCAACTAAGTGTTTTTTGGTCTTGAAAAACTGGCTTAGAATGATGATTTCTAGTGATTGCTCACATTTTCAGCAGTTTAATCCTGTCTGGGTTGAACAGGCTTGTGACTTTGGATTTTAATAGTTTCCCTTTTCTTTAGTGTCTTTGTTTCTGCAAAGTTGAGGCAGGAGAGGTGGATATCTGTTTACAAGGATGTGCTGGGTTTGTGTCCACAATTGCCACCGGTACTTTAATTCTCTTTCTCCCTTTCAGTGAAAGGGCATCAGTGGTGTGGCAATTTGTGAAAATCACAGGAATTAGCTACCCTTAAAGCGTGTCACAATTTACAAGTAGCAACACACCTCTAGCATCAGTGATTCTGTGGAAATCGTTGTATTTTGGTGTGACCAGTTCCTTGGTAACTAAGAAGAATACTTTTTGTTATTGAAATATTCACAAGGCCTATAAGTATACACTTTCACTGGGATGAGGCACTTAGTACCAAGGTGTAGCTAATTAGAAGGGTGAGGTGATAGGTTGGACTTGGTGATCCTAGAGGTCTTTTCCAACCTGGTTAATTCTGTGATTCCATAAACAAGAGAATGGGATATAGTAAGGTGGCCCAGAGCATGTAATTGGTGCTTTTGGATTGACTGGTGTATTTGTGCAAACTTTTAAGTGAACATAACAGGTCTGTGATAGACAGTAAGCCCATGCATATGCCTTTAAATGTATTCAGTGCCTTTTTTTATGCTGATTCATCCAGATTGACATTAAAAGCTGTATGTGTCAGAAGGATGCCACCTCCTCCGTATATACATTGTCACTTTGAAGAAAAACAATTACTTTGACGCTAGCAGAATACTTACATTTTTTATGGTAACGTAAAGCTAATCTTAAAAATGTGAGTCTATGCTATAATTAAGTTTAAAGTGACAGCTGTCATGCCACACATTTACTTGCTCAAATGAATAAAGTAAGAAATGCTTCCCTTATGTTGGGAGGGATGTGAAAGACCTGGAAACCTGATGCTTTTCATAATATTTAGCTTAGCTCTGCTTTTTTACCTAGCTCAGCATATTAAGTGGCCTCCTGACACTCCTAATTGGAGAAGAAGTTTCATTCAAATTACTTGTGCTAGTATTTCAGTATGGCTTTAGGACAAAAACACTGAGAGGAGGAAAAAATTCTACCTTATATTCTGAAAAGCTCTTTATGACAATGGCCTTTCGGATTACATGAAAAAGTAATAGGTACTTTGCTCACTAATGGATGAGTTTTGGGGAGCTTCCAGTACACTCTCCCATTACAAGGTCTTTGTGCTAATTAAACACGGTGAAGGAGACTTGTGCACCATGAATGGAAGGAAGAGCCTTCTAATATTTGAAATAAGTGCAATGATTCAGGAAATATACCCTGGATTGTTTGTAATTTCTGCTTTATTTGAGAGTCTGTCTGTGTAAATCTGTTACCCTGACAGACTAAATGTAAAGTGTCCTACAGGGTTAACACTAAAGTTTTATGCCTTGAAAGCTCTTTGTTCAGATGAAAACTCTCTCCTATGAACACTTGGCTATTGCCCAGGACAAACTAGTTTTTCAAGTCAGAACTTTTGTGGAGAGGAAACGGAGCTATACACAAATCATGGATGATTTAATGATTTATTTGGATCTTTCTCATGAAGGAGGCTGCTGACTATAAAATAATTTTACCCTGAAGTTTTGAATGAGCAAAATGAAATATTGGAGAAAGAAACTGGTTTCAAAGAGTTAGGAGGAGAAAGGAGATTATAAAACTCACAGAGGACACTCAGATCAGATCAGTGCTACTATGAAGATAAGGGAGAAGTAGTACGTTCTGGCATGTGTTTGGTCTGTAAATGTGCAGTTCTTGTGTTTAATTGGAGTCGACACATTTGGGTTTTGGAATCCTTACAAAGTCTGTGCATCTGCTTATTTCTACTGTTGTTTGACAAGTGCTTTTAAAATCCAGAGCACTTACCGGCTTAAAGCTCTTGGCTGGACTTGTAGATGTATCTAATTCTGAGGAGCCTTTGTTCATACCATCATATTGTTGTGTCCTTGTACCTTGAAGAAGTGCTGGGTTGTGCTGAGGAGCAAACTAAGTGACATGTTCTCTGGTGTACTTGAGATTCCCACTATTTTAATAGCAGCTGAATGCTGATGTTAACCAGGAACTGTATACCTCAGGGCAAAATAGTTTTTGTAAAAAGCAGACCTTATGTAAAGAACTGGGAGTGTGTGATGTGTCATCTTCTAGCATGCACCTACCTGGAGGCAAATGACTTGGCTTTTGGTCAGATGTTGAGCATTTACTATTGGCCACCATCTCAGTTAACATATCGAGAAGGTACCTATTTTGTCAAAGCATTAAAGAAAACACCTTTGAAGTGATTTGACTCCACATTTGTAGCTAATTCTCAGATATTCCCTTAATAGATTTCCCCAGACCATAGCCCAGTTTTTAGTTTTATTTTGGCTATTACGTTGAGGACTGCAGAGTAATGCTTCAGGGCTCTTTAGAGTAGATTTCTAGATAAAATAGTAAGCATTTCAGCAGTGAAATCTCATAGTTTATTCCAAGCCTCTTAAAAGTTTAAAGACTGTTCTGGTTTGCTTGCTTTTGGTACTATGTCAGCTGAAGGTGGAAGGGTCCAGAGAATTGCTGTGCAGTAAATGAGATGTGTTTTGAAACTGTAAGCTTAATAAATAGGGGTCTTTTCCACAAAAATGCCTCAGGTTTGAGGAGTTGGTATTCAACTATGATATTTTTATGTGAAAACGAAGCTTAGTCATGTATTGAAAAGCTAAGTAAATCCTTATGCTTATTTAGTAGTATGATGCTTGCATTGGCATCCCTGTATCCATTACTGCCTGTTGTGTTTATGGAGTACTGAGCACACCACTTAAACTACTTCAGAATTAGTAGAAGATGTAAATGTCACTTCTTGTGTTCTATCTGATGCAAAAGGAGTTACTTTTGGTGTTATAAAACACTGCCAGTGAGCATATACTAGACCAGAGATGCCAGGACCCAATGAGAGTGAGCCTCTGTAGGTTGAAATGTTCTGTAAGCATATACAAGAAGAGACTTTCTCTGAATCTCGGATCTCTAAGGAAACCAGCTAGAATCCTGTGGTGGCATTTGAAATTACTTATTTCCAGTATATTGTATGTTTTCCCGTCCTTTAATTTTGTTCCAGTCTTGATTGCATGGTAAATTAGTACATTGCAATTAGCAGGCTTAATTTAAATTAAGCATGATTGCTATGGAATTTGAAGACTTTCTCTACGTGTTTGCATTTGTCTTCCTCTGTGTCTTCATTCTTGTACTTTCTGCAACTTTCTTGGGTTTCATCTGATGTCAAACTTTTTGGTGGAAACAAACTGGTGGGAAATCTGGGATATGACAATCCCAGCTTCCAGAAATGTGTTTTACAACACTCCTTTACTAGGCTAATTTTAATTAGCTGTTTGATCTTTCTGTACTTTCTCCCAGAGAAGATGGTGGGTTTTTTTTCGTGCCTGTGTCTGTCAGTTTGTGCTGAAGTTTGTTGCACACCATTTGTAAAAATAATAGCTTCTTTAGTTATAGGTACATGAAGCATTCAGAAAGTTTTCAGTGTTTTTTTTCATTTATATTCTCATCTAATTTTAGCAGAAATATGTTTATTAAATATCTTCTTTTTAATAACTGTAAATTATGGGTCTGTGATTTTATTAGGAACTTTTTTTTTTCCTAATTTCTTTTATAATTCCTTTTTACCATCACTGCTACCATCCATTTATTTTTGATATGCTCATGTATTTGTACTTGCTACTCTCCACCATCTGACTGTAAGTGGAATTGATTTTGATTTTAATCTTCAGCTTTCTTAAGTGGAGCAGCTTTTCAAGCAAGGGTACTCGTCTCAGGCAATGGCAGAGCTGCTTTACCATTCAATATGTACTGCAATAAGCTTTAACTCTCAGCTGGCGCCTTTTAATGTTTGTGTTTTTCTTATGCTTAGTTTTGTGAATGATTGTTTCTGCTTTGGGCTGCTAAAATTTCAAACCTCACTCTGTGTGTGTGTATCTATTTGTAGTAGATGTTTGTATAGTTACTAAACTGCAACAGCCATCCTTGTATGAAAAATTGATTGCTATTGGATAATGAACATTTGGCTCAGATAGCAAGTAAGCTTTACACAAAAGAATGAGGTTTAACATGTAATCAGGCTTGATTGTTCCAGAAGCTCACCCTTGCTGCTCTTTTTGCTCTTTTGTGGGATCCACACTCAGGGGCTCACACTCTTCTGCTGCCTTTTGTGGTTTCATTGCTCCATTAACTTGAAATGTATTCTACAGACATGGTTTCATTTACTTTTTTAAAATAGGCTGCTTATTTGGTCTGATATACACTGCAGCAGAGTTATCTAATGTATTTTTTAAAGTAATTTTTTCATGTCTTTTAAGTATTTTGGATTTATCTGAGACAATGCTTTATCAAGAGATCTGCCTTGCCCAAACGGGCAAGGACCAAATAACTGAAATTTGATTTACAAGAGTGTAAGCTATCTTTCTACATGAATTTATACTGGTTTTACTTGCTGCAGTGAGTATTTTCAATGCCCACAGAACCCCAGTTCCTTTCTGACAACATCTTTTGACATTTAGAGCCAACTCTTATCTAGATATTCTTTTTCCTTCTCTGCCATTGAATTGAGTGTAATGGTTAGAAGGGTCCTGAGCAACATTTCTTTTTGCAGAGCTGAAGGGAACAAAGTGAGCATTATACGTTCTGTCTCAGTATCTGTTTTGCATTAGAGCAGCACACTGGCATGCACATTGCACCTTCATATTGCTTTGGAAGGGAGCAGGAGCAGCTCTGCTCAGCCTCTGTGAGTCCAGATGAGTAAAGCATGGTATGTTCCTTTCTAAAACAGCTTAGTTCTGGAGGAATGCCAAAGGTTTTGTAGCTTACTTGCTAAGATTACAGTTTTGTTAAGCCTAGTTGTTTTCCTAATATGCACCTTTAGACTCTTATCAGCCAACCTTAGCACACTTGTGCACTGCTTGTACTCTTAGAGATCTTTAGGAGGATTTAAATTCCATCTTTGTGTGTGCAACCATAGTAAGTGGTAAGTTGCTTTCAGTTCTTTTGTTTGAAGGCCTTTGGAGGCTTCATGTTTTTCTATGTTGATATACTTTTTAGTACACTTTTACAGAAAAGTGTTTTTGCCCCTCTTGAGAAAATGAACCTTTCTACATTGGACTATCTTTAAAAGTAACTTGTCCTTATTAAGAAATGTTGTGGAGTTGATGCTGGTTTGTTTGGGGTTTTTTGTTTGCTTGCAAGAAAGTGCAAAGAGATGAGAAACATTATTGCTTTAGAAAGGAGAGAGGGTCGTGAATAGTGGCAATACAAAGTGCACCCTCACTTCTTATTTCAGAAGCAGAAGTATAAATTAAAAGTAATTGCAAGGGAGGCACCTTGAGGCCGAGCCTTCGATTTTCTAGATCTACATCATCATCTGTTGTACTTTGCTGTAGTGGATGACTTATGAATTGTTTACCTATTGAACAAATTCATTTGTTTATGTTGAAGCACTGCAAAACTCAAAGGGAAGGCTGCAGTCTTGTTATGATAAAAGAACATGTTTTTTATAACAGATGATGGTTGGAGTGATTCATGGGTCAGAAAGGCAGGAGGGATGTACCAGTGCTGTGGAGCATGATATGTGTTACAGCTTATCATGGTGGACCTTTTTTTTTTTAAAGGTCAAATAGTTTGGTTCTTTCAGCTTCTGGGATAAATTCAGAATATCTAGGAAGCCTTTCTGTCAAAAAAAACCCCAAAACTGTAAAGCTGAAATGTTCCTTTTATTTCCTATGCTCTGTCTGTACTAGGATTTCTTTAGTGTGTGGACTGGCATTTGCCCTATCCAACAGTAATTTAAGACTAGTCAGACCTGACAGTTTTGTATGAACTAGAGAAATAGCTTTTGGACTCTGTGTAGCTACAAAGGTATCATTTGCACATCATCTTTCATGAGCTTCTGTATAATCTATTTGAAAAATTTTGGCTGTGAATCACCACTAGAAAATAAACTCTGAATGCTGAGTTTTTGGATAAAATACTACCTTTTAATAAGAGCATTCGACGCAGGAAAAGTGTAGATTTTATCACACTTATATATTGATTTTGTTGGTCTAACCTTCAGAATGTACATTATTAAAGCTAGCAAATAATTCACTTGCCAAAACCATAGTCCCATGTCCATTCTTAATGCTCCCACCCCAATTTTATTACTATACAACCATGTGAAAGTCTGTGCTCTGTGCAAAAAGGCAACTCCATTGTCACAGTCTGATTTGGAGATTATTTCTTAAATAACATATTGTTAGAAAAGCTTTTAAATTAGATATGTAATTTATTCTTACACTGAAGTCTGAAACTGTAATTAGCTGATAAAGAGCTAACTTTTTTTTAATACTTAAACTAAGAAAATGCTCTGAAACAAAATGAACCGTTCACGTTGTGTGCTATAAAGCAATTTAGTGACTTCATGTTAATTTATGCAAGATTTATATTAAAGCTCTTTACTTTTGCATCTAGGAGAAGCATTTCTTTCCATTTTCAGCTTGTATGCTTGGTTTTCCGGATGCGTCTTTGGGGAAAGTGTTTAGAATGGATTTGCTATATTACACACCTGCATATCATTGTCAGCTACACGGTTGAAAGACTGGAAACAATATAAAATCACTTTTGTCATTTCAGTCTTGAAATTGTCAGGTTGGATTTTTTTTTGAGGAAAAAAAATGCAATAAACTGCCTTTCGTGAGAATTGCTTAGCAGAGACTTATTTAAAAAACAGTTCTGCTACATGAAGCATTTAATAATAGTTGGAGGAAATGGGAAATGAAGGTATGCAGTTATGCTTAGTTTTCATTAAATCCTCCTTTCACACTTTGTGATGTAACTTCATGGTAGTATAATGCATAACATGACTGAAGTAGGAGATAGTAATGCTTGAAAACATTGGTGCATGTTCCCTTCCATTAAATTCTGTCTGTATTTGTTCTGAGACATCTCTTGGGTTTTTTAATTTATTTTTATTCTTTTTTTCTTTTTCATGTGTGCACAAATATAGGTTTGGAGCATATTTGAGATGGAGGTATACTTCAGAATAAAGTGGCTTGATTTAGTTGAGAATTGCTGTACCAGTCATTGTAATTTGTTGTGACATTTCATTTTGTTTGGTTTTGCAGAGCTGTTGCTATGCTGTTAATAATGCAAAAGGTCTGGACTATGCGGCGTGGTGTACGCAGGTGTGCACCAGCCTCAAACATTAGGCAAATTAGACACAAATTTGGTGTTAACTGGCAATTTCAGCCTTTTCTTTTGTAATATCTTAGCTGGAGGTGATCCTGCTTCTTGAATTTGAGTTCTAAATGCAGCAGAAGGATTTATCTAGCATATGGCTTGTTTAAAATGAAGGTAAAATGGTCTTTCATGCAATGTTAATTCCTAAATTCTAAGGTGTTCATTTTCCTTAAAGCAAAAGAACCAGTCTATGTCAGCTTACAGTGTGCCTTGTAAACCTTGCATTGCTCGACTCCTTGTTCAGTTAATGTCAGCATGCTGAAAAGTGTGGCATTTTGAAAGATAATGTTCTTTGCCATTTTTGCCTCTTGTGCTCCCTTTGGGTGTTTGTAGAGAAGTGCAGCTCAAGCTTCATGGGTCGACTAGAATTTGCATCTTTCCACAGTCACCTGCATAGTGACTCTAATTTACTGGTATCAGCATGAGACATGGGAACTCCCAACAACATCTTATTTTAATAGAGAAGGCAAAGGCTTCAACCTATGGACATTCTCTTGTTTTGTGGCAAAGTGACATCTTCTTCACTTTGCAGGAAGACTTTCTCATACCTAAACATGTTCAGTGTTTCTTCCTCTGAAGCAGTTTATACATTGCAGATATCTGGATTAATATGAAATAGATGTGAAAAAAGGAAAATAACAAGATGAAGCTTTTTATCCTGTGTGAACCAAACACCCTTGAACATGGAATGAGTCTGCAGCAGCCTGCTGCAACTATCACCTACAGCAAGCTGGAAAACATGGAGAAAAGTATTTAATTACAAAGTAATACCTTTTTGTCCAGTCCTTCATTGTGCTTGAATGCAATGGGCAACACAAATCTACTACAACCTGCTTCTCTGGTTGTAGTCAGTGTGGTTGCAGTGTCTAGCAGGTGGCAGCTCTTTGTGGAAGAGGATCTTGTAGTTAGCCAGTTGGTTTTCATAGTTATGTCACTTTAAGGCTAAATTCCTTTAGGTTATAGAGTTCAAGTCCTGTTTGAGATTCTTTGATAAGATGGAGGAAACAGAAGTACTGCAACCCAGTCTTAAGGTCATGGAAGCTGGAGTTTGCCCTTATAAAGGAAAGGATGGCTGCAAAGGAGCGTCTGGAGATGTACTGGAGTAAGAATCCTCAGTTGGTTAGTCTGGACAAGGCAGCCAGGAAGGGATCCAAATTAAGGCTGTTTCCATGCACATGAGACTTAATGACAGGAAATACAAGCTGTTTTCCTGGGTGACACTGGAAAGAGGATAGTTCTGTGTCTCTCATGATGGAGAATCTGTCTGTGATCTTTAAGAAGTTGTTTGTTGAGCTTATGTTTTCATCCTTCAAGTCTTCAGTGAGCACAACTAGATTTCTTTAAGATAAAAGAAGAATTGTTTATTGTAGGGATGTGCAAACCACCAAACCTACACCGTGAATAATAACAACTTTCCTTCTCCTCCCCCAGTTATTCTAGGATGAATAACTTTTAAACTATTCTTGAATGTGGAAGAAAAAAATAAAATCACTTGAACCAGATGCTTACTTATTCTTATCTATTTTAGAGAACTAATTATCCCTGTTGTTGGTAGTGCTAAAGCTTACAAAATTGCTTCCATCTTTGAATTACTATAATTAAGACAATAACTTCCACATCTAGTTAACACTGCTGCACAGCTGGTGCATTCATTGACATGCAGATTTTGGATTTTGTAATTTTTTTGCCATTGTGAATAAAAATTTTAAATACTTATTTTCATTTCCAAAATGTCTGTTTCTCATAAAGAAGTCTTTGTAAAGCAAATCAACTGAAACCAAACTCCTGTAACATCAGAGGAGAATTAAGTGAAGTTTGACAGTACACTGGAAAATATGGAACCACAGATAGCTTTTGTAGGTATAGGTACTCAGAATTTTGGATCCCATTTTGTAGGCATTAGGGCTCACTGAATTAAATTTCAAATCTGGAACAGTTCTAATGTTGGACTTCTGATAAGTTATTTTGAAAGGAGGTAATGCAAGAGTTAATCTGACACTGACAACCTGGAGTGGTTTGCAAAACCAGGACTTTGTAACTAAAAATCAGTGATGTGAATAAAATGCATCAATGATTACTAACCAAAATGTGATTTAAACTGTACCTTTTATGTATGCCTTTTTACTTCAAGTTGATTTCTATCAAAGTCTTTGGGAAGAATTGTGTGGTCAATGCTAATCCTGTTTGCTTGCATATTGAAGAGCAGCTTCAACGATGAGAAATTTTTCAAGGCCTATCAAGTTAGATGGCTTTTGAGAAACTTCTTTATCATTATTAATTTCCAATAACCAGCAACTCTATGAAGTTAACTTGGCAGTTGTGTTTGGCTAATTATTTTTAAATTGTTTTTCTGTGGCTCTTGCTTTCGTTACTTGAATGCCTCATGGACATTAATCAGCTTTGCTCAGTGAGTTGGAGGTGTCCCCTGAGTAAACTGCTAAAATAAAGAATCAAATATTGATTTATGCTGAAACTGAAACATTGATTTGTTTTTCAGACTGAAAATGCATGTGGAGCAAGGTGTACTAATGGTGCTCATTTTAGAGGCTCAACATCAGATTGTCAGCACCTACGGGAAGGTTTGTCAGGGTGTAGTCGAGGAGCGCCCGGGCTGCGTGCAGCTCGCAGGTAGCGCTACTGAGTGTTCACATAAATAACTCTGGCTTGGGGTGCTAGCTCCAGGACACATTTCACTGGGTCCAAAACCAGTGTCCAGTTACCAGACCCATGTCTGATGTCCTGCAGTGTTCAGTTTCAGGAATGTGTTGGGAGCACTTCAGTCCATGTAACAAATGTTATTTTTACTGCAGGCGGAGAAGTTAACTCCAGACATAGTAAAAGCTCTATTTCCATAGTGATGGCAAAGGCATTGTTTCCAGTATTGGGATATAAACTGTCCATGCTGCTCTGTGTGTGTGTATGTGTGTTCACAATTAAATCAAGTTGTTGTTGTTGTACTTTTGGGGATTTCTAGGCTTGGGTTTGGCAGCATGGTTGTGGGCCCCTGGCAGCCCAGGGCAGGCTGCATGTTGACAGCATTCCAAAGCACTCTCTGGTCTGGAGCTCAACTCTCTAACTCTGGGCATTAAAGAAACTCTGCACTATTAAAATTGTATTTCACCTAAACTGGAAGACCTGGAGGGGGTTTGTTCTCTGAAATGATGAAGTGGGATCTAAGAAAAAATGGTTAACAAGACCCATACCAAGCAGTGAGAGGAAAGGAGGATCAGTGTGAGGCTTGCCTTGCATTTAATGAAAACTGCAAAAATTTGGCTTATAAATAAATAATAATGCCTGGAATCTCTCTGGACTGGTTGCAAACTTTATTCTTTTCCTTAGTTAAAATGCTCAGAGGTATAGGTAACCTTTTCCTTTTCTACTTTCTCCTTCTAATACTGTTTTCTTATGTAGATTCAATTATTTGTAGGGCAAGGAAACATATGGTATTGTTTGGAGAATTTGTGAACAGTAATAAACAATAATTAATGCTATTTAAAGAAATAAATTATGTCTTCTCATTATCATTTGCCTTGTAGATCAGTATTGAGCCCAGTACTGTCTGGCTGGCTAAAGTGCATCTTCCAGGAAATACTTTTTTCTTCATTTGAATTGGTTCTGCCCAAACTTAAATTGACTAATTAGAATTTCTTTGGCACAAGCCCTGGTTAAAGCCAGCTTTGTTTCTTTCATAGTTAGCTGTCTTTCTTTAGGAGGTGCTCAGATGCCATAATTGTGACTTCTAAGGTACTTCTGCCTTCATGTTACCTCATTCCTTCCCCTTTTTCTTTTGTATTTTTGTGACTACCAGAATTTCATCACTCTGGTTCTATAGTTCCTCTGGGATTCCAAGATCTGTTAAGAGTTTTGTGTATACATCCAGAGAACTCTCTTCTGCCACCAGAGAGCATGATTTTATTTGTCTGTATATTTTTCTCATCATATAAAATGGAGTCAAGAAATTAGAAATTTGGGGTTTAGCTTTAGTGTTTAAGCTTTGCCTTACTGCCAGCACACCTAGCGTCATAGAAGTGGCTAAACGGGCCTGAGTAATGTTCCCACTTCCTAGATTGGAGATCCAGAGAAATTGAAAGTTATCCAATTTTGAAAGTATAAAGAGAATAATATTTTATTCCTAACTTGGGGTTAGGCTTTGACTCCAAACCATTCCTGTCTCTGGGTACATTTGTGTAAACCTGACCTATTTTAACGGGTCTCAGCTGTGCTTGCTCTCCAGCCACTTTAACCCTTTCCTTTTGCTTCCTTATGTTTGCCAATACAGCAGAGTTCAGTTTGGCAAATGCAGGCAAGCAGTTAAAAAGCTCTGAGTTTGGGACAGTTAATTTTTCCTTGTTATTCTGTGATTTAAATACACTAAGTTTCCATAGCCAGCTCCAGACATCATTGTGATGAAGTGCATTTAGGAACTCTCTTTAGCAAAGGTATATGACCATAGAGGATACAGCTGCTTTGTCAGTGTACTAGTGTTTTATATTGAGTGAGATCTTAAATTCCTATATTATCATTTGTATTAAAATATATCATATTTTTTCTTATTTCTTACATATTATATTAGAATACTCAGCATTCTCATGTTGTGAAAAAGATTTTCTAGTAATGTAAACATCATTATTACTTAATATTAATGTTGGAATTGAGTTTTCTGGTTTGGCTTGGGTGATTTTTTAGTTACTGGAATAGAGTAATTGAAAACTTATTTAAATGAATCCATGAACCTGGGATTTTAAGCTTCTTAAAATCAGACCATTAGTTTTCCCCTATAGTGTACACAATGGCAGTCAGGTTTTGGATGGACTGTTGTTGAATAATACATGAATGTAGATGGAGAGCGTATGGAATCAGTTAGATAATTTTGAGGAATGCTTTAAGTATACCAAAGAGTCTGAATACCAGTTAATGGTGCTTCAACTTTATTGTTGTTTATTATAGTTGGCAGTTCAGTGAGAGTTCTTCTGCATTGAGTTCTCTGGTTTCTTATAGAACAGCAATTAAAAAAAAACAGCTTACAAATAATAGTAGTCAAATGCTCTGTATCCTGTGGCAGCAAAATAGTTTTGCATTACACTGTAGCTCTTGGCAGTCTGAACATGTTTATTGCTGGGCAGATCCGGCAGATCCAGAAGATCGGACAGTGCAGGAAGGACCAAGGCAGATGTCAGCATTGGGGGCTCTGCAGGCAAACAGGCTTTGTATGTGCCTGTGGTCACCCAATGTGGAGCTTCATGGGACACCACCAGAGCTGGCCTGACAAGCTCTTCATTCAACCTCTGCTTGACCTTCCCCGCTCCTGTCTATTCTCCCACCCCCTTCCGAGATTTCGTTACTTGTTTTGAGAACTTCTGAAGTCAGCAACTGTTTCTGCCATCTAGAAAGCTATAGAAGCACAGTGAACAAATGTCTGTAGCTTTAAGATTTGGTCAGTTGTGAGATTTTGCTGGGAACATAGACCATTTATTCTGTTTGAACAAGAGGAAAAATGGTGATCAGAAGGTGATGTAAGTATCTACTTGTTCTTCTTAACAGCTCCCCAGATTTTAAAAAACGTTTCCCTTGCCCATTCCTGTTACTTTTATCTTCTTCAGATAGCTAAATATTTGCTACTAGCAATCATAGGCTGGGCAGCAAATAGGGGAGCACATCATTCTCTTTGTTTAAGTTCTGAAACTTCAGTGAGAGGCAAATACATGAGCTGCCTTAGTCAGAAGTGTTGCTTTTGTTGCTGTAACAAAGTCGTAGCAGTAACAGAAGTTGATTTTTGTTTGGGAAAGGGCTTCTGTGAAACTTGCTTTTCCAGGTTTTCTGTCTGTATTGATGCATGTGTTTGTGAAGATTCTTGAGTCTCAGGTTTTAAGTTTTATTAGTAATCCTGCTCATCTGCTGAGTTGTGCTAACACTTTGCTTCATAACTCCAACTCTGCAATAAGGAGTATGCTCTGGTTTCTCATAGTAATAGCAAATACTTGTGACAGATTTATTTGCTGAGTTAGATACTAGGATTCCTGCTCATCTGCAGAATTGTGCTAATGCTTTGCTTCATAATTCCAGCTCTGGAATAAGGAATATGCTCTGGTTTCTCATAGTAATTACAAATGATTATAACAGATTTATTTGCTGAGTCAGATATTAGGAAGAATATCTGAAGCACTCTGGGGTATTTTACAGTTTTCTGGATGTTTTGGTGTGATGTGTAAAGCAAGAGTTGCTCATATTTTCTGAGTCTGGAGTTGTGCTACCAATTATCTGGCCTGTACAGCATGAACTGCAGTTCTGTATTGCTTCCAGCATGTTAAAGCACTTGTTGCTGACGAAGTACCTTTTGGCCCTGTATACTTTCTTTTTTGCAGTGTCACTACCAAGATTGAGAGCATGAGGAAATGTTGACCTAAATACTGAGAGATTCCTCCCTAGCTCAAAGATGTTCTGCAGGACCTGCCTTCAGATGCTCGTGTTCATCTGACCATTGCTTATTGCTTATCTCTCTCTCTTTCAGCTGTCGGACAAGCAACAGAAAGAGTTTGATTGTAACATCCAGCACATCTCCGACTCTCCCACGACCACATTCCCCTCTTCATGGACATACAGGTAACTCCCTATTTTTTACCTGGGAATCTTTGGGAAAAACATCAGTGTTCTTTCTAGTGAGTTTGAACATAACCATACCTTGCATCAAAATATCCTCTTTGAAATTAATCTGATTATAGCATTTCATCTTTACTAATTTGAAAAGGCTTTCTACAGTTTCAGAATAAGTGTTTTATGTCCTTATCTGTTCTGCACTTTCTAATTCATTATCATATCCATCCTTCACTCTTTCTGGGGAGTTCAGTCCTCTTAATATCCTGCAAAAGGACTGGAGACTGAGAACCAAGTAAAATAAAAATAAGTAACTATATTTAGGTAAATCTCTTACTTTGAGTCTTCTAGCATAGTTAATATGTGCCAGTGCTTTCACTGTAGTTCTCATGAGATGAAACATCCTGCTTGTTTCCATATGCCTCCAGCAGCCTGGCAGATGTGCTCTGTGCTATCTTAAGGTCTTTATCTGCTGTTCAGAGCAACTTGAGGTGTTTAGGATTCTCTTACTTTTTTTTTTTTTTAATTCATTACTGCCAGTTTTACCATGGCAGCAACTGGGAAATGCTCATTTCAGAGCAAATGCATAACTGTTTGTTAGTCATCAAGGTGAAGTGTGTGGAGATGGTTGTTCAGCCTACAGTAATTACAGATTTTCAGAAAGGGTCACACATGCAGATTCAACAGCTTGCCTAACAGCATGTTCCCTTGATGTTTTTATTGTTGAGGGAGGTAGGTGCTGTGTGACTACATTGTTGGGCTTAAGATATGGCCCTAACAGGCGCCAGTCAGTAGCTTAAATCAGCTTGAACATTTGTGGCACATCATCCACAAAAGAGCACGTCTGAAAGCACATCACTGTTGCACGTGAGACAAGTAACTACTGTTTTCATTATAATCAGACTTACTTCCTCCTACGTGACAGTATGTTCTGTAAATACTTTCTGGAGATTGAAACTAAGGAAGTACTGAGAAAGAACAGCAAAGTGAGAGTATCTCAGCTAGAAGGAACCATCTGCTTCTGTTTGCAGAGCATTGCATCTTGAGATGTGACATCCAGCCTGTTGAAAAGAAAGAGGTGACAAAGTTATTGTTCAGGAATGCCCATGAAAGTCTCAACCACTCTGCATTTTCTTAAGTATCTGGTCATATTTCCTCAGGATGCTGTAAAGCCCAGTCACGGAAGGCTAAGAAGTTGCTTAAATTACATTGTTTGTTTTTTTTAATATGACCCATGATTTTCAATTTAAAATGTGAAGAAAATCTTAAAAATGGTATATTAAAAATAATTTCTTTTTACTATACAATCTCAGATGAAATGCAGGGCCAAAAATTTGTGGAAGGCAGTTCCCTTTCACTTCAAACTCCATCAGTTCTGCCATGCTTGCTTATAATAGGGATAGCTTTGTAAAACTGAGTTACAACAAGGCATTTTCCTGGTAGAGATTCTCCATCTGGTTATGTTGTGCTCTTTGTTCTTAGAGTTGACATATATGTTGAATTTACCAAATTTTAAATTAGTTGTACAAGCTTTTAACTGAAGTAACTGAGAAGGTGGTCCTTGAAATAGGAAAGGAATGTCCTCACTTGGCAGGTTGCAACAAGATGTTGATGTGATCATTGCTCAGGAAACAAATGCAGAAATGTTTACAGTTTATTTTCTTTAGATTTGTTTTTCTCCTGTCTCTATTTAAAAAGTAGAAAGTTGCTTCAGTGGTTTTGAAGCTAAGGCTTTACAAGTTTCTCTTCTATTAGAGATACACGTCTTCTAGAAACAAGAATAACTAATCAGTCGTGTGGTGTCTTTTCTTTAGCAGTAATGGCCAAATATTTCCAGTTTTTGTTCTGATGTTGCATATTTTTAACTATTTAAAACTATTAATTAAAGGGAAATCCTTTGTAACCTCCAAGAGTAGCCAATGGAGCATAGGAAGGCAAAATACATGTATTTTGAGTTCTCTAACAGTACTATATTTAGGTGTCCTCCCTGGGAAAAAAGAGTTTATACAAGAGACAAAAGTAGATGAAATTTAGAGTAGAGTCACAAATATTTTCATAAGAAATACCATATACGAGCTGTGAATTTGAGAACAGGCTGTGATATTTGTTTAGTATTTGAACAGAATCTATCAATCTGTTTGTTCAGGCACATAGACTGCTAAGTTACTAAGAGATATGCTGGAACCTCTCCCTGGCCTCTTTTGTCTTGAACATGCTCGTATTAATGGCCATTTTGAAACTCTTTCACGAATCAAAAGAACATTAAACTTGCAGAGAAATCAGGGAGACTTTTCAGGCACCACTCTAAAGTGAAGACCTGAATGGCACTAGCCTCAGGAGTTACTTTTCGCTATGTAAAGTAAAAGTCAGTGGGTGTGATACAGCGCAGTTGGCTTCCCATCAAGTAAACCTGCCCCCCAGTGAACACTGATTCAGACAGATACCCTTCTATCTGAAGCAGCATCCAGATAAGATGCCAGGCAATTTCATGTCCTAGAAAATGTAGAGGGAAGGTAATGGTTAAGAAATACCAACATTTAGGATGAAAGCAACTCTGCCATGAAATCACTCCTGATTCAAGGATACTCAATAGATTTTAAAGTGTGCTGATTCAGTTTTCAAACTGTATGAATGAGCTGTGTGCACATCTTTGCCTTACATTTAGTTATATTTCTTCAAATCCATTGTTAAAAATCTGAACGTTAGAAAGAGGTTACGTCACTTTCTGTGAGGGTGCTTAAACTTTTTGAGTCATTTCAAGTATTTCAGCATTATTTGTGTGCTCAGGACGGCAGCTAATTCTGTAGCATGCAAGATCTTCAGCTGATTGTGTTGGTATTCAGCAAATATTGGTGGTATATCCTGTGTAGAAAACCACAACAACTTCGGTTTTTTGCATTTCTCTGTTGTTTTGGGTTTTTTTTAATCTCAAAACGGTTCTAGTATGAGTTTGAAGACTCATTACCTATACAAGTGTCGTGCGTGTGGATGATAGCAGAGGCTTTCCCTTATCTATTGCCTGTAAGGTTGTTTTTGTATTTTGAGGGTAGGTAGTGGCTGTACAAATGCTCTGGCTGCATTCTTCCTGTGCCTGGAAAATGTAAAGGCTTGTACCTGAATTATTAACGTTCATGTAAGTGCGTTGATTTACCTAATGGGCAATCATTCTGTGTAACAGCCTCCCTTGAGACAGTTGTTTCAGGTTCTGTAGTAGCCACCTATAACCCTTCAGCAACAGGGGAATTTACCTTTGCTAACAGAATAAATAGGGTTTCGATCAGCCTTGGTGAATGAGACCACTGCATTAAGGCTTCTCTTATTAAAATTCCTTCAACTGGAGCAGATGCAGCAGTACTGGGAAATTTTAGGGAAAGTAGTAATTCCCCTTCTCCCTGTTGTTGTTTTAAAAGCTTCACCCAGACTTGAATTGAGTAGAAAAACTAATTGCTTTTCATTTTAAAACTAGAAGAAACTCACAGGGGATCTAATTAAAATTCCGGTGTCTGGAAGGAAATATGCCATATAAATCTGAGCAAGGAGTTGCTGAAAAATTAGTGGTATCTCCATAGCAGATTGTGCAGGCTCAGAGGAGTTCAAACACCCACATGTTTGATTTCAAAATTTAAAACCTGTCATTACCCAATTTGCTCCATTATTCTGAAATCCTATTTTGATCATGATCTGGAAAGTTTACAAAAGATCGATGAAGATACAAAAAGGCAACAACAGTTCTGTGACTGTTTATAACAGAATCGAGCAGTGGACTCGTTCAAAAAGATTGTCTTGTCACAGTAGGGTTAATTGTCAGTAAATCTTGAGAAAGTAGGAAGCAAAGACCAAGGTTCCCACCGACACATGCAGCCTTCCTTGCTTTGTTTGAAGATGTGCAAGCAGTGGATAGGCCTCCAACTCCTGCTGCGCTTCCTCCTGATCAAAAACCTTCAGCTTTCTGCTAGCAAGTAAATGACGACCCTAACGCTAGCCTTGTGCTGCTGCCAGGACATGTGTGTTTGTGCACCATCGAGTTGTTCACTTTGTGGCTATTGCAGCCTTCTTTCATCTTGTAAGCTTGCAGTGCCACCTAGACTGCCAAACCACTCAGTCCGCTCTTAACTCAGAAGCAGCTCAATGTCTCTGCTTTTCTGCTGTGACCATAGGAATTAAAATGAGTACAGGCTTAATAACTGAAGCATGAAAAATTATCTAGTTATTGATTTCTTGTCACTTGCTCACTTGGGATGTACTGGGAGTGGGTTAAATGGTATCCAGTTTGGGGTGAAGCCTTGCGTTGTGTTATGTAACATGGTGAAGTTGTTAGTGATTAACTAACAGCACAAAAGATAACCAAGCCAAAGGAAGACAAACTTGTTGCTCAAACCCCTTGTTTTTAATTTAGTTTGCTCTTGGTGAAGCAGATTGTGGAGTGGTCTGGAATTTACTTACTTGTCAAGCTCTCTCATCACCCCGTGACACATGTTAGATCAGTTTGGGGCTGCTTTAATCTCAACCAGCTGCTATTTTTCCTCTTCTATACTTCAAGACCAGATGGACTTTGCAGACCTGTATTGTGGCCATCCTGATATCCCAGAAGGTATCAGCTTGTTCTCCTTACATGCCAGGTGTGCTTGCACCTTGGTCAAAAGAAGTGGAGAGATACTGCTGCATTTTTTTTGTGAACCAGTTTTATAGCTGAAGTGTGAGTGAATGTTACCTTTTCTGAGCACAGTGATTGTATTTAATTTCTGCTCAGTATTACAGTTCAGATGTCTGAATAACTAGGGCTGAAATTAATGCAGCTTAATTATAACCTGGATGGGACTATAACCTCTCAAACAGTGCTGGCCTGGGAGGCAAGCTCAACACTTACTGCTTCTCCTGAAACAGACAAGTCCTTTGCAGATAACTCATCACTGATATTTCACTTTTCAGCACGACTTTTAAAATAAATCAATTTTTAATGGAATCTAAATTTGGAAACATTTCTGATGAGCACACTTGTACACCTTGCAGTGTATTGCTTGTCCAGTGTCTATTTAGTTTCCCTACTCTTATTCAAATGTTTATTGTCTGTGGACAAAGAAATTGCTGTTGGCATATGTTTACTATGTATAGTTTCTCTTTTGTACTTGTGTTAAGGATCTGAAAGAGCAAACCACTTAAGAATATGCCTGCCAGAAAGCACACTGGCTGACTCAAAACTTCATATTCATCCATAATTTTCAAAGTTTTCTGCAGTTAGTCTGTAAATTATTTCAGAAGGACTCTCTACAAAATGCTTGCTTTTTACTTTGTAATAAAAGACCTTGCAAAATACCAATTACCACCATATGCTTATGCATCGTATGGCAGAGAAAGCCCAGAGAAAGTAATCTTATGTCAGGTGAAAATTGTTCTTTTTGCCTTACTGTGTAAATTCACTGGAAATTTTGTGGTGGAAGTATTATTTCAGAAAAGTGGTTCTTGAAATGAATGCTGATACATTATAGGCTGATCATCTTATGTATGTAAAGACCTTTTTATTATCATGTGCAGTTCCTTTGTTAGGTCTTTTTTTTTTTTCTTTTCCTCAGTCAGTTTTGCATTCAGCCTTGGTGTACAGCGTGAAGAAGCAATTTCTTACCATTTATTATTGCTGAAGCTGTCATCAATGTAATTTCTTACTCAGATTTTCCATTGAGAAGTGTTAAGAAAAGCTTTTAGATAGAATTTATTGCAAAATATTAACTGTTTTGTGTACGTGTAAGACATTACTTATGTAAAAGTAAGGAAGAAAACATACACCTTAAATTATTTTGAAAGGAGGGGAAATACTGATAATCCATTTTAGAACATTTCATTAGCAAACTAGTTCTCAGATGATCAAAGATTCAAACCTCCATATTTTCAATTATTTGTGGCTACAACATGCAATTGAAGGACATTCTGCACAGTGAAAACTTATTCCTCTTGTTGCAAGTATGAACAAAAGCTTTTTTGGGTGATTTTTTTTTTTTAATATATTTTCTCAAACAGGTAGCAGCCCTTTGGACAGTCCCAGGAACTTCTCTCCAAATGCACCTGCTCATTTTTCCTTTGTTCCTGCCCGAAGGTAAGGCAGGATCTCAGGATCTATTCTCTTTGGGTTAGCAGAAATGGCTCGCGGGTTAGAAGTTTTTGGGTTGTGTTTTGCTTTCTCTGACATTTCATATTTTATTTGATGTTATTTTATTTTAACATGACTTTTAATATAATTTTATTTTTATTTTACTTTGTACCTTTTGGTTTAGAACTTGGCAGTTCCCAGAATGGATTAGGTGCTTTCCAGCCCTGGGGGAAGATTAAGTTAAATAGTCAATGCTGCCTCAGGCAGAGGCAGTGTTCTCCCAGAAAAGATGACACGTAGGGCAAGTGATATGACAAATAATTTAGTCATAAAGATATTAAAACCTGTTATAATCAGCATAATTGCATTCAAAATGTACTGATCTCTTTTGTTATGTCTGCACAAAGACTTATACATACCTAAAATTAGGCATGCACAACTGTATGTGCATTCATTGACTGCCTTCTGACTGGTAGTAACTTTTTTGTTTCCTCTGCTGTCTTGGGCATTGGTGTCAAGAGTAGACTATTGCTCTAATGAGGAAAATAACTGGTAATTGAAATGACAAGTCTACAAGAATGTCTAGAAGAGCAGCATTAAAGAGATCTGAATGTGAAGCTGTCATGTCTCCTGCTGCAAATGGTGGACAAACGTGGGATACGCTGTGTATCAAACTGCTGTAAAGAAATCTGATACTACAGTGATGAATTTAGTGTAAGGAATAGGGTAGAAAGAAGAAAGACAGCTGGGAGAAGCAGGCAAATAGTGTGCTAAATGTTGTATCTCAGCAGGGAGGCAGAAATAGATAATGATATGGAAAGTTACATTTTGTGGAGAAATAAAGAACAGGAAAAAAAAGAGAGATCCCAAGCAGGGTTTGTGCACAGTAGCACAATTATTAGAGTCAAATGTGGGGATGATAATTTGGATTTGTAAAACTTTGTCTTCGCTGAAATAACCTCAGTCTGTGTTAAAATGATATGAGGCTGGGAATCGTGTGATCATCCTTGAGAGGAAGTAAGTTTTCTGAGAACGACAGTTTTCCCTTTGGGACTAGTTAGAAAAAGGACAGGTCTCAAAACTTCAAAGAGAAATAAAGGGTTAGGATTTGATGAAGTGAGGCACACCTTTCATCTGAATTGACAGGTAAATCCTGGAGTGTTTCTCCATTGAGATGATTTGCTTAGAAGACCTGGTGTCCTTGGATACCGTTTGAAGTAGATTTTGGTCTTCAGGTCTTATGTAAGAAAAAACTTTGTAATAGTGTGTGAAATGTGACAGACTGGATATGTATTTTCCTGTTGCTTCAGAGGAAAAAAAAGGTAAAACAATTCAAATGGTCTCATGGCATCCACCTTTATTTTTAAAGAGATACCTGAGCATGATCTGGATGTATTTAATGAGCTCTGCCAATGTCAACTGATTTTTTTTTTAACCAGTTCTCACAGTATCTGGAGTTCTGGATCCTGGGACACAGTTAGAAAGTTGCAGCTGAAACTGTTGTCAAAACTTAGTAGAATTTTTTAACAACAGGTTTCACCTTGATATTTCAGCATCATTGCTTTCTAAAATTTGAAGCAGCAGGTAAATGTTGCAATAGTAAACCTTTGAAAAGTGCCTTTTCAGACATTTCCATTTAAAAAATACATATTTTTAAAAGTGATGAGATGAATAAGGATTGTCTGTCCTGTTGAATACTGTGGTTCATTTTACAGTATGCATTTTCCTACCTATACCTTTTCTGTCATTGAAAAGATTGCTTAAGTGCATATCTTGGTTAGAAGCTTGTTTCTATTTTCTGCTTGCATTACACCCTGAATTCAAGCAGTACCAATATGTATTTATTAGATTATTGTGTAGTAGTGTCAGAGTAACTTCTACATGATAGTATTAAATAATTGCAAGGGTGTGTTGCTTCGTTACTCCAGACAAAAGGGTATTTCACTATACCCTTTTGATGTTAAGAAATTGTTCATACCTGATATCCTCTTTTTGCCAGCTCAGAAAACATTTGTTTCTGATTTTCTGCCATGTATATTTGGGATAATTTCTTGATTTGTTATTCTGTTTGGAGCACCTCTGCTATGAGCAGAGGCTGAGGGAGTTTGGGCTGTTCAGTCTGGAGAGGAGAAGGCTCCCAGGTGACCTTTAGTATCTTAAGGGGACCTACAAGAAAGCTGGGGAGGGACTTTTTGGGGTGTCAGGTAGTGATAGGACTAGGGGGAATGGAACAAAGCTAGAAATGAGTAGATTCAGACTGGGTATTAGGAAGTTCTTCAGCATGAGGGTGGTGAGACCCTGGAAGGGGTTGCCCAGAGAGGTGGTGGAAACTCCATCCCTGGGGGTGTTTAAGGCCAGGCTGAATGAGGCTCTAGACAGCCTGATGTAGTGTGAGGTGTCCCTACCCATGGTGGTGAGGTTGGAACTGGATGATCCTTGTGGTCTCTTCCAACCCTGACTGATTCTATGATTCTGTGATTCTATGACATAATTTGTGATTTACACTCTTACATTATAGCTCTGTGATTCTTGGGACAGAGTAGGAAACACTTCTCTAACTGGTGATTAATCATGAATCTCTTGTTGGACATACTTTTAATGATTGTGTTGTAGCCACAAAGTTAGCATGTTCAGGAATCCTCCTCTTTAAATAAGGAAATGTATGGTTAGTACTGTCCATATGCACTACAAATGGATCCTTGTGGAATTCCAGTAACAGAAGGTGAGGACTTTTTTTCAGAAATCTCATGTGCATCTTTTACTTCTCTCTCTCTCATTGTGATTGTACAATTTCTTCCATACAGCCACGGACACAGAGCAGACAGGTAATGTGTATTGTATTGCAGCTGTTTGTGTTTGTATACAAACTGTGCTTCTGTGCAGCTCAGCCTATGTCCCTAACATGTTCGTGCTGTAATAACCCCATTTAGGCACTCAGCTTCTATTCTTTGGTAATTGAAACAGGAAATCTCTGCACTTTGACTTAAAATTGTAAACAGGTAGTGCTCTGAAGATGCTTTGTTCTTCTAGCACCTTCATGTTTTGAAACTGATCTGAAGTTCATTAAAGAGCTTTTAGCTGCCGTAAAGATATCTTTTTAATTAACTCTTTAAAATGTCATTTTAGAGGCAAAATTTGTTGCTTGCCTGTTTTTTATTGTGCTAGCAAAAGGCCTGTAATATGTAAGATAAAAGACCTAAAAATGTCTTTGCAAATATCTTTTCCTGAAGCAATATTGCATGAAGTCTCTCTAAAATTATGTTTATTAACAAAACACTGAAGTAACTTTGAAATGTTTTGCATAACTGGAGGAGGAATTTTCTTTTAAAGTTTTTGTCCTATTGCCTTTGATTTGAAAGATTTATGCTCTTGTCCCACTTCTTGCTGCTAGAGTAGAGCTCATAGCATTTTCCTGAGTGCTTAGCACATTGCTTGCCTAGATTGCATCAGCAGAAAATAGCTGAAGTGTGAAGAGGTATCCTGTAATTTTCTCATTGACAAAGGCTTTTTTGCTTAATTTTGTCAAAATGAGAACTCTGAATTGAGGCAACTCAGTAAAATTGGATTAGGCTTTCATTTTGCAGTAAACATCAGTGACCTGTGCATTCCTGGTTACTGTTTGGGAAGTCAGGACTATACTGTCTTGCTTTGGGACTGAGAGTCCAAACTGATGTTGAAGCATTGACCCAGATATTTCCCCAGTACCCCTGTGTGTTACAGAAAGCTGAGTGAACGTCATTGAAGTTTCAGTCACTGACCACATGATGTAGTGAATTCATAATGCTGACATTTGTTGTTACAAAAGGAATTTAAGTTTGCTGGAATTTTTTTGAGATTGTTCTTTTACATTGTCTTGCCAAAGAAAACATCACCTGTGTCTAAATGGGGTTTAGCTGTGATATAAGCATGTAATTTAAATCTGCATTGCAGTTTGGTTTACTTCTTATTTTTGCTTTGGTTAATGCATGAAGCATGAGTCTTCTTTAAAAACTCTCTTAATGTTCTTTCAGCAATGCAGATCAGTGGGTTTATATTTCCCACTTGTTCTAAGATAGATGACAAAGAGGAGTGATGTGTGTCAGTGCCTAAAAATAAAAGGAACCATATCTGAAAAAAAATAACACCAGACATTTATGTGTCTGGATGTGCAGTGAACTTTCTTCTGAAGATGAGGCTTCCTGAATGAGGATAGTGAGAGATATTACTGTGACAATGATAGCAGCTGAGTTTTTATAAGCACTATTTCAGACCTGTACCAATCATCCAATTTTATATTGCACTTACATTAATGAATGTGTACCCCAAACCCACTAAATCTTTCCTGAGTAAGTTGTAACTATGAACTGCTCTAATTCAGCTTCACTTTATGACCGCTTACTGATAATTTACTGTAATAAAAACAGCAAACAAGTGGAGACTGATGTGGGGAACTGACTTCTTTATCATCCATCCTGACATGCAACCAGACTTGGTATAGGACACAAAATGCAGCCAAGACTAAAATAAAATCAGAGGCAGAAAAAGCGCTGAAAGCGGCCTAAATGTGGTTCAATTTCTGTCCTCACCGAAGTGGATTTTGGGGTACAATAGAGTTTCAAGGAGGGCAATACTGATGCTTTTCAAAGCAGTCATATAGTTCCTCAATTTTGATGTTGGTAAAAACAGACCTTTTCTGCAGTGTCTCCAGGATGTTTTGGCTGCTTTCCCTGAGGGTCATGTTTCTTTGGCTACAATAGAAAATAACTAATAATATTTTATTGACTGGAGGAGAAAGAGACCCTAAGTGGAACTTCAGTGATTTCTGTCTCCTGTATTTTGAATGAACCTCTTGGCTCTGTCCATATCTGCTGTAGTGAATTTAATTCATCAGCTCTCAGGCAATGTGCTAGGCAGGATGCCTTCTGACAAGGTAAACAAACGTATCTGCTTTCAGCCAATTCTTGATCTAATGTGATTTTTTTCCTCTCAATTTGAAACTTTACTTGAAAGACAAGGAATTACATCAGTAATACTCTTAGGAGTTACTGTCTTTTTCAGAGAAGTTGGAAGGAAGCTGATTTCATTTGCCTGTTTCAGAAACTCCAAATTTTCAATGCTCTGTAGTATCTACAAAGCATCCACTTCATGTAGGAATCTGATGTCCATTTACTTCATGTTTTCCAAGGTCATTTGCTTTTGCTTTTACAACTTGCCCTAGCTGTTTTATTGCAAAAGGTCATTGCAATTAGGATACATGATTTATCTGAATAAGTTAAGAATTTGGTAAAAATGTGAGGTTAAGAGATTTGAGGGAGGAAAGTGCTTACTTCCCCCAAGTACTAGCCACAACATATGCCTGACAGTAATTTCTTCTGCTTCTTTTCTCCAGAACGGATGGACGCCGCTGGTCTTTGGCGTCCCTTCCTTCATCTGGATATGGAACAAACACTCCCAGTTCAACAGTTTCAGTAAGTGGTGTAAACTTCTTCAAGCAGTTCAGTTTGTACAAACACTCCCTAACAAATCAGCTTCTGAGTCTTTACTAAAATATCTGGTATTTCTTCATTGTTTTGCTAACATTATTTATTATACTAATTATTTTTAAAATTATTTTGATTATTGGTTCTGCTGCTTTTTCCTCCCATTTGCCAGCTCCTATCATCTTGCACTTTGCCTTTAGCATTGGTAAAATGTCAGTGCAGCACTTGGCTCAACTGATCAGTTGAGAGGCACACTGAGTCAGAAGTGGTAGAGCCCTAAGAGACAGTTCATAATCATTAGCCACCTCTCAGCTCTTTTATAAATGGGAAATTAACTTCTTGTTGGCTTTCAAGTTCTTAGTATGAAAATCTCTGCTAACAGTGTACCAGAAAGAAAAACTGTTAATCCCCATCTTTGACTCAGCTCCAATAATTTGAACCTGCTAATGAGGCTTTTCAGTTTCTGCACATTAGAAAGACTAGCTGCAGTTTGCTTGAGTTCTGTACTCTCAAAAGGCTAGTGTGTCAATAATCCCAGCAAGGTACCAGCACTGTGTTAACCCTTTTAACACTCAGATGCTTAATGCCATGAAACTTACTCTTTAGTTCATGCAAGTTAGGTGTTGTGGTAGCAACCTTGAAAAGCCAAGCATAGAGAAATTAGAAATGTTAAGGCTATCTGTACAGACTCAATGTATGTGTGTTCTGGTGAGTGTCTTCAACTGTGTGCTCACATACCACATCACTGCCTCTTTCCCTAGTGCTTCTACTGATCATTTTGGTTTATCTCTGCTGTTTAGAGTACATTCCTAATAATTGTAATATCTGCATTAATTGGAACTCAGTTCTCAGTGTTATTTGAATCCAACCCTGAATAAAGTATCATTATTTTCCTTCTGAGCTGTTCTGTTAAGTTCATCCATAAACTTTCTAGTGCCTCTCAAGCAAAAATTTATCATCACAGTTCCTTAGGAGGTGAGTGTTTAATTCAGTCTTTGGAGCAAGAGAAAAAAAATGGGGTCAAAAGATTCCTTGATATGATTAAAATTTGATTTTGCAACATTAATCTCATCTCTATAGCTTTATATTTTCAGACACATTACTACAGAGTCCACATTCAAGAAATTCCTGCAGTTTTCACAGTTTGTTGGGTTTTATCCTTGAGATAGGAGTTTGTTCTTTTTTTTTAGTTTTTTTGTTTCAACCTCCTTAGAGGGCATGTGACTTCATTTTAGTGTCCTATGGGAAAAGTCTCTCTGCGTGTGTGCAGGTATATGGGCAAGAGTACAGAAGAATATGAGAGAGGATTGCCTAATCAGTAGGAAAAAGATGCCCCTGGTTTTGCTGTCAAGCAGTATTACATATTCAAACATCTGAAAGCAGCTATTAAAAAGGAACTTTGCTTTTGCCTTTATGCTCTTAGGTTAAAATCTCTATATGTATAAGCCATGGCTAAGTCCTCTTCTGGATGCAAGCTATGGGAACCTGAAGCAGGTACAGTTGCTTTCTGTATGGATGACATCCAGATAGTTTTATCATTGCTGTATGGATGACATCCAGATAGTTTTATCATTGATAGTCACTGTGAAATCTTCCAAGGTGCCTGTCAAGGTAATATTTTTGGAGAACAAACTGCCTGCAATGTGTAGGTCCTTCATGGCTGTGGATCAGTACCTTTTCAGAAGTTTTCAGTTTGACCAGCCCTTGGGTGGACGTCCACAGAGAGAGTGAAACAAAACAAATTTCACAATCTGTTGTAAGAATCAGTCCTTGCTCTGAAATAGGGACATTAATGCTACTTACAGAAAGTTCTCAACTGTCTGACATGGGCAGGAAAGTCTATTCGTCTCTTGTCACATTACCAGAAATATCTAGGTAGTTTGATAAACATTATTCTAGGAAAAAAAACCCACCCAAACAACAAATCTGATAGGCAAGTCACACAGAAAGCATCAATTCAAATGGTGTAAGTATTGTAAGCAACAGGGTGGCATAGTGAGGATTGTGAAGTAATAGTCATTTTTATGTGTAGTAGATCTGGATTCACCTTCTTGCAAGGAACAAATGAAAGCCTGTAATTCCCAGACTTTTTTTTTTGCCTAAATGACTGAATCTCACTTCTTGTCCTTTCTCTGCTTCAGTGTTAAAATCTCAGAAAGACATTGAAGTGGGCATTTAGTCAGTAGTGACACAATTCTTGGAGCTATTAAACTTAGTATTACATTTCTAAGCCAATCCTAATTACTACTTGTCTATGACAATACTATTGTCGTAGTATTTCATAGACTGAAATGAATTAGAATTGGTCTGAATAACTCTTTTGAAGCTGATAAGCAGTATTATTCCTCCTTAGACTTTAAAACTGAAGCAAGAAGTAGTCCAAGGCAGCTTGTCAAAAGGGCACAAAGAGTTCATGCCACAGATGTGGATTTAACAGAATTTTGGGCTTCTATTTATTGTGATCGGTCCTCAAGCTCCAATTTCTTTTTCAAGCAAGGTATAAGGAAGCCAGTAGACCTTCTTTCTGGTGTATGTATCAGTAAGAAATTAAATGCCAAGAGACTGTCAGTTTGGTGTTCTCTACGGCAGTTAGAGCTGACCTTCATCTCTGTGGTCATAGATCAGCCACTCTACCAACCAAACAACTGATCATGTATGGTCTTTATCTTCAAGGCTTGCTTTAATTATTCTCTGGAATTACAACCTTTGTGATCTGTTTGCTATTAAGGGGAGAAAGTTGAGAAAGGATTTTGTTGGGTCATCCATGAGCTGCTTAGCATTGCTTCCCTCACTGGTTTTGCTGCTGGGAGAGAAAAAGATTTTTAAGTTTTTTTTAAACTACCAGGTTTGGTTATATGTTGTTTTTTCCCCCTAACTCTGGTAGCTATGTGCTAACCTTCTTAGTGTGGTAGTTTTAGTTTCATTTTGTTTTGAACACGACATGTATTTGTAATGGCACAACTTCAGTACCTGCTAATCCAGATCTGTAAGACACCGTCCTTAGTATTTCCTGCTCTGTTGCAGGATTTGGGTTATGCATCATGAATGAGATGCCAACTGACACCTGCCTTTTCCTGAAAAGTGTTGCTGTTTTTTCATAGGCAGGTACTTCTTCCCACTCTTCCTATTGTGTATGACAAAAAGAAAGACATCAAAGAAAGCTCTTGGAAGTCAGAGCTTGCATAAAATTATGTACCACAGGGTGAGAATCTTTCCTCTATCTGGCATAAGCACTGTGTACAGCAGAATAGCTGTGGGTGAAGGGGCTATCAAATGTCCAAACTCCCTATCTTGGCTTCAGTGTGCATTGGATCACTGTAAGCTTATGCACCTTTTGGGTAGAATCATAGAATCATGGAATCAACCAGATTGGAAGAGGCCTCCAAGATTATCCAGTCCAACCTATCACGCAGCCCTAGCTAATCAACTAGACCATGACACTAAGTGCCTCATCCAGGCTTTTCTTGAACACCTCCAGGGATGGTGACTCCACCACCTCCCTGAGAAGCCCATTCCAATGGCAAATCCCTCTCTCTGTGAAGAGCTTCCTCCTAACATCCAGCCTATACTCCCTGTGGCACAACTTGAGACTGTGTCCCCTCATTCTGTTGCTGGTTGCCTGTTAGAAGAGACCAACCTCCACCTGGCTACAACCTCCTTTCACGTAGTTGTAGATAGCAATGAGGTCACTCCTCTTTTTCAGGCTAAACAACCTCTTCTCACAGGGCTGTGCTCCAGGCTCTTCACCAGCTTCATCACCCTTCTCTGGACACATTGCAGCACCTCAACATCTCTCTTGAGTTGAATGGCCCAGAACTGGACACAGCACTCAAGGTGTGGCCTGACCAGTGCTAAGTACAGGGGAAGAATAACCTCCCTTGTCCAACTGGCCACACTGTTCCTGATCCAGGCCAGGATGCCACTGGATCTCCTGGCCACCTGGGCACACTGCTGGCTCATGTACAGCTTGCTATCTACCAATACTCCCAGGTTCCTGTCACTGTATGGACACTATGCTGGAGGTGACTTCGCAACAGGATCCTTGCATCTTGAACTCAGAGGGAAACCATGGGGAGTGGTGACTTCCAATTACAGCCATTCTTGGAGAATTTGTGTGTGTCCTGAAGCTTTCAAGGAGAGTTTCTTTTCTGCAAATACCTCTGTACAGTGCAGTGGGAGTAGATCTAGGGTCTGGAGCCAATTACTGTTTTATCAAAGAATATGTTCATTAGGTTTGTAAGTTGTCACACCCAGAGCTCCATCTGAGTCTTGGCTAGAATTCTGTAGTCAAGACTTGGCCAGGTAGGATGTGCAGCAATCTGCTTAGATTTAATTCAGTTCAAGTATAGCTGTTAACTTCTTGACAAATTTGGATGCACTGCATTAGGGGGTTTCAGAGTTTTCTTCTCTTTGCTACCAACACTGCAAACATGCAGGACTTGGTGAAAAGCCTGTCCAGCATTTGGCTTTCATTGCTTGGCCACACTTCTTAGCTTTCTTCTTCAAAACTCAGCTGCAGCCCATAAGTCTAGAAAAGCATGCTAAGTGAGTTAAACATTTGGTCATAAATCATGTATAATTCCCTCCTACCAATATTTCTGGTACTAGGACATAGTGATTTTCAGTTTAGGTGAGGGTCATTGTAGCAAAAAGCAATTTTTTTTCCACTGGAACAGTGGACATAATTAATTTAATCAGATCAATATGGAGCCTTGAAACTTAGGATGATATATTTAATAAGGCCCACTGGTGTTATTCAGTGGTACTCTGGCTGTTCAGCACTTTCCCCCCCCCTCTTTTTTTTCTTTTAAAGAGGATTTTTAATTTGTCCTTACATAATGTATTTTCTTACTTTTGCAACATGGAAAGAAGCATTAAAAAATCACATGAGAAAAAAAAAACATTCATTAGTTCACCTACAGGTTTTTCCCCTGGAAAATCCAATGTTCAATGTTATTAGCATTGCCAGAAATATTTATTTTAATCTCTGGTTTCTTGAGGTTTGAGAATTAAAACAATTTCATAATAGGACATGTGCCATATATATGTATTAGCTTCTTAAAAGAAATGCTGTTTTGCTTTGTTAATCTTTTCAACCCTACAAAGTCAGCTACTTTCATTTTATTTTTGCCTACTTGGTTAGAGAAGAAGAAGCCTGATGGCTAAAGGAAGGAACACATAAAATGCTGACCATATGCAACAGCAGTTTCCAATGAGAGCCATCAATCAGCAAAAACTCTCAAGTCTACACAGCTCCATAGCATTTTGCATGCCAGTGAAACTTCTGAGCTAAAAGAGCATGAGGGTAAAGGAAAGAAAGTTGCTCACCACTCCAGGAACCTCCTTGTCCTTTCTAGAGTAGCACTGGTACTCACGTACCTTCCTTTCTGTTTCCTGATGGTGAATCACCTGCATGATGAAGTGTAATAGTTCCAGAAGTTTTCCAGATCTCCCCAGGTCTGTCTTTGTATGTTAGGGGTTGGCTTAGCCTGACAAGAACAGCAAGAAGAGGCACCTGGTCTGATAAGTAGCTTTCTTTTCCGCTGGAGTGCGCAGTGTCTGGCAGAATCCGTTCCTCTTCCATTCATTAGCTGACCCCTATGCATGCGTTTAGTGCATTTCTTTTCTGTATTTTTTTCTGTACTCAGTCATCATGCTCATCTCAGGAGAAGCTGCACCAGCTGCCCTTTCAGCCCACGGCAGATGAACTTCATTTCCTGACAAAGCATTTCAGTACTGAGAGCATCACCGATGAGGAAGGGCGCCATTCTCCAGCCTTGAGGCCTCGATCTCGCAGTCTCAGGTGAGCTTCAGGTTGTTAGTTTGATTTATAAACTGTTAGACATATGGATTGCATCTCTCTGTGTGCTTTCAGATCTAAGAATAGGCATTTGTATTGTTTTGTTAAATGGTTTGGAGATTATTTTAATCAGCTGAGATTATTTTAATCAACATTTAATCTACTTCACCTAATCAAAAAGGATTTTTATTTTACCTTTGACACTGAGGATTTGGGTTGGAAGATGATCAGCACAGTCTGCTTTTGTTTCTTCACAAGAACTCTACAAAAACATGATCCACAAGCCTCTTGAACTAAAACTATAGGATACAGGTTTCTTTTAGTGAAATTTCTTCTCAGAATTTTGCTGCATTACTATAAGGAAGTGGTTACAGTCACTGTTAATAACTTTTCCAGCAGCGCTTCTCAAGGGATATGAAAACTAGAGTAGATGAAGTCGAAACCTTAAATGGAATTGCACCCAAGAGCAATTTCATAATAGTGCTGAAAATGTTCTCCTGCATTAGCAGTTGACAAATTTTTACTGTTGCTTTGGAGAACTGATTGTTCATAGATACCTATCCAGGGGTTATTTCCTTAGGCAGTTGATTTTTCTATCCTTTAAACCAGAAGCAACTAGAACTTCATCTTCCAAAAGATTACAGAGTGGTTGAGGCTAGAAAGGACCTCTGAGGCTCGTCGTGTCCAAATCACTGCTTGAACACATTGCCCAGGACCGTGTTTAGACTTCTTTTGGATATCTTCAGGGACAGAAATTCCACAAACTCTGTGGGCAATCTTTCCTGCAAGTCTCTAGCAATTATGTGAAATAAACCCACAAACATTTCTTACCATGGCAAAAGCCTTCAGTTTTGCCATGCATGTAATGCTGGACCAAGTGAACAAAAAGTCTAGAGATGTGTACCTGTAGACACCACAGTTTGAGGAGAAAAAAGGGATTTATACAACTAAGGGACAAGGTTATGAAGCCTTGCTTCTGATCTGAAATGTCAGAAGTGGATATTAATTAATTAGTTAATAGGCAAGATTCAGGAACTCTGATAGCTGGAAATACTGAATCCGTGTGCCCAGCTCAGAACCTAGACCACAGTTTGTAATAGCAGAGGATGAAACAGGCCAAGATAACAACAAAAATCCATGGTGAGTATTGTGGCATGGTAGAGCTGACCTTTCACGATTATTTGTAACTATTGGTATGTTTTAAAATTCAGTGCAGGCTGCATGGTAATTACATATGGATCTACTAAGTGTAGTTACACAGTAATTTTCAGGAGCAGCTAAGTACTCTGGGTAGTAGCACAGCCTGCAATCTCCACAAATTGCCATGTGAGAGAAGACTTAGTTACATGATTTTTACCAAGTCTCTTTGAGCAATAGCCCTACTTCAGTCCTCTTGCTGTCACTCTTAACATTGACTGCCACTGAGTAGTGTAACTGTAGTAGTACTAATTCTTCATAGATAAGACCGCCACTATAGGTAGGCAATACATCACTAAAGTAATTATTGTCCTTTCTAACACAGACATATTATTTTTGGCATTATGAAGTATAAGATGCTTTTGCTAATGCAAGAGTTATCTAAACAATGAACTAAAGAGCCCAATATTTTTTATACTATGCCTGATTGGTTATTAATAGCTTATTGATGTGTGACTGTAAAGCATCTTGCCACTACCAAGTATTCATGGAATCATAGAATCAGTCAGGGTTGGAAGGGACCACAAGGATCATCTAGTTCCAACCTCCCTGCCATGGCCAGGGACACCCTACCCTACATCAGGCTGGCCAAAACCTCATCCAGCCTGGCTTTAAACACCTCCAGGGATGGGGCCTCAACCGCCGCCCTGGGCAGCCAATTCCAGGCTCTCACCACTCTAATGGTGAAGAACTTCCTCTTCACGTCCAGTCTGAATCTCCCCACCTCCAGCTTTGCTCCATTCCTCCTAGTCCTGTCACTACTTGATATCCTAAAAAAGTCCCTCCTCATCTCTTTTGTAGGGCCCCTTCAGATACTGGAAGGCCACAATAAGGTCACTGCCCAGCCTGTATTTGTGCTTGGGATTGCCTCAATCCAGATGCAGGACCTTGCACTCATTCTTGTTGAACCTCATGAGGTTGGTTTGTGCCCACCTCTCCAGCCTGTCCAGGTCCCTCTGTATGGATCCCTTCCCTCCAGCATGTCTGTTGCACCACACAGCTTGGTGTTGTCAGCAAACTTGCTGAGGGTGCACTCAGTGCTACTCTCCATGGCACTGACAAAGATGTTGAACACGACTGCTCCCAGGACTGATCTCTGAGGGTGTCTGCTTGTCACTGGCCTCCACTTGGACATAGACCCATTGACAGCCACTCTTTGGGTGCAGCCATCAAGCCAGTTCTTTAGCCATCTAGTGGTCCACCCATCAAACCCATGTTTCATCAACTTGGAGACCAGGATGTGGTGCAGGACAGTGTCAAAGGCCTTGCTCAGGTCCAGGTGAATGACATCAGTTGCTTGCCCCTCATCTATTAATGCTGTGACCTGTTCATAGAAGTCCACCAGGTTTGTCAGGCAGGATTTGCCCTTGGTGAAGCTATGCTGATTGAACCCAATCACCTCTTCACTGTCTCAGTAGTGCCTCCAGGAGGATCTGCTCCATGATCTTACCGGGCACAGAGGTAAGACTGACAGGTCTATTCAGGTTGGCCCTAGCACCTCAAAGGAGAATTGATGTTAGTGGAACCAATCAGAGCAGTGCTTGGAGGAGTAAATACCCTCTGACAAAGGGTAATGTGTCCTTATGAACAAACAAGTACTGAAACACCTGAAGACTAGACCTTATTCTCTACACAGCTTCCTTATTTTTTTGCTTATATGATAGAGGTAGTTCACTTGGTGAGAGGATACTTCTGCTTTAAAAATAAAGGAAAAAAGACACTCTGGGCAGTTGATGTGTTGAAAATCGATGTTTCATAAGCATTTAGTGGCCTTTTTTGCTCAGCTTTAATGAAAAGCAGATGAACAAAATACATCAGGCACTTTCCTTAATTGATCGTTGCAGCTTTGCGATGTAAAAGATGATCTGATATTTATGACTGATTGTTAACATGTATTAATTTTTCATCCTTTATGACTGCAGCCTTACATCTCTTTTTTATGAGAGAGAAACTGATCTTTTGAGATGTCAGTATCAAATGCTGGGACAGTTGTTTTTAAGGGTCTTCTTAACCCAAGATTTAAAAAATGTATCAGAAGATCCTTTAATGCTCCTGGACAGGGACAGTGTCGCCAAAGGCCAGGCTGGATGGGTCTTTGAGCAACCTGAGCTAGTGGAAAGTGTCACTGCCCATGGCAGGGGGCTTGGAGCTAGACAATCTTATGGTCCCTTCCAACCCAAACCATTCTGTGATGCAGTAGAAGAGAATATTTCTTTGTTACCTGCAGAAGTAATTCCTTAAATATTGTGGTGTTTTGGGTGTTCCCCACCCCCCCACACTTTGGAAATCACCCAGACTAGTCTCAGCAGGCTCTGGAAATTTGAATGAAGCTTATATTTGCAGCTAGCACAATATACAAGCAGCTATTTACAGTATATACAGAAATATACAAGGTAAAAGGTAATACAGAAACACAACAGCCCTCCTAGAAACCTGAGTCCCCAGGAGGGGCTCCCAACCGCTCTTGCACCTTCTCCCATCCCTCTACCTTACCCCAGACTTTGCCTTGTGCCCCAAGGAAGAATGGAGGTCGGCCAGGGGGGTTAGAAAGCAAAGTGGATTAATCAGAGAGAAGGAGGGTGAGGTTAGAGAGAAATGCAGCCCAGAGCTCAGACAGTGCTCGATCTCCCTTATCTATGTTTGGATTCTTGTTCTTATACATCTCAGCAAGCCTATGAGTGAAGTAGACATCACCATTGTTTCTCTTTCTCAGCCTGTAATCTAGTTCTTCTCACCCAAAACATTCTATCCATCTTCAAACTAGCATAAATACAAACTCTCAACTGTTGGGTGTTTTTGTTTGTGGATTTTTCTGTGGTTGTTTTTTGCTGGTTTGATTGGTTTGGGACTTTGTCTTTTTTGTTATGCAGCCTTCAAATCCCTTTTGTTACTGACTAACAGAGAGAAGCTTTGCCTGAAGAAGATCTTTTCTCTCAGGAGTAAAGGGTTTTAACAGTGTGAAGCTTTGTGGTAAATTTGGCATTGTTTCTCTCTCTAAGTTAAAGAGTTTCCTGGTCTTCCTTACTTTTGTCATCCTTTAATGGTTGCTAGCATGTAGGAATGTGTGGAGAACCTCAGAGATAAAAGTAAACTAATAACAACTAATAACAAAGGCAGTGACTGCCTTTGTGCAGTCACTCAGCCCACCAATCTGCCCATTTTTCTTAATCTCTTTTGTATTTCAGGCTAATGTTGTCTAGGGAAAAAGGGTAGATCAGTGAATTTTTATATAGTTGAAGGAGGTGAGATCATCCCTAATCACATATGCTCCTTCATCTCTGCTGGGTAGTGCTTTCTAATGCAGTCTTCCAACCTGACTTTAAACAGGCTAGATTCTGCCATTAAGAATATACAGAGACAACTCCTAGAAAATGCCAGTTGCCAAAAAAGGTTTCCTACAATAAAACATCCAAGCTGAGAAGCAGTAGTTGTGAAACCACACCAGTAGCCCATGTAGCCCATTTTTATCTTAAAAGTTAATCTTGCAGGTTGAGGAGTTCCCTCATCTTATTACACTTAAGTGTCAACTTTAGCCACTTGAGAAATCTTGGTGGTTTTATAACTTCATGCTGCTGCTCTCAAAAAGTGCTGTCCGCAACAAGCTGTGGAGGAGCCAGTGGAGAATTCATGCAGCTTTGGATTTGCCATAGAAAGAGAACAGTTTTATTTTCCAAAGCAAAGGCATCTATTTCTTATGAAAATATATCCTAACTACATTACAGATAATGTTGGTCTCTTTGTTTTCTCTCGATGTACTGAGTTCTGTGAACTTGATTTTAAAAAATTCTTCAAAGTGATTGGTTTTCAGTTTGTTAACTTTTGGTTTCTCTCCCCATCGTTATGGTTTTCTAGTATGAGGAAAACTCAGTATTCTTATGTGCCCTCTGTTCTTCTCATTACTTGCACTTTTTAGTGGTTGCAGTCTAAAGCAGTCTCAGTCTTTCTTGGCATACATAAAAAACCCTGAAGTACTGGAAAGCTTTTGTTGTGGCCCTTCTGTGAGTCTGCAGAAAAAAAAACATTGGTCTTTACTTTCAAAGAAATTGTAGTTGAAATTTACTCCATTTACCTTTATGCAGACATATAAACCCTCTATAAATTGATTCATTAATTAGAAATATAATTTTTAACCCCCCTTCTACTCTTAAGAATGTCAGTCCTAGTATAAAGAAGGGCAGAAGTGGAAAACAGCTCAGTGATACAAAACCAATCACAGATAGTATTTGTCTGCAGAATGAACTTATCTGAAGCTGAGTGTTTGTAAAAAGGGAATAAAGGAAAATAATTTAAAACTATGCAAACAGACTCAGAAATTACATTTCAAAGTGCTCAGTGAGAAAGACTCCTTCCTGTTCTGTCTCACTGCTTGTCTGTTCCATAGGAAGGTTCCCTGTATATCCTGCTTTGTCTCAGATTCCCTTTTTTTTCAGCAGCACTTGAATAAATGCCTGGTGTAGGCTTTCTGTGCTGTTTGGTTATGATTATGCAGGAAAAGCAGCCCTTAGATAAACACTGAAAAATAACCTAATGTTACACATTGCATTTTCTACATTCTTTCTTCAATATTCTAGATTGTTGTAATTTCTGTGGGAAACTGTATACCATTATTACTGTGCATGCTACAGCAATTCAGACTTTAGCAGATTGATTCTGACTTACTGAGTTCAGTTCTCCTTTGGTCATTGCCCTGTCCATAAAACAGGACTAAGCCCCAAGGTCTAGTTATGGTCTTTGTGAAGCACTGAGTCATATTTACTCTGAGGCTTGATGGACAGCTGTATGTTGTCTATATTTGCTTCTGGTTTATTGCTTCTCTTTTCAGGGGGAGTTTTCAAAGATTTATCTATTTATTTATTGGGCAAAGAGGGAGGCTGATGGTCTGCTCACCTTAAACAGGTGGTATAGCTTAATGTCTGCTTCATACAACTTTCTAGTTTTAAAATCAATTTTGTGTGTGTGTCTGGAAATGACAGAAAATTAAGGCCTATGGTTTTGCATTTCCCGTGGAAACTGACTTTGGTAATATGCATGAATATGCAATTAAACCTTTATGTCCATGGTAAAAGCTGAGAGGAGCACAGGGCTTATAGCTTCCCTGCTATAGCACCCAGAGTGAAGGAGAAAATAGGTATTCATGGACATCTCAGATTTACTTAGTCACAGTTAAACTAGATTTTTAAAGACTGAAGTTATTGTTATAAAGGCTACTCCTTGAAATAGCTATCTATAAGCTATTTTCACTTTCTGGCATCAGATAAAGACACATGAGTTTTGACACATTGAAGGCTTAGAAACCTTTGTGTGAGATAGATGTCACTGAAAGTCTACCAGCATATCGTTCCGTGAATTGGAGGGAGGGTGAAGAAGGGGGAAAGAGAGAGTGGTTTTTCATTCTGTTGTTAAGCTTAAGGGGACAGATATTACTCTTCTAATGTCTGCCCTGCTGAAATGAAAAACTCACAGACAATAATCATTTCTTTGACCTACCTATCTACACCAACAAAAGAGAAGCAGCCTGCGGTTTGTCTTGGGATGTTATGCACGTGCACAGTGTATGTCCTCTGTTTCCCAGAAAATGATCCATTCCTTTGTGAGGCTCGAAACGTTAGAGTGGTTTCCTTCTGTGTGTGTGAAATTCTTGGTGCTAGATAGACGTGTGAAGCTTTTTGCATTTGAAAAGCTGTCATGCCAATAAAATGTATTCATCTTCTTTCTTGTTTCTAAATTTCCTTATGTTCTCTGTTGATGGCATTCTGTTACCTGCCCAGTCCTGGTTTCTTTTTCACCTGGTTATGTCTCAAAGATGCTATAAAGCACCCAGCAGTGCCTGCTGCCTTTGCTTAGTTAGTTATCCATGTAATTATTTCTGTAGTTTCGCAGACTAATGATCGACATAAAAATTCTAGTGCAGTATATTACACTGCAGTGCTGCTATAATCAGGCAGACCTTTAATTTGAACCGTTACATTGGGCAATTTTTTTTAGAATGACAGTTTGAACCTTGATCCCAGTTTTTATCTGGAGTTGTTTGGATGCTCTGTGGTGAAAAGTGGCATTAGCCAGCTTCCAAAGATGAGAGACAACACTGCCAGTGCCCAAGGAAGCTAATGGATTAAGTGTTTACTTTCTTGCCAATCAGTAGACTCTTGTGCAAAGAAATTACTTTGTTTCAGAATCATGAAACCAAATGAACTCCACTGTCATTGTGACTCTCCTTCAGGAAATGCTACATCTGCTGGCAGGGCAGCTCCAATATCATCATTTCTGCATAGCTCTTAATTTCCTGTATCCGTATGAATAAAGTGCCTTGAAAGCAAACTCTTCATGCTTTCTTATAGTCCTAAGAGAACAAATACTTAACATCCACAAATTTTAGTAGAACTGTAGTGTTAAAATGAAGTATGTACTCCTTATTTCTGTAGTGAGCATCAGAGGGTTTGCATGTCCTTGTAATTTATTCCTCACTTAAATCATACAGAGAAATAATACATTATGGGAAATAAATTCTTCAGTAGCCGTGTTCACCAAGTTCTTTATCTCCATATGAACTGAAAGTAAACAAGTGTCATGTGTTTGTGTCAGATTATTTGGTCTTAGAGAAAAAAGGATAAAGATAGCAGGTTAGATGTGTGGGGGCAATTTACTTCGAAGTCTGAAGTGCAAATGTTCTTGCCCTTCTTTTTATTATGTCATACATTACACAGGAATATAAATGTAAATTTATGTTCACAGAAAATTTTCCATGATTAAAAAACAGCTATCTTCCAAGCTAAGGGATATATCCTCTTCCAAAAAAGAGTTGATGAAATTGTGTTTTTACTTGGTATCTGCAAAAACCAAATTAGTTTTTCTCCTTTAACATAAGGATTCAGTGACAGATTTTATCTGAATTGCATTTCCCAAGCTGAGGGATAAACCTTAATAAAAACAAGACACAATGTGATTCATGGAATTCCAGTGCCAGACATGAAAAGAGATGGGTATTGCTATATTCTGTGAGCCAGTGAGTGAAATTTTCTTTGAATTGTAAATATACATTCCCAAAAGTATGTTTTCTTTCCCTTAAATAGGTTAGCAGCAAGGTAGTATCTGTAATGCATTCCAAGTTTAAAATGTATTTATTCTGTTCAGAGAGATTTGTTTCATCCTTCACAAGAAAGTCTCAAATACTTGAAGTCATTCAAGATAAAATTGTACTTTTTGACATAGAGAAAATATTTTTAGCACTATGTAGTACTCTTAAAATCACAAATGCAACGATCATGTACGATGCCAAATAACTGAAGCCCTTGCTTGTCTTGAACATTAAAACAAGGGAACCAGAGAAATGAGATGCTGCAGGCAATCCTGTGGCTAGGGATTATCTGCATTACCTCACTCATGCTGTTCTCAGAGGCAGAATGAGTCAGAGCATTGCATACCATCAGATGTGATGAAACGAGATGCAACTCTGCTTTAAAAAAACCACCCAAACAGGCACATAAGTGCATGTTGTCAAGATTTAGTGTCCTGGATTTTTTTATGTGCCTTGACGTTGGTTTCTAACCTATGCGTAAATGCAGTGCATCCATGTTATAACGTGTCTCAAGGCAGTCCTGTTTTCATAAAAGTAGTCTCTTCCTACTGCTTGTGGTATTTATAGACAAGAGTTTGTTGAATAACATTGGTAATACATCCCTTCCTTCACACAAAGGAAAAAAAAGTCATCTCAAGTTCCTTGTTTCCTTTTACTCTGTTCCTTTCTGGCACCAGAGACTCCAGAGATAATAATGATTTCTTCCTGGACAGGGCTGCTACCACTGCCACAGAGGGCAGTAGGGGAATGAGGGCAATAACAGATGTACCTGCAACAAATGCACTGGTTTTGTACATACTTATACTTTAGGGCTTGCTTTCACTGAAAATAGGTGGGTTTCTGCTTGAGTTCACATCAAGTCAGGAGTGTTAGCAGCTTTTCAGATAAGTGTGAAAGCTGTAGATTGTTATTGCTTGCTAGGATTTTTGCTGAAGTTAAGCATCTTCCTGTTACTGAAGTGATGTCAAAGCTTTGGAACAGCTGCAGTCAGCATGGCAGCATTGTGACCAGTACTGCATTTTGGAGGGGTCTGATGTCATACCTGTAAATGATAACATACTTTCTTTTCTTCTCTAGCCCGGGTCGCTCCCCAATTTCCTTTGACAGTGAAATAATAATGATGAACCATGTGTACAAAGAAAGGTTTCCAAAGGTAAGGCATCACTTTTTTTATTTTGGATAATGCGTTCCATGAACTTGTGACCAAGCTTATTGTACTCAGTGAAAGAGCCCAGCCCTTCCCTCACGCTTCTGAGCAGTGATATGCTGAGTGTTTGAAGCCTGCTCTGCTTCACATATTAATTCTGCAGTAGGGGGAGTAGAAATACTTTGTACAACTGTGTATGTCCATCATATTCACTAAATTTCTCATGTCTTTTATTGGCATGATGACTTGTAGGGGAGACAGGCCATGGTCAGCCCATTTATGTTTCTAAGGGCAGTGTCTCCATGTATTTTTAACTAATCCCTGTGTTTTTCTTTGCATTTCCAATCAGATCAATGCTGGAAGAGGGATGTGTTTCTTAGGGATGTTTTTCTTAAAAGCTGTTTAATAGTAATTTCAAAATACATTGAGTAATAGGCTCTCATTATCCCCTTGTGTAACTACATTAAATTTGCTTTTATACTGATCCAAACTGGTTTTGTTTTGGTAGGCTTTCCATTTATCTATTAGAAATGCAAAGTTTTCTTTTAAAGTAATTCCAAGTTAATACTGAAGGTTTTGGCAAAAGACAAGTTTCTCACTGGGGCTTTTGGTAGCAGGGAAGCAATGAAGGTAGATTTGGATTTTTAGAGCAATCAGTCTCAATTTGGAGACCTGCAATAGAAACAAGTGAGAGGGTGTTTTAAAAACCTTGATGTTGAAACCTGTAGGATCAAGTTTGAATGTTAACATCTCATTGAAATGAGTGTAGAAGATCATGTGCCCCAGAGCTGTCAATATCGCCTGCCCTTCCTGATATACCAATAGCAAACCCAGATGTTTCTCTGGAGACAGCACTTACAGTGATAGAAATGTCCTGTGTCTATTGCTTGGGGCAATGAGTTTCAGGCTCCATGGTCATGCCTGAAAGTTCTGAAAAATGCCTCGTATCTTATGTCCTTCCTCTGGAGACCCACAGAGGAATACAGCCTCAGGACCAGAATATTTTTGTGGTCATTTGCATTTTCAGACAGTGTGTTCCAATTAATTTTTGTTTGCTTGTGTGAACCTAACTTTTGCCTGTAGTATGCCCTTTTTATTCTCAGAAAAATACTAATGTGCTGTGGAATATTTTTTCAAACCTCCTTTGTTTTTAGGTTTAGAATATGCTACTTCAGAACAATTCTTGTTAGTGTTTAAGTCCTGGGCTAGTAAAATTTAAGAGTAATTTCTGTTCTGTGTGTTAGGCTACGGCACAGATGGAAGAACGGCTGGCTGAGTTTATTGCCTCTAATGCTCCAGAGAATGTGCTGCAATTAGCCGATGGGGTCCTAAGTTTCATCCACCATCAAGTTATTGAACTGGCCAGAGATTGTCTGGATAAATCACGTGAAGGTCTTATCACTTCTCGGTACTTTTATGAGCTGCAGGAAAACTTGGAGAAACTTCTTCAGGATGTAAGTGCTCTCTGGAACATGCAATATATTATTTTGATTGAAACTTTAAACAATAAGCCAGAGCTTTGCTTTTTCAGGAAGACAATATGGATTTAGGGGGGAAAAAAGGGCAGGAGGTGAGGATGTTGGGAGATCCGAGTTATTCCGGTCTGCTGTTGGTCTGCCACAAGTGAATCTGCACACATGGCTTCACCTGTGTATTTAGTTTGTGCAAAAGCTTTTTGTACAAATGAACAAGTCAAAAGCAGTCTTTACTATTTATGAGAGTTGGAATCATAGAATGGTTTAGTTTGCATAAGACCTCAAAGATCACCTAGTTCCAACCCCCCACCATAGACAGGGACACCTCCCACTAGAAAAGGTCGCTGAAGGCCTCATCTAACCTAGCCTTGAACACCTCCAGGAAGAGAGCATCCACAGCCTCCCTGGGCAAACTTTACCAGTGTTTCACCACCCTCACTGGAAAGAACTTCTAACTGACATCTAGTTTAAGTCTCCCCTCTGCCAGTTTAAATCCATTACTCCTTGTCCTGTCATTACAAGACCTTGTAAATAGTCCCTCCCCAGCCATCCTGTAGGCTCACTTCCAATACTGGAAGGCCCCTACAAGGTCTCCTTGAAGCCTTCTCTTCTCCAGCCTGAGGACCCCCAACTCTCATAGCCTGTCCTCATAACAGAGCTGCTCCAGCCCTCTGATCATCTTCATGGCCTCCTCTGGACTCACTCCAAGAGTCTTGTGTTGGGGGCTCCAGAATGGCACACAGTATGTTCATCCAGATGAAGAAAATGACTGAACATTTCTTTTGTGTACTTCAAGGCTCTGAATGACTTATTAATTACAATAGTGCCTCCAAGCACCATAGTTTATAGTGTGGCTATGAATTTTTCATAAAATATTTTTTTTGAGCTGAGCCTAATCCATTTGCAGGTTTTTTACTACTTGAATGTGTTTTGTGGTGTTCAGAGCATATGAAAATACACAAGGGGGCATGATTTTAATGCATGCTCAGTGTGCTTCAGCTACTCATTAAAAATTGCTCTATTACCTTAAACTGAAAAGAATATTAGACAGGAAATGTCTTAGCATTTGTGCTGTAGCTGTTCTGAGGAGTCAGCAGTGATAGCAGTTGCTGGGTCCAGCCCTCTCTTTGGGAATGTCTTCCTAACCCTTTTGCTATGGTTCAAGGAGACAGCAAGCTGAAAACAAGATTTATAGAGATCACAGTCTGTGATAAATATCACAGGGACACCCAGAAAGATAACACCTGAAATAACTTCTTTTCTATGATGATTTTGGATGTATTTGATGAAGATGTGTTCATACGTCATCGATCAGTTTGCCATCAATTGCACTACTTCATGCTCCATTGCCACTCTTTCATTAGAAAATAGTAAATTGAAATGCTGTATTAATATGCAATTATTATATGAAAAAAAGCTTTCTGAAAATAGTAGAATGTTCCCTTGTAGTTCCCAGTTCTTTGACTAAAGGAATTAAAAGAAGGGTAAATTGAGTCTGGCCACTTCCAGTCTGCACTTTCAGGCCTGTCTTCTGTCCTTAAGAGGTTAATTGGGATCTTTGGGAAGGTGTGGATCAGATGAATATTCTTTTTCTTTTTCTCTCCTCTCCCTCAGAACAAATCCTTAAAACACATTTCTTGTCTTTCTTTTTCCTCTTGATCCTATGTGCATTCTACTGCTGCTCCTAAGTACAGGGAGAGATGACATTGAACTGTTATTAGGGAAAGATATAGTGGTTGTCTCTGGGTTTGTTCAGGAATTGACATTCAGGGCTTTCTTTGACCTCTTCCTCCTCAACATCTTCTGCAGAGCCAGGGTGAGAGGAGGGTCAACTCTTAAGTTTAATTGATTTACTTTAGGAAGTAAGGTGGGCAAGAGATGATTAAAGGGAAAGCTTAAAGAGGCAAGGGAGGTAGAACAAGCTGGGAAGGAAAAGGACAAAGAAATTACAGGCAGTGGAGGAGTGCCAATGACTTCATTCCATATCTTTCTCATTTGTTTATCGATCCTATCATAGTTCCTTGGCTTTTGTATTTTAATATTTAAAGGCTACTTGTTTCCTCCTGCTTGCCAGTCTATGCTTTGCCCTTCAGACTGCATTCTAAAAGGAAATAATTATGATGTTTCAGTCTAAATGGGTAGAACTTGTTGATGATATTTCTTTTGGAGAGCTCATCTGAAGCACAAGAGATTTGGAGTCAGGTTTAAATTTATACCAAAGTTGGGGGCAAAGTCTTCACTTTTGCTTAGCTTGAAAGATATCACACACTATATAAACAGCACTAACTGGGAGGGCATCAATAAAAGCTCTTCCACTGGAGCAGTCGTGTGACCTCCACAGCAGGACATACAGTTTTGTGATATCTTTTTATAACATATATGAAGAATGAGAGGATGATTTGTTGTTAAATAAGGAGGTAGGCAAGAGGCAGAAATACCCACAGATTTTCATGCAGTTTTACTGTAAAAGGATGGATTCTCTTAACATTTTTTAAGGTGTTGGTTTTGACACATGGTAACAAACTCACACAGTATTTCAAACCATAGAAAGGCAACTCTATTTAGTATGTTGCAGATTGAGTCTGCTTTATATTGTAAAAATGCATCTGTGAAAGAGAGTAATTGGATATAGAGATAATGAGCTGTTTAAATAAAGCAGAAAGCTTTAAAAAGTTTTAGGTCCTGGCTTTTGTAATAAAATGCTAACATATCTGCTTAGTTATGGCAAATGAGATCTTTGCTTTTGTTTGGAGCATAAAATAGTGTCTCTTAGCCAGAAAAACCTATTGCTTGTTGCATCATTGAAATGAGGCTGAAGTAGAAATGAATTTTAGAGATTTTTTTTATTTTCCAGAACATGAACTTGAATGTTAGACATCACACTTACAGTAAAAATATTAAAATATTGAAAAATAAGATAAAGCATCTGTTAAAACAAACAAACAAACAAACAAAACCCATATGACATTCAGTTACTGTGGAGAGGATAGGATAGGACCTCTGGTTACTGGGGAGAAGAAGGTTATAGTCACATATAAACTTGGCTGAATTGATAAGGTATAACTAGCTAAAAGAATTGTAATGGCTTTTGTGTAGGTGTACCCAATTGCTGAGGAAGGTGAAGGATTACAGGTGTTTCTGTTCAGGGAACAAAAGAAACAGGGGAGGTGTTAGTGTTACACTGTGGTGACTGGTGCTGCACATCGGCAAATTGATACTCTGATTGGGATCGCTTTCTTAATATGAGCCTGAGCATAAATTTATTGGTTCTTGGCATTGCAGGTCTATTGTTTTGGTTTCCATCAGTGTATTAGCTCAATTACAGCATTGTGGCTTGCATATCCCAGTTATTGGTCCTGCTGAACCCCAGGGGAGGACAGTGATTTTAATTTCATGCCCCAGTAGCTACAGTTAGTGACGGATGGGTCTTTCAGATAAGGGAATCGGTTTGTAAATTACCCCTTGCTACCTCCTGTACACGTGTCGCTGGCAATGTGTGTAGGAATGGCATCAGCTTCTCCTCACAACCCCTATAGCTTCTCCCTCCTTCTCTTGGGAAGCAAAGCGGGAGGGGGTGGAATCCTGAAGTGCCACCAGCAACCTTCAAGCAAGCATGTCGTCATTGGGAACTGCTAATTAGATGGCATGCCTCGTACCAGCACGTGGAAGCAGCAGGCAGCGCTTGGCTATATAACCCTCTGGTTTCCAGATGCTGTCCTTGGGACAGGTTGTAAACAAGATGTCTGTAGGGATGTCTGGTCTGTCCTGCGTGAGAAGGAAGCAAGAAGAGGCAGTTTTGCTGAGGATCCTGGAAGAGCAGCGCTGTGCAGAGATGATGGCTGAGTGGCTGTTACAAGTTGTGTCTGATTTTTGTAATCCTTTTCTTTTCCTTTTTTGTTTCATTTGGCAGTTGTAGTTTAGCTTTTAATTTTCAAAGCAGACATCTAATTAAAGGAGTTACAGTTTTTGCTTATTTTGCCTAAATTGTCATAGATAAGAAAAGGAGAAAACAAAAGGACTTGATTTAAGAGAATAAGTTTGCTTTAACAGTATAAATGGATGCAAAATGGTGAATTAAATAGATTTTATGCATAATATTCCTTATGGGGGGGGGGGGGGAAGGACTTGCCAGTTGCATGGCTTATATTTCAAACAATACAAAGTTGTTGATGTTTTATTTATTCATTTCAACACATCTAAGCCCTGGTGGTCTGGCACAGCTTTTCAAATCCAAAAGCATTCCTTTCTTTCTAGAATTTGTATTTTAACTTACAGGTTTGTGTAGTGCATCAGGGGACGCAGAGTGAATACTAATCATCTTCATTTTGATATTTTCCATTTTATAATTAGAAAATACCTTTTAGTTAGGGAAAAAAATATCACAGCTTACTTCAGTGCTTTCAGAATGATCTTTTAAGGCTCTATAGCGAGGGAGCATCTCTGATACTGTTTTAAGATAATGAACTAACCAAGTACATAATTTTCTTCAGGGTTAAAATTCTAGCTCTGGTTTATCAGGGCTGAAGTGTTGATCAATTAACATTTCTTACTCTGGCCTGTGTTATAATGAGAAATTACAAACTTTTAATTAAAAAAAAATAGAAGCAAAATCTCAGGAAGATATTATTTAAAATGCTCCCTGAATGTTTCTAGTTCTGATTTTATGCTCCCCTCTGGTTTTTTATTATTCTTTTAAGTGATCATTAGTGTGATTTGACTTCTCACCCATGTATGACTTTTTCTTAGATGCTGCTCACGAACAATGCTAAATGAATCTTTTCGTTTATTGCTGTTTGCATCCTCATTGATAAAATTTCATTCCTATAAGCAACTGACTTTATTGTCAGCAAAGTCCTGTTGGTTATGTTCTTGAATTTGTATCTGTGGCTGTGCTGAAGTTTAGACCTTGGGGAAAAAAATATCTATGCTTTGTTTCAGAGTTTTCACATGTCATTGGAACCATCTTTTTATCACTCTCCAATGAAATACTATTTTGTTTATGCCTCAGGACTTGTAACTAAGCATTGTGTGCTTGAGCAAAAGAAGAATCACTTCGAGGGAGACTGTTCAAATTTATCTTTGGCTTTTTGTGTTGTCTTGGTTTTGTTGGTATTTTTAAATTATTGTTTTAATATATTTATTGTTGTAGAAAGACATATCATACACACACCCCCACCTTGAAACTAAATCTTGAATTTATACTGAAATCTGGCAAAGTAAAGGGAGTGTGGACAAGAATAAATAATCTGAGCAAAGTTTCTGTATGCTCTTTGCTTGTCTGCTTGGTCCTACTTAGGATACAGTGCACTGTTGTAGTTACTCAGCAGGATTTATAAAATTAAGTAAAGAGAAATTAAAGTGTTGCTTTTCTTGATGATGAACAGAAGTAGCTCCAATTCTACCTGAAAGTAAAGCCTAGAAATACAGGTGGCTGTTAGTTTTTGTCTAGATCTCAGTATCTTGTGGAAGGTAAAACTGGAAAAAAAACCAATATTCCTCTTTTAATTTTTAAAAAGAAAAGCACATTTTATCTCTTTCAATTGATAGGTGATAAAATGCAAATACAGCCTTGGAAATATCTCTTGCATAATGAAAGGACTCAATTGTAATGGACAAGCTCTGTGTAACTTGGCATCCTGAATGAGCGGAGATCATTGCCTTCCATAACTCAGTGATGCCTTTGCTGATGAATTATGATTCCTCAGCTGGTGATTCCTCTGCATTCAGTATCTGACATATAAAAATGAAGAGTTTACTGCCAGGACCATAATGTGATGTTCTGCTCTCTGCAGGCCCACGAGCGATCCGAGAGCTCTGAGGTTGCCTTTGTTACCCAACTGGTGAAGAAGTTGATGATTATCATTGCACGACCAGCTCGGCTGCTTGAGTGTCTGGTAAGTTTGGTCCTTGGAAGAGTGTGTGTATGATGTGGTCTGAGGAGGCTGGTGTGTGTTTGAGGAGATAAGAAACACAAAGGAACACAAAGTCTTCAAGAGAAAGCTTTAAATTCTCCTTAAAACATTGATGAAAAATAAATCAACATTTTAAAAACAGGATGCTGAATGTCTTTTGCATTAGTATCACAGCACGTCAGGGGCTGGAAGGGACCTTGAAAACTCATCCAGTGCAACCCTCCTGCCAGAACAGGATCACCTACACCAGATCACACAGGAACATGTCCAGGCGAGTCTTTAATATCTCCAGAGAGAGAGAGACTCCACAACCCCCCTGGGCAGCTTGTTCCACTGTTCTGTCACCCCCTTGGTGAAAAAATTCCTCCTCATGTTTACATGAAAACTCCTATGCCTCAGCTTCCACCCACTGCCCCTTGTCCTGTCACTGGGCATCACCAAGCAGAGCCTGGCTCCATCCTCCTGGCATCCACCCTGCACATATTTATAAACACTTCTCAGTCTCCCCTTCTCCAAGCTAAAGAGACCCAGCTCTCAGACTTTCCTTGTAAGAGAGAGGTTCCATTCCCTTCAACATCTCTCTGGCTCAGCGCTGGATTCTCTCAAGCAATTCTATGTCCCTCCTGAACTGGGGGGCCCAAAGCTAGACACAGTACTCCAGATGTATAGAAGTATCTTCCCAATGGACTGTCAGCTGCAGGAGCTAAATCGTATTTTACTATACAGTTTATGGCTGAGGAGCCAGATGTAGCTGAAGACCTAATTTCATGCTACTTGATACCACCTGATCTTCTTTGTAGTGTTAGTAGCGACAGTAAAGAACCTGTAAATAATGCTGTTTATATGGTGCCCCTGAGCCACACTAAGAAGGAGCTGACACTGAGGAAGAAATTCCCTTCCATGATGTAAATGATATTTGGGTCTTGGATCCAGACTCTTGCCACAGACCCAGAGATTGCAAAGAAAACTGGTGTCAGGTTTTCCAGCTATGAACATGCAGAGGGATAGGACAGAGATTCAAGCAGATTTGAAAATGTGGAGTTGAAATCCTGTTTGGTGCTATTGGAATGCATGCAAAAGCAAATCTCATTGCTTTTTTAACCATTTACTCTGGATAATATGAGAATAGATTTTTATTTAATTCTAGAAAATGGTAAAGAGTGTTTAGGCCATCCCAATAAACCATTCACTCTGCCCTGAAGTCCTGTAACTTCAGAAATATTTTGTAGGTGGAGTGAAGAAGCAGCCTAAATGTGCATTCTCATTGTGATGCCATGGCAAGAGGATTAGTAGAAACCTTAAACAGGGAAAGAGATGATTGAGCCACTGATGTACATAGTGCTGTGGTGGTTAGTGGTTATAGGAGCCAGTTTTGTGACTGTATTTCAATGGGATGTTGAAAAATCAGTGAGAGTTTAGGAAAGAGTCACAAAAGAATGTTTTGGGAGTGCTAGAGGAGATGTCACAAACCTACAGTGGAAATGTATGAAATGGCAGGATGAAGTTCCCTGGCATGTTGAAGCACAAAGTGATGATTTGCCTTGGACATAAAAATTATGGGGAAGCTACATCTGTTTACAGGGAGGCTACATCTGTTTGAGACAAACTTAACTTGGTTAAGTTAAGAATCTTTGGCTGGATGTAGATGTACAGTTAATATTTCAAGCACTTTGAGGGCAGTGTGGCCATGGGTAACTTTTATCACTGGAGTCACTAGAAAATAAGAGTTTTGTGGAGCTTCCTTTGACAAAGTAGACAAGAATGGCCCAGTTTTTGAAAACACCTTCAGAAGTAGTGAAAACCAGTAGACTGTAGAGAGTTCCCTTATTCTTCCTTGGTGACCATCATGGATTGCTTTGTTGTGAACCCTAGAAGACCATCATCAGTGATAAAGTAGGCAGCTGCACAACTAGCAAGAGAGATGCCTCCACTTGCTTATTCAAGAAGTCTCCACTAGATTGCATTGATAATTCCAGACACAACTCCATTCAGACTGGGAATTCTTTGGCTTTCGAAACAATTTTTATGATTTAAATGAGTTTTGTGACTTCAGTTGTCTTCCAGCACTTCCTCAGAATGACACTTTTGAAAGTGAAGACAAGAAAGGAAATAAATTTAAGCTTATTGTGTTTGCATCTGCTGCATTCACCATTGACATTTCTGCTTGCATGTGCTCTACTAGTAACATCATCTAGGAAAACATGAAACCTCAGTAAGTGCTGTGGCTCTATACCTACAAGCAATTCCAGACTCATACCAGCTTTTACCTGCAAATCAATAAGTTTGCATGTTCCTCCACTATCTTCTGCACATAACTTTCTGCAGAGTGAGTGGGAGCAGGTGGAAACAGTACAGTCATTGAGATTTGAGTAATGAACTCCAAAGCATATAGTGACAACCTTGACAATGAAATACAAAATAGTATCTGGGTCTGTGTATCAGTCTTCCCTGGGTTTTAACCTGTATTGCATTTCTGTTTTTTTTCCAAATACATATTTTATTTTACTTACATAAAGAATTGTTACTGTTCCTTTTATCCCATAAAAGAACAAGACATAGTGGTGAACAGTCAACCACTTAAGTAACTTGAGAATAAAATTAATTTTTAACAGACTTTTTCTTTTTTTTTTTTTTTGTAATTTAACCTTTAGCTTCAATTGTGAATTTATGAACAGTTTTTCTAAGACTTAAGGTGACACAGCTCATTATTACTTCTTCCTTGTAAATGAAATAGCTGACAATACAGCTGTTGGCTGTGATGGTTGTGATTGCTTTAACGAAGGATAAAGGCATTTAAATGTTTAAAACATAACTTAGTAGGCCTTAGTCTTTGTATTACCTCTTGGATTGTGAAATGTTTATTTATTGACTGAGTCTCTGGAGCTTCAGGAAAATAATAATAATGTGTTTTGTGCATCACTGAATCCATCTTTGGGAAAAAGTATGTAATTTATTCTTTTTTCAGACACTTTCCATAGCACCTGTCTTCCCTTACTAGTGATCCTTCTGCATTCAAATGATTAAATAAATCTACTGAAGACAGAACTAGGATATATTTAAATTCTCAGGTTTTTTGTGTGTTTGAATTTTTTTGTTACCATACCTTTTTTCCTTCAGTCCTTTACTGTTAAATTGTTTCCAGTTGTATCTTGAAGAGTCCTGCCCTGGCTCCACTTTTGCTTTCACCTTGTTCTCTGGATTATACTGCAGTCTGCCCTCCATCTCTCTCCTGTGGTCTTCTCTAGTTTGGCTCCTGCTTTCTGCCAGTTCTCAGACAGTTGATTAATACCTTTCCTGAGGAGCTAGGGAGAAACTTTATTGCTTGGGTCATTGCTGTCTGTGGCGACAGCATGTATCCAAGTAGCGTTGCTTAGAGCAATCAAGAAAAAGTGTGTCTTTTCTCTTTTTTCTCTGATAATTCAAATATCTTTGCATCATCACAATCTCCCATTACTTATTTGCAGTTCTGTGCTGTCTTGTCTCTTATACTGTTGCCCACAGTCAGATCAGGTCTTTTCTGATGCTCTCACAGCTGTGTAGTTCCTCCTATTTCCGTAGAAGATTTTTGAAGCCGTGGCAAAACTGCTCATTGTTGGTGAATGATGAGGTTTGAAAACTAACTGGTGAACTTGCTTCTAAGCAGAGTGCTTTTGATGCTGAAAGCTTGTCTTTGGTTTCCAACTGTGTCTGTTAGTATGGTTAAAGAGATCACATCTTCTTAGAATCTATTCTTACCTTACAGATCACATAGACCAAGACTGAGTTGATAAGATGATCATGTACTGTATAGTCTAAGACAAACTGCAGCATTTTGTCATATATAGAAAGTCAGATATTCTCTGCTGATAGAACAGCAATTGCTGGTTTAGTAATAATTTTATTAGCAATTGCTAAGGTTGGAACAGTTACAGAATTGGGTGAGTGTATGGTTTGATTAAAAGTGACATTTGAAAGCAGGAGAGGTTTATATTGGCTTAATTCACCTGTCAGAGGCAGCAGAAGAAGGCACTTCAGTCCTCGTCACAAAGCTTTCCCTGGCACATCTTAAAGTGACAAAACTGGGAGCTGGATCCAGATCAATGCTTGCATTATCATGACTGTTACCCAACAGCCTGGGTTTTGTTCCTACAGTCGTTGTCCTGTTTCTATTTGCACATCTAAGGCAGTGGACATCTAGCAGACTTTAAATGTCTTGTCATCTTTGTGGAGAGTAGTGGAATGCATTTGCTTGCTGTAACTGTAAGTGTTTTGCATCACTACTAAGATCAGGGTTAACCTGGAGTGTTTCTGAAGGATCTCCTGTATGGGCAAGAAACTTTTTGTAATTGTGAAGCTGAAACTTTTACCTTTCTGTCTTTTTGACCACCTTCTGTAGGAGTTTGATCCGGAAGAGTTCTACCACTTGTTAGAAGCTGCAGAAGGCCATGCCAAGGAAGGGCAAGGAATTAAATGTGACATTCCTCGTTATATTATCAGCCAGCTGGGACTCACCAGGGATCCCCTGGAGGGTGAGAACTCTTGTTTTGTACTCTCCAAAATGCTGAAAGGATAACCAACTCTCCTGATCACTGCATAGCTGAAGGAGGATTTTATTTTTTTGATTTAATTTCTAGGCTGTTCTTCCTTATTTTCTGGTTTCCTGTCAAATTCAAGACTGTCCTTTCCAGCCCTATGTCTCAAAGGAATGTTGCTGGAGTAAAGATTGCACATCAACAGTGACAGTTCTTTACTTACGATGTTAATAATGTCTCCCTGCATTATAGTTGAAACAATGGTAGAAAATGGCTTTATGATTTAGCTGTTTTCTCTGTGCTGTTGGACAGTAGAAGTAAGTTTATCTGATTTTTTTTGATCAGCCTGCCTGCTGGTAGCCTGGTTGGAAAGTATTCTGTCATCCCACTTGGTCTTCCCTGGGAGAAGCAAATCTGCTGTAATTTTCCACGAGAAACTGGGATTAGTAAGAATTTTTAGGTGGAGATGAGGTTATGTTTTTACATCTTCATAGCAGCAAAACCAAAGAGAGTCATGCTTTAGCTAAAAAAAAAAAAGGGTTTTTGCTAGCTGCCAGAACTGCATATGGCAAATTGAATATGCTGTAAACCTACAGAGGCCCAGAAGGTTCTGACTTTGGTATTTGTGAGTTAATATTTCTGCCTGGCACTTTGCTAGCTGCATATCCTCTCTGACAAGTTCTGTGAGCATTCACAGCTTGCTCAGCAACAATAGAGAGTATGACAAAGACTGGAGGTTGCTGCCGAATATTTCAGCAATTGAACCATACTTCTTGTTTTCTCAGGAGAGCATAATTTTAGCATAAATTAGTCGTCTGGTTAGGACTAGTTTAACTTCTGCAGTGTTTACTGGAATGACAGTGACAGGTTGACTTCAAGTGAAAAGCTCTTCGGGAAAATTTCTACCAAAGATTGTTAAATGCAATTTAATAGCATTTGTTGAAATCTGACATTAAAGGGAAATTTCCTTTGATCCCTGTCATGGGAGAGAACCTTTCCATCACTAATTCCCCTTACTAAAGGAAAATTTTCTTTAGAAAAATGTGGAGATGTCAAGGTGCCTTATTTCCTTTCTGTAAGGAGGGCACCCAGAAATGTCAGTGGTATCTGTTCAGAGACTAGTAGTTAATGGAGGATTTGGGTTTGCAAAGTTTATAGTGTCTCCTAAGACAGCTGAGTAGCCCAAACTATCTGACTTTCCTAGTTTGCTGCTGCTGCTGCTCAGCATATTGCAGAATCAGAAACGTTTCATGGAGGGAGGTTGCTTGAAATGTAATTCTTTTTCTTTTCTGGGGTACAGAGGTGCCACCAGGCATCAGGAATAGCTTTTAATATTAACTAGCTATTGGTTTCCAGAAACTTGCATTTATTGCTTTTACCTATTATAGAAACCATGTAGAATAAGCCAGGCTGAAATTAGAACAATTAATTATGTTCATCTTTATATAAAATACTGCCTACAGCTTAAAGTTGTTAAAGGTTATCACTGTATAATTGGGGTGACTTTTTACAGAGGGGGGGAAAATGCCCTTCTCGTCTACAAGCACCTCTTAAAATCCTCTTTGTCTGGTATAAACAAAGAGAGTAGTGTTTGATTGAGATCATTAGGAGTAATCTTTCCTCTTTCTTTTCAGAAATGGCCCAGCTGAATAGCTATGACAGCCCAGACACTCCTGAGACAGATGATTCAGTCGAGGTAAAGCAGTACTACACTCAATCTGTCTACTGCCTTTTTTTTTTTTTCCTCGGGAACGAAGTAGTCTACAGAAAAGAATTAATTATAATGCTGAGTAATTTTAATTAAAAAAGTGCTGACATTTAAAAGCCGTGGTGGTGAAATGCTGGAAAGTTGCAAACAGGAATTATCATCAAGTTGCGTTGATACGTTTTAGAGTTGCAGAAAAATAGAATCTGGAGAAATTCTTTGTATCTGCGCTTGTAAAACGTGATGGGTATTGAAAAGAGTTGACTTTAGTAAGGGACTGTTGGGAACATTTAATTATGTAACTCTCTAGGTTTTAAAAATCCTTGGTTGATTGGTATTTTGAAAGTGTAATGTTAGGGAAAAGCCTCGATCTTACAGTCCAATGACTGTGCTAATAATTGTGGAGGGAATCTACAAAGGGTTACAGATGATTGTTCTAAAACTGAGGACTCCATGGTGTAGAAAGAGATTGAGTTTGGGAGAATGCTGCTTAAAGAAGGAAAGGTTAAAAAAGCAATACAAAGAATCAAGTCATTCCTGCTTTCCCTTTCTATTTTCTTTCCCCAGAGCCGTGGAGCCTCTGTCCAGTCAAAGAAAACTCCATCTGAAGAAGAGTTTGAAACAATTAAACTGATCAGTAATGGTGCTTATGGGTAAGAGTTTTAGATTCTGCTTTTGAAGAAAATACTGTTATTGTCATACTCAGGGAGAGCTGTAGCAAGTGACTGTTTTTTTGTGGAGTCCAAAGCATAAATTAATTGTGCTGGGGTCTTACAGAGGTTCCCCACTTGTGATGTCTTTTGCATTCTTCTGGGAGATGCTGTTCACTCTTCTGGGAGGTGCTGTTTCTTACACATTCTTGGGGTTATTTAGACTATAGTTTCTGTCTGTGAAGTCTTTACATCACACTGAACTGACATAGAGCTTCCAGCTTGAGAAGATTAGTTGCCTTGCTTTGAAAGCTTTTAGAATGTGGTAGTCCTAACCCTCTGTGGTGCAAGTTTTCTAAAGCCCTTCCCAGGTGTGACCTCAAGCCTGTTTTGCCAATAACTATTTCTGCACAATTTCATGATGGCAGGCAGATAAAATGTGGACATATCAATACCTTACACTGAGATGACAAAAGTATTTTTCCTAAACACTGTCTCTAGAGAAAATATTGTCACAGAACTGCCTAGATTGGTGTATTTGTGGGATTTCCTAAGGAATAATAAAAAATGTAGTTTCCCATATTCTTACTGCTTAACAAGGCAGCCTCTATTTCTTTTCATGCTGTCTGGTAAAGTCCTGTGATTTGTTTGTTTAAAGGCTAAGTGAGTGACAGTAAAATTCTGTAGTGGCAAATGTTATCGATGACCCATCAAAACAGCAAAGGTAGGATATTGATGGAGAAGTGATTTATGCTTTTCCAATCTTCCATATATTCAGATTCTAAATGTAATATATGGCTGTTTGTAAGCACCTTAAATACAAAAAAGAAATGTTAAAATTACACTGGGGCAAATCTTCTGTGAGAAGTAATACAGTAAAAGAGTTCTTAGATTTTATTATCCATTGAAGGATCCAGAAGGAAGTTGGTCAGTTAAAATTTTAACTGCTCTGTACAAAAGACACTTCCTGAGTCTTTGCAGTTCATAAATCCTTGCTGGTGGTAGTCATTAGGTTGTAACTGAAAAGTAGGGATATTCAGGTCATAACAGCAAAACCTGAGCACGTGCTTGGATGTTTTGTTGAAGTGGATGCTGGGTTAACAGCAATTCATTTGTTAGAAGCTCTATGTACAAAAAAGAATAAGCATATTTTTTAATCAGTGAGGACAAAACAGGAGGTCAGAAAGGCAGGTTGTCTATTTTAAACATTTCCAGTCATATTTCTGCACAGGCTCCATGATTTAAAGGTAACTTTATGAAAAGGAGAGAGAGGTGGTAATTTTGCTTGTATATATCTTTACTCATATATATCTTTAGAGTGGGTGGATTTTATAGTCCCCTGCTGGTGAGATACAATACCATGTTAAATGTAATATACTCCAGAGATAAGGAAACAAGCACTGATTCAATAAGGTGGGTAAACTGGATGAAAATTTTATTTGCAAGCTGTATTATTAATGTGCAAGAATCTAATGATCTGCAAATGATAGAAATGTAAGGGATACTTTACTGAAGGAAATCCCTTGTGCCAGGGTTGTGTCAAATTAATTTTATGGAGCTTAGAAAGAAATTGAGCTGATTCCACACATCTTGGACAATTTTCCAAGTGAAATGGTGACTGTAGTCTTAAAAAAATACATGCCTCTCTGCACTGATGCTTAAGGAAGTTTGCGTTGTTTGTGTCTGAAATATCTCCTTGTTAGTCACGTCAGTGAAAATGTTGCTTAATTTAAGAAGATAGTGTAGCTTCTGAAAGGAAGCATCATGAGATTCCTTCTGTTCTGGAGGAGCTTGACACTGAGATGGGATTTTATGGAGTCTGTTAGGATCCATGCATCCATCACTGCTTTAAAAAAAAAGAAACAAAACAAAACAAAATTGAAACAACAAACCAACCAAAACTAAACCAGTTTGAAGTGAAAATGGAACTTTTCCTATTGGTATGTGCTTTTTTAGAGCGGTGTATTTGGTACGACACAAGACCACCCGGCAGCGTTTTGCCATGAAGAAGATCAACAAACAGAACCTCATTTTGAGAAACCAGATCCAGCAGGCTTTTGTGGAGAGAGATATCTTGACATTTGCTGAGAACCCCTTTGTGGTCAGCATGTTCTGCTCCTTTGAGACCAAGCGCCATCTATGTATGGTTATGGAGTATGTGGAAGGTATGGTTGTCATTATCTACACCTGCAAAGGGCTCTTAGAAAGGATGGGCATGTGTCTGCAGAGTGTCTCCTTGGAAAAGATGGCATTTCTGAGTGATCTCTAGGATATGTGCTTTTGCCTCTTAGGACCAATCAGTGCACTGCTGTAAAACACAATAAACAGGAAGACCTTCATGTGTGCTAGTCCTTCAGGAAAGAGAGCTCACTCAGCCCCACAGTCACAGGGGAGGTCACTGATGCCCTTTTAAGGAGGAGTGTACAGACTGCTTGGGCTAAGCTGGAAAATGAGTCATGCTGCTGCTAGTGCAGATACTCCATTTGTGAATCCCTGTGACTAAGAGCACACAATTGCAGAGGAGCTGAGGAAACATGAAGATGCATATAGAAAACTGGAAGGAAATCCTCCTGCTGTCATATGGGATAGCATGGCTAAATCCATTGCACATTTACTTAGTGTTATGGGTAGAAAACATCATCAAGAAACAGACTGTTTTTTAGCAGCCTTTTTAGAAATGCAGTGGTGTTTTATGCTGGGGCTTTTGTTTGTTTGTTCTTTGGAATATTATTTGATTTTATTTTATCACTGTATCATATTGTAAGCAATATATTTCCATGAGTGGATAGGATTAATTTCTTATGCCTAACTTGCTTAGCTTGGCTGTTTATGAGGAATACACTTATAGTTTGTATATCAGTGCTCTTTCAGATAAGTTAGGGGAACGAAAACAGATGTATTGACAGAACAGATTTTAATACTAATTCCTATCTGCAAGTAGAGATGAGGCTGAATGGAATTTGTGGCAGATGTTGCTTTAAGAATCTTAAATCATTGGCTCACAGACTTGTTTCCATGTCTGCCACTGTGTCCAAGGGCATGGTTTCCTCTTCCTATATAAGGAGAGCTGCTTAGTAGCTGTAGAGGTGTTTACTTACTCTTTTAAGACTTAGTCTGTCTCAGTATTGGAAAGCAAAGAAGTCCAGAGAGGCTTAACAACTGTGAGTTGCCCTTGCTTGAAGGCTTACCTACAGTTTGGAAATGGCACCTGTACAGTTCTTGAGCAAGCATACTGAACATACATGGATCTTGGCTTCCCTAAGATTTTAGTATTTATTTGAAGCTCAAGATGGAGTGCAGGGAGAGGTTTTGAATTCAGGTTAACAGGGCTGAGAAAAACAGCCTTCAGGAAACTTACTCTGGTCTTGTATAGTGGACCCATAGCTGTTCTTTCTTACTGATGCTGTATTGTGATGTATTCACAACTCTTTTTCCCAGGAGGTGATTGTGCTACACTTCTCAAGAACATTGGTGCCCTACCCGTTGATATGGCAAGGATGTATTTTGCAGAGACTGTTCTGGCATTGGAGTACCTACACAATTATGGGATTGTTCACCGTGACCTAAAACCTGATAAGTAAGTCTGTAGCTTGCCAGAAGCAGGGAGCCAGTCCTTGGGAGGCTTTATCCATAGGTAATAGGACATGGGGAGCTCTGGGGAGCTAGGGACGACAAAGATATTCAATGGCATCTGACATGTAGGAGATTTTATTGGAACCTCTTGCTGTTGATGTAGAACCAGAGGGACCCTGAGAAAGAGTGGGAAGAGCGTCTTCAGGTAACTATCTCATAGCTATTGCTGCACTGATGAAATTAGGGCAGAAGGTGGTCTGAATTCCAGCTGCCTTGACTGCTCTGTGATATTCAGCCCCTTCCAGGTGTTTTGCTTAGCACTGTAGAATCACAGAGTCAGGGGCTGGAAGGGATCTCAAAAGATCGTCTAGTCCAACCCCCCTCATAGAGCAGGATGACCTAGAGCAGATCTCACTGGAACACATCCAGAATATTCTTGAATATCTCCAGATAATTGTCTTGTGTTCCTCTTTTTTAAAAATTACTTTGGAGAAAGAAAATGATGGAATGTTGTATTATTTTGCTGCTTCTTTTTCTTCTAGTCTCCTGATCACTTCCATGGGTCACATTAAACTAACTGACTTTGGACTGTCTAAAATTGGGTTAATGAGTCTTACAACTAATCTCTATGAGGGACACATTGAGAAGGATACTAGGGAATTCCTGGATAAGCAGGTAAGCTGGACAACTTTGTCTCAAATCAGTCAAATGCAGGGTTCTGTCTTGGGACTGAATTAGAGTTTGTAGCACTTCCTGACTTGCTTTGATGGCATATAGTGCATCATAGAATGGGAGGAAAAGGTACAAATCCATTCTCACGTTTGTGCATGAATTGTTTGTTATTGCAGCTTGCTGAGAGTGGTGCACTTACCATAAACTTTTTAGTTTGGAGTATTGAAAATGTGGCTCAGGCAGCAGTTCAGGTGTGAACATAAGTTGGTTTAGGGATGTAATATAGATATTGCTGGAAGGTTGTTCCACGATCTCCCCCTTCTGGTGCTTAGAAAGTTCATGGCAAGTTTGTATATATTTCTTCTTGTAATTTTGCCTGATGTCTTATATATTGATTTCTTTTTTAATTTATTCCCATGATATTTAGTAAGGCTGATTTTTCTCCTTAGCCTTTGTTTTGCTAGGCTTAACCAGCTAAGTTGTTCTAAAAAACAAGATAGATTTCCCTATGATAAATTAATAGTTCTTTCACGCACCTCTTTCAGAATGAGTTGCTCTTTCCTGGGCGTTGCTGACAGGAGCTATACTGGATGCAGGCACACCAGTGCCTTGTGTGCTGGGATGAAAAAATATCTCTTTTTTCCTGAAAATACCTGGGATTGCAGATGTGCCAAATCTCAGTCATAATTGTCCTGGGGCATTGGCACCCTTTGCTCCTGAGTAGCAATTGTTTTTTCTCATAGAAACTCCCTTTGGTCACTAGATTACATTCTTCCACTTTGCAGTGTTGTATTTTTCACAACCATTTTGTAATTGTTGCTTCTAAGCCTGAGGCAATTTAGATCTCCAGCATGATTTCCTTAGCCCTTGTCTGTGCCAGCTGTACCTTCCAAGTTTAAAAGCTGGAGCGTAATCATGCTGTGCTGCTAATTCTGCATCTGTGAAACTAAATTCTGCTAGCACAGAGATGAGAGGTTTGTCAAAATGCGGTTCCTAAGAGCTCTACCTGTGCCAGTAGACATCCATCAAGCAGACAGACCTGTACACACAGAATATGCATTTTTCCCATATGCTTTATTACACATGCACCAAAGAACCACTGAGCTGCCTTGTCCACACCAGAAACATTTCGTGGTATGTGATATGATTTCTTTGCAGAAGATGTGTTCTTCAGATAGAGACTCTTGCTCCATGGAAGTAGTTCACAGCATATAGTGGTTAGTTGCAAGACATCACAGTGGCACAGTATCACAGTATCTTCAGGGTTGGAAGAGACCTCACAGATCATCAAGTCCAACCCTTTACCACAGAGCTCAAGGCTAGACCATGGCACCAAGTGCCACGTCCAATCTTGCCTTGAACAGCCCCAGGGACGGCGACTCCACCACCTCCCCAGGCAGCCCATTCCAGTGTCCAATGACTCTCTCAGTGAAGAACTTTCTCCTCACCTCCAGCCTAAATTTCCCCTGGCGCAGCCTGAGGCTGTGTCCTCTTGTTCTGGTGCTGGCCACCTGAGAGAAGAGAGCAACCTCCCCCTGGCCACAACCACCCTTCAGGTAGTTGTAGACAGCAATAAGGTCACCCCTGAGCCTCCTCTTCTCCAGGCTAAACAATCCCAGCTCCCTCAGCCTCTCCTCGTAGGGCTTGTGCTCGGGGCCTCTCACCAGCCTCACATGAATGACTTCTTGCAGAGCTCTGAGGGAGAAACAAAAACAGAACAAAAATAAGGTTTGATGTGAATTCGTCAATTTGTAAGCAATTTTTGCTCTCTATGTGTTTCCCTTGAGGTCTGTGGGACTCCAGAGTACATTGCACCAGAAGTGATCCTGCGCCAGGGCTATGGGAAGCCCGTGGACTGGTGGGCCATGGGAGTTATCCTGTATGAGTTTCTAGTTGGCTGTGTTCCTTTCTTTGGGGACACACCTGAAGAGCTGTTTGGACAAGTGATCAGTGGTATGTTTCTGTTCTGGCTCAGAAAGAGTTTCAAAGTGTGGTGTGGAATAAAACCCTTGGAAGTATCGAGGATACAGAGTTTAATCAGGAAAGACTACATATAAAATAGTGGGGTTTAATTTTAAAATACTCTCTTTCTGTGTCCAAATTGCTTCTGTCTGATTCCAGCTGTCAGAAGTTGTTGACTTGCTTAACATCCTGTTAGATAGTAGGAGTCATGCAAATCCTTGTTGGACTGGGGAATAAAAAGGTGGAAATTTTTCTGCTCTGCCTTTTAACTTGAATGATGGGGAATATTAAAGGGGCCACTGCCAACGGGTCTAATTCAGCCTGATTTTGGTTAGTGCTTTTGTAAGAGTCAGTCAATTAGTAATTGTTGTGTAAATGAAATAAAAGGAAAAAGCTAAGCAAACCACCTTGAAGCTCCTGTACTCATTACCTTCACATCTTGTGGCTTTTTACAACCTATCTCCTGCTTGAAGTTGGACAAATGATTGCTTTGTGTTCTCTTAGTGAATATGCCATTGAAAACATTTCCTGTTTGGAATGCTTTCTTGAAACAATAGAATTTTAACAGTCTTGGCAAATGTCTTTGTGAAAAAAAGCAAATTTCAGCAGAGAACTAAATATGATGCATGAAATCGTTACCTGTGAATTGTTCTCTCTGTTCTAAGTGCAATGAGCGTGGAATGTGCGGGTGTGAGATACAGCAGCAGCATTGTCAGTGTCATTGTTTATGGACTGTTATGGGAGTCCCATTTCATACTTTATTAATAGAGTTCTTAATGCTTTTTTCTCCACAAGCACTGCTTGGATTGACAGCAGCTTTAGCTGACGCTGAATTTTATGCATTTTGGAAAATGTCAATGCTTGAATTATATTAAGTATGCAAGCTGCTGAATTCAAGATATTTATGATTCTAGGGCAGTACTGAACACTGCATTTCTGGTATAGGAATGTGAATGGTTATTCAAATTGGTCATGAGGTTGGTAGAAAATGTCAAGTCTCTTTTTGTCCCCAGATGAAATTGCCTGGCCAGAAGGTGATGATGCACTGCCACCAGATGCCCAGGACCTCATTTCTAAGCTTCTCCGCCAAAATCCTCTGGAAAGAATGGGAACAGGTAGAAGCATTTTGTATAGGAAAGTACTACCTAGAAGCAGGAAAAGAAGATACCTTGCCAGTCACACACACGCACTTGTGTTGAAAAATGTGCATCTAGAGATGGGAAATAGTTTGTACTGGGTTCAATGGATCTTGTGTGATGAAGCTCTGAGAATTAGCATAGATTGTACAAGTCAGACATTACTGTCTTGTTTAGGAAGCAAGAAAGTGGCACCATTAGCTTGGCAATGTAACTTTCAAATTTGTGCTGTTCCATTAAAGGATAGAGGGTTGTGTTTCCATTTGAACCAGTGTATAATCAGATTTCTTTGAAGTCCTCTTTGACTGGGGGATTAATCCCCTGCACAGATCTGAACTCCTGGGTGTAACAAAATAAATTACAATTTACCCATTCCCGGTGGCCTGTACTGTAAAACTCTCCAAACATACAACAAAGTCTCATAATCTCTTTGGCAAAGTCAGTTGCTTGTGTCAATCTTTCTGCATTATAATGCAAGATTTGAAGTTTTACAAGGCAACACTTCTCATTTCTTGATCATAAATAACCATAAATAATCTCTTGCTACACTTTTGTTTTGCAATAATATGTGCAATGTGGTGGCTTCACAATGCAGGTTGTCTGTTTCATTGGTTTGATTAGTTTGATTTAATTTTGAAATTTCAGTTGGAAACCACACTTGAAGAATAAAATAAAAACTTATATATATGTAACAGTTGCAAAAGGCATAGGTATTCAGCAGACCTAATCCATGTGCACACAAGGGTGATGAATAAATAATGGTATCAGATGGTTTTCACATGTTCTTCCTTACTTCAAATCCATGTAGTTGAAAGATTTCTGTGTCATGGAAAAGGTGGAGAGTTTCTTACCTTGTAAAATGAGTTGATGGACTGATTATATATATTTTTTTATATTTCTTAGACAGCTGTAATGCTGAGACTGCTGTTCCACTTGGCATCTCATAGTGCCACTGGCACTCAGAAAACCTTTTATCTCTTTTCCTCTGCTATTCTCTTTTTAAAAAATACAGTAGCATCTTTTATGAATATTGATTTCATTTGAAAAAAAATGCATATAGTAGTAGCCAGATAATCCTTACTTTTTCCTTCTGGGTACCCAAGCTTCTGAGGTTACTAACAAAAGATACTAATTCAGGAAGACATGTAAGCCCTTGCCTTCTCTTAAGCACATGAATGAGTTTATTCATGACAGTGAAGCCACTCACACGCTAAGTACCTCTCTGAGTTTACTCTCTTTATTCAGACATGAACAAGATACTACTTAGAGCTTGGAAATTTTAAATTAAGATGCTAATTAGATCTTATTCTTGCAACTTGCTGTGGAATTTAACAACAGATGCTACTTTCCAGACGATGTAGTCATGTGTTGTCATCAAACAGGAAAAGGAGGTGGGAAGGAGGAAATATTGTTCAGATTTTATCCTGCATTACCACTTTGGTAAAAGGATGATTTTTTTCTCAAAATTCCTGGAAAATAGGTGGCTCAAATGTACTCAGGTACATTCTCTTAGGCTCTTGATATTTTTAGGGATTGGTTTTGTTGTTGTTATGCAAGCACTGAAAGAAATACTCTTCAATAAAAGATGCTCATTTCAGGTAGCGCCTTTGAAGTGAAACAGCATCGGTTCTTTAAGGATTTGGACTGGAACGGATTACTCCGACAGAAAGCTGAATTCATCCCACAATTGGAATCTGAGGATGACACAAGCTATTTTGACAGTAAGGCTAAAGATTCAGTCTAAACTGCATCATAGTATTTGGTGCTTATTGCATTTTTAAAGTTGTTATAGATAAGTCATTGTTAGAAATTGAAGAAAACACGTGGTGGAAATAGCTGTTTTGTGTTTATGTTGAATGCTGTAAGGTTTCTTTGAGAACAAATTAATTTTAATGAAAATATGTTGCTGATGGAGTCTGTTGGGCTTTGACTGGTGCCTGTGGTCCTGCCAGCCACGGCCCCACAGTAAGAGGTGCTGTGGTTGTTATGCAGGATTTATCACACTGCTTCCAAAGTACTTGGTAAATCCAGCCTCCTTGAGCTTCTGAGCAATATAATCTTTCCTTGGTGACCATTTTCTGCCAATATTTTTTTTTCTAAATAAAACAAACCCTAAGCCTTGAAGGCAAGTATGTAGGGAAGATTCTTTAGAAATTTAAAGTAATTTAAATAACTTTCACTGCAAGTTAATATCTTTATTTTAGTATTATTAAATCTAATGAAATACGAAGTGAAGTGGTTGTCTGGTGTGTAGAAATGCCTGGGAACTGCCATGATATCAAGGTGTTCTAGGTAGGATTCCAGATAAGCATAAGTCAGAGTTAGGGCTTTTGGGAGAGAAGGAAGGAGCTTTGTGTCAGGATGAGATCTCTGTTCCCACAGCCCCTGCTCACTAGCTTTTTTCATTTTACTTGGGGAGTTGAGCAAGTGAAAAGGGTTTGGACTTTTCACTGGTCTGGGAGGTCTTCCCCTAACTCCAGTTGCAACACAGGAAAATACAGGGCCATTTTAATTTCCTGAAGTATGGAAATTTCTGCCTTATATCAGTGCAGTTTCTTCCATCCTTCTCCCATGGCCATTCACTGACTCCCTGCAAGCACAATTTTGCTCTGATCCTGCACTTTCCTCAGGGTAAATGGAGGGAGAGAACAGCCTACCTCCAGCCCTTTGGCTGCCATGCTGCAAAAGCAATGATCCCAGTTAAATAGTGCTCTTCCAGTCTGCAAAAGGGACTTTTAGCTTAAGGGTTGGATGGAGAGGTAGGAAAGAGAGACAGATAAATCTCCAGGTTCTCACTGTGTAGGTGTTAGATGGATGTTTTGCATGTACTGAGCCTACATTGGTAGGGTATGCATGTAGAAATCAAGTTGAGGATGTGTTCCCACTGCTCCTTGGACATCTCAGATGTTGAGCTTGAACTCTGATCACCAAACTTGTCAGTGACTCGGGGAGACACAGTAGAGCAGCCATGAGTGGGTCCTGGTGGGTGAAAGCACCACGTTATATTAAGTGGTGCAAATCAGTTGGTGGCAAACATCCCAAGTGCCTATGCATGTGCACCAGGTTATCAGGGTGACTTTGATGCGAGTCCTTTATAAAGGCTGGAATTCTCATGTCAGGAAATATCTCACAGACAGTGATATAAGGTGGCATTGCTGTTATAAACCCTAATGGAGGAAATTGTAGAATGTATAAAAGTAGCTTTCTGGCTGATACAGGGCAGCAAATCTGGCTCAGTGTAGCTATCAGCTGTCTGTAGCCAAATTTATTAATGCCCACCCCACAAAATCCAGTGCGTCTGGCTTAAAAATCCAGTCCTGCAAATCTCAAAGCACAAAATCTCTTTGGAGGCAGTTTAGATTTTTGCATTAAAACCCAGCTTTGCATATTGGCTGCTTGCCCATTTTCTTTGGCAAAACCTAATCCTTTTTCTAGTTGTAGGAGGGAGAAAAGGAAATATTTGAGGGGGTAAATATTTTTATTTTTTAAAGAAGTCTTGAGTGTATGTATGCAGGACAGACTTTGTACAATCATAAAGCTGTTTATTGGAAACTGGGACAGTGAATTATTTCTGTGTTTCCTTCCATATGTTTGTTTGCTGTAGAGAAGAAGTACCCCTAACACAAAGGGTCTGCAGGGTTAGACACCTGCTGAGAGTCAGCTGCTTTCAGAATCTAATCTATCTGATTATAAGAGAGAAATTCAGTAGGAGGGAGGCATTCTTCACTGCTAATTGTGTATAGGATGAGCAAAACTGGCTGAGTATGTTTCATTATTAAGGAAAATAACTCTGCATGGTGTATGAACACTCAACAGTTCTTTGTAAGTAAAGAAGTAGCAATGCTTGAGATGTGAGAGTTACCAACACTCCTTGCACTGGTGAAATGTGCCATGTCCTGTTCACAGCCCGTTCAGAACGGTACCAGCACCTGGATTCAGAAGAAGAGGAGGACACTAATGATGATGATCATGTGGAAATCCGACAGTTTTCCTCATGCTCTCCCAGGTTCAGCAAGGTAGGAGCCTGCTGTCTTGTTGAAAGGAAAAAAAACAAGAGAGGAACAGTTTCTTTACTTCCTGTGGGGTAGATTTTAATCATGCAGGTGATCTGTGGGTATCACATGGTGTTTAGTGTTCACCGAGGACAGAAAATCTCTATATGTTATTTGTTCTTTGAAAGTTTGTGGCCTATTAGAAGGTGAATGCCAGAATAATTGGAGAATTATTCTGGAGTATTGGATACTAAGGAGGTCTCCATCTGTTACAATTTGGTATTTTTGTTGATGACTTAGATGCTGGCACAGCAGATGTCCAAAGATTAGTTGCTCTGAACAGTGTCATTCTTGAAAGGGTCTTCCAGTAGATAACAAGAGGGTATTAGGATGAAAATTGTTCTGACATTTTGGAATAGTGGTCTAAAATCAAAGGGATCCCATGCAGTAAAAGCACAGGTGAATTTTATACCTCTGCTGTTGTTCATTGTCTCAAATATAGCCTAAGAAACAAATGGTGAGATGGCAATCTGAAAGACAAAGATCTGGGCATGTAGCACGTTGTGAGTTAGATGTGCCAAATTACTGAAGCAAAAAGGCAGCTGTCATTCTGGGTGAGCATAAGAATTTTCTGCAAGTCCAAGGAAGTAGTCATTTCAATCTGCTTAGCAGCAGAACGGCCATAGATAGGATTCTCTGTCCTCTTCTGGGCAATGTTCTTGAAAATAAACATGGACCAGTAAAAGAGAGTCCAGAGGAAAGCAACAAGTGTGACCTGTGATTTGCAAAACATAAACCTTAATGTATTTCCACATCCATAACTGCTAGAAGAATAGGAGAAGGTAGGTCTTCCTGTTCTACCTGGAACTGATACCAAATGATGGGCACAAAGGAGGTGTAGATGGTAAGAAAAAGTTTCCAATGTTGAACAGTAATTGAGCACCAGCATGGGTTTCCTGGGGAATTTGTAGTTTCCATCGCTGGCAGCTTTTAAAAGCAGGTTGGAGAAACATCTGTCAGATTTTACAATAGAGCTGCTCCTGCTTTGAAGTAAGGAATTGGACAGGAAGCCCTGAGGAGGTCCACTCTCATCACGCTTTCTGGATTCAGGTCTGTGGAGGTCTCTTATTCTTACTCAGGTGATCTGAAACAAAAAGTTGGAATTATAGATATTTCAAAGTGCAGCACCACCATTGGCTTGGATAAAATGAAGTATGTGTGTGTAGAAAGGAGGAGAAAAGCTGTTTGGAGGTGAGCCCCTTCTATGAATTGTGTTCTCATCTTAATGACGTGGCAGTAGGAATTTTGCTTAGGGCCTCTAAAAGAGATTGTGCATTTCCGTGGCATTTCCTGTTTTCTACTACTGAAGTCAGTTTTGAAGCACCAATTTGTTCTTTGTCCTCAGCTGGGCTACAGTGGTTTCAGTAACAGTTACCATTAATTTTATGGAGCTGCTCCTGATTTGCATCACCAAAAGTATGTTTAAAATTGGGCCTGAGGATTAGCTGAGGTTTTGAAAAAGTCCTCATGAGTACGTAAGGGTTTCTTTTTTCTGCCTTTTCTCACGATGAGTTCATCTGTTCTTTAGACTGAAGCTTTTCTTCTAGGGTTCAGTGTTTTTGCCACAAAGGAAATAAGTTCACTTTTAATGAATTTATTTTAAGACCTGGAAAATTATACAGCATTTGTAATGTGGGAGGCATAAAAGGCTCATTATATTTTGAAATTCTTGTCTGACAATTCAGCCATATGATTTATTAATAGTTATCTTGTTGATGCTCTGAATTTTTAATAACATTATTTTCATTAATCTCTTCTTATGTAAATTAGGTCTACAGTCAAGTGTAGTTTTAAAAGGATGATTTTTTTTTTTTGCTTAATCATTTAATTATTTAAAGACGGCTGTAAAACCAAGAAAGGCACTTTCATTAAGCTGTCAGCATTATAGTAGATTCCTTGAGGAGGGCAGGACTTTTTTGTTCTGAAATAAGCTTGGGGCAATGCTGATAGACTGACGATAATGAAATGGGGTCATGAGCGTGATGCCTATCACTGAACTGGATTTGTGTGGTGAGATTTCAAGATCCAGATGCCAGCCTTCGAGGCTTGCAGAGCCTGCTTTGGAAATATCTCCTCTTAGATTTGAGAATCCTTAAAACCAAAAATCAAGCAGTTTCAAAGAGTCTTTGTATTTCTGTGGTGTGCTGGGCTGTTTTCAGAGGAGAGGTGTTGGGTACTGTTGTAGAAAAGCATGTTTCATGTTTCTGAAGCTCGCCTTTTTCCTTTCTTCCCTGGCGCACTTTGAACATGTCACATCTGCACTGTGTTATTTAGTGAAAGAACATTGCCAGGTTCGTGCTTCTAGGGAATATCTTGCATTTTGAAAAGAGACTATTCCCCTTGATCAGAAAAGACCACACAGGTTTGTTTTCTCTGTACAGAAGGATCTTTTTGCTATGTGCAGGTGTACAGCAGCATGGAACGCCTTTCTATCCATGAAGAGAGAAAGACTCCACCACCAACTAAGCGGAGCCTGAGTGAAGAAAAAGATGACAGACTGGACAGCCTTGGTGGCTTGAAGAGTCGAGACCGCAGCTGGGTGATTGGATCTCCTGAAGTGTAAGTTCTGTGGAACTAAGTCTTCTGGTTTCTTGTAGCATCTAAGAAAGACTGAGCCATGCCACAACTTTCTGTTGCCGGTGTTAGGTCAGGAATGCTTCATATGATGTATTTCCACAGGTGAAGTCTGGAATAAACAGCTGAAAATGCATATGTAGAAGTGATACGGTCCTTATGGACCTCCAGTGATTGATCAAATCCAACCCCCCTGCCAAAGCAGAGTCACCTAAGACAGGTCACACAGGAATGCATCGAAATGGGTCTTGAAAGTCTCTGGAGAAGGAGACTACACAACCTCTCTGGGCAGCCTGTTCCAGTGCTCCATCACCCTCACTGTAAAAGGTTTTCCTGATGTTGAGGTGGAACTTCCTGTGTTCTGGTTTGTATCTGTTGCTCCTCAGCCTATCACAGGGCACCATGGAAAAGAGACTGGCTCCTTCTTCTTGACACATATTTGTTTAATAAGTTCCTCTCTCAGTCTTCTCTTCTCCAAGTGCTAACATCTCCTAAAATTGGAACAAATACTTGAATATAAGGGGATTCTAACTTTAAGTAAAGCTTTTATTTGTGGAAAGATTACTAACACTGGAGATGTACCAACAGCAGATTTTTTTTCTTAAACATCAGTGAATCCAAGTTACTATTTATCATAAATTAGAGAAACCATTAACTGAAGTCCAAAGTTACTAAAGTTCAGAATATTTCCCCAAAATGTTATGTTCTCATAAGAAGATGTCAGTAAAATATATGAATACCTAGAATTTGGATACCCACTGTGTTTCTCACATTACTTAATTGTCAAACTTTCCTTGAAAAAGAGGTATCTCTCATTTTGTGGAGTTCCTGTAAAGGTTTTACACTAACATTAGACATGAGAAGGATCATAAAGTGTGTCTGCATGACTCCAAATATTTCATAGAATACACTCTTACACCTTGTAGTTGGCCTTCCTGGCTTTGATTTTACAGCAGCTTGCAAAGGAAAATGAATCTTAATTCCAAAACGAACATGGGTATTGTAATTCTGATATTTGTAATATTAATATCTTAGCCATGGTACAGTGTTTTTCTTATGGTTTTGGTTTGAATACCTTTTTCTTAGAAGCTTAACAATATAATCCCCTGGAATTCTAAACCGAGGTGTGTGATGGTTCTGGGCGTCACCCACCATCCCCACCATCCAATGAATTCAGCCAGGCTAGACTCAGCCAGCTGGAAGTTAAGGAGTGAAGCTTTATATGCACAATTTAGCACAATGTACAAGCAGATATTTACAATGTATTACAAATATTTACAGCTATATAAAGAAATATACAAGTTAAAAGTAATACAGAAACACAATACCCCTCCCAGAAATCAGAGGGCCCAGGAGAGGCTCCCAACCACCCTTCCACCTTCTTACCACCACCCCTCTCTTATCCCAGAATCTGCCTTACATGCAAGGTGAGCTGGGAGGATCAGCAAGAGGGGTTAGAAGCAGAATGATTAGTTGGATTACACAGATCCAGGCAGAAGCATTTAATCTGGCAAAAGCCCAGGGAGAAACACAGAGTCCAGTTGCCTTATTTCTGTTTATGTCCTTGCTTTCATCCATCTCAGCAAACCTATGAGTGAAGTAGACATCACCATTGTTTCCTTTTCACAGCCTATAATCTAATTTTTCTCATTAAAATACTCCACTTAGCCTCAAACCAGCACAAGGTGATGCCCCAAGCTTTTACTGCTTTAAGTCTACTGATGCAGCTTAGTCTCCTAGCCATTTTCACTCTTTAAAGCTCATTATCCCCCAAGTTAACTGAGAGACTCTGCGTTGGCTTTTCTCTTAGCCTGCGTAAGCGCTTGTCCATGTCTGAGTCGTCGCACACGGAGAGCGACTCCAGCCCGCCCCTGACAGTCCGCCGGCGCTGCTCAGGCCTTCTCGACATGCCTCGGTTTGCCATCTCCACTGAGGACGAGGGAGCTGTCCTCAAAAGGCCGCAGTCCGAGGGCATGCTGCTATCCACTGTGCAATCACGGGAGGGGCTGCCGGTGCCCATTCCAGAACAGCCTGTGGAGCAGGAGCTGCAGCTGGAAGGTGATGCTGGACCTACCACCCCCTCCACGGCTCCCAGCAGCACCTCAACACTGGCAGGTACGTGCTCAGTATGATGATGTTGTGGTCCCCAAGAAAGCCTTATTAGTTTGCAGACATTACCCTCGTCAGACTGTAAATTTGGTTGTCATGTGATGTGCATGTCTGGTGCTAAGTGGCTGTTGTAGGATAGGTTTGAGGATATGCTTGCCTTTCAAATACCATCAGTGGTTTAATCTCTTCAAAATTGCATCTTATATTTCAGCCCTGTCACTTCAAATTGATTTAAGGACTTAGCGTGCTTGAAACCCATATGATCTATGCCTCCTTACAACTGCTGGGTGCCTACCTGAGGCAGCATTTTTTTAAGCGTTAGTCAGAGCAGATCACTGTTGAGCTGTTACTGGAGAATGTGAATGTCAGCCATGCTAACAAATCCCTGCTTCCTGTGGTTTTATTTATCCAGAAAGTTTTGCAGCAGAGATGTGAAATTTTCTGGGAGAGTGGGGTTGTGTCAGGAACATGTTATTTGCTGTCTCAGACAAATATCCCATATTTTATCCAAGCTGCAGGCTTAAAGAGCAGCCTAAGTTTTGTAGAGTGTGTCTTAGAAGTTATTGTTTGACTTCTGTTTTGGAGCCATTCTCCAGTCCTGGGCTGAATTGGACCTTCCCTGTGATGGTGCTCTCTGCTCCTGTGGTGCAGGGCTGAGCTCTGGCTATTGCCCAGCTCCTCTCACTTTCAGGGCACCAGGAAGGCAGAGTGCAAATCTGCCTCTGAGAAAAGAGATAGGCCAGAGATAGGAACGGGTGAGTAGTAGTGTAGAGATAAAAAGGGAAATTTGGACCAATGGAAGAGAGCAAGGAAGCTGAATTGGAGGTTGCCAAGGGAGTATTTGAGAAGGAAGGCCTGTTTAGGGGAAAGACTAGGACTAACTGGGTAAGAAAATAAGAAAAGTTGATGGGAGAAACTGGGAGTGTGCAGGCAAAGTAGTTGTGGATGCTTTGAGAATGGAAAGAGAGGAAAGGGTTAGCAAACAAGGAGTCAGAGAGGCAGCAAGACTGGACAAGAACTAAGTGAAATGCACTGGCCAGACAGGATGGTGTATTGATAGCAGAAGATAGAAATGCATTAGAGGAAATTTGCCTCTAGACTAGCGTAAAGCCAAAGAGCCCCAGACCTTATTATTTGTCTTCTGTATTCTAGTCTGTAAAATGCCTTCAGGTTTGTTCCATTCCTCCCAGAAGGGCCCAGTGCTGCCATCCTGTACTCCATTAATCCATGGGAAAAAGCATAGGAGTGAAGTAACCAACCTGCTTGGATGACATAGGTGCCATAGTGAAGCCTTAGTTTGTCAGTTTGGTGCTAAAAGCTTATAAACGTGCAATTAAAAACTGCAAGAACACTTTGGATTGCAAATTTGTGTTCATCTACAAGATAAAACAGGCAAAAGCAGAGCTTGCCTGAGCAGCCTGCTCCTATGAGCCTAATGCATTAGAGCAGTCTGTAATCCAACACACAGGACTCAGGGATACCATTGCTTCAGTGTCCTTAGCCTCAAAGATAAGATGGAAGCAGGGGACTGCAGGAAAGGAATTTCATTCCTGTCACTGTCTCAGAGTGCTCCTGTAACATCTACCTCAGCCTTTCCACACGCAGCCTCTGGTTCTGGGTTTCTCATTGTCTGGAAGCCTTGTTTGAAACTCTGTCTGTTAAATGTTGAACAGGCATCTGGTACAGAGGTCTGTGGGAGTGGTGCTTTGAATTTTTATTTTCTTGGTACTTCCTGCTTTACTTAGCATGCAGAGCAGTGGTGCCCACTTAAATAACGATGATCAATGTTTTGTTCTGTCCTCATTGTTCAAAATGTGGCCCTTAGGCTTTATTTATTGCATGCTGCTTAAAATTTGCTTTTGAAGACAGAATGATTAATTTCCCTTGTGGACTTGCTGTGATGCTCACCACTTTCATTTCTAAGCACCTTGTAAATTCTAATTAATGTTTTTTCACTGTGCCCCTTTAAGGTGTCAGATGGGCTACTGAGGCACCAAGCTTGAGTTCAGCATCCCCAGCCCTCAGCATCTGCTATTGTTAACATGCCCAGTCTGATTTTGAAGATTGCTTTGCATTTTTTATCTAATTATAGCAGATGAAGTAATTCAAGACTAAATTGCAATGGTGCACAGAAGGGGGCAAATTAAAGTTGTCTTTGCAATCCACGTTTTCACTTTCCCTGACTTTAGTATTCTCTTAAAGTGGATTTTTTTATGCGCAGCTCCAGTAGAATCTGGCTCTTCTATCACAGGCACTTTTAACTTTAAGATTGACAGTTCTTGCTGGTTGTAAAAATGGAGCACTTTCCATAAACCTGTTTTCATCTGTGAACGATCCCATTGAAATGGTTTGCCTGCAGAACTGCACCGGCGCTTGAGGATTCGTGTAACGGCTACTGAGCAACGTGATTTCATTAGCCAGCTTTTCCAGCAGAAGAGAAGCCACTCATTTTCTGCATTCAGAATAACACCATTTCTGTAAATAAAAATTCAAGCCCTGGGGTTTCTTCTTAGGAAAATTTACTCTTGGACTTCATGTAAACATGACTTTGATTTAATGTATTTTGCCTGTAGGGGAATAGACTGTTAGGAATTCCCTGTGGTTCTAATCTGTTTTAATTTAAACTGTAGCTGGGAGCGCTGCAGATTTCTCTGATCCACGAGCTCGCAGTAATAGCAATGAAGGCCCAGACTTTACCACTCCAAAAGCCATCAGCGATTTGGCAGTGCGGCGGGCACGACACAGGTTGCTCTCTGGGGAATCAGGGGAGAAACGTACCTCAAGACCTGTCAATAAAGTGATTAAATCAGCATCCGCTACTGCCTTGTCTCTCCTGATTCCCTCAGGTAAGAAATGCCTTGGGTGAGGCATTGTCAGAATCTGCAAGCACTAAACAAAAGGTCTGCAGACAGATCCTCCCCCTTTCAGTCTTCTGGAATGGTGCCCTCAGTGGCAGGAGGGGAGAGATCTAACTTTTACAATTGGTTTAATATTTACTATCCAGCAGGATAATGAACACTGCTTTGCCACAGACAGGAGCATTGTGTGTGTGGTCTGACTGCAGCTTCTGCAAATGGCAGCTGGGCCTTATTCTTTCCCTAGTTTTGTTTAAATTGGCTCTTAGCCGTTCTCTAGACAGTGGTGCAGCAAGGTATAGAGGCATGGAATTGTATTAACCCTCAAGGCATAATTTGGGGGTGACATGCTAACTGTGGTGGTTTATTTGGGAAGTGACTATGTCTGATGCATCCATGCACCAGGAAGTTACAGCACACGCCAGATAATTTGATTGGGATTGACTGTTGAGGAATTCAGTAGTGGAAGTAAGTCAAAAATTGTCAGTCAGCACTGACCTTGTTGCCCTGGCTCTGTATGCAAGCAGACACAGACCTTGACAATTCCTAATGCTGGTTAGTAACTTCTAGTGAGCAGCCCAGTCATGCTGAGCTAGGACAGATTTATTCACCAGGAGGCTCTCCCCACGAGGACTTTGTACCTCTTTCCAGAGAATAAGATCCTGTTTTCAGGGCTATACCTGTTGGGAGCAGAAAATTGCAGCTGGGCCACCAGTGCCAACCTAGCAGAACCTGCCAGCAGAGCAATACCTGTCTGCCTCTCTGTGTCAGGGAGCTAGAGGCAGGCATGCAGCTGCTCCTTGGTACTGTTGTGGTGATGCACATTACATTTCTTGTAGTTTGGGTGTTGGTTGCTTTTCTAAGTACGAAACCTCTCATGAAAATCTAAAATGTGTATTTAATCACCCAGAGAAGGTTCCTCCAGAGCTGCTCTCATCTGCCAGGTAAATATGTGCTGGGCGATTCAGCAGGTGTTTCTTAAAGGATTAGGGATTACCTTTTACAGTTGCATTTAATATTCCTGCTCTTTGGGTTTATTTTACTGATGTTGACCAGCTTCACTTTAAAATGAGAATTCTGTGTTTACTTTGTACTTTTAAAAGTAGCTGTTGTTCCAGCAGCAAGCAGAGTCAGAGGGTTTAGCTGATGGCCCAGCTTTCGGCTGTTCCTTTGAGAGTTGCGCCTGCACTTGTGATGTTGTTTTTCAGTAGCAAAGTCCCTGCAGTAGATAATTTTTTAGAGTTAAATGTTTTTGCCCCTGTGAATTTAAAACATTACCTAAGCTATCTAAATGTCTGATTACCTACTGATCTTTTTTTTTTTCTTTCCTAATGCTAACTAATTTGAGTTTATCTCAGCACCAACGTGTAACTTGCACCAAGATCCAGAGACTATCTGATCTCTTGGAGGAGTATAATCTATCATAACCTTGAAATGGGGCGTTGCAGGGTTGTGCCTAGAGCAAATGCTTATGATGGGTTGTAAATCTCTGAAAGAGAAGTAAACACTGTGACCCAACCATAATCCTAGGTGAGAGTTGCTGCTGTATTAAAGGCACACATCCAAATGTGTTTTTATGGAAATTCTGCTGATTTTATTGGGTTTTTTTAAACATCAATTAGCTGAAGCTGGAGGCAAACCCAGCTCTGGTGAAGACCTCCAGCTCTCCCACTGGGAGAGATGGTTTCCTAGCTGTTATCTAACAAGAATTTTCTCTCTTTTGGAGGCCTGGTTTCCTAACTTTTTGCCCACCTTTGTGTCATCACTGTAGATCACCACACGTGTTCTCCATTGGCCAGTCCAATGTCACCTCATTCTCTATCCTCCAACCCATCTTCGAGGGACTCCTCACCTAGCCGCGACTTTTCTCCTGCTATCGCAAACCTGAAGCCACCAATCATCATCCATCGGGCTGGAAAGAAATATGGTTTCACTCTGCGTGCCATTCGTGTCTACATGGGTGACAGTGATATCTACACTGTGCATCACATGGTCTGGGTATGTCTCTGCTTTTCTCAAAAGAGTACCCTTGGGGCCAGAAATGCATTTGGCCACAGTCGTCAGGCTTAGCTCCCTAATTGTATTTTGCCACCCTGTTTTCTCTCTCTCCTTATTCATTTCCAAAGGTATTTTTTTGGAGTAGGGGAAACCCTTTGAATATAAATAACAGCACATTAGGTTTTACCTGTGGCAGTTTCCAAGCCCATCACAGAATCACCGCAACTTTTCTTTGCTTCTTTCTTCCCTGGTTACATGAATTCACTTTCTTTCGCCTGTAGCATGTGTCTGTGTACATACCCTCTCTTTATTGAGGTTGTTGCATGAGGGACAGTCATCGCTAATTTATTCAGACCTTTGTTGGTGATTACAGCCTACTTCTGATCAGTTCTGTCTGCTGAGGTTTTCCAAGCAGTCACTTGGCATTGGTTACAGGTCCTAAAACATCCCTACTACTATGCTGATTGCCTGGGGATTTAACTCTTGGCTTAGTTGTGTGCTATGCTAAAGGTCTGGTTTCCATGTCTGTATCCCTTCCTTTGTGTTAACTTCTGGTACTTGTTCTCCATGTTCCTTTTTTGTTAATATATGTGACTTCCAGATATGATCCATTTCCCAAAGCAGTGCTGTTTCAATTGTGTAGTTGAGGAGAATGAGGTCAGGCTAAAAGTGGTTTGTTCTCTCCCTTGTATCCCTGTGTTTATTAGAGAATTTGGACTTCATATACTTTGGTCATTATTCAATGCTCATTCTTACCTAGAGAAATAATCTAAGGCTGCATTTTTCCTTCACTTCTCTCTGCTTCCCTTTAAAAATGCTGAGTTTACCAAGATACTGATTTGCAGTCTTTTCTGGCTTAAGGGGATGTGCAGTAGTCTTAAGTGTATCTGTCTGTCAATGTGAAAGAGGCTTACCTTTCTGAACAGCGATGAGGGAAGACAGTGTGTTCATAGAGGGAAAGGTCTGATGTTGGATATGCTAAGAAAGGATGGAAAATGGAAAAAGAAACTTGATTTTGGATGAGGTGTGATACAAGCACCGTGAACACCTGGTCCGGTCTTATTTGAAACTGTTGGCTGCCTTAGGCTCTGCCATGTACATGGAAAGATGCTGGATTTGGGATAGCAAAGAAATGAAAAAAGATTGAATGCTTGTGGGGAAATCAAGAGTATTTAGTTAATGTTCCTGAGTGCTGAAAGATTTTGGAAGTGTGTTATGCCTGTTGCTTTGGGAGGAGCTGGTCTCCTGATCAGCTTAACCATCCTGGCTGCCTGCCTTGGACTGGGAGAAGACTGGCAGGATGCTGGGGGAGGAGTGGAAGAGAACAGATTTTTGTGCTTGGCTGTGCCAGTCAGTGGTTTCTTTCACCCTTCTTTGAAGCATCTCGTGCTGGCTGCAGTAAGAGATGAGATGGATGGGCTTTGAGTCTGGTCTGGCCAGCAATCTTGTACATTCCTCTTCTCAAATCAGCCATCCCCTTCTCGTTGCCAGCACGTGGAGGAAGGCGGTCCAGCGAACGAAGCAGGTCTGCGTGAAGGGGATCTGATAACCCATGTCAACGGGGAGCCAGTCCATGGGCTGGTGCACACAGAAGTGGTGGAGCTGATTCTGAAGGTAGGGACTCAGCACTGGTACAGTTTGGAACATATGAGGCAGCTTGTTTAAACCACCATCGATATCTAACTGGCGTTGTCTGAAATGCGAGTATGTACACAAGCACCTGGCCCTTGTTTTGCAAAAGCTCATTGCTGCGGCTTGAGCTATAAATCTCCAAAATTTCTCCATGCAATTTAAGCTGAGCTAAGAAAATTTATGAGAATGAGGACCTGTCAGATACAATTTTTATCAGCAGTAGAGACAAAGCTTAATAAGACTTAAGTATACCTTTTCTCAGACATCACTGGAAGAAACAAATACTTTAATTTTTTTCCAAATTACTTGGATTTTTTTTTTTAAATTATGTTTTGCCTTCAGGCTGTGCTAATGTTATTAGCTCTTAATGCTGCTTTCTCAAGGATTATTCCTAGTGGTGTTTAAAAGCAGCTTTGTAATGGTTGGTCTCAAAATTATCCAGTTAAATGACTTGCATTTTGATACCTCCTCTGAGATGAATCCGTTAACAGAAATAAAACCCAAAGTTCTGGACTGTTCCAAGAGACAGAATTCTTTGGGATTGCAAATACAGGAGCAATCAGGATGAGTGAGATAAGCCATGCTCTGTATTTGCAGATTCATCATGATGGATGCCTGATACGCTCACATCTGCCATCAGAGCACTGGGAATAGGATTGGTGACAGAATATTGCTTTGTTCAAGTTTCATAGTGTTACAAGTATTAAACTGAGGCGGTTGGGATCTCAATGGGAGAGGTCAGATGCTGTGTTCTAGCTGCTTTGGGAAGCTTTACCTACCAGCTGAGGTCTGAGCTAATCATTTGTGAAAGCCTGACTAAAGAGGGCTCTCTCTCAGCAATTCCTTAATAAATGATAGGTGGAAATGCAGAGGGGAAAATGGAGTTTGACAAAGGATTACAAAATGGCAGGCAGCAGTAAACTAGCAGCTTACCTGCTTAGCCTACAGATCTGATTCAAATATCCACATTTTAAGCAGCACTTCTGTGTCTCATTTCTGACAGAGTGGAAATAAAGTGTCCATCTCCACCACACCATTTGAGAACACGTCCATCAAAGTTGGTCCAGCTCGAAAAGCCAGCTACAAATCCAAGATGGCTCGTAGGAACAAGAAGAGCAAAACGAAGGATGGTCAGGAAAGGTTCGTTTTGAGGTTTCTGTGTGAAAATTAAGTGGTAGCCAAGATAACGTAGGAGAGATCTCGTCAAATCAGTTTGCACACAATGTGTACTAGCAGGTATTTCCTGCAGTTCTTTTCTTTTTGTTCTCTTTTTAACTGTGCCATAAAATTGACTGAAATATGCCAGTAAAGGTAAATAAACAATCTGGGCTTGTAAACAGCTTTTGAATGCTCTTCCACAGTAAGAAGAAGAGTTCTTTGTTGAGGAAGATCACTAAACAAGCATCACTGCTTCACACCAGCCGGAGTTTATCTTCACTAAACCGCTCCCTGTCTTCTGGAGAAAGTGTGCCTGGCTCTCCAACTCACAACCTGTCTCCTCGGTCACCTACGCAGAGTTACAGATCCACTCCTGAGTCTGTACACTCAGGTAAAAAAAGAGGGAAAACAAACCCAACAAACAAACAAAAAAAACCCCAAAATCCACAGAAAAATGGGAAAAAATGGAGATTTTTGCTTATTGATTAATTTTGGAGGTAAAATAGGCAGCAGCAGGTAGTGGGGCTGTGAAGTAAAATGACAGCTGTGATGTCGATTACTTTAAGGATGGATGTATTCTCATTCATGGATTCATTCAAAAATGAAAATCCATACATCCTTTCAACAATGCATTTGCTGTACTGCAGCATCCTTTCACTCTGATGCAAATGTGTACCCTAAGTTGCAATGGTTTCATAGCTGTTTGACACATTTTCTATATTAGTTCAGAGAAAGGGAATCAAAACAGTGTGGTAAAGTCATATTTGAAAATTGAATCAGCTGGTGGAATAAAGAGATTTGTATCTTGAGAATAGCAATGAAGCACATGATTTATCTCCTTGGAGGTTTTTTTGTTCAGAGAAAGCATTCTGATAGCAGAGTGGTTTTTACTATATTCTGGTGTCGTGTGATAGTGATGTGAATTTTCCATCGTGCAGTATTACCTTGTAATATTACTTCAGTGCTAGGAAGTAACATGGCATTTTGTCCTGGCTTCACATGTCTTATTTTCAATAACTGGTTTTAATGGCCCAATACATATTCATCTTCTTGGGTTTTTTTTTTCTTTTCTCTCTTTTTTCCCTTTTAAGTTGGTGGCAATTCTTCCCAGAGCAGCTCTCCCAGTTCCAGTGTTCCCAATTCTCCAGCCAGCTCTGGACACATCCGACCCAGCTCTCTGCATGGACTGGCACCAAAGCTTCAGAGGCAGTACAGGTCTCCCAGGCGTAAATCTGCAGGAAACATCCCTCTGTCACCACTAGCTCACACTCCCTCACCCACCCCACAGTCCACATCACCACAGCGCTCCCCATCTCCTCTACCAGGACACTCAGTTGGCAGCTCCAGTATCATCCAGTCTTTTCCAGTAAAACTACACTCCTCTCCACCACTGGTGAGACAGATTTCCCGCCCCAAAAGTGCTGAGCCCCCCAGGTCTCCTTTACTAAAGAGAGTGCAGTCAGCTGAGAAACTGGCTGCCTCGCTGTCCTCTTCTGAGAAGAAGCTGGCTTCCTCACGCAAGCATAGCTTGGATATCTCTCACTCGGAGTTTAAGAAGGAGATGCTGCAGAGGGACCCTAGTCTCCAGAGCTTACAAGAGTCTGTGAACGAAACAACAGGTGGCAAAGTTGGGCTAGCAGAAAAAGGGATGTTGCAGAAGCCAGGTGCACGGAAGTTGGGTGCTATTCGACAGGACAGGGTGGAGAGGAGGGAGTCTCTGCAAAAGCAAGAGGCCATCAGAGAAGTAGATTCTTCTGAAGATGAAACAGATGATGGTTCAGAAGACAGTCAGGATGGTAGAAGAGTGGACAAGCCCCCTGATAGTGGAGACCAAGGCTCAGATTCTTTCAATGAGGATAATAAATTTCCATCTAAGTTGGAAAGCAAGGATAGTATTGAGGATGATGCCTTCCTACCTGAAGATCCAAAAGGTACAGAACATTTGCAGAAGGGAAATCATCAACAAGCCAAATCTGTTTCAGAATCACTGCAAATCACTGTGCACCCTTCCCCATCCGAGGTCCTCCCAAGAACTTCTCCAGAAAAATTAGCTAATTCAGAAAAGCCATTCCTAGGATTAGAAACAACTGCAAAGGAACTTAAATTGCCAGAAAACAAAACACCAGAGTGTTTTGGTCCAAAAGACAAGTCCTCTGAAGCAATCCAAGACCTGGGGCGAACTGCAAGTACTCAGAAACTGCTAGATCGCACAGAACATACGCAGTGCCCGTCTATCAAACTCCTGGAACTTGAAGAAGGTGACTCTTCAGGGGCCTCGTGTGGTAAGCCTGACCTGAAAGACCCTCTCCTAACAGAAAGCAGTCAGAAAAAACAGGATTCCAAACCTCTGCTGGCACTTTCTTCATGGTGCACTGCAAATGTGAGCACTCCTCTCTCAGTAAGCCCCACGAATCTCAGTGAGAAGGATCACAAGGGGACGCTTCAGCCTGCAGGACAGCACAGCCCCTCATTTCTTTCTCCTGGAAGTGCAAGTGAAGTGCTCCAAAAAAGTCCTAGTACTGAGAAGCAACCCATCTCGTCCCAGGCAGAAAGTGCTTCCACCGTCAGCAAAACAAGCCCATCAGGTCCTGTGTCATCCACACTCCTTGTCCCCGGTGCTACTGAAAGAGCTCTCTCCGTGTCTCAGTTAGTGCCACTAGCTCAGAGCGTGTTAGGCCCTTTGAAGCTCAGTAAGTCTGCTTCCGGAGAGGTGGAAAAGGCAAAGGATTTTCCCCATTTTGGTGCCTCCTGTAAAGAGGAGAGAGATTCAAAACAAAAAAGACAGGAAACCTCACAAACAGGAGCATGTCATGAGAAAGCCAAACCGTCTAGCACAGACGGTCTGACCACAAGGAGCAGATCCTGCACAGAGTCGTTAAACTTAGCAAAGCCCTGGGAGGCAACGTGTCCCATGGTGGCAAAAAAGGAGGCAACTTCCTGCAGTGCTAAAGCATCTGAAGTGTTGGGAGGCAGCTGCAAAATCACTCCATCGAAAGAGATGTCTCATGCTCTTGGACCAGCAGCTCTGAAAGCCTCTCCTCTGCCAGATGGCAGCACGAGGCCCTGTAAAGAAGGGACTCTGGCACAAGCGAAAAGCAAAGAGGTTGGAAACCAGTTAAAACCACAAGACTTTCCCCTGTCACACGATGGTGCTGTAAAGAAAACATAGCAGCATCCCTGGTACACATGGACTGGAGCAATCGACCTTGAAAATAGAGACTGCATGTTTGAATTTTGTAATATACACTAATATAAAATAGAACTTGTGTACATCTATTTTTGGGAGGGTTTTTTTCATACTGTTTTTTGTGTTTTTTCATCCTTGCTATTCTATTTTTGTACACAGTAATGCTTGCCGTTTGAGGTCTCTTTAGAACAGGGTATCTTGAAAACAGGGCTTAAGAAGCAGTTTGTTGATCTATTATGTTTTGGGTTGTTTTGGTTGTTTGGTTTTTTTTTTTTGTTTGTTTTCACTGACCTTTTATGTTGCCTGAGTTTAGGTCCCGTTTCGTTCTTCCCTCTAAACCCTGCAGTTATTTGAGATCCTAACAATTCTGAGTGTGAAAAAGGCAACTGACTTCAAAATCTCTGCTTTTCAACCTTCTCTTCGAAATGCCGTTGAAACTCCCAAATTTCAAGCATTTTCTTTCAGTTTACAATCTGATGTCCTTTGACAAGTAAAAGGAGTTACTGTCTTGCCTCCAGGTTATTCTGGAGCTCAGACCCGCTTTGTGTGCACATTCACAGCCCTGCACATGTCCTTAGAAGATAGGGAGGCAAGGGACTGGGCCAGAGGGTTGCACAGGGAGCAGTTCCTGTCTTCTCTTTAAAACAATTAAAGCTATTTTCCAATAGAAGTATCAGAAAGAGAAATCTCCAATCTATAAGCTGCTTTTTTGGGGGGAATTGGTTTTATTTATCTTTTATGGGACATGTGACAAGTTTTCCTTGTTCTTAAAATTGTAATGATGTTTTATCTTCCTTTAGCTGGCTTCAATTCATAACTTGCCCTGCCTCAGGATAAATGACCCCAGGAGAGGGGGGGGGGGCTTGGTGTTTGATTTTAAAGCAGAGAAAATCACAGCAAAGTTATGATAAAAAGCAATGATAAATGACCTCTAGAGACTTTTCCTTCTCTTGGTGAGTCTAAATAGGTAGGGATTTTAAGGTGTTCCTAACGTTTCTGAATTGGGGCTTGGGAAACTTGCCCAGTTTTCTGAATCTGCCTGTTTTAAAAACAACAACAACAACAAAACTATGAAGAGTTCTGATTCCTCGAGTTCTGTGGAAGAGCTGCAAGCAGACTTCAAAACACGTGATATTTTAAGATTTCAGCTTTGAAAGATCATTTCCACTGCTGAGGTCACTTTCCATTAAAAAAAAGTAACTCTTTGCTCTTAGGTTTAGACATTGCTTTGCTTTAAGTGTGACCAACTCTGGACAGCAGTGCTCTTTACTGAGGATTGCAAGGATTGCATCAATAATAATACACCAATAAATGCTACGAGTGGTGATACCTATAGCACTGTAAGCCATTTCTTCATCCAGTTAAAGCTTCTTCTCGATGAACACTCCCTTCATTTGTCCCAGATTGTGCTCAGCTTTTACTCTAGTCTTGTCTTGAGCGTACCTCCCTGTGGATCACCCACAAGATCCTAGTATCCTGCTCACTGGCTTACTCCCTTGGCAGCAGAATGACTGTGCAACAGCGTTGCAAGCTAAAACCTGCCTCTGTTGGTCTGATTTCATTGTACTGCTGACACCTTCACTATCCTGGCTTTTTCTGAACTCCAAGTTTTGATTTGCTTCCCTGAAATGCAGGTTTGTTTTTCTATGGGAATATATCTTCTTCATCTCTTTCAATGTGATTTCAGTTGAATCCACAGAAATCTCTGAAACCTCACCCTGCTTCTGTCTGTATAACCATTATTTCCTCCCCATTATATACTTGATTTTGGCTGCTTGGATTTCATTTGTGGACCAAGTTTTGGTTTGGTTTGAGTTGGGTTTTTTTATGACATGTTTAAATGAGTGTTTACTCCGTGTGTCTGTGTGAACTCCTATGGTGGTGTTGATATACTAACCAAAGCCTCATATGCTCCCAGGTAACACATTAATAAACCTTTGTGTGATGGTTTAGAGAGCAGAGCCTGCTGTGCTGCCTCTCTGCTCTTCTTCCTGGAATTCATAGGCTACTTGTATAAACTTGGTTTGCAACTGTGAACTGCAAGATTTCTGCTGCCTTGGCCGGGTCCTGGGTGTCTCCAGCCTCTCAAAGCACTCCTGTTGATGAACATCATTCTGTGCTGATTTGGAGCAATAGCAAGTAAGGAGCAGACTTGCCAGGATATGGTACTTATCTGGCTGTTTTTTTTCCCAGTGGGTTGATCTACTAAAAAGCTGCTGAAAAACAGGGTCTGACTGGCAGAAACAAGGTCTGTGATAAAATGGACAGGAATAGTGAAAAATTGATTCAGTATCCTAAATCTGTGGCAATTACAAAGACAAGACTCAAGCTTATCTCCTGAGAGCGCCTCACCTTGGCAAGATGGAAGTCTCTGGATCAATTAAGTAGCAAGCCCAGAGCTATGTGAGGATTTGGTCTGACCTGGCTGTTCCTGGGGTGACAGGTCCCCTATTCCTTCTCCTTGGGGTGCCACAGCTGCTGCTTTGTGCATATTCTTGGAGCATCCATGAAGGGCTCTGTATTGAAAAAAACTGGGGGGGGGGGGGCAGAGGAGGAAACAAGCCACTGCCCTTAGAAGAGAGGGCTGGGTAACCTGGCTCACCCCAGGTGGGTTGGGATGGGACTGGCTGAAGGTGCCAGCTGCATTAGCTGCTGACTCTCTCCCTTCGTGGATGGTGGTTCCGGTGCTGAATTGCAGATTTGTCCTTTCTAATGCAGAAAAAGAGGAGTCAAGAACCTTGCTAGGTCACAGCTTTTGCTGCTTTGGCCTGAAGTGGCCGAAGAAGAGGTGAGGTATTTGTTCCATGACCTCTCTGTAGCTATGACACAGGAAGCAACCAGTGCAATTTAAAAAAACCCTGGGAGTTGTGGAAGCCAAAACCAAACAGCGCTACCAGGAAAGCATCCTAGTGAAACCCCATGTCCCCTGCTGCTGGTCAGTGCTGCACTTTCTGTCTGTACCAGGTGCTCCATCGCCCCAGTTCCACCTTCTGTCAAATGTATATGGTGCACCTTAACAAAAACTGGGGGCAAAAAAGACTTTTTCTATGAAACTTTGATGGTAAACCAGGTAGATACACCAAGACTTATTCCTTGCTCTGCTAAAGAATTGCTTGAAAAAAGTTCTCAAATAAGCTTGCAAAACATGTTGTGAAGGAATGAGATGGTGGAAGAGCTGGGTGAGGAGTGAGAGCCTGTTCCCCGGTGCAGAATGGGACCCACTGTACCCAAACAGGGTGGCCAGCAAGCTGAGAACTTGGCCTCCACAGATAACCCGAATCAGACAGATGGAAGATAGAAGTTGTGTGTGTGTGTGGTGTGCATTTGGTCAATGAGCCATGCTTATAGCCATCCAAATATGTTGCTTTCCTGCTTCCTTTCCATCTTTCCTTCTGTCACCTTGAATGTGTCACCTGCTCCTCATCTGTGTTGAGATGACAGCCTCAGAGCTGGTTCCAGCCACTGCAGCTTCTCAATGCTTCTGCATCCAGCCAGCGCAGTCCTGCCCCGTGCCTCATTTCAGTGTTACTTTTCCCTTTGTCTCTTACTGTTGCAGACTAAGAGAAATGGGTGATACTTATTGTAAATATTAGACTTTAGCATTCTAATGGCCACTCCTGGGTCTGAATGTCAGAGGCCTTTGGCTGCTAATATACTAAAGAGCGCTTGCCGGGGAAGGGGTGGGAGTGTCTGGTGGGTTTGGTTGGCACACTTGCATTGAGGTGTGGAGTACTTTAGTTTTTGTTTGCTTGCAGGTTTTTTTGGGGTTGTTTGTTGGTTTTGTTGGTTTTGTTTTGTTTTGTTTTTCCTGAAAAGGGGAGGATAAAGTCTTTCTCTGGTTTTCTCTTACTGGATGTGAAGGATAATTCTGTACTTCTAGTAGAAGATTGGACAGAAATGTGTGTTTACGTTGTGTTCGATTACCATATCCAGGCGGCTGTGAGAGCACCTCCTGAGCTGGGCTCTGCCAAGCTGTGTCACTCAGCACTTAGCTAGATAAGAGAAAGTGTGGAATTTCTGTGTTTTTAGAAACTTGAACAATTGCCACATAGTAGCGGTGCAATAATTTTTATCCCTGTTGTACCTGCATGTCAATGTTTAAATCCTCCTCCAAAATAAAGAATACCTTTTTTTTTTCTTTTCTTTTCTTTTCTTTTTTTTTTTTTTTTGGTTTGTTTTTACATAAATTCAAACCTGTGTCTGTCTCTTGTTCGCTGTCCCCTGGCTGTCCCCGCAGCGCTGGCAGTGGCTCTGCGCTCCTTGGCAGGGCAGGAAACAGCCTGCAGAGCGTCTGGGTGGTGGAGAGAGGGGAGTAAGTCTGGCCAGGCTGTTAGGGATTTTCTGCTCCACGGGTCAGATGTGTAGGGATAAGCCAAAGCTTTCCACTCTGAAACTGAAGCCCAGAATTTACCATCCTCCACCAGGAGCCCCTTAAGTGTCCTGTGTCCTTGCTAATACAGGGTCCTAATGGTCAGCCCAAGAATAAAATCTTCTTAAGACTGAAAATTCACTGAGCAACAGGGAAAAATAGCAAGACCAAAATAAAGATGCGATGGTTTGGGTGTTACCCACCCCCACTATGCTTCAGAAAATCACCCAGACTAGACTCAGCCGATCTGGAAATTGAGTGAAGCTTTGTATTTACAGCTTAGCACAACATACAAGCAGATATTTACAATATGTACAGCTATATACAACTTAAAAAGTAATACAGAAACACAACAATCCTCCCAGAAACCAGAGTCCCCAGGAGGGGCTCCCAGCCACCCTCCCACCTTGTTATAGTGTCCTGTGTCCTTGCTAATGCAGGGTCCTAATGGTCAGCCCAAGAATAAAATTGTCTTAAGACATGAAAAATCACTGAGCAACAGGAAAAAATAGCAGGACAAGGAGAGAATGGGACTGATTATAGGTGAACACAATAGCTGGTGGGTCTATGGATCGTGTGCCAAACAAAATCCCAGGGGCAGCTGCTGCCAGTGGCACAGGTACAACCTGGGCTTGGATTAGTTGACCTGCATGAGGCACTTTGTGCACTCTGTTGCTTAGACTTCCTTGGTAATGTAGAATCATAGAACATTTTGGGTTGGATGAGACCTTTAAAGGTCATCTAGTCTAACTCCCCTGCAGGGAGCAGGGACATCATCAACCAGATCAGGTTCCTCACAGCCCAGTTCAACCTGACCTTGTATGTTTCCAGAGAAACTTTTCTTGGCAGCCTGTGCCTCACCACACTCATTACAAAACGTTTCCTCAATCTCTCTTTAAACTCATCACCCTTTGTCCTGTCGCAACAGGCCCTGCTTGAAAGACTGTCTCCATCTTCCTGCAGACTGCCTTGAAGTACTGAAAGGCTGCAATAAGGTCTCCCCAGAGCCTTCTCTTCTCCTGGGACTGAAGAACCACAAAGTCACCCAAAACCTTTCTGGAAACAGCCTTTTGCTTTTACCACTTGCAGGTGTTCACTCTCCACATGGAAGAGCCTTCAAAGGCTTATTCCCGTCCTTGGAAATAAAGAGCTGGGGAAACGCTCATGTCTGGGGGGGGGGGATCAGACCGAGCCTCATTCTGCTGCCGAGGATGCTCAAAATCTCTCCTGCCTCCGAGCTCCAGGGAAGCTGCCGAGCAGAAATCGGGGGCGAAGCAGAGCTCCGTCCACAGGAGAATCGCAGTGCCTCTGCCGGCGGCGTCCCCCCGCGCCGCTGGTCGTCATCGCTGACGTCGGTTCACGGAAGAGTGATCCACCTGCCCACGCGAGAGGCGCGGCGCGGCCCGGGGGGGCGGGGGCGCACTGCGCGCAGCGGCAGCACACCGGTGCGCGTCCGCAGCGCTGAGCGAAGCGGCCGCTCCCCGGCACGGCCGCGCTGTGCGCTGGCAGCTGGCGCAGGGCGAGGGCCGCCGTGCCGCCGCTGCCCCTGCTCCGCGCATCCCGGGCAACGAGAGCTGTTCACGTCGCATCCTCAGGGGAACGTGCAGGGTTTCTCCTTTTTGAGACTTCCTAGCTGGAGTTTAACCGGTGACAAGTCTAAAGCAAGCAGCCCACCTATGGGCATTCCCCTGCTCAAAAATAAATTGCTCTCAGCCCGCAGTAGTTTGTGCTTCAGAGGATTAAGCTGCAGCAAATAAAGGCCCTGCCCCTCCTGACTGACGACACGCGTGGGCAGCTGAGCGTGCTTCAGCACCCATCACTGACATTGACACCGCCATTTGACTCCTTCAGAGGGGGAGTGAGTGAGACCCTGGGTGAAATACCACTGCTGGGAGCCAGGCAGCCTGCAGCTCACCTGGAATTCTGAAGACAGGAATTAGGAGGGGAGTCCTTGAGCCCCTGCTGCTAACAGCCTGCCCTGAGGGGAAACGGCGCCCGGAATTGCTGCTGGATGCATCAAAGAGTAGCTCCTGGCTCCACCAAAGTCCAGCGCTGGCAGCAGCGGTGCCTGCTGTGCCTTGTGAGCAGCAGGGAAACGAGGCTTGTCCAACCCAGCAGCCTGTTCCCTCTCTGGGGGGACTTTTAAACACCACCACCGCTAATAATAAATTGTGTGTGGTGTGGGAGGGCTGAGCTACTTTGTGAGTGGAAGGTTGCTGCTGCTGGGGGGAGAAAGGGTCTGTCAACAGAGGCTTTGCAGCAGCATCCCTCGAGATCAGGCTAAGGGACATGTCCCCAGGGCCAGGAGCAATGAACTTGATGATGCTCCTGTGAGTTTACAGCTCTGACGTCACATGTTTAGGCAAGACCACACTGGCCCAAATTGTTTCCCCACACCAGGCTGCCAGAAGAGTGATATGTGTGATTTTTTTTAGGCCCCAGCCCAGATGCTGCATGCAAATAAGAAGAGAACTGGGTTTGGGTTTCAAGGTGTCAATTCCCACTTGTTTTGGATGAAGCTGGACCTGGAAAGTTGTTCCTGGGCAAGTGATGTCCAGTAACACCCATCAGTGATGTGAGAGGGTGAGTTTATTCTGCATTTTACTTCAAACTGGGGCTTTAGTAGCAGAACCAACTCTCATGGTACTACACCTCTGTATTGTTCTTCGGACCTGTCCTCTCTGACCTTGCCTGGCACAGTGAGGCTGGTTGCTGTCCATGTCCCGCAGCAGTGGAACTGTGTCCCCAGTCACTCACAGCTACTGCCTGGACGTCTGTCTTTGCCTGTGACAGCAGCAGCAGCTCCAGCTTGCCCTGAGTGCTGAGAGGGAGCAACAGCTTGTAGGGGAGGACACATCAGGCATGGGTTGTAGCCACCCCTAGGTGTGGGGTGCCTGCCCCGCTGCTCCCTGAGAGATGGCACAAGAGCCAGGAGCAGAAAGCAGTTTGGGGGATTGGCACCTCTACTGACCTGCAGGCAGGAGGTTGAGGTAGCCAGGGTTGAGTGGGACCAAACCATAGCTGCATGGCACAGAGTCCCTGCCCAAGCCCTGCAGGACCAGGGTACAGCCAGTGGGGATGGTGGGGATGGCACGTGGCAGAGTACCCAGGAGCCAATGGCCCACAGTCCCTCTCACACAGTGGGGAGCAGTGCCAGAGCAGCCTTGCCTGCAGGTGCTTTTGCCTGGAATTTGTCCCAGGGATGTCACATGGATCACCCCAGACTTGTCATCCCTGCTTGGACACATTCAGCTCCCCAGGGTTTAAAACTCACCTTAAGACCCCATTGAAACCCATTGCAAGCTTCCCCTCTGGAGACTCCTGGAGCAGGGACGTGGTGCTAGTTGTTGAGGGTATTCACTGTGACTGATTTCCTCCATCCCTTCTGCTGCCACTCCCTGGGGACATGGGGATCCCTGTCTGCATGATGGACTGTCTGGGGCCTTCCAGACAGGAAAGTTGGATTGCAGGAAGCAAAATGAGAAATTTTAGTGTAGCAGAGATGCTGTGAGCCCTGGGTGTGGTGTCCAGCCAGGCTCAGCAAGGAACTGGACTTCAGAGGGATCAGGGGCTTCTCATGTGCTATCACCCCAAATGCCACCACCTGTGCCCAGTGTGGAGCCACACTGAGTTCGTGTGAGGGGACTGGGATTTGGGGTGATTTGGGTGTCTGTGGTCACATGGAGTTGAATCCACCACATCTATCTCTGCCTGGAGTAGCCTTGCCCATCCCCTCCCCCAGCCATGGAACCCCTTAAGGCTGGCCCACAGCCACCCTGCTCTCTTCCACCTCTCTCCCACCTCCATCACGTGCCAGTGGGCTTTGTATTTTAAACACCGATTAGGGCTGACCTCATATTTCAGAGCTTACTTCATAGTTGCTAATGAGGGATTCGGAATGTTAAGTTAATTAGCAATCAGCAAACGAGGGCTCAGTTAGTCTTCTCAGCCTGACATGCTGTCAATGAACCACTCATTTGATGATTATGGTAAACCCGCTCAAACGGGCTGCCTAATGCTGATGGGCAGCAGGGAACCAGGGCAAGCCGCGGCCGAGGCGATAGGAGCCTATGGCCCCGCACAGCCCCCGGTGCTCTCCTCAGGCTCAAGGGTGCAGGGCACCTGCTCCTGGAGCCAAAGGATTTAAATAATTAAACAAATTGATTTTTTTTTTAAAATACCGTTTTTATGTTTTCTAGGTGAAATGTAATGAGTGACACTGCCCTGCCCAGCCCTGCTGCTCTGCAGGAGTCTTTACCTGATGGGCTACCCCAGGATGCTGCTTGGCTCCAGGGCGGCTGGAACTTCATGGCAGCACTGTGGCTTGGAGCTAGTGACAAGCCCCAAGGACATAGGGACATCTCAGCCCTGTGTTTGGCTCACAGCAGGAGCTGCAGCTAATTTCATGGTGCTGCCCTCTAATAGACTTCCCTCTAACTTTATCCAGGACCAACTCTGAAGAGTCAAGAATAATATCTGATGGGAGTTGAGCTGGCACAACTGCCAGCAACAGCCTGCAGAGCAGCCTTTCAAAGGGGGTGAGAAAGACTCTCATCATCATCACATCTTTGTTTTATCTTTGCCTGCCCTTCCCCAGAATAATACCTGCCTGCAAAAGTGCTCCTGAGTGTGACCTCCCTGCTTCTGGGAAGCTCCTCCAGGGCCAGTCAGAGCAGCCCAGCTTTCGGCTGGGTTTCAGCTCCCTGGGTCATTAATTATTCTGTTATTTTGATTTACTCCCCCATCCTCTACTCCAGCAGGGAAGCTCGGCAGCCAGATGGTGCGGGGGGGGGGAAAGCTTAGGGTGACCTGATCAATAATTCATGCTCGAAAATGAAACAAAAACAAAGGGAAAAGAAAAAAAAACCCCAAACACTGAGAACCAAATCCCAGAGTCCTTGTGAGAATGCAGTAAACGGGGACAGAACGGAGCTAATTGGCTGTTCTGGCCCAGGAGGGCACAAGGGCTGGGGAGGTGTGTTGGGCTCTGCTCCACTGATGGGTCTGGGGGCGCTCAACCCTGCGTGGAGGGGGTGGGGGGTGAGTGTCAGGATTGTGGATGGATGAATCCAGGGAAGAAACAGCAAGGGTGCTTTTATTGCTCCCTGAAACCCACTTTACTGCCTTTTTCGGGGTGGGGGGGTGGAATAAAAAGGTTTCTTCCTCGTTTACAATCAACAGGGTCAAAGGTTTCCTTGCCATGGGAGCTCGGTGTTGGCCATGGGCCATGGGGCTGGGGTCCTTCCCTGCCCCTCCAGCCCTTGCCAGGGAGCGCTAGCCCGGAGTGGATCCATCCTGCCCGTGGCCGTGCCCTTCCCCATGTGCCACCTCAGCTCGGCACCCTGGGAGCTAAAACAAGTGAAACGCAAGGGATAACCGAGTGCCTAAATATAGCCCTTCTTTAATTAGCACCAGGCGACTGCCGCCCAGTCACGTCCGTCTGCTCGCTAATCCCGCTCAGCCCCGCTCCCGTCAGAGGGCTGCCCCGACCTGCCTCCCCCGCGCCGCCCGCCGGAGCAGCCTCAGCTCCTGCTGGCTTATCCCAGCCGGCCCAGACTGGGACCTCGGCCTGGCCGCGGGCTGCTGGGAAGCCTGACATGGGAGGCTGCCCGATGTTAAACCAGGGCGCAGGGTGGCAGCGGGGAGCGTCTTTCTTGCTGGCCTTGAGACGTGTAAGGTGGGAGCTGGGGAGCTGTGAGCTGGGGACGGTGAAGCCCTGGGACAGGAAGACACACAGGCTGATAGGTTTTCCTGTGTGCCTTATCCCTCCTGCCCTTCCCCCTTGGGTCTGAAAGCCCTGTGCTTACCTTGGGCTGAGTCTGCTGCCCAGGGAACTTCTTGTGTGGGACTGTTGTTAAAAAAAATGGCTTGAGTTGGAAGGGACCTTAAAGATCATCGAGTTCCAACGCCTCTGCCATGGGCAGGTACAGCTCCCCACTACACCAGGTTGCTCAAAACCTCACCAAGCCTGGTGTTAAACACTTCCAGAGATAAGGCATCTACAGCTTCTCTGGCCAACCCATTTCAAACTGATGGATTCAGGTTAGGGGAACATCCTGCTCCCCCAGATCTCACCTAGCCCTCCCTGATGCTGCCCTGGGGCATTGTGTCAGGTCATATTTAAGCCATTAAAGCTTCATCGGGTGCTGCTATCCTTCAGTGGGGCAGTTGGGTGGAACCCTAAGCTGCACCACGGATCTGGCTGCTGGTTTTAGCATCTTCTTTGCATTTCTAACACATTATCCATATACATCTATACAGATACATAGTTCTTTGGTTTGCTCCTTTGCAAGGGCACTGGGTACCAGCAGACAGGGGTGCAGATGACGATGGACTAACCCCATGGTTGCTCTCTGGTCAGCAGCCTGTTCTTCCTTGCTACTGAAAGGCTAAACCCTCTCCAAGACTGACTCCCCGGAGTCTCTGCAGGCAACGCAGCACAGGGACAGCATCCTGCAGGGGTTTTCCCTTGGAGTCCTCCAAAGTGTATGACCAAGCCACCCCCACTGCTGCCAGCGAGGTCACAGGTCTCGCTGGACTAGGAATAAATCTGGGATTTGCACTAACAACTGCTGTTAATCCTGGAGGAGAATGTCTCCGGGAAAGATCCTGCCTTCCCAGGTCAGCGGCAGCAGAAGGCTGCATTCCCGGCTGAACCAGCCCAGCTCTGTCCTTAATCTCCCAGCCCGAGCCCAGCTCCTGGCACTGAGCCAGGAGCTAACCTTCTAAAATGGCCTTTCTTTTCAGCATCCAACTCCCTGCTGAGATCCTGAGGTCATAGCCTCTCTGTGGCCGAGTCCTGACAGCTCAGGCACAACCCAGGGACATTGCACGTCTCCTGCTCCCTGCCTCAGCTTCAGCTGGGCTGGGGTGGAGGGTCCCGTCCCCTCCCTCTGCGTTTGGAATGGAAGATCAGACTTCAGACAGGTGACAGAAAAGCTGGCTGGACATCCAGCAGGTTTGGGGTTTGCTCAGGAGGAAAGTGCTGGTCCTCATCGTCCAGAGAGGGGCTGAAAGGCCTCTTGAGAATGCTTTGGGAGAAAGGTGCAGAGCAGTGGATCCGTTTGGGTGTCCCACCCAAAGCAAGGGTGTGATTTATCAGATGGGTTCAGAAACCAAGCTCTGAGATGAAAATCATGGTGATGGCCACCTGTGCCTGCAATTAGGGATTTCTCTCCCTTGAGAAGACTCTTGGGTGTAAAGGAAGGTGCTATGTCCCCAGAGAAGCTGAGAGAGCCAGATGCTGTGACCCTGCACCTGGAATCCCTGGCAGAAAGAGCCTGGCTCTGCAGCGAAAAGATGTGAAGAGACCATTCATTGCTTGCACCTTGCTCCCAGCAAGAGTTTTCCTTCCTGTAGCAGCAAGAAGTTTCTCCTAGGAATTACAAACACTCACAAGAAATTATACCTTGAAGTAGGAATATAAAAACAAGAGAAATATGGAGAAGGAAAGGAAAGAAAACAACCAACCTAACCACCCTCCCCATGCCTGAGATCAAAGCTCGGTGCCGTTTGGAAGCCCTTGGAAAGAAATTCCCCGGTTCCTTTGGCCAAGCCGCCGCTGTGAAAGGCCGTTTTGTTCCCAGGGCCTCGGCCTCACGTTTGCCCCTGTGGACTTCGTCCCCGCGGCCGCCGGGGAGGCTGCGCTTGGCCGCGGTGCCGGCTCCGCCGGGGCAGGTGCTGGCGGCCGGTGGGGACCAGCCGGGCTCCGACTCAGCGGCAGCGCTTTGATGGGCGCAGGAGGAGCAGGATGAGGAGCCGCCGCCGCTCCTCTTCCCGGCCGCCCGCCCACCGCTGCAGGCAGGTATGAAACGCCCAGAGCTATTTATGCCGTGAGCGATGTGAGTCCAAGCGCCCTCGCCCCCTCTTCCGCCCCGATTCCTGCCTTCACATCTTCCCAACCTTAGACCAAAGTTACACAGACACTTTCTGGGTTTAAGTATTTCTGGTGTCTTGGACTTTTGCATACACTCTGTGGAACGAGAATTTCCCTCCAACAGCTGCCTCTAGGTACAAGGGTTCATTGCCCCTGCAGGGCTGGGAGCAAGCTGGTTTGGCCAAAGTTCCCTGTGTCAGAAGTAGGGAGAGACATGGTCCCACAGCCTCCAGGTCTCGTACCCTCCAGCTTCCAAATCTCCTGGGCCCAAAATTCTCATGTCCCATATCCCTCTGGATCCACCTCCCCAAGTGCCACATCTCCAAGGTCCAAAATCTCCTGGAATCACATTGCCCAGAGCCACGACCCTAAGGTACTGCATCATGGAATCATAGAATCAAGCAGGTTGGAAGAGACCTCCAAGATCATCCAGTCCAACCTATCACCCAGCCCTAACCAATCAACTAGACCATGGCACTAAGTGCCTCATCCATCCTGAGGTCCCACATGCCCCTGGATCCCCAAGGTCCTGCACCTCTCTGAACTCACATCTCCAGGTGTCCTATCTCCAAGATCATGCATCCTCAGCTTTACCCCCCTGCCCAGGACAAGAGGGTAAGTCCCTTTAACTCCAAAGTGTCTCACATCAGGCCATTTCGATGCCTGTCCAGGTCTTGGATGTGGTCACACTGACTCATTTTGGTGGCTCTAGCACAGGGTGGGAAGGGTGGCTCTGGCCAAAGCCCAGCCCGGAAGGCTCAGCTGAGCTCTTGCTCAGCTCAGCAGTGTGGTGGGGAAAGCTGCCCAGGACAGGCTGGCCCTGTGCAAAAAATGGGAACCTGTGTTGCTGATGAAAAGTGCTTTCTTTGGGTAGGATGTTTGTGTTTCCTTTGGCAGAGTGGCCTCGGCAGCATGCACAGCACCTGCCTGGGGCTGGCTCTGCTCACAGCACACCACACATCCAGCCTCTTCCCTTGAAAGTGGGAGGAAAGGGAAAAGGGTTGGGAAATGCTCCAGCACCAGTTCTGCTTGTGGCTAGCAAGTGCCTGTTTGGGCAGAGACATGTGACAGCAGCCTGAAAAGCCAGGATCTCTCCCAGGACCCTATGAAAGAGTCCAGCCCACTGTTGCAGCACCCGTGGGATGGAGGTATTCCTTCTGGCTCCTGTCCTCTTGGCATCCCAGCCTACCCAAAATGCTCCATCCCAGTACATGCCTTTGCTCCTGCCCTGGGGTCCTGTGACAGTTAATTCTCCTCTTCCTGCTCTTTATCCCTCTTTTGGGAACTGGCCCCTGGGTTGCTCTGGTTTGCATCAGAACGTGGAGGCCAAGTCAGGGGGGGTGTGAGGAGCTGAGCTTAAGACTGCCCATGCTCCTCCTCCTGTTCCAAGGGAAAGTTTAAGGCTCTGCCCCATGGCTGGGGCAAGTGGCTTGCATCTGGTGGGGATGGGGAAAGGACAGGGCTCTGGGGGCACTGCAGGCACAGGGAAGATGGAGTCAGGCTTTCATAGAATTCTTTAAGTTGGAAAAGGATCAAAATCATAGAGTCCAACCACTAACTCTACCAAGTGCACCACTAAGCCATATCCCCAAGCACCATATCTGTGTGGCTTTTAAATACAGCCAGGCATGGTAACTCAAGCCACCTCCTTGGGCAGCCTGTATCAGTGGAAATATTTTTCCTCTTGTCCATCCTACACCACCCCTCATACAGCTTGAGGTCACCCCCTTTACCCCATGCTGCACAAGCCAGTGGTCAGCCTGGGGGAGGGCAGCCGGGCAGCTGTGACTGAGATGTTTCCAAGGAGCCACCAACACCACTAAGGATGAGTTTGGAGTCATCTGCCCCAGGGACCACAAACATACCAAGCAGTCAGTGCCCCAACAGCTTGCGTCCTACCCATCACTTCTCTACAAAAGCCAGGTTTGGTTTCCCCAGAGAGAAAGTTTTGCCATCATGAAGAGCAGCTCTGACAAAAATTCAGGCTGCCCAGTGAGGGTAGCCTCAGGCCTGCAAAGCTGCCTGGGCATCTGGATTGCGCCGGCAGAGAAAGACTAACGCTGCCCTGGAACTGTGCCAGCTGAACAAAAATGGTCCTGTTGGGTTCCTCCCCCTTGAAAGTATTGTCCAAATGTTGTCTTTCAACAGTTTGTTCCCATTTGACTGGCAGCAGGCAAGTGAGCTGACAGGAGCTGCTGTGAAAGGGGGGGCTCTGGGTCTGTGTGCAGCCCTAATGCGCTGGCTTCCTTTGAAAGCTGCCCATCCCTCCTCCAAACTTGGGCTTGATCCTCCAGGGAGCAAAATGCTGCATCTCATCTCACTGGGAGGACTTATGGCTTGTGGCTGTGGTGAACACTCCCCTGTCCTCCTTGCCTCTCCCTGGAGCTTGGCCAGGCTGTGCATCCCACTCCCAGGAAATGTGTTTCTTTTCACTTACCCAGACCAGCTTGGCCAGGTTGTGCATCCCACTCCCAGGAAATATGTTTCTTTTCACTTACCCAGACCAGCTTGGTCAGGCTGTGCATCCCACTCCCAGGAAATGTGTTTCTTTTCACTTACCCAGACCAGCTTGGCCAGGTTGTGCATCCCACTCCCAGGAAATGTGTTTCTTTTCACTTACCCAGACCAGCTTGGCCAGGTTGTGCATCCCACTCCCAGGAAATGTGTTTCTTTTCACTTACCCAGACCAGCTTGGCCAGGTTGTGCATCCCACTCCCAGGAAATGTGTTTCTTTTCACTTACCCAGACCAGCTTGGCCAGGTTGTGCATCCCACTCCCAGGAAATATGTTTCTTTTCACTTACTCAGGACCTGGGTCATGGTAGGGACTGGTGTGAGAAGCCATCTCCGTTGTATTTCCATGCTCAGCTGCTTTGTTCATGGCAGACAAGCTTGATGGATCCCACACACTGTCTCCTCCAATCTCGTTTCAACACGTGTGGCCAGGCACCCACATACCATAGAGCTTCCATAGGGAACTTCCCAGGCGCTTGGGCAGCTGAAAGGGGCATGCAGCTTATCGTAGCTGCCTCACTACTTATGCATGGATGTATCTGTGGTACTTTGAGCTAGGGCTGGTGGTTCTGTTGCTCCTGCTGCCCAGCAACAGAGCATCTATTAAACTAAACTGCTAGACCAAATTAAATCTGAGCTCTGAAACCGAAAAGCAGTGGAGCAGCTTGGATGCTGCTACAGGCCCCTGGCTTACAGCCTATCAGCTGCAAGAATTTTAATCCCCCCCACCCCGGGCAAGATCCTTCCACAAATCTCCTACTACAACCAGCTCCTGAGCTGGGGGAAGAGGAATCCTAGGAAAGCACCCTGGGGGCACCTATTCACTCATCCATCCATCTCACATCCCCACCCTGCTGTGCCATGCCTGGGGAGTGCTGAGGCATTGACTGCCCACGGGATGGGTTCCGTGCGTGGTTAGAGGGGAACTTAGGGGACTTGCAGGAAGCTCCACAGCATTGCTGAAGATGGAAAAATCCCGGGGATCTGCCCTTTCTCTGAGAAGACATCTGAGCTGGGAGGTGTTTTTCTTTCCATCCAGTCAGCAGAGCCGCTTGGAAATTTCCTACGCCGGCTGCTGGCTGTAATGTTTTCATAATGAAATGAACCGTCTGGCAGAGCCCTGGAAAGTGATTTGCCAATTAGTGCCTTACATCTTTCCTGTAATTCCCCCTCATTAGCCTTTATTAAAAAATAAAAAATAAAATCAAATAATAATAATAATAAAGAGCCAGGCCCCAGGAGTGCCTGGCGAAGTCCTCACCCTTCCTTCTTCAGGTTGCCCCTTTGCTCTCCTCCTGCTTGGGTGCCCAGCATAGCTGATGCCCACAGCTCATCCATTGGCAGCTGTGTGGCTCTTGCTGTCTCTAGGCCATCTGCATTTCCCCACCACTGTGCCCCACGCCTGCAGGCAGGGATAGAAGGGAGGAGCACACTGCAGCCAAAGGGGACATGATCTTGAGGCCACTCAGCAAATCCCTAGGACCCACATGATGGGTGCCTCCTTGCACCATGACAGGACCCTTTCTGCCCCTTTGGGTGCTCCCTGCAGCTCCAGGGTTGGAGAGAATGCTGGCTCAGTGGCCAAAAAGCCTTCCTGGGCCTTGTGAGAAAATGCTGGTGCAGCACTTTTTGTTAAGTGGTCAACTCAGCAGGGTGGAAAAATGTCAACTCCTCGAGTTGTAAAACAGAGCCCTTTGCAACCCCAGGGAGCTGAGCCACACAGACCAGTTCTGCCCCTGTCCTAGTTTGCCAAGGATGCTGCTATGGTATCCCATCTGACTCTCACACCTAAGGGATGAGGGTGTGAGGCCCTATAAGGTTTGCTCTTGCCAGTCACTGAGCTTGCCCAAATCCCTTGTCTGGCTACCCTCAAGCTGCCCCATGCATCTTGGGCTTCTCCCAACAGCTCCCAAGACCTCTACTGGAAAATGCAAACTGTGTTACATGGAGAGGGCTGCTGCAGTAGACCTCTCCCTGAGTTCCCAGGGGCCTGGTACAATGAACCCACAGCATCATATCCCTGAGGCTGCACAGCTGCAGCAGCTGGAGCTCAGCCATACACCACCACCACTGCACCACAAGCATGCCAGGACCCTCCTGCCAACACCTGTGGTTCAAATGGAAGAGGATCAGCCACGCTGCCCCTAGACTCACTCATTTTTAGTGGCCCCAGTGCCTGATGTTTAAGAAGAAATTGTGAAACCAAATGGTGAATCCCAAACCTCCTGAAAAATTAAGGATCTAAGCAAATTGATCCAACCAAGATAGGCTGCTTCAGCCCCTCTTCTCCTCCCAGCACCAGGAACGGCATCAAACATGGCTTTCCCTGACAGCAGCAAGGCATGCAAGAGCAGTGGCCATGGCTCCCACTCTCTCTGAAGACACTGCAGGAGGAAGAGAGGAAAGGCTCCATTAAGGAACATGTGAGTGCTACATGTATTCCTCCCTCAGCTCAGCCCCAAGAGGGTTTCAGTGCCTGGCCAAGAGCAAACTGGACCTCTGTGAGACTTCTTTCAGAGGTCTCTATTAAAGATGATGCTCACGGCCTCAGCCAGGAGACACAAACACAGCTAAGACCACGGCAGCCTGACCACACTGCAGTTCTGAATTTATTAGAAACAGCTGTCAGTACATCCTTCTAAAACATTACATGTCAATGTGCTTTATTGCAATTTTTTTATTGCATTTTTTTTTCCTTTTTTCTTTTTTTTTTTCTTTTTTTTTTTGATCTAGAGCAAGTAGGCCCAGGATGCTTAGTGTCTGGGATTTAAAAGCTCAACCATCTAGTAAAAGAATACAGCAAAATTGTAACACACCTGGTGACAAGTACAGTCTTGCATTACTGAGCTAGAAACTACAGGATGACTTGTCTGAAAACACTAACATACAATTGGTTTCCTTATGAAGCAGTTTGCTTTGTTTCTTTAAAAGTTAAACTACATTAATTCATTTTTTCCTCCTTTTTTTTTTAATGCCCCCCCCCCCTCCCCCCTCCCCTAACTACACCATAAACGACAGAAGAACAGGTTTTACACAAATAACAAACAAGAGTACCAAAGTTACATGCTGGAATTCATCTGGAAAACAAAAAGTCAATAGCTTCTGGAGAAGCAGGTTCTTTAACAGATGCAGTTTCCCTTAAAGAAAATAGAAGTCAAAAGGAAAAGCAGAAACATTAATGCAAAGATTGTACAAAGGAGTGTGCTGTTATTTCAGCCCTCGATACAAGGTCAAACACCCACTCATGCTTTACATTGAACCACATCTTATACAAAGAGTCCACTCACAAAAAGGGACACGTACCAACACCACCCATTGCACATCAGCTCTGGACAGGGGGGCTGGGGGACCTACTGCAACATGTAAACGTCCACTGCATCCCGCAGGAGAACAAGAGTGGGTTCTGGAGCTAAACACCTTTGCTTGGCACAAAGCTGAGTGCTTTGTCCCAAAGTAAATAATGCTCTGATTCAACTCAGTTTACAGATAAAGTAGTAACTCTTCCCCCCCCCCCCAACCCCCGACAAGGAAATCCAGAGTTCAGCATTTCAGAAGCACATATGCAAGATGAACACAATAAACTCCTTTTCATTTGACACAAAGAAAATAACAGAAAACCTAAACCAAACCCAAATGCACTTCTGCCTAAACACACTGCAGAATGTGCTAACAGGGACTTTTGTGTTATCTTTAAGGGGCAGTGCCACTTACAGCTAATGCTTATAAAGGTGTACGTGAATATATCTTACACAGATCTATATACATACAGTACAGACACGGACGCGCACGCCCACGTACACACACACGCACAGATGATGCAGACCGTCACAATCCCATGGTGCAATAAACAGCCAGATATACAAAGTTAACAGGTTTCATCAAACCTCTCTCTGCTGGATGTAGAAGTCACTCACAAAACCAAAACCAGACTGAAAGCCCACGAAAGCCGACCGAACGCAAACCCCACCGCAGCCGATGGAGACCCGGCGCGGGGCAGCCCGTGGCTGGCCCCAGCATCCTGCAACTCCCCTGATGCCGGGGGCTGATATTCACCCTTGGAGACTTTTTGTCTTTGGATGCAATAATTTTTCCAAATGATCCCAAGTCCCTTGTTGAGAGTACTTGGAAAGCGCCGCTGAGTGCAGGGGGAAACATTCCCTCCTTGTTTGCCAGCAGCAATCCCAAGGGAAGGTGGTGGAGGTGTTGGGGGGCGTGCATCAATTAAAGCTGCTTTCTCTAGTACAGGTTGATCAACAAGGTTTTAGATCAGTAAGAATTTTTGCCTCTGAAGCTCACATCACATTTTTTTAAAGGCAAATTTTAGAACAAATGATGAGTTTAGTCATAAAATAAGGTAAGTTGATGCCAATAGCAATTAAAACGCAGTTAGTCCTGCATTAATGGTGTGGAGCCAGCCCCAAAGACCAGCACTTCAAGCACTGTCATCATCTAAACAGTTAAGCTAAAGCTCCCTATCTGGCCCTGTGAACAAACAGGAAGGAATTGAAGAGATTAAGAGAATTTCCCCCCACCCTTTCCCTTTTGGTGGAAAGTATTTCTGCCCACAGAACACCAGAGCCACTGAAACGTTGGCCAAGCTTCATCTAACCCCATCCAAAGCTACTCCTCACGCAGCACTTAACCAGCCAAGCTGTTCCACAAACAGGCTGCTGTTTATCTGAGCTGGTAACTGCTCCCTTCCCCTGGCTGCACGGCTTAAGGGATCAGCAGTGCAAGTTCCCATCTAATACCGAAAGAGGAGCAAGTCTTTAAGGACTTCTACTAACCTCCTACCTCCTTGCACACACGTTAAAGGAGAGTACAACTGAGTATTCCAAAGGAAAAGGGCTGCTCTGGCAGCTTCTCTTGCTTTCATGGATTAAGGCAGAAGTCCTATTGATGGCCTGTCCGGTCCTCCATCAAATTACAACCACAAGGATGCCATAGGATGCTGACCCTTCCTCTATTTGCTTTGAATTTGAGCAAGCCTAACCCCCCTCTTCCCTCACAGCATCTTTGTTCTTTGGGAATGTTATTCTTTCTGTTCCAAAAGCAGAGGCTGCAAGTCAACATAAGGAAACGACAGGTAATAAAATATGATTTTAAATGTGATTTGAACAACAACAAAAACAACTTCAACTCCCAACCCATCAGAGTGCTTTGTACAACTGCATTTGGAACCTGTCTGACCCCTCCCGACCCACAAGCAGTACCTGTTTCATGTCTGCACAATGCAGCAAGCATACAAGACTCACTAACATTCCAGATTTTTATTCCCTGTTAGTGTAACAACACCAAAAAAAAAATAAAGAGACATTCAAAACCAGGAGTGAGATTGTTCAAGTACCAAATAAGAGGCTTTTCCAAACTTCAGCTGGGACACTTCTATAGCAATTCTGCTGTTCCAAAAAGCCACAGTGTTCAGTTAAGGGCATGGTGCCACCCAAGCCTGCAGACAGCCTCACATCTGGGACAATCAAGACCCACCTACTGCCCCTGTCCTCCCCAAAACAGCAGTCAGTGTCAGTGTTCTTTTCCACAGTCCCCATCACAGTTGCCTGGCTTTGTGAAGGACAAAGTTTGATTTTTGCCCAGCTGAGACTTGAATTCAGGTATGACTAAACAAACTGTTTTCCTGGGAATGGCTTTTGGCTGTGGAAGCCTTGCTTACACTAGTGCAGGCAAGACAAGAATCAGGCCCACCACATTAAGTGGGAAGCATCTTGATCATCTGCCACATCAAGGGATGAGTGTGGAAAGATAATTTTATTTTTGGCATAAGACAGGGGATTGTACTGGATATAACTCTAGGCTGCAACCACCAAACAGTGCAAAGCAGCTGATGGGAAGTGAAAACAACCCAGCAAAAATACAACCCCCAACTCTAGAGCGCTCCAGTATCAGAAGGTGGCTGATCACATACTACTGCTGCACATGCTAGAGTCTGTTGGAACATCCCTGTGCTTCTAGGTTTGTTCTTCCCATTCTAAGGTTACTTGTAATCAAAGTAAAGAAAACAAGTGGGAAAAGATTTAACTTACTAACTTCAAAAAGATGGCACTCGTGGCTGATGCAAGGGGGTTGAATGGCAACTGTGGAAGCAGACCTGATTTCCATCCATACAAGTACAAAATACTGGATCACCCCTGATCCCTGCAAGTATACTTCAAAACAGATCAGAAGAAACTGTGCATATCTGAGTTTCAACACACACCCACCCCCCTACACCCCCATTTAATACTGTGCAAAAGTTATTTATTTAACTCTACATATATATTTAACACAATATGGGTCAATGAGATCAGTACTTCGCTAACTGCAGTCTGCTAACTGACAGCTGCATACAACAGTGAGACTGCTTCCCCCTTTTCCTCCCTGATGTTTTGACTCTTGAAGCTGAAACCTTCCCACATCTTACTGGTTTAAAAGGACTTGAGTTCCTTTGTTTTGCCTTTTTGTTCACGTTTCCTGCATTTGTTTTAGGCTTAACAGCTGCTTTTCATGCTAGGGTTTGAAGCCTGCACCTCATAGGCCCATTTCTCCTTTTTCAGTCATGCAAGTGCAGAATAGCTCCTGGAAGCTTCTCACAGGTCTAATGCTACAGAATAGAACTAGGCTGAGCAGTGAATGCAGCAGCGTCAAGCTCCTGTCCCACGGGTCATGCCAGCTACACACCAATTTTCATTAGCTGTAGGAGTGCAAAATGGATGCAGAAAGAATCTGTGCAATTGCATATGAAAGTCAAAGGGGAGCAGGCAATCATAGCAGCTGGGACTTCAGGTGCCTAAACCAAACACAGAGATACAGTGGCAAAACACAGCCTCAGAGACTGCTGATAAGAGCCAAATACAAGGAATGTGGGCTTAGTCTGCCCATAGCCCTGTCTGGGCAAAACAATTCCAAAGAATGCTTCAGGATGGCTTATTGGCTCTGAGCACATCACTCACAGCAAACACATCACCTACAACTAGCAAAGAGATCTCGGAGAGCAAGGGTCCAGAATCCCACCTCACACCACTGTAGAACCAAGCTACCTTCATGGATGCCAATGGAATTACACTGTATTTACCTTGGCAGAGACAGGGTCAGAGCTTGGACCAAGACCTCACAGGATCAGTTAGACTCCACTACAGGGAAACTTTACACAGCCCTGCTTTGCTGTCCCGCTGCTGTCAGTACTGAGAGGGTGTGCCAGGATTTATGAGCCTGAAAGTAGACTCGTGCTTGTTTAAAACAAACAAAACCAAGCCCTACCTAAAAACGGGGCAGATGTGAAACACTTCAGCCAGATTGTCTCTGTCACAAAAGCAGGGATCAGAAATACCTGCCCCAGCTGCCTCAAACGTTAACATTGCAAATAAGAGATCACAGGGGCAAAGAAAACAATCAGACACTCCTCTTGTACAGGAGGAGTTTTTCCACAGGCATGAAGCACCTGGCTATCATTTGTGCCTTTGAACTGATTTTCCCTCATTGGACATTTGGACTCAGCTCAGTGCTAAGGGAACATTAGATGCACACAAGGTGTGAGAACGACAGCTTTACAGTTACCAGATTAGAACTGCAAATGATCCAAGAGGTAGGGCAAGTTTCTTTAAAAAGAAACGTTTCCATGTCCATGTGCCACTGAGGAATCCATTCAATAGCTTCACTAAAAGCAAAGGCTACATCTTGGTTTTCCTTTCCTTGGGGAAACAGGAGAGAAGGGACACACAAGCAGATACGGGTCACTTCAACATAGCAGCTTGCATGAATCTTCTCCTCTCACTCAGTTTTGGCGAAGTTTTGTAGCGTTTCATTTACTTAGAAAAGTGGCATCTACAGAATTCTTTGCCTGAAGATTGCATCCTGGCTGATTAGAAAGTGTCTGGGATGTATCAGGGTCATTAGTGCAAAACATCTCACAGACATGCCAGGCAACCAGACTTCCCTTCCTGCAATGGCTGTCAGTGCCCCAGCCCTGTCACTTCCCTGCCTGTAAATTCATGACATTCAGAGAAATAATACTTCTAGTGTAAACAGTAACCATCAACAAGCCTGGCATTAGTGCCAGGCATTATAGGAAAAAACCCACACCCCACCATTTGAACAGGAAATCAGCCCCGGGGTCAGAAAAAGGTCCAGAGCATTCTCAGCCCTGCATGGCTGTCTGCTTCCTGTCCTGCACAATGGGTGCAATGCAAGGGAACCGCTTCCAGTAATAGGAACTAAAGTAACTTTCAAGGTTGCACACTGAACAATTGCTTTGCCAGTCTTCTTTGATGCCAAAGGGTTGAGTTTGCCAGATTAGCTCTTTTTTCATTTCAGAAGCTTAAGGAATGGAAATAAGCTGCTTTGTATACTTTCCAGAGAGGGGATTTATTGGGTGATCGCTATACTTGACAAAGCCCAGGACTATCCACTCCAGTTTTTATCAGCAGCCCTTGCCAAAGGATGGTACCAAACATCCAATAACTGAGCACGGCTCTCCTCCCTCCCTGTGTTTTGCACCATGGCCAAAATAACTACAAGGGAATTTAGATTATACCAGTGTAAAACCTTGCTCAGCTGTAGCAGTGTGAGAGTTCAGAGCTTAGCTTGCAAAGAACAAATCAGAGGAGATCTATAATTAGCATGCTTGTTTCTGTACAACTGGAAATGACTACACCCCACAAAAGAATTTGGTACAATAAGCCATCCAGAAGCATTTGACTGCACCTACCTCTTCTATACAAAAATCAAGCATTAAGAGTCTGTCATTGTTCAGCAAGAACTGCAACAGGAGAGTGCAAGCTTCACTCTGGTTTACATTCTGAAGCACAGTATCATCGAAAACTGAAAACAGAATCCCAAGCTGAGGAATGGGAGGAACTGGGGTCAAGGAAGAGGAGAGTGAGCAATTACACCAGATCAGACAAATTTAGTGTTTCGAAGCTACAAAGTTTAGCTTTTCCTTTATTTGTTTCAAGTTTTGGTGTAGAAAGTACGTGCGGATGCTAACGCAACCTTCCCTGTAAGTGCCCAATCTAGCAACAAGCAAAGTTTTGGTGTGTTCAGTTTGGTTATAGACTTTTCCTTTTCAGTGAAGACCTGTAATGCCATTGGAACCAAAACTTTGTTACTGTTGACAAAAAAAAAATAAAGCAACTTTGCTTTACAAGCATTTCTCCACTTAAACACCTGAAGCTTTCCCGTAATTCCTTTGGTCTTCTCACCAAATGCCATGCTACCTCAAGACAAGCCCTCTTTTGGAAGTTCAGCTGAATCGCAGTGAAGCTGCTAAAATTAACAGAGAAGAATTGCTGTGGTAGAGTTTCCCCCCCCCTAGTTTCTTGGGAGTTTAAGACTGAAAGACATTACCGATGCCTCAAACAGAGGCTTCAAGTTGTCTCTACAAGAACAAGAGAAAACAAAATCCAAGTAGAAGTTCCACTGAAGGTGCCTGGCAAAAAATTATCTCCATGAAACGATGTTTCGCTTCTGGTATTTTTGTATGCGTTGTGTTGAGTTTATTCCCCTCATAAGGAAACGAAAGTATCAGTGTAAAAGCACAGCTGAGCTTTTAAAGTAGCACCAGGACACCTACACCCAAGTTGTCATCTTGTTGCTGCTAGGCCTCTTTTTGATTCACATTCACAGAATCTCTTCTTGTGCAAAACAAGCAGTCTAAGGAGAAAGAATGCCCTCCAAGGTTTAGTAAAAACTGTAGAAAAGAATCCAAGATAGCCAACACTTTCCTCCTCCTCCAAATTTATCTGCAGAGAGAGGGGGGCATCTGTGCGTAGACAGGATAGGCAAGCCTGACATTTAGGGAATCATTGTGTTGGACAAGGGACGTCTGCTGGTAATGAAGAACCAAATCCTTAAGTGTGCTGTACAGGTTATATGGTTCTGCAAACCCGTAACCTCTTGGAGTGCTGTAGATCACACAGTGTTTCACTTCTCCGTCAGCTCTGCAAGGAAAGGAAAGAGGAGAATGTCAAAGGAGAAACCCAAAGTGACAGTCTCAACAATTGACTAATGCAGAAGCTCTGTCAGTCACTAAATTACATAACAGGGGACCCAGCAGATGCAAGTAGAGATTAATATAGTCTGTGAAGAATCACTGCTTTGGGGCAACACTCTTGCATAATAACCCACGTAAGGGGCCTCTTCTAGCCCAGAATTCCCTCCTGCACTGTTCTCCAGATTATTCTTGGCGGGGGGAAAGTCAAACTCTTGACCATGAAGATAAACACCTGAAGTCAGCAACGACGGTGCACTGGAAACCTTTCTAAGCAAAGCCACCAAACCCCAATAAATTCTTAGGACCCTACAACGTTGCAACATTAGCCCTCCAAGTGCATTCTTCAGTGTTAAGCATGTCAGGAGCTCAAAACAGTTCATTATCTGAAGCCATAGTGACCGAATCCCTAACTTGGCAAAGCAGTTACTGCAACACAGTATTGCCAAAGCTGCTAGAAACACTCATCCACCAGAAAGATCCAGCGTTATATAACCCCTGCATTGGTGCCTGTTCTGATCCAGGTCACATGTAGGAACAAAGTTACTTTGTGCCCTGCCTTTGCTAGCTTGCAGAGTGACACTAACCAGAAGCATCTGATGAACACATCACTTGAGTGACTGATGAACAGTATCTCGAACATGGCAGATACTACGATCTTCAGTTACCTTGAGGCAATACACCATCACATATTCATTCCTCACTTACGCTCAGAAGCAATTAACCTCATGTGAAATAAATCAGGGAAAGCCATTTTGCACTCCAGAGCAGGCTTGAAGGATTTTTAGGTAATGGAATCAAGACTATTTCTGACCTCTGTTACACCAGCATAAAATGAAGTGAAACAAGAAATCAATGCAGGGCTGTGTGAATGTCAAAAACTACAGCTTGCAAGTAATATCTCCTCTGAAGCATCACTGTTATCTTTAGCATACAAGAGAAGCCATCTAGAATTGGAGATGTCAGAAAATGAGAATGGAAGATGTTACAGCCCCACTTCTTCTTATGTGTTCCTTGGCAGGGAAGGATGGGATTTCTTTGTGACTGTGGGGACACTTTAGAATTTCATGCTAACTACCATGGAGACTGAAGAGGCTGCTGAGACTAGAGTTATTGCACACTCACAGCAACAGAGTTTTTACCACAAGTAGTCTTCCTGCAAATACGCAACACATGTGCCAATGGACAGGCTAAGGTTAGGCCTAACCTGCCTATTGTGCTGCAAAACAAAGATGTTATGAACTAAGTAGCTACGGAAGGAAAATACTTACACCACAGAACAAGCATAACATCCTTTCTTGCTGCTCTCACGAATTAAAAAGGCTCCATCAGGTTTCCCACAGAGCAAGTCTTCTGCTTGGATACGGTTGAGATCCCCAACAAACCAAGTTTTCTCATCGTGGTGTGGCAGGTTCTCATCTTCTTCATTCATAAAGTATGTGCTGAAAGAAAGGATACATTTGTTAACCAGAAACTGGTAAAGGTGTTAACAAGCAGAGTGATTTATTTTTGCAGAAATTCAAAGAAATACTAGAACACACTAAAATTGGAAGGGCACACTGCTCATGAACATGTAGTAAAGGCTTTGACTTTGGATTTAATTGTTCCAACTTCATCTAATCCTAAATTCTTTAGCAGAATTACTTGCCCTAGAGGATTTCTCCCTTTTTCTGCAGTCCTTCCTTTTTTCTACAGCTCTTTACTGAGAATCTGGTGTTTTGTATTACCAACCCTCACAAGAGAAAACACTTATTAATGGAAGACTTCTCAGTAAAAGATTGTGTATAGTAGCACTTACTCATCGATATTTTCATTTTTGATCCCCAGCCAGTCATTTATTCGCTTCTGTCTCACTCCTTTGTGATTGAGCCATCTGCCAGAAGAAGAAAACATTAATACATTACTTCAAAGTACATGTATGGGTTTCCTTACTGAGCAAGCTAAAGCTCAGACACAAGGTCTCAAAAAAACCAACCCACTCTGGAGCTTAGTTTGTACTCTAGTAGGAAAAGCTGCAGAAAGACCAAAGATCCTGTAAGAACATTTTCCTGCATCATCTTCTGAGATGCCTTTGTTAGTGCACAGAGTGAAAAGGAGCCTAAGAAAGAGGTACTGACTGCACAGTGCATCCACAAAGGAAGCAGAATAGTAGCTGTGACAGCAGGTTGTTTCTCTCAGGATAACAAAAGTAGTATTGCCACTGGCTTTTAACCTCCTAACGTCACCTTCTGCAACTGTGTTTCCTTCTGTCTTCGGCCAGAATCCTAGTGCACCGAGTCCAGCCCATAGATATTGGGAGCTCAGGGACAGAGGTGTCATAAATCAAGAGTGGGTACAAGTAACATCTGCCACATGCAGGACAAAAAAGTACTAAGCTGTTTCATTAGCACAGACTTTGCTTATAACTCATTTAGCTTAAATGTTTTATTTACAGGAGTTGCAGAATACACATCTAAGTTGTGGCAGATGCTAAGTAATGCAGTCATGATGAGGCCAACCAATTACTCAGGCACTCCATGTTGAAATGTAGCACCTTAACACTGTCAGAACTTTGATTATGAAAATAATTTAGCTCTCATTACCCTGATGGAAACAGTCATTAATCAGGTTCATCAGAGACTATTCTGAGGTACAGGTCAGGCTTACTTACACAAGATACTGATCTCTGATTTTGCGGAGCTGAATTAGGTCAGGCTTGATACTATTCATTTTCTTATCAGTCTCCCTGTTGTCCAGAGCTTGTTTCTTCAAATCTTGTTCCAGGCGCATTTTACTATCATGGATCTCACCCAGACGTGATTTTAGTTTCTCATAGTTCATCATTATCCTGAAAACAAGTGTAATAATTGAGGTGAGGTCAAACCAGTCTAGAAGGTAGTATCACAATAACTACCATAACATCAGCTCCTCATCTTAATAGGAGAATTACAGTAAGGCTGCCAGAAAAGCCCTCTTGCCAGAAGGTCTACCAGCCTTTTTTGCATAGTTTGAACCTTCATTTTACCTTCCTGTATTTCTGGCACACATGCATTGTCAGACTCTCCTTGTACACCAATTACCCAATCCCACCACTGCAATTGTGATGCTAGCAAGATTTCAAATGCAGTCTGAAGTCTGCGAGTTGAAATCTTGCTAGTACCATGATCCCAGTGCTTATGAGGAGCTACCAGGTGCTTCTTCATTCCAGAAGAGTTTGCAGGTTTGGTACAGTTAAGGAAAATTACCTATTTCACCTGTTAATTTATCTTAAGTCAGAATGAAGCACCACAATCATGGAAGATTAGCACAGGTAACTGTTTGGAATCTAGAAGTCTCCTTAAGGCTACCCTATTGTGGCTCAAAGCACCCTGTCAAGTTAGGCGTTTCTTCAAAGGCCCACACAGCATCCGGAAGGGCTGTACCTTCACAGCAGGGCCACTTCAACAGAGGCCCTTGCTGAACTTCTGTGGGATGACTACTATCCACTGCTCAGTAGAGACAAATACTGATTTCCTTGGAAACTAATTAAAAATTGCTATAGATTGAGATTCACCAGATCTATGCACATTTCACAAGTAAAGACTTTTCTGAATTATATCCAGAGCAAATCCAAACCAAAGTGGGATAAGCAAATAAAATTCTAACTTTCTGATCCTTTCCTGGTCCTCATCACAGTATCCTGATTTACTGAAGCTGAGGGAACAATCCAGACATTTCCTGCCTTCGCTTGTCTCCAATGCAATTTCTCGACAGAAGAGGGCTTTAGTGAACGTTCAGACACCATGGGGGAAGGTCTGAGAGAAAACACTGAGTGTACGAAGTGGTTTATGGAGAATTATATAAACCAATGTGATGGGAGGGTGAAGGTGGGCATCAGTTTTTCCTTTTATGCAAACACAACTTGAGAGCCTACCTACCGTTCTATCTCTTTGTCGTTCCCCTCCCTGCGAAACCGCTCGATGTACTCTTTGCTGTACCGCTCTTGTGAGTGGCACTGCTCCTCAAATATCTTAATAGTTTCATTAAAGGCTTCAATTGCTGTCCTCTTCATCTGAATTTCCTATGTGAAGAAAGAGTCCTTGATTTCTTCATGGTACAGATGACAAGTCAGTGTGCGATTAATTGGTTTTAAGTTTAGGCAAACGTCTGAGCAGAGTCAGAGAAGTACAGGCAAGGCTTGCTCCCTGTAAGGCTGCCCTCCTCCCTCCGCAGGATGCTGTTAGGCTGCAAACCCCTTGAATATTTTAGTCATATTTTCCATCTTAGTTTGCAGGATGACTGCCAGCAAGCCTCCTCCCCATATATGAACTATCTTATTTTATAAGAAGCAGTCCAAATACTGTATTCATACTTCCTTAGTGCATAATATCTGGTATCTGATCTGGACTTGACTATGCAAAACCTGGACAAACCCCTCTAGAACCCTCACTGCAGCACATAGCAGCTGGAAATACTCAACAGCTGTTGAAGGACTCTGCAGTGCAAAGCTTGTAGGAGCTGGTCTTCTTTACTGTTTTACCTTATACTGGCAAGATCATCTCCTTTCTTCCTTGCCCAACTCCATACCTCCAGTGACAAGTAATATGCACTGTTTCGCAGAATCATAGAATCATCCAGGTTGGAAGAGACCTCCAAGATCATCCAGTCCAACCTAGCACCCAGCCCTGGCCAGTCAGCTAGACCATGGTACTAAGTGCCTCACCCAGGCTTTTCTTGAACACCTCCAGGGATGGCAATTCCACCACCTCCCTGGGCGGCCCATTCCAATGCAAATCACTCCCTCTGTGAAGAACTTCCTCCTAACATCCAGCCTATACATCCCTTGGCACAACTTGAGACTCTGTCCCCTGGTTCTGTTGCTGGTTGCCTGGCAGAAGAGGCCAACCCCCATCTAGCTACAGCCTCCCTTCAGGTAGTTGTAGACCACAATGAGGTCACCCCTGAGCCTCCTCTTCTCCAGGCTAAACAACCCCAGCCCCTCAGCCTCTCCCCACAGGGCTTGTGTTCCAGGCCTCTCACCAGCTTTGTCACCAGAGTTTCCATCAACTCTGAAACCATCTTGCTCTATTCCACCATTTACTAAGTTGCTCTCCTTGTATTTTATGACCTTGGACTGCCTTTGTTAGCCATAAAAAGTAAAAATAATTTTCTTCTTAAGCAACAAGAAACAGACCCAAAGATAGAGAAAGCAGAACCAACCTGTGATGTTCTGGTATATTCTTCATACAACTTGTCATACTCTTTACTCTTTTCCTGATACTGAGCATGGTATTCTTGAAGCTTTTTACCTACTGCATCTATATTATCTTCTTTCACCAACTGATCCTGTACATACAGAAAGCTGTTAAGTCATCAAACAAAGCAGCTTTTCCTCAAGAGCATTCATATGCCCACTTACACACATTTGCATTTTACAGTTATTAGCATAATTTCTATAGTCAGGTTTCTACAGAACACAGGCACTGTATTTCAAGCCCCCCTTCCTCCATGCAACACATTCTACTGTGCTATGGACAGCAGGAACTGGAACTAGGTTACACCAAGAACTACTCCAAAACACTAAGCTTCCAGAACATTACAACTCAGACTCAGCATTGCTATCCCCTCCCTATTGGAGAAAGAAGAAGTGTATTGCTTGGAATATGAAGTTAGAGACCAGAATATTTTATATTCAAAATAAACCTGCAGTCTTTTCCTTAATGCAGGACAGTGTCTCAGGCTACTCAAAACGACTTCATTAAAAAACCTCTCAAAAAAATAGACAGCTATGCACACAGAGCAGCTGCAATAGTGTCCACAAGGACCCAAGGCCAAAAACAAAGGCTTATTAGAGGTTCAAGTATGATGCATGTCAGGTTCCACTTCTCTATGGACTGCTCATACAGAGACTGGAAGCTTCATAAAATGAAGCAGCTTCAATAGCTAGACAATTTGGAAGATCCATTATTAAAAGCATAGTAAGGCCAAATGTGAAAACTCAACCCAAAGATAAGTCAGACTTCACATAGAGAAACCAGTCACCTACATATTCACAGCTTCATTCTTGTCTAAGCTAACAGCTGTTGCGGTGCAACAAAGGATCTTACCTGCTGGTACCGGGACACTGGATACATCAACTTCACATCAAGCTTCGGGTTATACTGAGCCAGAGACTCATTGCGGTAGTGGTTAATCAGTTCCACAACTGAATTAAACGTCAGTGGATCAGAGAAGCCATATTTGCCATCCCGGTGATAGATCTTTATCAGTTTGTTGTTGCCACCCTTCCTGTAAAGTGGTACAGTCATTGAAAGGTTTGACTGTGTGCCTCATCCCTCGTCAACCCTAAGGCTGCTAAAGACACCAGTGAAGCTCCTCGGGAAGTGGCTTCGAGACTGTGCACCCACAAAGCAATTCCTTACATACCAGCAGAATCTAGGTGGTTTGAGTTAGTACACACAGACTTCTCATCAGATACTATCTGAAGAGTAGCAAAGCCCAAAGCGTATCTCTTCCTTTGCATTCATTTTGGAGCAAGCTTATGGTATTTATGGTATTCTAGCTTTGCCAGAAGTTTTGCAAAGGAAGAAAGAGGATGCTGAAGGCTGAACAAAAGTAGCCATATGAAAACCCAAACCCTCAATTTTCTGCAATTTGGGGTCAAGTAATAGTATACAACAGAGTATACATTTATACACTGATTAACAAGTCTGTTGAATTATGGATGCTCACACAGGATATAGAAACCTGAACAAAAAATCCTTTAAGGACTACAAGATGGTTGCAAGTTCAGGGCTTTACATTATCCAGATTTATACATTCTAGCAGTTTCCACAAATACAGTGCTTTTTTCACCAACAGACTGTTTAGACAATATCCTATCCTTCCTGTACTCTCAATTTTGTTCCTAAAGACATCTGCATTCAGCAAAATAACCAAACTGCAGTGCACAAGCCATCAGCTTCAAGGCAGAAGTTAAAGCAGAATTTAAACTATCCCCTCAGGGTCAAACCTGCCATTTAGACAATGGAATTTCATGGCAAGGTCAAATATCTACTGTATCACAGTAACTCCTGAAGCTGCGCTATGAGGCAGTAGCTTATTCACTTCACCCATTTGCCTCTAACAACCAATCTCAGAAGCCTGGCAGAGGCAAGTGGCTGGACAGGCTGGGCAAGGCACCAGCAGCTAATCACACGAGATCTACTGCCTAACTGCAGCAGACAGGGCTGGGGCAGCTCTGGGAAGCCTGCCACTTGCAGACAATTTTAATGAAGAAACATTGCTCCAATTCACTATTTCCTAAAGTTTAGATCGGAAGGCACAAGATACTCTTTACAAAGACACTGCCTTCAGTTCTCCAGCGCTGCACACTGACATGCTCCTATTACTCAAAGCCCTAGTTTGTAAATATGTTTCACCTTAGCAGTTCTAAAACTATGAAGAACTAATGAGTGGCTCTCCTACTCCAGTCTCATCCTAACCTACATGGAGATCCCTACAGGAGTGTTTCACAAGGGACAGGCTTCAACGTGCAGAATACAACCGACTCTCAAAACTCTTTGTCCATTCTGTGATCTGCAGTAGCTTTAGGAACATCTCTCAACTTGATCCATGTCAGCTTTACATAGCCACTGCTGCCACTGGTACAGCAGCTAGCTACTTGAGGGTTTACTGTGTGGATTACAACTGCCAATGCTTACCGTAACGTCAGAGTGTAGTCCCCCTGCATCTTGGTTGATGCATCGCGCACCAGGAAGGTTCCGTCTGGCATGTCTCGTAGTTTGTCATTTACTTCTTCCCTGGAGAACAGAAAGAAAGGCAAACAGAAGAGGTAAAGACATGACTGTCTTTGCAACAGGTGTCAATATGGAAGCCCATAACACCAGCATGCATAAGGAATTCAGTCTTCAAAATATCAGGACATCTTTCACACTCAGGCTCTCCAGTCTTTCTAGGAGATCTAAAATGAATCTGAACTTGTATAGTTCTATTAAAACACAGCTGCAGTCAGCTATCACTTCAGAAGAATCTGTTTAAGTAAGCATAGCAGCTGTGTCTATTTCATCCTTTCCCTGTAATCTGCTCAGGTTTAAGTCCACACTGGAAGCAGGTATCCTTTGAGAAACCAGTCATGATCTTAAGAAATGGTCTCTAGCATCACAGCTCAAAGGTGTCTAGAGTTTAGCACAATTTTAGTCTCAAGACACTCATTACTGGCTTAGCTCTGATCTTATTTACAGCAGTTTTAAACCACTACAACCTTGCTAGCCTCACTGCAACTTTTCCTTCTTTGCAGCCGAAGCAAAAGGATATGCAGTCCAGAGCCCTAAGCTAAAACAAAAAATTTTAGTCCAAGTGAGTATCTGTAAGCACTAAGAAAATTATCTCAGCTGAAGAGCTGAGGGTCTTGCCAGGCTTGACCATTTCACCCAGATTACATATCTCACTTTGTAACAGCTCCCTTGTAGGTTCTTAGAAGCAGTGAGCACTTTTTAATATGATCATTTAGAAAACAAGTTTATGAGGGAACCTCAATATTAAGTGAGGTATGAAGCCTATGAGAATCTTAAAGAAAAATCAACAACAGCTTTTTTGTTCAAATACCAAGGTACAAAGGCACTGTCATGAAACAGCTCTAGTTCTGCTGCAGCTACTAAGACGAACTGACTCCTGTTAAGCATCAAGTGCTTATTTGCTTACTCTTCTCAACACTTTACAGATCAGACCTGGTTAACTCAAATGGCCTTCTACAGTTTGAATGGATAGATATGATCTAAGGCCTTGGGTTTGTGCCTGCAAGTTGCACCCTGGAGTTTGTGACAAAATCTTAATCACAAACTGTTGACTGAAAGAGATGGCCCCTACCCTGACAGCTCGATGCAGCCCATACCTATTCGCTGTCAAATTAGGGTCATAAACAATTCCATCTTTACATGTGTGTGCCACATTTTAATCTAGTAAAGCCACTTCAGCATGATTTGTACTGCATTAGCTCCTGCCATCACGTGCACTGTTAGCTGAAGAATAAATCCAGAGTCAATAAACTGATACTAATATAATATCAAACAGTTTTAAACAAACCTTGCCTAGTGGGTTTTGTGATCAGGTTTTGCCACTGCCTCAAGTTAGAATTAACAGAAAAGCATTGATGCCAAAGCCCTTCAAAAGCAAGATTTATATGACTTTGCTTTATAAAGATAAGAGTGGCACAATAAAGATATGAAACTTTACTTCCTTTCTTAGATCTTCAATGAACTATTGTGGCAAATACTTTTTTCATGCCTCTATCTGACAAAGCATTTCAAACTATTATGTGCACAAGACTGAGCAATTCCTGCACATACTCCCAAGCTCATGTTTTGCCTTACAGTTCCAACTCCTAGACTTTTCAGAAATGCCTTAAGAGGGAAAGGTATGATTGGACACTTCAGTTCTTTTATGCAATTAGGTATATAAAAACTGGCACTTCATTTTCTGAACCTAACCCAAGCCATCTATTTTCTCAAGTACACAGAAAAGGGTTTCCTTAAGAGGTAAAATTGAATTTGTTTCATGTCTGTATCATCTGCTCAGCAGACCTGGTGATGGTTAGCATTTGTAAGAGCTGTATTTATATCACCATGTAATAGAAATGAATATGGATACAATTTTAACCAAATGTTAAAGAAACCCAAAATAAGAATGCAACCCCTTTCATTCGGAGTCTCCTACTGAAACGTTGTTGAACTGCATTGTATGCTTACAAAAACTTATTAGCTAGTGTATTCAGAAGCACTTTTCTTTTGAACTAAATAATTTTCTCCCCTATTAAAGACTCTATCTGGGAAAAAATTAGAAACCTGAAATAATAGTCACCAAGACTGGCAGTGTCTGCAGGAGAACAGTGACAACTTAAACTCAAGTCTTGGATCCAGTTGAAGACTTTTATTTAGATGCTTTGCCAAGAACAGTCGTGAAGCATTTTCCTCCTATACAATGCTGCCTGAAACAGGTCTATTCTCTAATTCTAACAGGTTTATTCTACTTTCAATGACATCTATTATTTTAAGATATATATTTCAGCAATATTACATACCTTGAGATGTCCCCCCAGTACCACTCTGCTTCCTGCAGTGAGAAACTGGAATTGTCCTTCATTCCATTTGTATTGACTGGAGTCATTGGTTTGGGGGGCTTTGGAGGAAGAGCTGAAAAAGAAGAACAGATTAAAAAGGTAAACAGGGGGAAACAGCTAAACTGCTAATGAAATACGACAGTGACAAGGCAAGAAAAAATGTGCACCTTTAACTTGGATTTCAAGTTCTAAGTAAATGGAATTTTTAATTTTCCAGTAATTTAAGTCAGCAGCTGCACTGTGATCCCAGATTTCCTAGTTTTCAAACCAAACACATGCTTCAGGGAGAGGAAAAGGCAGGAGTATGAGGAAACATGAGTTTTTGTTAAAAGAAAGACTGACTCAGGCATGACCGCAAGGACAATCACCACCTAAACCCCCAAATGAGTTACAAAGGTGTATTGTTTTAAAGCCACAGCCTGGAGAGCACTGTGCACCACTACAGGAAAACCTCAGTTTCACAGGTGTCACCCATCCTTGTGCCAAGCTCTAAGAGTAAATGGATGGACTCATCTGCAGAGAGAAAAACCCTGCTAATGACAGAAGTAGTAGCTGGGCAGTGGTATACTCATCACAGGCCTGAAGGTCATGTTTCATACTGGATTTGTCATTTAGGCTCCTGCTAGGAACAAAAGTTATGACTGGACACTACAACACATGAGGTGATAAAGGAGGGGGCATGGGGACATCAAGTCACTACTAGAATGCTTGCACCACTTTACACTGCTGAAGTGTTTATCACAGGAAAAGAGATGCTACAAATACATGAAAGATAGGCAGAATTGTACATCCGTAGGCCTAGTACATAACTGTTCAGAATTCCCCTATTCCAAATTCAGAGCTTTAGTTCTGTTCTCAAAACAGGTTACATAATGTCAGACCATACAACACACTGAAGCTCCATTTTGTCAGTTTTTGCTCAAACAACTTTATCTTCATCTTGAATGTAAGTCCTACATCAGGAGTACTTCAGCAGCCATGGGCACACTCATATATTGGCAGAGACTTGTCTGTCAGCAGAAATTCATTACACATTACACTATTTTGTTCAATAAAGATGTGCAGAGTGCTCTTCTCTGCTTTGCAGGGTCTGAACGCTTCATCAAGAACACTACCTCTGAAACTGAGCATTTTTCAGGCATTTCACAAGACAGTGTTTTACAGGGACAGGTCACATTTGAATTCAGAGTAGGAAAGTAGCTACACACATTGATTGCTACTAGCACATTTTTAAGTCAGATCCTGAACATCTATGCTCCCGGCCCTGTGCCCTAGCCATCAGATTACACAAGCATCAGTGAGCAGGCCTGACACACTGACAACAGCCATCTTTCAGAGGCACACAATTCAAGTGTACAAGCAGAGGTACAAATAAAGGGAGCAAAAAGAGGATTCTGATCTCTGCTTCCAGTGCTGAATGGCTTAACACTGAGAGGTGTGCTACTTGGCACCTTCCATCTGCTCACCGCCAAGCCACACCTCCCACATTAAAGAAGAGAGAAAACAGTGTTCCAACTGCAGCTCCAAATATCATTTCATGGTGAATATCCAACACAGTAACTTCACTGTTCTCAGACAAACCAGTAGATACTTTAATCGAGCCAATCTAAACTAAATCTGAACCTTGACCCAGACATTTGCACCCTGGGGTTGCTGACCAAACACCTGATTCAGATAGCAGCATTCATTCTGTGGGACTGAGCATTAAAGCACAGCATACAGGTTCTTTTTATGGGGTGAGCTGGGACCTTTCAGGTGTGCACATATCTAGTGAGGCAATAACAGGTCTTGTTATAAAAGGAAGGCAAAAACCTTTGGATTCTGTGAGGTAGCTTCCTGGTTAGCAGGCTTCTGTTACTCCTAGGTTAACTACAGCTGTTTGCATAGCACCTAAGTATTTGCACAAAGCACAATTCAGAGTAAGACACAGTGCTAACCCTACTTTGCTTGAAGCTCCCAGCCCCATCCTACTTTCCTGGGGTCAGAGGAGCATATACCCAGGCTAAATCTGTTCAGTCCATTTTATTTATTATGCCATATGTTCTCCCATCTCCCCCACTCAAAGATCCTGAATTAGAGAATGTCTTCCCCTCCTTCCCCACCTCAGCTGTGATACTCTGTTACTCTAAGCTAGCAACAAGACTGACAAAGGGGTTTGGAGTCTCATCAGTGTCTGCACATGGCAGTAATTCATTAAGAAAACCTATAGATGTTATGATCTACTCCAGACTCTTTTGTAGGTTCTGAGTCATGAACAAGCACATGAAGATCCATGTGAAAACATAAAACTGTGTGGAGAATTCTTAGAAAACTACACCAGCAATTATTTCACTGGGTCTTTTAAGTTAAGGCTTGGACATAGCAAAAACTTCAAGGTATTTTTCAGTGTAAAAGCCTGTTTTACAATGGTAATAGGGGCTTTTCAGAAGAGTCTTTCAAGTATTCTCTAGAGTACTTGAATACTTCTCTAGCCCTCCTTGTAAGATTAAGTCTTGCTCCTTTATATACTGTGGAATTATTTAGCAGCTTTGTTAGGACTCACTCCAAGGTACTGGGCACAGAAAAGCAAGCTAACAAAGACCAGAAGGGTAAGGAACGGGTGTTTGACATACTGACACGGAGCACTAGACATTGCACCAAGTATCCTTACTACAGGTGGGGTTTTTTCCCTTCTTTCCCTTAATAGGTAAGTATCAGTTCCCGCTACAGGGGCGGGGGGTGTCTGCAGAACTTCATTCTGCATGAGAAAATTGGAAGGAAATTCTTCCAGGGAAAAGAATAAGGCTTGGATCAGTTCCTGTAAAACCTGACTCATGGAAGCCAGCTCTTTTCACAATAGACTTTTGAAAAAGGCTTTTTAATAGCTTGCACATTTTAAAAATACAGAAGTATTTGCAAGGGTGGATCCTGTTTCCAGAGAGCTATGGATCTAATTCCTTACTTTTAATACTTGGAGCTCTTTGAGTTGTGATAGATTTTCCCCTGTATTGGATACAGAACCAGGCCCTTACTTTTGCTTTACCCAGCAGAGTAACATACCCACCCATTTCAGCATTTCTTGCCTGCCCTCTTAGCCTGATAGGACTGTAGTCTGGACAAATGGAGAACTGAGCACCAAGGTAGCATAGTTCAGGAGCTGTGATGACACAAGTGAAACATTTGTAACAGCATGGCAAGTCTGCTGCCAGCAACACAGCATCCACCCAACTGTTCTCAAAACACGGGCCCAGTGGGCTGCTAAAAGAGACATTCTACAATAGTTTTTATTAGTACCTAGACACTACTAACCACCATGCTAGGAGAAATTTTGATGTTTCTATGAGAACCTACAGAAAGCCTAAAGATTTTAAATTAAAAAACCCCAAACCAACAACAAAACCAGAATACCCTATACAAAAATCAACAGTTTTATGTACTGTACTCGATGAACATTAGAGAGCTAAAATTCTACAGCAAAATAAGGTTGGCTTGAAGTCAACAGAAATGCTTTCAAGAGCAGACGTGTTTCTTTCCATGTCACTGGGTCCAATTCTGATCTAGCCACAGGCATAATCTTACTTTATCTCAAAACAAGCTTTAATCAGAGTGAAAGATTCTAACGGTTACTTGCCTCCTTTTTCCTGGGACAGAAAAGAACATTGATCACAAATGATTAACAGCACAATGCATCTATCTGTTCTAATAAAGAACTCTGCTGTTAGCAGCAGATACACAAGCATCCTTTCCCTACAGTGTCTCTAGGACAGCTTTACAGCACAGATCTTTCCAAAACCCAAAAGGCAACAAGGCAACAGCTCAGCTGGACCCATCCATTCCCAAGATCAGGCTCAGCCTGCAGTGACCACCTGGCATAGTGCTGACAGCAGACTGGCTCTCCCTCATGCACTAGCGAGCATCTCTGGTTTTTCTTTCTTCAGCAGCTCTAGTTCCTCTAGCTTCCCCGAACAGCCCAGTTTGAGCTAAATCCCAATCCGAGACTGGTGTCACTCAGGAAGCGGGGCGGGGGGGTGGAAATAAAAAGGAGCTGGTGATGGAGCAGAGGCAGCGGCAGCCAATGCGGCCAGCTCCGCAATCGGATGTTGTGACGTCAGGGCCCGAAGGCTGCCGTGCGGCTCCAGCAGGTAGCTTCATCTGAGCTGCTCCGCAGAGCTGCCGTGCAGGACCACGCAGAAAAGCCTACTGATCAAGGCTTTGCCAGGCTAATTTTTCTAATAATTTCTTGAGTGCCTACAATTGCTTTTTAAAAAGCTACTCAAGATTTAACTGCCTTGATTCCCTGAAATTCAAACCACCTCCAAGATCAAGACAATAAAGAAAAGCTGGCAAGTGTCTGATGCTTAGCACTGTAATTCTTTTTTAATTGGGCCTTTTGTAGAAAAAACATTGCCCTGTATTAATCCTGAATTTCACTTCCAAGTACACCATGACTTCCATGACATATGCACTCCTCCTAGTCAGGATTTGAATTGGAAACGTCACAGGTTTATATCATATAAGAGCCACTGAGCCCTGTGAGAGCCTATTCAACGTCACTAACTTAAGTAGAATGCCTTGGGTCTTCAAGGACTACATCCCACCCATCATTCACTCAAGCAGCCTGCTTCTTCCATCTGCAATATTCACATACAAGATAAACCTGTCAATTAAACTATGATTTGCAGTTTTAAGGCAGATGCCACTTAGTTCAAGAACGTCTCTAGAATGTGTATCTTCTAGTATTTCTCAATACTTGCAGGCCAGGTACTTAAAAGCATAGCAACTTAAAATGCAGTAACTCTACCTCGCTGTTACAAATAATCACAGCTACCAGCTACTCAAAGTCAATTTTAAAGTCACGCAACACTTCGATGAGCTTGTTTGCTAGACTTCCTTCTGGTGCCCTCTGTCTACTCTCCCACTGTACAGTGAAAAGCAGAAAACTGATCAGAAGATTTCTGAACGAGTTACCCAGCTTCAAAAAGCCTGACACGCAGCAGATCCCCTACAAACTGTAATACAAAGCTCTAGAAAGTGTCATTACTATGGAAACACACAAGTGATCCATGGTTAGGTTAACTTTTTAATGACATAGCCCTTAAGGGCAGTAGGGTTTTCCCTTTGGAAGTATAGATAAGGTTTTGGAACATAAATGCAGGATAGTTTGTTGGTGTGGGGGGTTGTTGTATTTTAAAAAAATATTTTAATTAAGAAAGAAATCCCCTCAGTCTTTAACTACTCTCTCTAGTCTTATCTTTAACACTTTCAAGGCAAAGCCTCAAGATCTTTCTCTCCCTCATTAGTGCTGTACTTGTCATAGCTGCATGAGATTCCCTGAAGACATCTGAGGGAAAAAAGCATTATGTGCTTTTTGCACCTAATTTCAGAGTACCCGTGTGCTGCATGTGCAAGGCAGGGCAACAGCACCATGCTTCTGCAGATTTCACAGCTGACAAAGAGGAGGGTCATGCACACCTGCTGACAGCAGTTCATTCTCCACCACTGGCAGGTAAGTTATCTTGGCAGCTCTGCATCTCGGCTTCTCAGTTCTCTTGCCAAGACCCCTCTTGCAAAGTACTGAGTGCCAATGCCCTTCGAAGCTGCCCTTCCTCAAAGGGCAGCTAGCATGCACTGAGGGCTTCTCAAGGGACGGAGAAGGAAGCCACTCGATCGCATTATTGCTGGCCACAGAACCTCAGGCATGCTCATACTTTCACTCTCCTCCCCCAAAACAGGCAAGATGCCAAAGAATAAGACACATTCAAAGAACTGAAGTCTTTCAATATCTCATTACAAAAAACCAGCAGACAAGTTGGCAGACAGCCAGGCAGGCTTCCAATGAAAACACTTCCATTATAGTTTTGCTTGTGTTTCTATGAACTTTCATAAAACCAACACCTTTAAGAAGTATTTCAGCTTTGATTGGCTTTTTTTGATAAAGGTATATTTTGTTTGAAAACTCCTCAACTATCCAGTCCTCTCCCACACCTCCCAATCACTGTTTCACCTCCTACAGCCTGCCAGACTTCTGCTGCACTCTGTTCTTCATGAGCATCCACAGCTACTGCACAGGTTAAAATATTATCTACTATGAGACACCTGCAGAACAATGAATGACAGCACGAAGAGAAGGCTGGCTCAAATTCAGAGTTCTTCAGGGCATTTCACGAGCACTTCAAAAGGCTTGTTACTTCATTGGCTGAGGTGGAAACAATGGAAGATGCTTGCTGTCAGACTGAACAGCACTGGGATCTTGGACCTGCGCACTGTAACAGTGTCTCCTCTTCATTCCAGCCTTTGCATAAAGTTGCAAAGCCCAAGCCCCTCAACTGTCCAATTATTTTCACTGTTCTATCAACGCAATTTTCCTTTTAACCCAGAGCATAGTGTAACAGCTGTACCATCACCAAAAGGACTGAAGTGACTGTCCCGAAGTTAACATGAAGAGGATAAAAAGGGACAAGTGCTCTTTTACCTGCCAAGCTTAATTAGCACACTACTAATAAGCTGGCTATCAAAACAATAACAGTCTTTTAGAGCTTTTGCCATGTTTCATCACTCAAAGACTGTCACTATTCAGCATCACATGATCAACTCACCTCAGGAAGAAACAGTTTTATGCCATAGCCAGACTCAGGATTCTACCAACTCCTGGGATGAAAATCTGCATCAGACATTTTAGCATCCATGAAAATCTCAGCTGTTTGATAAGAACAGCTGTACTTGACGGTATTCAGTGAAAGGCCTAGAAGACTATACAATAAGAATAAACATAAAACACAAGGAGCAAGCAGACTGTCCTTTTCACTTAAAGAAATACCACATCATGTTGCCTGCCCCTTCACAGGTAGGGTTTTCAAAGAGCCATAAAAAAAATACTGTGGACAATACAGAGAGTTTTGGGTAAGAGCAAGGAATCATAATCATACAATGTCAGGGGCTGGAAGGGACCTTGAAAGATCATCTGGTCCAGCCTCCCTGCCAGAGCAGGATCACACTGGAACACATCCAGACAGTTCTTGAATATCTCCAGAGAGGGAGACTCCATAGCCTCTCTGGGCAGTCTGTTGCAGTGCTCTGTCACCCTCACAGTGAAAACATTCTTCTTCATGTTCACATGGAACCTCCTATGTCTCAGCTTCCACCCATTGCCCCTGTCCTGCCATTGGGAAAATCCATAAAATCTACTATAAGCATAGTGACTGAGACCTAAGAACTTTTCACTGTGGAAGATGGAGAATGAAGTCAGGCCTATGTGATACACTAGATCAGGAGACCCACCAAAGCCAACCGAAAAACCATTCTAAAGACAAACAGCCCAGGGCTGTTTACCCCAGGTATTTCAAAGACTAGCCATCTGTCCAGCGTCAGGTAGAAGCCTCACAAGAGAGCCAAATCACAGAAATAATTGACACTACTGAGAAGATTGCTGCACAAGAGCCTACTTAAAAATAACAATAATACAGCTGTAAATAACATGTGACACCTGCTGCTCTAAGCAGCATTTTGTTTCAGCTTACCATCAGCTCAGAGCAGTATGCAAAACTGTTCCTCATGCTGTACCTGCTCTTGTGCTTATGTCAAACTATTTTCTAGTTAAAGCAGAAACGTTTCAACACTAAACTGCTAACAGAGCCATCTAAATCAAGATCAAAAGGTGCAGTTCAAATCAACACTCTAGAAGGATTTTGAAAGTTGACAAGTATTCAGAGGAAAACTGTTGTACTTTGTGTCACTCATCTTTTCTAAAGAACCTTCATCTTGAAGGAAGTTCCACCAATGCAGAAGTCCCAACCCATGCAGTTCTACACAGTACCCTGAGCAAAGTACAGAGAATACTGGAATGAGCTGCCCAGGGAGGTGGCTGAGTCACCCACCCTGGATGTGTTTAAGGGTCTTTTGGATGTGGTATTAGGGATATGGTTTAAGGTGGATCTTGTAGAGTTATAGGTAGGACTTGGTGATCCTGAGGGTCTTTTCCAACCTGGATGTTTCTGCGATTCTGTGAAGTTGTCTAACCAGGTTTAGACCGCTGAGCCATTGCTCATACTGAGATCTCAAGGTGTAACAAAAGAAATGGATTCAATCTCCTCACTTGAGTGCACGGTGATCTCCAAAGTATATAATGGAATGCATTTCACAGCAGCAGTTTAACTTCTTTCACTGTCCCAAAGCTGACCAGTGAGACTGTACTGTGCCCTTCAAAACAGAAAGGATCTTAAACATTCATCTCATTGATACAAGCTTGTTTGTATCTCCTTCAAGAGACTACTTTCAGAGACAGGAGATGAATCAGAGTAAAGATGCCACAAACTTAAAGACTTATAATTTGACACTTGGGAGAAGTTGCTCAGAGGCCCAACAGTCTAGACTCTTCTAATGTCCCCAAGATGACTATAGAGTGCAATGCAATGTGAGTACTGCCAGTCTGGGAGATTTAATTGCAATGTGCAAACTTAGGCTCACATACACAGTATGTCAACGAACTTCTCATCCATCTCACCTCTAAAACATATTCCTGGTGCAGCTGTTGAAGTGTATGCTCTACTGCCCACGTAGAAAAACACACCCACTGAGCAGTGAGCTGTGTGCCTTCATCACAGTGATTTCTAGTAGCTCCATTGCAGCAACTTTGATTTCAGAGTTTTTTTGAGGGCAGGGATGCAAGGAAAGATATAATGCCTCCAGAAACAAAGATGATCAGCTATAGCATTGTATGTTAGGATCTAGAGAGGCTGAAACTTAGAATAAAATAAGGCTACAGAAGATAACAACCCTGAATAAAACAAGCCTCTGGGGATATTTTTTTCCCCACAAGGAAAAGGAAAGTAATGGATAGTAAGTAGCAGATAATAGAATGAAATGGAAAGCTGATGTTTAAAAGGCAAAAACTGAGCTAAAGTACAGGAGTCCAAACCTTAAGTTATTCAGTATTGAAAGAACAAACAAGATGAAGGGGATACAGGCTTTTTCTTGATTTGTGAAAACCCCAACATTTATGCTGAGAAACCTGACATTTTCAAGCCTTTCCTAAATAACCACACATCAGCTTCAGGGATATCTGATTTTACATAAAGTAACAGTCCTAGGAAGTAATCATTTAAATATGATTTTTGCAGTTCACAAAAACTAGTAGAGTCAGGTAAATGTTAGAAGCAGTCATAGGTTGAAGCAGTTGAAGTATTTCATCTCCACTTTCAAAGAACTGTATGAATTCTTATAAAACTCCCTGTATGTAGCCACTTTTCTTCAGAAGAACTTAAGGTACTGGAATATATTAACTGAAACATTGCAAAATCTTTGTCTGTTGAGTAGAGGACACAGCAAAGATGAAGGACAATACCTTCTGAAGCGGTAAGATCTATTCAGAGTGTTGGGGACCCAGCACCAGCTCATATACTGTAGTTTTTATTTGTGAAGTGAATTCTTGCTTACTTAGCTATTGTGCAGTTTCTAACCTGTCAGGAGAAATTGAGATAAAAAGCAGAAGAAAAAAGAAAATCTGACTCATTTCCATAGGGGCACTTAGAACACGAGCAGAGACTGCTCTTTAAGCATTACTCAGCAACCTACTTTACAAAAACAAGTTTCCAAAAATCCAGCTAGAACACACCTCTTGCTTTAATTGGGCCAAGTTTACAGCAACCTGTTTCAACACAGTTAACAGCCTTTTTAACAATAATAAAGCCTAAGCTTTAAAACATACAGAATACTGATAAAAGTATTCTTTATGCTCCTGTTTCCGGTAGTCTCTAGTTCTCTGCCCAAAAAATTATTCAATAAACAACCAACATGACAGGATGTAAGGCACCCAACTGCTTTTAGTACTGGGTGCAAATGTGTATAACCAGCTACGTCTCTCTGTTTTCCCAAGCTGTAGAGCAAAGATAAGCCCAAGTAGCTTCATTCTGTAATAAGATACCATGCAGGCAATGGCAGAGACTCTGCTTCTTGAGAAACCAGTCTTTCCCAAAGGAAACTCCAAGACAAGTCTTCTTTTATGCAGGTGAGGTAGAAGGAAGCAAGGTAGTGACTAACTCCTGTTTGGTATAGGCACCACACAATAACACAAAGTAGTTCAGAACAATAATTGCAAATATAACACCTGATGGGTTTGCCTTCAAGTATGTGGTGAAGGGCTTGCTTGCTTCTCAGAACCTTCTCCCATGTTTCAGTTTGCATAAACCTACAGCTTTACAGAACTGAACAATTCCCTTTAGTAAGCTTCCCCCCTCGACTATTCCTACATCATCTGAAAGCCTTGATAAACAAAACTGTCCACCTTTTACAGCAGGTTCTCCCAACTCAAGAAAAGCATTGTTTCATTTTACGTTAATGATGATTTTTGTGTTCCTGTATTTAACTGAAAGCTGATGAGCAATTTAAGAGTTAGAGCCACCAAACCAAACATAAGGAACACAAAAGCAAGCCTGAAAATGCAATCAGATGAAAAAAAAATGTTACAGCAAGCATTAAACTAAAAGGACAGTAAAGAAATCAAGGTCTAACAAGCAGGATACAAGCATTTCACATCACTGTACTCATAGGAACTGAGACTCAAAACCATTTTCCAGGATACGCAGATACAACTGACTGAGCCTTATTTATTCCCTGCTCTATCCAGAAGTTGTCTGCAGAAGTTTCCCTTCTGTAATGAAGAAACCTTCAACTCCCAATATCTGCTTTTATTTGAAACCTGACTTTCAACAAGACATAAATTTGCAATGAAGACAGTTGGTGCCACAGTGCTGCTGTCTTGATTACATGATGTATGCACTAGTACAGATACTGTTTGGGTGGGGTTTTTTAATGATGTGTAAGACCAGAACTTTTCTTTGATAAGCCAAAGGACAACACTATTAAAATTTGCAACTACTCTCCTACTGGAAAACTACTTAGGCATAGATACACAGCAATCACCTGCATCTGGCTAAGCATACCACAAACCCCAACTGAGAAGCCACATTCAGTTTCCACTCTAACACTGATAATGATACAGCATGACTGGTATGAGTAAACATTGCCCTTGAGAGCAGAACCCTATGTTTTCCAAATTACAATTTTAGTATCACTCCTCTAAAACAAGGGTTGTCAAATTATATATGAGAAGAAAATAGAAACTATAATGAATAAATCACTTTTTCCTTTCAGTACTTGTCCCACTCATACAATGGCAGTGCTCCTTTTGTAAAGCAGACTAAATTAAGAAGCCTACAGATCATTGCTCTCCCTCTCCATCATTAAGAAAAAAATCTAGCAGTGGCCTTGTTAAAGTCAGGTGCATCACATAATGCAAGGAAGACAGTGGGGTGGAAGTATAAGTGCAGATGGTCTTATTCAGGCCTAAAAGGGTTACAAAGGATAGTTTTTGTATATCTTTAGGACAAACACCTATTCTGTTCATAAACACTATTTGTAAACAGATAGAGCCCAATTCTGCACTAGTAAACCTCCTTCAAACTTGTGGGTTTCTTCATAATACACACAAATGAAACTAACCTCTAATTTGTAGTTGAGCCAAATATCTCTGCTGACATCTGTGTCTGAAATCCCAGTGGAACACTTACTGATTTTCATCCAACTGTGACAAAATGTATTCAGTGATTACACATTTTATCATCAACACAACTGATAATACATCCCAGATCTACAGAGGAAAAGACATTACTTAGTCCTACTTACCAGATGAAAGATGGTACATAGGTAGCTATACTTTAGGTGCTCTGGTAACTTTTGCTGTCCAGTTCAACATCCTCTGTTCAAAAACTTAACTTAGAGCAATAACTTTTTTTCCAGACCTGAGCAAAGGTAATCAAAACTAAATTCAAACCAGTAACCTATTTCCCTGTCTTTTCAGACACCACTACCCACAATAGGAACAAACATGCAAGTCAGTCCCTGACAGCCAGTTTCCTAATGCCAGAACCAGCATATATGATGCTGCTATGGCCATAATAACCCAAGTTAATCCTCATTAAGATGTGTAGAAGCTACGTTAACTATAGGCAAGTGATGGCTCCAGTTATGCCTTCAGGCACTGGAAGTTTAGTTGCACCTAGATCCTACCTTATGCCAGTGATACACTTTATGATGCCAAAAGCCATGCAAGCAGAAGGAAAGAGCATTAGGTAAGAGGAGTCTCCCTGCTGGTTGTCACCACTGCTGCCCCTGTATTAGCTGCACACTGCTCCAAGGCATGCTGCTCAAGACTGGCAGAACTGATCCTCTACTCCCACGGCTTTATTTAGGAAAACTGTCCCAACTCCTACATTTGGGATAGACTAAAAGCTAGCAATCTCTTGCTGATTGGCCCTGCCTCTGCTGGAGCTGAAAACCTCCTGTGTGAAAGAGGCATCAACTTTATTTCTATTTTGAACTTCTGAGCAAGTCTTCTGGCTGCAAGGCTTCAGGATCTGCTCTGAGCATCCATTTACACCTACAGCCCTCGTCAGAAAACACAAGCACACTGATAAGCTGGTGCAGGTGCACTGAGGCCTGACAGAAGCTATGGCTGTGCTGCAGGCTGCCTGCCATGACAGGATTTTATTTCTGCATTATTATTGGGCAACACTAAGGTGGGTATTAAGACAGCCTGCCAAGATAAATTAAAGGTCCACTGGCCTTTAACAAGAAACAGTATCTCTACCCTTGACTTGGAGGTTATAGGTGACACTGCACATTATGTTCACCTTGCTTTTGTCTTCTGCCTGAAGTTTAGATGCACTAAAATGTAATCACGAGCAGTCATGCGTGATTTGAGACACTTGGCTCCCAGTATCAGTCGGTGCCCAGTCCTGCAGCATAAAGGCCAGCCAGGGATCTCTCCATGCAAGTTCCGTGAACAAAAGACTGCGCTGCCTCCTTTGGCAGCAGGGACACTCGCTGCGTATTGTTAGTTCGTGTGCTGCTGAGAAAACATATTGCCACCATTCAGCTGCTCAGGAACTCCAGTCACCGTGCAGGGGAATGCTATACTGAAAACCATCACAAATTTTTGTTGGAAGCAGGCCAAATGGAGTTGCATTTATTACAGGGTGCAAACGCAGCACCTTTATCCCAAGGCATGCTTAAGCCTTCCAAATAAATACCTCCACACTCCCCCTTAGAGATGATCCATCGTTCCAGATCAGAAAATACTTTTCCTCCCCACCCCACCTCTGGACAGGAGAAAGGCAGACTAGCTCTGTCACCCTTTCCTCTCCTTCCCCCTGCAAAAAAGTTGTCATTCTATGAAATCAGGACAGGCATGTGGGGATCATCTCATGCATCCTTTCCGGCTCTGGCTTTTCTAGTTTAAAAATATGAAAGACAAAGTTACTAAACACTTCAGGGATCATCATATAACATTAAGTCATTGTGCTGACTGGCGTCTGGACCATGTAAAGCCTTGATCTGTGACAACAGGGCTTCAATTATGGAAATACAGGCATTTATAAGTGACAGAAGCACTGCTGCTTAATGTAAACTTTGCAGGGTTCCACAGCCAAATTCCTGCAGAAATATTGGAGAGTTGTGTTCTGACCAGTTCAGTTAGGCCAGCCCCTTTCAGCAGCCTCCTCGAACTAAGCCATTCAAGGTTTTGTTTTTTTCTTCCAATAAAAAAAACCCCACACCAGCTGTTTTAAGTCATCTATTATAGAACTCAAGTTTTTATTCACTTGACACAAGCAAATACAAATACTAACCTCATGAATAGTTAAAATGAAAAATATTTGCAAGAAGGATAACCTTTGAAACTCACAGAAGAAAACAGATTTGACTGAACTCAGGCTTTCAGGAGCAGCATCTAAAATTAGGTAGTGTCAGCTATGCAAGAATTTGATGAGTGACTAGTATTGTGCATCCTGAGAGATTTGTCCAATTTTTAAAGCATTAGTTACCAGGAGTAGTAAGCATAAGATCCTTGAGATCCAAAAATCTCAAAATGATTGCCTACTCCTCTTTTAAAGCACTATATACTTATAGGAAAAAAAGGCAGCTCACTGCACTGAAACAAAGAGACTACACCACACTTAGAGACAAGCACAGACTGAAAAGCACATTTTTGAAGTCTAGCAGTACATGCTACGTCAAACACTTAGAAGCACTTATTTGCTATCAGTTTCTCTGCAGGCTAAGACTTTTGATGCATATTTTACTGTAACTTCTGGCTATACAGATCAGAGACCTGAGAACATAAAAGCCCTTCAATTACCACACTTGATCTCAGCTTGTTAGACTCTTACAGGTATACAGTTTCGCCATACCCATTTAAGCTTACTCTAATTTAGTACCAAAGAACGACTCCACCTCTTCTCCTTGCAAGCCTTCCTGCACTCTTCAGGCACAAAAGAAACTTTTTGTCCGATATAAAAACTTCATGCGAGCAAGGGACAAAACATGTTCCTATTTTCAGCACTGGCATCCCAGAGGGAAAAAGAAAAGTTGCATCAAACCCTTTTGAACAACGTTATTAAGTGTTATCAAAGTAACAGTGTCTCCAGGGATAGACTCCAGCCTGTTCCCAAGTATTATCCCCCCCCCAGCACTGAAAGCCAGCGACAACACACCTCATCTGTCAATGCTGGAAGAGAGCTGCAGAGAAAAGGGTCTTAGAGACTGTGAAAGCGATTAAACTGGAACTGAATGGATGTAGGTAAATCACAACCATCAAAGTGTTACAGGCACATAAAGGCACACAGGTGAAGAGGCTAATAAAAACGCTCCCCTAGAAATGAATACGGCCCAAATATACGATTTTCAATAAAAGCTTAAAAAGAAGGAGACTCCTGAGAAGGGCAGCTAGCAACTCTCCTGCCTCCTTCCACCACCTGAAAGGCACCATAAAATGCCGTTATCTTCCTCCCCTCCCCCCCCCCCCAAAAAAAAAAAAGCCCCACAAACCAAAAATAGTATTACAATACTTTTGCCCAGGAGCCAGCAGGTTCAAGTCCCTGAAAAGTTTAGTGAAGTTTAACAACAGATTCCGCCCCCCCCCCCCCCGCCTCCTCTTCTCCCTCTGTAGATTTCCCCCTTCTTTTCCAAACGGGAGAAGTCTGCAAGGAAGGAGGAGGACGGGCAGGGGGAGGGAGGTAGAATGAGAGGCTAACCGACCCGCTGCCAGGGCTGGAGAGGCAGGCTCGCAGGCTTCAGCTCCCTACCTGGAGGGTCCATCTCAATGTAAAATATCAGCTCAGTGGAATAGGGCATCATGACTTCCCTCCAGTCCGTGTCATCGCGGTCCATATCCCACACCGTGTTGTACATCGCGACAGTCAAGTCCCGGCAGGTTTATAAATAAGAGGTTGGCTTTCTCGGCTTTTAATGGAGAATTAAAAATAAAGAAAGGGGGAAAAAAAGAAAAAAAAAAAAGAGGGGAGGGGGGAGGAGGAGTCCGGGGAAGAGGCGAGAAGGATCCACCTCGCTCTAAAATACCACTTCTAGCAAAGGAAAAAAAGATATTAAAAAAAAAAAGAAAGAAACAAACAAAAAAAAACCCCTAAAAATTAAGCTAGATCAGAAAACCCCACTAACACAAGCCGCCCCGGCAGCTGCCCTGCAGGAACCAAGGTTGGTAGGTAACGATATATTTTATATATATATATATTATATGGAGTGCTTCTTTTTGTTTAAAAAGACACCTTTCCACAGAGAAGCCACTTTCCTCAAGTCTCCCTAAAAAATCGCCATTTTCAGGGTATTTTCAAAACACCGGGCTGAAAGCAAAACAAAACCCCGAGATAAAAGGGGAAAGAGGATGAGAAGAAACGGGTAAAAAGGGGAAGACTTCGGGCTCTGGATGAATTCTTTCCGCCGGCGGAGGAGAAAGGAGGGGGCGGCGGGCAACAATAACGGCGGGCGCGGAGCCCACAGCGGGGCGGACAGCGCTGGGGGCCGCTCGGCCCCGCGGTCCCCCGCCGGCTCGGGCTCGGTTCAGCGTCGGGCGGGCAGCCCGCGGCGTCGTGGCCCGCCGTGCTCAGCTGGCAGCCCCGCGCAGCACAGGCGGCAGCGGGCGGCTCTGTCGGGTCGCAGCCCCGGGCTCTCCGCAGCTCGCCCGGCCCCGCTCGCTTTCATTTTAAGAGGCTCTGAGGGGCCCAACCGTCGCCAACCGCCTCTTGACGAACACGAGGCCACGCCCCCAGCCGGCGCGGAGCGGGAGGGGCCCCGGGGGCGGGGCTTCGCGCCGGCTTTTTAACCCCTTCGAGAAGGACGGCGTAAAGGGAGGGGGTGGTGCGAGCGGGCGCTTCCACCGGGCACAGGAGAGGGGGAAGGAAAAAAGTAGAAGGGGATACGGTTCCTCTTCACGCCGTCGAGACACGTGCAGAAAGAAGCTGGGCACAAACCCAGAATCGATTTCCTCACTTCTCTTTAACCCGGCTGGCTTTCACCACCGCGGCCGCCTTGCTCGCTGCCTCTTCCTAGCGAACCCTCCGTTCCGAAGGGCGCGGGGGACGTGGTAGGTCCCTCGGCTGGTCTGTCGCCAAGGGGCCGCTGCCGCGGAGCACACGCGGGGGGTGGGGGGAGTCGAGCCCAGTTGCCAGAGCTGCTGTCTTTGTCTGAGGGAGCAGCGAGCGCCGCGATTGGCAGAGGTCTCCGGGCAGGCCACCCAATCAGCTGGCAGCGAAGCCGGCCGGCTCGATGGCGATTGGCTGGGAGCCCCAGTTACTAAGTGGGACAAAGAAAGGCGAGCGCTGAGGCTCGGAGCGGGGACGGGGCAGAAGGGGGCGCAGGGCACCCCTGCCCTGCACCCCGTCCGGGGCACACCGCGGGCTGGCAACGCGACTCGCCCCTCAGCCGGCCTGATGCTATCCGTGTGGGAACGCTGCCCACGTCGGCGGGGAGCGGCACTGGCCGGGCCACGGACCTGCCTGCTACACTCGGGTCTCGCTTTGAGGTTGAGATCCAGGAGAGAGAGCCCGGGCTCAGGCCCTGTGCTGGCACAATCGCTGTCCCCATTCCCTGATGTGGCCTGGGCTGGTCGACCCGCCGTGGGCCACACCACCCCTCCGCCACCTGCCTGCCCTGACAGAAGCGCGGATTCTCCTCTCCCCTGCCTTACTTTTGCAGGTCCCTGGCGTCTGCCTGCCGTGTATTCCGAATAATAACCAGAGCATTTTGGTGGGCATCATAACTGCCCACCAATTAGCTTGTGACTCCGAGGAAACGCAGAACTCTTTCTAGCAACATAACCAGGGGAAAGAAACGAAGGGAAGAGGCACGAAACCGGATGACAGCCTGTCACAAGCTTTGGGGTAAATCTGAACTGCAAACATCCCTGAAACTGAACCTCAGCTTGCCAGCCAACCACATCCTGATGGCCAGACCCTGAGACCGCAGCCCACAAGCGCTGTCGGGAGGCAGAAATGCAGCCAGCTCGGCAGCCAGCCTTGGTCTTAGCGTGGCAAAAGCATCCTTAAAGAAAGGCAAAACGACAGCTGTGGAGAAATTAAGGAAAAGTCCTTTTTGGAAACTTCCAACTGGTGTCACAGGCACAAAGACAGGCAGGCACCTTGATCTGCTGCACAGATGTCAAGGAATGTTAGAAAACCCAGCACTGAACTTGTCTGCTTTATTTGCACTTTAAAGCATGGAAGGGAAAGTTATGAATAATTTCTCCTGCTCTAGGACCAGGTAGAAAGCTCTTGAAAGCAATCCTGGCTTAGGTGAGCTGGATGGTGACTGCAGCACTAAGTAACTGAAAGGCTATACCTATCTTAAGGGTACGTGGGAAGGGCTGGGTACAGAGGACCCGTGGCAAACGATTAAGAGCACTGCTGCTGCAGTAATAGAGCTCCTTGAGGGATGGACAGCTGCAGAGGAGCACAGGGCTTTGATTCAAATAACTGGCTGTAGATAAATTAATTTTACATCCCCGTCCACAAACTGCGGTTAATCCGCGATGACCAGATACGATTCCTTTTTCTAATTCTTAAATTAGATTTCCTGAGCCAGTGCAATGTGTCAGCTCAAAGTGAAATGCCCCTCCTGAAGCATACCCCCCTCCCAGTGAAATCTAGGTTGGTACTGTGGGTGCAAATGCTGGCAAGTGGAGCAGGGCTGCAGAGCAGTGCCACGAGGGTCAGCTGATGGGTGCAGGTGGAGATATAGATGCCACTTTGCAGCCCCGTGGTCCTGAGAAACAGGGCTGCCATCCCTACCACTGTCCCCAAACTTGGATTAGTAGCTCTGGTGGGGGGAGGAAGGAGAGAGGCTTGGGCTGAAATTCATTTCCCCCCTTCCTGCACCTCATTATAAGTTCCACCCACATAAGACCTAATTACTTGGCTTTTATGCTGGCAAAGTGGATTTCATCCTTGCTGTTTCCCATGGTGGTTGCCTTCATTTTCATGGCGGCACTGATGGTTACAGCTTATTGATGTTTTCACTTTAGTGATTTAAAGCAGAATACATTTTGTTATTAGCACTGGTTTCTCTCATTGCTGCTTTAATCAAAGATGCAATTTAAGGCAAAAGGATTGTGTCTAATGGTAAACAGTAGGATAATGCCTTGAGAGAACAGAATATTAATGTGTTTTTATTTTTCAAAACTGTGCTTATAATATAACCAGGATTATTTGGATTCCAACATGCACGCATGGGGTGCTCCCTTCGCTACCGCACCTCCTGTCTTGCAGTAGAGGGCGGTGAGGGAGACGCATGTACTACCTTAGACGCTGTAAAATCCCCACTGCTTGTGTCTCTCTCCTCCACGGGCACAAACCCTAAGCATCCAAGCCCTTGCAGAACAGAAACAAAACTAGGCACATACTGAGTGCCCAGGGATGCTTGAGATTTGGCTGAGCACAAGATCACCCCAAGTCAGGAAAAGCTGCATTCATAATGGGGATAATGGCAGTGCTTCAGCAAGGGGCACAGTGCTTGTGGAAGGGACCTGATGCCCCGTGCTAAGGCTGAAAGGCACGAAGCAAGCACAGCATCTCCTGCCTCCCTGATGTCCCTGAATGGATGGCAATGCATTCACTTGCTTTTCATTTCCTTGGATCTGACAATTTACGTTTCAAGGCAAGATTAAATATTGAAGTTTTGAGCACTTCCATGTGCTTCAGGAGGAGCTGAAAGGACCTGTGCTGGAACAGGCTGAACACGGAAAAGCCATTTGTGCCAAACTGCTTGGTTTCCTCTTTGCCGAGCCATGATAATGTGATATCCGACAGCTGAATGTAGGCCACAACGGGCTTTTATAGGTGGAGGGGTGGAGAGGGGCTGAAATCCACAGTCAAACACATCAAAATTATGAGAGATATTTGGGACAGGCTGGGGACTCCTGGCCACCCCCAAGATCCTAGTGTTAGCTCCACCCCTATCACAAGTCTAGATGCTGCTGGAGAGGAATTTGTAGAAGGTAGATCTATATTCACTTTGGAAGGGATGACTCCCTGGCCTGCAGTAAATGCTACACAAAATTTCTAGCCTTGTGCTGCACCAGGCTTTGCAGAATATCTCCCATCATTGGTGGCCACCTTCCCACGAGGGCTGCCACCTCTTGCAAGTAACAGCACCAGTCACAGCGGTTTAGTTTAGTTAATGGATTATTCTTGCCTGTTTCTCACCTCCTGGTGATGAGAAGACAAGGGAAAGCAGGAGGGTTGGTCTGCTTCTGCTCAGGTACTGCTGCTGGTGTCTCAGCACAGCTCGTTGTGCTGCAAGCTAAACCTAGGGCTTGCTGGAAGGAGAAGTGGTGGTAGAAAAGGCAGAGATTCCTACCTGAACCATTGCAGTGCTGGCAGCGTGAGGATGGTGCAAGCACCACCTTCCCCTTGAATTGTATTATCTGAGCCCTCAAAATACCACAGAAACCGAAGCATTTGTCACCCCAGTGGATGTGAAGCAGCGGCAGTTTTGTCCCCTGCGTCCTCCTGCATTTTCACATGAGATGTAATGGTTTTTTTTTAACAAGGACTGTGCTTCCTCCTCTCTGCTTTAGAGTAACTTTATGTCCTGATAGGCTGCAAAACAGTTGCCCTGCTCTACCCTAGATGCGGCCACATTTCTGTGGTGAGGAAAAACTCTGGCGAGTGTGCTGAAGTTGGGTGCTTTGGTTTGAAAATGATACATTGCCTTCAAAACCTGCATTAAAGAATAATGTGCAGTCTGCAGAAGAATTCAAACGAAACACTTCAATGTTGGGAAGTGTTTCATTTACAGCTGCCAGAGCTGCTCATGCCTTCTTCCCTCCCATGTCCACCCAATGAGGAAGGAGGCTGAAGTAAGGGCTCACGTATGTAAAGGTCTAGCACAATGCATGCAGAGTTGAGCTTGTGAGGAATCATCCATTAGGCATTTCCTAACTTAAAAGCACTTGGCTTTCTATTGTAAACAACATTCTTTTAACATAGGAAATCACATTTAAGAGAATTAAGATCTTTTACATAAATGTCTACAATGTAGGTTATTGCATCTGGACCAAACGTATTCCTCAGCAAGGCTTGGACTGGCCTTTCCTCACTGCTCCAAAGCTTTCTGCCCCCAAAATCTCAGGAGTAATGGTCAGGGCTGGAAGTGGAAAGCTGCTGTCTTGCAAGGGGAGGGGAGGTGAATGGGGCTGTTGCAGCTGTGCTTGTCTAAGCCAGCCCCATGCTCTGCCCACCAGTGCCCGGGGTAGACATGTCTGCCCTGAAGGGTGCCCAGGGATGGGCATGCAAGGGGGTAGGCACGGTGGTGGTGGGGATGAGAGAAAGGACACGGCGCACTGAGCTGTGCTGAGTTGCTGCTTTGGCAGACAGCACGGGGCCAGCTCTTTAGAAAGTTCACGTTCAGTTATTGTTTTGACAGGCTGCCAAAGTTTTCCTGAGGAATGCAGGCAGCAGAAGGGAAATGGCGATTTTCAGACTTTTTTTTTTTATAACTCAGCCAAACCAGAATGGAATTTCATGGGAAAAGCGAAAGGTACATCTCTAGCCTCCGGGCATCTTCGCTGCCAAATTTCAGAGGCTGGCTGTGAACAATGGAGGTGTCAGAGCATCTCCAAAGCAGCACACCCTTGCACGCACTCACATGTGCTCACGCACTCCACTCACACACACACATTGGATGCATCTTCTCCAACTGCAAGTGCTCCCTTCCCTACACCCAGTGCCCCCAGACCACTGACATTAACTCACAGCACTTAAACAATCCCAGAAGTATCTATGGTGTAAAGCAGAAGATAAAGCCAGTTTGCAGCTGATCAAAAGTTTCTGACTTGGCCTTGGGAGGACACCTAATTCCTCTCCCACCCCATTCCTAGTCCACAGCCAGCTGTGCATAAATGGTGCTTCAGGGAGGCCACAGCCATGGGAGGGACCTCTTTTTCCCCACACACTCCTCAGTTTGTGAGTCCCAGAGTGTGCTAGTTTGAGGCTATCTGGATTATTTTAGTGAGAGAAATTAGATTAGGCTGTGAAAAGGAAACAGTGGTGATGTCTACTTCACTCATAGGCTTGCTGAGATGTATAAAAACAAGAACCTAAACATAGATAAGACAGTCATCAGTGTGGGTTTCTGGGTGCCTGTACTTTTCTCCCTGGCTTGCTTTCTGTGTAACTAATCTTTCTGCTTTCTAAACCCCCTATCCGATCCTCCAAACTCACCTTGCATGTAAGGCAAACTCTGGGGTAAGGTAGAGGGTTGGAAAGGAGGTGGAAGGGTAGTTGGGAGTCTCTCCTGGGGACTCTGGTTTCTGGAAGGGGTATTGTGTTTCTGTATTACCTTTAACTTGCATATTTCTGTATAGAGCTGTATATATTGTAAATATCTGCTTGTATATTGTGCTAAGCTGTAAATACAAAGCTTCATTTCTTAATTTCCAGCTGGCTGAGTCCAGTCTGGGTGATTTCATAAGAGTGTGGGGAGTGGGTAACACCCAAACTGTCACACAGTGCTGCAGGGTACTTTTGCAGGTCTTTTACCCCTAGGAAGGGCAGGAGGTTGCAAGTTCATCTCCTTCTCCTCCATAGAGGTGGCAAAGCAGCCGGTGAGCCAGACTCTGGCACTGACGTACCCCAGGGTCTGTGGGGCTGTGGAGCTGGGCTGTGGAGCTGCCAGTTACCTTATATTTTCCAGCACACTAATTTCTCTTGTCATCTTGCCAGTGACAAACAGAGAGAGTTAAACAGAGCAATGCATTAAAGAAGCAGCCTGACAGACTGATTGTTAAGGGTTTCAGCGATCCCCATTTACAGGAGCTTGAAAAAAATGTTGCCTGAAGCAGCTCCAATTACAGAATTATCGGACCACACTCCAGTCCCTTTGTGCACTTCGCATCTCTGTCATCGTTCCAGGCCTCTCTCTATTTAGTTGCTTGGAGATGGTGAGCAAAATGGAAGGAGACTTGTAACAAGTTCAGTGAAGTCAGAGGGGGAAAAAGTGAGAGAGAAAAGCCACCCTCAGTTGTAGGGCCCTATCCTAGAACGTTTTTGAAATGTAACACTTGTACAGGAATTGAAAGTATTTTTCACTTCCTCTATTCATTGCTTTAATGCACTGGAACTACTTGCTCCTATTCCTCCCCCAAGGAATGTACAGTAACCGCTCTGTAAATTCCTCAGGTCTGATTTTAAGAGGATCTGTAGAACTGGGAGGAAAGAAATAATCTAAATACCTTCTTGCAATAGCTCTTTCTTTTTAATAAACATGGCAGTGCATGTTCTGATCACAGACAGTGATGCAAGCAGCGGGAAGAGGAAATCAACAGCACATCTAGGAAAAGCAAGGTCTCATCTCTGCACTGCTTCCATCCCACCCGATGGCCTTCAGGCTGAATTGTCAGCACTGGTTTAGAAGGTGGCACCATTCCTAGTAGAAGGAATTCTGGGAAAGCCCAGATAAGTTAACACTTCTGCATATGCAAAGCTTGCACTCTGTAGATTTGTAATTGTTATGAAAAAAAACACACTACCCAAATTGACACAATGGATGCAAAGCTGAAAGGTTCTCTTCACATGATGCAAAGCTGAAGGGCTCCCTTCACCTGATGCTTAGCCATGATGCAGCAGCTACATGATGTGGACATTTTGCCCTCAACCATACATGACCTTACCTATTTATCTTCAAGCAAATTCTCCCATTCTTGGTTTCCTGAACAATTTTATGGTCCCATAGCTAGTGTTATCCTGGTACTAGACTCTTTATGTACCCATAACATGTTATCTCCTGGTAAGGGCCACACATGCCCCCACTCCACACATCCCTTTTCTTGCAGCAGAGATGATCTAGTTTCACAAGGAAGGTAAGTGAGCAAAGCCATCCCTACGTGTTCAGTTCTGGGCCCCCCAGTTTAGGAGGGACATCGAGATGCTTGAGCGTGTTCAGAGAAGGGCGACGAGGCTGGTGAGAGACCTCGAGCACAAGCCTGATGAGGAGAGGCTGAGGGAGCTGGGGTTGTTTAGCCTGAAGAAGAGGAGGCTCAGGGGTGACCTTATTGCTGTCTAAAACTACCTGAAGGGTGGTTGTGGCCAGGAGGAGGTTGCTCTCTTCTCTCAGGTGGCCAGCACCAGAACAAGAGGACACAGCCTCAGGCTGTGCCAGGGGAGATTTAGGCTCGAGGTGAGGAGAAAGTTCTTCACTGAGAGAGTCATTGGACACTGGAATGGGCTGCCTGGGGAGGTGGTGGAGTCGCCTTCCCTGGAGCTGTTCAAGGCAAGATTGGATGTGGCACTTGGTGCCATGGTCTAGCCTTGAGCTCTGTGGTAGAGGGTTGGACTTGATGATCTGTGAGGTCTCTTCCAACCCTGATGATACTGTGATACGGTGATACTGTGATACGTACAGCTGGGGGGAGGTGGAGATCAAGCATCAGTACTAATGCCTAGATGAGTGCTGGCTTCCCTCTGGCCCTGAACAGAAATAAATTTCTCATGGCTGAGTCCTCAGTCCTGCTATGGGACTCCCTTGTCCTTGTCTCTTTTCATGGGTTGTGATGGAGCTGATCCATTGCTCCTTAGGTTGAGGGAACTTCACTGCGATGCATCTGCACGGAGTTCTGCTTTGCTACTGTAATGGTGACTTCGACCCAAGGTTTTGGGTGGAGACTGAAAGTGGGAAAAAAAAATCCCCATAAAAACCCAGGGAGCTCTCAGGGGTATTGAAAAGTCATCTTGTTTCTTATTAATGGCTTAGGCCAAGAATTCAAACGTTGACAGTGTGCTGGCTGGGGCCGATTTCCTTGCAGTTATCCACATGCAATTCATGCCTTGGAAAATTACCTATTTACCATCATGCATTGTTGCTTAGCTACGCACGCTTTCCCTCTAAGTTTTTCCAAATGGAAACATGGCTCTGTTTGCTTTGGAGATCATTTTCCCTGGCTTTCTTTGCTTTGCAGTAAATAAGTGCAGGAAGAGAAGCCTCAGAACTCTTAAGCGAGGAAATAAAGCAAACAGCGCTGTGTAGGGTAAGCATTTAAAAACAGCACATGAATGTGATGCCTTCCTTGTCTAGCCATGGCAATGGGCAGGGAGGGCTTGAGCAAAGGCAATTTGCAGGTCAGATTCTTTAACATTCTTTTTGTCTGTCCTTTGCATTAAGGTTCTTTCCCTGCTGAAGATTTCCAAACCTGAGAATGGAATTCAGTTGAATAACACTGGGTTCCCAAGAGAAGAATACTAATTTCCTGGAGGACAGATGGGACTTTAGTGCACTGAGAGCTCACTTTGTGTCTCTGCTGCCACGGTTGCTTAGTGGAGTCCTAGGTGTCCTCTAGAAGCAGGCAGAAAACTACCTCCCTCATCCCTGCAAACCACCACACTGCTTTGTACTACCAGAGCTAGATTGTGTGGTCCTGCTCTGGCAGGGGGGTTGGACTCGATGATCTCTTTGGGTCTCTTCCAACCCCTGACATCCTGTCATCTTGTGATTCAACTTTATCACCATCATAGAATCAAAGAATGTCAGGGGCTGGAAGTCACCTCAAAAGACCATCTGGTCCAGCCCCCCCGCCAGAGCAGGATCAGATCACACTGGAGCGCATACAGATGATTCTTGAATATCTCCTGAGAGGGAGACGCCACAACCTACCTGGGCAGCCTGTTCCAGTGCTCTGTCACCCTCACAGTGGAAACGTTCTTCTTCTCATGAGGAGGCTCTCCTCATGAGGAAGATGTTCCAACTTCCTTCATCATTTTTGTGGCTCTGCACTGGACTCTCAAGAAGCTCCCTGTCCTTTTTGAACATCAAAATTTCAGAGATTCACTAAGTCCTGTCTGAAGCTGTTGGTGGACATGTGCAAGCAGATCAGCCACTGCACCCTGAAGTTCAGCTTCTCAGCACACCAGGTAAATATTTTGGCCATTAGCTGGAAGCTTGAGCCCATCAATGTCTCTGCTGCACAGATGTCATTGCAATGAGCAGTAAATCCAGAGCATTTGGAAGGCGTCAGCTTTATTGCCTGTGCACACAGGGGCTGTGCAGCATGTGTGTGCCTGGTCCCCCACCTCTTGGGAGCACTGACCTTGCTAAACACATCTTAGACCAGAGCTCTGCCAGTATGGTGGTTGTATCCAGGATTTCCACATGTCCAGCAGTTCTCCTGTTCCTCAAGGATCAGACAAAACTTGCAACACCTTTGGATTTTACCAAGGACAAAGCTTTTGGGTAAAAAGGCAGCTGGGTCTCTCTCATAAATTATACAGTCATAGAATTAAACCTCTAAGATTATTGAGTCCATCTGCCAACCTAAGACCACCATGGCCATTAAACCATGTCCTGAAGTGCCATGTCATGTCCACACATTAAAGGTTGGTAGAGATAATACAAACCCTTTTGTTTCTTGGTACCATGAGGACATTCTGAGTGCAAGCTCTTTGCATGGCCTGTGGCCATGCTGGCAGGCTGGGTGCTTGCAGCTTCCAGGGCAAGTGGGACGCCCCAGAGGGCAAGCATTCACTCTGCCTTCTGCTGACAAAGCATAAAATGGGTATTGTCTCCAAAAAGAAAAAGGGGAGAGACAAAGTAAATAGTGTGATACTGATTACCAGGCCAACATACTGGTCTAAGGTTCAATACAAGAGTTTCCAGGCCAGGAGGCTGCCAGAAAGTGAAGAGGCTATTGTACCTATGCAAATCCTGGCTGGCGGGTTAACGCATTCCAAACACTGTGTGCTCTGTGAGAGCCGCCAGCACCTGAAGAAGCCACCTTTACTGCCCTGTCGCTTGGAAACTCTTATCTTGCTTTGACCAAACGAGCACAATGCGACTTTGTTTTAGGTGATACCTCCCAGAAAAACGCCTCTTAAAGGTGCTTTGAGAGATTAAATAAGAGAAAACAGTAGGAGAGGCAGGGAAAGGACAGAAAAGCTTGCTGCTGCTGCTGCTGCTGCATTACAAGAGGCAAAGTTGGTGGTTAGTAACACTCCTAAATAAGGAGCTAGGAGGAATGTCAGACTGGAAAAGGCAAATGAGTGGTTAGGTTCCTTGCCACCAGACGCATCCCGAGACAGTGGCTCAGTCCTAAAATGAGTACCCGTTGTGCCCTGTGTCCCTGCAGGATGAGGATGCTGTTGCTTGTGGATGCTGTCTGGGTCAGCCAGCTAACTTGCTTCCACCTCCTCACTCACTGAGTTTAAGCGTGTCATCCTTATCCTAATGGAACAGCCCCATGGCCTCAGCTCTGCACAGTTAGTGGGTTTCAGCACAGGCATTGTGGGCACCTCAGCAGGTGGTGGGATCAGACAGCTTGTCCTCTTTCCCCCTTGGCATTCCGGAGGTCAAATGCTGCTTGTACACCCTACTAGTCTCTGTGGTTGATGAGCAGATGCCAGGTCTCTCTTGCCCTGGGCAAAGGGATTTAGAACTGCTTTTAGGAAACATGAGCATCTCCTAGCCAGAGCCACTGGGTCCTGCTGTGGGCTGTGGCAGGGTGCAGGACATGGCTGGTGCAAAAAGCAACAGGAGGAGCAGCATAGATGTGCTTATGTGAGCTGTTTGAGGGAAGGCAAAACAAATGGCTGAGAGCCACAATCCCTCACTCTGACCCACTGCAGCTGGGTACCTGCCTTAGGTCCTGGGGTTGAATCAGGCCAAGGGCAGTTTTCATGAGTGGGAATGCCTCTGTCTCCCTTTGTCATGAAAGCCTGCCTGTTGCTCAGGCAAGATAAGGCAGCAACCCTCCCTTTTCCCTGCGTCCTTCCTGGGCACCTTTGGGGGCCCAACCCTGCCCGCACCTGATGTCTCCTGCAGCTGGTTTGGAGTTGGCCCTGTGAAACTCACACATCAAAAGGGCTCTTTCAGCAGGGGCTATTTCCACATCAAATGCCTACCTCCAGTCCTGAGCCACTGGGGAGAGAGATCTTCATAAAAGGAGAGAGAAGATTAATATTATTTTTCAAAAGTATAATGGGAGGTTTCCACTCCCTGAGCACTTCAGAGTTGGTTTTTCCACAAAGCCAGAATAATTCCAACCCCAAAGGAGAGAGAAAAAGAAAAACACATTAGAGGGGGTTACAAATGCCTGAAAAAATGGTTGGTCTAAATAGAAACATTCATGGCATTGTCACTTTGGGAGCTGGAGGAGGCTACCACTTTCCTGACTGACTTTCCTGTGGCAATATGCATCCTCCGTCCTTACTCATAGCAGCAGGGATCATGGAGAGGCATGGACAGCCAGAGGTGGGCTGTCGGTGTTGCAAACTGGTGGGACAGGGAAGGAGGCACAAACCTGTGACTGGCCAGCAGTGCGCCTGGACTGTGGCATGGCTCTGCACCTGTGGTCTCAACATCTTCCTCCTATAAACATGCTATCACATCATGGGGAAACCACACAGCCTTGACAGCAAGTTTCTGCTCCATGAGCATGAGCTGTTGGGCTAGATGAGTATAGAAACAATTATTTGATTACTTCCACTGCAGGAACCAACTTGAAAAATAGCTCAAATTCACAAGCTTTCAGCCTGCTTCTGAAAGTAATGGACTAGAGCAAGCTCCCTCGCTAGCAGAGAGAGTGATTTCCCATTGGAATGGACTGCCCAGGGAGGTGGTGGAGGCACCGTCCCTTGAGGTCTTCAAGAAAAGACTGGATGAGGCACTTAGTGCCATGGTCTAGTTGACTGGATAGGGCTGGGTGCTAGGTTGGACTGGATGATCTTGGAGGTCTCTTCCAACCTTGTTGATTCTATGATTTTATGATTCTACTGTGCGTCCTTTAGTTTGCTGGGGAGGGTTGGGCCAAATGCAGAAGGTGCTTTGGGGTTGGGATTGCTGCTCTGCGGCAGTGTCCCCAGGCATCTGGGTCAGGGATGGAAGGCCACAGCACTTAGGAGGTGATCTGTCTTCGATGCCTTGTTTGCTTTCTATACTTCTTAATTATTCCACAGAGTTGAATTTCTCACCAGTGTGTACCTCACTTTCCTCTGGACACAGGATGCAGATGCGAAGTGAGGTGTGAGACAGTCATTTCAGCCCCCAAGTCAGAAGTGACATGAGACCCTCATTGTTTTTCACTTAACAAGTGGGTAAGGAGAAAATCCTCATGGGTAAGAGAGAGAAAAATGCAAAATGTAATCCCGAGGGCTGAAAGAAACTCTTCTGGTTAAGCCAGATCTTGCCTTTCCCCAGTGTTTGGAGTTGCCCATCCATGAAGAGGGCTGAAGCAGGCATCTTCACCACAGAAATCCCACATAAGCCCTTAAACGCATGAGTGGCACTTCAGGTTCATCTGCTGGCCACAAAGATTTCACGTTCACCCAAGAAAAGCAGAAGAATCTCCCAGTCCCTCTGCTGGAGATTGCAGCCAGTGGCTGGAGGGCAGAGATGAAAAAAAGCAGCAGCCAGAGAGTGGCCGGGCAGTGGTTTGTGTACTGCGCTGGCAAGCACCGAGCATCCTCCCTCACTGGCTTTCCTGTGCACCTGAAGCCAAAGCACGGGGAGTGACAGCAGGCACAGCTCGGCTCCCCAGGGGCTCGGGCTGCTTCCAGGAAGGTGGGGAAGCGCTGGGGAAGCGGCGTCGCGGCGGTGGCGGGGCTGGCGCTCGGCGGCGGGCCGGTGCTGGGGAAGCCAAGGGACGTGCTGGAAACGGGCGGCGCCTGCGGCAAACGATTGTGCTGGTAGGATACAGCCGGCTTGCTGCCGGCGGGACTTCAAATGCTCTGCCCGAAACTACTTACTCGGATTTACTGTAAGCAGCAGCAAGGCCATCTATAGCTTGTGGGGAACATACCAGCCCTGTCTGCAGAAAAGGCTGCGGCAGCCAAGCTGGCCCCTTGCCCGCCAGGCTGGAGGAGGGCAGCAGAGGGACTCCCTCTAGGGCCGTCTCAGCCCCCGGCCGGCAGGAATGGCCCAAAGGCTGCTATTTGTCTAAGCGAAGGCTGCTTGTTAGGGAGGCAACAGGTGAGGGATACAGGCGCTGAAACCGGGGTGAGCTCCTGGGGAGGTGTAACACGCACCTACAAGCATGGGCACACACACACACGACCTTGCCGGGCTGGCTGAAAACTTCCATCTGGGGCCAGTCTCACCATTGCTGGGATGTCCATGTAACAGCCGCATCTAATACCTACAGGCACCAAGGCTGGATAGGGGAGCTGGGTGTCCATGGGAGAGATGTACCCCTCCCTGCCTGCAGACCTCCTTCTCTCCACAGCCAGGTCCTGCTGTTCACAGCCTGACAGTGAAGAGCCATTTGCCATCTCATAGCCTCGAAACACAATTTACAGAGCACTCCCCTCTGTGTGCCGGACCCCTTGGGGCACACGCACCTGTGCCTGGGTGCATAGGAGGAGGAGCTGGAGGTGAAATGCTGCTGAAGGGGTGGGATGCCGTGTCATGGCCGTGGAAACTTGTCATTTGGGGGTTCTAATGTTCTGCTCACATCAGGGCTAGGTCACCTTGAATTCAGGGCAGCTTACGAGTTCAGACAGGAGGGACCCACCACTAGCTGACAGCATCACTGCTCAGCCCAGCAGCATCTGTGGGGTCACAGTGCCTGTGCCAGGCAGCATCTAATGAAATGTGGCAGAGGCAGGGGCCCTGCACGAAGGCAACAATCCCAAGAGGTTTGGTCTTCATCACCCAAAAGCTATGGTGACCAAACTACACTTTCTTGTTCTCCAGCAACAACACCCATCCCAGCAAGGAATGAGCTGCAGAGTGCCCTTGTGTACCCGGAGATGCTTTGTGTGGCATTTGTGGAACTCACCCAAAACAGGGAGCAAATCAGACATGGGTTTGAAATCTAAATGCCTTCAAAGTGCTAAGGGTTTCCAGGTGATTTCTGGAAGCTAGCATGCGATTGGCACATGCCCTGAGAGGCAAGCTCCACCTGCCACTCCAGCCCTATGGACACGGTCCCTGCCAGGCCCCTGTGGCCTGAGCAGCCAGTTGCCCCAAGATACATCCCAAAGGTCAGCAAATGTCTCAGTGGGGCTGGGATCCACTGGGGACTGATGTCCTCCGTCTTACCCTGCTGGTGCAGCTGTGGGCTGGGATCACATTGTGGCCAGCCAATCACTGTCAGCTGTGGCCTGGCACCCTCTAGTCCAGCACAAATAGCAGTGCAATTTCAGAAACACTTGGGGTGGATTTTTGCTTGCCAGGTGTTTTCTGTCACCCAAAATAATGCTCAACTGCCATGCTGGGAACACTAACTCTGCATAGAGCAATTACCTCTGCTGCCATGCCCTGGAGACCCCCAGCCCCACATAGTGGTTCCACTGTGGCAACACTGGGACAGCCAGCTGTGCTAATGGAGCAGAGGCAGGGGAAGTCGTGGCTATGGCAGAAACTACTTGAGTAGCTGAACAAAGGCATGCTGAGGCCAAGCTGGGTGCTGTTGGCTGGCAGGGAACCCCCTGGCTTCACCCAGCTTCTGGCCAGTATGCGAGGAGCTGGTGCTGGGGAGGTGGTGCCAGCACAATGGTGGCAGCACAGTGGCTACCCAAGTCACCCTGGACTGGGCTGTGCTGGAGGCTCACACCCTGCTGCACCCTGGGAGGTGCTTCCAGATGGAAGGAGACTGTGCAAGGGCTGGGGGGACTCCCTGTCCCCTCCCTTGCAGTCACACCTGGAGGGAAATTGCTGATACTGCTGGATTCCCAGAAGTCAGGGGAGGTTTCAGCCCTGGCTTTACTGTCCTGACTCATGCTTCCTTCACCGCTCTGCCTGCTGACCTGGCACTCAGGGCTTAGTGCTGGCGGCATGGGGTGAGATGGAGGGTGGGCGGCCCTTTGGGTGCAGAGCCAGGCTTGTGACAGTGCTGGCAGCCACTCCAGCCCTTCTCCTGGCCTTTCTCCCAGCTGGGCCATCTTCATTGGCAGATCTCACCGCCAGGCTGAGAGCTGCCGCAGAGATGCTTGTGCCAGTGGCGCTGCCAGAGCCACGTGCTGCCCGACACCAGCCAGCTTGGTGATGTCAGCTTGCACCGTGTCCCTTTCTCCTTACCCCAAAGACTCCCACTGAAATCCCCTAACAGGGCACTGCAGCTCCCAGCAGTGGCACAGGGTCATTGCGCCATGGGGTGCCCTGCAAGTGTACTGTGGGACCAAGGGCCACCATTTGTGTCTCTCTTCTCCCTGGCACGGACATGAAGCATCCTGTGAGGGAATACTCATAAAGGAACAGATCCCTCTTGCATGGGATGGCATCCTGCTCACATGTAGCCATGATGTTGGTGCCCAACAGCGTGCATCTAGAGACCAGAGGATCATCTGGCATCTGAGGACTGATGGGCCTGATCCAGAGCAGGTGATGGAGGATGTGGCTGCTCTGGGGTGGAGGACTCGGGGGAATCAGAAGACAGTGACTACAGGTGTGAAAAGTGTGGTCATGTCCTGCAGCAGCCTTCACCAACCCTGCCCTGGCCACTCAGCACTGACTGAAGATGATTTCTATTTTTGCAGGAAATACAGCTGAAAACAAGTGGAGCTGTGCCTGCCAGGTGACTCCTTCAGAGTCTCACTTCTGCTCTGCATATAATCAGCAGTTATATGTGCTCAGAAGTGGCCAGATTTTTACTTGGCACAGGCTGTGGTTTTGAAGCCATGAGACCTGAGCTCCCAGGGACCAAAGGACTCCCTTTGCCTGCTCCTCTCCTGCCCATCTTACCTGCAGGAATAGCTTGCCAGGAAAAAAATTGAGTCTGTGGCTAAAATGTTATCCAACCCAAACCTGATATGCCTGGGGGAAGCACTGACCCTGGGCCCCAGAGCCCTCCAACACCAGCTCAGACTGAACTCTCTCTTGGAAGAGTTCAAGCCTTGCAGTTAAATCTGGGAAGGAGTTAGCGTCTTTGTGGCAGGCGGATTAGAGGCAGAGGTAAATGCTCCTGCTAAGTGTAATCTGGCTGGTTAAAAGCTCAGCCTCTATCCCAGCATTGTCTTTGCTTCTTATAAGTATAGGAGACATTTTTGCCAACAGGGATTTTTCCTTTTGCCTATTTAGAGACCCAAGAGACTGGGGAGAGCCTGTTGCCTTCCTCCTCTCCCCAGGGTGTCATTAGGGTTTATTAGCACACACACACACGTGCTCGGTGCCCTTTTCTCTCTGGGATGGGTTTGACACTGGCAGCCTCTGATTCTGTGGGTGCAGCAGGAAGGGGATTACATCTATGGGGTTGCTGGTCAGGGCAGGTGAAGGCAGCAGAAGCTCCTAGCATTGGGGAAATGGGGCAGGGGGCAGAAACAAGGCTTTGTCACCCTGCAAGCCAGGGTGTGACATCCTGGCATGCTCCACTTCCATGCCCTAGGGATACCCCTGTATACAAATGGGACAGGGGTTAGGGGAGAACAGGTGTTAGGTGGCTGAGTCCTCTGTTCACTGAACACAAAACTGAAATAAAGGAAAATCATAACTATGTAAGAATAGGTAGCAGTTACATGGTTCTCTCTAAACCCCCCATTTCAAGGCTGGTGGCACCAAAGTGGATGCAGGAAGGTTGCAGCTCCATCTATAACCCTCCCTGGACTGGTCATCCCATCGCATGGTGGAATCATCTCTGGGGGTCCTGTCCCACCATTCCCTGCAGATGACAGAGGACTCCCTGGGCAAGACTAACCAGCACTTGCACACCAGCCCCAAGAGTTTGTGGGTGCCCTGGACAGGGTCCCTTGTCCCCAGGGCTGGAGAGTGCACAGATGCCCTCTCCTCAGACATTATGGCTGGAGTGGAGGGCTGTCATGGGGAGCATGAGGTAGGCAGGGATCAGGGCTTACCAGGGATTAAGGTCTTTTTCACACATTTACACTAGTCACAAACCCAGAGCTATCTAGGAACAAGCACCTAGAGCACAGGGTCAAGGCAAGAAGTGGCGGGAGGTGATGACACCCACCCCAATCCCCACCCAGGACTTGCAGGGAGCAAAAAAGATGATCACAGAGGCATGGAAGTCTCCAAAATGCCAGGGATAGCCCATGGACCCCAGCTCAGTGACAGACAAGCACATGCCTTGCAGTCCTAGTGAAATGCATTGTGGCAGAGGACAGGTTGGTGGACTCAAGAGCAACAGCAGCAAGACCCAGGGTGACAGCAGGGCACCGTGCCCGCTCTGGGGACAGAGTGGTCTATCCTGGCAGGCATGAGTGCTGGGTGGCTCCAGGAGCTTGTTAACCTTAATCCTGCCTTGGATTAATGCTCAGGGGAGCTGGGGACAGTGGTTAAACGTGCAGGAGTGAGCCCTTGCATGGAGTGTGACACTGCAGTGGAGTCACAGGGGAACAGAGGGCACAGGCTCAGTACAAGGAGAGGGGCAGGCAATCCTGTGGCCTAATATGACACACAGTCATGGACATTGTGGGCTTGTTCCTGAGCCTTGTCTTCCCTGGAAGCAAAGGGATGGACAAGGTGGTGGCTCCATGCCAGGATTGTGTCCGGCAATGCTGCCTGGCTCTGAGAGCCTGCTGCTGGGTCTGGCTTTGCAGGGCTACTGCAGGCTGAATTTCTCTGGATGAGTGCAGTCTGGAAGTGCCTACCCAAGGTGGATACCATCTGTTTTTGGAAGAGTGGTGTGCTGGGGGAATGCCTGCCTGGGACAAAGCTTTTGGGATGAAATTGCACTCTTTGGCTGAACTGGCTTCTCTGGGGCTGAGCTTTCAGCCCAGCTTAGAGGAGTGGTGTGATGATGCTTGGGCAGCCCACACTCCTACTCATGCAGACTGCAGACTGTGGACTCCAGCAGAGGACCTTGTAGCTTGTGGAACTAGGAGTCACCACGGGCCATGCTGTGGAGCTCATGAGCTCATGCCTTCAAGGGGCAGAGCAACCTGACTGGCATTCCTGCAGATGGGGCCATCTGTCCTCAGAGCAGACCCCTAGCTCCTCCCCAAAGCAGGTACCAAGACCTCCATGCAACAGCCTGTGACACCCCATCCTGGCCTGCTGAGTCCCACATGCTGGGGTCTTAGCCCCAGCTGAGCTTCAAAGGCCACATGCATGTCCTCAGAAGAGGTTCCCATCCCTTGGCTGTGGAGGTGCAGCTCCCTCTTGGGCATCCCCACATCTGAGCCGTTTTGCCAGGCAGCTGATTTCAGAGTGAAGCATTTCTTGGACCCTGAACAGCAGTTACACCTCCTTCACCGTTTTGCAGGCTTGGCCCCTTGTGGGAGTCCTCTGCTCTGCACCTAGTCCAGCCTGTGTCTCCATGCTCTGGGACTGGCACCATCTAAATATGCCTCCTGTCCCAGGGAGATGCCACAGGACATTGTCACCCATGCAGCCAGTGTCACCTTGGGTGCCTCCCTGGTGGAGCAGGGATAGCCTTGCAGGGTGATGGGGCTGGGGTGGCCTTGCAGGGGCTTTGGGTGCCATGTGCCTGTCTCCTGGGGCTGCGAGGCAGGATGGGATGTACTGTCCTAAGTGGCATCTTAACTAGATCTGATGCAGCCTTGCAAAGTCACAACGCCTTCAATTCCCTTAGCACTCCAAATCTGCTACTGTGCATCTAAGCGGATTATTGCAAATACCCCATGATGGACTTCTCCTTTGTAATATAATCCACCCTCCTGTGTCCCATTCCCCTCCTATTTGCTGTGATTTAGCTGCAGCTGTGACAGCTAGAAACCTTCCCAGTCCCCTTGCTCCCTAGGAAATGTCCCTCATACCAGCCCCTTCCCCATATCCTGCTATGCTGGAGCTGCTTCATCTGCACCCAGCTTTGAGATCCTGCATCAGCATTGTCCTTGCCTGCACCCTGGGGCCAGATCTTGCCTCAGCTGCTTTCACCCAGAGAGGGGTCATGCAGGATCCCTTCTGGGTGGGTTTTACCAGTTTTCAGACCTCTTGCCCAAGCTAACTGGCTCTGACCTCAGCTCTGCTATGAAATCAGCCAAGTGAGAAAGCATCCAAGCATCCCGCCCCTTGCTCCCACTGGAGAGGTGGTTTGGGCAGGGCGGGGGCCAGCACGGAGCCCACCCAGACCTGCTTTTGGCAACGGCAGAGAAGCTGCTGCTTTTCCAAGCGCTTCCCTTTGGGGCTTGTCTGATTAATGAGGGCTTGTTATCTCCAAACTGTTTGAAACCGTGTTTATTTTATCTGCCGACAGATTCCTCTGACTCAGGGCTCGTCGGTAACTGCCAAAGATGAGTGACAGATCCCACTAATTACAGCTAATGATGGCCTTAAAGGATCTCTGTGCACGCATGTGTGTTTGTGTGCACACATGCCAAGGGCCATTTATAATTTAAAGTGGGGAGAGTCGTTAGCATAAACCATGCCTGGATTAATTGCAGAGAGCAGCCTCTCTGGGGAGGATGCTCACCGAGAGGTTGTGGTTTCAAGCGCTGGATGCTGAGGCTGGTACAGTGGCAGCATGGTCTCGATCTGGGTGTCAGTCTTGGGGACACCAAATCAAAGCCATTGCATAAGAAATGTTTGGTGCAGAAGCACCAAGCAGCTGGTTGGAACCAGGGCACCACAACATGTGACACAGGCATGACCAGCTCACAATCATGGAGAGATGGGGGAGTTGATGCCCATCTCTGGGCACAGCTGTAGCTGTGTTTTAGCTGGAAGGAGCACCATGCTCAAGAGATTCAGTTCTTCCTCAGCTTCTGTGGGGCCTGGGGAGAGCCCCCACTGTTTTAGACCCTGAGTGATCCAGCCCTGGCACTGACTTCTTCGCTTTTACCTTTCTCCCCAGGAGGGAAAGAGGGAGGATGAAGAAGATAGGACTTTCACCACCTCTGGTGTGGAGGACATGACAGGAAAAGCAGCAGCAGGAGCTCACAGTCACCACCTTGCCAAGAGGACTGGCAGGCAGCAGCTCAGGTAGAGCAGGCATGCCCCATGAATGCACTGGTAGGGGAACTTCCATGATGGGCACAGTGGGTTTTGTCCCAAGCCTTTCCCTAAACTAGCTCTCTACTTGCCCAGGCTGACTATCCCTCACCCCAGCAGGCAGGGGCAAACCCATGTAGTCCCAGCACCATCCCCTTGCACTTTCCCTCCTTAGGGGTCTGAACAATACTTCTGTCCCTCTCCCAACTCTGCCAACACAGGCCATGGAAGAAGCATCCAGAAAGAACCCCAAAGCTGTTCCAGATGGCAAAAGGCTCAGCAGAGCAGAACAACTGCTCCCTAGCCCTTATCTTTCTGCAAAGCAAATCCACCCTTCTTGGAAAGCAGTAATTCAGGCTCCTTGGTGCTCCTCAGTGCTGGTGAGCAGGAAGAGTGAAGTGCCGGTGCTGGCTCCCTGGGGATAGGAAGTGCCACCCTGCGAAATGCTTCTAATCCAGTCTCTGCCACAAGAAGGTCTAAATTGGAAGTGATGGCAGCAACAAGCTTTGAGATGCTGAGATGGAGTCTGTGGCCAGTGCAAAGGGATTTCAGGGGCTGGATGTGCTTGGCATGCAGGGACGCCTGCCAGCACAGGTTCTAATCCCACTAAAAGCTGGGAGAAATGACTTGGATAAGTGCTTTTGGCTTTCTTGCTGAAAAGACCAGATTTAGGTCAAACCTGATGGCTCATGAATTTATCTTGGATCTCTTGAATTGTTCTGGACCCCAAAACACTCAGGTTTCTCTTTCTGAAGCATTCCAGATGTTTCAGTTTAAGGCTCTTGGAGAAACAGATGTCAGAGGCTGCAGAGCAGAGCTCCTCTCAGAAATGTGCAGCCTCTCAATTATTGCCACTGCTCCCAAAGCAGCCCAGTGAGGCTGTTCAAGCAGGGCCAGCTTGGGCTGGTGCTTTTTGTGCTACCAGAATCCTCTCACTGAGAGTTTCAGTCCTCCAAACCCCATACACACAGGGATCATGAGGCATTGCGCAGTCCTGACACCACTCTCTCCCCTGGGGGGGCTGCCGTTGCTGTAATTCCCCACTGTCACCTTCAAAAGCCTTCACCAGGCCATCTACCCTATGGCTTTAATCCTCAGCCCATGTGAGAGCTTAGGTGTGCCAAGGCCAGGGACAGTTAGAGTCATCTGAGATGTGTGTGCGTGACAGGGCAGGCCACCACGAGGTGCTGGGGCTGGGCACCACACTGCAAGCTGTTTGCTCAGCGGTGTGCTGAGCCCTCCCCGTGTCATCCCTGCGATCACCCTCACCCAGCAATAGAGCCCAACTGCAAAGAAAACAGGGAAGCAGCTGAAAAAATAAAGGCGCTGCCATGGTGCTGTGCATGCCAGGTCGGAAATTTGGGATTCTGCCGAAGCACAGCCCCGGATGCTCCTCCCACCCCAGGGCATAAAGAGCCAATGCAGGATGGGGTAATTAGGGGCTTTAGAGGCCAGCAGGAAGGCACCCTGCCGACAGAGCTGGGGACGGGCAGCCAAGACTTGTGGGTCCTCCTGGTACTTGGGAAGAGCCAAGGATGCTGAGCACAGATGCTGCAGCCATGTCTGTGTGGTGTGAGGTCCAGTAGTCTAGCCCCAGCCCCGTGTCTCCTGGGGACAACAAAGTGCTTGGGCTGTGTGGTGAGATGCCAGCCTCTGTGGGCACTCCAGTTTCTCAACCACTTGCATCCGTCCCCAGATGCCAGGTCACTGAGCCTTGAGGTCAGGATAAGAGGCAATGTAAGCACTTGCCCCTCAACCCTGCACATACTACTGCCAGAGCCTGGGAATGCCAAACTAGTAGCACCTCTGCCTTGGGCCTCTGGTTATCTCCAGCATCAGCCAGCCCACGGGGCAGAGCAGGTCATGGCACAGCTCTGTGTCACTGCCCTATCTGGCAGGCTCTGGGATTAGCTGTGTGGGCTGGGGAGCAGCTCCAGCAGTGGCTGGGTAGGAACTGATGCACACAAATAAGGCAACCTGAACCCTGGGGACAGTGAGCCAGCTTTGTTAATCTCTGTGCATCCAGGTGCTGACAAAGATGCTGTCATACTCTTTACCTCCTCAGCAGCTCTTGTGTGGCCACTAGTCCTGGCTTACACAAAGACAAAACTCTCACAGCTTGCGTGGATGCCCCCTCTCTTCTGGAGCAGTTAAGTGGCTCACATGTCCCTCTGGGGACACTACTGGTGTGGAGACTCAGAGCCTGCTTGCAGAGACAGCTGTTATAGACATCCACAACCAGTGTGGGTCCTCACAGCCAGTACAGAGAGCTAAGGATGGTGCAGGGACATGCAGCCAGTGTGGAGATCACTGATAATATGGGCACAGGTAGCCAGGGCAGGGATCTGTGGCCAGTCTAGGGGCACAATGCAAGGGATGGACACCCATGGACAGTGTGGGGGCATGCAGCCAAGATAGGGACAGAGTGAGCATGGGGACACATGCAGAGTGACTCTGCAGAGCCCTGAGGTACAGTCATGCTGCAAGGCAGATGATGACGAGCAGTATGGTCCACCTCTCTGATGGCCTGTGCCCCATCTCCATGTCCCTCCCCAGGCTCCAGCTCCCCAGCTGTGGTGGACAGAAAGTTCCACTGCTGTGCTGGCACATAGAGGGAGAGAAGCAGCACCAAGTCCCTGCCCACATCACTGGCATGCTGCAGGCTGCTCAGAGATGGGCACAGCGCGGCACTCCCCATCCTGTTAGCTCCAGCATGAAAGTGGCCGCCACAGCCGGGCCTGGCCACCATCTCCGCTTCCAGGTAAACAGATGAGGCAAGCGGCTCACCTTCCCTCCCTGCCTGCAGCCCTGGCCACACAGACCTGCCATTCAGACCTGCTGCCCTGCACAAACCCGCAGTGTTCCGGAGAGGGCTCGCACTCCCTGGGGAGCACCGGGGGGGCAGTTGACACCTGGCCAGGCTGGATCCGGGCCAGCGGGCACAGAAAGAGTCGCTGTGTTTTGGCTGGCCCCCACCATGCTGGGACAGGGGTAGAAAGGGCCCCTTGTACGCATGGGACCCAGGGGGTGCCCCCATGGCTCGACCACATCACAGGTCCCACAGGGCTGTGGCAGTCACCAGTGGGTCCGTGGAGTAGCTGGGGGTGGGAGCCCAAAGTAGTGAGGGGGTTGGAGGCAGCAGGTGGGGGAGCTCATCCAGCACACTGTGCACGGTTCTGCTGCTGCCACCCAAGAGGTTTGCATCCCCAGATTATGGAAGGCAAAATCAGTGTCTGGAGGTGTCCAGGGGCACATTAAAGCAGCGGCAGAGACCAGAGCAGAAAGCGAATTTCCCTGGGCATCACCCTGTAAGTCTCATTCCCAGCTGCTGGGAAAGGCTGGGCATACTCCAGACTGGGGCACTCTGTGCCTCCACTGGCACAGGCACCACTTAGAAGTGTGCCTGTGACCTTTCTCAAAAGGACCAAGCCAGGCATTTGCAAGGATGAGAGAGAATATGCCATCTCCTGCCCTTCAGGGACCCTCTCCCTAGGCTTTCTTTCCTCCACACTGCCAAGAGTGTCTATCCTGCAGTACAGCCTAGAGTGTTATGGATATAGAAGTGCTCACAGGGCTACCCATCCTCCAGGAAGCCTGGAACCAAGCTGAACACATCTCTACCTCAGCCAAACTCATCCCTGCAGGACTGGGCTGAAGAGGAGAGAGGAAAGCAGGGGGTTCAGCTGAGACACTCCAGCATTCCAAACTATTCTTCCTGCTGCTTCCATCATTCATGAGCAGCCATCAGTGCCTTCGCTGGGGACAATGTCCCTTCTTGCACGCCTGGCACCTTCCTCTCTTGCTGTTCCCCCTAACAAGGTGTCTTTCTTCCCCAAAGAGCACAGGGAAACCATTTTCCACCACGGTAGATGAAAATGGATTCGCAATCCAATTTTACCCTAGTACCACTTCAGTGGTTTTGATGGAACTGCTCTGGATGGGTGCTGGTTTGAGCCAGAGGACAGCTGTCATGGCTCCATAGACCAGGGGTTTCTTATCTGTGTCACCTTTGATTACTGTAATTGAAATCCTGCTCTGATCTGAGCCGTGCCGAACGCTTCTGCTGCCTGTGCGGCTCTCGGCTCGAATGGCAAAATGATGTTAATAGATTTTAAAGCCAGGCAAGGCCTGTGAGAGCATTTCTGCCTGCCCTCTCGGGTAGCAGCCAACAGTTACCACTTACCCTGGTCCCCCGCTCAGCTGCTGGCACAGCCCTGCCATCGCCCCCGTGGCTCGTTTTCCCTCGGGGAAGCACAAATCCTGCCTTTGCCCAGAGCCGCTCCTGTGTGCGAAGCAGCCTGCCTCCTCCCACCCCTCTGGAGCACAGCTAGGGGAGCTCTCAAGGGAGGCAGAGTGCAGGGGTGCTGGTGAGATCGCAGACGGATCAGCCACCCTTTAGCCTTCCTGTTCCAGCATTAAAACCCCCGTGGGCAGCATTGCCCTTTTCTGGCATCTCCTGACCGAAAGGGCAGCAAGGCAACATGCTGCTGCCTGGCTGCTGCCAGGCAGGCTGCAGGGGACAGAAATGCCACCACTCAAAAGAGGATGCTGCTGGCTCTGGTGCCACGCTAGAAAACTGTCTGTGACTGGGGGTGTGATTGGCACTTTATCACCCTTCCCGTCTTCTTTTGTGAAGCTGATGGCGATTTTTAGCCTGTCAGTGCAGCAGAAAGTGACTCCAAGCCAGACAGTGTCCGAGGGCAGGAGCTGGGACACGTGTGCTGGCACACAGCACTCTGCAGTTTGGCTCGGCAAGCAGCTGGCATGAGGAGTGAGCCGGCACTGGCCGGGCTGAGACAGCCAAACTGGTGGCTGCATCCGAGGTGGGGAGTGTTTGCTTAGCCAGCCTGGCCTCTGGGAGCTGCCTGCTGGGGCAGCTGAGGCATCCCAGGGACAAAGCTTTGTCCAAAGAGCCCTGCAAACCCTGGTTGTGCCAGCCAACCTTCCTGAGCTCTTAGGTTTTCCAGACTGGCACCTTTCACAGCCATACAGCCAAGAGCTGGCCAGCACTGCTGCCACAGAGGACTGGGCTTGCACCTCTGAGGACCCGATGGAAACATTCCAAAACTTGGTATGCTGGCAAAAAGAAAGCAAGACAAGGCAGCCTCAGCACCCCACTTCTGACAGGCACCAAGGCTCCCTTTGAATCCTGGCTGGCTGAGGGACAGCATTTCCTCTGCAGCAGTGAAGCTCTGGCAGGTCATGGGCTGGTGGCACACACAATGCTTGGGGTTATCCAGCCCATTATCAGCTCTGGCCATGCAGTGCAGGGAGGAAAAAGGTTTCAATCCCAGCCAAGCTGCATTTCCGTCAGGAGTTGTTCCCCTTGTCACAGAGCAGGGCTGGACCATGCCATGCTTTTGACATTGGGACTGGTAGAGCAGGGCTGTGGCTGCCTTGAGAAGGAAGGAATAGAGGCCCTGTCACCCTCTATCACCAGGCATTGCCAGGGTCCCTTCTTGGCCCAAGGAAGCTGCCAGTCTCTGAGCAATGCAGTTGCTCCTGCTGCAGCTTTGCCATGGCCTGGCCACAGCCACCTGCAGAGCCTGGGGATGGGAAGGTGCCAGATCTGGTAATCCAGAAGCTGCCACTAGGGCATGTGGCAGAAGTCTGGACTGACTGAAACATCCCTTGTTGGGTGTCACTGTTCCTCTCCTCAGGAACACATCCCAGAGCCCTGGCATTCCAGGAAAATGCCTTTCCAGAGCAGTACAGACCAACCTGAAAAGGGCACCTCTGTGAGCTAGGAGGGAAAACTGAAGCACAAGGAGATGCTGAGGGTGGCTTCCTATCCCCTTGTTGCTAGGCTGCCATGGGATATTCTTCCTGGGGCTGTCCTAGCCAGCTGGACGAAGAATACTGTGGCACAGTGTCAGTTCTAGTTCCACAGACCAAAATCATGAGGTGGGGTATGCCCCAGGCCCTGCTTCTCCAAGATGCCTTATCAGTGAGCAGGGGGCAGGCAGAGGAACTGGCAAAGGCACCGGCAAAGGCTGGGCTTGCCGTGATGCCACAGTCCCCTCCTGCTCCATGATTAATTGAACATGGGCTAAAATTAGCTGCACAGGCAGCACCTCTGGGGTCTCCCAGCAGCATCCCACTGCCTGCCAGCTGCATGCAAGTGGGTCAGGTAGTGGCTGCCTCCCAGCTAGGCACCTTGCTGCAGGTAGAAGCATCACTCCCTGCTCCAAGACTTGGCTCTACACCTTTTGTCTCCCTGCTGCTGCCCATCTCAGAGGCTTTTCCCTCTCCGGATTCACTGGGCTGGGCTGCTTCACTGCCATAGCAGCTGGGGAGGCGCAAGGCTGCCTTCTGGAATGGCAGGAGCATGAATTCCCATCATGTTCTTCACCATGCCTTCAGGGGTCTGTTATTTTTAGCCACTTTCCATATCTCACATCACTATAGGCTCTGGCTCTCTTGCCTCCGTCCTGCCTCCTCCTCCCCTTACCCACTGTTAATTTGTTTTCTCTGTATTATTTGCAGATTAGGGGAAGTGGACTCAGGTGTCTTGGCATGACTCTGCCACAGCCTCCCCATGCTGCTCTCTACCTAGGGGCTGGGGTTTTACCTGGCTATTTTAACCTGCCCTGTAATCTCTCCATCAGCAGCCCCAAGAGGCTGAAACATGCAAACTGGAGCACCCTGTTTCACCAGGCTGAGCAGAGCAGTGTACAGACACTGTCCTCAGCATCCTAGGCAGGTGGAGGTCTGCACCCCTTCCAGGGCTGGCCCCTCCTGGTAAGCCCTCTGATCCCTTCTGAGCCCCTGCATATCTGCATCTACAACCTTCACCATGACACGCTGACACATGAGCCAGGGAAAGAAAGAGGATATGATTTTCCCCTTGGATTCAGAGGAAAATAAACAGGAAAAAAAGTTAATTAAAACCCTCCAAGCCAGATACTTCTAATTTGGTTATAATGTGGCAATGCTGTCACAGAGGGCTGGGAAGTACCCAGTGTGTCATGCCATGAGATATCATGGGATATCATCCCACCACCAACGCCATCACAGCCCTCTAGCTTCCATCCCTGCTGAACATCTGTGGACCAACATTGCCCCCACCCCAGGACTGGATTTTGAAGCCATTTGGCTGTTTCCACATGGGGACTATGACTCAGTTTCTCCATAGAACAGGGCTGGGTGCTGGACCCCGACCCCCATCCACTGACATTACACCCACACCTCTCAAAGTGGGGCAGGGCTGAGGATCCTGGGGGACTAAAGGATGTCTGCTTCATCACAGCCCAGAAGAACAGCAGCCCACAGTGAGGAGGGGACTCTGGCACCACTGGTCCTGTCACCTTTAGCCATTCCTCTGGAGGAGGAAGGGGACATCTCACTTGTCCAAATATTTAGCCTAGAATGAGCCCAAATCACCTAATTTTATCCAGAAACCTATGCCATGGGACAGTGATGCTCCTGTCTCCAGTGCTCTACTGCCTTTCCCTGCCTTCTGCACCTGATTTTTTGTTGTTGTTTGTTTGGTTTTTTTTTTTTTTTGTTGGGTGTTTGTTTTTTGGGGGGGTAGGGGTTGGGGGGTTGCTTTTGTTATTTGGGTTTTTTTTTTTTTGGTTGGTTGGTTTTGGTTTTAATTTCTTTTTGCAGAGGTCTGTGTTGTGTGGTGAGTAAAGGCATCCTGCTGTCTGAGGGCTAACGGCTTGCTAGAGAGATAATAAAGCAAAGGGGAGTAAATTAAAGTGGCTATAAATAGCACCAGGAGAGGAAAAGGAGATGAAGTCATCTTCCTTCAGCTGAGCTGGTATGTGCATCACTTCTTCCCTTTGCTTTCCCCTGCCCCCTCACCCAGTTCAGGAAACAGTCCTGTCCCCCTTCCGCCTCAGGCTCCGGGGTTCTGGTGCTTGCTCTGTGTGCCCCTCTCCTAGATCCCCGTGGAGCTGGGGGATGTCCCCATGCCCCCAGGCTGGGATGGTTGCCCAGCACTGAGGTACTGGAGAGCACAGCACGGTGAGGTAGCCTGGATGTGGTTGCATGGGCTTTGTCCCAGCTTTCACACCGATCCATGGCATTACCCAACACAAACCAATGCTTCCAGCATGACCCCACTGCTGTATCCTACAGTTGCTGGAAACTGCTTTCAAACACCGTCACAGACCCATCTCACATCATTACCCTTTGCAACCCATTTGCAGGCAGCTGCAGAGACCCCCAGGAGAAGCATCTAGGGGAGCAGATGCTGCAAACTCCACGACAGTGAATCTGCCCAAGTAAGTCCCTCCAGGAGCCAAGTTTCATAATTTACACTTTTTGGACTTGACAATTTTCACGTCCAAGTTCTCCACTATCAGCCACAAGGACACACGGGAGAGGAGAGACTCTGACCCCGCAGGAAGCTCCCCAGGGTTAGCAGATGGCTTCAAAACTCACCCAATATATGACCCTTGCTGCCAAAGTAGCCACTGTTCCTGCAGCTCCCAAGTGATCCCCCCCTGAAGCCCCCCAGCTGCCCACTCCCACAAGGTATATTTGTGCCTGAGTCAGAATGAGGTCACACTGCGGTTTCCTCCGTGTCAGTTACCGGCTCCTATTCCTGTGCTGCCTGCACACCCGACGTGTTGTTGCAGGGTATTTATAGCTGCTTTACTTCTGTAATTATGAAACCACAACTCCACACACACAGAGAAATCATCATGGTGCCGGGACACGGGGGAGCAGGGCCAGGGTGATGGGAGCAGGGCCGGGGCACGGACCCCACTGCTAATAATAATTCTGTGCACTTTATATAGAGCCTCGTTCATCTGCAGCTCTCCAAAAGGCTTTGCAGGCATTTAATTAAGCTTCCCAACATCCTAATGTGGTGACAGTCAAGTAATAACGTCCTCGTTTTTAGGTACAAAGAAAGGGCAGGTGGCAGGGCTTGGTTGAAGTCCTGCAGCATGGCAGCCTGTGGGGTAGCCCAGGTGCCCCGTGCCCTGCCCCACGCTTGTTGGGTGCCTGTGTGAGGGTGTATCTGTAGAGGAGATTTTAACTCAGAAAGGACATGAGGAGCCCGAAATGCTCCCCAGCCTCTCTGCTCAGTTTGAGGTGCAGGCAGCCAGTGACAATATAGGGTCCAGAGGTGGCAGCAGAGACCTCGGGGAATAGCAGACTGCGGCTGCCTAACACCTGGACCAGAGAGTGGAAGAAACCTGCAGATCTCAACTAACTCATGGGCAGAGAGCTCAGGGAAGAGCAATAAATAACAAGTCTAAATGGGTTGATTTGTGAGGAATATTAAGAGTCATAATCCTGCCTGGCCAGGCCACTCCCCAGGGAGGCAGAGTGATGACAAGGACCCAGACAGATCACAAGGAGTCACAGTATCACAGTATCACAGTATCACCAAGGTTGGAAGAGACCTCACAGATCATCAAGTCCAACCCTTTACCACAGTGCCCAAGGCTAGATCATGGCACCAAGTGCCACATCCAACCTTGCCTTGAACTGCCCCAGGGACGACGACTCCACCACCTCCCCAGGCAGCCCATTCCAGTGCCTAATGACTCTCTCAGTGAAGAACTTTCTCCTCACCTCGAGCCGAAATTTCCCCTGGCGCAGCCTGAGGCTGTGTCCTCTCGTTCTGGAGCTGGCCACCTGAGAGAAGAGAGCAACCTCCTCCTGGCCACAACCACCCCTCAGGTAGTTGTAGACAGCAATAAGGTCACCCCTGAGCCTCCTCTTCTCCAGGCTAAACAACCCCAGCTCCCTAAGCCTCTCCTCGTAGGGCTGTGCTCAAGGCCTCTCACCAGCCTCGTTGCCCTTCTCTGGACACGCTCAAGCATCTCAGTGTCCTTCCTAAACTGGGGGGCCCAGAACTGAACGCAGTACTCGAGGTGTGGTCTGACCAGTGCAGAGTACAGGGGCAGAATGACCTCCCTGCTCCTGCTGACCACACCACTCCTGATACAGGCCAGGATGCCACTGGCTCTCTTGGCCACCTGGGCACACTGCTGGCTCATGTTCAGGCGGGTATCAATCAGTACCCCCAGATCCCTCTCTGTCTGGCTGCTCTCCAGCCACTCCGACCCCAGCCTGTATCTCTGCATGGGGTTGTTGTGGCCAAAGTGCAGCACCCTGCACTTTGAGCTATTGAACCCCATCCCATTGGCCTCTGCCCATCTGTGCAGGCGGTCAAGGTCCCGCTGCAGAGCCCTTCTGCCCTCCAGCTCAGTCACATCTGCCCCCAGCTTAGTGTCATCTGCAAACTTGCTGATGACTGACTCGATGCCCTCATCCAGATCATCTATGAAGATGTTAAAGAGGATGGGGCCCAGCACTGATCCCTGAGGGACACCACTAGTGACTGGCCGCCAGCTGGATGTGGCACCATTCACCACCACTCTCTGGGTCCGGCCCTCCAGCCAGTTCCTAACCCAGCACAGAGTGTTGCCATCCAAGCCGCGGGCTGACAGCTTAGCCAGCAGTTTGCTGTGGGGGACAGTGTCAAAGGCCTTGCTGAAGTCCAGATAGACCACATCCACAGGCCTCCCCACATCCACCAAGCGGGTCACCTGATCATAGAAGGAGATTCCCTGGGACCAACGCTGACACATCTCCAAGCAGGAGGGCTGGAAGCAGTTGTGCCTCACAGGACACTGGGAAACTTGGTGTGGGGACACAGTTGAATCTCAGCAGCTGCCTGGAGATGGGATGCCACAGGGATGGACTGAAGTTTGTGCTCCATTGAGCACCCTCCCTCACACATCCCTCCCTGCCTGGACAGACCACTTGCATCCCATTCCTGAAGTGCTGCAGAGGGCGCAAGGAGCATGTGCCTTGGTTCTGAACACCGATGGGGTGTGAGATGTCACCAAGCTAGTGGGACACAGCAGGAGAAGGTGGCCAGCAGAGGACTGGGACTTTCACCACCAAAGGAGAAATAAAGAACAAAGAGGTGTTGGAGGCAAATGCTGTGTTGGTGATAAAAGGGGCAGAACTGCAGTCTTGGGGGTGAAGGTTGGGAGGAGTCATTAACATCCACAGAAAAATACACTCTTCTTGCTCTTTGCTCCTTGCCCACATGTGGAGAGGTGGGGGACAAGTGCTTGTCCTCAACCCCACCCCGGGAATATGCCATGGAGGAAGCAGCAGTGTGTTGATGGACATGGTGCAATTCCACACACACAAACACTAGCTTCGAGTCAAACCCAACCCTGTAGCAAGCAGCATGCCACCTGTTCATGGTAGTGTTGGTACTGTTTTCTGCGTCCCTGCTCACTGAAACAAGCTCCACAGCAGCCCCTGACCAGGAATACTGGGTCTGCTGAGCTCCCTGAAATGGGGGAGTGGCACCCACTCACACCACACACAACACAGACATTGAACGAGGAAACAGCTGCAAACGTTCTGAGGGACCACGAAGAAAAGCCCTCAGAAGGCAGCAAAGATATGGGAACTGTGCCTGACCAGGGAGCCAGAGCAGCTTGAGCACTGCCACGGGGACACAGGCACCTTCCCATCACCACACCAGCCACTGAGTTCATCCTGTGACCTGCTGCTATCACCACCTCAAGTTTTACTGCCACTACCCACCCCCTTCCACTGCCAGCTGGGCATCTCTTACCAGGGGCTGCTGGCACCTCTGCCACCTCGTCGGCCATGATGAGAGACTCCAGGATCCTTGCACGGAGCTCAGGGCTCGCCTCAGTGCTGTGAGAAGAAAAGGGCTGTCTGTGAGGGTTCTAGCAGCTCAGCCCACCTGGGGAGACCACCCCACATCCACTCCTGTGGGACTAGGGTGGTGCTGTGTATCCCAGCCCCGGGCCTGGTCACCATGGCAACAAATGTTATATCAGAGCACTACAGTTGGGATGGGGGCTCCCAGCTCTTGTCTCCCCTTTCAGAAGACCCTGGGGCTGAGCCACTGGTGGGGCTGGCCTCCAGCAAAACCCCCTTGGTTTGGGTCCAGTGTGCCCATGCTTGGCTACAGACATCACTCTCTTGCCCACCCTGTCCCATGCATGGCAGGGGCACCTCACCTGGCTGCTGTGGGGCGGAGAAGCAGCTCTCCAAAGAGCTCCCCAAGGAGCCGGGGTGAGAGGCGGCTCCTGCGAGTGCCCTGGCAGAGGCGGCAGAAGTGGTGGATGAGCTGGTGCAGGAGCAGTGCCTGGGGCTGCGGCAGGGCTGGGGGGGCCAGCAGAGCTCTGGCTCGCTGGCCACACTCCTCCAAGCCTGGGCTCTCTACAGCAGAGTAGAAGAGGAAGAAATGTCAGTTCAGGAGGCTTGGGTATTTGCTTGCCTGTCACTGGCAACTGCCAGCACACATGGCATGAGCTGTGTCAGTTCTTTACTCCCCATAGAGCCACAAAAACACTTGAGAGAGGCTGCTGCTGGTCTCTTCTCACAGGTAATTGGAGACAGAACAAGGGGGAATGACCTCAAGCTGAGACTGGGTAGGTTTAGATTGGGCACTAGGAAGAAGTTTTTCACTAAGAGAGTGATCAGGCACTGGAATGAGCTGCCCAGGGGGGTGGTGGAGTCACCCACTCCGGATGTGTTTAAGGGTGGTTTGGACGTGGTGCTTGGGGATATGGTTTAAGATGAATCTTACTGAGTAGGGTTATAGGTTGGACTTGGTGATCCTGAGGATCTTTTCCAACCTGGATGCTTCTGTGTTTCTGTGACCTTAACCTCTCCCCTCAAAGCTGTTACTGACTCTTTGCAGCTCATCCCTTCCCCACAGTCTGACTGTGGCACGTGTGGCTACTCAAAGGAGCAGAGGGCATGCAGAGCCTCATCTGCCTCTTGCTGAAAGCTGCCAGTCCCATTTACCCACTTGCCCCATCCCCAGTCAGACTGTAGGGTAAGAGAAGCACACTCCCCTTCTCAGCACGGCCAGAGAGGGAGTGTGAAGGGGCTGAGCTGCTCACCTGTCGGGAGTTGCACCTAAGCATTCTTTGCTGCTGTTTCAGTGGAGGAGAACAGAAAGAGCCAAGCTCTGCCCTGTCCTGCAAAGTCATGGAAAAGGCAGAGCAAAGCAGAGGGGGGAAAACAGCTGAAAGATCTGCTAACTTTAAAGCTATGTTCAAAGGCTCAGCCCTTCCCTGCAGAAAAAGCAAGCTGGGAGGCAAAAGGAGGTTTAGGAGGAAAAAAGCTGCACCTGGGCTGAAAGTTACCAGCAGGGTTCAGAGAGGTCTGTGCAGCCCTCCCAGTGCAGCTTCTGGCCCTCTGAACTGCAGCAGCAGGAAGGACTGGTCGGGGGGCAACTACTTCCAGTGATGTTTGGATTGCCCATGTCAGTACAAGCAGACACCTGATTGTGTTGCATGCACATTATGGAGATGCTGCCAGGGCCTCAGGGTCTTGCAGTGTTCGCACCAGCATCTCCCCATATCCTCAGTGCCCTCTGGCAGCCTTGGCCAAGGCTTGCTGGTCTTGTGAGCTGTGAGCTCAGTGGCCTGGGACTGCAGCCCTGCCCCAAGCATGACGAACAACCATCCTGCATCCCTGCCTTGGCCAGGCCCTTTCATCTGTGGAGGACACGGAGGTCCCCAGGGCTGCGTTGCTTTCAGGCAGCTTCAAAGCCTGGCTCGGCATGGGGCTGACTCAGCTCCCAGTGGCTCTTTGCACCAGGGCTGAGGCTTGGCTGATGCCCAGCCAGCTTCTGGCATCCAACCTGGGGCTAAGGTGCACCAAAGCTGGAGGGATGGCAGGATCCCCTCCTGAACAGGTCTGCAACCCAGCTGGGAGTGTGACAGGGTGTTTGTGTGCCCCTGTAACCAATAAACTGTCCCTACAGGATGTTCAGCTTCGCCCCAGGGCTCCCCCAGCCCACTTGGCTGCTTTTTGCACCGTTCTGCACCCAAGGGATGCCACAGGGGGAATGTCCACGGCTAAAGCAGGGATTTGGAGATGTTTCCCCACCTCTTTTTGCAGGTGGTCAGCTTGCTGTTTTTTCCAGCCTGCAAGCCTCAAGTGGAGCAGAAGGAGCCTGCTTGCAGGGCAGGCTGCCAAAACCCAGCACCATCTCCTGGAAGGGTTTTTTTTAAGCCCCAGAAAAATCCCCACCGGTTTCACCTCTGTTCCTGCCCCCTCCTCCTCCTCCTCCTCCTCCTCCTCCTCCTCCTCCTCCTCCTCCTCCTGCACCCGTTGTGCCAGGAGCAGAGCCCACTCCGGCACAGGCTACAGGGAAAGGCGCTTCCCTTTGAAGTTGCTTAACGAGGCAACCCAGCTAATTGCTTCCTAATTGCGTTTTTATCCTTGGAAGTGAGGCAGCCTTTGATTTCTCCTCTCTCCAAAGGGTGAGGGGAAGGCAGCATCTCTGTGCCACCGGCCCCAGGGGTATTTCTCTGTCTCTGTATCTCTGCACAGGGCAGGGAGGATGGAGTGTGAATTATTCCTCATCTTCTCCCTGTGTCTCTCCTGCCTTGTTAGAGGCCACAAAGAGGCCATGGTCTTTTCCCATCAGGACACAGCAGTAAAAGACCACACTGGTCTGTCCACAAGTGATCTTTTGGTGCCTCTTAAGGCAGCCAACAGCATGATCTGCCCAAGTGCTAATCTGGCTTAGGGCAGGGGATGGAGGATATGGCAGAGATTGACAGCTGCAAAAGGGGAAATCCTGGTTTCGAAGGTGGCAAGGAGTCCTCATCCTCTCCAAGATGGTGGGCAAGGGCTTGGCGTGTACCTGGCAATGCCTGTGAGGCCTTGGGTTTTGGAGAGGCTGAGCAGCTCTGTGAGGACTCATTTGAGGTGGATTTTGGTCCAGGCTGCCCCCTGGGATGAAGAGTGGACTCTGCTGACCTGGCTACAGAGCCTGCCCTGTTTATTTGAAAATAAAAACAACCACAAAACCAAACCCCAAACCTTGATGGTCTCCTACATTTGCACAGAGGCTGGAAACTTGCAGGGACCTAAAGCCAGTTCCTAATGGCACTAAGCTGAAAAGGCAGGCAATTTTCTGTGCCCATAAAAAGCCAAGCATTAATGAGATTACAGTAAAAGATTCCCTAGCAGGAGAGCCAAAATGTTATAATAGCACTTTCTTCTGGGGCCAACATCACCCAGCCTTGGCAGCTACTTGTCCCAGCAGACAGCATCTCCTCCTCTGGGCACTGCAGTGGGAGAGGGCCATGCTGCAGCCACAGTGAAGCTGTGTCTTTCCCAGAGCATCTCTCAAAAGCTGCCAGCCTGCTCCAGTGTAGGGGGATGCTCCTAGAAGTCACAGGATCCCAGGATGTTAGGGGTTAGAAGGGACCCAAAGAGATCATTGAGCCCAAACCCCCTGCCAGAGCAGGACCATACAATCTAGCTTAGGTCACAGAGGAGTGCATCCAGACAGGCCTTGAAAGTCTCCAGAGAAGGAGACTCCACAGCCTCTTGGGGGAGCCTGTTCCAGTACTCTGTGACCCTTACAGTAAAGAAGTTCCCCCTTGTGTTGAGGTGGAACCTCCTGTGCTGCAGCTTATATCCATTGCTCCTTGTCCTTGTCTCCTTCTCAGGATCTGCCCTTAGTGAAACATTGGGCAGGAAACGGGGTCAGGAGCCACTCTGGTGATGCTGGAGAGCCTTTCTAGGAGCTTCCCAAAGGTCCTCCAGCCACACAAACATCCCAAGTGTGTGGGAAGCCCATTTGTGCTTACCTTGAGCCATGTGGACCAAGTCATTGTAGAGAGCTGGGGGAACCAGGGGTGATGGGAGCTCTTGGAGGTACCACTTCAGGGCCTCTGCCAGTGTCTGAGCATCATACAGGTCCATGTCCACAGCTGAGGCATCTGCAGGGAAAGGTCCAGCAGGAACCCTTAGACTGTGGCTTTGCCCCTCCACCATGGGACATGGAGCCCTTTCATTTGTATAGACCTTCCTTTGAACATGGATATTGATTTCTTCACTCATGCCCCCATCCCTCGGTCATGGCAGCCCATGATTTCACTGTCAACCCCCACTGAAAATATTCCTGTCCCATTTTCCACTGACCATGAGTTCCACATGGCCATGGAGAGCATGAGGCACTGTTTCTTACATTCACTTACATTATACATCCAGTGCACAGGGCAGAGGAACTTACTGAATTCAACTACAAGGTACCACCATGGGATGGGCTAAGCAGCTGCCCCAGACATCCTCTAGCTATCAGGGCCAGGCACCACATGCCCTGGATAAGCTGCTTTGAAAAGTGCATCCACGGACCAAGGTTATGGTCCCCAGACAATGTGGGTTGCCCACACCACCCTCACTGAGCCAGAAACACTCCGAATGTGCCCCAGCCAGCATCACTTCTCCCAGCCCTGAATGGCAGCTGCTCTAGAGCAGAAGGTGAAGGATGTTCCAGAGTCTGGGGCAAAGCACCCGGGGGAGGCTGAGCCCTGGGCTCAGGATGGAGATAGCATTCCCACGGTCCCACGATGATCTGTCTGAGCCCTGCGGTCAGACTGGCATGGGGACATTGCTTCACCAGGGTCCAGGGGTAAGAACCCTTTCAGCATCCCTTAGTATTGCCTCATGAGTTTGTCTTGGAGGTCTTTCAGCCCAGCTGGGCCAGGAGGTGGTTGCCTGGAGGGTGATAGTCCCTTTTGCAGAGATCTGGAAGTTTCAAAATCTAGCTTTGATTCGAACTGGAGCCAAACACAATGTTTTGAAATTCTCTGCATAGGAGAAATCTTGAGGGGAGGGAGTAATAAAAAAAGCCCAAGATACTTGGGATGGTTTGAAAGGGGTCATTTGTGGAAACTCAGATCCTCACTTCTTCTAAATGAGGATATAAAAAAAACCCAAACAAGCAAATTTGGCACTTCCTTAAAGATGGAATGGCAGGCCTCAAATGGTCCAGTGTGTCGTGATTGGGAAGAAGAAGGTGGGCCTGCTATGGCCCCCCTTCCCCTCCTCTCTCTGGGTCTCTATCCCCAAATGCAGCTTCACCAAAATTGGTGCCATTCTGGGAGATGCTTCTTCTTCCACCCCAGTCTCCACCCCATCCCAGGCTCTGACCATCTCAGCTGGTCAGGTGCAGCTGCACTCCCTTCTCAGGAGATAGACCCAGAAGAGCAGAGAACAGCAGTTTCCTAGGGCAAGTCTTGGTAGGCACTCTGCTAGTGGGGCTGGGATGGGGAGCAGCTCCCCAGCTGCTGGCAATATCTGGTTTGAGCACCTCCACCTTGATCTTCTCTCCTTAGAATGTCTCCAGTGTGGACTAGGCAGCCTGGGAGCCTGTCTGCCTCTTCCTCTGCCTTCTTGGGAACAAGAAGTCATGGTGGGTCCCTTATACCATTTGGCTTGGAGAACAGAGAGAGAACAGATTGGCCAATGCCCGAAGCAGAGCCTTTAACCCAGCCGCTGGAGACACTACCTCATTCTCAGAAGCGAGCACCCGTCTGGCCAGGAACTGTGCTCTGTGGCAGTGTGGGGACAGCCAGGAGAGATGCCACTGCACCAGGGTGGGCAGCAATCCAGTGTGGCCAAACACAACCCAGGGCAAAGGTGCGTGCTGCCTTCCTAGCACTCCCTGATGTCACACCATCGCCTAATGGACCTTTCTGCCCTTGGCATTGTGGACATGGGCAGGGCTGTGCCAGCTCTTGACTGCTGCACCCCTGCTCCATTCTGGTTGGCGCTGATGCTTCCATCTCCCAGCCACACTTCTGAACCTTTTCAGCTGGCAAAAAGGGTTATTTCTACTAGGGTTTGAGGGGGATGACATCCCATTCCCTGTGTTTTTTCTAGCACTTGCCCTGGAGAAGCGGGCTGGCAAGCTGGCTCGAACTGGGCAGCAGGGGATCAGTGGGGTCAGGGATCTCATGAGATGCTCCAACCCCCATTTTAGGCTGAAAACCTGCAGTGCATGGCTAAAACTGAGGGATGCTGCTGAGGAGTCTTGGAGTCTTGTTGCTTGAGCAAGTAGCTGCATTACAGAGAGATGCACCAGGCAAACCTCAAACCCCTTCTTGCCTCGAGCAAGCCCGTCTGTGCTTCCCTGCCTGCCACGGAGCTTTCTGCAGGGACCTGTCACTCTCCTTAAGGATGCTGACACGGATTGGGGAGAGCAGCCGCAAGCTGTTTCAGTGCAGTGAAGGGGCTGCTGCCGGGCACTGGCCCCAGGCGATCAGCCTTGGGCTCCGCTGCGGCCTAATTAGCTCGTTTGCATCATTAGGCTTGGGCTTGGGGGGTGTTCAAAGGGAAGGCTCAGCTGGTTTCAAAGCCAGACTCGAAAACATCTTCACATCCAGAGAGAGGCGTGATGGAGAGACCAGGGGGATTTGCCCTCTCTGAACAGGGACTGATTGCTGATGGCACCATTTTCCTTGGCACTCTGGCTAGCAATAGCCATTAGCCTGTGGCACCCATCCTCCTGGTAATGCAGTGGCATCATCTTGCCCCAGCTCCCTTTCTGTCCCTAGAGTCACCATGGGGTGCTGGGCTCCCAGTTAAGCTGAAAGCATGGCTGAGGGGTGCTCTGAACTGCTCCCTGGCACCAGCTGCACCCCAGCAGCTTGGGGATGCAAAGCTGGCAGCTGGGGAAGTGTTAACGCTGGAGCCTTCCCAGTCAATTACCACCAGTCAGACCCCACCAATGCTGCTCTCTCCTTATCAGAGGGAGATGATAACCAGCTGTAAGAAGTTAATGATGCTGCAGGATGAGTCAATGCTCTCCTGCTGCTCTCCAGATGTTCTTGTCCCCTCCCGGGGGAATGACAAAGGAATTCCATCCGCCTGCCACAACCCGAAGCAGAGCACCCCAAAACCTCAACCTTGACCCATCCCAACACACTCCAGCACACAAACTGCTTGCTAACCTGGTGGCAGAACAAGCAAGTGGCCAGGGCCCAGCAGGTGGTAGGTGAAAAGCAGGAATAAATTTGGGGCTGAGGAGAGGGTGCACAGTCTGATCACTGGCCCAAGAGGAAAAGCAATGGGTACTCCCAGCCTCCTCCCGCTGGGAAACCAGAGCCTGCACCTCAGCAGAGGCACAGGAATGCCAGGGCTTTGGGCTGAGTCAGGCTGGGCAGGAAACACCAGGACCTCTCCTGGAGGTTGCAGACAGCTGGAGAGGTGTGAGTAAGCCCGGAGTTTTGGTAAATGCGGAGGATGTTTAGCCAAGAGGTGGGGTGGAGGCAGGGTGTGTTGTTTGAAGGAAAGGCTTGAGAGGGTCCTGGTAACTGGCTGTTCCCTGAATGTGCCCGTATGTGAGCAATAGGGTGCAGCCTCTGCCCAGCACCCGTGGCCCCTCTCGCAGCAGGGAGCCCTGCAGGCTAAGCTGAACTGTGAGCACCAAGTGCTGCTGCAGCAGGACACTCTCAGATGCTTGGTTCCCGTGGTTGAGTGGCACCCAAACTACCCATACCTAAGGGTGAGTTAAATACTGACTTGGGACTCTCCGTGTTCCTTCCAGACTTTCTAGGTTTAATCATCAGCTGGTGCTGCAATGATGTCCTTGTTGCACAGTTCTGAGGTCTATACCTTTCCATCTGAGTGGGTGCTGCCTGCACCAGCACCTATACATCCCCCAGAAACAACTAAGAATTTGAGGCTCCTGGGCATCCCACAGTGGTGGTTTGCTGGCAAACTGTGCACTAAATCAGGGAGCATTTCCCCAACTTTGACTCAATATCATTTGAACATCTCTCACCCAGCCTGCTGATTGCTTGTGCTGGGAATTTGGCAGCTGCCCTGACACCCCCCTGCCCGTGCACGGAGTGGGCTCCTTTCAGCCCCAAACACCTTCTCATCTGGATTTCACCTCAGCATACCCGTGGCTTGCCCTCAGCAAGAGCAGGGGTGCTGAGATCCCCTTTCAAGAGGCTGCTTTACCCTACCTCAGCTTCCTGAGGGCAGTTCCCTCCCTCAGTTTCCCCAGTTAGGTATAAGAGGGAATGGCAAAAGCTCTCCCCCGCCTTCACCCTTCTGGGTCTGGCAGGGCCGTCTGCATTGCCGCCGTTTATTTACCCTTCTTTCGTCACCACCAAATATAAGAGATGAGCTCATGCTCCTCGCCGACATGGGGCTTCTTTCCACTGCAGGCATAAATAACAAGCAGCACGGCAGGCACTGGGGCGCCGCTGTAAAGTCGTGGTGCTGAGGTGTGTGGTGCTTGGCGCGGGGAAATCGGAGCCCTCGGCTGCCTCCAACCCCCTCTGGCACCCCTGGGGATGAAGATGGGGCAGCACTTCCTCCCTGGACATCCATGCCACGATGATGCGGGGGGTGGGGGGTGGGGAAGAGCAGCGTGAGGTCTCCCCGGCTGCTCTTCACTTCATGGCAGCCCTTTCTGCCCAGCAGCAGCAGCAGCAGCAGCAGCTTCCATCAGCGCCGGTGCATCCCCGGCGCCCACCAGCACCACTCGCTAATCCCCACCGGGGCCTGACCTAGTTGCTGGGCACGTGAGCGCGTCTCCAGGCAGAGTGCTCCGCGCCGGGGCCGGCATCAGAGCACGGCGGAGGGCAGCGGCAGCGCAGGCATGGCACGCCCGGAGACACCGGCGCCAATCCGCCTCCTGCTGCTGCTGCTGGATTCGCCCTGGCACCCTGGGGTGCAGGCAGCTTCTGTCTGGCCCTGCCAACAACAGACTTGTATCTGGGGAAGGATTTCAGTATGCATGTCTGCAGCTGAACCCCAGACTAAGGCAGGGTTATCTAAAATCCGGGAGGTTTCAGCGCTGGATGGGTCCAGCTTCGTTCACAGTAGCACAGTATCACAGTGTCATCAGGGTTGGGAGAGACCTCACAGATCATCAAGTCCAACCCTTAATTCAAGCCATATGGGGCACTCATTGTGCCATGGGGTAGGTCCTGCAGGGTGACTGTGCCCTGTCCCACACCAGAGAGGAGCGATAAGGGTACAGACCATCCCTAGCCAGTGGTGGCAAAGCACTGCCTGGCCACTATGTGCAGGACTTGGCAGCCATCTCCATGCCAAGCCTCCCCCCAGCTTGGGTCCCTCAGCTCCAAAGGGCTTCAGTGCCAACCAGCCCAGCCATGGCTCCACTGCCACTAACCAGAAAAGTCTCAAGGTTCAGTGGCAGCTGTGAGGAGAAAGCTACCTGGCATACCTTGGAGGAAGAGATGTGTGGGCAGAGTAGGGCAGGATTGGGCAGGACCCTGAGCAAGCATGGGGTGAGAAGACATCACCTCTGGGCTCTAGAAGGGCTTGTATCCCCAGGCACTACTTTGTTCCCCCTTTTCTGCCCTTGATTCTTCCCTTGCAACTGCAGTAGGGCACTGGCCGATTGCCCACAACCCTTTGGCAAGTCCCCTCAGCTCCCTGTGGGGCTGCAGCTTTCCATTAAGTCCCCATTTGGTGCTGCAACGTGACTCTGACTCCCGTGTTCAGTGATGTGCATGGTCCTGCCTGCCTTTTGAGGCATAAGGGTCTGAATTGAGCACTGAGTGTCCTAAACCAATCAGTTCTCCTCTGGAGCCAGCGTAAAGCCAGCTGTGAGCCAAACCATCCTTTGGTCTGCACTTTACCCACTGGCTGCCTCTTCAGGCCAACTTTCCCATGGGTCAGGGCTCCAAAAGGGCTGAAGACAGGGAAGGGCACAACTCAGATGGGCACCTGTGCCACCTGGCCCCAGGAACACCATTGCTCCCCAGGACAGCAGTGTGCCCTTGTGGCCAAGAGAGCAATACTATCCGGGGAAGCATCAAGAAGTATGTCCAGCAGGTCTAGGGAGGTTCTTCTCCCCTTCTACTCTGCCCTGGTGAGACTACACCTGGAGTATTGTGTCCAGTTCTGGGTTCTCCCAATTCAAGAGAGACAGAAATCTGCTAGAGAGAATCCAGCAGAGCCATGAGGGTGATTAGAGGACTTGAGCATGTCCCCTGTGAAGAGAGCCTGAGAACCCTGGGGCTGTTTAGTCTTTAGAAGACTGAGAAGGGATCTGATCAATGTCTATAAATATCTGAGGGGTGGGTGTCAAGTGGAGGGGGCCAAGCCCTTTTCAGTGGTGCACAGTAACAAGACAAAGAGCAGTGGATACAAACTTGAACACAGAAGGTTTCACCTCAACAGAAGAAACTTCTTTACAGTGAGGGTGACAGATCCCTGGAATAGGCTGCCCAGAAAGTTTGTGGAGTGTCCTCCTCTACAGACTTTCAAAACCCACCCGGATGCATTCCCATGTGGACTACCTTAGGGGATCCTGCTTTGGCAAGGAGATTGAACTGGATGATCTCTGGAAGTCCCTTCCGACCTCTAATGTTCTGTGATTCTGTGACAACCAAGACTGTTCCGACCTGCATGGTTCCTTGTCCCCAGAGAAATCTCCTTCCCACCAGAAGTTCAAATGTTCTTTCAGTGTAGCAAACACCCTGTTTTCTCTGACATGTTAACGTTTGAGGGTTAGAAAACCGACATCCAAACTTTACCAGGCCCTGCTCCTTTTTGCTTACACTCTCTAGCAGTTTTCCTGCCACCACTGCCAAATGCTAGCATGATTTGGGTATTCACAGGGAAGCTGAAACCTCCGGTGGGAACCCAGTTTTCCTCCCAACCAAGATGGGGTTCGGTTCCAGCCCTGGCTCTGATTTCTCCCTGTTTCCCAAGATGGAGCTTGACTTTTGTAGGCAGGCTGCTAGCAGAGACAGGATCTTGGAGGCAGTGGACCATGGAGGAAGAGAAATGTGATCCTTACTCTGCCACCTCGCACATGGGGCATGCAAACACCTATCTTTTTGGCAGGGGTGTTTTATCCTACCAAAGGCAATGAAAGGATCTGTGTGTGAGCCAAAGTAGAGATGGTGTCCTGCCCTCCCCAGCATGACTTGGGCTCCAGCAGTGCCCCTGGGAGGCATTGCTGGGTCTCTGATCTGCAGGAGGCTGAGAGGGGAGCAGGCTGCCAAACCTGGGCTCTGCTGGAATGCTTGGCCCTGGCAGGAACATCATCCCCATCCTGTTTGCAGAGCATCCCTCTGGCAGGACTGAATATCATCCACTTGAGAGCTAGCAAATGCACGGATGTTATGCACCCTTCAGCCAGCTCCTGGGAGCTCTGCCTTTGCCCAGCTCAGTGTTGCTGAGTACAGGGCCAGCTCCCTGAACTGTCAAATGAAAGAGCTTATCTAGGTCCTAGAGAAGATGGGAGGCTTGGGAGCATCAAGTCACTTGGTACTGTTGGGAATTTTTGAGGGCTTTCAAATGGTTTGAAAAGCATGATGGTATTCCCTGGCTTCTGCAGTGGGAGGTGAAAACCTGACTGGACTCAAGCAGCTGCCCAGAGCTTCAGCCTAGGCTCTGGCAAAGCCAGTGGCATTTGCTTCTGGGCTGGGGAGCACCCTGAGGCTGGGCAGGACTTTGGAGGTGACCGCTGCGGAGCTGCTGGGAACCCTGTGCCTGATGGGGATGCTGCACCAGCTGCGCAGGGAGGCCGGAGGACTCACAACTCCTGCGTGCTCAGAAAGCAAAGCATCCTTCTGATGCTGTTCTTGCTGCCTCTGCCCAGCCTGGGCATCAGTGCCCAGGGCAGCCGCAGGGATAGCTCTCTGGATGCTTTCACCTCCTCCAGAGATCATCTGGGAAATCTGGGCTGGCTGTGCATCCTGCTGCTCCTGCCTTCCCCAGACTGCAGCAGGGGCTTCTGCAGGCAGAGGAGAGCAGGGTGGTGGGGTGCACCGCAATCACTCATTGGTGAACAAAGCCCTCTTTGGCCAGCGGGGATGAAGCAGTCCAGGACCCTCAGCATCTGCTCGTCCCCTCCTCTCATCAGTCCATCCATCCATCCATCCATCCATCCATCCATCCATCCATCCATCCATCATCCATACATCCATTCCTCCTTCCCTCTCTCCCGTCTCCGCAGCCCCGTCCCCCGCCCGGCGAGGACTCGGCTCCCGGTGCGCGGGGAAAGCGATGAGGTCATGCTGCTTAAAATAGCGATTTCATCATCGCCCTTCTCCCCAGCAACACCGCCCGGCTGCCGCCGGCTCCCGGCGCTGGCAAAGCCGCCGCGCTCCCCCCGCGCCGTGCCCCGGCCGGCAGCTCCCGGGATGCTGGGACCAAGGGCAGGCGGGGCAGGAGGACGCCGTGCCAGGACCGTCCGGTGCAGGGCCGAACTGTGCTTGGTGCCACAGTGCCGCCCTCTGGGCACCGCGGCCGGGAGGAGGATGGGGATGATCGAGTCAGCCTCCTCCCCGCCGCCCCAGATTTGAGCGGCACCCTGGATCCATCACGTCTCCAACGCCCCCGTGCCATCCCAGTCGTGAATTTAGGGGGGGGGGGGGAGATGTCGTTTCCCTCCTCCACCTCAGCCCTGCAAAACGTTGTACATTCCCTTAAGAAACGATATTTGTCTTCCTGCTTTCCTTTTCCCTATTGCACCCACAAGAGGTTTTCTCTCTGTCCTGTTTTTTTCAAATAGGACCCCGCAGGATTTAAAAATAAAAGATTTTCTCCCTACGAAAAAAAAAAAGCTTCTAGTGAAGAGCCACAGCCTCACATCTGTATCCTGCTCAGCAGCATCACACTGGAGTTTGGGGGGAGTGGAGAGAGGCTCACACGCAGGCAGAGCTGTCATCAGGGCTACAAAGAGGTCAGAATCAGTAACCCATCCTTGCTATGCCCAGGTGGCAGCACGTCCATGCCTCTCTTTTTGACTGTGGACTTACCTGTCAGAAGAGCCTGCTTCAGCTCAGCATCCCCCAGCACACCAGGGGTGGATCTGTAGAGCATCTCACTGTCAAGACCTGGGGAAGAGCAAGAAGAGAGGGGTCAGTTCTGAGCCCCACATCCTCCCTCCAACGTGATGGAATCAGGCAGGGACTCCAGATTCCCTCACCCTGCCCACATTGTGCAGGTACTGGGGTGTGTGGGGAGAGGTTTGACTCTATCAATGCTCCTGGGGCATCTTGGCACAGAGCAAGGGTGTTCGTGTGCATGTGTCACCAGGTACGCCCTGTGGAGGGACACTGCAGTTGCTCGTACCTTGTTTTTCCAGTGCTTCGATGAGCCTGGCCACGGTTGGCAGCGCTTGCTCGGGGAGGGTGGGGTGCTCAGCCAGATCTGCCTGCCCGGGCTGTCCTGTGAAGAAAAGACAGGGAGATGGGCTTGGAAATTCCTGCCTGCAGGGGTTCCAACTTCTTTCCTTGGTTGCCCCAGGACATGATCAAGCTGCTGCTTTGGCACAGCTACAACCCACACTTCAGCTCATGCACATCCAATTTGGAGAACCTCTCCCTTATTTTATCCTCTTTTTGCAGTAAAAGTCACCATCAGGGCCTTGGGAACTTGCTGAGATGTAAAGAGTTACTTGGGTACATGCCCTGCCCACAGGAAGCATCCCACCCTGAGTGTGGAGATCCTTCAGGCCAAAACTTGTTCCCCACCTCTCCTACACCATGGAGACTGCCTCCTCTCATCATCCGTAGCCCTTAGCAGCACCAGGCAGGAGCTGGGACATCAGATTCACACCTGGCACAAACACGACTCCCTGAAGCTTTCATCCACTTGGATTCTCTGTTGTCTACAATAGGGTTGAGCACAAGCCCAGGGAGCACTCAGTCACCATCTTGGCTAGCACAAACTTCCAGCAGTCCTTGAGGAGCCCTTCAACCAAGCGTGGGCCAGGCTTCTCATGGCACAAATATTCAGTTGCTGCTGGCTCCTGGGGTTTATACCAAGGACATCACACCAAAGACTGCCAGAGAGGAGCAACTTCCCTGGCAGGAGTGAGAGCAGCTCTCCCTAGCCCAGGACACACTTTGCTCATCTCTCCCTCCCTATGACCCTGGCTGATAAAGTTTTCCACCTCTGTTATACTTGACAGACACCCTGACAGCACTGGAATTTACCCTCCCCCTGCAACTGCTGTCTCTTATTAGTGGCCTTGAACTCCTCCAGTAAGGCAACAGGCAAGAGCAGGAAGCGGGCAGGAGCAGACCGGGGTAGGGGACATTTAGGGGCTGCCACTGGCTGCAGCTCATCAGAGCTGCATATGGCTGCAGAGGTGCAGACAGCATCAGGAAAGGCTGATGTGCCAAGGGCTCATCAGCCTGTTTGATGTGGCAAGTGGATCAATCCTGCTGGAATATGCTACAAAAAGGAAATGATAGCAAATTAAATAAAGCCTGAGTGTGACCTTTCCCCATCAGGAAGGTGTGCTCCAGTTGGGTCAGCTGCCTTGTTAAGCCCATTCTGCCTTTGGGTTTTGCTGCCTGGCAGAAGGCAGAGAGCTTACGTGTGAAGTCAACGTAACAGCTTTAAGGAGTGAAAGAGAAAATCAGGGGCTATGGACAGGGCCACACTGCCTTTGACCTTTTGCACAAACACAATCTGTCTGCAGTGGGTGGGACCCAGGCTCTCATCTTTGCCGTGGTGATGTCCTGGTGTTCTCTGGAGAGCAGGGAAGGATGCAGGCATCCTGCTTGTAGGTGGCCGATCTGCTCCACAGGCATGGCTGTGGTCTGTTAGCCTGGCAAGAGGGGACTCTCCACTGCCCAATGGAGCTGTGCAGCTGCACTGGGTCAGAATGGGAAAGATTTCAGAGATTAAAGTCAAGCAGGTGGTTGGGAGCCCACAGAAAATGTTCCTACCATATGGGGGGGGGGTGTGGTGTGTGTTTCTTATTCAGGGAAAACTGGATTTTAGCCTCCAAGGCAATGGTTTGGTGAAAGGCAGCAATGGCAAAAAATAGCCATCTGTTTCTCCTTCCTGGAAACATCACGAATGGCCCCAAGCTCAGGTTGGAGCTTTAACCCATCCTGTCCCTGTGGAATGCCAGGCTAGACCCCACCATCCTGATGTGCAGCTTGGCTCCAACCCTGGGTCAAATGGAGGTGATGCCTTGCAGCAGTGATACTTTCCCAGACACCAGGTAGGAGCAAAACAGCCACTAAGTTTCTGGGAAGTCCCCTGGAGACTCAAATCCACTGCAGAACCATCGTTAGGATATTATTTAATTGACAAAAGACCATTCCACCCTGCAGAACCAGCCCTGGCTGCAGCACACAGCTGGGAAGTGCAGTGTCTCTCTCCTGTTTAGGGTTCCTCCAAGGGCTTCACTCTGCTTGGGGTCCCCAGCCAGCACTGAGGACACACAGGATGGGGTAATGCTATTGCAGAAGAAGAAGCAGTTGGGACAGCCAAAACAAATGTGCCTCAAAACCTCCATTTGGGAATGGGAACAGCATCTGAAGAATTTTCCAAAAGAAGGGGGGGGGAAAAAAGTCCCTTTTCTTCCAAGAGCAAGTTGGAGATTTATAGTCTAAGGGAAATCCTGCCAGCTGGGAGGTTTGGGTTTAAACCGAGATAAAACAGTACATGCTGCTCCACTGCTGCAGAAAGATGTAGTCATGGGACACCAATGTCTCCCTGCCAAGGCACCTGCACACTCTGGCATTGCCCCAGGAAAAGCATCCCATGGATGGGCACCCCATGGCACAGCACTGGGGAGGCAGCACCCAAATTATCACAGTATTATTAGGATTGGAAGAGACCTCACAGATCATCAAGTCCAACCTTTTACCACAGAGCTCAAGGCCAGACCATGGCACCAAGTGCCACGTCCAATCCTGCCTTGGACAGCTCCAGGGACGGCAACTCCACCACCTCCCCGGGCAGTCCATTCCAGTGTCCAATGACTCTCTCTCCCTGGATAGTGGGGCTGGACACAAGGCCATGACCAAAGCATGTCCTGCAGACGGGAGCACCCTCCCCAGGCTACCCCAGAACCTGGTTTTGGTGGGGTTTTCCCTATTAAAAAAAACCAACCCAAACCCAAAGAACAAAGAATCTCAGCTTTGTGTATTTTTCACTGGAGATCATTGGGAGTGCATGCAGGGTCAAGACCTTCCACATGGGCTAGGTGTCCAGCCAGGCTGCTCTTGTAGATAGGGATGTGTCTCCATCTGTGGCACATTGCCACGTTCACAGTGGTCAGGGGCCCCTGAGCACATCTCCTGGCTCCTCAGAGAGGAGCTCATGCCACCCTCTGTGTGAGGCAGGCACAAGGCAAGAGCAACGGGCAAGAGCAAGAAGGTGTCTTTGTCGTTCTTTCCTGGTGAACAGAGCTGGAGAGCCCTTGGGGTGTGACTGACCCTAGTTGCCCACGTTACAGCACTGAGTTTGCTAGGGCTCTGCCTGCCAAATGGCCAGAGGCAGAGGACTCCGCATGTGCTGGTGAGCTTCAGATCTCAAACACCTTGTCTGGCAGGGCACTTAGTGCCACGGTTTAGTTAATTAGAAGGGTGAGGTGACAGATTGGACTCAATGATCTCAGAGGTATTTTCCAACCTGGTTAATTCTGTGATGGTGTGATAAGCACCCCCAAAAAGTGATCTCCTCCCTCCTGCAAAGGCAGCACATAGCTGCTCACTGATCCTCACCAGTGCTGCTGGGATTGCAGCTACTTTGGTGCACTCAGATTGTTGTCAGGGAGGAGCACCCATGCTTTGGAGAGGGGAGGCGGACAGGGGACCCAGCATCCTTCTCATGCTATTGAGTGGGATGAATAGCAGGATCTGATGGCAGCCTCACATGTGGTAGTGGCTGGTGTTGAGGGAAAAGAGTTGCCCTACACCAGCTGAGTCCTGCCATGATCAGCTCAGGGGCCAGGTAGTCCCTGTTAAATCATGGTGGCAACAGGGCCTTGAACCATATTTTGGAAGGAGATGGACTCCTCATCAGTGGGTATGCCCCTAAATCAAAGACTAAAGTACCTCCAACACCCAGCCAATCCAGGAGGGAAACAGCTTCTCCAGTTAACACTGTGCCTTGGTGCCAGACTGGGAGAAGAGGGTGCCTGAGGCTCCATGCCAGCAGCCAGGTGGGCTCTGGGCAGCCATAGCTATAGGCATTGCTGCTGTCCTAGCCCCAAACCCACGTGGAGCAGCCATTTCTCTTCCATCGCATCCCAGGGAAGCAGAGAATCATGGTTCTGGCTGGGATCACCAGGTTGTGTCTGGCTGGAAGAGGGGTTTCTTTCTTTGCTCTTTTCTGTTGGCTTGGGTACATTACAGAACTGCTGTGAAACCACTCCCAGCCCCAGTGCAGCTGGTCACTGGTGAGGGCAGAACTACCTGCACAAGCTCAGCAGATCTCAGCATAGAATTGGTCGGAGGACCCCATGCCAGGAAGAGTTCCAGTGAATAGCTCACCCAGCAGTGTGCTGCAGACCCCTGGGGGTGGAGGAGTGCCCAGGGACCAAACCTATTGCTTGCTGAGTTTGTCCCCCATCCCAGCTTGCACAAAGTGACAGTGAGGCCAGGAGCTGGCCACAGGCCAGTTCTCACCCGGGCACTGAGAGCAGCTGGAATCAGGTGCCGCAGTGGTGGTGAGAAGTGCAGTTGTAAAAAAAGGGTCCCCAGGGACCATCATGGGGCTTGCTGCTCTTCCCTGTAGAACCAAAGAGCTCCTGCGTCTTCTTCTGTGCTCTCATGGATGCTGACCCCCCTTGGACAGCCCACGCTGGCACAGCATCCAGCCCGGGATACAGACAAGGAGCGATGCCTGCAGTGTATTTGCTGGGGAAAGTCAGGGGGACACCCTGGACACTCTCTGCCCCTTCTGCAGCTGCCTCGATGCACCAGGGCAGATAATTCCCGGGACAGCTCCTCCTTCTGGGGATGAATCTCCATCCCCGAGAGCAGATCTCCACTGAGCCACCCCAAATGCAAGCATCCACCTGGGCTCCACACCACCCTCGCCACCTTGCAGGGGACGCCCACCCGTGGGCTACTACATTCTTGCTGCCCCAGCACTCACCCCAGGGTGTGGGAGTTCCGGCGGGCGGTGGGGGCAGGGGCCGTGGCCTGGCCTTGGTGGCAGTGGTGACAACGCGTGCTGGACCCAGGTACTCCACGTAGGTGCCGGGGAAGTCGCCGCGCTCCTTGGTGCGCTCGTTGAAGCCATGGAGCCAACCCTGGGGGCTGCGCTCGTCCCCGTCCTTGTAGTCGGGGCTGCTGAGCAGCCCGGCCCTGCTGACCGTCAGCACATCCCCAGGGCACAGTGCCAGGTCCTCTTCCCGGTCCTTCTTGTACTCATAGAGAGCACGGTACTGCAGCCCATCTGAGGAGGCCATGGTGATGGCGTGCTGTGGATCACGCTGCCCAAAGCCAGCTCGGCATCAGGGGGTCGGGGTGCCAGCACAGGGCAGGTGTGCCCAGGCTGGGGCGGTGTCGTGAGGATGGGAGTGCTCCCTTCCCTGCGAAAGCAGAATAGAAATCTCAGGGTTGGAAAATTTTCACGTTGGAGAGCAGCTCCTGATGCCTCCAGCCCCAAAATTGCTGCTGAGCCACACTGGTGCCCAGGGCTCGTCAGGGTTGGCTCAGGTGCGAGTTGGGAGACTTTTCACTGCAGAGACAAATGGAGGGGAGCAAATGAGGCTAATTGGGGTGCTGGATGCAAATGTGCCATCCTCTTCTCAGCCTGGTCTCAATCCGCATGGTACTGGGGACCTCCCTCTCTCTGCTAGAGAGAAAGGCAGCCTGGTAGCGACCAAACTGCTCTCTCAACCCCTGCCCCACCATCTCATCCTCTCATCCCACCATCCCAAAACTGGGGAGTGCCCAGTGGCTCGATCAGCTCCTGCTTCCTGGGGAGCTCCTGCCAGCTGGGCTTGGCCGCTGCCTGCAAGGAAAGTACCAGCAAGAGTCTGGAAAGTAGGGCAAGAGATCACGCCATGGGCTTTTAAAATAGACATATGTGCTGAGAAACCTCCTGCCACATGCAGCTCCCCTCCAGCAGCTCTCGCCTGGCATTGCTGCACAGAGCTGATGGATGAAGATGTAGAATTTTCGTGGGTTTCTTTTTTTTTAGTGTATTCTCTCTCTCTCTCTCTCTCTCCCTCTCTCTCTCTCTCTCTCTCCTTTTTTTCTTTCTTTTATTTTTTTATGTGTGTATTTTGAAATATTCATCCGAGAAAGAGATCTTCATGGGGGGGGGGGGGGGGGGGGGGGGGGGAAATGGCTTTGCTACTGCCAACCCACTGTCCCCCAGCTTCCCGCAGGACCCCGTGGAAGAGGGATGGCGGGATGGAGGGACAGATGGAGGGACGATAGCAGCAGCCGCGGGGCCGTCCGTCGGTCCATCCATCCACCCGACTCCCAGACCCCTCCCGCTGCCCATTCCAGCCTTACCGGGCTCGGCGGTTTCCCTGGCGGAAACGGAGAACGGGAGCGGAGCGGAGCGGAGCGGAGCCGGTCCGGCCCTGCCGAGCCGCGCTCCGCCGGTGATGTCAGCGTCCCTCCTCCCGCTCCCCGGTAGCCGAGCGGCCCCCCCCCCCCTCCCCCCCGCCGCATCGCGGCGGGGAAGGGGGGGCACCCGACTGCTGGGGAAGAGGTGTGTGGGGGAATTGTAGGAGTAAGTGGATGATTTCATCCCCAGATGCAGCATCTCTGCTCCCAGATTGCCGCCTCGGTGGATAGGTGAGCCAATGCATCCTTAGGGATGCTAAAGGACAGGGAAGGACCAGCACCCCATGGCCACTCTCCCCCTCATACCAGTCAGTTCTCCCTGCCCCAGCGCCCAGCCCACTCACCTACAGAGGCTAGAGAACGGACAGGACAGGCGGGAGCTGCCATGGAGAATCCCAGCTCAAGGATGCTCCTGTTCCTTACTCCACTGTGAAGCATTTGCACGGAAATGTTCCCCAGGCCCGGGGTAAGGGCTGGGCATCCCCCAAAACAGTGCAGGGCAGTACTGAGCCAGCTTCTGCATGCAACAAAGGCTCCTGGAAAAGTAACACAGTTGAAATACAGTGAGGTGGAACTTGGGAGGGGTTGGCAGGACTCATGTGGAAGGGGCCACAGCAGGGATACATGCATTACCAGCGTGTGGCAACACCAATGCCATTGCATGTGATGACAGCATCAGTTCTCAGCTCTCTTCCAGCTGGGAGACACCCACACTGGGAGTGCCTCACCCCTGAGGTGGGTCCTGTCTCGGTGAGTTTCAGCAGAGCTAGATACATTGGGGTGTGGATGAGCTGTCTCAGTGTTTGATTGTTCATGAGGCACAAAGCAGTTGACTTTTTTTTTCCCCAGAGGTGAAGAGGCTTGGGGTTCTTTTTCTATCCTTGCTTCTTGTGCTGACTTCCCTGTACTGGCAGCTGCTCCTTGACTTTGCTGCAAGTTTGAAATCCTAAAAATAGATGGTACCTAAAACACAAGCTCTGAGAAAATGCATGCTGGCTAAATCTGGGCCAGAGTTGGAGCAGTGCAGGGTGGCATAAAGTCCAAAGAGACACCCCAGGTACTGGGGAAGGGCTTGGCTTGGAAATGAGGAAACTGAGGCACAGATGCCAGTAGAGCAACCCAGGAGATGTATGGCCCTTGTCACCCACAATTTCAGCAAGTATGTCCTTCCTTTCCATGAAGTGCATGGCCTTATCATGCAGGGCAGCAGCATCCTGAGGGATTTCACCCCTGCTGTATTTCCCTGGCCAGCACACAGCCCCCACTCCCCAGCCCAAACCCAGCCCAGCTGCTGGCTTTCAGATTTTCCTCTCCCTCATCCCATTTCTGCTGGCACTGTGCTGCTGCTGCAGCTGGCACGGTGGGGCCAGGGCTCGCTGCGAACAGCTAGACACTGTCCTCCCCCAGGCTGTGCTTTCCTGCTCAGGGCTGCCCCAGTTGTGTCCCCTGTGCCCCACTGTGGGTAAAGGGATTTTGCTGAGTGCCTAAAGCCCTGCTTAGTCTCCTCAGCCTGTTCCATGGGGGCTCTGGGCACAGTGGTAGAGTGCTTAGGGTCTCCCTGGGGAAAAATGAGGTGTTCACCTCCTGGGAGAGGATTAGAGCATGGGAAACTGGTGGGTACATCACCATCTGATATTACCATTCATTCTGTCCTAGGATAAATCCCACATACAGGCCAGAAGTGAACACTGGGGCAGGGGAACACCCTGGCATGGTAACCACCATCTCCACTTCCCAGGCTGTGGGATCCCATCTTCCAGGTAGCAGACATCTTCCCCTTCCGAGCTACCTCATGGACCCAAACCCCAAACATACAATCTCCTGCTAGAGACAAGTCCCCTTGTCCCCCATCCTCCCTCACCAGATGAGGCTGGCTGAGCATCACCTCAGCCCTCTCCAGCTCCTGTTCCAGGGCCCCTGCTCAGTGTTTGCCTCCAGACATCCCCCAGCCCTCAGAGCGCCTGTTCCTAAAAGATGCTTCAGGCCTATTTCTCCAGCAAGCAGAGGAGCTGCCTGTCAGGCCCTGATTAGCTACAGATCCTTCCTCATTTGCTTAATGAGCAGCACTCATTGCAACGAGAGCTTTGACTTTGCTTTTCTGTGTGGTGTGCAGGAGAATGCATCCTTGAACCTCGCAAGCCACATTCCCCTTCAAGCCTTCCTTTGCTTGCCATTTGTACAGCCCAGGAGGACTTTAGAGTGGGAGAGCAACAGTGCCTCCTTGATGGAGTCCCCAGGGGCTGCAGTCACCTCTCCTCTCCCGTCTGGAAGGACAGCACTCGGTAGGAGAGTCTCCAGGGGTTGCTTGGTAGGCACTCACCTCAGCTGCCCATCCTGGTCTTCCCAAAGTGACAGGGGTAGCACCACTGCTCTCTGCTTTGCTTTGGTGGCTGCTCAGCACCATCCTGCCCAGCCCTGAGATGTGCCGGCCGTGCTTGCCCCATGTTTCCTGGCATCAGCCTGGGCAAGTTATCCACACATCTGTGAACAAATAGAGCATAAACAGTTGTTAACATGCCCAGCTGGAGTGAGGCTGTGAAACCAGGCTGAGCCCTTCCCAGCTGGAGAAATCAGAGAGAAACCATATCTGATTTCCACTGACATTTCAGAGTTGGCTCTTGTGGTTTCATCTCTGTTTCTCTGCTTTGGAGGGGGCCATGCTTGCTTTCTCTTCTCTTTAGGAACAGGAAAACTCCCTCTCTTGCTTTTCTCCCTGGGTGCCAAGGAGTGAGCTCTGGTCTCTGGGTTTTGTTTTAGGAACAGTCAAGTGCTTCTCCTCCCCCTCTACTCTGCCTTGGTGAGGCTGGACCTGGAGTATTGTGTCCAGCTCTAGACTGCCCAGTAGAATCATAGACTCAATCAGGTTGGAAGAGACCTCCAAGATCATCTAGTCCAACTTGTCACTCATCCCTATCCAATCAACTAGAACATGGCACTAAGTGCCTCAGCCAGTCTTGTCTTGAACACCTCCAGGGATGGTGACTCCACTACCTCCCTGAGCAGCCCATTCCAGTGCAAATCACTCTCTGTGTGAGGAACTTTCTCCTAACATCCAGCCTGTACCTCCCCCGGCACAACTTGAGACTGTCCCCTTGTTCTGTTGCTGGTTGCCTGGGAGAAGAAGCTGACCCCCACCTGGCTACAGCCTCCATTCAAGTAGTTGTAGACAGCAATGAAGCCACTCCTGAGCCTCCTCTTCTCCAGGCTAAACAACCCCAGCTCCCTCAGCCTCTCCTCATAGGGGAACAATACAAGAGGGACAGGAGACTGCTGGAGAAACTCCAATGGAGTGCCACAAAAGTGCTGAGTGAACTGAAGCACCTCTCTTACGAGGAGAGGCTGAGGGACATGGGGCTTTTTAGCATGGAAAAGGGGAGACTGAGAGAGGACCTTGCCAAAGCATATAAATATCTAGGGTGGAGCTCATGAGGATGGGGCTAGGCTCTTCTCAGTGGCACCCAGTGATAGGACAAGTGACAACAAACTGGAACACAGTGTCAGGAAAAACTTGTTTACTTCAAGGGTGACAGAACACAGAACACTGGCCCAGGCTGCCCAGAGAGGTTGCGGAGTCTCCTTCTCTGGAGACTTTAAGCACTCACCTGGATGCATTCCTATGCAACCTGATCTAAGTGTACCTGCATTAGCAGGGAGGTTAGATTAGATGATCTCCAGAGGTCCCTTCAAACCCCTATCATTCTGTGATTTTTTTCAAACAACCTCCCCAGCATGGTGATCACAGGAAGCTGGGACCTGCTTGCTCCAACAGCCACACTCTGCCAGTGCAGCCACATTGCCTGGCTGGGCAAACCTTGACCCTGGGAGGGAGATGCTGGAGGAAAAATGAGTAACATAAAGAAGAGCTCAAAGCATGGCCCAGGACTGTTGCTGGGGCTATTTCCTGCAACACTGCAGAGCTGAAGCTTCATAGTACAGGAGGTACCAGGAGCTACCAAAGCAGTTGCCAGTAGAGAGACTGCTGTGTCAGGCATGGCACTGGGTACAACGGCTCTTCACCATCATCTCCCTGGGCAGCAAGCACTGAGTCACCCTGGCATTGGGCACTGAGATGGGCCAGGTCCCACACCCCGACACATAGAAGATGAGAGCTCCATCAGCAGATGCCCCTGGTCTTCCTCTCTGGTGAAACAACTACAAAAGCTTCACAGCCCTGCTTGTGCCTGCAGCAGCCCCCAGAGCATCAGCACTCAGGCATGGAGCTGTCCTGATGTGACCCGCAGCGCAGCTCTCCGTATCCCCGAACCCACCCGGCACGGCTCTACAGCAGCTGGTGCTTCGGCATGGCCCTTGTTAATTAATTCGGGAGGGATTAGCCAGCCTAGACAGATGTGAGAAGCAAAATGTTATCCGGAGGGAGGTGGGCAGGTGGCCAGTGGCAGGACAGGCATGGTGTGGTGGGTAAATACACGGGAAGAAGCCCAGTCTGATGCACGGGAGAGGAGATGACATCAAGCCCCTCCTTAATGTTCCTATTAACACACAGCTAGAAACAGCATCATGATTAAAGTCAGCTACATAAAGCACAGGCCTGGATCCTTACCCTGAGGGACTCTCATCCAGGGGAGGCACTGCTGGAGCATGCTTGCAGCCCCATATTTACACCATAGGCGCTGCATGGCACAGATCATGACACCAGGTGGGACAGCTCTGTGTTTTTTGGACTCGAGTTGTGGTTTTTCACATAGCCACAGGAATGAGGAAGATTTCCCCCAGAGTGGAAGCTGCAGCCATGGCGAAATCTGTGGTCCCACTGCCTGGTCCCTCCCAGGGTGGGGCCGTGGGTGATTTCCCCATCTCTCCAGCCAAGACTCTCTGAGTCCTTTTTAAGCCGAGAACTGAAATACTTCATTATTGAGATGTCAGAAACTTCAGCCACCTGTAGATTTTTGTTTCTCCTTGCCAGGAGATGGCAAGCAATGAATTCAGCACAAATTTGCAGTGTTCACTAACTCCTGTCTGCAAGTCTGAAGCCAGGTTCATCTCTGGCACAGCACTCTCCAGGTGACTGGAAGCTGGACAGACAGCTGGACAGATGCTACCAGTCACAAACACATGAAAGCCCTTTGCATGGGATCACTTGGCTGGGGCTACCCTGCAATTGCATCAATCCAGGCTACTTATTAACCCCAAAAGGGGAAACAGAGGCATGGTGGGGATGTCCCCTGTGCCCAGCTGAGTCTCCATGGATGGCATTAAGTCACACAAGCTCAGCTCAGCACCCACCTGACCTCTCCACTGCTGGATTGCTCAGGCTCCTCAGTATTTTCTAATTCATGCAGGGGGCTGAGCAGGCTCCAGGAAGCCCTGCTGGCAGGAGGGCTGCCAGGGTGCCCCATGACCTGCTTGGTGTGAGGTAGCAGTTTAGGTACCCCCTTGTTATTCCTAAGCACTTTTTAGCACTGCAGGCTATTTTTCCTGTATAGACGAATGGGTGTCTGCTTCGAAATGCCTCCTCAGAGTACCCAGCAGTGTGCTCTGCTAGAGCCCCAAGTAGGAAGGTCCTGGTGCAAGGGAAGCCATGCCTGTGGTGAGCCTAGCCATTAACCAGAGGATACCAAGGCCCAGGGTCATCAGCAAGGTGGAAATTCAGCACTTGAACCCTCAAAATGTGAACACATGCTGTAAGAGGCATGAGACTAGGGGCTGAGCTTGCAGTTCTTCTTTGAAGAGAAGGCCAGAGAGGGGTGCTTGGTGCAGCCATCATGCCCAGTCCTGACACCAGACTTGTCTGACTCCTGGGCTCCCTCACGTATGTGTTGGCAGCTGGTCTGGGGACAGAGGATCTCAGAGGTGACAACTTATGGCCACTTTCCTGCTTTCAGCTTCTCAGGGCCAAGTCACTGGAGTGGAGCTGTGGTACCCACACCCCAGTGAGAGGCATCCCTGCACCCTGAGGAATCACAGAATCAGGGTTGGAAGGAACCACAAGGATCATCTAGTTACAACTCCCCTGACATGGGCAGGGACACTTCACATTGGATCAGGCTGTTTAGAGCCTCATCCAGCCTGGCCTTAAACACCTCCAGGGATGGAGTTTCATGTTCAGGGTCCAGCCAGAATACTTGTGGGGATGGGGACAGTGAGGAGGTAGCAAGGCACTGCCAGTTGGGAGGGATGGGAATGTCACTGGGCTTGTCCTGTGTGGTCAGGCCAGGCCTTCCTGGAGAGCTGGAAAATCCAGCCCTGGCTTCCTAATGAGGTTCTGATCGGCAATGTTGGGGAGCGGCCAAACCCCAGGCACTGGGGAGGTGAGTGGAGCTTGTCCTTTGGTTTTCCCTTTGGCTGGGAATGATTTGGAACGACAGCAAATGTTTAAGGATTTGACAAAATTCATCTTCAGGGTAGGAGAAATGCATGTAGTGAATGGGGTCATGTTGGGATGGGGTAAGTTTAGGGAGAGAGGCAGTATGATGAGGGTCTTGATTTGCATTTAGGGAGCAGTTGTCCTCTTTCAGGAGAGGGAGTGACTTGATGGCAGCAGTGGATGAGCAGCTGCTGTGAAGAAAGGCTGAGGCTGCAGGCAGCAAGGGGGAAAGGATCACAGCCCCCAGGTTCAGCACAGCTTGCATTAATACCCAGGGTGCCTGGAAGGGTGGACGGTTTCCCCCAAATACCACTGGGCTTTGGCTGGAGCCCAGTGAAGCTGACTTCATCCTGCTGAAATGTATCATTACGGGCCAGCAGGGAATTTGCTGGGGCGTTTTGGGGTAGTTGGGCATGGGGTGGAGTGTGCAGAGCACCCAGAGCCTGAATTTGCTCCCTGCTCTTGCAGGAAGATGGCTCTCTGTCTTCCTGCATCACTCCTTGGTTTGATGACAATCTGAAGGTGCACAGTGTGGATGCTGGGGAGGGGCCTGACGAGACCCCCAGCCACAAAGGTGTGCTAGACGGGCAAGGACCACACCTACAGTCAGGCTGGGGGTCACAGCATCCCCTTGTGTTCTGTCTGGCTGCCTGTCGCAGCCCTCCCTCCATGGGAAACCAGCCCTATTTCAAAGCGTCTTTCTAAAGAAAAGCACTTTTGGCAGCCCTCAGGCAGTGGCAGGTCTCTGCTGACCTGCTCCAGCACTGGCATCTGTTACGGCTGTCACTGTCCTCTTCTGCCATCACCCTGCCTGTCTCCTGCCTGTCTTCCTGTGCAACAGTTAGGGACAGCCTGTGGAGCTTTGGCTTTTCCTTTGCAAACCATCTCACACAGCTGTTCCCCTGTGCCCACCTCTGCCTACTTCTATTTTGCGGTATCATAAAGTGCTTTGGGTTGGAAAGGACATTTACAAGTCATCTAGTCCAGTCCCCCTGCGGTGAGCATTAGATCAGGTTGCTCAGAGCCCTGTCCGACCTGGTCTCCAATGCTTTTGGGGATGGAGCATCTATCACCTCTCTGGGCAACCTGTTCTTGTTTTGTCCCAGAAAGTTGTAGATTTGGATTTTGGAGACATACCTATCTGAGCAGCATTGGCCTGTAAAGACAAGATGTCTCAACCATGGTTGTACTGGGAGTGGGTGGCAGAGGGAACTTGAGAACCGTGGGGCTGCCCAAGGCCAGAACGTCCCAAGTAGAGTGCCCAGCACGGCTGCCCAGTGCCTGAGAAGGGCAGGGGAGTGGTACCCCCACCGTGACTGCAGCATCTGCCGTGAGTGTGAAGCCCCCCCGGGAACTTAACATCACTCGTTGCCTCTTCGAGTTGCGATCTGGTGGTCCCAACGCCGTGCTTGGCGGGGCTGTGTCAGGTGAGGACACAGCAGGGCCATGCACGTGGTTGTGAGCTCACAGCAGCAGCGGGACGGGGACATCGCAACCCCCACGCCGTGCCAGGTGAGTTCACAGCAGCAGCGGGACGGGGACATCGCAACCCCCACGCCGTGCCAGGTGAGCTCACAGCAGCAGCGGGACGGGGACATCGCAACCCCCACGCCGTGCCAGGTGAGTTCACAGCAGCAGCGGGACGGGGACATCGCAACCCTCACGCCGTGCCAGGTGAGCTCACAGCAGCGGCGGGACGGGGACATCGCAACCCCCACGCCGTGCCAGGTGAGCTCACAGCAGCGGCGGGACGGGGACATCGCAACCCCCACGCCGTGCCAGGTGAGCTCACAGCAGCGGCGGGACGGGGACATCGCAACCCCCACGCCGTGCCAGGTGAGCTCACAGCAGCGGCGGGACGGGGACATCGCAACCCCCACGCCGTGCCAGGCGGCCGCGGCCACGGGCGCGGGCAGCAGCCGGCCGGGTTCCGCAGCTGCCCCGGGGCGGGTAGCTCTGGCGGCAGAGGGCAGCAAACCACCAGGCAGCCCGGGACACGTGTGGCTTCGCCACCCGCTGCGGCTGGCCGCCGTTGGGGCCGGGCCGGACGGGGCCGGGCCGGAGGGAGTCCAGCGGCGGGGGCGGCCCCGGCACCTCGCCTGCTTAAAAGGCGGCGGCGGCGGCGGGGCGGGTGCGAAAGTGTGGCTGGGTCGGAGTTCTGGGAGCTGCTCTCCGCTCAGGTGGGCTGGGCTGGGTTCGGTTGGGTTGGGTGCTTCGGGGAGTGGAGCCCGGTGGGAGGTCCCGGCTCGCCTGGGGTCGGGCTGAGCCTTGCTCGCAGGACGGCAGCGGCTGTGCCGGGGTGGGGACGCCCGGCTGATAACCTCTCTCCTCTCTCCCCAGGTGCAAAGATGGGGTGCTTCACCTTTATCAAAGTCATGATGATACTCTTCAACCTGGCCATATTCGTAAGTGCACCCCAGCTGCTGTCTCTGATGGGGGAAGCCTGAGTTCTCCCAGCTGCCCAGAGAAACTGGGCTGAGGGGCTTGGGGTCTGCTGCAGCAGCTCCTCGGAAGTGCCCTAAGTCAGGCACTTCTACTCCTCCGCGTCCCTTCTTGTGAGACATGCAGATGGTTGTTCTGGGTGTTGGTGGGACTTCTGCTGCTGAGACCCCAGTGGGATTTGAGACCTGAGGTCCCAGACTAAGGATTTAACCTCGCAGAGGTCTCCAGCTCTGGCCAAAGCCCACGGGGCTGTTGCATCAGCCACCCATGTCCCTCACTGTGCTGATGGTTTGGAGGAGCGTGCTGAGTGCCCCAGAGCAGGAAGGTTTGCTGGGTTCCTGCTTGATGGGCTCCATCTCTGCAGGGGAGCTGTCCTTGTGAGTGGCAGTGACCCTTGGATGCTGAGGGTCTCTACAGCGCACACAACCTTTACTTCCATCTAGGGCAAAGGGTAGTGGAGCTCCGGAGAACTACCCGGGCTCTGCAGAGCAGTGGAATCACGCGGAGGGGCGTGTGGTGGGACATAGCCTTGAGAAGGGGAGGCGCAGAGCCCCCAGGTTTGCCCTGTTGAAGCACTCCCTCCTGAGAGCCCCTTAAAGCTGAGATTTTACCTTGATGGGGAAGATTGTGTGGATAGGGGGCAGGAATGTGTGAGTGTCTGGAGCCAGGGGCTGCTCAGCTGCGTGAGCAGACATTTTCCCTGGCTGGACTGACTCTGGGTGGTGGCCAGCATCTGAGCTGGCTGCATGCTGCTCCTCTTGGATCAGGAGGCTGGCCTGTGGTGCTGCTGGCTTGGTTGCCCTACACAAGGGTTGCTGCTGCCACTGAAAGCCCCTGAGATGGGGAAGGGGGTAGATGTGATGCCACAGTGGTGATGTACTTTTTGGGTAGTGACTCATCTGGCCACCCCGAGCCTGTGGTGGTAAAGCCCCAAGCTGCCCTCGGTGGCCACAGTGTTTTGCTGTGGTACAGCAAGAACTCTGAGAGGTGAGAAATACACATGCCAGGACCTTCCCCAAGTGCCAGGTCTCTGTCTACCTGGGAGCTAACGTTGTTTTTCTCCTCACAGCTCGGCGGCGGGACGCTCCTTGGAGTTGGAATCTGGGTTACAACAGATAAAGATTCTTTCCTGGACGTATTTGGGGTGCTCTCCTCTACAGTCATGCAGGTTGTGAATGTGGGCTACTTCCTCATTGTCATCGGTGCCATTCTGCTTGTGATTGGCTTCCTTGGGTGCTATGGTGCCCAGAAGGAGAGCAAGTGTCTCCTGATGATGGTATGGACCTGACTTATCTCCTTATTGAGCCTCATTTGTGCTGGGTGCCTGGTGGGGGAGAACTGAGGAACAGGTTTCTCTGTGGAGATGTGGTTCTTGGATGTTCCCATGTGGCAGAAGGCTGGGTAGGCAGTGCTGGAGGAAAAGTCTGCTCTGGGCAAGAGTGGAAGGAAGCAGAAGCTGATACTGAGCAAAGATCTCTCTTGGAGCATGTCTGGAGAGATGAGCTCCATGCAGATGAAGGGTTAGAGAACCCCAAGGTAGTTCTGCCTTGGAGCAGAGATGAAGACAGTGAGCCAGGGCTGGAGCCCTGAGGTAGGGTCCTGTGGCCCTTGGTGAACAGGTGGGTTCCTTGGGGGTCTGTGGACTTTGGTTGCTGCTTTGACTTCTGTCCCTTTGCTGTATCCTAGTTCTTCTCAGTGGTGCTGATCATCTTCATAGCTGAAGTTGCTGCTGCTGTGGTGGCTCTGGTCTACACAGGTCTTGTGAGTAGCATATCTGAGTCTTTGGCTGGGATGATTTGGGACCTGCCCTACCCCTTGGGTAAACAGGTGATAGAGCCTGGCAGTGCTGCCCATAGATGGGGAAGCTGAGAGGTGGGCACTGCTACAGGAGGAACAGATGCCAGTTCCTGATAGTACCAGCTGTGTGGGCAGGCTGGGGTGAGGGTGGTGGGAACAGGGATTCCAATTGTCCTAAGGAAATGAGGGCTATGGTACAAGTTTTGCCCACTTCTTTTGAACCCATTAGTCCATTACTAGCTTAGGCTTGATGCTTCTCCACCTCTGACAACAGGAGCCACCTGGGAGAGGAAGTCCTTAATGCCTCATGCAAGCCTTTATTAGGCACCTTGAGAAACCACCTGGGGTGAAAGATGACTGCCTCATTCAGGCACTGGAGAAGTCAACCACAGGGCAAATGTCATTCCTGGCTCACTTACGCTGCTTATCAGATGACTCACTGGTCAGAAGCAGCCTTGGTGCCATAAAATGCTGATTAGGACAGAAGGGGGCAAACTGTCCTCAAGCCGAAGGGACATAATGTGATGTGTTCCTGCCCATGCTGGGTATGATTTGTTTTTCCTGCATGGACTGAGACCAGTACAGGGGCTTTTGGCTCCACAGACCTTTTCTGACAGTGTTTTTCTGCCTCTTCTTCCAGGCAGAGACGCTGCTGTCAGCTGTGTTGACCCCTGTCCTCAAGGAGCAGTATGGGATGGATGAGAATTTCTCAAAAATATGGAACGTCACCATGGAGAAGGTGTGCTGAGTCCTGAGACTCCCAGCACAGGATGCTCCCAGCACAGGCTTGGTGGTGCATACCTGGGTGGGCCATCAGGATGGGAATGGGAACGCTGTTGCAATCCTGGATGTGCTGAGCTATAACCACCATATCAACTTTTTGGGTGCCTGGAATCTACCCCCTTGGGATCTAGTGGTCCTGGGGCTGGAATGAAAGCTGTACATGCTGGAATATGAGGCAAAATCCTAGTCCCGAGCACACTGCACTGCCTTCAGAACTGGGCTGAGCTGGGCAATCCCCTCCATGGGGCAGCAGAGTCCAGACCATGTCTGACTCAGGATGGAGACCTGCAGGGTGTTTGTCTCATCCCTTCCTCTTTCTCCTTTCTTAGGTCCATTGCTGTGGTGTGAATAACTACACAGACTTCAACAACAGCTACTGGGTGGATCACACCGGGACGTACCCAGTGCCCTGCTGCAGGGACGTGCAGCCCTGCGATGCCACGCTCGCCGCACACAGCAACGTCACGGTACGAGCCTGCCACTGCCTCTTGCCTGCTGCCTTTGCCTGGCTGGGGACAGGCCTCTGCACGGGGGAGGGAGACCTGTCCTATGGCTCCAGCCTCAGCTCTGCACATGGCTTTAAGTCCTGGGGGATGCTATGATGGCCTTGGCTTGTTCCCGATGGACACAAGTGAAGCTCTGGTCTTAAGGGAAGCTCTGTGTCAGGGTGGTGTGCCTGAAGCAGAGCATGAACCTGGGCACAACTCTACCTTTTTGGGTGATTTGCCTGCCTCTTTCCCCCCTTCCCCTGCAACACTCTGCTTTGGCCTGGAAGTGGCTGAAATGAGTTGCCCACTGAAATCTCTTCAGCCTGAAGAAGAGAAGGCTTTGAGGAGACTCTGGAGCAGCCTTCCAGTATCTGAAAGGGGCCTACAGGAGGGCTGGGGAGGGACTATTTACAAGGTCTTGTAATGACAGGACAAGGAGTAATAGGTTTAAACTGTCAGGGGGGAGATTTAAACTGGCTGTTAGGAAGAAGTTCTTTACAGTAGCTGTGGTGAGACACTGGCACAGGTTGCCCAGGGAGGCTGTGGCTGCTCCCTCCCTGAAGGTGTTCAAGGCCAGGATGGATGAGGCTTTGAGTGACCTGTTCTAGTGTGAGGTGTCCCTGCCTATGGTGGGGGGTTGGAACTGGCTGAGCTTTGAGGTCCCTTCCAACCTAAACCATTCTATGATTCAATCTCCAGACTAACCTCCATGGCCACGCAGCTCTAGGTTGCAGAACTAGACCTTTTGGGGGATATTGTGCTCCAGTGGTTGGGGCATTGTTACCCCTTGTTCATCGTCACCTGTGTGGTTGCTTCCTGCAGGGCTGTTTTGATCAGATTTTGGAAGAAATCAGGACTAATGCAGGTGTAGTTGGTGGTGTGGCAGCTGGCATTGCCGCCTTGGAGGTGAGTTTCTGAGCACTGCCGTGGTGCCTTCTCCTTGTACCTGGGAGTGAGTGGTGGGGCTGGCACCAGCCTCAGTGGCCAAGGCACTCCTGGGGGTTGGTGCAGCCCCATGAGTGTCCCAGGGTGACTACTTAGCCTTCTTCCCTGGGCACGTCCCACTCCTTCCTCCTTGTGTGCGCTGGGGAGGGATGCTAGAGGCCATGTCCCAAAGCCATGCTGGGGCTGGGCACTCAGGGAGTTGACTCACCTCTTGCTGCCCACAGATTGCATCGATGGCGGTTTCCATGTACCTGTACTGCCGGCTGGATCAGAAATGACCCCACAAGGCAGAAGGATGATCTGCCCCGCTCCATGCTGTGCTCCTGGGGTGGGCCCCATTGCTCCCTGAGCCTTACGCTGTCCTGTGCACTGTGATCTATAGCTGTGTTTTGATCTACTGAGCTGGGATCTGTAGAGTTTGTGTATATTTTTGTACTGATGCAGCACACTGAGTCTGTACATAGAGATTTGAAGTGCTTTTTGAAGGCGGGCGAAGTGGAGAAACTACTTGGTCTGTGGAGCTGATGCCAGCAGGAGATAAAGCAGCACAGGGGCCAGTCAGGGCTGCTGATCTGGCAGTGGCACAGCAATGCCTTGGCAAATCCTTGCAGATGGGTACTGTATCTCTCTCATGCTGTCCCCACTGCGTCCCTATGTGAGGGCTGGCCAGTGCTCCCCTGTACTGCCCCATCAATCTGGGGCTGGTGCCCAGTCAACATGATATAGGTGGCAACTACACCTTCATGTGGGGATATATCTACCCCTACATCTATTTTTCTGTCAGTCCTTACCCTGTCACCATGTTGTCCTCTAAAAGCATCACTGTCGATCTGTGTCTCTGCCCTGGCATGAAGGCAGCCCTGTCGGTCCCTGTCCCTGTGGTGGCTGGGGCTGCCCTGTGCCCCCTGTCATTTCATGGCTGATTCCCTCTTTGTGCTGTAAGGAAAGACAAATAAATTTTTGATCTTGGATACAAATAATTTTCTGGAGTCTATCTCAGTGCTACCTTCATGAAATAGCCTCAGCCTGCAGGAGTGCAGTAGGGTGGAGGGCTGCTTGCCTGCCATGCATAGCCCTGCTGGCAGCCTGCCCTTCCTCTGCTCTGCTTCCTCACCTGCTTGAGTGCTTGAAAACAAGCAGGCTGGTGTTTGCACAACAGCCAGGGAGCAGAAGTGCCCTGCCCTCCCCAACAGCCACCACTGGACTCAGGAACAGTTTAGCTTGAAAGGCAGGAGCAGCTCTGCAGAGGGTTGTACTGGTGTCCTCATTGGCCCTGGGACCCCAGAATGGGATGCCTGGGGTGGTGAGGAGGAGTAAGTGCTCCCAGCCTCACCTCTGAGTTTCTCCATTCCCCAGCGTTATCCCACACCACCTGTGTGGTGCTACCTACAGTTCTATGCATGGGGATGGTGCCATGGGCTGGCTGAGGGTATTTCTAGCCACCCTCTTTCCCCAGCACTGCTGCCTCCCTGCCTCTGGCACCATCCTATCTTGAGCAGTCACTGGCTGTGCCCCTGTTTCCCCATTGAAGAGTGAGGCAAAGGCAGGTAGTTTGGGGGGGTAGGTGGTGTTGAGGGCTACTTTACTCAGTTTTTGACATAAGGCTTCCCACCTCCTTGTTCGTGGGGCAGAATGCAAGGGCTGTGGGGTAGAGGCAGTGAAGGACAGGGTGATAGCAGCGGGGCATGAAGTCAGTGTGCAAACAGCTTCCCCATGCACTGCCTTGCTCCATGCCTGCCATGGCAGCCTGTTATCAACTCCTGTGCTGGGTACAAGGCTGCACCAGGACTCTGCTGTGGCTACTTGGTGTCTAGCATCTACCTGGCACCATCTGCCACTCAGCATGGTGGTACAAGCATCTGGGTGGCAGAGGGATGGGCACAGGAACCCACTGCCCATTCTGAATGACTTGGCTCCAGGGTTGTGGGTTCTGGCTCTGCCCTATGGTGAGGCAGCAGGGAGAAGCTGCCTAAAAACAGACATCCCTTGCTCCTTGTTTCTGAGTGGATGAAGATCCTGGTTCCACCATATATTTGTGATCTCATGGATAACATCAGGGCTTCTTAAGCTGCCCTTGCAAAGCTGCCTCTGGGCAAATACTGTCTTGCCTTTACTCCTGTGGGATGGAGCAGGGTTGGGGGTGGCACCTGTCTGGCTGTAGGCCCCCAGCTTCACACATCTCCCCAGCCATGTGGTTTCTCTGGAATAGGGCAGGCTGTTCCTGTGCTGCTGAGTTTTGGCAATAACCCAGCAAGCAAACCCGAAGAACCAGTTTTTCCTCCCGGATGTGATTCCTCTCTAGTGCCCTTCCTGGCTCTCAGCTGCCCTGGCAGTAGCAAGGTGGAAGCCAGACTGGTGCAGTCTCTGCTGTGCTCTCACTGTGCCCTTGACCTTCACTTCCCACTGCCCAAGCTTTTGGACACTCTAGAGGAGACTCCATCATAGGTGGTCCCTACTAGCTCCAGAGCACACCTCAGTCCCCCATCCATTACCAACCAACCCATGTGGGTGTCACTAGACATCTCTGCACCCTTAACCTTGCCTAGTTCCCTGAGACTGGTACTCCAGGGTCCCTGATGGTACCCGGGATGCCTGTCAGCACCCCAGAAGCTGACAGTTGTGCTATCCATGCATGAGGTGAAAAAGTCCCTGGGTATACAGGGTAGCAAACAGAGGCTTCTTTATTGCTGCTGGGAAGGTGTCCTTGAGGTGGAGGCACCCAAGCAGCTGTCAGAATGAGTGTACTAGGATAAAGGTTCCTCTTCTCCACCCATGACAGAGAATGGGAGAAAAGCAAGAAGAGTCTTCCTCATAGGGCCTGCAGAAAAGTGCTGCTTGCCTGAGCTTGGGTCACTGCTGTCTCCAGCCATGCACTTTTCAGTGCTTCCTGCCTTTGAGCTGTGCCTCGCACTGTGGACAAGTAAGCCCTGTGTGGGTGCTAACCAGCCTGGCCAGCTGGCATGGCAGTAAATCTGGGCAGAACCAGCAGGAGTGAATGTCAGGGTGGCTGAGATCAGAAGCAGATTTTGTTTTCTTCTGGTTTGCCCCTCTACTGGCTGGGGAGGTGATGAGGATGGCAGGAAGACTCTGGGGAGACCTTATAGTGACCTTTCAGTACCTACCTGAAAGGGGCCTACAAGAAAGCAGAGAAGGGAATTTTCACAGGGGCTTGTAATGATAGGTTGAGAGGCAATGGATTGAAGCTTGAGGAGGGTAGATTTAGATTGGGTATTAGGAAGAAGTTCTTTACAGTGAGGTTGGTGAGACACTGGAACATGCTGCCTAGGAAAGTTGTGGATGCCTTCTTCCTGGAGGCATTCAAGGCGAGGCTGGATGAGCAACCTGGTCCAGTGGGAGGTGTCCCTGCCCATGGCAGAGGGCTGAACCTAGATGATCTTTAAGGTCCTTTCCAACCCAAACCATTCTAAGAATCTGTGAAAGCAAGGCAGAGGGGTGTCAGCTAGCAGGGAATGGGCAGCACCCAGCACTTTACCAGACGAGCTGCCCTCTCTCCCTCCCGGGAATTAGCTTTGGCTGGGAACAGGGTTGTTAAGAGTGGGAGGAGGAATCTCAGCTCTCTAGGTTTGTGCTGATAAAGGAAGTGATAACGTGGCAAAAGCAAACTCATCTGGCATCAGTAGCCCAAGGAGTGCCCACTGCGGGGGATTTCCCCCACCTAACAGCCTGGCTGTGACGTTCCCAGACTAGGGAGGAAAGGACATCCTTGAAGGGCATGGGCTGACTTGAGGGAAGAAGTGTGGCAACACACATAGTCCTGGCACAGCTTTCGCCCCTGGCACCTCTTCTTTTCCTTCTCCTCCTTGCTCAAGAGGTAAGCCATCCTGGGTGCCCACCTAGCTCCAAGGGGTGCTCTCTGGGCAGCTCTGCATGTGCTCCACTTACTTGTTGAACATCGGAGGAGATGAAAAGAGTTGTTCCAAACGCATGGTCTGGCACTGAACCTGGGCTGCTAATCATTAATGCCATGCCAGGCAGGGCACAGTGTAATCACCGCTGCAGCACCAATCCTCAGTACTGAGTTGGAGATTAATTTGCTGCCACGCTTTGTTGGAAGCAGGCACAGGAGGTGGCAGCCTCGCACCAGGAGGCATAGCAGGAGTTGGGGATGAGCTGGGCACAGGGGAGGGACCCCCTGCAGCCAGGACCAAGGAGAGTTGCCAGGTAGAATACTTTCCTGGGAGTGGTTTGGGCTCCTTATAAAAGCAGAGTGCTGAAAATCTGGGACCAATTCCCCGAGCTGAGATGAAGGTGGCTCGAGTGCAGCGTCACTCTCTCCCTCCCACGCAGCAACGGGGACAGGGCCAACACGCCCTGGGCACTGGCATCCCTCCAGCACTGAGATTCCTCCGTCCTTGTCTGTTATCTCGGAGGATGCTGGCTAGGTGGTGCTTCCCTCCCTTGGTGGGCCACAGAGAGGCTAATGTGCTGCAGGAAGGGTCAGCCTGCGCCTTGTGTCCCACACCCTAGCCCCTCACCAGAGCATGGGGACTCCCTGCTCCCCCGGCACAGCAATCCCTGTCTAACAAGCAGAACGCATGAAAACAAACACCACCAGGAATTATGCAAAATTGCCCTTCCCCCACCAAGCTCTGGAAAGGTCAAGTTTCATGCCAAGGCTATTTTGCTTTTGTTTAATTATCAGCCAGCTGCTAGGATGCGGAGCAGCCTGGACAGGTTCTCCTTTGTATGGATGCACAAAGCCAGGGAACCTGGGCTGTGGGGGGGCACTCTGCGGGGCAGAGACCTGGGAACCCAAAGCTGGTGCCACATGGGGTGAAACCATAGGAGCTAGTGGGTTGAGCTGCCCAGGGAGGGCAGGCATGCAATGGGTCAGTCAGCTGACCAGCTCCTGGCCACCCAGGGATGCTCCAGCACCTGTGGGCTCAGCTGGGAGGTGAGCGAGACTCGAAGGGGAGAATGGGGAGTGACCCAGCCCCTCTATAAGCCTCCCCTCAGGACTGAAACCCCCCCAGGCAATGACTATTGGTGTCACCAGCGCTGGGGGCCAATGAGCTCTGTCATCCTGGCACAGATGCTCCCCTGAAACAGGTTAATCCCCATTTCAGAAAGGAATGTGAATGAAGCAGCTAACGGGAGGGGAGGTCCTGCTCCGGCACCACCAAGCAACGACCCTGAGGCTTTGCAAAAAGCCTCTATCAAGGAGTGCCCCTGAAAGCTGCGCCTGGTCTTGAGAAGTGAGTGGCAGCAGCCCAGGAAGAAGCCCAGGCTCGCTGTAAGGCTCAGGAGGGGAGCAGGAGGCAGCTGATCCAGGATGCAGGTTGCAGCCAGTCTATGCTGGTGGCTGACGCTCTCCCATTGTGCTTTTGTTTGGGTCCTGTGATTTCCACCCTAGAAAGGGAGCAGTCTCACCCCTCACAGAGCTTCCTGCCCCACAGGGGTTGAACCCTGGAGAGGTCTCTGGGGCTACCTGCAAAAGGCACAGAGTCTGGCACCTATTTTTTCCTCATCTGCTCCTTGCTTGGCTTTGCTTCACCCCTGCCCACTCCTACTCCCATGGGAGGAGCAAAGGTTGCTGTGCTGCAGCAGTGCTTGTGCTGGAGTTTCCTCCTGCGGCCCCTGCTCTTGCTTTGCCACTCCTGGCCACAACCAGACAGGGGCTTGCATGACTTCGAATTGTAAGGTCTTGGCTCCAGCTGTCGCTGGTTGGTGGCAGGGGCCCAAGGGATCTTCCTTCAACCCCCTTGGTCAGAGAGTCCATATTCCAAGACCACATTTACCTCAAAGGAAAGAAACCCAAATTCACCAGAGAGGTCAGAAATGCAGTTCAGCCACTTGGGGTTCAGATCACTGGTGGTGGAGCGCAAGTACAAGGGCTGGTTGCTTGCTGCACCCCATCCTAGCCAAAAGCCAAGGAACACGAGTCTGTACTCCTCAGGGGACAGCAGTCAGAGGTGCCAGGGCAGGATTAGTCCAAGCAAAAGTCCCTAGGCACCTGGTCAGAGTTTCCATACGCCGCTGAACTGAAGATAGAAGCAATAAAACTCGAGGAAGAAACAGCCTTCAAACCATATGGCACAGCTTGGAGGACCTCTGCTGGCGCAGGAGCCACAGGGCAGGAGCCTAGGGCCACCGTTAGCCCATGACTGCCCTGCTGTGCACGAAGTGCCCAGAGCTGGGGCCCCCAACACTAGACCACACTCAAAGTCGGCTACGGAACATACGAGGCTCAACAGCTTTGCAATGTTTACTCTTGAAAAAATAATTTGATTCCGAAAGCAGCAAGCCCTGGGAGGCCCAAACACCCATCCCTGCCACAGCCACCAGACCAGAGCCTTGCTGGAGGAACGGGGAGGGATGAAGAGCAGCACCCAGTGGGCACACTGCTCTGTGCAGAGAGCTTGAAGCCCACCAATCAAGGCCTGCTGTCACTGAGAGCAGAGCGCCATAGCACTCCGGTCACTGCAGGGCAGGCAGCAGAGAGAGGAACTTGCATTTAGTCATTCCCTATCCATAGAATCGCCTTCCCCAGCCCCAGGAGGAGCTAGGAGGAAGCCAAGCCTGAGTGCTGCTATAGAAGAAGGGAAAGGGGGCACATTTAGTTCAGGGAGAAAGGAAACTGGGCCTTGGGAACAGAGATGCCAAGAAGGCATCAGAGCGGAGAGCTGCAGAAGTCTTCCAAGGCAAATTATGGGGAGCAAGCTGCTTTTCCCAAGACGAAGCCAAGTCTCTTTCCCATCATCCTGGAAGGACCTGCTCTACCCCATGGGCCGGCACAGAGTGGCCATCTGCCCATTGGTTGCCAGAGAAGAATTTAAGTGATGGCAGAGGGCAGGGCTGAACCCAAGCTCAGTACTGCAGTCTCAAGGGGGCCAGTCATACATTTCCCTTCTACATCCATCCCATCTCTGCTGCTGGGACAGGCATGCAAGGGACTGTAAGGGTTAGAGTGCCTGCAGTCATGCCAGAGCTGTGCCACATCCATCCAGAGCTCATTTTGGCCAAAGGAGCAGATGTCCTGGGCTCACAACTATTCATTCCTATGCTAGGCAAGGAAGAAAGGAGAGCAACAGAGGATGGAGCCAGGAGCACAAGAGAAAAGGCTCCCACAACTGTGCCTGTGCAGACTGGGGTCTGCCAACTCTCCCTGCTGCCGCCCCAGCCCACAAGCAATAAATAAATAAGTTAGTGTAGTGTAGACCCCAATGCTCAGTTCACAGTGAGAAAAGGAAGGGGAAGCGCCCCAGCAACCATAGGAAAAGGGATGAGCAGCAAATCCTCCTCCCAAGGGCAAGTCTGAGTGTAGCATCCCTGCCCAAGACTGGGGGACCAGGGAAGAGCACAGAGCTCTTGCTGCGTGGATGACACAGGGAGGTGTACTGAGCAAGGGCACCAGGACTGTCCCCAGAGCAGGGAGAGAGGCAACATTAGTACCGAGTGGTTGGAGGCTTGGGGTCCTTTCTAAGGCACGGGAGGGGAGACAGGGCCCCCCCTCCCTCTGCATGAAGGGTGTACCACAGCAGGAGAGTCAGGCTGCCCATCTTGGCTCAGCTCACTGCTAGTAACGTACCATGGTAAGAGTTCAGGTAAGAGTTCAGGAGCAAAAGCTGGGGGTGCCTGACCAGGGAAGAGGGAGAGAAGGGTACAGTACCACAGTCAAGGATCATACACAGCACCTCTTGCTCCAGAGGATCCTGGTCCATCTTGCCCCTGCAGATGGGGGATGCCTGCTAGCTGCTTCTATCTTGCTCTGCAAGGCACTTTCACCCCCTTTCCCATGACCTGGGGGACAGGGCTGCTCCCCACAGAGAAGGTGAGTGAGGATGGTCTAAGCCACAGCACATAGCCTGGTCCATTTCCATCTACAGCCATCTCCACCTCCCAGAACCGTGGAGAAAGGACACGGGCACCTGACCACTCTCCTACATGTCCCTCCTGGCAAGTTCAGATCTTCAGCATTGCCTTTCGCCTGTGAGTTGGGCTGCACCAGTCCCTGCAGAGCAAGAAGGGAAGCCAGTGTGTGTGGAGGTATCCAACCTGTCGTCCAGGCTTCAAGGTGCATCCGTGGTGCAGGAGACAGAACAGAGGCTGGAAGATGCCCTCTTCACTGACGGGCACAGAGCCAGTCAGGCAAGAATCAATAAATAACACCCAGGTGGTAGGCTGCAGCACTTGCATGTGAGCATGCTGCCTTCTCAGGGCTGAAAGGGGAAGCAGAAGTGTTTCTCAAGGCCCCCCTCTAGCCCCAAGTTGAGCATCTCCTTCCTCTGACCTTGCCCAGCCAGGGGGCAAAAGGAGCAGCGTTAGTAAAGAGTCTGTGTTAAAAACCAGAAGTTCCTGGGATAGGGAGTGGAATATCTACAGGGAAGGACCCTGTTCCATGTGAGAAAGAGGGACATCACAACAGGGGGCTGGAGGGGCTCTGCAATCTCATTTTGCAGCCTGAAATGGGAGCCCATGTCCAGTTACCAGCCTCCAAGAGCTGCTGCCAACTCTGTCTCTGCACTGTGGGGGCCTCTGTCTTCACCTGGGTCCCCTTCACTTCCCAGCTTTCAGTCTCACGTCTGCTCTGCTGCAGCAACTGCTGGCACTGCTGCTGCCCCCTCCTCCTTGGCGGGAGGCTCCATGTAGATTGGTGTCACTGATGAGGGTTTCTTGGACCTGCAGATGATGAAGAAAATGGTTGGGAGTGGGCAGGGGTGGTGGCCCCCCTCAGGATCGCAAATCCCAGCAGCACTGGCTGGCCTTCTTGGCATCATCTCCTTCACAACTGGGGCATCCTCCAGCCCTGGGCACGTATCCTGCCCCACCTTCCAACACACTGACTAAGAAAGGGGTGTGGTATGTCCCAGGATTGGTCTGGTACAGGTGTGTCAAGCACGGGACAGTACCTGCAGGACAGGGGGATGTTACCCAGATTGCTGTGCCTCTGTTACTCACGAGTAGGGGGAGGCAGGGACCCCCACCACAAGGAAGTGGTTCTTCTTGCGGAAGAGCCGCCACAGCCCCTTGTGGTTGCCACGGACATCCAGGTCCCAGATGTGGAGGCACTACAATGGTGGGGAGAGAGGAAGAGGCATCAGAGCCTGAAGACAGACACCAGGGCCAGCTGTTCCATGGCAAGAGAAAAGCCACCACCTCTGCCCCACCGAGATACAGCAGAGGCCTGCAGTCTTTGATTAGGGTGGTGCAGAGCAGCCCAGCCATCACCAGAGAGGGGTAACCCACCCCCATCCCTGCCTCAGGATAGGGGTTTGATTATTACCTCCAGGCAAGTGATGGAAACTACCAGACAAGATCAGGCCCTGAGATCCCACATTAAGAAAGTCATAAGATCTATCTTCTCCATTGAATCAAGCATGTGAGCTTGATTCAATGGACAGATGTCTTAGATGACCCAGTGCCTTTTGTAAACACCAAGAGCTTTAACATTACCCAAGGACAGCAAGAATCCATTTGCTGAGCTGCATCCATGCCACATGCAAACCCAAGAAGAGTCAAATGCTTTCCGGTGAAGCCAAGATTAGTGCAGGAATGAGGAGTGGCCATGTTAGAGGCCTCACCTTGGCAAGTTGAGTCCAGGTGGTAAAATCTGCCTCTTGCTCCATCCTGATGAACATGACATAGACCTTGCCCTCAGTGTCGGGCACAAAGGAGTCCTCACAGGGATTCTTGCTGTGGTCCAATACCTCAGCCTCACTGCATAAACAGAACAGAGTGAGAAGGGACCCCAGTCTCCTCCCTTTTCCCACTGCAGCATATTTCAGACAAGCAGGCAGTGCCTGTGGGCACTGAGGCCACCTCCACTCCTTCTTCTGTCCTGGTTGGTTCACCTATTGCACCCCATGGTCTCTTAACCTTCCTGCAGGAACTTACCCCAAAAGCCGATGAATTTCAGTCTCATAGGCATCCTTCCTCAAGCTGTTGAGGAAGGAGAGAACAGAGATCAGGGCAGAGACAGGCAGTTTGACAAGCAGAGAACGTGCCAAGATGATCCAAATTTAAGACTGTCTCAGTGTAACACTACAAGGCAGACAGAATCACAGAAGTAACCAGGTTGGAAAAGACCTCTAGGATCATCAAGTCCAACCTATCACCTAACACCTTCTAATCAACTAAATCACAGCACTAAGTGCCTCATCCAGCCTCCTTTTAAACACCTCCAGGGATGGTGACTCCACCACCTCCCCATGCAGCCCATTCCAGTGGACAATCACTGAGGAGCTGGGACTGCCAATGTGTTCTGGAGGATGTGGCAGCAAAAACATGACCCTTCAATATGTCCACTAGGAGCACAGGGTAGCTGATGCCAACCTCACAATAACACATTGCAAGGATTCTCCACCAAAAGGCCACTGTGCTGGGGCTGAAAGTTATGTCTGTTGGTCCGCAAGGAAGGGTGATGTTCTCAGAGCAAGGGGACGAGGGTTAAATCAAACAACTGCTTCATCTAGATCTCATTCTGACCAGCACTCACCTCTCCACATTTTTAAGCTGGACATTTGGTACTGTGTTGAACTTGTGCTTCTTAAAATAGGCTTCCTGGGATGAAAAGAGAGGGGAGGGAAGGAAAACAGGGCTCAGTAAGGGGTAAGGTGACTTGGAGGTCACCTCAAACATCCCTGCTACCTGCAAAGTCAGAGCTGAGTGCAAGGACAAGGCTTGGGTGCTGAGGGGAGTCACTCACGTGAAAGTAGCCGTTCATGTTGAGCCCGACGATGCCGAAGTGGTAGGAGCGCGAGATGTCAGGGATGATGCACTCCCGGCCCCTCCGCTGCTCAGGCATCCGCATCCACATGTCCCAGTCCCAGAGCTGGGGAGGAGAAACTGCCACTCACACTCAACTCTGATTTGGCAATGTGACCATGCAGGGACTTTTCTGGCTGCCCCTTTGGTCCCAGTCAGCTCTGGGCCTGGTTACATGGTTCTGAAGTCATTGCCTGGGGTCCAAGGCTATTCTGCTTGGGTATACTCCTAAGACAAGTTCAGAGACAGGGCTCTTCCAAAAGATGTATTCACAGGGACTGGGTGATGACCAGGAACTGCTGATGAGCAGAGACAGGTGTAGAAACCCAGGGCTCTGCGAGGGTACTCACCTTCTCAGGGGTTGGCCACTTTGGCTCCAGCTCATCCTTGTACAGGCTCTTTCGGAGTACCCAGCCCAGGCCTGGCATGGTCTCTACACGGTACAGGAGCGAAGGGTCCTCAGCTGTGTGCTCATAGCCCTGTAATGTTAGGGGGGGCATTTAGCACCCTGAACGCACCCCTACCTCACTAAAAGAGGTGGCATCTTGCTCCACTGAGGGTCTCAGTATAGGAAGCAGGGGACGGCCCCTGGGAAGCACATGGCATGGACAGGATAGTGATTTGAGGGCCATTTCTGAATGCCCTAGGTAGTGGTTCAGAGACAGACCCATGCAGGATGATAGTTTGGGGGCACCTAGCTTTAAAGATTGAACTTGGACCCCAGCCTGACAGGGAACAACACAGTGCAGAGGTGTCCTCACTCCACCATCCTTCCCTGACCTACCTGGTCATTCCAAGCTGAAATGCAGTACAGGCTCTCATCCTCCTCCAGAAGGTGTATTGACTGGCTCAGAAAGCTGAGGAAAGAGTTTCCCAGTTCCTGGTCAAGCATCCTTCCCACATACAAACCAAGGTAAATTCTCTACTAAGAGAGAAACCCCTCTGCAACTGCTGGGACTGGTTAACCCATCCCTTGGGCTAAGATAGCTGATGCTGGTGCGAGATTAGGGAAAGAGCACCCCAGCAAGCTGGGACAGGGACAGTATTGTCTCTGACTCCACCTTTAAGGACAATCAGGAGTCCCATTAGACACTGTCCCTGCCCTGTCGCTACAGGGCAGTCCCAAGCATGCATACAGATTGGACAAGTGTCTCCGAAGAAGCAAACCAGGAAGAGATGCCAGACCTCAGAGTCACCCTTCATTAAGTGCCAGGACAGCGGACTCAAGAATCTGTAGGCAGAGCTCAGTTATGGCTGTTGCCTGGGGAGTGCTCAGCCTCAGATAGGTGAGCTACAGCATGGCACTGATTTAGTCTCGCCTGAGCAGCCAGAAAGCCTCTAGGAAGTGCCTCACCTAAACAGGAACCCACAGCTTTACCTGAAGAAGTCAACAGAAATGTCAAGGTCTTCTTCCAGAACCACAGCAAATTTAGCGTCCTGTAAGGCAAGGAGAACATCAGAAGGATGGAGAGGAAAAGGACAGAGCAGAAAGCCCAAGCAGCATACCCCCTGCTTGTGTTGTTCCCTGCCCCAGGGGACTGACTCCAGCTCAGAGAGGAAGATCACAAATGTCACTCTCCCAGGAGAACCCTGCACTGTCTTGCTCCCACAGGCAAACAGCAAGACAGGGCACAGGCAGAGGTTCTCACTCACCGGGAAGAGATTGAAGGTTGCAGTCAGACTGGCTTTGTAGTGCTGCAAGAAAAGAAAGATCAGCCTGTGTTACCAACAGCCTGACACAGATGAGGGGCTAAGCCTGCCTCCCTCAAATGCTACCCCATGTCCCAGGAAACCACTCGCCCAGGATGTGGGAAAAATCTCTCACCTGGGAAACTCTGGCATTTTTAATGCTGATGGGAGTGTGCTGGATTCCTGAGAGGCCAAACAGCTCCACAACATCCATGGGCTCCTGCAATGAAAGATACAAAGCTCAAATGCACGGGTCTGGATACATTCTCCCCTCACTCTTCCAGCATCAGCTTCTGGAGACAAGAATATGCTTATGGAATCCCCAGCATGTGGCTGTCCTCTTGGGGGCAAATGAGGCTCAAAATGATACCATGCTTGTAGACCTCACAGCAAGGAACTCACCAAACCCTCTTGGGCCCTCTGTCCTTAATTAATGCCCTAAGTTTCTGTTAGCCCTGCTAGTTTGCAGGCCCAAAGTTGTATCCAGGAATTATCTGATATGCCCCAAATTCCTAGTCTCCAACTGACAGTGCAGAAAGAAAAGTGGTATAGCCAGGAACACCTACTAGCTGCTTAATGTCAAGACCACAATCACCTTCATTTTCTCTCTCAGTTGCCAAGAAAGGAACCTCCCTGACTATGTACATCAACACTGGGTTAAAAGTAATCTGTATCTGGGCTGGCATTCTCCATCCCTTTACTGTCCATCCCACACCTAGGCATACAAGCGAGAAGTAGCTCCTATTGCACCAACTGTTCCCCCCTTCCCTGAAATCCACCATGGCAGCATAAGCATCCAGGCTGCCCCCTTGTAGTTAAGGGATGATGCTCTAGTTGCCATGGCAATGGATGCTGCTATTTTAACCACTCTGATGTACTGCAGTAAAAGATTGCATGAACAAACCAGTTCCACCAGCCCTACAACCTGGCAGTGGTGGGAGAGGCCTGCAAGGGAATGAACCTGTTTTCTTCCTCACCTCCATCACAAGGCAACCATAAAATACCTCATGGTCTACTGCAGAGACGAGGGCTAGAAAGCTCCTGAGACCTACTAAGATCCCACATACCTGTCCCAGAGTACATCTTGCTGCCAGACAGCGAAGGCTTGCAGTGGATCCTCCAAAGCTTTTTAAGTTGAGCTGACAGAAAAGTCTTTGCCCTCTAAAGAACCAGTTTTCCTCCTTAGCTTTCATGAGCCTTGTGAAAACAAACCACTTGGGCTCTCTTCACCTCTTACTGAGAGTGGAGCTAGACAGGCATAGCTAGACTGACTTTGTTCTGCTTCACGCAGGAAGATGGACAGGTGGTGCTACACTCAGACGCAGCTCAAAGGGCTGGTGACACTCAATGAGAGAAGATAATGGGGAGAGCGTAGCACAACAAAGTTATCTGTGCACACCAACTCCTTTCTGACATAGGGATGTCAGCCCTGGGCTTTAGGAAAGGCCAGGACAGCTTTACTCACTTATGGTTTGGCGAAGCTGATTGAACTTGCACGGGTGGGTGAGGAGCAATATGACCCACCACAAGAAGGGTGAAGGGGCTTATTGTCAGCCATGGACCAAAGACTGGGTCAGTATCACATACTCTCAATTGGGGAACCAAGGACATGGCTGCAGGGACCTCTGAGAGTGCTCTCACCTCATAGTACCCATCGATGAAGACGGTGATCATCTGTGGATTGACACCCTGAGCCGACAGCAAGGAGCGCAGCATCCTGGGGAGAGATTGAGAGGCCTGAGTGCAAAGCTCTACTGGATCCAGACTGCTCAGAGGGGTGTGGATCCCTTTGGGTGGGGGAAAGGTGCATGATGAGGGAACAAGACCTACTGCCCTTGGGCTCTTCCCCTCTTCCCTTTCCCATGGCCAAGGACCCAGGATCTGTCCAAGCACGTCTGCCCATATTGCTCACGCAACCCCAGGAGGAGGCTGACTCCTGCCAGCAGGATGAAGGGGAGGGCTTGAGTCATGTCTGGTCTCATGGCACAGAGAGAAGCCACCTCCCCAGGAGTGCTCACCTGTACAGGTAGTTGGGGCGGTTCCCTGCAATAACAGCTACAGGCACATCAAAGACTTTGTTGTCCTTGAGCTGGAAGGGAAAAGACTATGTGACTGGGGCTGAGGAGGCCATGCCAACCAAAACGGTCCTATGCCACTGAAAGCAGGATTCAAGGGGTAGGGATCAGCTTTGTTGTGAAACAGCAGAGCTGCACAGTCCTAGTCCTTAGCTCAGGACCACATCAAACAAGTGGGTCTCTGCCCAGTACTGCTGAAGACCCTGCTAGCTTTGCCCCACTCGCCTCATCTCAGACCCAGCTACCAAATCCCAACTTGCATCCAATGGCAGATGTCTATCCAACCCCTTCAGCACTGTGCTAAAGCCAGCCCGAAGGCTGTGATAGCTGCTCCATCTCCAAACACCGAGGCTATGCTGCTTACTCTGATGTCCCTAGAGCCATGGTAACCTGGCAGCTCAGGGCAGATACAGAGCAAAAGAACAATCCTTCCCCAACATGGCCTGACCATGCACATTCACCTTATCTTTGCTGGGGTTAAGAGTTTGCCCAGGAGCAGTCTTCACCACTCAGACTGAGCTTAAGAACAGGGCTCTGCATCTGAACTGTAGGCATCTGGTCCAGCTCAGCCCTCCCTCCTGGAGCCTTCCCTGAATACTCTGCTCCTGCACTCACAGGATCAGGGTTGAACTCAATGGGTGTGGGATCTTTGCAACTGCAGACGCTGCCATAACCTTCTACTTTGCTGCAGAACCTCTTCCGGCGGCGGTTCAGCTCTGTGTCAGGCCAGTGGCACTCAGCATCTGGGAGCACCAAAGAGAAAAAAAACAACAATAAAAAAAGATTGCTCAGCCCCATGGCCTCACCTTGAGTGCCTTTGGCTGCACTGCCACACAATGTCTCTCCCTACACTCAGCCACCCCCAAGCCTGACCTGGATGGATCACCAAACAGTTCTGGATTCCAGATATAACCACAGAAGCACTCGGAAGCCAACCCACCTTATGGCCTGCTCTTTGAGCAGCAATGGGACATGTTTGAGGCCAACAGCCAGATCATACACTCATTTCCCAATACTCACCTTTCTTGACAATGCCTGGAATTTCCATGGAAGCAGGAAGAAAGGAAGCTGGTCTAATTTTATAAGTTATCGTCCTGATCTCAAACAATCTTAAATCGATCCTGGGATGTTGCTAATGGACCCAAGGCTTTGGACTCAGAAACACCAATAGCAGACATCTCAAAGAGGTACCTTGCACTGCAGAGTAAATCTTATTCCTTACCTTCCACTGATGTCAGATGAACTTCTGTCTTCAGCAGTACAGGGTCACCCCACGTAGAGAGGGCAGGCGACTTGGCGTGCTTCTCTCCGTATACTTCTCCTGGAGCAGAGACACAAGGTCAAGACTATCTGGAAGGGTCCATCCCTGCTGCACCAAGGCACAACCTGGGGCTATAGCTCAGGGTGGCAGCTTGACACCTTTTCCTATCTGCCTCTGGAGAGCTGCTGAAAGGACATGCTCTGCCTCCAATCCCTCTCTTGTCCCTGGGGATGGAGCTTCTGTTCTCTGTGACTTGTTCCTTGCTCATAAAGCCTATTGGGGATTGGCTGTGTTTGCATTCGTCTGGCTGCTAGACTCACCTCCCTTCTTGCCTGCAAATGTCCACATGTCTCTCCAGCTTAGGAATGGTGCAACTTGGCTCCCCAGGCTTTTCAGGACATTCTTGGCTGTGTCCTTCAGGTGAAAGGAGCCTTCATCCTGGAACAAAATGCAACTCTTCAGTTGAGGTCTGGCTCCTGATGCCGACAAGAAAAGTCTCCCATCAACAATGAAGACATACAGGGTCCATGCCTACCCTTGAACCAGCTGAGCCAGAAACCTTCAAGAGCAGGTTCCTATGGTTTCTGTGCCACTAAACTTGCTGGCTGGTGTCCCTATGATCCACAGGGATGTCAGGAATCATGGACTACTGTTTCCTAAAGACCAAACTGTTCTCAAGCAGGGCTATGTGTTCAGCAATACACCACAGAGCTAAACATGAAACCTTGAAGAATCACAGTGCTGCTCACATAGCAGCCCAGAAACAGCATAGCCCACAGCATGCCCTGTAAAGCCTGACACTGGGACCCAGAGAAGAAGCCCATCACATCCTTATATTTCCTCATGTCCATTCTCCACCTAGCCTCTTGGTTATTGCTCCAGGTTCTGACACATTTGCTTCTTGCTTTCCTGCCTTGCTGGGGACACATCTGTAGCAAAAAGGGAGAGCAAGAGGACAAGGTAAGTGATCCACCCAGGGGATCACAAACCAATGGGGATGTGACACTTAGACCTAGAAATGCCTTACTACACTTAGAAGGTAACGGTTCAGATAACCTTTAGGGCATCCTGACTCAGAGTGACTTTCCTTTTGACACTAAGGTCACACACCTTAATAGTGAAGATCAGGATCCGGCCTCGGGCAACCATGTTGAGGAAAAGTACCATGGCTTCATCTTCATGGGGAGAATAGGTGTCAAAGACTCGCTTGGCCATCACATGACCCTGTTGGTATTCAAACATCAGATACATTTTCATGCTACAGAGGCAGGACATGCAAAACGATGGAAATCTGTTCTGGAAGCCTCAGTCCCTGAATGACACAATGAGCTACTTTTCTGGTACCTCAGGAAGTTAGTCCCCAGGTAAGCTTAGCCCTTAGGCCTTCATGCATGACAAAGTGCACCGAGGTCCATGGGACAGCACTACCCAACAACTCCTCTCCCGTCTGCTCCTCAAGGACAGCGTGGTAAACACAAGAGTCTCTGGCTGACCATGTCATGCTCTGGAAACTACAGGCAAACAAGCATTTGGGGACTTCCCTCCTGGCCGCCCTTTGCCTCATGGACTCAAAAGTTACAAGAGCAAGGCCAGACACTGCTTGGTGAGAGAGGCAAAGGCAGACACACAGGGATGGTTTACCGTGGCTTGATTTAACACGATGACATGGATCCCTCTTCCCTGCTCCCGAGCCTCATCTTCCAGGACCTGCAAGTAAGGAAGTGATGAGAACCATACACCCAGACTTCTTATTCCCTGCCCATTCAGCACAGCAGAGCCACCAAATAAGGGGCCTCTCTCCTGTGACATTTTGGTTTTGCTCACGGCAGTGATGGATGCCAGAGCAGAAAGCTATGCAGGAGACTTTGGAGTCTTTTAGGCAAGAGATCCACTCCTGTACTTTTTGCTACCCATGGAAGTGCCCTCACCCACTACTTGAGGCTTCACATGTTCAGATTCATCCAGCATCTGCTGACAGGGACAGTTAGTGCTCATCACTCACCGTTGTCCCATCCACAGCCACGTAGACCTTAGACCGACTGGAGTACACCTCGACATCCAAGACCTTCTTGTTGCTGACAGGGTGCCTAGGAACCTCCACATTCAGCATCTCATCATCTACAGGGAAGAAATGCCCGGTCTCTGGCAGGCTTGTCCCTGCTTGGTGCTAGTCCAGCCAAGCCTCCAGAAGGTCATACCCACCAGGTATCTCAGTCAACCAAGCCATGGGTCAGAATCTATGAAATGGCAGGTAAGGGACATCTGAACTGGCAACAGATCTGGCCCCAGCTATCCCCACATACACCTCTGCAGCCAAATGTGCTGAAGCCTTGAGTAGACAGGAGTGGCAATAGCCTGTACTGATCATTTTTCTTAAACCTGTCCTGTCTTTCATACTGTAGCTGGTAATGAGTTTGCCCCAACTTCAAAAAATTACTTCTTTCCTTCAATTTCCTGATGCTGCCCCTTACCATAATCCTGTGCAGACTCCTCTTCCTCCTCATAAGCAGCTCTCCTGGTGTCCAAGATCAGCTTGATGTTCACAATTACAGTCACAAGCAGGAAGAGGACAGCACCTGTCTGCAATGCAGGATGCTTTGTGTTAGCAACTTGTAAGTAACAACCTCAAGATCAGCCCAACATTGTGGCAGAGGCTGCAGGGCACCCCAAGGAAATCTTGCAAGGGATGTTAAGCATCTGTCATTTCCCATTTTCTTATGGGGGAAGGAAAAGAGAAAGAAATACATATGACTGAGTTTTAGGGTGAAACACATCAGCTGGAGAGCACAGACTTGTTATATGAGAATTAACTGACCTCCAACATACCTCTGCTTCCTGATCTGCAAGCAAATTCCTGCTAAAATACTGCACCAATGCTGAGGGTGGCTGCAGGCAAGGAGTTTGGTAATTTAAAGTTACAGCTCCCACAGTAACCTTAGCTCCTGCCTCTCATGCAGCATCACTGCTCTTCTCCCTCTCTCTCTCTCTCTCTCTGGAACTAGAGTATGTATTCAGGGTACTCAGCAGGACAGGAGATGCTGTGTGACTACAGCAAGGCAATGGGAAGAAGCTGAGGTCTGACTTCAGGAAACTGCACTGTGCCAGAGGCTGCAGCCTTACTGCCTGCAGCAAACTTCAAGGCAACCCATGTGGATGCTGACACAGAGGGGTATGGGAAGGTCCAGTAGTAATGATCCATCCTCTGATGTGATCATTACCATTGCTCATGGCCTTGCTGCTCCCAGATCAAGAGAAGGGAGAAAAGACTACAATATGCTGCAAACGTTTGTATTTAATCAAATTCATCTTGCTCCTCTTTTCCTCACTTTCAGCCTTTTTCCTGGCATCTGGACTCAGTCAAAAACAGGAACTCCTCCATACTAAAAAAGCCTTTTCTGAGACAGAGCCACTCAGGAGGAGGACTTGAGCCACAAACATCTTGATATTGGCAAATAATCCACCTACAAGTGTAAGCTACAAGAGCATGTCTGGCCACAGCCAAAAGGATGGTCTTAGAGCTGCAATGTTGACCTGGGATTGCAAGACAAGATGTCAGCTGAAATGATTTGTCCTTACTTGACCCAAGAAGCTTTGTAACCCAAGGCCCAAGTGCTTCTTCATGGTGGAGAGGTGACAGCAGCATGGTCGTGGAGCTCTACACAGGAACAAAGTCCCTGTCCAGTAGCTACAGCACTGCCACAGCTCTAGAGGGAGGCCAGAAGCTGTGCTGGAAAGTCACACAGGAAGGGAAGGCTTTGGATTTAAGACACAAAACTCCAAGCAGCCATTAGTTACAAAGCTAACACTGCTGCAGGGCTGCACCACCTGCCTCCGTGCCAGAATGGTACATCACAGTAGAGCCACCACAGAGGGACAAACCTGACTGCTATGTGCTGCTAACTGATTCATCCCATGGCTCAAGAGCTCTGGCCCATTGACCCAGTCACAATTTGGATGTACCAGATGGTTTCCAGCTTCAGCCATGCAAGTTCTGACTAACCTCCTCAGAGCGTCCCAAGAATCAGCATGGAGACATCACAGCAACCAAGAGAGAGGAGAGATGAGGTTGCTGGAGGCTGCAAGGGGATGCCAAGACAGGTCATAGCTGCATTTGAGACTCTTCTAATTGCCCTTCAACTACTCAGCAGTTTGCTTCCTAAAAATCTGTGCCTTTTTCAGATCTAGGACCCTTGATTGTCCAAGGTCTGGTATGGAGTTGAGATCACACATAGGCCTGCTCTTGGTTAAGAGGCACAAAAGGATTCCTACCCTACCTGGCCAACTACTGGCTCAAAACTATATACTGCTGTTATCTCTGCAAAGCAGCCAAATGGGTTTGAGAAGGAACTGAGGAAGATGGAAAAGCAGCAACGAGACATGATGACATAAATGTCACAGTGGCATTTTGGCTTCTTTGTTTGCTGTTGAATCAGGAATAAGAGCACTTTTTGGGATCTATGCACAGGAAGCTTTCAATTAGAACCTAGCCTGGGGCTCAGGTAAGGAACAGGCTGTGGCCAGTAGCAAGGCCACCTTACCAACCTGTCCAGACCTTCCATCTTGCTCAGTACTGGAGATGTAGGGAAGCAGCCCTGGTGACCTTGTTAGGCAGCAGAGGGCAAGACCAGCAGCCATGTGTACCAAAGCTGGCTCAGTCACAGCTGCTGATAGAGGCTCAGCTGCTGCAGATATGGCTAATTCATACCTGCAGCTCTAGTTTGCTTTATTTTAAGCCAAAATTTCATGTTTTAAGCCACAGCAGTACCATGAGGGAAGGGGATGACAGTAGGCAGGCTCTGGCCCACCATCCCCAGTGCAATGAACAGCGTCGGCCTGAAGGACCAGGCCTGTTCTCAAGCCCTGGGCACCACAGGGGACACAGGACTGAGCAGTCTTCCTCCTCAGGGAACCCTCGCAAGCCTTTGTTCTCCCAGGCATATGCAAAACCCTTCCCTGCTCCCTCTCACAGGAAGAGACTGCCAGATTTTATGAGCTCTGCTCATGTCAGGAGCAACTCTTACCTGCAGCTTGCTGCCACAGTGCCAAATCCTTCCTGTCCTTACATCCCCAGACAGCTCCCGGACACTGGCTCCACCAAGGATTAGCCGTTTTACAGTACAAGCGACCAGAGTTTCCCAGACACCAGCTGTCTCTGGGGCACAAGATCTTGTTACCCTGTCCTATTTTCTCTGTCCACCTGTTGTGCATTGTACCAGTCTTGGTTTGCAATCCAAACGGGGCAAAACTGGTTTCCCACTGCAGGCTGAGCCCTGCTTGCACTTGGCATAGGTCTAGAACCAGGAGGGGAGGAATTGGTTATGTTTCCAGCTGAAAACCTCCCAATGACACCAGGATAACTGCATCTCCTGTCACAGCTACCCGACTGGTCCATCCGAAGGGGCTGCTAACCATGGCAAACTCTCCTATAAATGAGTACAAAGCCATTAGAGGAGGCTTCTTCAGGTACAAATTAACTTTCCCAGCATGCTGGGTCACTCAAGACTGCCAGCAGACCCACTTCCACCCACACAGCTGCTCCATAAACTTGCAAATCCCATAGATTATCCTTCCTAATCCACATGGACCCGTGGGTGACCCACCTGGCAGAGCTTCCGCAGGGCGCGCTGGTTCATCAGCTTGTACTTCCAGGCGAGGTACCAGCTCCGCTTCTTGTGGACTTTGACAGCAGGGTTAGGTTTCCACTCATCCATCGTCACGGAGCCTGGCACTGGGGTAGCTGCGCAGGGCAGGGGTCAGGATGTGCTCTGCTCCACTCTCATGTCCATCAGGGCTTCCTGCTGGGATGGGATGGGTGCCAGGTGAGGAAGGCAAGCACCTTCAAACCTTCTCCCCAGCAGAGGTAGGGCCTGGCACAAGCAGCAGCCATGGACAGCACTTGTACCACAAACAAAAGGCTCATGGAGCCTCCTCACTTGCTAGCACCCTGAGCCCTACAGGGAGCTATCCAGGAGGCCACGATTCGCAGCAGGACTGTAAGTCAAGTGAGGGGAAGCCCTCGAACATAGAGGCCTGTGAGGACCTCTGTTTCAGCAAGGCTGCTGCAGTGCAGTGAGCACACTCCCACAGGCTCGGGAAAACAAAAGTGGCTGACCATCAGGGATGACAGAGGTGCCAGCACTGGCCTGCGGGGTCCCTGGCAGGGAGAGACACCACCCCTACTTGCAGCAGTAGGGCTGCGAAGCACCACCACCCCCAGCTGCCGGGACGCGGCTAGCCTACACACGGGGACCATAGTCCTGATGGAGATCCCGGCACCCCTGGGACTGAGGGGCCCTGTCAGGGTAAGGCCAGGCTCCCCACACAACCTGCTGGGCCCGGGCAGGGATGGAGAGGCCCGGCATGACCAGCCGTGGTGCTCCAGCCAGGCCCCTACCCAGCGCGAAGAGCACCAGTTACGGGCTGGAGAGCCCACAGCAGCTGCAGAAGGGAAAGGGACTGGGGAGCCAGAGCGCTCAGAGGAAAGGCAGCGACGCCGGAGAGAAGAGGACGGGTATCGCAGGGACACAGGGCTCAGAGGAGGGGTTGCGGAGGCAACCGGCACGCTTCACGCTGCAGGGGGAAGGGAGAGCTAGGCATCCAAGGGCGGAGGCGGAAAGCAGCGGCGGCCCCCCTGGAGCAGGAGCGGAGGACTGGGAGTGCTCAGGCGCTTCGCGAGAGGGGAGAGCCCGGGGCGTAGGCGGGAAGCCGGACGGTGCGGCCCGGAGGGTGCGTGCCGGCCGCGCTACTCACGGTCCGCGCGGTGCAGCTAAGGCGGGCCGGGCAGGGGCCGGGCAGGGGCCGGGCTGGGCAGGGCAGGGCTGGGCTGGGCACAGCACGGCTCGGCTCGGCGGTGCCAGCGCCGCCGCCCCGCCAACCCCAGCGCCAGCGGAACCGCGCCGCTTCCGGCGCCGCAGAGACGCCTGGGGGGGCGGGGCCAGGGCAGCCCCCGCCCGCAGCGCCGCTCTGCACTCCCCGGCGGACCTCGCTGGTGCGCGGGCAGGTGGAGGCGGGGGGCGGGCCCGGGGCGGGGCCGGGGCTCGGTGCGGGGTGACAGCGCGGCTGCCGCCCCGCGCGGCGCTGCCGCCCCACCCGCATGGAGGGCGGCGGGGAGGCGCTGCCCGCCGACCTGCGGGAGCTGGTCGGCAAGGTGGGACGGCGGCCGCCCGCCGGGCTGCTGCGGGGGCTGCGGGCCGAGACTGCCCACGCACCGCCGGCGACAGCACCGCCACCGCCCCCGGCCCGCGGTGCCCGCCTGCCGCTCGCCGATCGCCTCCGGGCGCTCCGCCTAGAGCTGGTGAGTCCCGCTGCACCGAAGGCACTGCTTGATACTCTCTGTACCTGCCCACCGACCCCCTCAATAACTGCATGGCCCCCGTGACTGTCCGTATCCCGTGTCCCCTTCCAACGGTAGCTACATCCCCCCGGGTAACTGCCTGCTCACCCTGGGGTTACGGCCCCCTAATAATGCCCCGCGATTTACTTGCATTCTGGGGACCCTGCTGTGTTTTGCTCTTTTCCTGTCTCAGTTAACAGCCCCCAGCTCATGGCCCCCCCTCTCTCTGGTCTTCTACTTCCCAGCCCACGCAGCATCCCGCACCCGAGGTCCCACGGACCCTTCTATCAACTTCTGTCCTATCTCCCTCACTCCACGCGTTCTTCAGGCGCTGGCTCCGGCAGAGACCCGGGTGTCCCAAGGATCAGGATTTAGGGCAGGGACCTTGCCAAGGGCATGGTGGCGGGTCCCAGTCTCCGTCTCCACTCCGGCCCCTCATTGGGTGTCACCCCTGGGTGATAAGGCAAACGTAGGACTGCTGGTGGCAGCTCTCTTGCCTCCCTCTTTTTCTGGAGGGATCAAATCCCGACGATGCCTGCGCCTGCGGGAAACGTGGCGAGATTGGGCAATGGGTTCAAGTGCTGCTGGGGGAAGGGATGTTCCCACGCACACGCTGGAGTGGGAGGCAGTAAGCATGGTTTCCACAGGGGAACAGGCTAAATATACTGGCACCCCCGCCTGCCACCTGGGGGACTGGGGACCCACCCAGCCTGTGCCCTCTGCACCCGTGCCTTTGCCAGACTCGTATTCCCCATCCAAGCAAAAGCTTTCATGCTCCCTCGGCACCAGCTTCCGGGCTGCCCTCTGATCAGAGTAGAAAGGTCTGTGAGCCCTGACTTGCTCAGAGGAGAAGGAAGTAGCAGTGATATTTGCCCTGCCCAGGTGCAGGCAGGGTCAGCCCATGCTCTGCAAGGCTTGGCCTTGGCCGTGTGTTATTAACCTCAACTCACAAAGGCTTTTTCTTTATTTATTTTTGGCCCTTCTTGCTGGCTTGCTGGAGAAGTGAGGATATCTCTCACCCAGGGTAGCAGGCTGGCAATGGCACCTGGGTGCCCAAAACCCATCACAAGGTTCCACTTATCTCCCCATCCTCATGAACAGAACCCAAAATCTGACTCCCCCAAGAAGAGACCAGCAAGCCCAATGCTCAGAGTTGAAGCTCTGAGGAGCAAGTGGTGAGAGAAGCTGGCAAATTCCCATTCTTGCCCCTTTGCCTGGGGAGGCTGTTTTATCCATGGGGCTAGATGTCTTGAAGGAAGAAGGTGCCTGCAGTTTTCTTGCATGCTAGGGAGGGTAGCAGGACCATATTGCCCCTGGAGGATACTCTCAATCCCTGCGAGCCGTTAGAGAACGTGAGAAGTATGACAGTCCCCAGTTTGGCTGTTGTTGATATGAGATTGGTGCTAACTGACAAGACCAGACCCATCAGCACACCTGGAGAAACACAGAGAGCAGCTGTACCTAGGCTTTCTCCCATGCTAACCTTACCTTGCTGGAGAAGGAAGTTCTTGGAGTGCAACAGTGGGGTCAGGCTGGCTTGAAAGAGCAGCAAATCAACAGACAACTCTCACCAGCAAATGATATAAGAAGTGAGGAGTGTTTTCCCACTCTTTGCTCGTGGGGTGCCTCCCACATCATCTCTGAAAGCCACAGTTGTTGCACGAGGCAGAGAAAAATGGGGAACCTCCCCATCAGAGCTTTCCAGCTTTCCTCCTCCCGCATCTTCTCCCTGCCAAGGCCAGATGCTTTAGCAGCGTGTGCAGAGAAGTCCATTGTAGGCAGTTTTTGAAATAACTTGCCTAGAAAGGAAGTTTCTGCTCTTCAAAGCTGGCTTCTGCTCCAATCCAGGCACATCACTGCTATTATTTATTTAAATCCAGCTCGAGGAGTGCAGGGAGGGGGAGGTGGGGTTGGTGTTGGATCTCTTTCCCTCTTTTTTTTTTTTATCCTCTGGACTGAGAAGTGTCACATGCTAAAACCCTGGCTAGATTTTTCCCAGGCTCCTTCCTCAAATGCTTTTGTTGCTGTGGGACTTGGAGGCAGGGGGGGTGGGTCACTTGTGGGTGGGAGGGTGACTCTGAGGGTACCGGATGCTGGGGACCGGGTACTGTCCTTAGGAGTGATCCCAAGGGACTGTCCAGATTCCCAGCATGGCTTGCCAGTGCTGAGGATGGAGTGTGTTTGTGAACAAGCTCATGGGCATACGGAGCTCCCAGGCTGCCTGTACCTGTCCTGCAGTGGTTTCTCTCCCTCTCCTGCCATAGCTGCCTTATCCTTTTTCCTGGCAAAATCTTTGCATCCCGCGCAGGGGAAATCCAGTGGCTTTCAGCAGCCAGTATCACACAGACAGGAATGTCTTGGCATGCAGGGCTTTCTGTTAGGAAAACAGATGTTTCTGCAGCAACTGAAGTTTTGCAAAGAACTTCCCCAGGCTCAGAGGAGCAGGAGTCAGCAAAGCAAGTGGTGCGATCATCAATATCTGTCCCCAAAATCATCTTCCCCTCTTTTGGGAGTAATCTGTGTCTCGGGCTCCAAATCCTGACATGTCATGTTGTCACCAGGCTTGGATTAGCCCCACGAAGTGGGAAAGTAACTGCATGAAGGGACTTGGTTACAGTATCAGTATCACAGTATCACCGAGGTTGGAAGAGACCTCATAGATCATCAAGTCCAACCCTTTACCACAGAGCTCAAGGCTAGACCATGGCACCAAGTGCCACGTCCAGTCCTGCCTTGAACTGCCCCAGGGACGGCAACTCCACCACCTCCCCGGGCAGCCCATTCCAGTGTCCAATGACTCTCTCAGTGAAGAACTTTCTCCTCACCTCCAGCCTAAATTTCCCCTGGCGCAGCCTGAGGCTGTGTCCTCTTGTTCTGGCACTGGCCACGTGAGAGAAGAGAGCAACCTCCTGCTGGCCACAACCACCCTTCAGGTAGTTGTAGACAGCAATAAGGTCACCCCTGAGCCTCCTCTTCTCCAGGCTGGTTGAAACAGACCAGGGAGGTGCTAGTGGTCTAGGCAGACTCTTGACCTGAACAATGCCCCTACCTGGTCCTCTTGCCCTGCCAGCAACCTCTCAGACCTTGGGCAATGCTCTGGGCTCAGTTCTGCACCCAGAGCCTCCAGATTCTTGCTTAGCCCTGGCCCTGTAGGACACAGCATTCTATATTTATTTCTCCTGGCTGGTTGGTGGCTGGTGGGTGCTGTAAGGCACCAGTTCTGATGGTTGTATTCCCAGGTCTTGGAAAGGGTCACAGAATCACAGAATTAACCAGGTTGGAAAAGATCTCTAGGATCATGGAGTCCAACCTATCACCTAACACCTTCTAATTAACTAAGCCATGGCACTAAGTGCCTCATCCAGCCTCCTCTTAAACACTTCCAGGGATGGTGACGCCCTGTTCCAACGGGCAATCACTCTTTCCCCTGGAATGGTTGCCTGCTTGATATTCCCACATGTTGTGCTGTTCATCAGGCAGCTTGGGAGACCTGCAACCACCGTGGTGACAGTTCTGCTGGGACTTATGTCCTTTGGCCTTCAGGGTCATCTTGGTCCCCCCCCAAAAACCCTCTGCTCTCTGTCTTCCCACCAGGCCTACTTGCGAGCAGTTGACGTGAAGATCCTGCAGCAGCTGGTGGTGGTGAACGAGGGCATCGAGGCAGTGAAGTGGCTGCTGGAGGAGAGGAGCACTCTGACCAGCCGCTGTAGCAGCCTGGCCAGCAGCCAGTACAGCCTGGTGGAGAGCCAGGAGGCCTCGCGGCGGGGCAGCTGGGACAGCCTGCAGGATCCCAACGACAGGCTGGACAGCATCTCTGTTGGTAGCTACCTGGACACACTGGCTGATGACATGGATGAGTATTCCCAAAATGCCTCTGAAACCTCCGCTGCAATCACACCAGGCAGAGCCTTGGTCAGGGCGGAGCAGGATTGGGTCAGGATTGACCCTGAAAGGGGTCTTGCAAAGCAAGAGAAGGGCAAAGCAGAGCACGAGTGGCCCCATATGGACCTCTCCCTGCCTGGGCTGCCCCAGGATGAGCCCTTTGCTAAGGAGTCCCAGGTGGCCAACGGGTATTTGGACCAGCATCCCTCCTCTCTGGAACCAGGCAGAGACATCAAATTGCCTTCAGGGGCTGGGGAGAAGCTGGGGAAGGAGAACTCAGGTGGGAAGACTCAAAAAGCCGAGGCTGACATCGAGAACTGCAAACTCCACAGCAAACTCCACATGGAGTACGATGCCCACTGGCGCTGGCTCCAGTCTCAGGATGATGTTACGTTCTTGTAGCCTGTGGCTTTGCCTCCCCAGTCCAGTTCTCCCAGCTGGTCCAGTCTTCCTCCTTTGTCTCTGCTTGGGAAAGTTGGGGTGGCTGGAGAGGAGGGGACAGCCTGGCTTGATGGTCTTACACTGTTCCCCTGAACCCCTCAACAGTGTTTGGTGAAGCAGCCCTAAAGGATGGGGAATGCCTACCCTGTGGTAAATTTCTGGGAGAGGCAGGATGAGGTGGTCCCCATAAATTTAGTCCTTTGCTCTGGGGTGGTGCTTGTAAGTGGTGGCTGGTCACTCTGTTATCCTTGGTGTTGGTGGCAGGGAAGAGTTGATCAGGGAACCTGGGACAGTGGGACTCCTGGGATCCTCTCCCTTCTAATCTTCAGCCTCCTGTCTGCAAAAACTGAGGATGCTCCCTGCAAACTGGCTATCCAGAGAAGACAGGAGATGCTCCCAAGCAGCCACAGCTTGGTGGTACCAGCAAGTGAGGTGAGGGCAGGACCATCAGCAGGGCATCCCTGTTGGATGTGCTCATTTGCAGTCATCTTCAAGACCAGTGTCCATTCAGAGCAGAGCTGACCTGAGGCACCTGGGGTTTGGTCACAGCACATGATGGATGCTAACCTCTCCTCCCTGTGGGTGGATCTCTGCCTCTGTGAAGCTGGTCTGAAGAGCAATCAGGGCAGTCACTGTAGCTGCTCCCATTAGGCTGGAAGACTTTGTCTGTGCCCTGCAGAGGAAGGACAATGGTACAGGCTTCCCTTCCTGGTGTGATTACACAAGAAGGGCAAAGTACTGGATAGGAGATGGAGATCCAGCTGTCCCAGTTTGTTTCTGGGCAGTCTTTCACCTCAGGACCAGGTTTTGCAGAAACCCTGGGATGTGGCAGCGTGTTGGCAGCCTGACAAAGCCCATGGGGCTCAGTCTCCAAAAGGCTTCTGATTTCCCCTGACACAGTATGATGGGGATGACAGCCTGGATTCTCCATGTATGATGTATGGCATCGGGCTTCTGCCATCTACCAGCAACCAGAAACATGAAGCTCCTCTGCCAGAGTGGATTTGCCCTAGAGACATCTTCTCTGTCCTTTCAGCCTTGGCTTCTGCCTGTGCCTTTTGCTATCCACCCACCATACCTCCCAACACACCCCTTGATGGCTTGTAGAGCATGGCCTGCAGCTGGAGCTGGGTGAGAGCTTGGGCAGGACCTGCTGCCTTCACCAGATGATGCAGGGAAGGACCTGAGCATCCTGTAGCCCCCTGCTTCCAGGAGAGGAGCTCTTCTACATGCATGGACTCACCTGGATTGCACCCATGGGTGCCTCTCTCCCTGGCTGGGTGCTGTCACAGCTTTTCTCTTGCCACGGTGCTGTGTTCCCCTGCCTGCATGGGCTGCTGGCTGGCTCTTTACTTGCTGGGTGATGGGAATGAGGTCAACATCTCTTAACCTCTACGAGAAGCCAGGCGAGAGGAAAGACATAACTGTAACTATTTCTAGATGCAAGATGTAAGCTGACTGTGGCTAGGAAGGTGGTTGACTGCATGATAGGCTCAAGTTGTGCCTCTGAAGCAGCAACTTCAGTGGAAACTACTCTCTGTGCTGAGACTCCCGAGCATTCTCCTTCCCCCTGTAGTACTTCAGAGCATCCTGGATGGACGTGGAGAGCGGAATAACCTCTAAAATTCCCCAGAGGTGGCACCTGCGAGGACTTGGAATCCCAGCAAACAAGGACTGGGCTGCCCTACATGAGCATCCCACCTGCCTGCCCCAGCACAGCTGTGCTTGACTTACTGTTGCCTGTGAGCTGCTTGTGGCTCCCTGCATAGCTCCACTGCTGCTGCTGAGCCATCATGTCCCCCAAGGCTGTCTGTCCCCCACTTTCTTGCTAGCTCTGCATTCAGTCAATCAGCTGAGGGTCCCTGGGGGTGAACAGGGTAAGGCCTCCAGCACTGTTAAAATAATTCTCAGCAGGAAAATAGCTGGCTTAATAAATGGTAGTGTTTCTCCCAGGTCAAATGGTTGATGCTTTGCTGAGCTTATGGGGTTTCTGGGGGAAGGGGTGAGGCTCTGGGCTGAAATTCCCCGAGGCTGTTGGAAGCTCTGCAGGCACAGCAGGTTTAGACCCAGTCCTGAAACAGGCACAGACCATGTGTCTGGGGACCTGTCCCTTCTCATATCAGCGTGGTGACACACAAAGTCATGCTTCCTGAACCAGTCAGGCAGCAGAGCAAGTCTGCTGGGAGTGAGGATGGTGGTGAGACTGGATCTCTGGGAGATACTGAGCTCGACTGTCTCCCACTGAAAATGGCAGCTTCACCCTTCCTGCCCCAAATTCCCAAGGAAGATCTTTCTAGGAGTTTGCCTGTCCTATTAGTTGTGCTAGGTTCTCCATTTGCTTCCCTTGTCCTGCAGCTGTAGCTTTGGCTTCCTGGGCCTTCTCCACCCAGGACATGCCGGGGAGGTCTGGGTGTAGGACAGAGATTTCTCCAGCCCAGCCTGGGGCGGGAGCAGCTGCAGCTCTGACCAGGCTGTTGGGATTTGCTCTTGGGTGGGTCTCTTTAAAAGCACTGGAGCCAGTGCTCCTGCAAACATCAGCCTTTCCAAAGCAAACGCAAGCAGCTTATCCAGCCCTGCCACCCATCCCAGCCTCAGCATCCGTTCTGGCTGCTGGCTTTGAAACTGTGAGCTTTTGCAGATGGAGAGGTGGATGCTGGAGCCAGCAAGACTCGACAGGATTTCCCCATTTTCTGCTGGGCTTAGGTAAAGAGCAAAATTAAGTGAAGAAACCTTAGAAACAAAATCTCCATTCCTCTTCCAAACCTAGACCCCAGCGATTAGACCACTCTGTGTTGTGGCAGATCAGCCCTTGCTGAGGATCCCCCGGGCATGGATTTTCATCTGAGCTTGCAGGAGCCTACATTTCTCATAGCCCACAAACCTGGGACTCCCCCAAATCCCAGCCCTTGGAGCTGGAGGGGTTGCTGAGACATCCAGTTTTCCTGCCATCCCCTGCCCTGTCACAGCTGCCTGGATGTGGGGCCACCCACCTGCAGGCTTTGCTGAGGCACACGCAGAGCCAACGTGCCCGAAAACCAGCCCCGGTGACCTCCTTTCTGCGCTGCAGCCGCGGCTGGGAAGCGGCGCAGAATGCAGCGCTGCAGCCTGTCCTTGCCGTGCTTTGCCTGGCCCTGCCTGTTGCTGCCCTTGGGCCGTTCTTGGGCTGTTCAGCGCTGCTATCAGGTAAGGAAAAAAAGGCAAATAAAGCAGGCAGGATCCCAGCTGGTGCCAGAAAACGAGGACCTCTCTTACAATAAAAACACCAGCGAGCCTTTTTTTTTTTGGAAGATATACACAGAGATTAGGCTGCCTTAATGAGGTAGTAAAACACTTGAATAGCTCCCCTTGCCAGAGTTATTAAAAAGCCCCCTGGGCTTTCCCCTCCCTGTGTGCAGCCCAGCTCCAAAAGGGCCTGTCCCCTGAGCACTGCAGCCGTTTAAGCGATTTATGTTCATGGGAAGGCAGTGTGAAAATAACCTTTCCCAGGAGAGAAGAGGCTGGCCTCTGTGGTCAGAAGGCAGGCAGCATCCAGCCCCTCTGCCAGCCACTGTGGCCCCAAACAACCCTGTGGGCTCACTGGCATGGGGGGATATCACTGTGGGGTGTCCTGGGGGCTGGTGAAGGGGATGTGTAGGGGCAGCCTGCAGGGCTGGATCCTGGCACCCTGACCATCCCGGTGCTCACTGTTGTCCCCTGTGCCACTCCCTGTGCGTCGTTCAGGGATCAGGTGCTGGGAGGCAAACTCTGTGTATTGGGACTGCTGTAAAACGGTGGCCATGCACAAGCACCGGCTTGTCTCAGATCTCCCTGCCACCTTGTTTCCTCTGGCACCTACTGCTGAGAGGTTCTCTCAGTTCTAGTTTGAATTTCCCAGAGACTGAAATATAGCTACTACAACTGATACAATTATGGGATGCCTTCCCTTCTTCCCCTTTGTGGAAAGAAAGGAATTAGATGTAGAGAGGAAAAGGTAAAAACACCCCCAAATAAATAGTCTCACTTTGATTTGGATGGTAAAAGAGAAAACTTTAACAATAAATGAAAGGTAGATGAGGTAGGGGAGTTACAAAGAGGTATAGGGAAGGAAAAAAAACCCAACATACAAAATATAGATATATATATATGTACACAACCAGATTGATGGCAATGGGTGGAGGCAGAATCAGGATTTGGTTTTGTCCACCACTAGGAAGGATGGCCACCTGGTAAAACAAAGAGCAGCAGCAGCAAGGTGGTGGTGGTTAACAGGCAGGGAGGCAAAAGAGAGAGGGAAACAGGAAATTCCTCTGCTTTTATAGGGGGCTAGTAGGGAGTGGGAGTGGGCTAACCACTACACCTGGAGTAAGGTTCAGACCCATTCCTGGGGAGGAGTTAGGAGGATCTGGGGTCGGGGTCAAGCCCACCCCCCAGGAGGGTTAACCCTTTACATAGGTGAAAAGATAAGAAAGGGTCCAGATGAAGCTAGTCCAAGCTAGGGCTGGTGGTGTTCTCTCTGCCTGTTCCCCCAGGCTGAGTACAGGCTGTGCAGGGTGACCTGTCTGTAGATCAAACTCCTTGAGAGAAAGCTTTCAGTCAGAGCTGTGCAATGAAGTGGCACAGTGACTGTGGAAAGCTGTCCCCCAGGCCACCCCAGCCCCTGGGGCAGTAGCAGGCCCATGAACACCATAGTTCTTGTAAGCCTTGCTGGGGAGCATTGCTGTGAGCAAACCCTGGGCTTGCACTGCCTGATGTGCTGGGGCAGAAGAGGCTGACAAACTGGGCAGGGAAGGCTAGCCATGCCCCCAAGCCTGTCCTTTTCTTGACAGCTGGGATGGTTTCTTGGGCAAGGCTGAAGTGTTGGTGCTGGCTGGGACAAAGCAATGAACTCCAGGGAGAGCCCAGTGATGCTGAAACCAGGATGATACTGAGTCTTGATCCTGGGGCACCTGGCATACAGGCTGGCCCTATCATTCAGCTGTCCTCCAGCCAGCATCTCTCACTCAGCCTGTTCCTCACACCCTGCCCAGGACCTCCGTAGTATGGGTTAAGCGAGTCCAGTTCCTGTGTCTTGAGTTCCTATCTCCTTCTGGGCTTTGCTTCCCACTACTCCAGAGTTACAGGGCTCTAAAGGAAGAAAGCTCCTGCAGGTTTTGTGCTAAGAGGCAGCTGAGGAGAAGAGAGAGATGTTACCCAGTGCCCATCTTCCAAGGTATTTGCTTGCAGCTGCTCAGCCTCTGGCACACTGGAGAAGTCACACCAGAGCAAAGGGTGCTCCAACTGCCCAGAGCAGCTCAGGAACCAAGTGGGAATCTCACGGTCACCTCCTGCCTCCTCCCTGCTGTGGGGACCCTTTGAGTTGCCCCCTCCTTGTCTGCTCTTGTTGTCAGGGGCTGAATGACCATCAGGCTGGTGAACATGGGGACAAATGTGAAATGCCAGCCAGGAGGAAGCTGAGCCTTTGGGAAACGCCTCCTCAGGCTGTTCCCTGCCTGGACTGGCAGAGAGCCAGGCCTTTGCTTTGGAGAATAATCCTCTGGCTTTAGAGCTTCCTGGCATGCCTTGGGAGTGAAAAACAAGCACTGCTGGAGGCCTTATGGGTGTGTGGGCATGGGTGGGTGGCAAGAACAGGCTCAGGGCTGAGTTCCTTTCCTGTGCCCCCCTTCCAGCCCAGTGGGTGCTAGGAGGAAGAGGTGGCACAGCAATCCCTTTCCTCACTGTTGGGTGGTGGGCACCCACCCAGACCCATTAGGGTTCCTAATATGCCATCTTCTCCTTTCCACTTCTGTGATCCATCACTTGGCAAGGGTTGCTCTGTACACAGGAGTAGGACCCAGGGCATTCCCACTCAATGCCACCCCAAGGGTAGCACCAAAAGCTGCATGTACCCAGGAGAAGGGTGTGCTCCTGCTCCTGGCTCTGCTTCAATCCCCACCAGGGAAGGGCATAAAAATCTCAATTGCTCTTCTGAGAAATTAATCTGCTTTTACTGTCTTAGTGCAGTCTGACCTAGAAGAACCACCCCGGGGGTGTTTGGGTCTTTTCCTCCCTGGGGAGAGTTTAAAGTGAGAATTGCAATAAATGTATTGTCACGAGGCTGTGGGAGACAGGGGCCAGGCCTGCAGCAGGGGGAAAGTGATCCAGGAAGGGTCAGAATGGTTTTAGGCAGGATTTTCCACGCTGCCCCTCTCCTGTCATCCCTACTGGTCCTGGGGGGCTGGAGAAAATTGCATCTGCAGTGGGCAGTGAAACAGAAATGGTAAAAGACTTAAAGCTGTGTTGGGTTGCCCCTTGTGTGTTGTAGAGTCCGGGGGACTTTGGCTGCAGAGAAGTGAAAGCTGAGCTGCTTAAAGAAATCACTTAGCAGCCAGGATGGTGGCAGAGGCTGGCAGGGATACTGACTGGCCAGGGACGATGGCCTCATGCTTCACAACCACCTCTCAGGGCATCGTCAAGATACACCCTCACTGGGGACACCAATGGAGTCGAATGGGGAGCAGGACTGGAGAGGGATGTCCCTGTCCAGCTGCAGTGCTTGCTGTCCTCCAAACTTAGCTGTGGTGGGGGACTGGGCAGGAGAACAGCATCGGCCACCAGGCAGGCATGGGAGGTGGAATATGCTTCTACCACATACTCACTCCCACCCCACCAAACCTCCCATTGCTCCATTTGACTGCTCCAGCTGAAGGCTGTGGAGCCATGCAGCAAGACCTGGACAGACTGGAGAGCTGGGCACAGAGGAACCAAATGAGATTCAACAAGGACAAGTGCAGAGTCCTGCACCTGGGAAGGAATAATAAACTGCACCAGTACAGGCTGGGAGGTGATCTGCTGGAGAGCAGCCCTGTGGAGAGGCACCTGGGAGTTCTGGTGGATAACATCCATGGGACTGCAATGTGCACAAAAAAGGCCAATTGGATCCTGGGGTACATTGAGAAGAGTGTGTCCAGCAGATCAAGGGAGGTTCTCCTCTTCCTCTACTCTGCCCTGGTGAGATTTCATCTTGAGTACAGCGTTCAGGTTTGGACTCCTCAGTTTAAGAGGGACAGAGATCTGCTGGAGAGAGTCCAGCAGAGGGCTACAAGGGTGATTAGGGGACCAGAACACTGCCTGATGAGGAGAGGCTGAGGGACCTGAGGCTTTTTAGTCTGGAAAAGAAAAGACAGAGAGGAAATCTAATAAATGTTTATAAGCATCTGAGGGCTGGGGAGGACAGGCTCTGCTCACTTGCTCCCTGGGATAGGACAAGCAGCAATGGATGTAAGCTGCAGCACAGGAGGTTCCACCTCAACACAAGGGGGAAATTCTTTACTGTGAGGGTCACAGAGCACTGGAACAGGCTCCCCAGAGAGGTTGTGGAGTTTTCTTCTCTGGAGGCTTTCAAGGCCTGTCTGGATGTGTTCCTATGTGACCTGAGCTAGATTGTATGGTCCTGCTGTGGCAGGGGAGTTGGACTCAATGATCCCTTTGGATCCCTTCCAACCCCTGACATCTTGTGATCCTGTGACATCCATTGAACCTCAGTCCTCTTCATCCCCAGAGGTGAAGCCCATGTGGCTCAAATGCCATTCCTGGTTTTATAGCACAGGCTGAGTGAGGGGAGCCAGCACCCCAGTACCAAACCCACACTGTTAAAATACTCAAGCTCATGTCTTGGGGGTTACACCCAGGTGTGGAGCTTCATCAGCCTTTAAACCTCATCAGCTGTTCTGCAGGGCCAGGAGAGCTCTGCCTCTTGCTTGCTCCCTCCCTGCCTCAGTTTCCCTGTTGTTAAAAGTGGAGGAGATTAGAAAGGAAAGCAAGCCCCAGCTTCCCTCAGCTCCTCCTGCTCTCAGAGGACTGTGCAGTAGGGTTGGTTCCAGCTCCGTGAGCCTCAGAGCAGAGTAGGGGAGGCTGGGCATTTGCTGTGGTGCTTGCTGTGAGTGGGAAGTGAGTGCAATACCCGTGGCTCTCCAACGCCTTCTGCAAAGGAGGAGCTGTGCCCTGGGAGAGAGGTGCTGCTGGGAACTGAAGGGGGTTGAAGTAATTTTTGGGCAGCAGACCCCGTTTTGGAAACTCAGCCCTTGGCCTCAGGGAAGGAGGGCACAGGTGATGTGAGCACTGGGGATTACAGCTGCTATAAAAAGCAGCATCTCTCACTCTGGCTCCCTAAGGAGCTTAGGAGAGGAAAGAGGGACTTAAAGAGTAACTTCCTGCACGAAAGAGGTGCAGGGAGCAGTTGGAGTAGCCTGATATCCTCATTAGCCCCCTTGGCAGCCCCTAAAACCTCTCTTGGGTAAAGCAGTCCCAGCACCTCTTTCCATGAACCCTCTCCTTGAACCTCTGATATTGGATGGCCAGACCCTCATCCCTGACTCAGAGGATGGGGGGCAGAGGGGGAAAGGGCTGTTGGGGACAGACCTGTCCAGAGAGGGAATCCTAGTGGGTGAGAAGAGCAGATGAGCCTGCTGTACCATTTTTACTGGCCCCCGAAAGCTCTCCCTTTCCCATCCTCACAGCCTTGATTGTCCACATCATTGTGCCCTGCCGCTTCAGTTCAGAAGTCCACTGAGGGTGCTGCTGCTGTCCTCCAAAATGCAGCCAGCTGCAGTGGTGGGTGGCAGGACTAAAAGTCACCGATTTCTGGGAGAGACAAGGGCTGCTTTTTCCCAGAAGCCACCCTTGGCATCCAGTGTCTGGAGGCAAAACGGCTTCATGGCTCCTGGGACTTTGACAGGCGTGTGAGAGTCCTCAGAGCAAAACCTGAGTAATGCCTGGTGATGTGTTTGGGGACAAATGAGATGGAAGGCAGCTGTCAGATGGTGGCAAGGATGCAGGGAGGCTGGAATGTGAAGGAAGGTAGTGTGGGAAACTGCTCTCCCCTGCGGTTTTCGCTCAGTGCATGGCAGGTTCCAGTGGGGTCAGGAGAGAGAGCAGCTGCAGCTATGGGCTCTGCACAGCTGCAGTGCCAGCCTGGTTCCTGGCACTGATCAGCCGTGACCCTGCAGCTCAGGTCAGTGGTTTCCCTCCCTGGGCACACTGCCTGGGGGCATGGTCAGTCCAGGGGATGGACACAGCACCAAGACCCCTTGGATGCATCCCTGCAAGAGAGGGGTTTCAAAGAGATGTTCTGTCCCCGGGAGGCTGAGGAGGGGAGTGGGCTGAGGGCACTGCCTCACCAGGTCTTTAGCAGCCTTCAGCAGCGTGGTGAACCTCAGTGCAGGTGGCCACAGGAGGGAGCTTGGCTCCTTACTTCTCCTCCCGCATGGAGGACAGTGGCCCAGGGTGGGTGACAGCCACGCTGGCCCTGGGTGTGAGCTGCTGCGTGGTGTGGGAGTTCAAACCACATGTAGGACCTAAGATGACTCACGAAGGCAGCAAGAGCCCGGATAAAGTGAATGCGGCAGCCTCCACCCTCAGGGAAGATCTCACCTTCTTTCCGGCAGCTGGTGGGTGTTGCGTTCCCAATGCAGAGGAGCCACTGGTGCTGTTGCTGCAGCCGCAGGGGGACCATTCATGCCCTATGAGTAGCATACCCCCGAGGCAGGGACCAGTCCCTCTGAAAACAGTGCACCATCCCTCTACATCAGTGGTCAGGAGGACCTGGATGACCCTGATGTCCAGCCTCTAGATGTCGAAAAAGCAGGGGAACAAGGAAACCAACCCTGCTCCCTCATAAAATCCCTCAGGAATCGGAACCTTCCCAGTTTCCCCAGCCCACAGCCCCCCCTGGCACAGCAGCCTGCTTCCAGGGGCCAACAGACCTGGGATCGCTCCCAAGCATCAACCTGTGCTGCTACGGCATTGCTGCCTGACTCCCCTTGACAGTCCCAGTGCAGAAGCTGGCTGCACCTTACAGCAGCCACCTTACAAACCCAAGGCCAAGAAAAGGGAAGAGAAGGGAAAAGAAGGGAAGGGAAGGGAAAAGAAGAGAAGGAAAGGAAAGGAAAGGAAAGGAAAGGAAAGGAAAGGAAAGGAAAGGAAAGGAAAGGAAAGGAAAGGGAAGAAAAGAAAAGGAAAAGAAAAGAAAAGGGAAAGAAAGGGAAAGAAAGGAAAAGAAAAGAAAAGAAAAGAAAAGAAAAGAAAAGAAAAGAAAAGAAAAGAAAAGAAAAGAAAAGAAAAGAAAAGAAAAGAAAAGAAAAGAAAAGAAAAGAAAAGAAAAGAAAGGAAAAGAAAAGAAAGGAAAAGAAAAGAAAAGAAAAGAAAAGAAAAGAAAAGAAAAGAAAAGAAAAGAAAAGAAAAGAAAAGAAAAGAAAAGAAAAGAAAAGAAAAGAAAAGAAAAGAAAAGAAAAGAAAAGAAAAGAAGAGAAAAGAAAAGAAGAGAAGGGAAGAGAAAAGAGAAGGGAAGAGAAAAGAAAAGTGACGGTGGCAACTTTGATGTGTCTGTTTGGAAATGGGTGATTACCGGGGGAAGGTTTACAGTACTCGCTGACAAAGCCCCAGGTGACACTGCTGGTAATGGCTCTCATTAAAGGACATCAGAGTAGGAGGTTGAAACCACATCCAGTTTTCCTAACTACTGTCATAAGGGGAAAGTGGTGCTCTGGCTCCTGCTGTTAGGGGTGTACTGGATATGTTGGACTGGGAAAGACAGGACTTGTCTCTCTGAATGCAGAGGCAGAAGCCCTCACTGCTTGCTTTTTCCTGGGATTGAGTCTCTAGACCATTAATTTAGCCCTTTTTTTAAGTCCAAGGAAGATGTGGAGGTCAAAAGGATCCTCATGAAGAAAAGGCACTGGGACTGAGTCCATTCATAGAATCATAGAATGGTAGGGGTTGGAAGAGACCTGTGGAGATGATCTAGTCCAACTCCCCTGCCAAAGAAGGATCACTTTGGGCAGGTCACACAGGAATGCACCCAGGTGGGTTTTGAAAGCCTCCAGAGAAGGAGACCCCACAACCTCTCTGGACAGTGTTCCATTATCCTCACAGTAAAGAAGGTTTTCCTGATATTGAGGTGAAACTTCCTGTGCTTCATGTCATACCTGCTGCTCCTCATCCTGTCACAGGGGGTCACTGAAATGAGACTGGTCCCTTCTTCTTGACAGCCACCCTTCAGGTGTTTGTAAACATTAATGAGACCCCTCTTGCTCTTCTCCAGGTTAAACAGACCCAGGTCCCTCAGCCTTTCTTCACAGTATCACAGTATCACAGTATCACAGTATCATCAGGGTTGGAAGAGATCTCACAGATCATCAAGTCCAACCCTTTACCACAGAGCTCAAGGCTAGACCATGGCACCAAGTGCCACGTCCAATCCTGCCTTGAACAGCTCCAGGGATGGTGACTCCACCACCTCCCCGGGCAGCCCATTCCAGTGTCCAATGACTCTCTCAGTGAAGAACTTTCTCCTCACCTCCAGCCTAAATTTCCCCTGGCACAGCCTGAGGCTGTGTCCTCTCGTTCTGGTGCTGGCCACCTGAGAGAAGAGAGCAACCTCCCCCTGGCCACAACCACCCCTCAGGTAGCTGTAGACAGCAATAAGGTCACCCCTGAGCCTCTTCCCCTCTACGCTGACCTGGTGAGACCACAGCTGGTCTTCATAACACAGATGTTGCAGTCCCTTAATCATCCTTGTGGCCCTCTGCTGGACTCTCTCTATTGTTCCCCTCTCTTTCTTGAAACAGGAAGCCCGGAACTGGATGCAGCACTCCAGCTGTGGTCTCACCAGGTCAGCGTAGAGGGGAAGAGAACCTCCCTCACCTGTCTGGACACACTTTTCTTGATGCACCCCAGGATAACATTAGCCTTTTTGGCCACAGGGGCACATTGCTGTCCCATCCCTGGTATCTCCTGGTCCTGGTATCTCCACTCTGCTATACAGAAACATGATGAATCCTGCTTTAAAACCCCAAGTCAGGCAAGAGCTGGCCTTAAAACACCAACAAAACTATCATGATGCTCCTTTTCCCTCTTGGTTTGGAAGCTTACCTCCAACCTTGACTGATCCCTAAATGGGGAGTGGGGATCTACCTGAAGTTAGCAATGAGAAAGGATGCCTTTGGGCAGAGAGAAGTGGCAGGCAGTTTGGGGTTTCAATGCCCTGGCAGAGAAGAGGAAGGCACTCAGCCAGACAGGGGAGGTCTCCCCCTTCCATCAGTTCATGTGTATGTTGCTGACTCCATTGCAGAGCCAGCACCCCTTATGGTGGCAGTTAGTATGGGGGTGATGAGGGAGATGGCTGTGCTAAGATGAAGTCACATAGGGATTGTTTTGTCCTACTCAGAGTTGGGGTTTCCTGCAAGTTGTGTCCCTGCCTTCCCCTCCAGCAACTTGCCTCAGAGGACGGGGGTGTGCTGTGTACCAGCACGGCTGCTGCTAGTCAGGAGATGCTGGGTGGAGGCAAGGCAGTGGCCCTGGTCTAGCCAGGGGCATGGGGGAGGAAGGCTTCCTGGGGAGGTGGGGCTGTCACCTCGCTGTCCCAGAGCTACAGGATGCACATGCTGAAGTGGTTTGCAGGGGAGGAGTGATGGCCTGGGCAGATCATCGATATGCTGGGCTGGATTTGACCCCTACTGACTTTTCGGTGCTTTTGGCAGCCCCTGGCCCACGCTGCTGCCCCAGCTCCTTGCTGAGCGCTGGATCTGTCCCCAGAAATGCAGACACTCCCATTTCTCCCACAGCCTCCTTGTTTCCACAGCCCTTGTTTCCTTTCACCACCCCACCCCCGTGCCGAAGGGCTGCCCAGCTGCTGTCCGGCTCATTTCTCTGGCGAGCTTTGTTTGGTGGGTGTATTTTGCATTTGCCTTTGTGTTTTGTTGGTGGTTTTTTTTGCTATGCACAGGGAAGAAGGGAAAGTCATGAACCCGTGGGCAGACATTGGGGCAGGACTGACAACTCTGGGAAAAGGGGTGATGGTGCCCACCCTGGCAAGGTCCTTAGAGGTTGGCAAAACCAGGGCAAGAAGGGCTTTATCTTTGTGGTGCCGGCTCTGCCCATCCTTTCCTCTCACTGCCCAGTCCTGCAAGGCGGCTGCTGTGCCACCCTGCTGCTCCATCCGGCTGCTCCGTCCCGCCTGGCCTGGCCCCCACACCGGTCACGTCTGTTGTGGCAGGTGGCAGGTCTCGCTGATGGAAATGACCACATCCTGGGGCTGGCGGTCCCGACGCCGCGGCACCTCAGGCATCTCGTTCATCTCATTGACACTGTTGCTGATGCAGTTGACATCGCTCTTGTTGCTGTTGTCATCAGGGCTGGGGCCAAAGATCCAGTCTGGAGGAGGGAAAAAGCACAAAACCAGCCCCTAATTACCTCTGGTTGTTCCCAGAGGCAAAGCTGATTTTGAAATCATTACCCTTCACTAATCCTACCCCTCACTTTGGGCATTCATCCTCCCAGGAGGGTCCCTTGTTCACCTCTACTCCACTTCAACCCCCTCCACTTCTGTGGTACTAAGATCTGTGTACAATTCTGGAGCCCCCAACACAAGAAGGACATGGAACTGTTGGAGTGAGTCCAGAGGAGGCCACAAAGATGCTCAGAGGGCTGGAACAGCTCTGCTATGAGGACAGACTATGAGAGTTGGGGCTCTTCAGCCAGAAGAAGAGAAGGCTTCGAGGGGAGCTTGGAGTAGCCTTCCAGTATCTGAAGGGGGCTTACAGGAGGGCTGGGGAGGGACTACTGACAAGGTCTTATAATGACAGAATGAGGAGTAATGAGTTTAAACTGGCAGAGGGAAGATTTAAACTGGATGTTAGGAAGAAATGCTTTACAATGAGGGTGCTCAGACACTGGCACAGGTTGCCCAGGGAGGTTGTGGCTGCTCCCTCCCTGGAGGTGTTCAAGGCCAGGTTAGATGAGGCTTTGAGTGACCTGTTCTAGGGGGAGGGGTCCCTGCCTATGGTGGGGGGTTGGAACTAGATGATCTTTGAGGCCCCTTCCAACCTAGTCCTATGATTCTATGATCTCTTCTCAGCTCTGGGCTGTTTTTCAGATGGCTGATTTCTGGAAGCCCTCCTTGCTTAGGCAAATGAAATCACCCTGTTAATCCCCAAAATGAAAATGAAGTGCCTCTGAAGCAAAGTGTGCATCTGAGCTCTCTGGCAATGGATTTCCTACAGCAAGGTTTTGCTGTGGGAAGCAGAGGGGATGATTAAACCACCATGTGACATCCAAATGGAGCTGCAGGCATGGCTGGGCTCATGGCTTATCTGCCACGGGATTGTATCACAGCCATGTTAAGGTTTTAAAATCCTTCGTGGGCTTGCATCAAGGCTGCACTTCTGGCAGGCTACCAGAGCTCCAGGACGTGCCTCTGAGCTGATCCAGCCACTCTCACAAACTTGGGGGTGACTGATTGCCCTCCTAGGTACAGTGCTGGCTGCTGGCTGCTGGTGTGACCGAGACACCCCTTGCAGCACGAGGGGCTGCGGTTCAGTGGGGGCAGGTGGTGCTGCTTCCAAAAATCCACTGAAACTCCCAAGCAATCAATTTGTCCACTCGGGCAGTGAGAGGTCATCCCAAGCTGTGACAGAGAGGGGGAAGACAAAGCTGGGGAAAGCCCAGGCGAGGGGAGAGGAGCCCTTGGAGGCTGGGCAGTTCTGTCAGCAGCGGGCAGTGGAACACCAGGAACCCTCTGCTTCAACCCTGCCTCAAAATAAAGAGGAGACTGCTGTTGGGAGGCAGACAAAAGGGTCAGCCTTACTTAGCTGTCTCTGAGGCACCTCATTTAAAAAAAAAAAAAATTTCCCCCCCTGGTGGAGTGCTCTCAAGAAAGAACATTTCCCTCCTGTGTGGCGTGAGCATTCCAATTTTAGCTCTTCGGTGGAGGGCGCAGGCTGCTAGGTGCAGAGTCTGTCCTCTTCTGCCCGGCCAGAGAAGTGCAATCACAGTTGGGCACGGCAGATCAAAACTTCTGCTGCAAAACCAAGGCTGAATGGTGGCAAATGCCAGGGTAGGATCCTAGATGTAAAGAGAGATTGAGATCTAATTTCGTGGATCACCAATGGTGTCCAGACATCACTGCAGGCATGAAAAGAGAGATGGGAGTGACCTGTGGTCCTCCCTGTGCTCAGTGTGTGCAACCTAAGTCAAAATTGGGGGCTTTTTTGGGAAAGTTCTAAAGCTTCTCTTTCTCTTCTGAAGAAAACCTGATTTTTTTGTTGCTTTTAGAATGCAAAAATGATTTTCTTCTCCAGGCTGAAGCCATTTGGCCACACAATCTCCAAGTGCATGGTGTATGGCTTTCAGGGTGTTGTTGATGATGTTGAGCCAGGGTGAGTTTCCACCTTCGCCATGGGGCCCAGGCAGGGAGCAGAGGGGGGTTGTGCTCTGCTGCCAGCTTTGTCTGGCTGGACATGGGTGCAGGTTTCAAGGAGAGAGCCCCCACTGTGCTATGCAGATGATGTGTCCAGAGAGTGACTGTTTTTTCTGGGATGTCTACCACTTTTTTTCACCTCCATCACCCCACCAGTGGGGTCTGCCCATTGTGCAATGGGAAGGGCAGAAGAAGAACCACCGCGGTCCCCACAAAAGTGATTGGGGACCTTGGCAGAGACATTGTCTAAAGGCTTTAGGGGAGCCTTGGATCTGCCTCCTGAGCCCAAATCAGGGCATTTAGCTTCCATTTGCACAGTTCACTGGAGCCTGGGCTCCCCATCACAACCCTTCCTCAGGGAAATCAGGGGAGCCTGGAAGGCTAATTTAAGTCTTTTTTCCTCTATGGGCTCCATTTTGCTTGGATTTACTGGGTTTAGACCAAAGCCAAACACTCCACTGGCTGCTTCCCAGTCTCGCCATGCAGCCCAGGCTGGGTCCACGCCAGCTGGGGCTCCCTCTCCTACCCCCAGGACCTCCCGGGCTCGCACCAGCCCCCGCACATCTGCTTGGTGCAAGGAGGAGCCAGAAGGCAATAACAAGATTGCCTCCTACAAATACTATTAAAGGTTTCAGCCTGCTTTCCTTGACGTCAGCTGTAAAAGCCCAGTGGGAGCAGAGTCTGGTCTCCAGAGAAGGTGGGGAATAACCTTAGGAAAAGAGGTGACAGGTCCCCAGATATCTCAGCAGCCATGGAGCGAGGGGTGCTGCATGCATTGCATCACAGAACGTCAGGGGCTGGAAGGGACCTCGAAAGCTCATCCAGTCCACCCCCCCTGCCAGAGCAGGATCTCCTATACCAGATCACACAGGAACGCGTCCAGGTGGGTTTTGAACATCTCCAGAGAGGGAGACTCCACAACCCCCTGGGCAGTCTCTTCCACTGTTCTGTCACCCTCACAGGTTTCCTCAGGTTTAAATGAAACTTCCTATGCCTCAGCTTCCCCCCATTGCCCCTTGTCCTGGCACTGGGCATCACCCAGCAGAGCCTGGCTCCAGCCTCCTGGCATTCACCCTGCACATATTTATAACCACTGATGAGGTCACATCTCAGTCTCCTCTTTTCCAGGCTAAAGAGCCCCAGCTCCCTCAGTGTCTCCTCGTAAGAGAGATTGTCCCATTCTCTTCATCAACTTTGTGGCTCTGTGCTGGACTCTCTCAAGCAGTTCTATGTCCCTCCTGAACTGAGGGTCCCAGAACTGGACACACTAGTCGAGAGGTGGCCTCACCAGGGCAGAGTAGAGGGGCAGGAGAACCTCTCTCAACCTACTAACCACAACCCTTCTAATATACCCCAGCAGCAAAGAGTGGGAAGCAAAGAGCACACAGCTTTGTATGCCTGTGAGCAAGAGGAAGTGGCATTTGGTGGCCAAGCAATGAACTCTTGGGGATATCTGCGGGCAGCAGAAGGAGCGAAAAGTGGGCATGGCACCATGGCACCATGGTAAAGGCAGAAATACTGAGGCTGGCTGTTCTTGGGGGGTGAGGTGGGGGTAGGGGGCGTGGGGCTCAGCAAAAGCCATTTCCACAAGAAAAGGGTCATGGTGTAGTCACCAACAGGGACATCCAGGGAAGGTGGCTTGTGTGAGGCTGCCACAGTCTAATGCCTGGGTAAGAGCAGGCTGGATTGTATGTGCTAATCCGAATTGCTGCTTCCCTGGGAATTATTTCTGGAGCCTGCTGGATCTAATTACCCGGTAATCTGCAGGAAGATGTAATTAGGCTGTCATTAGAGGGTATTTACTGCGATGCCTTTATGATTTGACTGTGTAAGTAAGGAGTGAAGTAATTACACAATTACACGTTATTTGTGGCCATTTATGGCCTGTAACTTCAGCGTGTTGCCGTGCGTGGAAGAGAGGAGAGAGGCCCCCATGGAGCTGGCAGAAGATCTCCTGCCAGCAGGACCCTGGAGAAGCAACCATAAAAATGTCATCATCCCCATTTCCCCTGCCAGCTGCTGCTGGTTGGTTCTGTCCCAGCCATTGCATCCTCCTCCCCAAATGCTTCCTCCAGCTCCTCCCAACCTGTGGCTGAGAAACTGAGATCCCCCAGCATCTCTCATGGAATGTCCAGGGAGAGATGAGGGGAAGAAGACAGGAGAGCTGAACACAGAGTCATAGGACAATAGAATGTCAGGGGCTGGACCTTGAAAGCTCACCCAGTCCACCCCCCCTGCCAGAGCAGGATCACCTAGACCAGATCACACAGGAACACATCCAGGTGGGTTTTGAACATCTCCAGAGAGGGAGACTCCACAACCCCCCTGGGCAGACTGTTCCAGTGCTCTGTCACCCTCACAGGGAAAAAAATCTTCCTCAGGTTTAAATTAAACTTCCTGCGCCTCAGCTTCCCCCCATTGCCCCTTGTCCTGGCACTGGGCATCACCCAGCAGAGCCTGGCTCCAGCCTCCTGGCACTCACCCTTTGCATATTTATGAACATTGATGAGGTCACCTCTCAGTCTTCTCTTCTCCAAGCTGAAGATCCCCAGCTCCCTCAGTCTCTCCTCGTAAGATTGTCTCATTCTCTTCATCAACTTTGTGGCTCTGTGCTGGACTCTCTCAAGCAGTTCTATGTCCCTCCTGAACTGAGGGTCCCAGAACTGGACACACTAGTCGAGAGGTGGCCTCAACAGGGCAGAGTAGAGGGGCAGGAGAACCTCTCTCAACCTACTAACCACAGCCCTTCTAATACACCCCAGGATGGCATTGCCCCTCCCTGCCATGAGAGCACACTGCTGGCTCATGCTCAACCTCCCATCAGCTAGGATCCCAAATCCTTTTCCCCTTTGCTGCCGTCCAACATATCAGTGTCCAGGCTATACTGATACCGATGGGATTAAACCTTGCTTTTATGTGGAAGGCTCTTTCCAGTGGATGAGATGCACAACTTTCTGTCATGCACAAGCATGTGTTAGAAACCTTGGATGATGAACCTTGTGGGGGGCTGTAATCAGTTAATGGAGGGTGTGAGGGGCTGGGAGCTGAGGAATGGTGGTGATCAGCACAGTAGGCATTTCTCTCTCCATCCCTTACATCTGGCACAATGGTCGGCATGAGCCACATAAAAAGGACACAAATGCCACCGAGAGGAAAATGAAATCCTCTTTTGAGGCAAGGTCTAGGTTCAGGTTCACATAGGCTCCACCCAGAAGGCAAGCAGTCAAGCTGCAGCCAGTGAACCTGGGACACACAAGGGCAAAGCTGTGGTGAGTGGGGGCCCCATAGTGCATTCCTGGGGCAGTGGCACTCCTGGATCCAGGACATTCATGCTTTGGAGATGAGAAAAAGTAGTGTCTGCCTCTACCCAGCCCCTGGAAGAAGCTCGTAACACATGGTGCAAAATGAGGACATGCACATGGGCATGTATAAATGCCTCACACAGAAGAGTATCATCATCTAACTCAGAGACACTTCTCCCTGCTTGCTGGGCATGACTGCTGAGGCCTTGCAGGGTGAAAGATTAGGTGGAATGTACTGAAACGGGGTGAGATCAATACTGAGGAATTGATCCAAAGCAGCTGGGGAGAGGAGATAGGGTAGACTGGGTAAACTAGAAGCTGTGGAATAGCATCTCTCCCTGAACAGCCAAGTGACATGGCACAAAGTGCCTCTGCACCTCCCTGACTCTGTCCTAGTCTTCAAGAACATCCCTGGAGCAGGACTCTTGGGATGTGCTGGTTTTTTTGAGGCACAAAAAACACTGCATGGGGCTGCCCAGATTTCATGATGTGTTTTACCCCTCCTCATAGCAGTGGCATGAGGGACAATCCTTTGTCAGATGCCTCTTACAGTGCACAAGTGGCACAGGGATGCTCTATGTCCAGTCTCGTCTCAGTGGGGTGTCCAACTCCCCTGCAGTCACTGGGGACAGGGTGGGGTGTCCATGAGGCACTTCAGCCACAGGAAAAGACATGCTCCTTACAGAAGAACAGAGGGAGGTGGGAGAAAGGGATGAAATTTAAATGCAACTTGATCAGTGAGACATTCACACTCCCTGCAGAGATGGAAACGAGCAATGGAAGAGGAAAAATGTTAGATGAACAAGCAAACTCGTGCTCTAGTTTATTTGCTTTAAATGGAACTGGGTGTGAAAACAGCTGCTAAAAAAGCCCTTTTCCTAGCAGCAGGAGCAGAAGCACCTCTTTTATTGAAACCAGTCCCAACCCAGCCATCTCCTTATGCTCTGCAGCAAGGCAGGACCAGCTCTGTTCAAACCATTCCGGATGGACACAAGTTCAAGAGCATTCATCAATCTGTTGGACACGATGCAGCAGTCACAGCTGGACATTGTATATGTCTTGTTTGAAGGACAGACTCTGCTTGTTCATTAGCAAAATCAGGAGATATCTCCCAGGTTTGTTCTGCTGGAAAAATGCCTGCCTGCCTCTGGCAGTAGTCATTTGTTAGCAATAAGTCCCCTGTTCCCCCAAGATTCACATCTTTCTAAATTAACTTGCTGTCAGAGTCTGCTCTTCCCTGATTTCAGGTTAGCTATTCTGGATGAGTTGAAACTGTGCTGTACCCTGAGTGATACAAGCACAATGCTTTACCAATGGACAGGTAAGGACACTGTCTCTCTCTGCAGAGCTGATGCTGTCATGAAGGGTCTGGTGTGGAAGGGGGGTGACACAGAAAAGGCATTCATTAAACCAATATATTCTCTTTAAAAAAGCTTCTCTGCAGCAGTATGACACTGGACCAAGCCTGCATTTTTTCCAAGCCCCACTGCTTTTCCAGAGAGTGGGTCCCAGAGAGATGTTGGAGAGATGAGATGGGAGGCAGAGATGCTCCTGGGTGTCGTTAGTTTCGCTCCATATCCTCCAGCCTTAGGTGTTCATCACAGAGGAAGTGCTAAGATGGCCAGAAGATGAGGTCCAGGCTTGGCCAAGGAAGACCATCACTTACAGAGGAGCAGAGAGGTGTGGTCCTTGCTCCAGGGACCCAATGCAGTCCATTGCTGGACCATGTGATGGCGGGAAAGGAAATGCTGCCGCGGCAGGTTTCATCCTCAAAGCTAGTCTGGGTTACTTCCTGGCAGTGTGTGCCAGGAGCTGTCCCACTGCTTAGGCTTTGTGGTTCAAAGGATTGGCAGTAAAGACAGCTGACCCAGAGTGGGGTCACATCTGCTTGCTTTTCTCAGAGCCAGACCACTGTGGCTTACTTGTCCTGCAGCTGTAGCGATGCCAGGGCAGACGAAGAAATGAGGCATCTACTGCTGTTACAGTAGCTAGGAGTGGGAATTAACCTGGTGAAAGCCATCCTATGGCAGCTGCTGCTAGCCATTAGTCCCACCCCAAACAGTGGCTAAGGAATCACCATAGATCAGAAGGAAAGGTGAGGCAGCAGTGTTTGTGTCAGGTGGTTAGCACCAGGGTGGCCAAACACAAGGGAGCCTGATGTGGTTTCTTCCCATAACCTTGCGAGGCAAATGATTCATCCTCAAAACAGAGACGTTAAGTCCTTTCTGATGGACCTGAGACGCTATCTGCAATCCCTGCCACAGGCTGAATTATCCTAAGAGCCCTGTGGTTATGCGTGGGAGCAATTAAAAGCGGATCCCGAGTCCCTGCAGGATCACCCGGCAGCTATTTTCAGCAAGGCTACATTCACGCATAGTTTCCTAAAGAAGCCTGAAATGTGGTGTGTGGAGATAAGGCTGGAAAATAAAAACACAGCTGCTGGGTCAAAAGAGCAAAGAGAAGAAAGACCCTGCTCCAAGAATGGCTGAGGGTTTTGAGCAGTCACAAAGCCATGGAGCAGGACAGCCTGGCTGCTGTCAGTGAGCCTGCCTCGCCTTACCTCATCTGGTCAGGAGAAGTTTCCTCAAGGTCTTCTCCAGAGATCAGTAACACGGAGGAGACCTTGGCTGAACCGTGTGACACTGACAACGGTCTTCCCACAAAACATCAACTCCCACACAAACTACCAGACCCTTCCCATGTGCTTCCCATGCAGGCAGCGAGATGCTTTCCTGGGAACCACGCACGCCACAGTCTCTATGGCAACAGCTTTGTTTCCAGTCAAACTTCTCCTCCCTTCCTTTACCTCCCCTCCTCCCCCCCCCCTTTTTTTTTTAGTGTTTAAATAAGGGCAATATTCACTGAACTGCTGGGGATGGAGGAGGGAGGGCGGGCTGATTCCCAAGGATTGCAGTAATTAGGCGCTTGGTACGTTGGCGACAGGCTTGTCATTTGCCCAGCCGGCACTTCGCCGCAGCGCCGTCTCTGGCAGCTCTCCAGCGATCCCAGTTAAGCTGCTTTCCAAATGCTTCGACCCAATTTTTCTTAACTGGTAGCCAGGTCTGAGCTCTGCTCACGCAGGAGCCTTCCTCCTGCCTCGGGGGGCTCGCATCTGTCCCCAGAGACATAGAATTAATTTTGGGGAAGCCACATGCATGAGATTTTGTCAGCTCAGAGTAAGCAAGGAAGAACAGAGGGAAATGAAGGTATTTGGGGCTCTTCCTGGTCAGGTGTCTCCAGGAAAAGCTGAAGAGGGGCTCCTTCAGAACCTTCTTATTCATATCCAGGTGCTCTGGGGGATGAGGATGGACAGGATCCCCACCCTGGCTGGAAGGGAACTCTGCCTCCCTCCTCTCCAACAATACATCTTTCCCTCTCCTTCAATGAATCCTTCGATTTTCCACTCCTACTCAGTATCACAGCAGCATTCATCTCTCTCCAGGGATGCCTGGACAAGCTCTAATTGAATTTTTAAGAAGTGGCTGTAGGAGAGGTGCCGATGTCTTGAATGCCCTTTCAGATTTTGCTCATCTGCATCCTGAGAGCTCCTCTGCCATCCCAAACCAAGCCCAGCACCTGGTTCTCATGGTTCTGGTGAGCACATAGCGCAGGGTAATGATTAGACTCCCTCAGCTGTGTCCTACAAGCTGTTATTGAGGAGTCCAAATCATCCTTGATGTCTTCGAGTCACTATTTAAAGTAGCGATTAACTATTCACACTTTAATCTCCCCAAAACAGGCTCCAGCCCTTTGGCATCTTATTTCCATCTCTCTCAGTATCCTTCAAAATATGATTAGCACAGAAATGCTGATAGGGGAGGTTGGAGCTGCTGCCAAGTACATAAATCCAGGCATTGTGTTAAGGCAGCTAATAGACCAGCTTCTTATTTACTGTCCCTTGGTCCCTCTGTCCTGTCCCTGAAGTCATTTTATGCAAACTCATTCAAATGAAACCTTCTCTTTAAAGGCTGCTGCTTGCCAGTGTTAACAAACATGGTCTCGTCTGCTCTCCTCTGAGGACTGGCTCATTTTAAGTGTATAAATGGTGTGAAGATGGGCCCAGAGTGCTAAATAGGATGAGCTGGAAGAAGCCTTCAGCACTGAAGGGTGCTGCTGGAGTTTGGGAAATGCATTCTCCTCTGCCTGGATGAAGCAGAAGGTCTTATCTGGATTTCTGATTCTAACTTGGGAGAGACATCACCTCCACCCAGGGCAGGGAGGATGCTCGGCTCTCAGTTCAGTTGGGAAAAGGCTTTACTGAAGTGCCAGAAAGTGAGCAGACCCCAGGGCTGTCTCTGTCCCTGTCCATCCCTGGGACAGCTGTGGTGCTGTGCCAAGCTGTGAACGTCTCTCTGCAAAAGGCTTTGTGTGGGAAAAGGGCACCCCGCTGGTCTTGTCCCACACAAAGGCAAAACCAAAAGGTGCCCAAGGTCACCAGAGAAGATTGGTGCTGAGCTGCAAATAACATGGCAGAGGCATGGGTATCTCTGACCACAGCTTCTGTGTCTCTTGCTGCTTGGAAGGCATGATATCTATGTGGATTTTGGCCCTGCTTTACAGTACTCACCACAGCGGGGTGGGTTTTAGCTCCCCTATCCATGCTCTCCTGCATCAGGGACCTCAGCAATCAAGGCAGGGGTGTCTGCTCCATGGGGGCACTGCAACTGCATCAGGTCCTGCTTGGTGGAGTTTCTGACCTGCTCTGACCTGGCCCTTTGAGCATCTCAGGACAGGAGCATGTATATTTTTGGCTTCTGTCCCTGCTGCCTATCTTTGTTGGAAAGGCAACACTAAATCAGATGAGTGGCAGAGCCCAGAGATGTTACAGTCCCAGCAAGCTGTTGATTAAGTGTTATATTTAACACTTTAAGACAGTATCCGTTCCCTTCCAGCTGGGACAATGAAAGACTCCTCAGCAGCAGGTCCCTGTTGTTTTCCCAGCTGAGCCTCATGTGAGATGCTTAGCACTGCTCCCTGCAAGGAGATTTAGCATTTCTTGTCCCAGATATTTCTTTCCCAAATACCGGTGTCCCAGATATCTGCCAGCCCTTGCCTAGTCATGATCCCCCCAACTCAAGGAACTTGGCATGATGTCCCACCAGCAAAGCATGGGTGCTGTCCACCCTGCAGGCACTGGATGGAGTTTTGGCTGGTGTGCATCTCTTGTGCCCCAGGAGAATAGGAATAAAGGGGAATAGTGAACAAATACATGGATTGTGCTCCAGATGAGTGTGGTCTCCATCCCGCTGCAGAGGCTGAGCCCATGGGCTTTTGAGGCTCAAAGCATGGAGTGTGCAAAGGGATTTCAGCCTTGCTCCCCTCGCAGAGGACGCTGGTTCCCAGAGCTTTTGGGGAGGTGGTATGCACATCCTGAGGAACCAAGAGCTCAAATCCCTCTGTAGATCCCTCCTGGCCTCCCATCCAAACTGGAAAACTGCCACCAGCTCACTACAGCAGGGCCCCGTGCCCTGAAAAGGACATGACGAGCTGGCTTCTGGGTTGTGGGAACCAAAATTACCAGGAATTTAGAAGGGAATTGTGCATGTTTGCACTCCCTGGCACCAGCCTTACAAATTCTGAGGCCAACAGTGAGAGTACCACTGAGAACTTGCCTTGACCAGCCAAGCACCTCTGCCTATGCCTCTGTCTGCCCATGGTGGCTGAAACCTGTGTGTTTGTGCTCTTCTACCTGACAAGGAGGGAGACACCAGGATGAAATGAAAGAGGTGGGAAACCAACACTCACTCTTTGGGTTATCACTGTGTAGACTTATGGAGGCTGCGATGGTTGTGCAAAGTGATGTAGAAGGGATCCAGACTGCTGAACTGTATTTCCTAGGAACTTGTGGATTTGTTGGTGTCTGATGAGGGGTTAAGCTCATATGACAGCTTTCCATTCACAATGCACAAGCAGGTTGTTCTCACAGTGCACAAGCAGGTTGTTATCCTCTGCTCAGGCAGCTGCTGCCATGAAACTTTTAATTTTGGAGACCACTGATCCTAGCTCAGTTGAGCTTGGCCAAGGAACTTTAGCATCATTGCGTGGCACAGGCTTATGCACACACACACACCTTTACACACACACACAACACATACACAGGCCTCATTTCTTTAGGAAGGGGGTTAAATCCTGGGATTTTGTCTGAAAATCTGCTCAACATACAGCTTGTCTGGGGGAACCCAGCACATTGGATACATTAACACTCCTGTATATGTGAAAAGGTCAAGTCTTGGTCTAAACCCCACTCAAACCGAAGGAGAGAAGCCAGCAGGCATCCCCAGGCTTGGCACCAGACTCCTTTCGATGTAAAGCATACAATGCACAGTGCCCACACTCACCTATAAAGTCGTGAATGAGGTCCTTGATGAGATGCCCGACGATGGCGTATGCCACTGCCACCACCACCAGGGCTGCCATGAGAAGGTAGAGGACAGCCTTTGGCAGAGGAATGGCATCTCGAGGAGGAGGTTTGTACTCCTTGTAAAGCTGGTCATTATCTGAGTATGAGTACTGGAACAAGTGGTCCAGGCCAGCTGTGAAGTTGCTGGAGTTCATGGACTGGCTGTTGGATAGGTAGCTGTCCTGCTCAGGGTCCTGGAGGACACTTACCACCGAGCTGGTGGTGGCTTCCACTTGCTGCACCAAGTTTAGAGTTTTGTTAACGCTGGGTAGGATCTGGGAGAGGAAAGTGCTCCAATCTTTGATGGCACTGATGTTACAAATAATCATAATTGCAATGAGGAAAGAGATATCCACGGTCAAGAGATTTAAAAGGGAGAGCAGGAGGCGAGAATTGCCCTGCTTACACCAAACCATGTACTGCAAAATGGGCAGAGAAGGTCTTGCTGGGGCAGGTTTCTCATTAGCAGATTCTTACATGGTCCAGTAGTGATTAATTTGTGATATGTCAGTCCTCAATCCTGCAAGTGCCCACAGCAAACCCCTACGGGCATGAAGTTCCTTGGGCAAAAGTGGGTGCTGGAGTGATTTTGACCAATATCATTTTTGTTCCTCAGCTGTCTCTCCCTGATGCTACTCAGTGAAGAAAGGTGGAGAGACAGGATCCTGTAGGTATTCTCAGTCATCTGGAAAAGAAAAATAAATTGCCTTTCTCCAGCTTCTTTTCACAGTTGAAGGTCCTTGAAGAGACAGAAATCCCCGCTTTGCTGTCCCTCAGACTCAGTCCGGGTAATGGCAGGCACAAGGTGCGCGGTGCCGAGCTGTCCACCTCTCCCCGTAGTGCTGTAACACTGTCCGAAGTGTTTGCAGAGGAGAAAGGTAGATTCAAACCCCACAAAGTTCAGCTGCTCCCAGTGTGCAACAGAGCCAGCAGCACACAGCTCCTGGCCGCGTCAGTCTGGCTTTCAGCAACTTCTTTTGCTGGCATCTCGAGATCAATTCCTTCGAAAATAAAGCCACAGTCAGAGACACCAAGCACGGCAGCAGCAAGCCCAGCGTCTGGTGTCCAAAGGGCAGAGATGAACGAGGAACGGCCGCGCTCAGGATTTCCCTTGGGGACTTTTGCAAGAGAACGGATAAGCTCGCCTGGTGCTTCAGTTTGTTCTATTCGGCACTAGGCTCCCGACGGAGCTCCCCGCAAACAGCAGCCGATGCGGTGTCGCTGCCTGCCATCGGCGGGATGTGCGTGCATGCGTGCGTGCGGGTGTGTGTTGTGTGCGCACTCCTCCTCTTTCCCCCAGTCTCTTCACCCTACAGCCCCGCTCGCTCTTCCCACCGCCCCGGCTGCCAGCGGCGGGGGGAGATTAGCTGCCGAGCGGTTGGCTCCACAACTCCCGAGCGTGCCGAGAAGCCGGCGATGCGTGGTGAGAGCGTAGGCTCAGCCTCCGCCTCTGCTCCTCGGGGAGTTAATCCTTTCGACGCTCAAAGATGTGCCTTGATCCGGCCGCTGGATCTTCCCGGAGAGGTGGAGGGCGAGGTGGGGAGCAGCCGGAGCGTGCGCGGGGGTAGCAGTGGGCACCGGCGTGTGCGCGGGGGCACAGCCGCCGCGTCCCAGCGGCAGCGCCGGCTCAGCGAGCGCTGAGGACAGGTCCCCTCGGCAGCGACCCCTCGGCTCCAGCCCACCTGCGAGTGCTGAGCACAGCCTTTGTCTGGGAGCTGCACCGCTGGCAAAGAGAAATCAAATCGCGGGCGCTGCCGGGAGGAGGACGGACATCATCAATCCAACTGCCACGTCCCGGGGGAGCAATGCTCCCCCACAGCTCTGCTCCCCGCCGGCCTCCGCCCAGCAAAGTTTTAGCATTAGCAGGGTGCCTGATCTGCAAGAAAGCCCAGAGGATTTGGGGCTGAGCTTCCTCACCGTCTCCCCTCTCCGGTCAGCCGTCTGTGTAAACGGGTAAGAGCCAGCCTGTCCCTAGTCACCTTGATGACAGTTTGAAACTGGTGCGAGTTTCCGACGAGCACATCTCCTCATCTGCCATGGCAGTGGGATTTCAGTGGGGTGCTGGCTTGGTTTGAAGGCGCTGGAACTTGTTTAAAGAGGAAGAACAGGAAAGCTTAGAGAGGGGGAAATTGTCTTCCTATTCTTGGTGGTGAAAATAAAACACAGTTTCCATTTTTCACATATTTGTGTGTGTGTGTGTGTGTGTGTGTGTGCAGCTTCCCCGTGTGAGAAATAGCTGCCAGGAGGGCAAAGGAATCACCACATTAGGCTTGAAACGCAGCCAAATGGAGCTTCTGAGAAATAATAGCAAAAAAAGCAACTCCCTGTTTATTTTTTTCCCCACCCTCCTGTGTGTGTTACCAGCCAGCAGCAGGCTTGCCAACTGCCCTGGGCTTAGAAGTGTACAGAACAAAACCTTTCTCTTACAGTAAAATCACCAAGGCTCAAGTAGGTGTGGGACAAATTGTACAGCTCAGCAGCAAAGAAAATGGAGAGGAAAAAGCTTTTCTGCTCCCCTTGGTGTGCACATGGACCAAGTTCCAGTGAGTTCTGTTCCCAGGACCATTTTATAGCATCCTAAAGTTTCTGCTCACAGGTGACAGGGCTGTGACTGGGCACATAGACACATCTGCATAGCTGCATGGAGACATATCCTGCAGTGGCACATGTCCTGATGTGCCTCTGCCCCATTGTCATGATAACTGGGGTTGGAGCTGCTACTCTGCTTCTCTGCTTCCACAGCCTGAAGCCACAGGGTTGCTTTGAGGGCCAGGACAGGAGTTAGGAGCTAAGGGCAAATGGCTTCTCCCTCAGTCTCTGTGTCTTGCAACACCAGACTTTATCCTTCCAAGAGGAAAAATGTATCAAGATTATTTTTTATAAGGACTTTTCAAGGCAAGATGAGTTTTAGGCCTGCAGGGGTACCACAGTGCAGTCTGGCTTTGCCCTGCTCCAGAGGCACATCCTTTGGCTAGGATCCTCCAGAGAAGACAGCCCCCGGGATATTCCCACTGGTCCTTAGGGATTGAAGCTGTTCTGAAGCTGTATTTTTGCTGCAGCTGTTTGGTGTTAGCAGTTGCCATGGCACCAGTGCATCAACCAGAGGGAAAGGGAGAGTATCTGGTCCAGGCTGAGCCATCCCTGTGGCTGGCTCTTGGTGCAACTAACCCAGATGGGCTCCCACCATGCTGTGCCACTTTTTTTTTTCCAAGGAGGGGATGGAGGCAAGTGACTTGAGTCAAAGGATTTGCAAAGGTATGTGTGGGGAAATTAATGGGAGGAATTGACAGCAAAAGGCTGTCGCTTGATTGTGGCTTTGAAGGTCTTAATGTCTTCACTACCTTCAAGTGCTTTAACTAGACCTGGGGTAGGGTCCCTGTGGAGCTGGGTTAGGGTGTCTTCCCCATGCAATGACTCAAAACCTCCCACATAGAGGAATTCGTAGGTAGAAAGAACCAGCTGAATGAACAGCTGAACAGATTTGCAGGTGGGAGACTGCTTTCTCACCTATAACCCAGGGTGACAGCAGTTCTTTCCTTCCTGCTGTGCCACCAGCCAACATTTTCTAAATGCTTTTGTTTGTTTGGCTGGGTTTTTTTTCTTTTTTTTTTTTTTTTTCTTTTGAAAACAGAAAGAGAATGTACAGAGGCCTGGCTGATGCCTTACCTTCCCCACTACTTTGCAAATGCCAGCCAGGGGATCTATGATGATCAGCTACTGCTGAGCCTGTGTACCTTGCCCAGATGGGGCTGTCTTGTCACAGGTTCCCTGCCTTTGGGCATCCCTGAAAGCTGGGACCCATGGAGACCTGTTCACAGTGCCTGCCCTGTGGTTTGGCAGCATGGATGCTGGTGGTTCCTGTCCTGTTCCCCACGACCAGGGGCTTGTGGCACAGCTGGCACAGCTGGCACAGCTCTGTCTCCCACGCCTCACACTCGGCTCTCTGGGAAACACGTGGCTGTGAATCAGCACGTCGGAGGATGAAACAAGCCAACGGTTGGCAGTTTTCTGCTTGCTTAGGGACAGCTGGTGACAGCTAGGGACAGCATCCCAGACCTTGTTCCAGCAAGACAGAGGGCAGTTCCCCTTGCTTCCACAGACCTTCACTAAGCAATCTAGGAAACAGGCTGGAAAAGCACTTGGGGCAACTCTGAAGTCTGCTGCAGGTGCTGAAATCATGAAAGGGGCTTAGGATCATGCCACAATTAAAAAATAACCAAACTAACTAAATAAAACCTTCTCCACCTTTTGCATTCCCCTGCAGTGAAAGTAAAGCTGGCCTCTTTTAGTTTCATTAACACCCATATCAGTTCAAAGTGGCTACACAGATGCTGAATTGTTCATCATACACTCCCTGCATCTCTCATCTGAAAGGGAGGCTTTATTTCTACGATTGCTGTTTCCATCCCATTACAGAGGCAGAGAGCACTGAGAAATACAAAAGTATGGATTTTAATAACCTTATATTTCACACTCTCTGCTGTTACCAAAAAAATGTTTGCATTTACTGTGATTGGGGGAAGATTAAGAGGATTGCCATGGATTCCACTCAGGGAACACTGCTAATGATTTCAATAAATCACTTTAAATAAAAATTACAATCTCCACAATTCTACCCAAATGCCATTTGGCAGAGGGGTTGATTATGGGAGCAAAACGAATTTCAGAATTAGCTGCTTGTCCTAATGCAATTGGACAAATTGCATTTAGGGATACACACATATCCAGTCAGATAGCTCATGCAGAGGAGTGGTGTTTTGGCCCCTGGGAATGAGAACAAATAATGTTTTAGTGGGTCACGAAGGATCTTGTCTCTTGTGATGAATGTTGAATGTTTCTTTCAGCTCTTTCCTTAGTATTTTATTTAGTAGCTTGCTCTCTATGTATCTGCAGTCAAAGCACTGATGTTTTAATTCCATTCAGGCAGGACCAAACTGACTACTGAGACATGCCTTTCATAACCCTGATGTCCATGTAGAGCTGAAAAACTGTTCTGAGGCATTGTGGGCAATGCCCTGAGCAGTCTGGTTTGTGGTTAGTGTGTGGGACCAGGACCTAGGGTGCCTGCAGAAGCCCACATGCTTATCCTGAAGCCCACATGCCTCACTGTTGCTGGAGATCTGATGATGCTCACAGCGCCACTGTTATCTTCATGGACTTCTTTGTGACACATAAGGGTTAAAAAAGGCAACTTGCTGTGGATGTGACAGGTGGAGAGCAGTGTAGCAGCTCACTGCTGTGAAGTATGTCATGCCATAGGATGGCTTTGTGCCCTATTCAACATCTTAATCAATGACATGGATGAGGGGACAGAGCCTGCTCAGCAAGTTTGCTGATGACACCAAACTGGGAGGCTTGGCTGATACAGCTGAAAGCTGTGGGGCCATGCAGTGAGACCTGGACAGACTGGAGAGCTGGGCACAGAGGAACCAAATGAGGTTCAACAAGGACAAGTGCAGAGTCCTGCATCTGGGAAGGAATAATAAACTGCACCAGTACAGGCTGGGAGGTGATCTGCTGGAGAGCAGCCCTGTGGAGAGGCACCTGGGAGTGCTGGTGGATAACAAGGTGTCCATGGGACTGCAATGTGCACAAAAAAGGCCAATAGGATCCTGGGGTACACTGAGAAGAGTGTGTCCAGCAGATCAAGGGAGGTTCTCCTCTGCCTCTACTCCGCCCTGGCGAGATTTCATCTTGAGTACAGCGTTCAGGTTTGGGCTCCTCAGTTTAAGAGGGACAGAGATCTTCTGGAGAAGGTCTAGTGAAGGCTTAGAAGGATGATTAGGGGACTGGAACACTGCCTAATGAGGAGAGGCTGAGGGACCTGGGGCTGTTTAGTCTGGAGAAGAGAAGACAGAGAGGAGATCTAATAAATGTTTATAAATATCTGAGGGCTGGGGGTCAGGAGAGAGGGGACAGGCTCTGCTCACTTGCTGCCTGGGATAGGACAAGCAGCAATGGCTGTAAGCTGCAGCACAGGAGGTTCCACCTCAAAACGAGGGGGAACTTCTTTACTGGAAGGGTCCCTGAGCACTGGCACAGGCTCCCCAGAGAGGTTGTGGAGTTTCCTTCTCTGGAGACTTTCAAGGCCTGTTTGGATGTGTTCCTGTGTGACCTGAGCTAGATTGTATGGTCCTGCTGTGGCAGGGGGGTTGGACTCAATGATCTTTGGGTCACTTCCAACCCCTGACATTCTGTGATCCTGTGACTAAGAGCTGTCCAGAAGTTGGCTGAGAATATAATCACTACGTGCAGCTCCAGTCCACCTATACTGTTGAGTGAGATATTCTTCTGCCCAAGGGCCACTTTTTCAGTCTTCAGACCCCTTTGTGTCTCTCTCTTCTGTGCCGGTTGCCAACACCACACACTGATCCCTTCCAGAAATGCCACTGCACCGCTTCAGTGGCATAAGAAGCACAAAGATGGATGCCCTCATTTGGCACAAGACGAAATAGTCTTCACAGGACCTCTTTAAACCATTCAAATTTTAGCTATGCAGGATGACATCCACGTTCATACTCAGCTGCTAGCTCATGCTGTGCAGCTTGTGTCCCAGCCTCTGCAGCCCTTCCCACAGTTGAGGCACACTAGCCTTCATTCATCCCTGGGCATCAGCTCTCTTCTCTGCCTCCCTACATGCCTATATGTGGCTGCTACACCACACTTTGGAACAGTGCCTTCATTTCCAAGCAAATTCCAGACCTGATCCAAAGTTTTGTCAGCAACCTTCCTGCATGACAAGCAGTTGTGATATACAGTCTTATCCTGAATTTCCATTCCTGGCATTCTTCTTGCCAAGTCATTTCTGCTTGAAAAAAAAAACCAACAAACAAACCAGGAACAGGAGCAGGTTTTGCCAGATGAATCAGAATGAATTATCTTTATCTATCTATCTATAAAAACACCTCAAAAAAACCCCAAACTTGTATTATTCATGCTCCCAAAGCTCAAGAAATCCAGATTACAATAATAAATGACATTTTGAGCATGCCATATTAAATGCAATGCCTAGGAAGTCTTCCCTGTCTGCTGTCTCTGGTAAACAAAGTGAGGTTTTAACTTTGCATACTCTCTCATGGAGGGCTTGGCTTATTCAATGGGTTTGGGAGGCTTAAGGTATGCATAAAAACATCCATTGGGAGCAGCTTGCTTCGTGAAAGAAAGAGGAGCATTTCCCAAGTACGCAAACTCAGGCCAACAGGACTAATTGCAGAGGAGGTGAGGTGGGAAGAGTGAATTACATGCTCTGTTTGCATCCCTAGGAAGAGCTGCTTGGCCACAAATCAGGTTAAAAAATGCTGAAAATTATTTGCAGGGGTTCTCTATGGGCAAATCTGATACATAAGGGCAAAGCAGAACTGGAAAGATCCATCCCAACAGGTGCAGAAGTACAGATTTTTCCATGTCCCACTCCACTCACAGGTTTGCTGTCCTGAAATCCATTGAGAAGGTGAGCCAGGCTGTTGGCATTCAAAGACTTTCCCCAAAGTCTCTCAAAGGATCTGGAAGGAGAATCTGGCAGCCTCTGCACTTCACATCTTTGTCGCTGTCTAAGCTGGATGTGCAGAGCTAAAATGGAAAAGTCACCAGCTGTTTCTTTCGAGCAAAATGCAGAAGGAACTGCACGGATGCAAACCCTGTCTGAGTCTTCAGAGAGTTTGAAAGGGCAGCACTGAGAGGTCTGTCCACCTGCTAACACCTGGGTTCCAGGAGGACTCTTTAAATTCCAACAACAGTAGAGGTAGAGATGAAGGAACTGGACAAGGCAAATAGGAAAACTAACCTTCCTTCCTGAAGTAGTTCCTCCATCACAGGCAGAGGTACAGAAAGAGGGACCTCCCCAGATGCTAGCTCTCATTCCCCTACAAACACACACGTATGAGCATGTGGCTTTGCTGCCTGTCCCTTGCGATGCCTTTGCTCCAGTGTCTTCTCCTCCCATAATAGGACCTGCTTCTAACATGGGACCTGTAAAGTGATGCTGGCATTTCAGGTGTGGAAGTAGAGCCAAGTAGTGTTGAGCATGTGAATTGCAGCTTGGTTGCCAGGCAGATTACAAATACACTCTGTGGTTCCTGATTAATCTGTCACTGCATCTGAGAGGTGATGCAGTGCTCTCTTCTGCATTGCAGATTGTGCTCCAGCCGTGCACTTTCCCCAGCACCTCCTGTAACCCTGACCTGCCATTTCCCAGACCCACTCAGTGCATTGCCTGTCTGATCCGTACACTGCTGCCTGCTTGAGTTGTAACTGTGTGTCTGTAGGCTGCTTCCCCTACTCACAGGTGGGAAGCCAACCCTTGGGGCCACATCTTGACCGTCTCTGCCACGCCAGGCACGTTTTAAAAGAGCTGATGGTGTCACAGAATCACAGAATTAAGGGGGGCTGTGATGTCAGCCTGTGTTTATCTTCAAGTGGGCCTCAGCAGATAGAGTGTCCTGAATGCATGTGCATGACACTCCTTTTCCTGTGCTCCAGAGTAACGTATGCAAGTGGTGGATCATGGATGAGAGGAGACAGCTTCTATAGGTACATGGGTGCTGCAATGGAGGAAAAGTGTGAGCACAGCCCTTCTGGACTAAAGGCTGCAACTGGATGATAGCACCTCATTTTTCCATTCAGGTCAGGCAAGATCAGCCAACTCCTTGTGAACTGCAGGAGCCCTGGACTGAGTGACAGGAGCATGAAGAAGTGCCAGCCTGGACTTAGCTCTGCTCTGTCTCAAAAGGGACATTGCCTCGAGCACCCTGTGGTGCTCCAGCTCTAGCGGCAATGCTTCTCTTGTCAGCAGCAGACAGCTGTGATTGGCAGTGGCAGCAGAACACTTGATTACTTTGGGGTAGGATAAACCCAGGAGCGGAACCAGTGAAAGTCAAAACCATGTATTTAACAAGTATGAGACCCATATTTAACCCACTTGCAACCAGAGGTGTGATTGCACCCTTTCCATCTTTTTACTTTGTGATGAAAGTGCTGCGTGTTCTGTTTTCCAATCTGCCTGCCTGATGCTACCAAGGAGTAATTTAGTCAGGAAAATGTTCCCTTCTAGGAGTTGAAACCCCAGGAGATGACTGAATTAAGACTAAAGGTGACATTCATAATGAGCAGGGCATGATTTTGTTGTGTAAGCTGTTAACCACACAGAGACATAGTCCTTGGACTCCTACATTTTACTGCTCTGAAGGCATTAAATGTCCACTAATGTTATATCAAATATCCACAGCTCACCAGAGATCTTGGCTTTCAAAATGTTGATTGCAGTGCATGTTCTTCTGGCTGAACCTGCTGTTTTACAGATGAAGGAGGTCTCTCATCACTGAGGAGCTGTGCAGTCTGTGCTTCTCCTTCAGTGCTGAATTACAGCTTTTCTCAGTGAATCCAACCCAAGTATTCCTCACTGCAGTCAGATTCCACAACTTGCTCTATCCCATCAGACACAGACAGCTTCCTATTTCCTTCTCCACTGGAGCACTCTGGTGTTGTTGATGGTCAGAGTGGATTAGTGTAAGAATGACCTCATGTGCTCTATTTCCTTTATCAGAGAGAAGAGAGATAATTAAGGCACATCCACTCAGTCCATGCACATTCAGAAGTTCAGAGATGGAGCAGCAGCCTCTCTGCTCACAATGGTGCTGTGAGTTTCAATGACATATAGACATTTTCCTCTGAATGGGACCCTGTTGAAGGTGACCCTGCTGAAGATGACCAAGGAATCTGACCAGTGAGACTGATATTTCTGTCTCAGAACCATTTCTGGCTGTGGAGTTGCACCCCGAGGAAAGGGAGCCTGATCCTAGCAGTCAAAGAACATAGATCTATGTGTCCCATCCTAGACTATATGTCTTCACTGTCACCGCACGCAACTACTGCCTCCTCATGTCAATGAAGCAGAACTCTCACCTTTAAATAGCTGAAGGTACTCTGCTCCTCAGTGCTTCTACCTCCTACTCACAGACTTGCCTCCCCTACCTCAGGGTGTGCTGCACACCGACTTTCTGGCCTCAGATTTGTTTAGCTGTTGGTGTGGTGCCTGTGCCAGCCTGCAGGCAGAGAGCAGACACGTGGCCCTTCATCCACCACTGCTGATGATTTATAACCCTGTCAACAGCTCCAGGGCTTCCAGTCACTGTACGGGTTAATGGCAGCTACCAGAAGACTTGGCAGTTTTAGGCTTTCTTTAACAAGTGTCCAGCATGCCCCTGAAATATATGTGGCATTGTTTGATCATTCTTTCGTTCAGCTCAGTCCAAGGTCAAAGCCAAGAACAATACAGAGGAGCAATAGTGAAACACACAAAAGCCCTCTGCAAACCTCTCCGTAGGGTTTCAAAGCACAAGTGTATTTTTATTCGCCTTGTGGCTTTCAAAGGGAAGCTGGCAACAGCTTTCCTGTGTCACAGACAGGGAAGCTGAGGCAAACAGCAGCTGAGCACGAGGACCCAAACTTTTCAACACAGGGCCTACACCCACCTTGGTTTCAGTTGACTTTAACTCACCAAAAAACCCCAAGTGAGATGCTCAGTTCGTCCACTCTAAGCAAAACCCCAAGGCTGTCTCTTTAATGAAGGAAAGAAGCAGCACTGGGAGAGAGGGAAGGATGTGTGGCAGTGGAACTGAGCTGAGAGCCTGTGAGAGGAGGGAAGGGGAAATAGATCTCATATCTGAGACCCCAGCATTAATTCATATGTTGATGAATGCCATAAATTAGATTGCAATCAGCCTGCATTCTCCAGGGACTTATTCCATATAATGAGGCAGAGCCAAGTCTGTTCCAAATCCAGAGAACTTCTGGAGACTTCAAGCACAGTTCCTTCCTTCTCAGCCTCAATAAATAACTAACACTGGAAAAGAGAGAAGTATTAGCTGTGAATGGATGTTAATTGAAGCAATGCTAAGTTAATTTCATAATTTTTAATTAGCAGAGATTCCTGCCAGAAATGTAATTTACAGGAAACCTGCTCCTTCACTTGGAAGTCACTGGAAGGCCCAGTGATGGGCTGAGACTGGGCTCTAGTCTCTGCAGTCTTGTAATTAATGCATGAAGGCCCACAATGAAGGCAGATTCAGGTCCTGGCTCCAGGCAAACCTCAGTCCAGCTTCTGGCTGCAGCTGAGAATCAAGTAAGAAAAAAATATTAAGGTCAGATGATGGCTAAGTTTGCTGGCCTGAGTCTGTGGTTATCCACCCTTCACACACAGCCTCTCTGCAGCTCCTGACCTTCTATTGAACTTCACTGCTTTCTGCAAGCAATATCCCTGTCGTTTCATTTTATTCACTCTCCTCAGATTCCATGGATCCTCTCCACTTGCTGTCCTCCAAGAACTCTGTCCCACACAGGTCCCAGAGTTAATCTCCTGGTACAGCTGGCTTAGTGAAGGGGAGCTGGGAAGTTTTTCAGATAACCACTGAAATTGCTCTTCCTCCTCCAGCGTGTTCTCCACTGCAAGATGCTTTCACCTCGGGACACATTAAAACCCCATCACTTTGGGAACAGGACAGGTCATGAAAGATCCCAAGGAAATTCTGAGAGCAGATTATGAGTGGCTGAACTGGAGACATCCAGAGATCCCTTTCAGCCAACGTGCCTGTGAGTCTCTGAAACTAAATTACCCTGTCTGGAGCTCCCAGTGGAAGAAATGGCTATGAGTCATGAGTGGTGATTAAGGACAGCTTTAGGTGCAGAGACTTAGAATAAAATCAGTGCTTGCTTCTCTGCTTGTCTTCTCTCTGTTCATGCTCCACTTCTTGCCTGCTTATGCTGGGATGAAAGCAAGTTTCCTTTCATCTCAATTCCTAGCAGAGCTAGAGCTGTCCCAGCAAAGGGAATGTGAGCTGGTTCTACTCCTGAAGTCTGTTGACAAGTTGCTAAAAAAAAACAACCCAACCAATTACTAGGAGAGAAGGAAGGGAAAGCAAAGAGATTCTGCCTTTGCATGCTGAAAACTTTGTGGGGTATAATTGAGAGAGCAAATCTACCTTGGCAAAAAAATTGGCGCCGGCTGGGAAGAATTAGCTGGATGTGCAAATCTCATGCTGGGTTTCTTAAGCCAGTCATGAGAAGCCAAGTCTTTGGGGCACTTTGCAAGGAAGTCTTGGGAAGAGTGTTCCCTGTGCCCTTTCATCAAGTGTAGCTTTCATATTTGATGGCAAGTATGGATAACACACCTCCCATGCATCCATTTCTCCTTGATATCAAGAGAATTGCATGGAATTACCAGGTGTGCAGCAAGCACCTGGGCTGTGTGTGGCAGACCTCAGCACTCCATGCCCACAGACAAGACCAGCCTCTGACAAGCTGCATGTGGTCATGGGGAGGTATCTCAATATCAGGGAGCCCATCAGGGTTTGTGCTCATCATGGGTCACTGTCTATGGAGAGATCTTGGTGGCCTTGGAGTACCCCTCACAAGCCCAAGGGATGAGGTGCTACAGGGATGGGTAGGTCCAGCCTCCCTCATTCCAGTAAGTGAGGAGAAGGAAGCGAAGCCGAAAAGAGACACAGCAGGGAGCTCCTCTTTTCTTTCCCCTTCATTAAATACTGTGTTTTCCTCTAATGAAGGAGCCATCCAGAGCAATAATGAAACTCTTCTCACATCTCAGCGTTCCAAATGCCACTTCCCCTTCCCGTGCTGAGATGAACCCAGGCTTCAGCAGCTCTGAGGGTGGGCTCCTCGCTGCTGCATTGCTGTTTCTCTAGCAAAATAAAAGCAAAATTAGTTCCCCACCAAGAACTGCAAAGCACCTTTGCAGGGGGTTGTTTTGTTCGTCCCTTCTCCCTCTGCGTCAATAATGCCTTAATCTCCTTCCTGCTGGGCTCTGCTGCATGCCACCTTGCTGGAGAAGGCCAGCATGGTTCTCCTGCCGGGCTTCAGTGCTGCCTTTTGCCCACATGGACTGTTCTGTCACCATCCGTGTTGCCCAACAGGGAGTCAGCACTCGGGCTCAGATAAATCTGGCCGGTTTGTGTTTTGCTTTAGGTCTGGGGTTTCAGTGCTCCTATAGGATATACCATCACCAGAGGATGCCTCAGGAGGCAAATGTGCCAGGTATTCCAGCAGCTCCAGCTGCCTGCCCCTCAGATCTTCTTGATTCTGCTCAGGATGGGGCAGCATCTCTTCTATGAGGATGGATGGGGATGGCAGCAGCTCCAGCAGCGACCGTGCAGACCCAGTGGATGGCCTGTAAGTGTCTCCTCATCTATCATCAACGTGAAGTTCAGTTACAGCCTATTGGGGTTTTCTCCATTTGCCAGTTAATTAGTAAAATCTGCATCACAGATGAGTTCTATTTACATAAGAGCTGAAGGAGGCAAGTCTTCATCTTATTTAATAGCAGTCAATATTCAGATGTCAGATTAACTCATTGCCCTCGCTGCCAAATTATTTACTGGGTTGTGCTTTAAAGATGCTCTGAATTTCCATTTTGTTGTTGCCAACAGAGACAATATCAGAATCTTTGTTTTCTTTAGCCATGGTTGTTTTACCAAAACAACTTCCAATAAGCTGCAAGATTGTTTGTAGCTAGGGCTCCCTGGTTAGAACAAGAGGTGCCTAAAGGGTCAATGGCAGAGACCTACCACACTGAGGACAATACAGAGCTGGAAGGGAAGGATTGCTGCCTTTTCCTCATAACTGGGTGTTTCTGAAAGCAAGCAAGCAGTAGATCTGATATAAGCACAAGCATGAAGTGCCATTGTGTTGTCCACTGTGTTGCTGCAGGATGTTGGAGAGGCTAGCAAGAGTTCAAGGAGGGATTCAACAAAGTGTTGGTGGAAGGGAGCTGCTTGAGAGGGTGCAGTGCAGAGCCACAAAGGTGATTAAGGAAGCTGAACACCTTCCTTATGAGGGGAGACTGAAGGAGCTGGGGCTTTTTAGCTTGGAGAGGAGGAGACTAAGGGGTGACCTCGTTCATGGTAATAAATATGTGAGGGGTGAATGCCAGGAAGATGGAGCCAGGCTCTGCTGGGTGATGCCCAGTGACAGGACAAGGGGCAATGGGGGGAAAGCTGAGGCATAGGAGGTTCCATGTGAACCTGAGGGAGATTTTTTTCCCTGTGAGAGTGACAGAGCACTGGAACAGGCTGCCCAGGGAGGTTGTGGAGTCTCCCTCTCTGGAGATATTCAAGAACCATCTGGATGCATTCCAGTGTGATCTGCTCTGGGTGATCCTGCTCTGGCAGTGGGGACTGGACCAGGTGATCTTTCAAGGTCCCCTCCAGCCCCTGACATTCTAAGATGCTATGGTTCTATGACTTTAAATGATGTAAGCTGAGTATGGCTTCTAGCCGATGAAGGCCTTTGAACCACAGACCATCAAAGTTGGGAAGATTGGGGCAAAGCCAATTTGTATGTCCTTTCTTTCCATGATTTTTTCTGCATCTGCTGCAGCCCCTGGAGCAGGCTGTGTGGGCCCCTGGTGAAACCCACAAAGCCATTCCTACAGCAATTTAGCCAATAATTTGGAGTAGGGGGAATAGGGATCCCTTTGCTTCCAGGAGCAGTGAGAATCAAGCAGATGTGTTGAAGAAGGCTGATATATATGCAGATGTTGAGCTATGAGGGGTCACCCTGATAAGAGGTGATTTGTCTGCACTTGAAGTTGTCACGAGCAACATTTTAAGGCAAAGACACTTGCCAGTCTACCTCACTGAGTGACATAGTACAGGAGAGAGCTGGAGTATAATTCACTTCTGACCTTTCTTTGTTAGTGCCTCCTCGTTGTCCTTGTCTGATGAGCTTCTTGGAGGGCTGAAGAATTAAGAGGCTGTGGAGGTGCCAAAAGAAATTAGGGAATATGATTGGGAAGGAAACCTGGGAAATGAACCTTGCTTTTTAATCAACGTACCAAGCAAAGCAGGGCTAATCAGCATTAATCAAGTAGAGTACTGTTGTTAGATGGAGGCCCTGATTTAGAATAGGGGGCTCTAGTAATGGCCCTGCAGAAGCAGGAGAGTTTTTCCAGCTAGAATTCCCTTGCCCAGGGTAGTGATTGATCTGCCAAAGGTGCATTGATCTGCTTTCTCAACTGCACAGCAGCCCGAGCTCCACAGTCATTTCTCCTTTTTGCCACAGAAGTGTCTGGTGGCCTCCCCTGGAAGCGAGTCCCATGGCAGCAACCAGAGGCCAGGCAATAAAGCGGCGTCCAGTGGGAGTGAGGCATTGTTGTTCTCATCGTTCAGCCAGCACCTGGCTGTGCATGGCTCTGTCCTAGCAGTAGCTATCGTCCTCTAGGCAGAAATCTGCACCCTGTGAGAGCAGGAATTCCCTCAGAGAGCAGCCACTGCCCCAGAGAGATGTTTGGTGAGCTCTGCAGATGGTTTGGGCAAGGCTGGATACGGGGATGCTGGAAACAAGTCCCTGGGGGATGCCTTCAACACAGCTCTTCCTAAGCCCAAGCTGAACGCCTGTGACCTGAGCCATCATTAAGAGAATGGGTTGTGTGGGTCTGCTTTTACCCACAGAAGGTAGAGACTGCCTCAGAGGGGCCAAGGTGGCCATGTCTACACAAGCACCTGAGAGAGCCAGGGCCTTGTCCCACATTGGTCTATCTTCTCTCATCACTGGTATGATCCCTAGCACTGCCTTTACCCATAACAACTAACAATTAAGGGATGCCATCCAGAGGGACCCTGATGGGCTGGAGAGGTGGGCCCAAGCCAACCTCATCAAGTTCAATAAGACCAAGTGCAAGGCCTGGCATCTGGGTAGAGGCAATGCCAAGCACCAATATAGGCTGGGCAGTGACTGGCTTGAAAGTAGCCCTAAGGAGAGGGATTTGGGGGTGCTGGTGGATGAGAAGCTCAATATGAGCCATCAGTGTGCTCTTGCAGCCCAGAGAGTGGGCCAGAAGTGTGGGCAGCAGGGAGAGGGAAGTGATCCTCCCCCTCTGCTCTGCACTGGTGAGATCCCACCTGGAGTACTGCGTCCAGTTCTGGAGCCCCTGTTACAAGAGGGATATGGATGTGCTGGAAGCTGTCCAGAGAAGGGCCATGAGGATGATCAGAGGGCTGGAGCTGCTCTCTATGAGAGGAGACTGAGGGAGTTGGGGCTGTTCAGTCTGGAGAGGAGAAGACTCTGAGGTGACCTCATTGTGGCCTTTTGGTATCTTAATGGGGCCTACAAGAAAGCTGAGGAGGGAGGTTTTAGGCTGTCAGGCAGTGCTAGGGCTGGGGGGGAATGGAACAAATCTAGATGTGGGTAGATTTGGACTGGATGTTAGGAAGAAATTCTTCAGCATGAGGGTGGTGAGACCCTGGAAGGGGCTGCCCAGGGAGGTGGTGGAAGCCCCATCCCTGGAGATGTTTAAGGCCAGACTGGATGAGCCTGACGTAGTGTGAGGTGTCCCTGTCCATGGCATGGGGTTTGGAACTAGATGACACTTGTGGTCCTTTCCAACCCTGACTGATCCTATGATTCTATAATTCTAACACCTTTCTGGCCAGTGATTTGGCATAGCTGTGGTGACAGGCAGGCCTGAGCCTGCAGTGGCAATACAGATGAAGTCACCAGCTCTGACGAGGAGAGCTTTGTCTAGACCCTCAGATGTGGTCTGTACCATGGCCACCTGCCCAGCAACCAGGTGACCAGACTTGTTTTCTTCTGGTAGCTGGGTGAGATCAAGGGGCAGTTGTGCTGGATACTGTCCTTCCCCATAGTGGGAGTCATTCCCAGTTGAAACATGGATGGGATAAGAGGAACAGGTGGAGAAACCGAGGCACAAAGCAGTGGAAGGGTCTGCCTGGGGTCAATGACAGTGGTATGAGCTTCATTCTCCTAGAACATGTCAGGTTCCTCTCCATGTCTGATGGGAACTTCCAGGAAAGGATTTCACCTTCTGAGGTCATATTCCATGACAGTTTTCCTGGAGTGACATAGGTGCTGCCTCTGTCACTCTCACAATTAGTTACCCACCAGTGATTACTGTCTGTGCCATTAAGCCTGGGTGTGCAGGTGACAAGCTGGAGGCTGAGTGCAGTGGGAATGCTGAGACATGCTCTGCTTTCCAGATGAGGCAGCTGTGTTTTTTGGAGTGCTGCTTTCATTCTATCAGCCAAATCCTCCCCCTGCCTTGCTGTCCATGATGTTTGAAGTGTCAGGGATGAAAGCAAAGGGAAGTCAATCAGATGTGCAAAGGCCTATTGGAGATAATTGCCAGGCTGTCTCTCTGAGAGTTTTCTCTGCTCAGCTGGGTCATCTGGAGAGGGGAATATCATCAAAGTGATGCCACCAACTTCTCTGTGGTCTTTCCTTCCTTCTGAGCAGAAATGGACTGAAGAAGTCATGGAAAAAAACCCAAAACAGCTGGCCTTGAGGTAGTCAAGCAGATGGGTCTGCCAGACAGGGAGGGATGCACAGGACCTGTGGACAGCTACGAATGTACTCAGGAGGCTTCTGCGAGCAAGTTACAGAGAAGACAAAAGTCAGGCACAGTGTGAGAATGAGCAGCAATGGACATCATCTTGAACAAAAGAGTTCTGGACTGGTTATATATATCCTCCTTATATGGCATGAGTTTTTCCCCATGAGGACAGTCAAGCAGTCGGACATGTGCACAGAAGGGCAGCACAGTCTGCCCTTGGAGGATTTTAAGACCTGAGTGGATGAAACGCTGAACAACCCAGTCTGGAGGGCAGGAGGTTGCACGTAGAGACCTCCTGAACTCCCTTCTGACTTGAATTATCCCGTGACCCCAAGAACACAGTGCCCAAGAGGACAGAGGGAAAGTGGAGGCAGAGAGGCTAAGGCTGAACACCGAAGGAAATCCTCCCAGAAGCAGAAAGAGGTAAGCACACAGATGCCTTAGCATGGAAGGCAGAGCTTATCCATCACTGAGGTTTCTAGGAGCAGACTAGGAGTGTATGAATCAGGACCAGGGTGGGCAGACTTAATATGGCCTTGTGTGCCTTTATGTGTGAACCTGGGGCTTTGAAGTGTTCTCCAGCCATCCCAGCACTGAGCTGCAGTGCCCAGAGGATGAGGGCTGCTCCTCTGCCTTTCACCTCTGGCACGGTCAACCTCCTCTAACCCTCCCTCTAGGTCTGCTGCCACTCTTGCGTGATTTTCCCCCTCAAATTCAACATCGGCAGGGGTTGCTAGGAACATCCCCAGCACTTTGTAGGCACATCTACCTCTCTTTCTAAAAATCATCTTGAGAGCTTTCTGAGAAATTCCTAAATGCTTTCCAGGAATTTTCTCACTGCTTCCTAGGAATGTGCCAGGGCATTTTCAAGGAATGCCCCGTGTTGATTTTGAGGAGTTTTGCAAGATGGTCTCTAGGAGTTTTGTGCTTTGCTTTCTCTGATTGTCCCTCATGGTGCTTTTGAGGAATACTTCCCACATTTCCAGGATTTTCCAGACCTCTTTCTAGGAAACTCCATGTTATTTTCTGGGAATTTCTCAGGTTGCTTCCCAGCAATTTGCCTCTACCCTTCTAGGATTGACCCTAGGTGCTTCCCAGGAATTTTGCATATTGCTTTCTAGACACCTCTGGTGTTTTCTAGACATTTCCCTACTGCAGTTTCTTCCCAGAAGTCTTCCCTTTGTTTTCTATGAATGTACCAAGGTATTTTCCAGGAATTTTCCCTTTCCTGCAATTTCTCTTTTGGGCTTTTTTTTTTTTTTTTTTTTTTTTTTTAAATTTACCTAAGATGCTTCCCAGGAAGATCTTGGGTATCTTCCAAGGAATATCTCAGTATGATCTCTGGGAATTTTCATATGACTTTCCAGGACTTCTTCAATTTCTTGCTAGGAGTTACCACAATGCTTTCTAGAAACCTCCCCTTTCCTTTCCAGGAATACCCTGGGTTCTCATCAATCCATTTCTCATGTTGCTTCCTGGGAATATGTGATGATTTGGGAGTTACCTGCCCCCTCACTCTTATGAAATCACCCAGACTAGACTCAGCTGGCTGGATGTTGAGGAATAAAGCTTTATCTTCACACCTTAGCACAATATACAAGCAGATATTTACAGTATTTACAGCCATATACAGAAATAGGCAAGGTAAAAGTAATACAGAAACACAACGCCTCTCTCAGAAATCAGAGTCCCCAGGAGGGGCTCCCAACCACCCTTCCACCTTCTTTCCATCCCTCTACCTTATCCCAGAGCATGCCTTATGTGCAGGGTGAGCTGCAAGGATCAGCAAGGGGGGTTAGAAGCAGAACTAATTGGGTTACACAGCAAAAGCCCAGGGAGAAAAGCACAGACACCGACTCCGACAGATAGAGACTCTCACACTGCCTTATCTCTGATACTGTTCTTGTTTTTATTCATCTCAGCAAACCTGTGAGTGAAGCAGACATCACCATTGTTTTCTTTTCACAGCCTATAATCTAATTTTTTTTATTGTGATGGTTTGGGTGTTCTCTGCACCCCCCCCCCCCCCCCCACTTTAGAAATCACCCAGATGAGACTCAGTCAGCTCTGGAAAGATGAATGAAGCTTATATTTACAGCTGGCACAATATACAAGCAAATATTTAAAGTATATACAGTTAAATATAGAAATATACAAGGTGAAAAGGTAATAGAGAAACACTCAGAAACCTGAGTCCCCAGGAGGGGCTCTCAACCACCCCTTCACCTTCCCCCTACCCCTCTCAACCTTACCCCAGTCCCAAGGAAGAATGGAGGTTCAGCCAGGGGGTTAGGGAGCAAAGTGGATTAGTCCAAAATGGAGGGTGAGGTTAGAGAGTAAGGTGCAGCTCAGCCAGCAGCCCAAGTGAGAGTGGTTATCTGTGTGTTTCATTTCTTGTTCCTATACATCTCAGCAGGCCTACGAGGGAAGTAGACATCACCATTGTTTTCCTTTTGCAGCCTGTAATATACTTCTTCTCACCAAAACATTCTAGCTAGGGTCAAACTAGCACGGAACAGCATCGAGTGCTTACTTTGCAAATGTTTTATCAGCATTTTCTAGGATTCTTTGTAGGAAGAATTCTTTGCTGGAAGAATTCTTTGCTTTCTAGGATGTTCTTGGCTTTTTAGGAATCTTATCAAAACTTTCCAGGATGTTGCAGGGATGTTTTCCAGGAATCCTGGAAACTCGTTTTTGTTGTTTTACTGGATCCCTTCTGCCTTCACACAAGACTTTTGGAAGCTCTTTTCCCAATATTTGCATGGGAAAATAGCTGAGGTGGAAGCATCTTTCATTTTTTTCCCCTCTAGTGACTTCTGTGTGGAAGTGTGCTTGTCACAGCATCCCCGTGGACTACTTCCTTCCTGTGTTCTTGTCAGCACTGTCCCCGTGGAGACCTCAGAGCTGCAAGCTCCTTTCTGCTACTGCTGTCTATGAGCCTCTCTCCAATTCCCTTCTGTATAGGGTTAACACTCCAGGGGGAGTAACCTTGAACCTGACCCAAGGTGGTTTTGACCCCTCCCCAGGGGTGGGTCTGAACGCAGCCAGGTGATGGTTAGCCCACTCCCCTTTCCTGTCTAAAGACCCATAAAAGCAGGGGGATGCCCTGTTTCACTCTCTCAGCGCCCCCTGCTTACCACCATCATCATCCTGTTCCTGGTTCTCTTTGTTTCACCACGTGGCTATCACCATCACAATTAGGTTGTATTTATACATTTTGTATTTGCTTTCCCTTCCCTACACTTTTGTAACTTCCCTACCTCAGATACCTTTTTAAGTTATTGTTAAACTTTTCTTTTTTAACCTCCAAATTGAGTGAGATTTATCTATTTGAGTGTACTTACCTTTCTCTCTCTACATCTAATCCCTTTCTTTTGGGAAAGAAGGGGGAAGAGGGAAGGGCACTCTATAAAATTGTTATTGGTTCTATCAAATTTTATTTGAGTCTCTGGAAATTTTAGTTAGAACCCAGACACCTTCCTAACCGAACACCAATCTGCTCCATGCCCAGGGATTTGACCTGGAGTACTGCATCCAGTTCTGGAGCCCCTGTTACAAGAGGGATATGGATGTGCAGGAACATGTCCAGAGAAGGGCCATAAAGTTGACCAGAGGGCTGGAGCACCTCTCCTTTGAGCAGACATCGAGAGAGTTGGGGCTGTTCAGTCTGGAGAGGAAAAGGCTCTGAGGTGACCTCATTGTGGCATTTTGGTATCTTAAGGAGGCCTACAAGAAAGCTGAGGAGGGAGGTTTCAGGCTGGCAGGTAGTGCTAGGACTGAGTGGAATGGAACAAAGCTGGAAAAGGGTAGATTCAGAGTGGATGTTAGGAAGAAATTCTTCAGCATGAGGGTGGTGACACCCTGGAAAGAGTTGCCCAGGGAGGTGGTGGAAGCTCCATCTCTGGAGATGTTTAAGGGCAGGCTGAGGCTCTAGACAGCCTGATGTAGTTTGAGGTGTCCCTGCCCATGGCAGAGTGGCTGGACCTAGATGATCCTTTTGGTGCCTTTCAACCCTGATTCTATGACTATGCCTGGAGCCACTTGCAATAATTCAGGTGTCAAAGCATCATTAGTTGAAATGGTTCTTAGGCCTCCTAGGTGATGTTGGGAAGACCATCAATGCCTCCTGCTCTGTGTTAGCAATAAGAACAGTGCTGAGAAGGTAGCTCTTCTGCCACACAAAGCAAAGGTGTTTGGTTGTCACTCTAGTCATGTACAAGCTGCCCAGGTAGAGTGATCATAAAGCATGCTGAAGAAGGCATTGGGCTCAGTGGTGTGAGTGATGTGGAAACCACCAGTTCCTGTGCAACACAGTCCCATTAATCTCCTCCAGAAGTAATGTGGTTTGCATATAATGTCTAGAGATGAAAGATGGGCTGGATATTTTAAGTCATCAGTGAAATCCTGAAAGGCAACAGCAGAAGCCAGTGAGGGATCCAGCATTGGTGCTATTGTTTCAAAGCTTTGATGTGATGGTGATTTATTGAGTGACCTTGGGTGTCACTCTGCTTTCCCACCAGCTTTGGGCTGTGACTGAAATGGCGAGGGCAGCTGTGCCTTTATTTCTCCTTGCCTCTATTTGTGTCAGAAGTGTGGCAGATCTATTGAAGCTGAACCCTTTTGTGGGTAAAAAAAGAACAGCTTTGACAAACGTCTCAGTTAAAAATGAGCCCTCAAATACTTGAAAAGTCCCACTTTGACAACCAAGATTTTTAGTTTCCTAATCTGAACCACCCTTGTTCTGCAGTTTACATTGATTATTAACCACATGTTCAGAAGGCACTGAAACAAAACATTTTAATTGGCCCGAGCCAGGTGAGTTTATTTAAATTTTGTTTGATTATTAATTCACCGAAGCTTAAGATTTTGATCTTTGCCTGCATCTGAAAGAGGAGAGAAAACCAAGAAACCTCCAGAAGCTTTGTGAAGTAAACCCTTTACTCATGCTGTGCTTAACACTCGTGCTTGGAAGAAAGACTCGTGCCTTTATGCCTTTGCCTGTTGGTGGGCTGGCTAAGCCTCCCTCTCCACCAGATAAGAATTGCAGCTCTCAGCTGGGTGCTGTCTTGAAAGCAAATACACTCAGCTGTGAGTTGGGGATGCCGAGGCATGGGCACACACCTTTCAGCTGCTCTTGTTGGTAGGTGACATTTCTCCTTGAAGAAGGCAGTTCACAGGATTACAGGATGTCAGGGGTTGGAAGTGACCCGAAGGTCATCGAGTCCAACCCCCTGCCACAGCAGGACCATACAATCTAGCTCAGGTCATACAGGAACACATCCAGGCAGGCCCTGAAAGTCTCCAGAGAAGGAGACTCCACAACCTCTCTGGGGAGCCTGTGCCAATGCTCTGGGACTTTCTCAGTACAGAAGTTCCCCCTTGTGTTGAGGTGGAACCTCCTGTGCTGCAGCTTACATCCGTTGCTGCTTGTCCTATCCCAGGGAGCAAGTGAGCAGAGCCTGTCCCCTCTCTCCTGACTCCCAGCCCTCAGATATTTATAAGCATTTATTAAATCCCTTATGTGGGGGGCAGAAATGTTTTTCCCTGAAAGGTCTCTAATCTGGCTTTCTAAGGTTGTTGTTGGGTGTTTCCTCTCCGGGGAAATGAGATGGAAGACTGTCCTACCCTTCCTCTCTGAGCTGGCTTGTCTAGGCTCTCCATGATGCTCATGCATGAGAGAATGCTGAGTCTCAGAGCCCTTTGGCAGCACTCCCCATGAAGCAGGACCAGATGACCTTTCATTGTACCCATCCAAGTGTGTGCAGTGCAGTTCTTGAGGCAAGCATGACAGATGTAAATACACAGCTCATTCGAATGCTGAGCCTTCCCTGATGAAGGGAAGTGCTCAGACATGTTAAGGGGCAGCTATTTGTTTTCCTCAGCCCCCACTGAGCTTTCCAATTAGCCAGAGAGCATGTGGTGGAAGGACCTTCTGTTGAAGCAGTCACATAAGCACTGTGCTGTCCTACACCCATCTGCTATGGGGTAGCATCAGCAACAGCTCTTCCCAGGGAGGGAAACTGCATAGTGATCTGGAGAGAAAGCCTATCAAACCCATCACCTTGACAGATATTAGTTTCATAGAAGTCTGTTTTGTAGAGCAGGGCCTGATACAGAAGATGGAGTGTCAGGTGAGTAGGGTGACAGCAGTAGGTGGCTTTTTGGTTCATTGGGCAGCTGATATTAGCAGGGCACTGGGATAGTGATGGAAGAAGACCAGGTGAGACCATTCTTTGACTGGTGGGATGCCATGTGGTATTCAGGGAGGAGATTCAAATAGGATTTTGACTTTATATTGGCCACAAGGGCTGCTGTGGCAGGATTTTCCCTGTGCCAGAGTTCTGCTAAGACCATCCAGAATCTATTTAACATAATTTGGCATTTAATAACTCTTAAAATTCTCTTCTTGTTTCTCTTAATGGCACACAAAACCACAGACTTTGGAATGAGGAAGGAAACAATTAAGAAGAAAATCAAATTAACAACTTTTTAAATGAACATTACAGTCAGGGCTTCATGGCAAAGGAAGGTGTTCATTTCCCAACTGCCTAGCTCAATATGGAAACAAAAGGCCATCAATCAGAGCCAGTCACACCCACAGAGCAGAGCGAGAGAAGGCACAGCTGATGGTGTGGGGGAAGGCAGAACAGAAAGAGGCAGCTCTAAATGTTTCATTTGAATGTTCTTGCCCTGTAGCAGTCTTTGCCTTTTCTGTACTGCCTCTTTTCTTCCAGGTCTGCTCAGGAAGCAGGCACTCACCGAGGGGTGTGCAGCCAGCTATAGGGGTCTGTGGTGGCTGTGCAAGCCTGCAGCTATGAGCTAGGAGCTCACAGGCAGAGACCTCAGAGTTGGATCCCTCTCACAGTAGAAACTAGTGGCCCTTATAAGTCTGATTCTTCACTTGGGACAAAACTACTGTGGCCCTAGGAAACCTGACTCTCTGCCCTGGTGAAACCTCATCTTGAATACTGCATTCAGTTTTGGGCTCCCCAGTTTAAGAGGGACAGGGATTTGCTGGAGAAGGTCCAGTGGAGGGCTACAAGGATGATCAGGGGACTGGAGCACTGCCTGATGAGGAGAGGCTGAGGGACCTGGGACTGTTTAGTCTGGAGAAGAGAAGACTGAGAGGGGATTTAATAAATGTTTATAAATATCCGAGGGCTGGGGCTCAGAGTTGGGGGAGGGAGGACAGGCTCTGTTCACTTGCTGCCTGGGATAGGACAAGCAGCAATGGATGGAAGCTGCAGCACAGGAGGTTCCACCTCAACACAAAGGGGAACTTCTATACTGAGAGAGTCCCAGAGCACTGGCACAGGCTCCCCAGAGAGGTTGTGGAGTTTCCTTCTCTGGAGACTTTCAAGGCCTGTCTGGATGTGTTCCTGTGTGACCTGAGCTAGATTGTATGCTCCTGCTGTGGCAGAGGGATTAGACTCAATGATATCTTTGTGTCCTTTCCATCCCTTGACATCCTGTGAGCCTGTGACTCCTGCTCAGACCTAAAGGGGTTTTGCACTAGAAGCAGAGATTTGTATTTCATCAATTGTCTCAGAGAATTTCTTTTACACTTCTCAGCTCCCTCTGTGTGGGGACAATTCCTGACTCAAGGCCAGGTGTTTAAGCCTTTCATGTCCCCAGAGGGAATTTGCCAAAGCAAATGCTAAAGAGTTCAGCAAAGCTCCTGTGCTCTTGTGTATATCTCCTCACTGGGGGTAGAATTGTAGCCCAGCCAAAGGACAGCAGTGACAGTGCTTAGCAGAAGCTTGACATCAATTTAAGTAATGGGATTATCAGGAGATGAAGAAGGAAAGGGAAGATGGAAAGGTGAGTGACAGGGCAGGAATGAAGACAGGGAGAGGGATGTGTGCTGTCCAGGGGAAACCTGTCCCCAGGGATGACTTGTATCTCCTGACAGGGTCCCGCTTACACACAGCTTATCAGTGCTGCTGTGGGTCCACCTCTTAGACTCTCCTATGTGGCAGGAAAATGGCTTGCAAGGGGGTCATAGAAGCACTGGGATGCTCTAAGCCTGTCTCCTAGAGACTGTGAAATATGGCCATGGCCTTGGAAAGACCTGTGTCCCATAGTCTCTTTTCCTCACTGCCATAGACAGCACTTGTAACCTCTGGAATCTCACCCCTATTTCTGTGTCTTGGGAAATAGTGCTGATTATTCCCCTTTCCTCTGCTTTTCTCTCTAGTTTCTTCCAGTTTTTGAGAAGGCCTCTTTGACAGAGGGAAAAAAGGACATTTTTGACTGCATGACAGTGTCAGGGTAAAGTTTATCTGACTAAGGGGCCAGGAGAAGGATGACAGGCAGACAGCTGAGCAGAAGCAGGTCAGAGTATCAAGTTGTGGATGACCCTGGATTTTTCCCCTCCTGTTCCTTAGTCCTGGCTATTAGTTCTTCTGCCTGCCACAGATGATTATTTCCAAATATTACAGCCATTTGAAAGGAATGAAATACTTCCACCAGACAAGGAAATTCTCACTGAGAGAGGAGAGGACAACCACCAGTGCAGAAAACAGTGAATCCAATTCAGTGGATTCAAGCAGGATGAGGGTAATGGGGAGCAATCTGGCACAGAGTGAGTTCAGAGGACTTGCTGCTGTGCTTCATGCCTAAGTGCCCAGCTCACATCTAAAACCTCCCACTGCTGCCTGCTAATGGGCTCTCTGCTGCAGCCTGTGTGAAGCCCAGTGCATTAGCTACGAGGATGAGAAGGTCTTTGTGTCTTAGTGATGATTTTTTTAAGGTGATGAATGAGGGTGGTCTTGTTTCTGTTTGGACATGCTTGACATCAGACCAGTGGTGAGTGAAAAGCCACTGGTTTCTGACTGCCACAGTTGTGGAAGTGTTTAGCTTGGTTGTTCAGGAAGCTTCAGTTGCAGAGTCTGGGTCATGCAGGTGGGCAGGATTTGGTGACAACTCTAACCAGGCAGGAGACTGGTGTGGTCAGCAATATAAGAAAGAGCCATCTTTTTCACTTGGAGATTGATTGCATTTGATCCAAGTGGCACACTCTAGTGCCATTATGGAAAGGGTTTTCAAATCAGAAGCTCACTTTCATGCAAGTTTTAATATATTTTTGCAAAGGTGGCAGCTGAGGGCAGACTGGAAATCCATCCTGACTCCATCCAGAGAGCAGCTCCTGCAACCAGCACAAATTCCCTTTGAACTCCTCATGACACTATACTTGCAGGGAGACAAATACTCCAGGTGCCAGTATGAGGGCAGATACAAAATCATCCAGGGCTCAGCTGGATGTGTGCTGTACATGCTTAGTGGGAGAGCTGACCCACACGTGATGCCAGGAGCTGGGGTGTGACAGACCAAGGCTTGAATGTGTGGAGGGCACTCACCTGGCAAAGGAGCTGCAGTGGGCAGGGATTAAGCAGTCTGCAATACTCAAGGGGGATTTGAAGGGCTGTGACTGTGTCTGGGCTTTGTAATGAGGGACACAGTATGTCTCAGCTTTGGTGAGGCCACACCTCAAGTATTGTGTCCAGTTTTGGGCACCGCAGTACAAGAGAGATGTGGAGGTGCTGGAGTGGGTCCAGAGGAGGGCAATGAAGCTGGGGAAGGGCCTGGAGAATAAATCTTATGAGGAGAAACTGAGGCAGCTGAGGATGGTTAGTTTGAGGAAGAGGAGGCTGAGGGGAGACCTCATTGATGTCTACAATTGCCTGAAGGGACATTGTGGAGAGGCTGCTGCTGGGCTCTTCTCACAGGTAGTTGGAGGCAGAACAAGGGGGAATGGCCTCGAGCTGAGGCTGGGGAGGTTTAGATTGAATATTAGGAAAATGTTCTTCACAGAGAGAATGGTCAGGGAGTGGAATGAGCTGCCCAGGGAGGTGGTGGAGTCACCCACGCTGGATGTGTTTGAGGGTGGTTTAGATGTGGTGCTTAGAGCTGTGGTTTAAGGTGAATCTTGTAGAGTAGGGTCATAGTTTGGACTTTGTGATCCTGAGGCTCTTTTCCAACCTGGATGTTTCTGTGATTCTTCTGGCAGTTGTGATGATGCTGAGGTGCTCACCCACCACAGAGGGATCCTTCCACATTTCTTTTGATCTAATTGACCTTCTGCTGAGGTGTGTAGGTGTAAACTCGACCTAAACTCAGACCCTTTTGTATGACACTGGATGGTTCCTGGAGATACAGGTAATAGACCAACAGAAACTACTACATAGGCCAGGCAATGAATTTTCATAACTGAGAAGCTTTTGAAGATCTCTTAAGGACTGCTCTGTCACAATCCAAAGAGCTTTGATCTGTCTCTGGAAAAGTCCATAAATGCCAGGGAGCTATAGATTCATCTTGGATGGATTCAAGGAGCCAAAGTCAGTCACTGACCCAGTAAGAAGTATGCAGCTGGCTACGCTGTTAGCTGTTGTCACACTCTAGGTGTTGTTAGTCATATTTAGTGGGAAGTAGAATTGGGGTGAAATCTCCTTCTGTGTCACAGTGCTGCATGGGTGTGGCATTAGGACAATGGCAATCATGCATACCTTACTGCTGGGAATGACCCAGGTCCACCTGCAACAGCTTGTGTGTTTGAGGATCCCTGTGAGAGAGAGGAGACTACTAGTGAGAAGCAGAAATGTTTCCACCTGGGGTGGCAAGCCACCGAGGATTACAGCTCCCAAAATTAGTTCTTTAACCCAAAAAACCACAGTGCCTTAATCAGGACAACAAAGTGCATGATAAAAAACTGTCTTGGACCCCTAGCATTTGATGTTACATTTTTTTAGCTGCCTATATTATCCACCTTATACAATGGGAGAGAAATTTGTTTTTCCTGGAAGAGAAACACTGGTTTGGTCATCATGCAGAGAGAAGAGATCTGCTCTCCTGGTGTTCATGCTGTGGCCCTGATCCAGGAACTGGGTCACACAGTATCACAGTATCATCAGGGTTGGAAGAGACCTCACAGATCATCAAGTCCAACCCTTTACCACAGAGCTCAAGGCTAGACCATGGCACCAAGTGCCACATCCAACCTTGCCTTGAAGGGTCTTGTGGTTCCTGGAATCCTGGACCTCTGTGTGGGTAAGCAATTCCAGACAAATGCAGCCTGTCAGCAAAGAAACCCAGCAGATTCCAACAGGTGCATCAACACAGCCACAGTCCTGAGCCTTTACCACCATGTGGTACCAAGAGGCATGGAAAAACCTTGGCCCTGGGCCAGTGGGAGCTCAAACACGACTAAGCAGTGCTTGGTTGCTTTCGGGAAGGAACAAGGGCTGACCATCTGTATTGAGCAAGGCCATCAGCCACAAAGAGCCAGACTCTGTCCACAGAGCCATAATGCAGCTTAGTGATGCAATCCTAAAAGAGTCTGCCTGTCCAGCGAGAAATCCTCTCTAATTCAGCCTGTATGTTTATTTAAGGAGACATTCATTTCCTTTAGCCCAGCTTCCCTGGCTTCAGTGACCAAATAATCGCCTGTCAAGAGGCTTAGACAATGACAGACCAGAGGAGGAAGCACAGAGCAATGAGGAATCATCGCTGCAGGTGATTTTTAATATCCAGGAGGCAGTGGCAGACAGCAGAGTGATGGAAGTGTGGATGCTGGCAACACATCTGCTAGGAGCTCCATGTCCTTCAGGCAGATTATGGGATTTCCACCACGCATTTCATCAGGGAAGTAATCTATAATCTAACATGAAAGGGGAGGGAAGCATCAAAGGGTGAAGATCTGTCCAAAGGGGACAGGGGACAACAGCATCCAGGCAGCCAGATGAGGCTCAGAGAGACCATTTGATCTGGAACAGGAAGGGATTCACAGGAGTTGGGCTTAATGATGCCGAGATAATAAAAAATATTAGCTAGATTTAAGATGGGTGAGGATGGACACTTGGGCAGTGCTTCTTGGTTGGTGTGCACAGCCTTTCTGCCCTGTCTGGGGACATCTCTGGTGACAGGGGTTACTGGGGAGGGGGGGATTTTTTGCACAAGGTGAAGATATGCTCATGCTCATTCTTGTTAGTAGAACTCTCTTTCCACAGACAGTAAAAGGACTGAGATTAGCTTCATAATGTGTGGGCTCAGTAGTATCTTTCTGCTGTCCTTTTAGAGCTTTGCTCCAGTCTGCAGCTTCAGATGGATCTTGCACCCTAGGCTCCAATTCACAGGATGTCAGAGGATGGAAGGGATCCAAAGAGATCATTGAGTCTAATCCCTCTGCCACAGCAGGACCATACAATCTAGCTCAAGTCACACAGGAACACATCCAGACAGACCTTGAAAGTCTCCAGAGAAGAAGACTCCACAACCTCTCTGGGAAGCCTGTTCAGTGCTCTGGGACTCTCTCAGTATAGAAGTTCCCCTTTGTGTTGAGGTGGAACCTCCTGTGCTGCAGCTTCCATCCATTGCTGCTTGTCCTATCCCAGGGAGCAAGTGAACAGAGCCTGTCCCCTCCCTCCTGACCCCCAGCCCTCAGATACTTATAAATATTTATTAGATCCCCTCTCAGTCGTCTCTTCTGCAGACTAAGAAGCTCCAGGTCCCTCAGCCTCTCTTCATCAGGCAGTGTCCAGTCCCCTGCTCATTCTTGTAGTGCTCTGCTGGACCCTCTCCAGCACATCTCTGTCCCTCTTAAACTGGGGAGCCCAAAACTGAACACAGTACTCAAGATGAGGTCTCACCAGGGCAGAGTAGAGGGAGAGGACAACCTCCCTCGATCTGCTGGACATGCTCTTAATAGACCCCAGGGTCATTTGCAGTGCAGTGCCAGGAACTGTACCTCTTCCTCTTGTCTGTAACCTCAGCAGTGAGGTGCTATGTCAAAGGGATGTGATGGCAAAGCACCCTGGATGGATGCTTCATTTGTGGCTTGTACCATGCTCCAGCTCAGCAGATAGGCTTCTGTCTGCACAGGCTGTGCAAAATATGGCCCACTGGGAGCATCTGGGAGTTGGCTTTAAATGTAGCTGAGAGATGGTACCACACTGCAGCCCCAGCTCCAGTCTCCTCTTTCACACAATGGCTAAAACCATGAAGCATCTCTAATTACTCATTGATACAGCCTTCTGTGGGATGAATTTTGCCTGGCAAGTGCCAGCATGACCACTCCTATTAATGAAATCTTCTAGAACTCACCACCTCCTCCTTTTTCTCCTCTTTTTATTTTTTTAGATGAACACCTCCATTTCTGCCATGACCTTGGGAGATGGTGGTGATAATTTATTTCTTTTTCCCTTCCCAACCATCCAGAGAAAGATGCTCAGATTTCAGGGCTGAATGTATCTTGGAAATGAATTTTCTATTTCATTACCCTACTCAGCACCTCTGAGAAGGTATGATAAGAAGTGAATTATTCCCTCCCTTTTATTGCTGGTTGGCAATAAGCTATTAACAGATCTGGAAACACCCCTTGCTACTTGGGGTTTAGTTTTACTTTTCCCTCTGGGCCTGATTTATCACTTAGTCTTACCTGGGTCTGTCAATGGACCTGTCATAAGCACCCTGCTCTGCTTCCCCCGGTTAGCTGCTGGGACATCCTGCCCTGATCTGTGAGGACCACTCCTGCTCCCAGATTGATTTCCATCAGGAACAGGATTGCTCTTGCTGCTCTCTGACAAGCAGCCAGCTTTTGTTTCTGACTGAATTGTGATGGGCAAATGCACAAACATGTATGTTAGCTTAAGTATTTACTGAGGAGATTAAGTGTCCTTCCACCTCCTGGTTTGGTTTTTTTTTTTGGTTGCTTTTATCCCATTACCTGGTACAGCTCTAGCTAAGCCTGGGTCAAATGGGTCCTGTCTTGTCACTCCTCTGGGAGGAGGAGCTGGACTTTGGCCTCCAAAGCTGGTTATTCTCCTCTGGGAGCTGAAAGAGCAAGTGGGTCTCTATCATTCCGCTGAGTCAAGCATGGGACAGGGCCAGCCTGAGGGATCATGGTGTCCCTGGTCTGATGGGAGTAGGTGCAAGCCTGGGCTTGCAGTACATGGAAGTGTCCCAAAGTCACAGATGTCATGACTCCCAACTCCTCTGTTTGCTCCAAACAAGCCTTGTTCATTCCCACCTGCTCTGCCCAAGGCTGTGGAACTCTGCACTAGCTGTGTGCCCCCTAAGGCAGGGCAAAAAGATTATGGGCTGATGTCTACAGCTTTTGCACAAACAGTCCTTGCTCACAGCCTGGTTGCTGTTTCTTCCTTGAGTACTATGCCTGGTTCTGGGCCACTCAATTTAAGAAAGATGTTGAAGTGCTTGAACATGTCCAGAGAAGGGCAGCAAGGCTGGTGAGGGAGCTGGAGCACAGCCCTGTGAGGAGAGGCTGAGGGAGCTGGGGGTGTGCAGCCTGGAGAAGAGGAGGCTCAGGGGAGATCTCATGGCTCTCTACAACTACCTTAAAGGAGTTTGTGGCCAAGTGAGGGTTGGTCTCTTCTGCCAGGCACCCAGTGACAGAACAAGAGGACACAATCTCAATAAGCACCAGGGCAGGTTTAGGCTGCACATTGGGAAGAAGTTCTTCACAGAGAGAGTGATTGGCATTGGAATGGGCTGCCTGGGGAGGTGGTGGAGTCACCATCCCTGGAGGTGTTTAAGAGGAGGCTGGATGAGGCACTTAGTGCCATGGTTTAGTTAATTAGAAGGGTTAGGTGATAGGTTGGAGTCAATTATCTCAGAGGTGTTTTCCAACCTGGTTAATTCTGTGGTTCTGTGATTCTGTTCCAGAATTTAGTACATTTAGAGGAGCTGGTGCTGTGCTGTGCTTTTAGAAGACAGAGCACTGAAACACAAATTCCTCTCTTGTACCTGGGCAAATTGCTTTCTGTGTTTCCACTCCTCAGTGCTCTCAAGTGTAGCTGTCACCAGGGCCTCTTGCACAAATTTGGGCTGAGTCTCCTGTTTTTCACTATCTCAGCCCTTAATGTTTCCAACTCTAAAATGGCTTTTTTTTTTTTTTTTTTTTAACTAAAGCTTCCCAAACTGTCCCCTCTGTGAAGTGCAAGCTGAGCTGGTCCTAGCCAGGAGGTTCCCCTGCTGCACTGGCATACTGATAAGAGAGCTTCTTCCATCTGTGTTCTGCTGATGCCGTTTCTGGAAGTTTCTCTGCTCTTCAGGCAGTGAGTGCAACAGCCTTTGCCTCCTCTGCTGCACCCTGAGCTCACTATTCTGTTAAAATGGCAACTGGAGGAAGGTGGGGATACACCCACCTGTTCTTCAACAGCAGTGCTGAAAATTATTCTTCATTTCAACAGGATCATGCTTCTACCCAGGTCATCTTTTTAGTCTCCAGAAGAGACTGAGAGGGGATTTAATAAATGTCTATAAATATCTGAGGGCTGGGAGTCAGGAGCAGGGGGACAGGCTCTGCTCACTTGCTGCCTGGGGTAAGACAAGGAGCAATGGACAGAAGCTGCAGCATAGGAGGTTCCACCTCAACACAAGGGGGAACTTCTGTACTGTAAGGGTCCCAGAGCACTGGCACAGGCTTCCCAGAGAGGTTGTGGAGTCTCCTTCTCTGAAGACTTTCAAGGCCTGTCCCTGTCTGGATGTGTTCCTGTATGACCTGAGCTAGATTGTATGGTCCTGCTGTGGCAAGGGGGTTGGACTCAATGATCTCTTTGGATCCCTTCCATCCCCTGACATCCTGTGATCCTGTGATCTTGCCTGCAGATGGGTGGTCCTAGGGACGGCTACAGATACCTCACCCTCTCCAAGGACCCTAGCACTGATTTCTCCTCTGAGCCATTTCTTCCAAATGCAGGCCTTGAGATACTGGAATGCTTTGTTTTCTGAGAGTCTGGGGACTGGTTGTGTCTTGGCAGAGAAAGGAAGTTTTTCTGAGCTTTGATGTTACTGTGCTACAAGAAGCAAACAGCTCTGGTACTGCTTTGAATAGGTCAGATAGATCTGGGTAGGAATAAGGGAGTGGAAAAATGGATGCTAGGAATGAAAGGTGTGGATGAGTGAGCAGAAAGATGATTGTGGCATAGAGAGACCAAGGCTTTCCAATCAAGCATGGCATCTCTTGTTCCACTCAAGGGGCTGTTGTTGGGGACTCTATCTAAGACTGCTGAAGTTACAGGGGGGAAAAGCTCCTGCCTGGCTCCAACAAGGTTTGTTCAGTTACTATCAGCACATCTCTGCATATCTCTGAATCCTGCTGCTTGCATTAGGATCTGGCCAAGGTGAGGGTGCCCTGACCCCTAGCAAAGCACACATTCCTACCCAAAGCACCTGCCTTTCTCTCAGGTCTGTTTCTGTCCCGTGGTGTCCTTTGATCCACACTTCCAGGGGATGCTGTGGCTGTTTTCTGGTTTTGTTTCTTTTTTTTTTTTTTTCCTCATTGTTAAGTATTTTACTTTAAAATGAGAAGACAGAGGTGAGCAGAAATGTTAAACCAGTGACTCCAGCACCTACTGAGAAACCTATTCCTTATCCACGCTGGGGAGTGTATTGTTTTGACAGTTAGTTTCAGGTTGCTTCTCTTCCTCATTCCCACCGGGCACTTGTCAATATTATTAGATGTTGGTTTGCAGATTATTTTGCATGGCTTCCCTCTGGTGCCTGTCTCCTAGGGGTCTTCATAGCTCACAGCTGCAGTGTGACAGGAGGGACCATGTGCTGTGCTGTTCAGCACAACATTCTGTGGGTTCTGAGTCACCAACTGCAGGCCCTTTCTACTGCTGACAGTCTCTTATGTGAGGAAACAGAGTACCCCACCCAAAGCACCAGTCCTATGCATCAGTTTAGCTCTAAACGTGTGAGCAGTGCATCCCCAAATCCTTTTGAGGAGACTCAGAAGTCTCCTGGAAGATGTGTTTAAGCTCAGATCTCACTGATAGGATAAATGGGAGATCTGGGGTGCAAATCCTGTGTGTTTTTGGAGGAGGCTATGACTTTTAATAGGGTTTCTCTGACCAAGCTGTTGAGGAAGGCAAATCCTGTTTGTCTGGGGAATAGTCCTGGGAAAAGAGGAAAGTGACAATGTATAAGAGATGCTCTGATGTCCAGCTTAGGGCCAGCTTTGGTATGCTGGTTTCTGTTCATTGTTTGGTCAAATTAATTCTAAAGGTATCTCCTTGGAGCTGGCCTTACAGATGCTTGGGAGACATGGGCTGTTGACTGCTAGTTCTGAGCTCTGTTGCCTCCCAGGTGGTGGGGTGACCAGGCAGCTTGCTTGGGGACACAGTACCTAGGGAACCAGATGTCAGCTTTACCCTGCCCCTTCATGAGGGAAGTGTCAGAGGATCACAGGATATCAGGGATTGGAAAGGACCCAAAGAGATCAACAAAGAGTCAAACTCCCTTGCCAGAGCAGGACCATACAATCTAGCTCAGGTCACCTCCACATTGTGACCATGTCGAGGTTTCAGCCATCTGGGGTGCTGCAAATGTTTCTTGAGTATGAAGGCTTCATGTAGGTGCAGAAATATTCTCTTCTTAGGACTGCAGTCATCAGATTTTAACAGAGCTGGAGCTTTCCTTCCTTGGGCTTTCAGCTGTTCAGGCACCAAGAGCCACTGTGAAGATGTGCTCTCTTGTTCCCAGTCCTGCAGTTCATTAGGCAGGTTAGGTGAGGATCTCCAGCTTTTCCCCCAAGTCTCTCCTTGCACTGTCTCTTATTTGCACCCACTTTATTGCTCACAGGCTCTCTGGGCTGAGCCTCCTCTCTGATTTTCTTCTGTGCAATCCCCACTGGGTGCTTTCCAGTGCCTCCCCAGCTCTATAATCAGATCAGCTCCCCACAGGGATCCATGGAAGGACACTTATTCTCAGCGTCTAACTGATTGGGTTTGTTTCAACACAGGCTGATTGTGAAGAGGTTTTCTCTGGGCCTGTGTGGTAGCTCTGCCTTTAGAAATGGAAATGCCCTGCTATTCCAGCAGCTAATCACTGCTTTTTGCTGATGAGCTCTGGCTGAGCTTTGCACAGGGATTTTTCTTTGGCAGGTTTTTATTCCAGGTGGTGTGGTTGGAGGGTTTTTGTTTTATTTTTTAGTGTGGTTTTTTTTGTATCCTGTTTGAAGCTGGCTGCAGGAGGAAACAAGAAAAGGGGCAAACATCAGCCTCCAGCCAAATGTCTTGGCTTGACATCTGTGGTCATATTCCTCCCTTGGGAAGATGAGTCCCTGGGCTGGCTTACTGATTGTTGGTTTGTAGCTTGCATTTTGAAGTGGCTCTTGTCTATATCACAGTTGTTCACTTCCTTAATGATTTTTCTGTGGATTTATTTGTGCCTCTGTCCTGTACTGGTCAGTTTTAATAGATTTCATCTATCCTGACTCTGTTTCTCTGCATTTTCTGTGACTAGTCACACCTCCATCAGCCTGCTCACAGACAATGCAAAGACCTTAACTGGTGACAACAGTGGTGAGGTATGAGCCCAAGCTGCAGTTGGGTATCAGCTTTCTGGCAGGGTGGTTGAACTCAAGACCCTGCTGGGTGACCAGATGGCATTTCAAGGCTGGAAATGTCTCTTGGTATTCCCTGTGTAGTGCACCTTCTTCCTTCACTGGAAACCTTTTGGTCTTCTAGAGGGCTGCAGAAATGCAGTATCCTACTTTCCCCCAGAGGAGGATATGTTCATTAAAGCAGAATGTGCTCCACACTCATCTCCAGCCAGATGTATTCCCTTGTTGGGCTTTCCTGTTGTTTAAGCCAATAGAGTCCAGGCCTTCTTCCATGGAGCTCAATCTTCTATCTGCTGTTTCTATAGCAACCTCCTATCCTCAGGGAGCCTGAAATCCTCTTGTAAACACAACCTGAGGATATGCCTGCAAACACAAGTGGGAGGGAGGATGGCAGGTGCCCCAAGGTCCAGAGGGACACCTAAGAGGAAGTCAAGAATCATCTTGTACTGCTCTGGCTTTGCAGGCAGATTTGAAAGCTTTATTTTTGCCAGCCCAGCTGGTGCTTTAATAACTCTACTGCTGCTTTGCACTCAGAGAAGGGTCAGAAGATCTGTTGCACCTGTAAGTAGCTGTGCCTCTGGGTCACTGCAGGACCTTCATAAACTGGACATAGCACTCCCTGGCTCAGGGCCCTTTGGCAGCTTTGCATGTAAGGAAGCCTTAATCTAACATCCCTGGACAGCAGTGGAGAGATTCCCTTGTATTTAATGGGAATGGCTCACATGTGGCACTAGCAGGCCTCAGGCTGCTTTCTCTGCACCACTGTCAAACCAAGCACAACATGCCATTGGGACAGAAACAGAGGTAGTGAACCTAAATATGATCCCATACTTGTGGAGGACCATTTCCTTATAGCCACTCTGGTTAACTTCAGGGATCACAATTCCTTTGACCACAGCTTTGCTTCTTGTCCCCTGTTCCCCAGGGATACAGAAGTCCTTCCCCTGGCTGAGACTCTGCATCACACCAGTGCATGCTGAATGGTCTTGCTAATAGTTACTGTTCTTGACTCGACTGATGATGGCACATAAAGGCACCAAGATTGGTGTCAATATGAGCAACTAATTCTCAGGTCTGCCCTCAGGGCTATAGACATCCTTCTTGCCTTTGGCTATGTGAGCACAAGCCCTACCTGGAGCAGCTGAGGGAACTGAGGGTGTTAAGCCTGAAGAAGAGGAGGCTCAGGGGGGGTACTTTATTGCTCTCTATATCGACCCAAAAGGAGGTTGTAGCCAGGTGGAAATTGGTCTCTTCTGCCAGGCACCCAGTGACAGAACAAGAGGACACAATCTCAAGCTGTGCCAGGGCAGGTTTAAGCTGGATGTTAGGAAGAAGTTCTTCAAGGAAAGAGTGATTACCATTGGAATGAGCTGCCTGGGGAGGCGGTGAAGTCACCATTCCCGGAGGTGTTTAAGAGGAGGCTGGATGAGGCACTTAGTGCCATGGTTTAGTTAATTAGAAGGGTTAGGTAATAGGTTGGACTTGATGATCTCAGAGGTCTTTTCCAACCTGATTAATTTTGTGGTTCCGTGATTCTGTACCTTGCATGTACTGAGGTACTTGAGTTCCTCAGTGTCCGTGTGGAAGTTAACTACTCAGGGATGTTTTGCTATCCTTGTCTGTAGGTTTTTGGTCTGAAATTATCTAGAGGAAATCTTCTGGTATAGAGAGTATGTTTTCCTGCCTTCTGCCTAGAATAGACAGAGGGGTGGCATGAAGTCCCCAAAAGTAATCTGAAGGAAACTTCTCTGGTCCACACATCATCACAGTAAGCAACAGATAAATAACCAAAAGATGTTTCTGGAATGGTTTTAGTTTGGCAATAAGGAGAAAGTGCTTTTCCCCAGCAAGCAGGCAGCCTAAAACACCTGGAAGCTGAAATAAGTGTTCACTTGTAATGTTTCCAGCACAGGCCAGAAGAATTCTCTGTGTTTCCTCTAAGCATTTCCTGGTAGCCAAAATAAGGACAGCTGAAAATGTCAGGAAAACACATCTATAGAGGTGTCAAATTCTGCTGCCCCCAGGCAGGCAGAGGAAACCATCAATGTGCAGAATCTGACAGAGTCTTTTCAGAGTCATCCACCAAAAGAAGTTCCCAACTACCACCTCTTCTCAACAAGTCTTTCCTGGAAGTCTTCAAACACTGGTTGTGTTTGACGGTAATGTGCCAGTGGACTTCTGAGGGTGTGCTCCTTCTGCCCAGCTCTGTTGCAATAGCAGTCCTGTGAACCATTCTGAGGAGGTGGAAGTCGAGGTTTAGCACTTAGTTTCGTTTAAAGGAGCAGAGGGGTTGAGTAGCAGAGGGGCAGAGGACCTCTGTGGTGTAAAACCAAGAAAACAATTGGCATAAAATTATGCTGATTATTCATGCGTTCACTGGGCAAGGGAAAAGCTCTGGAGGAGGCTCAGACTACTAAATTCCTTCCTGAGACAGGCACAGAAAAACCTCCGGGTAAAATCCACCCCCTGGGGAGCTCTCCCTCAGTCACTTAATGTGACTGGTTAGACAGGGTGAGGTGACAATGTCTTCTCACAAGCTCATGTGTCACCTCCCTTCCCAGGGTTAAGTCTGGGTGGAAACACAGAGCTGCCCTCTCGACACTTGTGCGTCTGCCCAGGCACTGTCGCCAGCTGCCCAGCCCTTGAATGGGGCTGCGAATGTTCGCAGGTGGGGAGCTGAGACCAGATGGTTAGAAGCAAACCAAGAACCAGCACCTCTTGAGGTGAAGAGCTCATCTTCATGCTAGACTGAAGCATCAGACCTCCCCAGGCAACCCTCACTGCAGGGAGCCTTGTTTGTTGGACAGAAGACCGCTGCCAGCTGCGCGGGGCTGGGAGCAAGGAGGAGAAGACACAGTTGTTGCTGGGAGACCGCAAACGACAGCAGTTGGAGTCGCTTCCTTGGCTGGTAGTGTTTGGGGTTGCATTTTTTCCCCTCACAGGCCAGTGGCTGGCTGCACCTGTGAAGAACAGACTGACAGCAAAAACACAGGGCAGGGAGGTGTGAAGACGCTGGCCCTGGAGATGGCAGGAGTGTGACTGCTTGTCGCGGAGGGCCCATAGCCCAAAGTAGGCCCATACATGTTTACCTGTCTGACAGACACAAAGGGGCACGACAGACCTGGCGCCGTAAGGTCTGGCCTGCCCAGGGCCCAGGTTGTGTGATGCTGTTGTGTAAGCCCACAGGCCTAGCTTATGGCCTACCGGGCACAAAGCCTGTGCTCTTCCCACACCTGGGGGAGCCAGGCCTGTGGACTCTCCCTAATTTGGTGCTTGGGCTGCCTGCCAAAAGCCAATTGGATGACATCGTGGCCAAAGGACCATTAATCTCGGCCCACATCTGATAAATAGAGGGACACAGGTGAACAAGATGCTCACCTCTGCCTGCTGGTTCGCTGCCTGCTGCTGCTGCCTGTGTTCTGTTTGCTACCTGTTGGCTTTACGCGGCTCTGTGTGCTGCGACACTCTGCATCAATCCAGCAGGCCACCGAACCACGCGTTCCTGGCCGGCCGCCGCTCCAGCCCGCCCTGCCAGCCCCAGGGCCCACTCCCTGCCATACGCAGCACTCAGTCCGACTGCTCCAGCCCGCAAGCCTGGAACCCTGCTGTGCCCAGGTGGCTGCTGACCGCCCAATGACGTCCTGAGAGCCTCTCTCGTGTCCGTGGGCCTTCTCTGATGGTGTGCTCAATTTGGACTGAACAAGCAGCAAAGCCACATCGCGTCATTACCACCTGAAGTCCTCCACGGGGCTTTCGCTGTCTATATTTTCCTGCTTATGCTTTTGGAGCACAAATACTGAGACTTTTGACCAGTGAGTAGCCTAACTCTCTTTACTCAGGTTGGTAAAAGTTTATGCTTAACCTTTCAGCGGCTGTTTGTGCTGCGAGTCTCTCTGGTTATAAATGTTCCCAAATACTCTAATTTGACTGTGTCCAGTTCTGGGCCCCTCAGTTCAAGAGAGATGTTGAGGTGCTGGAATGTGTCTAGAGAAGGGCAACAAAGCTGGTGAAAGGCCTGGAACACAAACCCTATGAGGAGAGGCTGAGGGAGCTGGGGTTGTTTAGCCTAGAGAAGAGGAGGCTCAGGGCTGACCTCATTGCTGTCTACAACTATCTGAAGGGAGGCTGTAGCCAGGTGGGGGTTGGTCTCTTCTCCCAGGCAACCAGCAATAGAACAAGGGGACACAGTCTCAAGTTGCGCCAGAGGAAGTATAGGCTGGATGTTAGGGGGAAGTTCTTCACAGAGAGAGTGATTGGCATTGGAATGGGCTGCCCAGGGAGGTGGTGGAGTCACCATCCCTGGAAGTGCTCAAGAAAAGCCTGGATGAGGCATTTAGTGCCATGGTCTGGTTGACTGGATAGAGCTGGGTGCTATGTTGGGCTGGATGATCTTGGAGGTCTCTTCCCACCTGGTAGATTCTAGGATTCTCTGACTGCATATAGACATTACGCAAAAGTAGCGCTACCAACCGCACCATAGGATCTGTGTAGATTAGTTGTAAATAAGTTTGGGGCAATTTTCTCTGTATACAGTAATAAATTATTCAATAACTTTTACAACAGCCTCGTTGCATTTCACCCCAAACCCAGCTTTAAACTTAATCCCCTCCGTAACACCATTGCCTTAATTTATTTTGCTGCTTTAAGGGTGTGCTGCTGTGCTGTTTAAATCCCAGACGTGTGGATTGAGCTTTGGATTCCCCTCCTTTTTTTTTATAGTTGTTTAGCACACATCCAAATCACAGTATCACAGTATCTCCAAGGTTGGAAGAGACCTCATAGATCATCAAGTCCAACCCTTCACCACAGAGCTCAAGGCTAGACCATGGCACCAAGTGCCACGTCCAATCCTGCTTTGGACAGCTCCAGGGATGGCGACTCCACCACCTCCCTGGGCAGCCCATTCCAGTATCCAATGACTCTCTCAGTGAAGAACTTTCTCCTCACCTCAAGCCTAAATTTCCCCTGGCATAGCTTGAGGCTGTGTCCTCAAATAGCCTGGTGCTGGGATGTGCTCCACCCCAGAGGTGGTTTGGGCACTTGAGGTTTCTCACCAAAAGGCAGTTGGTCAATCCTTTAACGCTGTTGTTTGTGCACAACACTCAGCAGTTTGATGTGGCTCAGGAATTTAATTTCTGGATAGCACAAAGTTGTCCCTTGCTGCCTCTACTGAGTGGACAGGAGATCTGTAGTGGTTCTGGCTTCACCCACCCCTCCCCCACCTCAAGAATTCAGCCAGACTAAACTCAGCCACATGGCAGTTAAGGAATGAAGCTTTACATATTTACAGTTGAGCACAATTTACAACTATATATATACAACATACTACAAATATTTACACCTATATACAAGTTAAAAGTAATAGAGAAATGCAAGACCCCTCCCAGCAGTCAAGGTGCCCAGGAGGGGCTCCCAACCACCCCTTCACCTTCTTTCCACCCTTTCCCTTATCTTGGAATCTCTCTTACGTGCAAGGTGAGTTGGAAAGGTCAGCAAGGGGTGTTAGAAGCAGAATGGTGAGTTGCAAACGTGCAGGTTCAGGCTGAGGAGTTAATACAGCAAAAGCAAGGCAGAAACTGTCTTATCTGTGTTTGTGTCCTTGCTTTTGTATGTCCCAGCAGAACAAATGAGTAATATAAACATCACCATATTTTCTTTTCACAACCAATAATCTATTTTCTCTCATTAAAATATTCCAATTAGCCTCAAACCAGCACAAGAGTCTAAATCATGGCAGCACAATTGAGATATCACTAGTCGAGGGGCAGTTATGAGGTTCTCAATTTGCCTTCTGCAGACTTGAACCAAGGCAATCTTTCTTTCAACAAGAAGCATGTGAAGTAGCAAGAGCAATGCCTCTCTGCTTACTTAAATAGATTATTTGAATCACAGAATCATAAAGTGCTTTGCGTTGTAAGTGGCCTTTAAAGGCCATCTTGTCCAACCCCACTGCAGGGAGCAGGGCTATCTTCAGCTAGATCAGGTTCTCAGAGCCCACTCCAACCTGACCTCGAGTGTTTCCACAAATGGGACATCTACCACCTCTCTGGGCAGTCTGTGCCAATGTCTCACTGCCCACATTGTAAGAAATGTCTTCCTTATACCTGATCTAAATCTTCCCTCTTTTAGTTTAAAACCATCACCCCTTGTCCTGTCACAACAGACCCATACTAAAGAGATGGTCCCCATCTTTCTTATAGCCACCCTTTAGAAACTGAAAGAGGTCTTCCAGTGCTTTTCTTCTTCAGGCTGGGTAGCCCACATTTTCTCAGCCTTTCTTGCAGCAGCACTGCTCCATCTCTCTGATAATTTTTGTGGCCCTTCTCTGAACTTGCTCCAACAGGTTCATGTCTTTCTTGTGCTAAGGACTCTAGAGCTGGAAACAATACTGTAGATGGGGTCTCACCAGACCATAATGCCTTAATAATGAAGAAATAAAATATGAGTAAGAACAAACTGTTCCAGACCTCCTGATTAGGTAAAAGCCTGTGTCCATGTATTGCTAAACAGTGATCTGGTCACAGCTGTATGGGAGTGGGCTGAAGTGGCAGGTAAAACACATGCGAGCTCCAGGTAATTGATGGAGACATGTTGCAGCTCCCCAGGGTTCTGCAGCATGAGAAGCAAGGATGCCTGGCTGAATTGTGCCCACGGCTTGGACTGACTTCAGCTTTCCATGGGAAACCTTCCCTGTGATTCCCTGTCTGGCTACCAGCCAGGGTGATGGATGGTGGTTTGGATGTCACCCAGGCAATGAAACCTTGGTCTTGTTTTCCTGGGCATGCAGTGTTGCCTGTGGTTACGTGTGAAGGCTCATATCCCTGCCCTTCCCTGGGGCTGTTAAAGGAAGTGGGCAGCTCTGACTTGCTCAGGGAAAAGCTAACCTGCTTCCCTCAGCAGCCCACAAGAGAACAATCCTTGGGGACAATTAGTTGAAGAATTTGAAGGAATAATATGGAAAGCCTTTGAAAGTCAGTGACCTGACTGGGAAATGTGGTGAAAGCAGTGGGGCTGGGTTGTGAGAAGGTGGAGGAATGACCATGAGGATGGTGGCTTGATTAGTCAAAGCAGGACTGGGTCCCTAGAGAGGAGAGCAGACCAAGGGAGGTTCTCCTCCACCTCTACTCTGCCCTGGTGAGACCTCATCTTGAGTACTGTGTTCAGTTTTGGGCTTCCTGGTTAAAGAGGGACAGAGATCTGCTGGAGAGAGTCCAACAGAGGACTACAAGCATGAGTAGGGGACAGGAACACTGCCTTATGAGAGGCTGAGGGACCAGAAGCTGCAGCACAGGAGGTTCCACCTCAACACAAGGGGGAAGTTCTTGACTGGAAGTGTCTCAGAGCACTGGAACAGGTTCCCCAGAGAGGTTGTGGAGTCTCCTTCTCTGAAGACTTTGAAGGCCTGTCTGGATGTGCTCCTGTGAGATCTGAGCTAGATTGTATGGTCCAGCTGTGGCAGAGGGGTTGGACTCAATGATCTCTTTGGATCCCTTCCAACCCCTGACACTCTGTGATCCTGTGAGTGCTGTGCAGCTCCTGGGTGTGGGTTAGATTGACCAGTTATTCCTGTTTAACTAGCCTGGTCTGGAGCTCCTGAGAAAGACTTCATGATTCTCTCTGGTACACGGGATGTGTCAACACTCAGCTCAAAACAAGGTTTTGGGGACTTTGTGCTGCCAGTACTATGGCAGGACAAACTTACAGAGGGCTCAGCCCCAGCTTGCCCCACAGTCTGTATCTTGATGCTGATTCCATCCTGCACCAGAGAACTGGCAAAATGTTCCCCAGGCAGCAGAGCTTGAGGAAAACCCCACAGCATGTTTTTCAGTGTCTGCAGAGGTATGGAGTGGGGCACTGCATGCTCTACTGCGGTGCTCTCTGCTGTCTAATAGGGGTGGCCACTCGGGCTCTGACTTCATTCCACTGCCTGTTCTGCTTGCACAAACTGATTTTTCTGGCAACCTTCTCCTTTTGAGCTATGTGGGTTGAAATTAGCTGACCAATTAAAACGTTAGGAGGGTGGGCTGACCCACAGGCACTTGCACATGGTGTGCTGCTGCCTTTCGTTAGAAAACCTGGTTAATAACAGTAATAGAGCTAGCAGCTTTGCAGCTCTGGTGATGTATCAGCATGCTGTCATGCTCTGATGGCAAAACACTTCAATTCAAGCAAGCAGAAGGTGATGGGCCTGTGGAGAAACATATGTTCCTTCTCTATTATTTTTATTGTTCCTAATAGCAGTGGTTTTAGAAGCCCTCTATTTCCTGATCGCACCTTGAAGTGACAAAAGCCACTCTCCGTTTAGTGACAGGGTAGGAGGAGAGACCTGGAGGAGGCAGGCAGCAGGGACAACCTCTCAGGCAGCTGTCGTTTTAGCTCTGTGGCTCTAGGCAGAGCAGGTTGTGCTGTCGAGATTGCAGAGTTCCTGACAAACTGTTTGCTTCGTGTTTAACCCTCTCTGGCTGTTGGCAGCAGGGCGTGCTGGGGAAGCCCTGCCATGCTTGATCAGCTCTGCCATGCTTGATCAGCTCATCTTTGTTACAAGCTGCCCTGTGGAGGACTCAGCTCTCAGCATATTAGTGATGGCACATCTGGACTGATTTACAGAAGACTCAGCTGGGCTGGTTTCTTTGCTGTCCTACCCCAAACCATCATGGACACCTCTCTCCTGAAGCACCAAGGTTTTGGCAGCCAGCTTCAGCTCAACACGGACTGGTGGGGAGAGGGTGCATTTAATTTTCTCCTGCTGTCTCCAATTGTAGGAGCCCCATCAGTCTCTGATTTAGCTGAGCCAAGGGCTGGAGTCCCTCATTGTAAGAGTCAAGCCAGCCAAATTTGACTAGGACCCAGACCCTAGCTGTCACCTACATAGGGCAGAAACCTGCTCTGTGCTCAGAAATCCTCAGAAGCTGATAAATCAGAGGTCTTTGGAAAGGTCAGGGGGAATCTGTAATGTCAGTGCTGAGACTTTTGGCATGACAATTTTTGCTTCTAAGCATTGAAGTGTCACCCTGCAAAGGCAGTAGAGTTCACCTAGCCCTGGGCTGGTGATGAATTGCAAATCACCTGTGTTGTGTAACAGGGTAGCTTCTCGCTCTTCTTTCCATCAGTGGGAAGAGACATTTCTCTTGCAGATTAGGACAAAATTAATTGAAGTAAGAGTTGAGACAAAAAAGTCTGTCCACCCAGGGAACCCTGTGAATTGCTCTCCTGTCTCCCTCGGGAAGCAGGGGGATACATGTGTATTTGCTCTGCATCTCCAAAGAAAATGTGACACAGGGAGGTTGGGAGGCAGTGAGACAGAGTTCAGGAGAGAGCTGCCTGCGTGGGTGGAAGCACTGACAACCAGGAAACTTCCAGCCTAATAGAAAATGCAACCTGATGGATACGTTTATCGGCAAAGCCATCTGGGGTCTCAATGCCAGACGATCAGATGCATGTCTGTGGATAGATGGATGGAGGGATGGATGCATGGATGGATAGGGACTGCAGGGAAGAAGAGAGCCCTGATCCAGCAGCTCCTGTATGCATGGGAGAGCAGGACCTGCCTGGGGCTTTAAAGCTAAGTCTATGCCTAAGTGATGGTTTGAGCAGAACTGACTTCTATAAGTGGTGGAAATGGCCCAGCCTCTCCCACCAGTGATTGATTTCTCCCAATCCGTTCAGAGCATTTCCTTTCAGATGCATTAGTACAGGGGTCCCTGCCCTTCTGCAGCCCATCCTTATTTGCAGCACCACAGGGCAACACTGTGCCTGGGCCAAGCCAGCCTGAGCCCAACACACAGCATTGTCTGTGTAACCTCTCTGACCTTCATGGGCCGCAGCCACGACATATGGCTGTGTTTTTCCCACTGGTCGATGCAAAAATGACAGGTCCTTTGCTCTGCAGAGTCCTTGGAGCAGCAGCAGGGAGAAAGAAACCAGCTTTGTGTGAAGGGAGTGAGGGAGAGAGGGATTGAAATGAAAGGACGCGTCCCTGGCAATCTGTAGGCTGGGTTGGTTTCAGTGATCAAAGGTGACATTAGAAGGGTGCTGGGAGAGAAGCTGCTTTAAATAAGTGGGTTTCATCTTAATTGCATCTCTCTAAAGCCAGTGTAGCTGTTGTGTGAGGAAACCTTTCTGAGCTGGAGCCTGATTGACAGGATGGAGCAAAGGAGGAATGGGAAGGGGGAGAATGGCCATGTCCCCAGCTTTCAGTGAGAAACACTAGAGAATATCAAGTCTTGCCAGGACAAGCCCTATGAGGAGCAGCTGAGGGAGCTGGGATTGTTCAGCCTGGAGAAGAGGAGGCTCAGGGGAGACCTTATTGCTCTCTACAACTACCTGAAAGGAGGTTGTAGCCAGGTGGAGGTTGGTCTCTTCTTCCAGGCACCCAATGACAGAACAAGAAGACACAGCCTCAAAATGCACCAGGGCAGGTTTAGGATGGATGTTAGGAAGAAGTTCTTCATGGAAAGAGTGATTGGCATTGGAATGGGCTGCCTGGGGAGGTGGTGGAGTCACCATCCCTGGAGGTGTTTAAGAGGAGGCTGGATGAGACAGTGCCATGGTTTAGTTAATTAAAAGGGTTAGGTAATAGGTTGGACTTGATGATCTTAGGGGTCTTTTCCAACCTGGTTGATTCTGTGATTCTGTAGTGAGGTGTGTGTGTCCCTGGCACCCTGCTGTGCTGGGGTCTTAATTCGAGATCTCTTTGGAGAGAGCTGTCAGGATGACAGACCTAAAGGAGAGAGTAGTGGTTTCATCAGGGAGTCCCCAGGGGCTGCAGGTAGCCATGGGGAAATTCTCTCCCCTGTCACAGCTCTGAGGGGAGGAGGGATGAGACCATGGTGACACTTATCTGCTCAAGGACTGGCTTTCGGAGCTGCCACATATACAGGGACATGGACAGGTTTCAAAGTGGCTGTGAGTGATGTAAAGATGGAGATGAGAGAGGAGACAGAAGCATACTCTTGAGGTATGAACCAGTAAAGGAGATGGGAAATGGGGGCTGCATGGAGATCTGAAGGGAAGTTGGGACAAGTTATCAAGTATTTGCTGGCTTTTGTCTTTTGCCAGCTGGCAAAACTATCCTTTCCCAGCAGTACTGGTTTGCAGCAGCTGCACTGTGGCTGGAAGGCTGGACCCGAAGCTGATATGAAAGATGACAGTGCTCATGCTGCTCTAATCAGCTGCCTCCTCTCTGGCTGTTTTAAGGGTCAGAGCTGTTGGCTCTGTGACCAGCTGCAGTTCACTAGAGGTTGGAGTGAGAGTTCTCTGTGGAGGCTGTGCTGGTGCATAGACAAAATGGTTCTTATAGGCCTCTCTGTGTCTCAGAACACTGAGGTCTGTAGTACTTCTTGCATGGCTCTCAGCACTCAGTGGCTGTTAGCTTTCCCCTGGAAACCTCTTGGGGTCCAAAATTCCCAATCTGAAACTCAGGCACGCTGCAGTGGTGATCAACACACAGTCTGAAAGAAGACTTCTGTCTGTTGGAATGAGATTTGCTTGCCAGATCTTAGCAGTGCCCTGAAGTGCTCTTCTCCATCTGTGAGCAAAACCAGATGGGGACAGCAAAAGAGCTGAAGAACTTCAGCATCCCCTGGTTACAGAGGTGGCTGCACACCACGGGGCTGGTGTATGATAAGCCAAAGCCAAGTTACACTAATGAGCAGTTGATGAGTATAATCCCAGCTTCACCTGCTCATCAGTGGGCTGGAGCATTTCCTAATCAGTGACAAGAGGGGCCCTGGAAAGCAGTTCAAGGTTGGGAAATTTGAGGACTAACTCAGAAGGCAGGAAGGGGACGCTAGTATTTGCATATATTTGGCATAGCAAGAGCTGCTCCACTTCCTTGTTTTCGTTTAGGCACCCTGATAAGGTTGCTATAAAACTCTTTCCTGGCCCAGAAACCATGTGTCTATGAGAGCCAGCAGAGAGCATGGTAAGACTGCAGAGGAGTTGAGGGTACTTTGGTATGTTTGTGATGTTTGTTGCATTGTTGATGGGGTGTGAATTTTGGTCTTGGAGCCAGAAATACTCCATAGATGACTGAGAATGTGGTGCTTGGTACTTTAGGTTTATTAGCAGCCTGGGAGCATTTGGGCAGAGAGCACTTCTGCTTGGCTGTAACACGTCTTTGTTCAAGATGTGTTTGTAATCTGACATACATGGGAAATACTTTGCCATCAGGATGCAGCTGTCCTCAGGGAGAAGCACCACGTTTCATATCACTGAGAACTGCTCAACAACTGCCTTAAGATTGAAGCCACAGCACAGGCTGTGCAGCCTCCTCGTGCCTCAGTTTCCCCACTGGTTTGGATTGCTCCTAAAACCTGCCCAGAACTGGCCCTTAAGTTGGAACACCAGACCTGCCATCCCTGGGAGCTGCTTCCCTGGGAGCCCCTAAACTGTGCTCTGCTCAAACTCAGCAGGGAGGGAAGGGTTGAGCCTTCTCCCCCTAGGAGCAGCTTCTGCTGCCTTCCTATTCAAAGAGGTATCTGCTTTGCCCTTTGTTTTCAACCGCTTTTGGCTTTCAAGCCCTCTTCTCCTCTGCTAGCCTGCTCCTCAGCCCCCCGGTGTGCTCCCGCCAGCCTGGCTGTGCCCGCTGGAGGAGGACGGGGACGGTTGCATAAGCTGCACGCTGTCCTCCTGCCCGCTCCCGCATCGGCATTCATGCTGCACAGCCCCTATTATTGGGCTTGCAAATGACACTAATTTCCCTTCCCAAGCCCTCCCTATAATTTAGCAGCAATGTCCTGTACTCAGATATTATTAGCTGTGTCTTACGTGAACGGTTGCCCTCTTTCTGTTGGCGGGGGGAAATAATGAATTTGCTAGGGACAGCAGACCCGGACCTAGAGCCTTTGTCTTTATTTTTTAATTGACCTGGCTGGCTGGGGTTGGAATGGCATTAAACAGGCTCTGCTTAAGCCAGTCTCATTCCTTCTTAGCTGCCACTGGCAGCTCAGAGGGGATCCCCAGACTTGTGCGCTGCAGGAGCAGGGTGTCTTGGGAAGTCACCTGAGAAGGCAACGGACGTAAGGGCTTTCTAACCTCTAGGTAGCTGTGATCTATTTCAACACCTGTCACTCCTTGAGAGGCTCTAAGCCATCTGGCTCTTTTGTTATACCCCGTTCCTTTAAGGTTTTATTGTGCTGAGCTGGATGCAAGGTGACCTTGAACCTATGACATACAATGCATGCACCTGAGCAGGTTTTGTTGAGAGCAGAGAGAAGAATGAACTGTGAACAGTAAAGCTCCAGATATGCTGACCTGCCCCAACCCTTGGTTCTCCGTGCTGTGAACAGCTCAGCCCATGCTGTGCTGCCTTCCTGTCCTTTCCTGCCCATGCCTCATTTTTCCAGCCCTATACAAGATGCTACATGGAGAATTCCTGGTGGCTCTACGACTGTGTAATAATATTTGCCATTTGCCTTGGCTTCCTGTTCCTCCTGCTCCTTCATCATAGATCAAACATGTGTGAACAGTCAAATGCAGACACTGTCCCCTCTTTCCAAGTGATGCTTTGCCTTGGCCCCAGCAGGCAATAAGGTGGCCATGAGAGGTTTGTGCTCCAGCAGAGTGATCATTAGGACGCTTCTCTAGCCTACATCAAGCCAGCAGGCAGCACTGCTTTCAGGTGGCACAGGATACCCAGCTGAGAGGTCTGCAGACTAGGCTTCTTTTACACTCTTCCATCTGCTCTTGAGCACACTTGGATGGAGATTGTTTTGCACTTGACGCTGTTACTGATTCTGAAGATCTCCTGCCTTAGCAAGTTCACTGCCCACGGATGGACTCTGCTGCTGGCTGGTCTGTCTGATTTCTGTGATTCTGTGTATGGACAAAGGCAAAATTCAAATCCTGGCTCCCAGGGAAGGAGCAGCCCAGGACCGGATCAAGGAAGGAGGGCAGATAGGAGAGAGGATGAAGCATCAAGATGCTGGACAAGATCTCTTGGTTGAGAGCTGGAGCACGCTGCTGGAAACTGAGCTTTGTCTCCCTGGACACTGGAGAGAGAACATTTTCCTTCCTCCCACGTAGTCACCAGGCGTTTCCTACTGGAGATAGATGAGGAATTGATACTCCAGCTTTGTTAATTTTCTGTGGGTACTTGTACTCAGCAGTGCCATGGGTTTGTGAAGGGGATTTTCATCTGCCTAAGCAAACATATTAGAGATGCAGTCTATAGAGGAAGACTTAGAAGATAATCTTCTGTTGACCTCTCTCTTCCTGATTACCAGCCTTTCCTTCAGCAGATGCTCAGCTCTGCAGCAGGGATCACAGATGCTGGCTTTTTCTCAGCTTGGTTTCTGCAGGAATGTAATATTCCTGATGACAATGACAGACAAAATCCAGGGATTTGATATCAGCCATCTCTGCTGGTGACCCAGGGACTTAATCTGAAGCTTAGTGAAGGTTTTGATAGTTTAAAACCAGGAAGGGCCTTCGGGCTGGGCTCAGTAACAAAGGGAGGGAGAGAGGAGAGACTCCCAGCCAGACTGAGTCAGACCAGCTTGTGTTGTCATTTCTTCTGGCTTTGATTCAGTTCTTCTGGGAAGACACCCAGCTGGGACCTGCTCCTTTCCATGCCACCTGAGGTTGCTCCACCAACTGACTTCAAAGCTTCAGTATTGGTAGAGATCTCTTTGAAATATCCTGTGTTCACCTGAGGCCACAAGAAATAAAAGGAGGAGGAGGAAGAAAGCAAGAAGAAATGCTCCATGGGCCTTTGGAAATGTGTGATAGATGTGCCTCTTGCCAGTTGTGTGCCAGATCAGGTACAAATCCCAGGAGACTTTGGGAAGATCCACCCACCTGTTCCTGAAAGAATTTGGTCTGGGGGAAGAAGGAGGTAGAGGTGAAAGCACCAAATGTCAGTGTCACTAGAGCCCTTACAGGGCCTGGCAGTCTTTGGGGGTGCTGACACTTAGCTGACAGAAGGGGAGCAGGACTCAGCTCTCATGCAGGGGAAAAGTGGTGGCTCCAGCCATGGGAAGACGAAGCAAAGCTTTTGCCAGCAAGCTCTGAAAGTTTTTCCCATTCCACCTCACCCATCCCTACAGCTTTGCTGTAGTCTCCACAATTATTCCTCCCAGGGGTTAATTCACAGCTTAATTAAGTCTCCCCTTCCTCTGCTCTGGTCTTTGGTGTGATGGTAACACAGTCCAAAGGAAATGAACCCACCAAGTAAATGCAGAGGCCTTGAAAAGGAAGCCAGAGTTGTGACAGGGGATGATGGCATACTTGAACATGAGTGAAATGCCCCAGGTGTACCCTGCAAGGCTTTTCCAGTCTTACTGTCTTTGTGCTCAGAAAAGCACCCAGCTCAGCAGAATTTCTCAGCACTAATCTTAACCCTGCAGAGATCAAGGTCCTGATGAGGACCCAGAGGAGTCTGTGCCAAGTGTTAGAGCCTTTCAGTGGCAGTGATGATCTCTTAATGTTGATGTCATATGGATTCCTTAGGAGCACATGGTTTCGAAGCCATCCCTCAGTGGTTCAGCCTCCTCCCATCCAGGGCTGCTCTTTATTAGTAGGTAGGGCCTGGAAACATGAGAAGGAGGATGAAGTCCTTATCGCTGTCCTGGTATGTGAGGAAAGGCTTGAAGATGGAGAGGGCTTCACATGAGTCAGCTAGGTTGAGGAATTGCTCTGGACAAGCTGGAGCTGTGAAATACCAGAGATGCCTAAAACTAACCTACTCACCTGGAACCCACTGGAAGGTTTGTCAGCAGTCCCTGGGACACCCCACAGCTGGGAACCTCCCAGCACAACCCTGTAACAAGATAGACTTCGCTTCAACACTCTTCCTGGTCCTCGCTGATGACATCAGAGACCCGAGGGACAACAGCTACATTGAGAGAGCCCTTCCCATGATGAAGCTGAGGCCCTCCACAGCAGCATGGCCAGCTAAGCTCCTGTTGGCTCTGGGAAGCTCCTGTCCTGCTCAGCTGCTGCACTGCTGCTGAAAGCATGTGACAAGCCTATGAGACTTCAGAAATCATCCAGGCAGGAGCTTTCATCTCTTCCAGTTTGTCCTGAGTGTGGTTATTTGAATCCAGCTAAAACATCTCTCACAGGAAAAAGAAAAAAAGAAAGAAAGAAAAAGGCATTTGCCTGTGATTGGAAGCCATTAAAAGAAGCCTCACTGCTCTCCTGGCTTGGGGGCAGCTGCTCCAGTGCTTGACCCCCCCAACACCCCTCTCAGTATTCTGGTCACATGTACATTTCTCTAAGTTCAAATGCAATCATTGTAGCCTCCTTCTCTGCTGGACCCTATAGCCTTGGGAAGGTATCTGGGACATGTAGCTCCCCTTACTTCACTCTGTGGAGGGTTTTCTTACAGAGAGCAGAATAATAACCGGGACTGCAGGAAGGGGCAGATAGAAGGCACTGATATCCGGAGGAGCTGTTAGCATTTTCCCTGCTGTATCCAAGCTGTTGACCTCTGGTGGTGGTGTTGACAGCTCCCCCGTCCTAGCCTAGCTGCTGCTGGGGGGTGGTTAGTGCTAGTTCCACTTGTTCTTGATATATAAAGAAACCTCCATACTAAACAAGTGAGGGAGTCAAAGGTGAACTCATCAGAGACAGTCTGTAATTGTTGGAGATAAGGAGATGATCTTTATCACTGCTGAGATCAGCTGGGGCTGTCTGTTGTGGACTAGAAGGACTGGGCAAGCCCTGCTGCTCCCTCCTGTCTTATCTGCTAGCTAGCAGCAGTAATTTGCACTCCAAGCGTGTAATGTCTGGAGGAGTAGTGCATCTCTGTGCCCAACACCCCCCCACTGCTGCCAGCAGCCTGCCCCCTCTCCTGGCAGCAGGGGTTTGTCTGCCAGGTCCACAACACCTGTTAACATGTATTTTCCTGCCAGTGTGGTGAGTACTGATGCTTCATATCTCCTGGGGACAGAAGTGGATATGGCCTCTCTAAGAGTTTTGGAGAAGGGCTATTAGTCACATTGCCATTGGTCATGCACAGAGTGGAGCAGGGTCCTGCTACAGGACAGGAGATGTCACAGGTGTTCATTAGAACTTTTAAAACTTGATGACAATGTGACTCTAGCAGGACTTGCTAAACTGGGAGGCAAATTGGTCTGACTCCAACTCTTTCCCGCTGGGGCCGATGAAGAAGGAAGGCCCTCCAGGCTGTGGCACATTTATCCTTGCCCAGAGGGGACTGCCCAGAGACAGCTGGAGTAGCAGGTAGATGAAGGCTTCCCCTTCTGCTCATTCTTCCACTCAGCCCAGCAGCAGGATCCTTCCTCTTTGAGGAAGGTTGCTTAAAGAATGAATCCCAAGTAGCAGGGACATAAAGAGACAGCCAAAGGGAGTAGTGAATGGAGAAGAAAAAGAATCCTCATGCCCCAGAGAAGTGGATTTATGCATTGAGGACATGCCAGCAGAGTTCAGCAGGGAAGGAGGTTTAGGTGATCTTTCAGGATGCCTTTCTCTCTTGCTTTCTTTAGTGTGATAATACAAAGACCTTATCCTGGTTCTCCTAAGGACCAACACAATCATGGTCAAACATTAAATAAAATAATCTGATTATCTTCAGTTTTTTCAACAACTATAAACAGGTTTTAATTTGCACCAAAATCTGGCCTTTTGTGCCTGGAGTGAGGAAAAAAGCCCAACCCAAAAGATTCAGGCTTGCAAAGATTAGTTTTTCTCTTTCCTTTGTTAGGGGAGAACAACTCCTCTCAAGGCAGCCAGTGCCTTTCTCCTGGTCAAATACTCACAGCAGTGTATGGGTCTTGCAAGATGTCTTTTGATCCTCTGGTCTTAATCACTAAGCAAACATTCTGAAGTTGAAAAATTAAGGAGAAGCAAACAGTATCAAAGCACAGGGGTCAGGTGTGTGGAAAGGCACTGTTGTGCTGATTCCCAAGCTCTGATATTCCACAAGTTCACCAAAATTTCCTGCAGTCTGGCAGCAGATTGCACCCAGGAGTACTGCTAATGAAACAGCTTTGAGAAGTGCAGAAGGGGCTGCTGCGCCTTCCCTGGGGGATTTCTGGGCTTCTGGAGGTTACAGAAGCTGTAAGGAGATGGTCCTGAAACATGAGGAAGGGATTTCTGCTGAAACTTGGCTCGTGAGCTTGGAACTGAATCTCAGCCCTGCTGAGTAAACCTGGGGAGTTGTACGTGTTTGTAAAGCACTCTTGTGACCTCTCCTGTTGCTGCAAGAAGTTAAGACAAAAGAAAAGTGCAGGAAATGTCTCTGAGCCACTGTATAAATCCACACACAAGAATCTTGAAGTCTATGCTTCATTCCCACACCTGAAGTCCTCGGTCCCAAAGGCACGATACAGCTGGGAGGGGCAGCAAGGATGGTCAGCGGTGTGCTGTGTGTCTGTGTGAAGAGCAAGGGGGACAGGACTCAAAACCTCTTTGCTGAATGCAATGGGCACATCTGAGCTCACCCTGTGACCAACGTTCTCAACAGATGTGCAGAGTCTACAACGGAGACAAGCAGAAGATTGTCTTCACAGAGCTGCAGAGGGCAGAAATGGCCACCAGGCAAGCAAATGGAGATATTACATCATGGATCCTATCTCAGGGGGGAAAACAACGGCAGCTTAGGGGGAGAAGAGATCCAAGCATGGCAGCCTTTGAAAGCAGGTGCTTCTCTATCTGCAGAGACATGATGTAACATGTGCCACAGTCAGCCTGTGACCCTTTCCCCCCCTCTTTTTAGTTTCTCCTAAGATGAGATCAAATGTGTCTTGAATGAGCATAACAAGGAGAAAATGGAAAGTGCATGGCACAGGGCTGATGACAGAAAATTTCTCCCTTGCTCTCTCTCAGGGACTTACTTGCCCAACCTTGTCAGGCATTAAGCTCCTCTGGAGAAGCAGAAGATGGTCTCTGCACCCATTGGACAAGGAGCCTTCTGTGCCAGGCACACGAAGCGCCACATAAACAGCTTCCAGGTTATCTCTGCATTTGTTCCACTTGGGAGACGGTGTCTGCTCCCCAAGTCTGCAGCCAGAGCGTGTGAGGCAATGGAGGCCAATTACCTTCCACGTCGAGCAATTTGGGAGCGATTTCATGCTTTTTGGCTGTACCAAAGCCATGCCCAGAGAACTCGTCCTTTCGGAGAGCGGATGCTAAACATCAAACAGGACTTGAAGTTTCCAGCATTAATTTCCCATTTAGCCAAGGCAATTAAAAGCATCACCATGTAACACAGCTGATTTTCTCCTGCATTTTTATTTGCCTGCGTCCTTAAAGAGAGCGGCTCAGAAGCAATCGCATCTGGCCTGCAGTGGCGTCCTGCTGCAGCATGAACAAGCCTGGCTGCTTGCCCTGTCAAGGGCATCCCAATGTCCTCTCCATAATAACACAGTCCTGAAAGCCTGGGCTTTAAGAGGACAGCCTAACCCACCCAGAGAACCACTGTGCAGGCAGGTCATAGAATCATAGAATCAACCAGGTTGGCAGAGACCTCCAAGATGATCCAGTCCAACCTAGCACCCAGCCCTAGCCAGTCAACCAGACCATGGCACTACGTGCCTCAGCCAGGCTTTTCTTCAACACCTCCAGGGACAGTGACTCCACCACCTCCCTGGGCAGCCCATTCCAATGCCAATCACTCTCTCTGCCAACAACTTCCTCCTAACATCCAGCCTATACCTCCCCTGGCACAACCTGAGGCTGTGTCCCCTTGTTCTATTGATGGTTGCCTGGGAGAAGAGACCAACCCCACCTGGCTACAATGTCCCTTCAGGCAGTTGTAGACAGCAATGAGGTCACCCCTGAGCCTCCTCTTCTGCAGGCTGCACACACCCAGCTCCCTCAGCCTCTCCTCACAGGGTTTGTGTTCCAGGCCCCTCATCAGCTTTGTTGCCCTTCTCTGGACACGTTCCAGTACTTCAACATCTCTCTTGAATTGAGGAGCCCAGAACTGGACACAGTACTCAAGGTGTGGCCTGACCAGTGTTGAGTACAGTGAAGAATAATCTCCCTTGTCCTACTGGCCACACTGTTCCTGATACAGGCCAAGAATAACCTCCCTTGTACTGCTGGCCACAGTATTCCTGATACAGGCCAGGATGCCACTGGCTCTCCTGGTCACCTGGGCACACTGCTGGCTCATGTTTAGCCAACTATCTACCAGTACCCTCAGGTCCCTCTCTGCCTGGCTGTTCTACAGTCACTCTGTCCCCAGTCTGTAGCACTGCTTGGGGTTGTTGTGGCCAAAGTGCCTGCACTTAGCCTTGTTAAACCTCATCCCATTGGCCTCTGCCCACCCATCCAGCCTCTCCAGGCCTCTCTGCAGGGTCCTCCTACCCTTCAGCGAATCAACACCTGCTCCTAGCTTGGTGTCATCTGCAAACTTACTGATGCTGGACTCAATCTCCTTATCCAGATCATCCACAAATATATTGAACAGGATCTGGCCTGGCACTGATCCCTGGGGGACACCACTAGTGACTGGCTGCCAACTGGATGTGACACCATTCACCACCACTCTCTGGGCCTGGCCCTCCAGTCAGTTCTTGACCCATTTCAGAGTGAAGCTGTCCAAGCCATGAGCTGCCAGCTTTGCCAGGAGCTTGTTGTGGCAGATGGTGTCAAAGGCTTGCATGTCTCCATACAAGGTGGCTGTTCTGATGTTGGCATTGCTGGCAGGGCAGCAATGGAAGGAGGATGAGAATTAATGTTGAGGACAGGACCACTGATTGGGGCAGGAGGGTCCTGAGAGAATGGATCCAGACTCTTCTTGGAGATTCCAAGTGGAAGAAAGAGTGCACTGGATGCAAGCTGTTACCCCTGAAATTCCAATTAGATGTTTAGGAGAGAAATTGTCCCTCAGGATAATCAAACATTTGGCACAGGGACCCAGAAAGGTGGAAAATCTCAGTCCCTAGAGATACTGAAGATTTGGCTGAACAAAGCACTAGGCTACCTGATCTAAGCTGGCTGTGTTTAGTTAAGGGCTGTTGGGTCAGAGACTTCCAGAGAGATTTCTTCCAACTTAAATTATTCTGTGACCTGATGAAGATGTCACGACACCAGCAAGACTGAGGGATACAGTTCTGGCATTAATGATCAAGGCTCTCCATGGCTGGAGGACAAAGAAACCCTCAAATATTTTCAGGTGAACATCTCTCACACAGCTCCCTCAGTCTCTAAAACACAGGTACCAATGCTCTACCCAGGATCAGCTGCCTGGATTTATCTTGTTCCTAGCAGGGCTGTATTATTTCATATTCCAGTAGCAGGGTTCCATATGCCAAGCCCCATCATTGTGGCAGCTGATTATTCCTTATCTGTGGTCAGAGCTGTGAGCTGGAAGGATGCTGGCTTGAATGCAGCCCTTAGGCTTCTCTTATGCACTTTTCTCTCTTTTACTCAATTTCACCACCACAGATTTTAGCTGAACTAAATAAGGTTGAGCCTAATCAGTTCCCCAAGACACACAGAAAATGTTGATGCTTTATCATTGTGTTCTGCCATAGTCCAAACTCCATTTGCTTTGGTAGGTCCTCCAGATTTACAGAACTCTGGTGTGAGAAGATGTCACAGCCCAGCATGTCTGCAGCAACAGGCAGGAGGTCAGACAGCTGCCCACATGCCACCCACATGTCACACACATGCTGCATGTGTGTCTGTCTTGAGCAGACAAAGGAGGGTGTGGGTGCTGCCCCCTGGGTACCGATTTGCAAACACAACTCTTGAATTGGCAGTAGGCAGTGAGAAGAACAAGGCTGGGCTGGGTTTGACACCACAGGAGCAGTCAGCCCTGCTGCAGCACTGGGCCAGGCTTTGCTGCAGGTGGGTGAGCACCAGAACAGGCTGCCCAGAGAGGTGCTGGAATCTCCATCTCTGGAGTCATTCAAGACACTCCTGGACACTGCCTTGTGCAATCTGCTGTAGGTGGACCTGGTCTGGCAGGCAGGTTGGGCTATATGATCTCCAGAGGTCCCTTTCAGCCCCTGACACTCCGTGATTCTGTGTGACATCCAGGAGCATTTGCCACAGCATCCCACTAGTGGATATATCCCACTTAAGAGAGAGTCAAAATTTTCCCGAGCTCCCCTGGCACTCCTGTCTAGTGCCAAACTTCAGACGACTTCAGAGTCATCACTGAATCAGCCTGCCTGAAGCCATGGGATGCTTTTAGCCTCACTAGCCTGTACCAGCGATGCGATGAGTGCTGGCAGGTCTTTTCTGAGCTCTGCTGCCTGGGCTGTAGGCAACGCTGCCTGCGCACTTGTCTGGAGGGGGAGTAGGTTGCACAGCAGCACCAGGGACAGATGCCTTAAAACAGTAGTACTCCTGCTTCAGGCAGAAGAGTCTCAAGGCATCAGCTTCTCTCTAAAGGATGGAGTCCAGCACAGCTGTCTGTAAATCAGGCGAAAGAGAAGTGAATGGGAAGATAAAGGTCCTCCCGAGAGCAGGAGAGCAATAACCCAGCTCTGCGCTAGCGCGTGAGGTTTGCTTCCAGCGCAGGTCATCCCTCCAGCTGCCCATTCCTTGGTCCCTGACAGTTCCTTGGGACACATCCAGGTATTTACTGTCAGCATTGGCTCTTGGGAGACTTTGAAGTGTGTTGCCTTCCATTCAATTATCTCTGGGAGCTGCAAGGCTCAGTGGCAAAGGTGCCTGTATCATTCCATTTGTTCCCCAGCAGCCGTCAGGTTTTTAACCAAGTAATTAACGGTTGGTTTCTCTTGTACCTGAGAATCAACCAGCGAGGCAGAGATAAGGTAACAGCAACACAGCAGGTACCCTGCTATTATTTCTGGCTATGAATTAATCACAGATGGCTCTGTGAATAAATGCATTGATCGTTTGCTACAGCAATAAGAACTGCAGCCAGTTATGGTCTTTTTCTCTCTAGAAATACTTTGGAGACTGCAGACTTAATGAGTATGAGCCCAGGCTCTTCCCAGAACACTAATAGCATCCATTTGAAAGAAAATCTAGGCCCTGTATTTTGTGCCTGCTGGAAAGCCTGTCACTGTTAAGTGCCTCCATGTCTGGGGTCTGCCAAGGGAGACTGGACTCTCCAATTCTCTCCCTCAGAGAGTCTGGAAAAGATTAAAAGCGGCTGAAAGCAAATCATGCTAGCCTGATGGATGGTGCTAGACACTGTCATGTTGTGGCTGCTGGCACTCCTTCCCTTGAGAGCAAGAGTCTCATGAAAAACAGGGATTTGGGTAGAGCCTCGGGGAGTCAATATGGGTGAGCTGAGAATTCCACCTTGCCTTTGTACTTCATGTTGTTACTGCTCTGTAGTGATGGGGGATGAAGCCCCAAACTGAGAGATGAGATTGGATGGCCCCAGATGGTTCAGAGGAAAGGAATCATAGAATCATAGAATGGTTTAGGTTGTAAGAGACCTCAAAGGTAAAGGGTGGGATTGTCCTCCTTTACTCTGTTCTGCTCTTGTCAGACCCCACCTGGAGTACTGTGTGCAGTTCTGGAGCCCCCAGTGCAAGAAGGAAATGGAACTGTTGGAATGAGTGCAGAGGAGACCATGAAGATGCTCAGAGGGCTGGAGCAGCTCTGCTGTGAGGACAGGCTATGAGAGTTGGGGCTCTGCAGCCTGGAGAAGAGAAGGCTTCGAGGAGACCTTGGAGTAGCCTTCCAGTATCTGAAGGGAGCCTACAGGAGGGCTGGGAAGGGACTACTGACAAGGTCTTGTAATGACAGGATGAGCAGTAATGGGTTTAAACTGGCAGAGGGGAGATTTAAACTGGATGTTAGGAAGAAGTTCTTTACGGTGACGGTGGTGAAACATGGGCACAGGTTGCCCAGGGAGGTTGTGGATCGCAGAATCACAGAATGGGATCAAGAGATCCCATTCTGTGATTCTGCGATCCACAACCTCCCTGAAGTGTTCAGCATCAGGTTGGACGAGGCCTTGAGTGACCTGTTCTAGTGGGAGGTGTCCCTGTCTATGCATGGGGTTGGAACTGGATGATCTTTGAGGTCCCTTCCATCCTAAACATAAACACATTTAACTGTTTCTCTCCCAAGCCTCTAAGTAGGTACTTGAGGAAAAAGTACATGGTGTCCAGTGATGTTTTGGGCAAGTATCTTTTCCTTCTTGGAGGAAGGATGATCTACTCAAAGCTAGACTCAGATTCAGAAAATCCAAACTAAGTTCTGTGCAGACTCCCTAGCCCTTACTGAAACTACTAAATTCCAGGTTTTGAGGCTCTGGGCCTTATTAGGTACTCAGTAAAACAATACTAACAATCTTTGGTCTGTGTATTTACAACACAAACTCTACCACATCAAGGCTATCTCCTAGTCTGGCTGGGAATTACTGGTCTAATTTTCAGATGGAAACTCAGTACATGCTGTTTTGTAACAAATGGTAATGAAAATTCCCACATGTCCCTAATAACTTGGATAGGTAGGATTATTCACTCCAGTTTCCCACCCAAACAGATGCAGGAAACATCTGTCACAACCAACATACCTTTCAAGAGCTGAAAAGCTCTTTCCAAGCATGGGTTTTACTGGAGAGCTCAACACTGACTTTCACTGCATACCCAAACTATTTACCTCTCATCATGGGTCCAAGAGTATCTTTCCTTCAGATGCTCTGATAGGTTTTATCTTATATATATATGTATATATAACTAGTCAACCTTTATCTGAATTTGTACTTTCTAAATGAAAATTTAATTAAATAAAAACCATTAATATTTTAAAGTCCCTACCTATGGAAGTGAATTTTTTAATGTTTAGAGCCACATAGGAGAAAAAAAATACCATGGACTGAGTGAAAGTGCTGCTGCTGCACGGATTGGTGGTGGCTGCTGCTGCTGACAAAACAGCTACCCTCAGCAGGCTTTGGGAAACACCTGGCAGTGACACCACTTTTGGCCAACTTCTCTCACCTCCAGGTGGACCCTCATTACAACAGCTTCTGGTGCTGAGAAGAGTGAAGATGGATCCAGCCATGGGAGGAGTTACCTACCTGCTAGTAAATACCCATTGCTGATATGAAATGATTAACCAAGGCATTAACTCAGTGCTGAAGAAGCTGCTTTATCTGCCAGACAGCACAATCCAGGAAATTCCTTCACATTCAAGTGGTAAATATTTAAATACTTGTGTTCACCAGCAAATAGCCCCAAGGCCAAAAGGGCCTTGCTTGGTTTACTCGTTAAAATCTTTCCTTTAATCAACATAGCAGTACAGAGAAAATGGAGAAAACACAGCAGTAACAAAGAGATAGCAGCCCAGACACCCCCAGAGGATCCAGACAGAAACCTTCTCTTATCATCACACAGGAGGGATTCAGATGAGGAACACAGAAATTAGTGCTGGGAACTTCTTTTACCTGAGCTTACTGCCCATTCTCCCAGAGAAGCAGAGAGATCACAGGATCACAGGATGTCAGGGGTTAGAAAACACCCAAAGAGATCATCGAGTCCAACCCCCCTGCCTCAGCAGGACCATACAATCCAGCTTGGGTCACATAGGAACACATCCAGACAGGCCTTGAAAGTCTCCAGAGAAGGAGACTCCACAACCTCTCTGGGGAGCCTGTGCCAGTGCTCTGTGACCCTCACAGTCTAAAACCCTTTGTGTTGAGGTGGAACCTCCTGTGCTGCAGCTTACATCCATTGCTCTTTGTCCTATCCCAGGGAGCAAGTGACCAGAGCCTGTCCCCCCTCCTGACCCCCAGCCCTCAGATATTGATAAACATTTGTTAGATCTCCTCTCAGTCTTCTCTTCTGCAGACTAAGCAGCCCCAGGTCCCTCAGCCTCTCCTCATCAGGCAGTGTTCCAGTCTTCTAATCATCCTTCTATCTCTCCACTGGACCTTCTCCAGCAGATCTCTGTCCCTCTTAAACTGGGGAGCCCAAAACTGAATGCAGTACTCAAGATGAGGTCACACCAGGGCAGAGTAGAGGCAGAGAACCTCCCTTGATCTGCTGCATCTTCTTAATGCACCCCAGGATGCCACTGGCCTTCTTGGCCACAAGGGCACATTGCTGTCCCATGAATGTTATCCACCAGCACTCCTAGGTCCCTCTCCACAGGACTGCTCTCCAGCAGATCACCTCCCAGCCTGTCCTGGTGCAGTTTATTATTCCTCCCCAAGTGCAGCAATCTGCACTTGCCACTGTTGAACCTCATTATGTTCAATAATGAACCTATGCTGGGGTTAGAAATAGGGTAAATTGAAAATAAGATTTTTTCTGGCCAGCTCGAGCTGAGCTGTATCTTCTGCCACACTGTTTTTATATGCTCTCCTCACACGTTGTAATCCAGCTCTGGAGGGTGGCTCTAGCATGTGCCTTTTTTTGGCCTCTGGTGTGGAACAACACCTTGATGGGCTGTCTGTGATACTGATCGAAAGGATACACCACTTTGCCCACAGGAAGGGACTGACTCCATCAGGATACCCTGCCCTGAATATTCAAGAGTGTCAGAGAAGCCTCCCCAACCTTGAATCGCACAAAGAAATGGCAATTAGTAAATATGTTGTGCTCTCCACACACACAAAAAACACCCCCCCTAAAAAAAAAAACCCACCAGAAAATCCCAGACATGAGTGAGAGGCTCAGAGAATTTGAAACAAGCCAAAAGATGTACTTTTTCCACACATTTTGCTACTAAATTAGAAATATTATTGCTCCAGGCTAAAGTGCAATAGTTCCAAAAGCAGCCTAAGAATTTAATGAGAGAAGCATCCTTCAGGGCCTGTTAATAGCTATGTCAACCTCCACTTCAGGAGTTCAACAACCACAAATTGCTGGAAACTAGGAAGAAATTCCAGGGAAGGATCACTCCAGACTTGTTTTTACCCCTAAAGCCCTGACAGAGTCCTCTGTTGGTGCCAGACACAGGTGCACAATGAGAGGGACTTCTGATATATCATTATTTGTTTTCTGCTTTTCATTTTCAAGGCTTAATTCCTACTCATGGCAGAGCATTTCCTTCCACTAGGCTAGAACTTCTCACCAGGAGGAGGCCGGTCCATTGCCAGGAGGAACATCAAACAGGTTGAGACCACCAAGCCTTTGGAAGCTCAGGCCCCCAAGGTATGGTTTTGATTTTGAAACTGAGCTTTTCCTGATAACTGAATCAGATTTTGCCCAAAGCCTGTGTTCAAACACTTTTCTGTCCCCACAAGAGCAAGGAACTTGGATTTTCTTGCTACTAAAAGACAAAGGAGCACCAGATCACTTTATGCACCTACCCATGTACTGCAGACTCCTAAACACCACCTTGGAACCAGCTCAGCTGCTCTCCGGCTTAAGCTTGCTATTCAGCTCGCAGTTGAAGGCACCCAGAGATGCTGAGTGCTGTTCTCCTTGAGTTTGCTCTTCCCGTTTATCTCCCTCCCTGCTAAAGATGTGTTCCCTGTGTCTTATTTGCATTTGTCTGGCTTCATCTCTCAGGCACTGGCTCTTGTTCCAGCTTTCTCTGCTAGATTAAAAAGCTCTTTAGAAGCTGGTGTTTTCTTCCGCTGGCGGCACTTACGCACTGTAATCAAATCACCTCTTGACCTCCTTTCTGATAAGCTAAATAGAGTCTTTTAAAGTCTTGTTGAAATGCTTTTTTCTCTTGCTCTCAGATTATTTGCAAGCTCTCCTCTGCAGCACTCAGCCTGCATGCAGCACTGCTGGCCTCTTTCTGGGATAGGGAGGGGAGGGGAATGGGCATTTTAAAGAAATGGGGAAAGTCCTGCTCTAGCCAAGGCTTTGGCTCAGGGACCAGCTTTGCTACAAGGTCATCTACCTGCTCCACAGTCTACCTTCTACTCGTGGCAGGCTCTCACACAGAGTCACAGAAACATCCAGGTTGGAAGAGACCCTCAGGATCACTAAGTCCAACCTAGAACCCTACTCTGCAAGATTCACCTTAAACCATAGCCCTAAGCACCACATCCAAATTACCCTTAAACACATCCCACCTCCCTGGGCAGCTCATTCCAGTTCCTGACCACTCTCTCCATGAAAAACTTTTCCCTAATGTCCAATTTAAACCTCCCCAGCCTCAGCTTGAGGCCATTGCCCCTTGTTCTATCTCCAAGTATCTGTGAGAAGAGCCCAGTGGCAGCCTCTCCACAATGTCCCTTCAGGTAGCTGTAGACAGCAATGAGGTCTCCCCTCAGCCTCCTCTTCCTCAAACTGACCATCCTCAGCTCCCTCAGTTTCTTCTCATAAGATTTATTCTCTAGACCCTTCCTCAGCTTTGTTGCCTCCTCTGGACCTGCTCCAGCACCTCCACATCTCTCTTGTATTGTGGTGCTCAAAACTGAACACAACACACAAGGTGTGGCCTCACCAAATTGAGTACAAGGCGACAATCACCTCCTACTTCGTTTACACACACCAAAGCTCATCTTTCATAGAATCAGATCTACTTTGTCCACCTATTTGGAACACAAATGGTCTCAGCACTTGTCAGCACTGAGTCCCAGGCAGAAACACTTCTCTTCAGACAATGCACCAGACCTGCTGAAGTGTCCTCTGTGAATCTGGGACAGAGCTGTCCTCAACAGATCTAGTGCTTGCTGCTCCTCTCTTCGGCTGCCCCCTCCAAGAGCACTTCTTCCCCTCTTGTCCTCCATCTTTTACTACTCCATCCTCTTTACAGACCTGCAGCCTACCTTCTTGGGACAGAAGAGCAGCATCTTTGCCTTGTATAAATGCCTTGCAGAGGTGTCTCCCCTGCCTCAGAGCCCTTTCTTTGCCGCAGTATGACCAAGCATCTTCTCTGCAGTATTATAAGAGCTTCTGGGACGGGGAAGATCCTCCTTTCCACAGCCAGATGTTGTCAGCCTTTAGTTTCTATCTCCATCATTACCAGAGATCCTCCACTGCTCCCACAGTGTCTGTATTTTTTTTGGCAATGAAATGAGGAGCCCTGGATCTGAAGCCATCCCTCAGCGTGTCAGACTTGGAATGACTCCACTGTCTTCTTCCTGCTGCTCAGAGGCATTCAAAATGTATTTAATTAAACCCACATCAGAGAGCTGTTAGCAAGCTTCTCCAATTAGCAAGGTGGAGAGGACCGCATGTCATGGGGGGAAATGAGCAGACATGAAATGGTTTTGTTGCCTGTGCCTTCTTCAGTGCCAGATTAATTGGCATTTCTCTTTCAATTTAAGGCAGAGCTCAGGGCACAGACAGGTCACAGCATCACAGTGCAATCCCATCCTATTTTCTAGTTCTCACTCTCTCTTTTCAAGTATGACGGAAAATTTCCTGAGACACCTGAATCATGTTTGGCTTAGTCTGCAAGGGCACACAAAGAAGCAAAATTAGTGGCACTCAGATTGGTCCTGGATTTAGAGTTATTTAAGAACCTCCATGCTTCCTTATACATTCAGTATGTGTCTGTTAGCTTTTTTTCACATGCTTTGAGGCATGAGAGCCTCAAATCAACCTCAAATGGACTTGTAGCTGCTCAGGCCCTCTTTGTATGAAGCAAGTTGTCTTAGTCAGATGGTGATCTATCCTGACTGAGAATCCGCCTCCACAGACATCAAACTGAGCTTGCAGGTAGCTACAAGGATCAGATTCAAGGAGAGGTCATAGAATTATAGAATCAATCAGAGTTGGAAGGGACCACAAGGATCTTCTAATTCCAACTCCACTGCCATGGGCAGGGACACCTCACACTACATCAGGCTCTCTAGAGCCTCAGCCAGCTTGGTCTTGAACACCTCCAGGAGTGGGGCTTCCGCCACCTCCCTGGGCAACCCCTTCCAGGGTCTCACCACCCTCATGCTGAAGAACTTCTTCCTAACATCCAGTCTGCATCTACCCATTTCTAGCTTTGTTCCATTCCCCTCAGTCCTATCACTACCTGACAGCCTAAAACAACGCCTCTTCCAAAGTGTTAGCAGGAAACTTGCCTAGCAGAGGTGCTCCCCCTGTCTCCTCTAAGGACCTGCTGGCTCTCAGAATGTGTGTGCATCCTTGAGTCCATCCCATGGACTGTCACAACCTGGTGCTGTGTCTCAGCTGGTGCTGGCACTTGGTGGCATAGTTTAGCTGATGTCGTGGTGTTAGGTCATAGGTTGGACTTGATGATCTCGGAGGCCCTTCTCAGCCTCAATGTTTCTGTGATTCTGTAACCCTTCTGTCACTGGGATTACTGATTACAGCTGGTAAGTTCTGCTAGGGTCATGGCTGTGGCACTGGATGTGAGCTTTCGTGTCTGAACATCTCCACTGACTATTTACCTCTGCATAGATGAAAAACAATGGAAGAGCTGAGGGTTTCAGACTTGGTTACCTCCACAACTAAGGCTGGAAATGTCTTTTCACTAGGCTCAGTCCTTGAAGCACATTTTGCCATTGGACACTGGCACACTGCTGTTTTAAATCTCCTCTAGAGACTTATGACACCTTTGGGCTGTGGTGACACACAAAGACGTACTCTAAAACTGCAAGAGCCCTTCCAGACCTATGTGACTCTGTCTGTGGCCACCATGGCAAAGAGCAAATTTAAGCAGTCAACAAGTTGGAGGGTGATCAGGGCATCAATATGTGATATTGCATGATGAGACATGACACCTCATAGCCTTACACCTCTCTTTGGATCCAGCTAGGGATCCCAGTACACAGTGCCAAGATGACTGTTGGTCAGCACAGACACAGAGCAAGGCATGGACCTGTGGCTCAGGAGAGAACCACGTGCCAGAACTGGTTGAATAACCAAAGTTCTGCTCCTTGGGTCCACGAGCTCTGTGGTAACAGGTTGGACTTGATGATCTATGAGGTTTCTTCCAACCTTGGTGATACTGTGATACTGTAATGACCCAGCACTGCCCAGGAGTATTGCCTCCTTTGGAAGGAGAAGGAACCTAACTCTCACTCCAGAGGACATAGAAACAAATTCAACAGCTCTTTCCTTTGACTCCGAAAATGAAAGCTGCATTTTCCTCCTTGGAAATTCTCACAGGGGTGTCCTAAGGGTGCTGACAATCAGCTCCATTTTCCTCCCATATTTAAATGCAATTACAATCCCAACAACACAGCAAATCCTCTTCTATCAAAGCAGGGCACAGGGGTTTGTTTATTATTTGCAAATTGCAAACCAGCACTTGCTAAAGAGCCCTACCTCAACGTGGGAGCCCGCGATGGGGGACATGCTGCTATGACAACATGAGGCTGAATCATCCAGACAGACAAGACACACATAATTGTGTGATCACCTGTTCCTGCTTGTTCAAAGGAAATTTTATTAGTGCTGCTGAAAGTACATTAGAGAACAAAGCATAAAGCATCCACACATCAATCAGGGCTCAGCTAATCAATGCAAGCACCACCTGAGCCTGGTGCCTCACTGTTCGGCCATTCAGCATTTCACAGGTGTCAGGACAGCATTTACAGGAACCTGTGCTTGCATGTGAAAGATTCAAGATAAAAAACTCCATTTCTACTAAATCAAACAGTTCTGGCTTTTGGATCTGGCTGAGAATGCCAGATTTTTGACTGCAGGATGTTTGTGGTCAGTGGAGGGATGATGGGGATCCAATATAATGATTAGATAATAAACATGACTAAAGGCAAAAGTGGCTTCTTTAATATTAAAAGATAATTAAAATCCCAATAATTAAGAGGTGTAGGTGGGAGAGGAGTGCTGATCTGTTCTGCTACAGGCAAACAGGAAAGTCCAGGGTCATACTTCACTCAGACATACCTATAAATCCTTATGTGTTTATGCTGGGCAAGTACATTAGCCACAGCATCCATTTCCAGCTGGTGAGAAAGCAGTTCCACTTCTGCTAACACAGGGGCACCAAAATCATGGCTGCAATCCTAGGAGTGCTTCATATGTCTTTTTTTTTAAAGACATATAACCCCTGGGCTGCACAAAAATGACTTAATGTCACTTCCAGAATATCCCTAAATGTGAGCCTGGCACTTTTTCACGCTCGGTCCTTTCCAAATCCATTGGTGGTTTGGCTTCCTGAAGTATTTTATACCTTAATCTCCTTCACCCAGAAGACTCCAGCAGGTACAAAGGGCTGCTCAAGTGGAAAGAAGCCCATTGTATTTATTAATCACACTCTTTCTGAAAAGGTAGTCACATTCCAAAAGATTCTTTTTTATTCCCAAGCATTTTGTTGAGATTTGAACACTGGGTGACAAAAAAAAAAGCAATTTCCATGAGGTATTTACAGCATTTTAGGACCTTCTACCAGAAGCAGTAATGGCACTTTAGCATGACTTGGGGAGTTTTCAACCACTGCTCCTTTCCAATACTGCCCAAATGAATATCAGTTGAGTTTGCTCAGAAGCTGACAGGCAGCATTGTTGGCAGCAGCAGTAAGAGCTGAGATGTTTTCCTCTGTAGGTATTGCATATGCATGAGTGTCTCACTGAGAATGCTTCCATCTGCTCTGCGGTGAGCACAAGATGTGGGTATTCCACGAGAGCCATGCTGAGACCACTCAATCAACCACTAATAAAACCAGCCCCAGAGTAATCTGAAAACAAGAGGTTCAGATGCACAGTCATGAAATGCTGCTCAAGGAGCCCATGCTCCCAGGCAGGGCTATTCCTTCCACTGACAAAGCAAATCATGAAAAGCAGCCTCTCTCCCCACCTTCCTCTGTATGTGGCACCAAAGATTAGCCACGTGCAGGGAGAGACTGTTTGAAAGTCAGCTTCAGAAGGCAGTGAAGAGAAAATGAAGAAATACTAAGAATGAGGATAGCAAAGCATGACAACAGATTTGCAGGCAAAAGCAAGACCTCCCCCTTGCTGGAGATGGGCAGACAGTGAGGTCCATTCAAAGCTGGCTGAACAGCCAGAGGGTGATGATCAGCAGCATCAAGTCCAGTTGGAGGCCAGTAGCTAGCAGTGTTCCCCAGGGGTCAATACTGGTCCAGTCTTGCTCAACATCTTTATTAATGGTCTGGATGATAGACCTCATTGCTGTCTACAACTGCCTGAAGGGACATTGTGGAGAAGCTGCTGCTGGGCTCTTATCACAGGTAATTGGAGACAGAACAAGGGGGAATGGCCTCAAGCTGAGGCTGGGGAGGTTTAGATTGGACATTAGGAAAAAGCTTTTCATGGAGAGAGTGGTCAGGGAGTGGAATGAGCTGCCCAGGGAGGTGGTGGAGTCACCCACCCTGGATGTGTTTAAGGGTGGTTTTGATGTGGTGCTTAGGGATGTGGTTTAAGGTGAATCTTGCAGAGTAGGGTTCTAGGTTGGACTTGGTGATCCTGAGTGTCTTTTCCAACCTGGATGTTTCTGTGATTCTGTGATTCTGATGATACAAGGCTGAGAGGAGTGGCTCATACACCAGAGGGTCATGCTGCCACTCAGAGGGACCTTGACAGGTTGGAGAAGTAGGACAACAGGAACCTCAGTAAGTTCAACTAGTTGAACTGCACCATCTACTCATGTGGTGACTGAGAACTAGAACAGGTGGCACAGAGATGCTGTAGCCTCCATCCTTGGAGATATTCAAAAGCTGCCTGGATATGGTCTTGTGTAAACAGGTATAGATGACCCTGCTTAAGCTGGGAGGTTGGATAAAATTACTCCAAAGGTTCTGGCCAATCTCAACCGTCCTATGACACTAATTCTGTGGAGTTTTAAAAGGTCACATCAAACAGACATATTTTCAGACTGATTTAGGAAGATATACTTGTGAAGGCTCCTGTAGCCCTGCCTAGGGCTACCTTTGCACCAGGTTTAGGTCCACGCCAGTTGGCAGCGTCTCAAACTGCCACTGGAATATACCTGGCAGCTGTATTTGGTGAATGACACTGTGCTCTTAAGAGGAATCTTCAAGATCAGATGGTGCTATAAGATTTCTGCTCAAGAACAGAGGAAATCCTATTTCTCTGTTACTGTTTAAGCAAAAAAACTATTTGGGGAAAAAAAAAAACACAACAAATTAAAAATCTATCCCTTTTCTGATTTTGGCTCCCTGATGCAATTCTTTTTCCAGCCAGAAGATCAAAATCTTGTTGCTCAGAGGCAGAAGAGCAGCTGGACCTGTGGGCATGGCTGTCACCTCTTTGAATGTTCTTAGCACTCCAGGTTCTGGTTAGAGGGACAAACTAGGAACCTCAAAGCCTCAAATAAGACACCACAAAGCACTCCTATGAGACCCTTACCATAGGTGAGGAAACCTTGTGCCTTGTCCTTCCATGGTTTGGCAGACAGATTTTGGGATCTGGACCAGGCTGAGTGAGCTGTAAGAATGTATCTGCCTCAGATTTCTTCCTTGAACCCTTTTCCTGGCAAATCAAGATGGTGAAGGTGCAGGTGTTGGACACAGTGTGAAGTGTGGGAGTGGCTGTCGTGTTAACAGTCGTCTCCTCTTCCCCAGCCCAGCTGTGGCAAGATGGGATCCTTTCTACATAGCCAGGGGAGCACACACACACACATACAGCAAGAGGACAAAACTAACCTGGCAGAAAGCAGACATGCTGTCACACCTCCAAGGGGAAAACTGATGCAGCCTCTTGCTTCTGTTTCAAAATCAATTTCAGGCTGCTTCCATGAAAGAAACGGCATAAAGGGCATTAGGTTTGGCAACAGAGGCTGCTGTTCCCAGGATGATGGATGGGAGATGAGTACAATTACCTGGATGCCTAGAGCTTATACTCAGCCTTTTCTGTGGAACACTCTGGCTGTCCTTACCCATCACTAGGAAAATCAAAACGAACTCTGCAGAGCCACTTATGGGACTGGATTTGTCTCTGCTCTAGCTATCTTGGAGAACAGAACAAGGAGCAACAGTGGCAGATGCTCAGAAAAGACTGTCTGTAATGTTGTATCAAAGATGATCTGCTGCATATAAATGTAAGGGAACCTCTTGTGCATCAGCCATGGCCACTTTCCTACCCACTGGTCCCAATGTCCCTGAAGCTGCTGGTGACCAGTCCCATACAGGGTCCTGTGGAGGGACTCTGCTGGCAGCACACTCTGCAGCAGCAGCCTGACCTCCCTAGATGCTGACAGCTGACATCTCCCAAATGATCTACCCCACATCAAACTTCACCTTTATGGTGCTGATGTCAACAGCATCAGCCATAAACTTTTCACTGAGTTGTCTACCAGTCAAGTGTTGACTGATTCCTTCTTCCCAATGCCCTGGAACTGTCCTGCTGCTCATCTCAAAGGCCTTGTTACACCATAACTCACAAAGGGACTTCTAGTGCGGGCACTTTGTTGGCAGCAAAGCCACTGTTCCCTATACCTGCTGTCCCATCTCTCCCAAACTCACCATCCATCTCTCAAACTCCCTGCATCCACTTCTGGAGCCCCTATTACAAGAGGGATATGGATGTGCTAGAAGGTGTCCAGAGAAGGGCCACGAGGATGATCAGAGGGCTGGAGCACCTCTGCTATGAGGAGAGACTGAGGGAGTTGGAGCTGTTCAGTCTGGAGAGGAAAAGGCTCCCAAGTGACCTTCTTGTGGCCTTTCAGTATCTTAAGGGAGCCGACAAGAAAGCTGGGGAGGGACTTTTTAGGCTGTCAGGTAGTGATAAGGCTAGGGGGGATGGAACAAAGCTAGGAATGGGTAGATTTGTGCTGTATGTTAGGAAGAAGTTCTTCAGCATGAGGGTGGTGAGACCTTGGAAGGAGTTGCCCAGGAAGGTGGTGGAAGCCCCATCCCTGGAAGTGTTTAAGGGCAGGCTGTCTGAGGCTCTAGACAGCCTGATGTAGTGTGAGGTGCCCCTGCCCATGTCAGTGGGGTTGGAACTAGATGATCTTTGTGGTCCCTTCCAACCCTGACTGATTCTATGATTCTGTGATTCTGTTATTCTAAGATTCTAACCACCTTTCCTCCTGCACCTGATGAGAGAAGCAAAGCAAATGCAAAACCAGATCCTAAACACACCCTTTTCCAGGTGTCACCTGGAGTTGGCATGATGGCCTCAAGCATGAGAGAGCCTGTGGAGAAAGAGGTGCTGAAGTCTTGGCACCATCCATGCAGCTGGTGCTCAGTGGGCAGCCCATGGGATGCTCGAATGAGGACATCTGCTCAGGGGTCGTGTGAAGCTCACAGAACTTTCCAAACTGCAGGGAGGATCATGTGCCCTGGAAGATGCCAACATGATAAAGCAGCTGAACATCTTCAGCCTCTGGATTTCACTCTACAAGGAGACATGAAAGGGCATAGTAGGCAAAGGGTGATGACTGCTGCATTCCCCACCTGACTGGCAAGGGTCTTTCAGTGGCTTCTTAGCTCTGCCTTTGTTTGGAGGTCAAATGCAATAGGAAGTGCCAGAAAGTAGCAATTCAGAAGCTGGCCCCAGCTGCTGGTTGTGTTTTCTCTCAGGCTCACAAAACTGTAGGGATCTATAGCCAGCTTTAGGAGAGATGAGGGTGATGGCACCTCCTGGTATTTGGTGAAACTAATGAAGTTTTGTCTTTTTTTCTCCTCTTGAAAATTGAAATGCTTTGGGAAAACTGTCTCTAGGCAGCTCTCCTGAATAAGCTATTGTCAGGCCTGAGAGATGTGACTCAGAGCATCTTTAATCTCTGGGCGGGAGCGCTCTCCATGGCTTTCATGCTTTGGAATAAATCTTCAGAGACGTTCCCAAATTAAGCACGATTCCTTTCTAATCTCCTTGCACTTCTTCCTTTCCCCATTTTTATCAACAGGCTCAAACACATTCAGCATGGCCTACTTCGAAGCAAACTGATTAATGCAATCGCTTCAGGTTTTAGGAGGGATCAGTGCTTACAGCAGTGGAAAGGGCTCCTACTGCTGCCGGCAGCCCCAGCTCCACAGCAGCTTGGGAGGCTTATAGAGATCTGCCTGCGAGCAGAGCTGACAGCAGAGGATGGCAGCAGCCATCACGCTCACATGGGCATCATCCGAACTCCAGCGGGAGCCTGCTCAGTGTCCAGGTGGTTCTCTGAGCCCTTGAGGATCAGAAGCTGCATGGTGCTGCATAATGTGGCTGGTGCCTCCCGGGCATGGGGGAGAAGGGAAGTGGAGCTCAGTGTCATCTCTTCCTTTCCTGCCCCACCCGGCAGCAGCCAGCTGTGCTGTGCTGTGCTGCTCAGTGCCATCCCTTCCTTTCCTGACCCACCAGGCAGCAGCCAGATATGTTGTGCTGCTCAGTGTCACCCCTTCCTTTCCTGCCCCACCAGGCAGCAGCCAGCTGCATTGTGCTGCTCAGTGCCATCCCTTCCTTTCCTGCCCCACCAGGCAGCAGCCAGCTGTGCTGTGCTGCTCAGTGCCATCCCTTCCTTTCCTGCCCCACCAGGCAGCAGCCAGCTGTGCTGTGCTGCTCAGTGCCATCCCTTCCTTTCCTGCCCCACCAGGCAGCAGCCAGCAACCACAGCCAGAGGCAGCTGAGCCGAGTATCACAGCTCATGCTGCTCAGCTGCAGCTGGCACACATCTGGCACAGGAGAGAAGTTTTGGGTTTGCATCACTTCCACATGGGATTCGGGCCTGCATGTGAAAAGCCTGAGCTGAGTAGTTGACTTAATGTCATACTGCTCTGAGACAGTGGTAGAGAGGGATGTTGGGAGGGGGTGGTGAAATGTCGTGGGAGAAACTTTAGCTCTGCATCCATATGTGTGTATTAGTGTAGCTTGCTGGAGAGGAAGCTGCTCTTCCTGGCTCTTCTGAATCAAATTTTCTGATACAAAATGCCATCTCTCACTGACAACCTTCCTTGCATTCAGCTCAGGCAAGTCATTTTCAGTTTGTCTGATGGAGGGCTTCCTCTTAGGAGAGCCTCCTCCAAGGATAGCTCCTAAGAGCTTAAACAGCCAAAACAGGCAAAAGCAATAATTAACTGTGTTTTACAGAGGAGAAGCTAGAGATGAAAGAATTATGGAGACTCCTTTCTGCATCTGCAGTTTGAAGGGACAGAATCCTGAATTCAGATCTGCCACTACATTTGCCTGGGGCTGGGAAATGTGAGAGTGTTAAGTGTCCTTTGATATGTCACCAGGCTTCCCAGGACCAGAGTGGGTCCATGGCTATAGTTTTTGAAGGTGAAATGAAATAATGCCTAAAATGCTGAGCTAAAAAATCATTTTCATGGATAATACCAAAATGGGACATTGGCTACAGAAAGCTGAAGCTCAGAGAGCTGAAGGAGCATGACAGATGTTGACGTAGCTGCCTTTGGCTGCTCAAGTGGAGTGGCAAGGAGCCCTACCAGCTTCTGCCTTTGCAGTCTGGCCTATGTGTCTATAATCTTGTTTTTTTTTCTCTTGATTGACAGGACTGGAGGACCCTCATGCTTTAGTGAGTGTATAATGGCTGCCTTGATGTCATTTATTTAAGCTTTGGAATAGCTGTGCTTTCTAATTACTTCTTTTTGCCTGCCTAAAGAGCACCTTTTGCTTTCAGATTAACTTATTGCTGTCTCTTTGAACATGTGCCTCTGTACTCCAAGCACCCAGGGTTCTGTGAGATCAAGGCAGGCTTGGTTAAGGTAAAAGGCAAGTAGTGATCAAGGTGGGTTTTTTCCTTTTTGGAACATGAACGTGCCAGGTTTGCTGATCAGACTGTGTGTGTGGCATGATCAGCTAACTTAGGGTCCTTGTGCCTGCAAAAGAGACAAAGAGAAAAGTCTTTTTCCCAGTGGTCAGAGGGGCGTTGGTAGTGTCCAGAATGTGCACCCATATGCACTGCAAGCATATTTTGGTTGTGTGCAGTGGCTTCTTTGCTCTGGCAAACAAGAAGAATTTTGGTCTCTCTGGTAGGAGCTTCCTATGTTTCAAGCTGAAAGTGCCAATTTACTCCAAATATTCAAATGGCCTGGACAAAAATGGCTAAGTGCAGATCCACTCTGAAATTATTCACTATATGGTGGGACAGTGGCTTGGATGAGTATAAATTAGTAACAATCACACTGTTCTTACCTAATACAGGTTTGGCAGAGCTTTTAAAATGCTACTTCACTGTAGTTTAGTTGTGGAATGGAGGAATGCCCTGAGGTACAGAAAATGTAGGCATGAACGATAAACTGGCACTGCATCACCCTTGTTGTCCAGGTCAATGGGGGAAAAGTTGTCATTGGGCTTTGTGCAGCACTGGACACACCAGGCTAACTGATAAACCCTTGTCCTTTCTTCTAAGGTTTGTCTCCTGCCCATCTATTTCAGGCAGTGTGTTAAGCTGCTGGTAGTTTCCTCAGCGATGGTGGCTTTATGGGAATACAGAAATCAGGTTAGGAGGGAGGTCTAGGGATCACCTCTAGCCAAAGCATATACCCAACAGAAGGTTGTGTTGCTTGCTTTTAAAAACTGCAAGGGTGGAATGTCACCCATGTCCAGACAGGATTAGTTTTCCTCTTGGCATGGTTTCCCTTAATTTATAACCCATATCTTCTTGGGCTGCAACTCAAGCCTCCTGCATCCTTCTCTACCTGTTGTGACCACAGAGAAGACTTCCTTCACAGGATCTTTTATGCACATTTACAGATAGATCTCATATTTCCTTCCTTCCTTCCTTCCTTCCTTCCTTCCTTCCTTCCTTCCTTCCTTCCTTCCTTCCTTCCTTCCTTCCTTCCTTCCTTCCTTCCTTCCTTCCTTCCTTCCTTCCTTCCTTCCTTCCTTCCTTTTTTTCTGAGACTAAAACAGTAGTAGTCTTTTTGGTGTCTTTTTGACCTTTCTGTTTTCAAGTGCTCTGGTCACTCTTTCCACCTCTTGACACACTGAGACTGGGAACAACATTGCAGCTGTGTAGAGAGGAAGGATGCCTTGATGGCACCTGATGGCTTATGCCTGCTGATACACTCCAGGATGTAGCAGAGCTCTTTAGCAGCTGCACATGGGATGGCTCCAGCAGCTGAGGACTAAAGGAGACCTGAGCACAACTTCCTTCCAGGCTAGAAATGAACCCTTTATTGCTGTTTGTACACAGGAATTGCTCAGAGCAAACTGCAATATGCCTCCCTAAAGCAGGACAACCTATATGGGATGCAGACAGGCTGAACTGCTGCAGCCCATTTAGCACAGAGTTATTCCTGGCTCTGCTTGGACTCTGTGATGCCCAGCAAATGAGATGTTTCATGGTCCAGTGTGACTATCTACAAGAGGCATTTTGTGCTAGTGAAGAATCTCTCTCCTCTCTCCAGCTGTCTGTTCACTCCAAGCTTGTCAGAACTGCACATCTGATCCCCCTGTGAAGAATTTGGTGCAAGCAGCCAAGGGATTTTAAAGTTATTAGGAAATAAAAAGGATGGGAAAAAAAAGGTGAATAGTGGCATAATTCTGCTTCCTTCAGAAATAAAGCTTTAAAAAGATGAAAGGTATTTGCCTCAACTCTCTGCAGGCTCTACCTCAGCAGCCAGCTGGAGAGACGTTAGGAAAGCAGTTCCAGGAGCCTGGAGTTCTTAGCGTCAGTAAAACCTGCTGCTGGGCCAGCTGAGCCATTTCACTCAGAGCAATCCATTCTCCTCTGCCTCCTAACGGTTTCAGGTTTTCTCTAGTAGGTTTTTTTGGGAGTTGAAAGTCCCTCAGTAGCTAGGTCTACTCCTGTACAAGATGGCAAGAGACAGCCCACATATGGCAAGAAAATTCTTTGCTTGGCAGTGCAGGTTGTGGCATTGAGGTTCTTCCTTTTTCTTTTGTTGCTGCAGAGTCATACATGAGCTTTGTGCCCCCAGAAATGCAATTACTAGCTGACTGAAAGGAAGAGAAAACAAACACTGATGTACACTCTATACACTGGTATACAGCTTGGAGACTGTTTTCTGGTGGGGCTGAGTGTCTACAGCATGGCTGGTTTGGTTGAAGCTGTTTTGATAAGCATCTACACTCACAGGCTCACAGGCTCGCAGGATGTCAGGCGTTGGAAGGGATCTAAAGAGGTCATCGAGTCCAATCCTTACACCAGAGCAGGACCATACAATCTAGCTCAGGTCATACAGGAACACATCCAGATGGGCTTTGAGTCTTCAGAGAAGGAGACTCCACAACCTCTCTGTGGAGCCTGTGCCAGTGCTCTGTGACCCTTCCAGTAAAGAAGTCCCCCCTTGTGTTGAGGTGGAACCTCCTGTGCTGCAGCTTACATCCATTGCTCCTTATTTGTGTCTGCACTGAAGGCTGTGGACAGAGGCTGAAGGTTTCTAAAAGCTCTGGCACACACCTCTTTCATTTTGAGGCTCTTTCCTCTGTGCCTGTAGATGCCACAACATATGCCAGCCCTCCTTAGACTTCTTCCATGACAATCCTAGGGCTGTGAGGGGCATTAGGACATTTTACAATAGGGCACTGAATCTGAAAGCTGAAAACCTGGGCACAGTTTGCCTGTTGACAGGGATGAAGGTGCTGGATGCCCATCCTCAAAGACCTTCAACGCTCAGGCAAACAAAGCCCAGAGCAAACTGATTTCATCTTTAAAGTTAGACCTGCCTGGATCATAGAGTTAAACCAGAGACCTCCACAGGTCCCTCCTCACCTAAACGAGTTTGTGATTGCAGGCACAGTTTGGGGTAAGACTCATCTTTCTGAACTTCAGTTCTGCATCTCTGGGAGAAGGAAAAGTCACCTTCCTCATTCTGCTTTCTCCAGCCCACAAAAAAATCACAAAGAGAAAGTAAAAAAAAGACAAACCCAAACCAAACTCAATCCCCTTTTTCGAGGCTGGGAAGATTGTTGTGCTTGTCAGACGTTTCATTTTTTTGTATGACATTTTCTCTGAGGTTTTTTTTTCCCCTTGAAAATGTTATTACTTTTTTAGCTTGACTGAAAAGCCTGCTTTCAGGGAGGAGAAATACTCAATAACCATCTTGATAATGCTTTCTCTTGTATCTTCTGGAAAAAAAAAACCAACAGCAACAGCAACAACAACAACAAAAAAAGCCAAAACAACGATTAAAAGCACTCATTAGAAATGCTGAAAATCCCTCACGGTGCCTGTTTTGAACCCTGCAAAGTGAGAACAACAGATATTTCTGTATTTATTTCCCCTCTCCCCCCTCCCTCAAAATAGTTTCCTCCCCCCCCTTTATTTTCTAACTCCTTCCATTCAGCTGTAAGCTTTTCAGGGCAAAAATTGCCTCTTTAACAATGTCATTTCCCAGCTCCCACTTCACCAAGGTTTTCAATTTGGATGGGAGCTCTAAGTCAGATAATCATTCAAGACCACAATGTCCCTGGTTCAAAGCAGTGCCAAACACTTTAGGTCACAACTCCAAGCTAAGACTTTCATTTTATCAAAGAGCACCATTTGAAAGTGGTTTGGTTTTGCTTAATTTTGTTTTGTCTTGTTCTGGTTCATTTTTGCTTTGTGTCATTTTATTTTGCCTTGTTTTGTTTCATTTTTGTTCGTTTTGTGTCATTTTGGTTTGTGTCATTTTGTTTTATATCATTTTAGTTTGTTTAATTTTGTTTTGTGTCATTTTGGTTTTTGTCATTCTGTTTTGCCATGTTTGGTTTCATTTTTGTTTGTTCCATTTTGCTTTGTGTCATTTTGTTTTGCCTTGTTTTGTTTCATTTTTGTTTGTTCCATTTTGGTTTGTGTCATTTTGTTTTGTGTCATTTTATTTTGTGTCATTTTATTTTGCCTTGTTTTGTTTCATTTTTGTTTCTTTATTTTGTTTTGTGTAATTTTATTTTGCCTTGTTTTGTGTAGTTTTGTTTTATGTCATTTTATTTTGCCTTGATTTGTTTAATTTCTGTTTGTTTCATTTTGGTTTGTGTCATTTTGTTTTGTCTCATTTTATTTTGCCTTGGTTTGTTTCATTTTTGTTTGTTTCATTTTCTTTTGTATCATTCTATTTTGCCTTGTTTTGTTTCATTTTTGTCTCTTTATTTTGTTTTGTGTCATTTTATTTTGCCTTGTTTTGTGTCATTTTGTTTTGTGTCATTTTGTTCTGCCTTGTTTGGTTTAATTTTTGTTTGTTCCATTTTGGTTTGTGTCATTTTGTTTTGTCTCATTTTATTTTGCCTTGTTTTGTGTCATTTCGTTTTGTATCATTTTGTTCTGCCTTGTTTGGTTTAATTTTTGTTTGTTTATTTTGTTTTGTGTCATTTTATTTTGCCTTGTTTTGTGTCATTTTGTTCTGCCTTGTTTGGTTTAATTTTTGTTTGTTTATTTTGGTTTGTGTCATTTTATTTTCCCTTGTTTTGTGTCATTTTGTTCTGCCTTGTTTGGCTTAATTTTTGTTTGTTCCATTTTGGTTTGTGTAATTTTGTTTTGTCTCATTTTATTTTGCCTTGGTTTGTTTCATTTTTGTTTGTTTCATTTTCTTTTGTATCATTTTATTTTGCCATGGTTTGTTTCATTTTGGTTTGTTTCATTTTGGTTTGTCTTGTTTTGTTTATTTTCCCCCTCCCCAGTGGAATGAGTTTCCTGCTGCCATGCTTGTTTTGTAAACTATTACAAAAAATCATTTTTTGGAGGGGGGGGAGAAGGAGGAGGTGCTCTAAGTTCTCTGCTTTTCATGAACTGCAGCTATCAGAAATGATCATCACAGAGCCTAAGAGATCTGTCCTTTAACACTTACAAACATGTATCATGTTGATGAATTTAGATGGTCATTTAAAGGCAAATTGCTTGTCCTACTTTTTGCTTCTTATTGATTGTCATGTAATTAACTGATTCAGTGTGTTAATGCCAGCCAAAGCGCCTGCAACCCACTTAATCAGCAGAGCCTGATCAGAAGACTTGGGTTTAATTAGACTGCACTAATTGCCCCGGTGAAATGATGTTTCCTCTGTCCTCAGCCATTACTTACAGGTGCCAGATTTATTTGTTTTATTGAAATTGAGTCAGGGGCAGACAGAATAATATTTTGCCTGACAGAGCAAAGACTTCTCTAAGCAAAGACAAAGCAGCTGAGGAGAGCAGTCACACACTGTTAGAGCTGATCCATCCCTTTTTAGCTGAGCAGCATTACAGTCTGCCCACTTAAGACCAGGTGTATTTAAGGTTGCAGGGTCTATGCTGCAAGCTCTCAAGCTGGCCTTGAACCTCTCTGGAGCAATATAAGACCTGGGGCAAGTTAATACTGAAGTGGGAAGATCTGGGAAGGACCAGGTACTGAGTCAAAAATAACCAAAACCCCTGTTCCCTGTGTGTTATGCTCAACACCTTTGAATAGAGGAGTTGAAGTGGTTTTGGGCAGTGCATGCTTCAGAAGATGTCTTCCAAAGAATGCAGCCCCAACACTCATCAAAGGGGTTTCCTCAGACCCAGGTCTCAACATAAGGAACCACAGAATCATAGAATAAGTCAGGGTTGGAAGGGACCACAAGGATCTTTTAGTTCCAAACCCTCTGCCTTGGGCAGGGACACCTCGACACCTCACACACTACATCAGGCTCTCTAGAGCCTCATCTAGCCTGGTCTTGAACACCTCCAGGGATGAGGCTTCCACCACCTTCAGCATAAGGTCTCAGCACCCTAATGCTGGAGAACTTCTTCCTAACATACAGCACGAATCTACCCATTTCCAGCTTTGTTCCATTCCTCCTTGTCCTAGCACTACCTGACAACCTAAACACTCCCTCTTCAGCTTTCTTGTAGCCCCATTAAGATACTGAAAGGCCACAAGAAGGTCACCTGGGAGCCTCCTCCTCTCCAGACTGAACAGTCCCAACTCCCTCAGTCTCTCCTCATGGGAGAGGTGCTCCATCCTTCTGATCATCCTTGTGGCCCTTCTCTGGACATGCTCCAGCACGTCCATGTCCCTCTTGTAATGGGGGCTCCAGAACTGGATGCAGTACTACAGGTGGGGTCTCACCAGTGCAGAGTAGAGGGGGACGATCACTTCCCTCGCCCTGCTGCCCACACTTCTCTTGATGTGGCCCAGGAGGAGCATTTCTGCTACTAACTAGCCCCACTTCTGGCCCTTGGAGGCTGTATAAATCACCAGACTCATATGCAGCAGCCTAACTGTTCTCCCAAGGCAGCCAGTACTCGATCTCTGCAGAGCTCAGCCAGAAGGAAGGGAAGCAATCTCTCCTGTCCTGAGGAAAAAACGATCTGAAGAAATGCCTTTTTCAGTCATGCAAGCTCATGGTGGAGGGTGCTTGGTAGACCAACTGCTTAGAAAGTATGCATGTGTGTGTGTATGTATCATATATCCACATACACTCTGGTTTTCAGTTTTCACACCCAGGCTGACTATGGTGGGTGCCTCCCTGTGGATTACGAAAGTGACATGATGGGGGTAGCTGTTATGGGAAGGTGGTTACAATCCCATTTATTTCAGTCCTGGTCCTGCAACTGGATTTGCATAAAAGCACATTTGTACCCTTGAGCAGCATCCCTGAATGTAGCCCCAGAGAATTCTGCTTAGTGGTGAGGACCCAGCAGGAACAGGGACTGTCCCTAGTTCATAAGGCTGACATCTGCCCTTGGGCTTGTTCTGCAACTCTCTGAGTGCTCTGTAAATGTCTGATCTTGGCAAGGAAAATTGCAACTGATTGTAAATTTCTTGCAAAAATGGACTTTCAGTAGGGCCAAGCCAATTTGCTAAATCAAGCTGAATTTGGGAAGTAACTTCTGACTCCCCACCTCCCCTTAAGAAATGAGGGACGTATTTTTGGAAGGGCCAACACAGCTTGACTTTGATGTTTCCCAAACCCAGGTTCCTAAACCTTTGAAATGTTTTCAGGCTGTGGGGTTTGTTTTTTTCTTTGCTTGCTTATGCTTATAAAGGTAAGCAAGATAAGACTGGCTAATTAGCTTGTAAACAAAACAGAACACTTTGCATTGCATCAAATAAAATATTTTGGGTTGCTGAGTCAGACTCAGGCATGTTTAAAAACATTTTGGCAAAAGAACTAAATTAGAAGCAAAGGTGCAGCAGGGAAGAAGTACCCCTTGGCGACAGCCTTGCTCTTGAATGAAGGGCTGGCTCTTGAAAGCACAGTCCTATGGAGTAGAAAATGGCTGAAGCACTCAAAATGCTGATGTTTTTTCTTCTGCTGGAGGAGGATATTGCTTTGTGGGTGAGCAATACTAAACCCAGCTTGGTGAGCCTCTGCTTCCAGGTACTCTTCAGCCAGTGCCACGAGCCTGAAGAGGAATCAGCTGCTTAATGTCAAATTAGTGCCTGTGATTAGTGCTGGATGCAGCAACAACATTGAAGGAGAAATCCTAGTGTTTTGTCTCTGGAGGAGGTTGTGGGATTACTTGGAGGCTAGTCCTCTTTCTGCTTCCCAACTGCTCCCACATCCTCCTCTTGTCTCTCCACTTTCAAGGCTTTGAGCCCATGGTGTGTAGCTCAGATCAGTGTGGAGGAGTCTGCCCTTGAGGGTATTCTGACTTCCATCATAGTGCAATAAAATACTTATATGTGAAAGGGACACACCAAACCCATGAGGGAAGAAGTGGGTGTGCAGCATTTCTAGGGCTCAGAACTCATTGGAGTAGCATCTGTGCAGATTTTCCCCTGCTTCTTTTGGTTTTGTTGCTTTAAGGAAATAGGACTTTGTTTTGTTTCTTCTTCCTTCCTTCCTTCCTTCCTTCCTTCCTTCCTTCCTTCCTTCCTTCCTTCCTTCCTTCCTTCCTTCCTTCCTTCCTTCCTTCCTTCCTTCCTTCCTTCCTTCCTTTCTTTCTTTCTTTCTTTCTTTCTTTCTTTCTTTCTTTCTTTCTTTCTTTCTTTCTTTCTTTCTTTCTTTCTTTCTTTCTTTCTTTCTCTTTCTTTCTTTCTTTCTTTCTTTCTTTCTTTCTTTCTTTCTTTCTTTCTTTCTTTCTTTCTTTCTTTCTTTCTTTCTTTCTTTCTTTCTTTCTTTCTTTCTTTCTTTCTTTCTTTCTTTCTTTCTTTCTTTCTTTCTTCCTTTCTTTCTTTCCTTTCTTTCTTTCCTTTCTTTCTTTCTTTCTTTCTTTCTTTCTTTCTTTCTTTCTTTCTTTCTTTCTTTCTTTCTTTCTTTCTTTCTTTCTTTCTTTCTTTCTTTCTTTCTTTCTTTCTTTCTTTCTTTCTTTCTTTCTTTCTTTCTTTCTTTCTTTCTTTCTTTCTTTCTCTTTCCTTCTTTCCTTCTTTCCTTCTTTCCTTCTTTCCTTCTTTCCTTCTTTCCTTCTTTCCTTCTTTCCTTCTTTCCTTCTTTCCTTCTTTCCTTCTTTCCTTCTTTCCTTCTCTCCTTCTCTCCTTCTCTCTTTCTCTCTTTCTCTCTCTCTTTCTCTCTTTCTTATTTATCCTTTTTCTTTTTTTTTGCCCTTGTTGTAAATAAACAAGATGAGCAAATATTTATATTTGCTCTTGTAACAGTAATAAGGATTAGGCACCACTGGGGCCAAAGGGACAGCAGTTACAAATGACTCAAAAGAAATTGTGAAATCCAGTGTGCATGATGGTGAAGGGCTCTGAGAGCAAAGCTGGCAACAGTTACCCAGCTGTGCCAGCCTCCTGTGGGACATGAGAGCACACCTTGGGGTGTGCTCACCCCACAGCAAGCTGAAGCTGAAGCTTGCAGCCCAGAAAGCCAATCAGAGTTTGGGCTGCATCAAGAGAAATGTGGCCAGCAGGGCGAGGGAAGCGATCATCCCCCTCTACTCTGCACTGGTGAGAGGCCACCTAGACTACTGTGTTCAGTTCTGCAGCCCCTGTTACAAGAGGGATATGGATGTGCTGGAAGGTGTCCAGAGAAGGGCCACGAGGATGATCAGGGGGCTGGAGCACCTCTGCTATGAGGAGAGACTGAGGGAGTTGGGGCTGTTCAGTCTGGAGAGGAGAAGACTCCCAGGTGACCTTATTGTGGCCTTTCAGTATCTTAAGGAGGCCTACAAGAAAGCTGGGGAGAGAGTTTTTAGGCTGTCAGGCAGTGCTAGGTCTAGGAGGAATGAAACAAAGCTAGAAATTGGTAGATTCGTGTTAGGAAGAAGTTCTTCAGCATGAGGGTGGTGAGATCCTGGAAGGGATTGCTCAGAGAGGTGGTGAAAGCCTCATCCCTGGAGGTGTTCAAGGCCAGGCTAGACGAGGCTCTAGAGAGCCTGATGTAGTGTGTGAGGTGTCCCTGCCCAAGGCAGGGGGTTTGGGACTAGATGATCTTTGTGGTCCCTTCCAACCCTGACTGATTCTATGATTCTAAGTGGGTGCTGTATGGCTATGATGGAGCGTGCCGCTGGAGTGACTGGGTGGGATATGGGTCAGCCCTGTAGCCACAGCCCTTTCCTACTAGAGACAGTGTAAGTGCTCAAGCACCGTGGCAGCTCAGCAGCCAGACAGCTGGGGGTGGCAAACGTTATCAGCTGCCTGATTTCATCAGTCTGGGCTCGTGACTCAGTTTTCTTTCCGGTGACGTTCACACACACACGCCAAAAGCAGTGGCAGCACTGGGATCTCTGCTGCTGAGCCTCTGCCTCTGTCCAGAGTGCACCCTGGCTGCACACCGAATGGTATGTGCCCTCTACAAAGCAAAACAAGAGATTTTTTTTCACCCTGGAATTTATATTTTTAAAACCCTTAATGTTTCCTCCCTCAGTCAGTGGCTCTGGTGGAAGAGCAGTTGAGCTGTCACTGGCAGTGCCAAAACGTGATCACAGCTCCAGCTGATGGTAACTCGGAATGAGTGTAATCAGTTTTCCCTCTTGCTGTTTGCAAAGGAATGATCTGGAAGGACACTTGGCTAATTGCTTTCTCAGCTGAACACAGCAAACCTCCACTGGTGCACAGGGGTCTTCATCCTGCAGTCCTGCTTGCTTCAGAGCTTCACCTAAGAAGAGTCAGGTGGCACCACTGAACACTGCTAAAGCTGTATCTCTGCCCTTCTTATCGTGATTACAGCTTTTCACTTTTCAGTGCAGAATGCCTGAAGCTGTTAGATGAGGTCTGAGGCATCCTACCATCAGGAGACATTTTCTCACATTATCTCTCCCCCATGCTGGGTTTTTTTTTGCCTTTTACAAAGGTCAAAAGCTCTCTTGGCAGGACCTGTCCTTATTCCTGCCTGTGAAGAGCTGGACACAGGGCCCCAGTTCCTACAACTCATTTTGAAATGCTTCTGAGGGCTACTGGAGAGGGCCTGCAGGCCACAGAAAAAGGAAGTAGCCTCATAAAAACAAGAAAACCCAAGAAAAGGGTGTAAAAGAAGGGAGATCTCACAAAGCAGGGAGGTCACTGGAGAGGTTCTGGGGTCTGAGTGCAGTAGTGGTCCCACTCAGGTATGGTGGTGGTTGACACCAAGGGAGTGCCAGGATTTCATACCATGATGATGGTATGGAAGACAGGCTCTGTCTGATGATTTTTTGTGTGTGTCTGTTTTTGGGGGGAGCTAATCCTGTAGAATCCCTGAGGAATATGTTTGGCATTCTCCCTTTTCTCTGCTCTTACGGGAGGGACTCAGCATCCTGCAGAGACGGCAAGGGAAATCACAGGATTATTCCCCATGGTGATTATCCTGTGATCTCTCAGGGCTGTATAAATGGGAGCTGATTACAGCTAGAAAAGGAGTAAATTGTGTAATTAGAAAGGGGAAGAGGAGAGGACTTAACCTCTGCCTGAAGGTGCCAGTTTGGAGAGAAGAGTGGAAATAAGAATGTTGAACAGCACTTGTGCTGACACCAGAATGGCACCAGAAAGGGCCATTGCTACCTTGCCCCTGTCTGCTCCTGCCACTCTGGGCAAGCTCTTCAGTCTTCCCCTCTGGACAAAGAATGAAATATTTCTTTCTGATACATCTTTTAGCTATTGTCTTTGGAAAGAAAGTGGATCTCCTTTGTGCATACCCACTTTTCCCCACTCTTGTAGCTTGTTGGGCTTACAAGTGGCTGGCTACACTCAGAGATTTCCCTCTGGAATGAAGGCTAGAAGAGAAAAGCAGGATGGAATCCTCAGTGGTTCTGTGTTGAGCATAAGATGACTAAAATCTTTCTGGTCACCCTACATGGAGCAGGAATGATCATTTTGCTTGCTCTTCCTCATATTATTGACCCAGCCTGGCCTGGGCCACAAAATGTGTCTGTTCCCATCACAAGCAAAAAAAAACAGGCAGCAGAATTGTTCTCAAAGCCATGGTGAGGGAGGCTATTAATGTGAATATTATTCATGCCAGGAAAAATAGCCAATTACCTTCCTATAGAACCACTCTCAGCCCAGTGAGCCAGTAATTGCAACATCTAACATTTGTCACTGAGCTCTGGAAGCAGTCTGGGAATAAAATACCGACAAATGGATTTGGTCTTAAAAGACAGGCTGGAAACAGAGCTAAGATAGCAGATATTCAGGAGGTGTCCTGTTTTGCTGCAGGGAATCTATGCCCACCTCCTATCTGACACATGCAAGAATCTGGCTTTTCTTATATCCACTCTATTTTGTGTTCTAAAGGTGTGTAACTTCTAACGTGTGTGCATGTTTGTCGTGGAGGCAGGAATTACAGTATCACAGTATCATCAGGGTTGGAAGAGACCTCACAGATCATCAAGTCCAACCCTTTACCATAGAGCTCAAGTCTAGACCATGGCACCAAGTGCCACATCCAACCTTGCCTTGAACAGCCCCAGGGACGGCGACTCTACCACCTCCCCAGGCAGCCCATTCCAGTGTCCAATGACTCTCTCAGTGAAGAACCTTCTCCTCACCTCCAGCCTAAATTTCCCCTGGTGCTGTGTCCTCTCGTTCTGGCACTGGCCACCTGAGAGAAGAGAGCAACCTCCTCCTGGCCACAACCTCCCCTCAGGCAGTTGTAGACAGCCTCCTCTTCTCCAGGCTAAATAATCCCAGCTCCCCCAGCCTCTCCCCGTAGAGCTTGTGCTCAAGGCCTCTCACCAGCCTCGTTGCCCTTCTCTGGACACACTCAAGCATCTCAATGTCCCTCCTAAACTGGGGGGCCCAGAACTGAACACAGTACTCAAGGTGTGGTCTAACCAGTGCAGAGTACAGGGGCAGAATGACCTCCCTGATCCTGCTGACCACACCATTCCTGATGCAGGCCAGAATGCCATTGGCTCTCTTGGCCACCTGGGCACACTGCTGGCTCATGTTCAGGTGGGTATCAATCAGCACCCCCAGATCCCTCTCTGTTTGGCTGCTCTCCAGCCACTCCGACCCCAGCCTGTATCTCTCCATGGGGTTGTTGTGGCCAAAGTGCAGCACTGGCACTTGGAGCTACTGAATGCCATCCCATTGGACTCTGCCCATCTGTCCAGGCGGTCAAGGTCCCACTGCAGAGCCCTTCTGCCCTCCAACCCAGCCACATCTGCCCCCAGCTTGGTGTCATCTGCAAACTTGCTGATGACTGACTCCATGCCCTCATCCAGATTATCTATGAAGGTGTTAAAGAGGATGGGGCCCAGCACAGATCCCTGAGGGACACCACTAGTGACAGCCACCAGCTGGATGTGGCACCATTCACCACCACTCTCTGGGTCCGGCCCTCCAGCCAGTTCCTAACCCAGCACAGAGTGTTGCCATCCAAGCCATGGGCTGACAGCTTAGCCAGCAGTTTGCTGTGGGGGACAGTGTCAAAGGCCTTGCTGAAGTCCAGATAGACCACATCCACAGGCCTCCCCACATCCACCAAGCGGGTCACCTGATCATAGAAGGAGATCAGGTTGGAGAGGCAGGATCTGCCCTTCCTAAACCCATGTTGGCTGGACCTGAGCCCTTTGCCATCCCTCAGGTGCGCTCTTATCACCCCCAAGATAACCTGTTCCATCAGTTTCCCTGGCACTGAGGTCAGGCTGACAGGTCTGTAGTTCCCAGGTTCCTCCATCCGACCCTTCTTGTGGATGGGGACCACGTTGGCCATTTTCCAGTCTCCTGGGACCTCTCTGGTGAGCCAGGACTGCTGGAAAATGATGGAGAGTGGCTTGGCCAGCTCAGCTGCCAGCTCTCTCAGCACCCTAGGATGGATCCCGTCTGGTCCCATGGACTTGTGGGTGTCCAGATGGCTCAGCAGGTCCTGAACTAATTCTTCATGAATTTCCAAGGGAACACACCGCTCCCCTGGAAGTGGCTCTTACCCGCCCCCCCCACACTTTTGAATTTGCCCCAGCTAACTCAGATGGCCTCTGGGAATATAAATGAAGCTATTTATTTTACAGCAGCAAATATACAAGCAGCTATTTACAATATATACAGTTATATACAGAAATATACAAAGGATAAACAATACGGAAGCACAACTCCCCTCCCAGAAACCTGAGTCCTCAGGAGAGGCTCTCAAACCACCCCAACACCTTCCCCGGCCCCTCTCAACCTTACCCCAGTTCCCAGGAAGAATAGAGGTGCAGCCAAGAGGTTAGGGAGCAAGGTTAGTGGGAGCAAGGTTAATGAGATGTGACTAGGTCTGAAGGCAAAGGCAGAAGAAAGAAACAAAATGGAGAATGTTTCCTTCTTCTTCCCAGAGCTCTCAGCGTGACTGTGAGCGAAGAAACACAATTGTTTTTCATTTCACTGCCCACTATGTAGTTCTTTTACCAAAACATTCTAGCTTGCTTCAAACTAGCACAGGCAGGAACCCCCAAAGGCGGGAAGACCCCCAATTTATACCCTCACTAGACAAAGGGCAGAGTTACCACACCTTAGGCGCGAAAGCGCACAGCCAGTCCCAGCCAGATCCCAGTGTGGGCGCTGCGCGGGGCACTCCCCGTGCGGGCAGGACCCCTTTGCTCACCCCCTTCACGCCTGCGGGGCAGGTGAGCGGGGGGAACCAGGCGGCTTTCCCCCTCCCATTCAAGCCACGGAGAGAGAGGAATTTAGGGGTACACAGGACTTCCAAGACAATGTTCAATAAACTTCATAGAAAAACAGTGTGCAGTTCTAGGTGAGGATGCTACCAAAGCAGCTCCCTGTGTTTGCTGATGTTTAAGAAGGTCATCTGTGCAACTGGAAGTGACTGAAGTTAAGCCTTTGCATTTAGTTCCCAGGTTCACCAGTGAAACGAACAACAAAGGGAAATCCATTCTTCCCTTTAAACTTTTTCTCCTTGAAGGGACAGGAAGGCAAGACAAAATCCCTTTAAGAGCTGCAGGGCATAGCACACTGATTTGCTTGCTCTGCTAGATTGCATTGAAGCCTGTGCTTCACTCCCTGCCCATTCCCAAGTGTTCCATGGATGGCATCTGGAGATTTGACAGATTTCCCAAGATCTGTTAAAGCTGTAAGCTACTGTGGCCTCCAGGAACCCACCAACTCCAGAGGACATTCCAAGGCTCGTGAGAGGCACATCTTGGTGTTTGGGCATCTTGAGGGTGCTTTCCTTGCCTGTGGATCATAAAATCATAGAATGGGTTAAGTTGGAAGGAAACTCAAAGATCATCTAGTTCCAACCCCCCACCACAGGCAGGGGTATGAAAGTGTTAACTCCATGGATCACAGGACTTGGCTTATTTCATGTTTTCTCTTACATAGACAGAAGGATAATTTAGCTGGGAGTCTTCAAAATATGGTGGGTTTGGAATGTTGTAAGATAAAATACTGTCCTTTAAATCGTTTGGTGGACATCAGACCTCATTTATCAAGCCATCTCTGATCCATGGCACAGAGCAGCCTCATTTTGTGTAAACCAGCCTGCCCTTCTCATTCAGGGAGAGAAAAAACAAAACAAAACAATAAAAAGAAATTAAAATCTATGCTCAAATTGCTGCTGCTCTGCTTGCTTTTTCACGTCAAACCCCAACAAATACCCTTCAGGATATACCAAGGGAATTGCCTGTTTGTTCTGTGAGGGCACAAACTTGATGGTCCATCAACAGGGCTTTGGGGTCAGTCATACTGCTGAGTTTGTCAAGTAACACAAAATGGTACAAAACTGTCAGTCTGTTTTGAAATATGACAGTAAAAGAGAAGACCTCTGCCTGCACAGCAGGGTCACCTGCCTGCTCACAGATCACAGGGTACCAGGCATTGGAAGGGATCCAAAGAGATCATTGCCAAACCCTTGCCACAGCAGGACCATACAATCTAGCTCAGGTCACACAGGAACACATCCAGACAGGCCTTGAAAGTCTCCAGAGAAGGAGACTCCACAACCTCTGGGGACCCTGTTCCAGTGCTCTGGGACACTTCCAGTATAGATGTTCCCCCTTGTGTTGAGGTGGAACCTCCTGTGCTGCAGCTTCCATCCATTGCTCCTTGTCCTATCCCAGGGAGCAAGTGAGCAGAGCCTGTCCCCCTTCTCCAGACCCCCAGCCCTCAGATATTTATAAACATTTATGAAATCCCCTCTCTGTCTTCTCCAGACTAAACAGCCCCAGGTCCCTCAGCCTCTCCTCATCAGGCAGAGCTACAGTTCCCTAATGATCCTTGCAGCCCTCCACTGGATCTTCTCCAGCAGACCCCTGTCCCTCTTAAACTGGTGAGCCCCAAACTGAACACGGTACTCAAGATGAGGTCACATCAGGGCAGAGTAGAGGCAGAGAACCTCCCTTGATCTGCTGGACACACTCAAGTTCTTACTACACCCCGGGATCCCATTTGCCTTCTTGGCCACAAGGGCACATTGATGTCCCATGGATGTTATCCACCAGGACTCTCACGTCCTCTCCACAGGGCTGCTTTCCAGCAGATCACCTCCCAGCCTGTCCTGGTCCAGTTTATTATTCCTCCCCAGGTGCAGGACTCTGCACTCGTCCTTGTTGAACCTCCTTAGGTTCCTCTGTGCCCAGCTCTGCAGTCTGTCCAAGTCTCGTTGGGTAGCCCCACAGCCTCCAGCTGGATCATCAAGCCTCCCAGTTTGGCGTCATCAGCAAACTTGCTGAGCAGACTCTGTCCCCTCTGTGATTTAATTCCTCCTACCAGCTGGCACCGCACCCACGAGGCTCTGCCTGTAGAACCAGTGCCAAGCTCGTTTCATGAAAAGCTCCCACCCTTCCACCTTGGTGTGAAGGCGCTGCCTGCCAGCGCCTGATGCCCGCACTCAAACAGCACAAGCCGGCCCGAGAGCCGCCGCCTGTCCCGTTACCGGGAGCTACAGGGATGCCTCTGCCCACGGCCCGACAGACGGACTGCAGCAGCGAGTCGGCCCTAGCGGAGGCCTCGTCCCCAGCCGCCCGCCCCCCCCCCAGCGCCCCGTCTGCTGCCCACCCGCCCGCCCGTCGCGCTCTCGCTCCTCCCTCCCCAGTGGCACCAGAGCGAGTCGATGGAGCTCGGCGCTCGCTTGGCCATGCCTGCTGCGCTGCGAGGGGGCGGGGCGGAGCCTGCCCAATGCCTTTCCCGCTTCCCGCGCGCGAAGCGTTCGGCGCGCGGCAGGTTACCGGTCTGGCTCCGCTCCTCTCCGTGAGGCGATGGTGAGTGCGGAGCGGGCGGCGGCACCGGGCGGGGGCCGCACCGGACCTGCTCTGGGGGGGTGTGTGGCACCCTCGACCCCGCCGCTCCCTCTGGGTGTGTGCGCGACCTGTGCCTTTCTTCCAGAGGAGGAGCCTTGCCCCCAGCCAGCTGGCCAAGAGGAAGGCGGGCGACGAGGAGGAGGAGGAGGAGTGGCGTCCCCCTACGGTGAGCGAAGGGCCCTGGGATGTGGCGGCCTCGGTGGGATTGGTTTGGGCTCGGTTCCGTGTGCCGTCCCGAGCATCTGCATCTGTGTGCCCCTGCCCTTGGGAGTGCGGGGTGGCGGCGGACCCACAGCTGCCCTGGTTCCCGATTGGAAACTGTTCTCCCATTCTTCTGGAGTCTGAGGATCAAGCCCCAAGTTTATGCTTTTTTAACCAGCTGAGAGAAGACTTGTGTCTGGGCAGTTAATGGGTACGGACATCGTCTTTGTATAGATGATGCTTTGTGGTTATGGAAAAAACTCCCTGAAGAGCTTCCAAATGTTTTACGAGGTCTGTCAATTAGAAACGGGTAGGGTTTTAAGGCAAAACAGAAGATTACAATGCTATTCTGTTCGATGTCATGTGTCAGAGAGTCTCAGCTAATGGCTTCCGTGTCAGATTTCTTTTTCTGTGCCAGCAGATGGTTAAAACCGTGTCACAGTCTGAACAGAACTATGTTAAATCAGGAAACGGATGCTAGCTTGTCTTTATAAGTGTGTGAAATTATACTTCTGTGTGAGACCTTTCACCTGCATCACAACAGATGCCGTGGGAGCCTCTGGGGATTTCTCTGTAGTTTATTTCATGGTACTGATACATCCTTCTTTTGCCTTATGCCTTTCTTTTTAGGGAGAGGAAGCACAAATCTTAGTATAGGCTAGCCCTTTTTTTTTTTACAGACTGGGAGGTGGAGGTTATTTTTGTGATTGGAACATTTTAGCCCTCGTGCAGGTTCAACTTTAGGGCATGGTGACCTTGGTGGTGTTGCTGGCACTGGTCTTTGGCTGGGAGGGTGAGTAATGATTGTGTCTATTCAGTGGTACTCAGCTGGCTGGGTAGATTGTTTGTGTGGTTAGGTGCTTACTGAGTGTGACAGGGATGCATCTATCTTCTGGTCTCACCAGCTGCCTCTGAGTTGGTTTGGGTTGTTTTTTTCAGAGTCGGAAGAGACAGAAGCCTGTCAGCGAGACAGAAAGTGGAGAATGTTACAGGTCGCCTTTCCGGAAACCCTTGGCTCAGTTGACCAACAGACCTCAATGCCTGGATAGCACTCAGCATGTAAGTGGGTGTTCCTGCTGGCACACCGCAGCAGGTGGATTGCATATGGAGCTCATTCATCAAGAGAGTCCAGATGCTTCCATAGGCACATTTATTGAGAGATGTTACAGAAGTACCACAGACAGGGCCTTTAGAAGATGTGTTTTGCTAGCACCATTCATTTAATGTTGAAGATGTAGTGACAGTAATTTATATAATGGGTTCTACATGAAGGACAGTGCCCAGGAACATGGGTAGCTTCCCACACAGGTGGCTTGAGTGCTGTCTGCTTGCCCAGTTCTCTCTGGCCTTCTACTGCTAGAGAGTGGATGGAGGACTGGCTGGGTCCCTGCTTGTCCAGTTTGGATGTTTCTGCAATTGCAACCCAGCTCCTTTACAGGGAGTGAATTGCCTGACTGAATTACCAAGTCAGAGAGAAGCAATAGCAAGAAGTAAGTAATGCCAATGGATTTAACATGGGAGTTATGAAAAATCAATTTCACACATTAGAAAACCCAGAGGAAAATATTTTTGAAAAGCAGAGTTGGTGGGGGAAATTTTGCTGATTGGTTACTTTCTTCCTTTGGGATATTCTTGAAAATGGTCTGAAGGTTGAGTAGATTCAATAGAGGGACTTTCAGCATACAGCAAAATTGAGTTCTCAAAAAACATCCTGGGTTTGCTTTCTTGAGCAATCTTTGATTTCAGACTTCTTAAGCTTGTTTTTTTTTCTGAATTCCTAGGAGGCTTTTATCCGCAGCATTTTGTCCAAACCCTTCAAAGTCCCCATTCCAAATTATAAAGGTAAGATAAGGTTTAAGGATTGTCTGTGTTGACTGACTTGGGTAAAATAGATGATGTTCAAGCCTGTCAAATTGATCTGTGGGGATTATTGTGGTTTGGGTTTTGAGTTTGGTTTTGGGTTTTTTTTGATGTGTTCCAGAAATCCTGACTTAATTTTGAAAGAAAAATATTGGCACATTAGCAAAGTCTTCATATTTCATACTAGTGTTTAGTTTGGATATTCTTACATCTCAGGATTGGATTTTGTGTTTTTACTGCTATGTGTTTGATGTAGTGCCAGAAAACTGTACACCCTGCTGCAAATACAAAAGCAAGATGAGTTCCAAGCGATGAAGGTTTACCATCTAAATGATACTAACAGACAGAAGGCTTGAAAAAGATAGCATGTGCCAGTTTTCTTTCTAGTTGGCTTGGTGTGTTCAGTCTCAAGGTGATCTTCAAAGGAAGACAGTTTTGACATTCAAAGCCTCAGCTGGTTTGAATCAGTGAAGCACAAGATTTCAGAAACAAATAGGCCTGTTCCTGTTCCGTTCTTCCCCTTTACTCTCCAGCTGAAAAATTCAAGTGCAGATCAGCCAGTTTCAAGCTTTAGATATAAAAATAAGTCTGTAAGCAGACTGACTGTGACTATGAAATGAGAAACCTCAAATGAGTTTAATAAAGTTAGGTTGCAGAAAGGCAGATCTGTCAGGAGGCTGAAACAGAACTGTAACTGGGGAAGCTGCTTTATGTGGCTGCTACCTTTCCTAATTGGGAAATGAGACTATTTAATGTGCACTTTTCTTGGTGTGTGTGTGCGCTATTGCTTCAGCTCATGATACACACTGGTTTTGCCAGGAGCTTTATCAGGCAGTGAGCAAACTGCCCCTGCTTGAATCTTTCCCAAGTAGAATCAAACCTGGGAGCACAGTTGTCTGAGTTTTGGTGGAGAAAGGGATGTCTATTTGTGCTCTTTTTGTGTTCATCCCCATTCCAAAACTGTGACATCAAAATATAATACTAGGGAAAAGAATTCATGTTTGGTTTCTACTTTTCACAGAAACTGGCTCCAAGGTCAAACATCTACTATTGCACAGCACAGAGAAAATAATGCTCTAGAGTAGGGAATTGCAGTATGGTGCTAAGTATGATACTATAAAACTTCATCACTATTAAAGATCAATTCCTGACCTTACATAAAAGACACATCTCTGGCTAAGTCTGAGGTAGGTGATCTCAAAAGAGGAATTGACCCAGTGTGTGGTATGTATGTGGGAATGTATTTCTTGAGCTGCTGAGGTGTATATTTTGGACCCCTGCTTGTCTTTCAAAAACCTGGAATAACAGCCTTTGGGTACTAGGAGTAGCTCTGATAACCAGAGATGGCTAAGGGAGTGGTTGTGAGCGTTTTTAGTTGGATGCCATTGGAATGGATCTGGGAATAAACCATCACTCCCCTTGCAGGGCAGCTTCTACTGTTGCTGCCAGTATATAAGGCATCTGCTGCACCCAGTTGTGCCCATTCTGGTGCACCCAATGTGACAGGCAGTGCCATTGCTCCGTCATTGCCTCTACATCTTTATTGTATTTTATTCTGCTGCAGGGCTACCTGCTGTGCTGGCAGAGTGCTGCCAAACAACTGCCCTGTGTAGGTTTGCTGTCTGCATGGATTGTGCCTGCATTCCACTCCAGCACCCAATTAATTCACTATTCCTAAACATAATCAGGCCCTTCTGTGTCACTCTGCTTTCTTCCAGCAATAAGCTGCTCTTTGAGTTGTGCCTTTGTTTGCTTTCAGGGCCACTGGGCTTACGCGCTCTGGGTATCAAACGGGCAGGGCTGAGGAGTCCTCTCCATGACCCCTTTGAGGAAGGAGCTCTGGTTCTGTATGAGCCCCCACTGCTGAGTGCCCATGACCAGCTGAAAATAGACAAGTGAGTCATCACCTGGCACAAATTCCTCACCTCTGACCTCCACGTACATGTTAGGTTTATGTGCTTTCTTCCCAGATGTGAGCTGGGGTCTGAATACCAAAAGAAGTTTGATTCAGATATTCTGCTTCTGCATTCTTTTGGGTATGGTAACAATCAAAGGATTGTCCCCATGCCAAATTGTTTGTGTTCTTCCACAGGCTGTTTCACCTCCCACTCATTAAAAATTTAAGCCTGTTGCAGGGAACCAGCATGCACACATGGAGAAGCTGTTTAGAAAATCTTACGCCTTAGTTGTTGGGAAATATCAGCAACTAGGGACAAGCAAAGGGAGATGATTGACAGTCAAATGTTAGGCTGCCTAGTGTTTTTTATTCTGCAGTAGTTCCTTTTGTGCTATAAGAACTTCAAAGGCTGTCAGATGAATCTTCATGGATGGAATTGGAGGTCCCTTTCTCCAGTATTGTAGTTATAATATTGTTATTGAAATAAGGAAGATAATAATGACATTTTAATTGTGCCTCTGAACTACCTTCTGCCCTTATTCTAACCTTCGCCCAAATATGTAGTTTCACTGATGTTTCATACTGTAGATCAGATTCTTGTGACTTCATTCTCAAAACTGAATGAATCCGTTTTTCACTTTTTCATTGGCAGTTCCTTCCCTCATGCCATGGGAAATTCGTCAGTGTAGCAGTGAGACTTAAAAAAAACCCTCAAAACGCGAAACACATGCTGTGCTGAGTTCATTAATCACACTCTTCTTCCTTGACTGCCTCCTGCAGGGACAAAGCACCTGTTCATGTTGTGGTGGATCCTGTTCTCAGCCGTGTTTTACGGCCCCATCAGAGAGAAGTAAGTTTTCCATTGGGACCTGGGGGTATGGCTGGAGGACTTGATGCATTTCAAAAAGCTGCAGTTCCTCTTCTGGAATTGCTAGCCACCAACTGTGAGGTCTGCATAGACCTCACAGGCTTAACAGCCTGTGACAGCCTGACAGACTCTTGTCTGTTGCAAATGCAAAATGAAACATTTGTTTTAACCATCCTCTTAGAGCCCTGAATGCTGCCAGTATTCTCTGTCCTGTGTTAAGCAAGACGATATGCTGGGAGTAATACCATTGTTGTGTTTGTCCTTAAAGTTCTTGTGGGTAAGAAGTTTCTCTTCTCTTGCCTCTGATCTAGCAGGATCAGAGCGCTCCCAGCCTGAACACCATGCTGCCTGATGTGCGAGGTGTCTCTGTGGAGTTGTAGGTCAGGCCAGCTGATAGTGGAAACTGGATATTTCTGTGGCAATTATGCACTGGTTGCACAGGTCTATAAAAGCACATTTTCTAACTTCTGTCATCATTGACACCTTAGGAAAATACGAGAGTCTGCAGGGAGATGAGATCTTGCGTAGTCAGGGCTGAAAGTCCAGCCTTTACTTATCTTGAACTATGAAGATGTAGCTCTGCTGAGTGAAATGCCCTGTGGAAGATGATGGAATATGATTGCTATAAGTTATAATGCTGCCCAGTCTTTAGCTGAGTAGGGCAGGTTGTTCAGCACCATGTTCTGCTAGTCAGCAGAATTAATTTGACCCACTGTTTCTGAGCTAGGAAATACTGAAGCTCTTCTTTCTGCTAATGTGGTTCTCAACACAGTGTGGAGTAGAAGATTTTTTTTTTTCCTCTGGGTGTCATTTGGATGTTACCCTTTATAGATGTAAGCTGTCCATGACCTATGTAGACTTGGAATTTGCCAGTGGGGAGTGCCAAAAAATATTTTATGTCATAAATCGACACAACATCACAATATCCAAGCAATGGGCACTAATCTCTAAATATCTAATGCAGATATCTGGGCAGTTTGAAGTTCATCACAGATGCAATGCATTATCATTTAAGCCTAGAGGCAGCAGAGATGGAAGCTGTGATTGCTGATCTTGCAGGCTAAGCAGGTCAAGCTGGATGTGTTCCTGCATGGGAGATCTTCAAATGGCTCTGAAAGTGCTGTAGGCTGCTCCTAGCTTTTACTTTTATCTTGGAGTTGGTACTGAACCTGTGACCCAGTGTAATGCTTGTCTCTGGCTGCGTAGCTGGAGGCACTCTGGTTTTAGGTTAAGATACAGCTTGGTCGTGCTTTTGTTAAGTAATGATAGTTATGTTCATGTCCTAGGCACACTATTTTTTTTGGCAGTTAAGTGTCTCTGATAAAGCATTCTCTGTTCTAGTCTAACTAATAAGTCTTTGCCTACTAAGATTCCTGTGCTGCTTTATTCAGGTGGTGCTCCTAGACTGTTGTACAGCTTCATTCTTTGTCATGTCTTTTGCCCAGTTGCTGGGAGAGTACCCAACTGTATCTCCAGCCAAACACACTTTTTTGTCAGCAATCTACTTTGTTCATTTGGTGTAAATAAACCTTATTATCCTGTTGTTGAGGGCTTGAGAAAGAGGGGGGGAAAAAAGGACATGTAAGTTCAAGTGAAGGTGCCTCTTCTTTTCATCCTAGTGGAGCACAGTGGGGTGCATCTGTCCAGATGTGCTTGGGTTGTGTCCCTCACTTCCTGCTCTGTTGACACCATGCAGGGAGCTTGTAGGTTCTCAGCGCAATGCCCTGGTTCTCTCTGACTCTATCATCACATGATAGAGGAACATTTGTGGTGTCTCTTTTTTTTTTTTTTTTCAATCTGTCTTGGTGATGTGTCAGAGCTTTCTTCCACCGTGTGACACAGGCTTTAGCCTCAGCTCTGTGTCCTCTCTGGAGCTAAATCTGCTTTGAACTTTGAGTCCCCAGGTGAATCATTGTGCTCCTAGACAGAAGCAATGAGGGATGCTGAGGGTGTTCTGGGAGTGAATCAGGCAGCAGAAACAACTTTACTCACTCTATAACTCTGTGTGTTTAAAACTATCTAATTGCATGTTGTTAAGATGATTAACCTCTTTGTGTTTGATACAAGTTAGCTCATGGCCTGGGCTTATCTAATGCAGGGCTTTCTGGGAATTCATGCCAGAAAACTTGACAGAACTGTGCAGTATGTAGTAAGATTTCAGGCATTTTACTGAAGCCTGGCACCAATAATTCTGTTCAAACCAGATGTGGCTGTGTTTTAGCTGTGTCTTGGGTGATTTCCCACTGTCTCATTAGAATACTACGTGTCCCCAGAGATGTGCTACACAGATTTCCTGTTTATTGTAGTATCTGTCCTGTGCATTGTGGTAATGAAGCTGTAATGAAGTTGTCATCCTGCTGATGTCCCTTTCCTGCTTTGAGTGAACAATTTTTTGGCAGGGAGTAAAATTCCTCTGGGAATGTGTGACGAGCCGGCGGATCCCTGGGAGCCATGGCTGTATCATGGCAGATGAAATGGGGCTGGGCAAAACCCTGCAGTGCATCACACTCATGTGGACTCTTCTCCGGCAAAGTCCAGACTGCAAGCCTGAAATCGAGAAAGCCATGGTGGTGTCTCCCTCCAGCCTGGTGAGAAACTGGTACAATGAAGTAGAGAAATGGCTCGGGGGAAGAATCCAGCCACTGGCCATTGATGGAGGCTCCAAAGAAGAGATTGACCGTAAACTAGGTATAGAAATATTTGCAAACCATGTGGTTGGCTGTCTTAGGTTAAAGTCTTGAATTGAAGGAAGCTGATGAAGGAAGCTGATGATGAGAACATCTCTGGGCTGTCATTAGAATTCTGAAGACTGATGAAAACCTTCCCCTGATATGTTTAGATCAGGCCTTTGCATGTTTGATAATGGCTGGTCCAGTCTTGTGCAATGTCAGGAGTGCCTCTTCTTTCCTCCAGCCAGAAGTCAGGGGAGGAGTTGGGAGTGGGTCAGAAATAGGAACAGTGTTGAGGAAAGGAGCATGAATACACATGGGTGGGAGGGATGCCACGGTTTAATTGAAACAGAGAGGTTTTCTTAGATTGTTAAGGCCAAAATTTTGTCTACAGAGCTGCTATTAGTTTTCCTCATCCCTCTTTTTTTCCTTTCCTCCTTTTCCATCTGCAGTTGGCTTTATGAACCAGCGTGGCCTGCGAGTGCCTTCACCCATCCTGATCATCTCCTATGAGACCTTCCGACTCCACGCTGAGGCATTACAGAAGGGCAGTGTTGGGCTTGTCATCTGTGATGAGGTACAGGAGAGCCTTTAAGGAAAATCTCTTCCTGATATTTTCTTTAGATCTGGGCAAAACCAGCTCTGCTGTCTTGGAAGGAGGGAGGACAAGGTTTAGCTGTAGACAGGACCCATTATGGTGTTTGAGAGGATCCTGGTAACTGGCCTTTCCATACTTTGTGAGTTTCAACAAGGGAGAGTGTTTTCAGGAGCTGAGATACAAAAAACTCCAGGTAGTGGTAACTGTGATCACCTCGTAGATCCCTAGCAAGCTGGGGACACCTACTAGGTCACTTTCAATATGAAACATGTAGCAAAAAGGAGGTCTCCTGCCTGTCTGACTCCGAAGGAGGCCTTACTTTGTCAGACTGGTAATGTTGTAGCTCACTTCTCTCATTTTCATTTGTGTCTATCTTTGCTTAAGTGAGAAATTATTTTCTGTGGCCTGGCTTCATGTTCCCAGTAATTTTTAACTTTATTGTTTTGAGCAACAGCTTGAACTGAAGACTCTTGAGGTCTGTCCCAACCTAAATGATTCTATAATTCAGCATACTTTTGTGTGTAGTATTGCCTTCTGTCAGCCACATTTTCTGACCTTTTTACTCTGAGCTGTGCAGAAATTTGAAGGGCACTCCTATAGCAGGACCCTCTTTCCCTTTCTGTAGTCACCTGCTTGGGACAGAGGTAGGAGAGCTAGGTGAGGAGTTTCTTCATTGGTCAAGAGACCTAGCCTTGCCAAGCCTGTGTTGTCAAGCTCTGCCTTAACGTGGCTGAAATGGAGTTATATTTTCATTTAGTGTTCCCTATTTGTGGTTATAGATCGTGAGAGCCAGAGGTGCTCTGAAGGACAAAAATAAAACGAGTGCCCTCTGCTTCCTTGAAATGACCAAGCTGGAGGCCTCAGCTGCTGCTAGCGGTGTCTTCTGCTGCCTTGTGTAGGATTTCTGAAATAGCAGTGCCACCCTGTGGTTTGGGTTAGCATTTGCTGGAGCAGCGCTGAGAGGAGCTCAAAGAGATTGAGCATTCTTACAAGTGTAGCTCCCATCTACCAAGTCCATGACTCCCCACACTCTTAATATCTCAGGAATGGGACCAGCATTTGGGGGATGCTGGGAATGCAGGTCCCCAGCTGTCTTTCTTCCCTGTGTTCCCAGCAAATGCTCAGCTCTGCAGTGCTCTGGCATTTGTAAAAAGCATCTCAACACTTATGCTTTGTCCTACTCCATGGCACTCAGATGCTAATAAAGTGGCTTCCCCAGGAATGGTAAATGAGGCCTATATTCAGATCACCCCTTTGAGAGGTGTAGAATCTTTTTATGGCTGGCATAGCAAGCCTGGATATAGGCTTGTGATAATGACCTTGGGTGATGCAATGTTACTGGTCAGGGGTTCAGTGCCAAGTGTTGGTAGTTGAAAATGACCCTGTCTTTGAACAAGAAACAGTTCTTATAACTTGTGGTGGTTGTCATTTTCATGGTAGGCTTTTTTCAGTGTGACTCAAATGTTCTGGTCTGGGAAGCTTGTGATACAATGTTTACTCACAGAACAGCTCCAAGTTTCCCATCAGTTTCTTACCTTTGACAGAAATCTTTTCCAACACATACAACACTTAGTTGCACCCTGTATTGTGTTCAGTTTTGGGCATCACAATGCTGGAGAGCTGTGGAGGTGCTGGAGCAGGTCCAGAGGAGGGCAATGAAGCTGGAGAAGGGCCTGGAGAATAAATCTTATGAGGAGCAACTGAGGGAGCTGGGGCTGTTGAGTTTGAAAAAGCAAAGGCTGAGGGGAGAACTTGTTGCTGTCTACAGCTACCTGAAGGGACATTCTGGAGGGGCTGCTGCTGGGCTCTTCTCACAGGTAGTTGGAGACAGAACAAGGGGGAATGGCCTCAAGTTGAGGCTGGGGAGGTTTAGATTGGACATTAGGAAGAAGTTTTTCCACAGAGAGTGGTCAGGCACTGGATGGAGCTGCCCAGGGAAGTGGTTGAATCACTAACCCAGGATGTGTTTAAGGGTGGTTTGGATGTGGTGCTTAGGGCTATGGTTTAAGGTGAATCTTGCAGAGTAGGGTTCTAGGTTGGACTTGGTGATCCTGAGGGGCTTTTCCACCCTGGACATTTCTGTGATTCTGTGAAGTGGTGAGCTGCCTTGTGGGAGATACAGAACGTCAGTGTTGATGAGGATCTCCAAGCTGCTTCTCATCAAAGCCTCATTATCAGCTTTATTGCCTTATGCCCCCCCCCCCCTCCTTTTTTTTTTCTCCCCAAAGGGACATAGACTGAAGAATTCTGAAAACCAAACCTACCAGGCTCTCAACAGCTTAAATACTCCTCGCCGAGTCCTTATCTCAGGCACCCCCATTCAGAACGACCTGCTTGAATATTTCAGCCTGGTGCACTTTGTCAACTCGGGCATCCTAGGTAAGAGGTGAATGTATGAAATTATGAGGGAAGAGAAAGTGGCTGGCAAGGCCTTCCTTAGCTGCCCATGCCAACAGAAGCAGGTGCCAAGACAGTCAGAAGAAAGGTCACATACACATTGGAGACTTGCTCTACTTCAGTTTGTATCGAGACAGTCTAGATCAGGATCTCCTGTTCTAAAGTCTGTGTATTAACAGAGATCTCCTTCAAGGAAATGGTAAAGTACAGCAGTCTAACTGGTATTTTGGCAGGGAGATTAATGATGGCAAAATGAATATAAGATCCTGAGTACTATATGGCTGATCTTGTGTAGCTCTACTAGTCAGCCAAAACGTCCACCTAGGCTAGGAGTTTCTCTGACAATAAGACTTTGGAGAGTCTGCAGAAGTTGCTGGCCAGGAAAAGCCAGTAAGTGATGGGACTTCCCACTACACTCCTAGGCTGTGGCAAATTCAAAATGATTTGCCAGGAATGATGTCTTTGTAAGAATGCTCTGTAGAGAGGAGGGTTTGACATGACACACTCTGAGTACCAGAGGCAGCCTGTGAGACAGTTTTTCCCTGCTCTCTCTTGTATATCCATTTGAAACAGGAGACTGAAGTGACTGCAGGGTGGAATGCCATACCTTGTGGCAGACATAGGCAGCAGAGCCCCAGTTTCTGTCAGTCTGCTATCCAACTTTTAGATAATCTGAGAGAAAGCTGTGGATAGTGTCTAGTGTTTGGCATTAAGACTGCTCTTACTTTTTAAGGCAAAGGAGGCTGGTGAATATGGGGCTGACTTCCTCTGAGATAGAAAAGAGTCTGGATGAGAGATCAGTGCAAGTTTTCAGAATCAAACACTTTGTGCAATTGCAAGTAGTGGACTTGATTCCTGTGTTTTGTTTATATATGCAGAATCTAATTTTATTTTAAAAGTGAATTAGTCATTGCATCCTCTCCTGCATCACTGGGTTGGGAGCAGCTCTACTGTTTTCCTGTGTGCAGCAGCTTGTCTTTGTCAAGAGAGGTCATTTTTTTTCTGTCAAGGAATGAAAATACACAATCGGTAAATCATTTCCTTGTTGCTGTAACTCGTCACCCATTCTTGTCTCAAGATTGTTTAGCATCCAGTCCAAGAGGCTTCTCATTAATTCTAGTGCATGCACAACTCTAGTTAAACATCATTCATCAGATTCTTGGTCTTACAAGCAGCATTTGGATCCTACATTTTCCTGTTTAGCTGTTCTGCCCCCGGGATTTCTCAAGGAAAGGATATGATAAGTGGGGTAGATGTTCTGCAGCTGCTTTAATGTGCCTTTTTGGGGTAGTTATTACAAGTTGCTAGTGTAGTTTTTTTTTTCCTGCTCCCCTTGACCTGTACTTTGGGCAAGATTAGTCTCTGTGCCCAACCAGCTCTGAGATGAGGTTAATGCTGTAGCTACTGCCAGCAAAACTGCACATATGCAGTAGTAATTTTTCCTACTTTCAGCCTGTGACCAATAATAAGCAACTGATTACAGGTAATTTTGTATGAGGCACACAATGCCTGTGCTGTTATTTGCAAGGACAAAATCTGGGAGTAAAAGTACAGTTGGAATGTGATCAAAAGCAGTACATGGCTGACTGGACTCAAGTTTCTAGAATTGTATGACCTTTGTCAGTGGTTGAAGTACAGAACGATTTTCTGCTGTTGGTTTGCCTGCTTTGTTTGAATCTTTCCTGGCTTGAAAGAAAAACAAATCATACCAATGGGGAGTGAGAATTTATCTGCTGAGCCCCATGCTTGTGATGTGATAACTGGGGCTGTGGGGTACTGATCAGAGGTTATTTGGTAGTAGTTGTCACCTTTTTTGCTTCTGCTTTACACAGGGACTGCACAGGAATTTAAAAGACATTTTGAAATGCCCATCTTGAAAGGCAGAGATGCAGATGCAAGTGAAGCTGAGCGACACAAAGGAGAAGAGAGGCTTAAAGAGCTGATCAGCATTGTGAGCAGGTGAACTCCATCCCCCTTCTCTTTGCAGAGCTTTTGCATAATCCCTTGGTGAACACTGGTATCTTTCCAAATTACAGTTGTAGCTGTAATGAATTCTCTTGCCACTTACATCTTTTCAAGCCAGTGATTGTGCAAGTATTTATTGTCTGAGATACATCCCATGCAGCTTTAGGCTGAAAGAGAGCACATTGACATGGCACAGTTTGCTGAAGTCACCCCCAAGCAAATGTACTCGGGTACTGAATCATGATTTGACTCTTCTGTTTCTGTTTTCTCTTAGGATCTGAATAGTCAGACAGCATCCTTTTGTTTGAGTCAATGTAATTACAGTGTAAACTGGGTCAGACTTGAGAGGCATCCAGCCCAGATGTTGAGTGGCAGACAGAAAGAGTATAAGGAATGTCACTCAGTTCTGCTGTTGATTGCACAAGCCACAAGAGTCCAGCTTATACTTCAGTTGCTGTGTTGGCTCTGTAGAGCTAATGAGATTAGACTGCTAGTGTCAGAGATGTCACTTGATCCCCAAGAAGCAGCTCTATGAGACAAAATGCTGTGTTTCTTTTGGGTTGATTTTTGATACTTGTTCAAACTTGGTTTCTTTCCTCTCATGAATACAACCAGTTTATCCATGTCTGCTGGCAAGCCCTTGTCCCTCTCTAAGAGCTCTGAATGGAGACTCTTGAATTCTTAGTACTACTTGTATCTTTGTTTCTTTATCTTTTTTAATCTGAGCTTTTGCAAGCATCACAAATAAAATCCTGCAGTTCATAGTCATGATAAATCAAATTTCACACTGAGTACACAGCGTCTTTATAGAGACAGCCCTGACCTTGACTCAGTTTAGCTTGCAGTAGCCTAAGAGAAAGGACAAGTTGAGAAGAGCTTATTGCTTCTTGAGATGCATTCATTTATTTTTCTAGTTGATGGAAAAGAGGTGTCAAAGTGTCTTCTGGAATGCCTGTGCCTGGCTATGTTGACTTTTATTGTGTAACAGTTGTGATGCAGAAATAGGGAAGATGAAACACCTAAGTGGTAATAGATAAATTAATTGAATTTGGTGGGAATTTTAAAATGGAAAGTGAAGCAAAGACATGTGGAAACATAAGTGTAGGGCTGGAGGGGCCCTGGAGAAGGTGTCCAAAGCATCTTGCTGTTGTAAGATAGAAGATGTTAGATCTGAAGCATTCCCTGCTTAACCCCCTCTCAGCACAGAAGACCTTACAAATTTCCCAGGACAACTTTTCCAGGGCATCGCTGTCTTTGCAGTTAGAAAATGCTCTTAATGTGTAACATAAATCTTCCTTACTGCAGCTTAAGCCTGTTACTTTTCATCCTACTGCTTATGGGTTTGGAGACCAGATTATGCCTTTCTTTAACAGCCTTTGACAGATTTTGGGGCTGTCATAATATCCCTGCTGTTTTTCTTCTGTAAGTTTCGTAATGTATTTTTGATGTTTCCTGGCAGAACTGGGTTTCTGCACCTCTTTCTTATTCTGGTTGCTCAGTTCACTGCTGTCTCTTGTCTATTCCACCTTTTCTGAACTGTGGTAGAGCTGCCCCATGGGGAATTTCTAGAGCCCCAAAAGATATGCCCTTTGATGAAATCTTGGGCCAGACAATGAACCAACCTTGGCTGAGGATAGGACTAAACTATTACATGGGTTGCTGCCTGCTTGTACTTTAGGCTGTGTCCATAGTGTGTTAAATCTTGTCCTTGTTGGCTGTCCATGCTACTTTTTGAGAATCATAGAGTCATAGAATGGTTTAGGTTGGGAAGGACCTCAAAAATCATGTAGTTCCAACCCCCCACCATAGGCAGGGACACCTCCTATTGGAACAGGTCACTCAAGGCCTCATCCAACCTAGTCTTAAACACCTTCAGGGAGGGAGCATCCACAGCCTCCCTGGGCAACCTGTGCCAGTGTCTCACCACCTTCACTGGAAAGAACTTTTTTCTCGCATTTGGTTTAAATCTCCTCTCTGCCAATTTAAACCCATTACCCCTCATCCTGTTATTACAAGACCTTGTAAATAATCCCTCCCCGACATTCCTGTAGGCCCCTTTCAGATACTGGAAGGCTACTCCAAGGTCTCCCAAAAGAATTCTCTTCTCCCAGCTGAAGAGCCCCATATGTCATAGCCTATCCTCATAGCAGAGCTGCTGCAGCCCTCTGAGCATCTTCATGGGCTTGCTCCAACAGTTCGATGGTAGTCTGAAGAACTGAGTTTCCCTCATGAAGCTAAGGGCTCTGTTAGGTGGAATTATGCCTGATCCCTCCAAATCTCGTGAACCAAATTAGGAAGCCTGACAAAGACATCGGGCTGATGGAAACTCTTAGCATGGCTTTGACTGGGTGGTGGGTGTCTGGCCTTTACCACGTGTTGGGTGGTCTCAGACTTTGGGAGATAAGATATCAATGGGACTTTGTGTTCAGTTTGTGAGGAGTGACAGTGATAGAACAGGGGTTTGACATCATCCAAGCATCTGAATTTAATTTCCCTCCCTGCAGGTGTTTAATCCGCAGAACTTCAGACATCCTTTCCAAATACCTGCCAGTGAAGATTGAGCAGGTGGTCTGCTGCAGGTACCAGAAAGCACATACTCTGCTTGGGAAATGGTAGCAACAACGGGAAGGATTGAAAAGTTGCAGAAAGCCCTTCAGTGCTTATGATAGCTGCTTCCAGTTAAAACTCCAGCTGGTGTGCTCTGGGCAGCTGTGTGCAGCTGAGCTCTGGGCCATGCCGACTATCTGTGAGCGTTTATCCCAGCTTTGGACGGAGAGATTACTGCTCTGCTGTCAGCCTCGGAGGCAGTTCTAGGCTGTGGTGTAGGAAAAATTAAAGAAAAGTTTCAAAAGTGTGTAGATTGAATCATAGAATGGTTTAGGTTGGAAGTGACCTCAAAGATCATCTAGTTCCAACCCCTTGCCATATGTAGGGACACCTCCCACTAGAACAGATGGAGGAGGAGGGACAGATGGGGGTCAGTTTGAGTGCAGAGTGAAACTGCAGGGCTTTTGTTAATGTTTCAGACTGACACCTCTGCAGGCTGAGCTGTACAAGAACTTCCTGAAACAAGCCAAGCCAGTGGAAGAGCTGAAGGAGGGCAAAATCAGTGTATCCTCTCTTTCTTCCATCACTTCCTTGAAGAAGCTCTGCAATCGTGAGTTCTTCTACTCTTTACAATGTGTTTGGGTTTTGCGCTGTTGAGGGGCATTGTTTGGATCCCCATTGTGCACACCACAGTCTTTGCATTCTGTTCATTCTCCAGACCCTGCTCTTATCCATGATAAGTGTGTGGAAGAGGAAGAAGGTTTTATGGGAGCCCTGGACTTGTTCCCAACTGGCTACAGCACTAAATCTGTGGAGCCCCAGCTTTCAGGTACTGTGGAACTCAACAGCACCACTGTGGTGTCTGATGCAAGGAGCCATGAGATGATATTTAGATTTCATCAAATGCTCCTCCAAGGGCTGGAATTTGGTAACTTCTGCTCTAACTTTCTTCTTTTTATCCAGGAAAGATGCTGGTTCTGGACTACATTCTTGCTGTTACAAAAAGCACCAGTAATGACAAGGTGGTTTTAGTGTCTAACTACACTCAGACACTAGACCTATTTGAAAAGCTCTGCAGGAACAGGAGGTTTGTCTTTAGGTTTCATTTATTTAATCCTGCAAGACTGTACTTGGAGCCTACATTGTAAAATAAACTGGCTATTTTTAAAGTTCCAGTCAGCAGGAACTTATGATCTGGCTTTGACCTCACATGTTCCTGAGTTGGAGCTAATGTGGCTTCTACTTTTGGCTACTGGGTTCACTCAGCTGAAAAGCTCTGGCCCTTTGCAGCATCTCTAAAAGCCCAGGCTTTTGTTACACAGATACTTATGAAGCATTTTGCCCTTTCATGTAGTGGGGGTGCTGTAAATGTCTCTGCAGCCAGGCTGCAGTAAGTTCTCTATGTTGTAGGTATTTATATGTCCGGTTGGATGGCACCATGTCCATTAAAAAGAGAGCAAAGATTGTGGAAAGGTTCAACAGCCCCTCGGTGAGTAGAACCTGATGGTTGTGAGCAGCTCCCCTGCCAGTTCTGAACAGTGTGAGTAAAAGTGTGGTTGGTTCTGTAACTTAATCCAAGCCTCCTTTTCTCCACAGAGCCCTGAGTTCATTTTCATGTTAAGCAGCAAAGCAGGTGGCTGCGGTTTGAATTTGATTGGGGCTAACAGACTGGTTATGTTCGATCCAGACTGGAATCCAGCTAATGATGAGCAGGCCATGGCTCGTGTGTGGCGGGATGGCCAGAAGAAGACCTGCTACATCTATCGATTGCTTTCAGTGAGTCTTACTCCTCTCACCTCCTCAGCCTGGGCGTTGTAGCCAGGTGGGGGTTGCTCTCTTCTGCCAGGCAATCAGCAACAGAACAAGGGGACACAATCTCAAGTTGTGCTGAGGGAGGTATAAGCTGGATGTTAGGAGGAAGTTCTTCCCAGAGAGAGTGATTGGCATTGGAATGGGCTGCCCAGGGAGGTGGTGGAGTTGCTATCCTGGGAGGTGTTCAAGAAAAAGACTGGATGAGGCACTTAGTGCCATGGTCTAGTTGATTGGCTAGGGCTAGGTGATAGGTTGGATTGGATGGTCTTGAAGGTCTCTTCCAACCTGGTTGATTCTATGATTCTTGGTGCCAGCCTAGGCTGCAGCTGCTGTGATTGAGATTAACAGGGGAAAAACTCTTTTGTGTTGGTGAACAGAATTAATTGGAACTTAATTGCTTCCTACCCTTAAATGTGTTGCCATGGAAAACCATGAAGGTTCAAGCTAGAGGGTCATTACTGCACGGCTGGGTTTCTAGTGGTGACTGGCTTCTGAGACATAGAAATAACTGTGGCTTTCTGGATATGGTGCTCCTTTGAAGTCATTTAGGCATCTGACTTCATTAATTTTTTGGGGTGTGTGACACCAAACTTGCTGTTTCTCAGCCTATCTGCAGTCAGGCTTGGTTGTGTGTACATGTACTTAATAAACAGCTACTGTGTTCCCAGAATCACAGCAGCTTTTGGAATGGGACGGCCATTTAGCAGGTGGGATAGCTGCTCTAGAGGAAAAGCACAGAGACAGGCCTTTTTGGGCTGCTGTACCACTTTGTCCAGCATTGTCAGTTGTCATTACTGCTCAGAAACACCTGCTCTCTTCCCTTGTTCACCTTTACTTCTCATTAGCTCAGACTGAAGAGAATTTGGGTTTGAATTTTTGTTCTGTTGGGGGTTTTGCAGGGTGGGGTGTGTGCGAGCTTGTCTTCCTTGATCAATTATTATTGTACTTTGATATAACAGATGTTGTTCTTTGTCCATTTCTTTCTTATCATGTTCCCATTTTCGTACTGATCTGGGAGCAGGGAGCATCTTGATTTTTAGAACTAGGAAAGTGGTCTGCAAATCATGACCTGTCTGCCTCTGCTTTGTATTACGTTTGCAAAACATACATTTTGGTCTTGGACTTTTGCCTTCAAAATGTAGCATACTGAGCTTTCTGCACATCTGTTCTAGAAGTAGTCATTTCCCTCCAGACAGGGGCTGTGATTTGATCTGTGTGTGGGTGGACCAGCAAATAACTGCTGATGCTCATCTCACCTAGGGCTGTTTGTGGGGTAGGTTGTCTTTGGTGTGGGTTTGGTGGTGGTTTTTTTGTCAGAGAACGGCTGTAACTGTTTAGCTGCTTTCCCTTCATTCCTGTCAGCACAAACTGGTGTGGTATGTGAGCTTCAGCCACAAGTGGCAGCTCCGCCTGTTCTTCCTCATCCATATATCCATTGGATTTTTCTCTGTAGCCAGAATGAAAGACAAGAGAAACAAAACTGTGCTAGATCAACAACCAAATAGGATACAGTTGGACTGCAGCTGGTAAAACCTGCCTGTTGTCTGTACTGGTCTGGCAAGGCACTAAGTGGTCCTGACAGCTCACTGCTGTTTGATTTGTGACACTTTCCAAAGGTAGTGCTTCTTTTAGTGTACCACCTAAAGTCATCTTTGACTCTCCTGTAGACAGGGACCATAGAGGAGAAGATATTCCAACGACAGACCCACAAAAAAGCCCTCAGCAGCTGTGTGGTGGATGAGGAGCAGGATGTAGAAAGGCACTTCTCACTTGGGGAGTTGAAGGAGCTCTTCACGTTGAATGAGACAACCACCAGTGACACCCATGACAAGTGAGTATACTGAATGACTAATGGATGGAGTCAGCAAAGAAAACACTCCATACTTTGGTCTGCTGGTTCAGAGGTTTCCTTAGGCAGCAGGAGAAAGCTTAGAGAGGGACAGCCTCAAGTGTTCACTCTCCTGAAGCTGTTAACACCTGGAGATAAGAACTTCCTTGCTGTCCTCCCCATTTTGTTGTCAAAGGAAAACCATTCTGGTTGGACAAGTGAGCAATTCTTGTTGCTGTCTGTATTTTGAGGCTGTGAAATAACTGCAGCTAGTAAAAACAGAGAAATTGGTCAGAGGTGTTCAAACTGGAGCCCAACTTGGTTGTTACTGCTTTCATAGTGGACTGTGATCTCTAAATGCTGAGCTGCTTCCAGGAATACTCCATCTGCTGTGAATTCATAAGGCTGAACCAAGTGCTATTCTGGGGACTAAAAGAATCTTCTCCATTGTCTGCCCTTCTTCCTCACCCCTGAGACCTGTGATATTGTAACCATCAGAAAGAGGACAGGGAGTGCAGGAAAAAGCTTCACTGAAAGTTAAGGCTCTTAGTTCAGGCAAGAAGTGAAGAGGATTAGTTTTAAGCTGACTCAGAGCTTAGCTCTGTGCAGGTATCTTGTCTGTGTGGCAACAAGCTTCACTGTCAGGACTGCTGCTGCTCTTTTTCTCCTTCTATGGCAGCTCAGGAGATCGCCTGAGCACAACCTGGTGGCTGTGGTGGGAGCCAGCATAGAGTGGTTTGGAGCATGTTGTACACTCTTGAACTCAGGAAGCGTAGTGCAATGCTAAGAATGTGTTAGCAGCAGAGGTGTCACTTGAGATCTGCTGTAAACACCATCCCTCACCTATTGGGACAAACTCCTCCTGAATTTCCTCTGGAACCTGCTGGACCATTCTCATGCAGTTAAAAGTGGAGGGGGAGTGCCATTAGAAAGGAAACACCAAGGTTTTCAGGTGGGGGTCATTTCTAATCTGTCACATGTACAGAAGGTGGTTGGGCATTTAAGCAAAAGGTGGTAGTAATTAATCCTGTCTGAACATCCAACTGCCTGTGCTGCAGGTGGAGGGGAGCTAATCCAAATGTCAGTGGGCTGCATTTTTTGAAGCAACCAAAGCAGCAGTGGAACTGTGCATTGACTTTGTGCTGGCTCTGTTTCAGGATCAAGTGTCGCAGATGTGTGAATGGCCACCAGGTGCGGCCTCCTCCTGAGGGATCTGACTGTACCTCTGACCTCTCCCAATGGAATCACTGTGCTGATAAGCGGGGACTGCAGGACTCTGTGCTGAAGGCTGCCTGGGATGCTGCTGTCACCTTCACCTTTCATCATCATTCCCATGAGGAGCAGCGAGGGATTCCCTGACAGGTTACTGTCCCCTGTGGGGGCAAGGGCAGGCTGCTCCTGCAGCCAACCCCACTTTAATCCCTTTCAAGGAAAGGGGACGTAGGTAGCAGTACATACTGGCCTGTTGTGTGGCTATGGGACTGTAGAGCAGTAGTTTCTGAGAGGCTGGAAGGCCCTTGGCATTGGTTAGTGTCTGCAGCAGCAGAGTCTATGGGTTTTGCTGTGCTGTGTTGTATTGCGTGCCTGGAAAACAGCCCATTGGCAACTGGGAATAAGCGGATGTGTGATCAGATTCAGCACCGGTTCTTGTGGTGTTGGTGTCTGCGCCTTCTCCTGAGCTAAGTTTTGTCTTCTGGTTGGAGTTCAGTCTGCAGTTTTATAGCACTTGATGTATGCAATCATGATTTTTTTTTTTCCTTGACAGCTATGGCTTACAGTTGCTGATCAGAAACCTGCAGGATCCATTTCTGTTGTGAAATGTGAACCTTGCTGATAACTCGGGAACAAGAGGATTTGTACAGGAGAAAAAAAATATTTGGCTTGTATGTTGAACATCTGTTCAGAAAGATCATGCAGGCAGTTAGAAATCAGGCTCTCAGGTAACTGCCTTTATAAAACCACTTGCTTTGTTATGGGCAGGATCCCCTTGTCTAGCAGAGTGTTTTAATTAGATCACATTACAAGCCACTAATAAAATTCACACTCTGGTACATTATGGGTCTTATATTTTTATTATCAAAATGATACAAAAACCCAAACCATTCAAAACCTCTGTAAAATCACTGCAGACAGTGGAGATGGGCAACAAGATTGCAAATGAACGGCAGGCCACTTGGTACAGACAGAATTATTTCATTGTTTTGGGCTTTGTTTTAGTACAAAGTAAAAGTTTCCATATGTACAAGGTCAAGGCTGGGGTCTCTTTTACCTTATTTTCTCTCCCAGATAGAGGGAGGAGGAGTTCTTGTTTCACAGGTCACAGAATGACTGAAGTTGTAAGGGACCTCCAAGGCATACTGTCTAACATTCATTCAGGTCACCTAGACCTGATTGTCAAGGATCATAACCAGGTAGCTTGAGTCTATCCAAGATGGAGATAGACATTGGCTGAAACAACATGGTTTGCAACAACACCCAGTGAAATAAACAACTGCTTGGCCAGAAGTCTGCAGGAAGACACAAAAGCTCACTTGATATCTGTCCCACTTAAAATACTCCAACTGAGAAGATGGCAAGAGTCAGACTACCTCCAAATACAGCTGTGTTGACCCAGTCTTTTGTGCATTACTTTGCTGTGGTCCCTTTTCTTGTCACTCTTCTGTTTATTTGAAGAAAAACTGTACTCTGTCTGAAGCAGGAGAAGAAAGCCCTACTTGTGCTGTGAAAAAAATCTTATTGGCCAGGGACTGAACTATGTAGTTGAAGCTGATCAGTTTTGTGCTGCTCCTGTGTCCATCACATGACACTAATGTAGTCAGCAAAGGCCTGGGAGGAGTCCCACGAGTCGTTGACCACACTGCACACAGCTTTGAGACGCTGAAGTGCTTCTTGAGCTGTTTCAGCATCCTGGTCCAGCCAATTCTGGAAGAGGCGGAGGTGTGTAAATTGAATCTGTCCCCCTCTCTGCTGGATGTGGCCCTCTAGCTTCTTTGTGAACTCCAGGAGCCCATCAGGCTTGATGCAATTTGAGCTTTTCAGGGAAAACAGGACCAAAAAAAAAGAAGTCATTAAAAGTCTAGGCTACAATTTGAGCAGTTTCAATGACTCTTCCTTCTAGAGACTGCCAGTGCAGGTACTTGAGGATGTTTCAATGCAAGGTACAACTGTCTTCAACAATGTAAAGTTCGAGTGGTCTTACTTTTGATGAAAACCAAAACTAGCACACAGAGGAATATGAAGGGCTGGAAACTTTTTAATATTAAGATAGTAACCACTGACAAACTTGTTATCCTAGCCTCCTTACTGCTGACTTAGGGAGACCAGCTTAAAATGTTGTAGGACCCAGGTGGCTGCTGAAGCAGTGCCAGGACCACTTCAGTCTCATAGCAGCTGTCAACTGCCTAGCACAACCTACAGGTCCCAGTGAAGCCTCAGCAGTGAGTGATCATTTATCTCTTCCTTCTGGGAAAATCTGGACAGCATGTGGCAAGTCCTGGTGTTTTAGATGAAAAGGTCATTTCCCTTGCACAGATGTGTAAATAAATATGAAGTTGCATGCTGGACTTCATCCTGTGAGAGACACCACAGCAATCAGAATTGAAGGCTGCTGCAGCAGTGGCTGTGGTTAAATAAATTGGCAAGCCTGTGTACTCTTAGCAACCTGAGCCACTTGGATGTAAAGAAGAGGGGGCATTCAGGCAAAACTATCATTTCTGTGGAGAAATGTCACTTTCCGCTTCATGAAAGTTACTTCCTATCAGGCTCAAGAAAAGAGCAGCAGTTGAGGTTGAAGACCAAAGATGAAGAAAGGAACACAGAGGATCTGGATTCAGAAGATCTGGCAGGGCAATGACAGCATTCAACCCCTATGCAGGGGCAGTGGGAACACTGATGCCTAAGGGGTGTTCTAACCTACTGTGCAGTAAGGGCTTGCAGCAGCCTTCCAAGGGATCAGCAAAACAAAGCTGCTTTTAAGATGGAGCCTTTGAGACCTCTCACTGTTCATAACATGTTATGTTCATAACATTTATTAGAGGAACAGTGAGATCTCTCAGAGATGCTGGAAGTCTCTGAGGTTGTATGTTCCCACGGTAGTGTTTCTGTAAGCTTCTCTCAGGTACACATTCACTTAAGGATAAAACCATGCTCTGGCTTCTGCTGACTGAGCCCAGTTCAGACCTGGTCCTTCTGAAACAAGAAATTCAGTGTTCAGAACTAAAGCAGAATACCTGACATCCAGCTGGCAAAGAGCAGAGGAGGAATCTTCAGAGAAAATGTCTGCAAGAGCAACCAGCCGCTCGTTCCCTATGAGGGGGAGAAATGAACCTATTACATGCAAACTGGGAACGGTCTTAAACATTAAAATTGCCACAGGGCTGGCATCATGGTGCAGAAAGGAGGCTGTGAACTTGTGCATGCAGCACAAAGGACTCATCTCTGCACCCTCAGGGGCTTAAAGCAAATGCACACTCCTGCCCCCACACCGTTCAAGGCAATGGAAACATGCTGATAGGGCAGTCCTGGGTTTGAGAATTCAATGACCAGGATTAAACTCAAACCTCAGAAATCAGGAGTTTTTTGGGTGTTCCCATCTAATTAACAAACCAGAAAACTATTCTGGATTTACCTGAAACTCACTTTTCAGATGCTTTTGTGATCTAAAATGCCTATTTATTTCTGTAAATACAGTTCCAGTTCTTTGACATAAACCATTTCATTACTTATCCTCATCACTCTAATGGCTGCTGAGAGCTTTTAAGGCAAAAAAATCCCAAACTGCGGCAAAATCTGTGCCTCTGGATGGCAGGCACTACATTTGCTTCTGGATCTGTTCCTGTTAAAGTCTGAAGCAGATTTGTGTTCAGCCAAATATGGAATCCTGCTGATATCTGCTTTTGCTGCAGAAAAAAGCAACCACAATGCTTGTAGAGCATCTGAGCTCTTGGTACACTGGAGAATGCAACTGAAATTCTGCCTAAAAACTCCGTACAGATTTGGTGAGCTAAATCCACTCTGTCCGTCCATGTGTTTAGTTCACCTGCTAGCAACGGCCCTAACTGCAACCTCAAAGCTGTCTCCAAGAGGGCTAGTCTAAGGCTAAGGCCCCAGAGCAACATTCAGTGTACCCACCAAGGCGATTCCCAGGCAGTTTGAGGCTCTTCAAAGATGAGTTTCTTTTCACTGTATTGATTATTTCTGACAAAAACTCTGTAGTAGAGCTTTCAAACAGTCGGCAGAAGGAAAATGTGATTTCTGCAGAAGAAATGGATTGAGAGAACATGTTAGTACTCCCTGCACGCTTCATTATTCCATAATTACATCCTGCAGACAGCTCCAGACATTAATCCATCTGCAAGAACAAAGCCTCCCCAGCAGTGGATTGCATACAGCAACTCTGCCACTCCATCACAGGAAGAGAGCAGAGATCATACCTAGGGAAATGGCTTTGCCAGGTGACCCAATTAAAAGCTGATGTGCTTGGCAGGTTAAAAACATTTGTTTTATGGCCAAGACCGTGGACTCTGCAACATACACCAGATTTGTAGCTGCTCCTCTCTGCCCTGCTGGCACAGAGAACCAGATATGTTCCCACTGTGCCAACAGCTACAGATCTGCTCCAAGGACAGTGACATTTGGCTGAACCTTACACATCCGAAGATCACCTCTTAAACATCAGCCAGCTAGAAGCAGCCACCTGCAGCATCTTTCAAAGCACCAGCACCCAGGAATTTGCTATACCTTGCAGGACAGGATCCTGAAGCAAAAGCAGAACTTCTTTCTGGTGCTCAGCCAGGTTCACATCATGAAAACTCAGTTTCTTCAGGCTTGGATTACACTCTAAAACAGAATGAGTTGTCAGGTAAAGCGCTGAACATCCCTGGGATAAAAGACCCTGACCCACCTACCAGCTAATGCCCAGAAACTGAGCTGGACTGGATTTGTGCTGGATTGTAGGTAATTACAAGGAACCATCCTGCTGTGCAGGATCACTTGCAGGCTCAGTACAGGAAGTGGGATGGCTGACACCCATTTCCTGTTCTCAGATGACTTCAAGGATGTCCATATTGAAGAAATGAACCTGCCTATGCTGGCTTTATGCTAAAGGATGGAAGATCAGAGCAAGGAAGCTACTCTGTGTGTCCCAGTGATGCTACCTACAGGGCAGTAGAGTACCTTTGAGTGCCTCCAGAAGGAGCCCAAGCTCCTGAGAACAGGGTAGCGTGGCACTGTCAAGGGACAGCTGTTGGAGGAACTTTGATGCCTTGAGCACTGGCAGCAGGAACTCAGTGTGCAGAGGTTCCCTGGGGAATCTGATCTCTAGCTGCTCCAAACAGCTCTCTAAGGGAATAAAAACAAAGAACAATGAAAGAGCTTGGTTTGGAGTGCCCCTCTTCAACATAGCTAGGTCCCTGAGCAAGCAAGAAGTCTCTGTGCCTGACATAACTAGGTTGCTAGAAAGTACCTGTGTGATGCACCCTGCCCCACAGAGCTCAGGGAACTCAGACTTAGGGTGATATAAATCACTTAAAAGCTTGTTTCAGGACTCCTGTCACATCACAGAGCCACCTATTTCTGCTTTGTTCTCACAGTGAAACAACACCTGACAAAAGGTCACTCTTTATGCACAAACCAGTCAGTGTCTGCCCAGAGCACAGCAACTCCGACTCTACTCCATGCTCACTCAAGCTTTGCTTCCTGTTCTTCTGGTCATTCAAACGTTAGGGTGATAAGAGACCTGTGAGCTGAGAGCATGCTGGCCTAGCTTCCAGGCTGCAATCCAGAGATTTGGACACTGCTTTGCCCTCACCTGTGGTGTTGTGATGATCAAGAGAGGCCCTTCCTCTTCTTAAGGGTCTGTCTAAGGCTTAGAGGCTCACAGGCAATAGGCTGGACAAAGCAGAAGCTCCCAACCAGTTGACAGATCCGGTGGGATATGTTCCCTGTAGGCTTTATAAGGACAGTCACTGCTAGCAGGTTATGACTGGTGCTCTACACAGCTGGTGCTGCAGCAGGCTGGCACACAGCAATAAAATGCTTTGTCCAAGATTCAGACTCTACTGAGCACACCAGATTGGGAATGACAAACATCAACACCATCTAAATCAGAAAGCTGAGGCTGTAATTGCTCAGTAACACATCACAGTAACAATGTAAAGTTCGGATGTGCGTCCCAGGCTTTTACAGTTCTGCCTGCCACGTCCTGGTCATTACTTAGAATGATGATTCTTACCTGGGATTTCTACTTTACTGCAGCTTGGATTCCCCTCTGGCCTGTTTCCCTCCAGCTGGTTTTTGAGGTCGAAGCTGACTGAGAGCGTGTGGAGTTGGGGAAAGGCACTCAGGATGCAGCGAACAAGCTCCATGCAAGGCATGTGGGAGAAGACATCGCTGATGCGCACCACGCGGAGATGGCAGTCTGAGCGGTGGGAGAGGGCCCGGAGCCCAGAGAGGATGCAGTAGATGTTATCACCCAGGCCTGCAACAGCATTTGTACAGACAAGTGTTAGCTGTGCCTGGGCATGTGCAGCTGGAGCTGTGCCAATGGCCAAGGACTCCATGTCAAAGTCTAAACTCACAGACTGCATTATCCACATAGAGTTATACAATCAACCAGGTTTGAAAAGACCTCCAAGATCATCCAGACTAACCTATCACCCATCCCTAGCCAGTTAACTAGATCATGGCACTAAGTGCCTCATCCAGTCTTTTCTTGAACACCTCCAGGGATGGAGACTCCACCACCTCCCTGGGCAGCACATTCCAAGGGCAAATCACTCTCTGTGTGAAGAACTTTCTCCTAATATCCTATCCTCCTATATCTCCCCTGGCACAACTTGAGACTGTGTCCCCTTGTGCTGTTGCTGGTTGCCTGGAGAAGAGATTGACCCCCACCTGCCTACAACCTCCTTTCAGGTAGTTGTAGGCAGCAATGACCTTACCCCTGAGCCTCCTCTTCTCCAGGCTGAACACCCCCAGATGCCTCAGCCTCTCCTCATAGGGCTGTGCTCCAGGCTCCTCACCAGCTTCATTGGTTTTCTCTGGACACATTCCAGTGCTTTAACATCTCCTTTGAGGCACCCAGAACTGGACACAGTACTCAAGGTGTGGCCTGACCAGTGCTGACTACAGGGGAAGAATAATCTCCCTTGTCCTGCTGGCCACACTGTTCCTGATACAGACCAGGACAGGTTTTGACTCCGTATACACGAGATGGAGATCAGGCTCTTCCCTTTCCCTCTCTGCATAGCATTTAAGCATAAGGCCAAGGGCTGTTCTGAGGCAGAAAGACCCTATTCTCTCCTAGTAAGTCCTCATATTCATTAAACATCTCTAGTGGTGACATTCTCAAGATCTATACTCTTACAATACCCATTACAGTAAAAATACATTCAAGGTAAACTTGAGTAGTTTGGAAGGAGGCTACCTGTTTATACCACTAACCATTGTAAGACAGCACCAAGTTTTCTAAAGACACCCAGGAGCTCAGCAGGTTACTCAAAGTCCGACAGGTCTCTCCAGTCAAAGGAATGGAGAACAATTCCAGTGTGGACACACTTCGGAAGCGGCGAGCAGCTTTCAGAGCAAAGATCCCAGCAGATCCTCTTTTCTTACAGCCAGCATGGCCAGTGCACAGAGACCCTGAGGAGGAGCTCGTCCAGCTGTCAGCATTTTCTCCCTCCATAGCACTGTTTTTGTCAAGTAATCCTGAATTTTCCTCTCTAGCAACAGTGAAAACAAAATCATACAGATCTTCTGGGTCAGCATACAGTCCCCTCCTTCGTCTAAAGCAGCGGCGTTTCTTCCCCACTGTGGGTTTCAGCCGCCTGCATGTCTTTCGAAGAGCAGAGCGACAGGACAGCTGGCTTGAGGTGCAACAAGAATGTCCCCCTTGAAAGCCCATGTGGTCACAGATGACGTTGCTGCTTCCCTCCTCACATGCTTGGTTTTGCAGAGGAGGACTTCTTGCTCTGGAGAGGACAGAGTTCAGGCAAGCATCAGCCTCACATCTATTCATCTCTGTGTCAGCCTCCTCTGGGGCCCTGGGGGATCCCTTCTGGTTCTCACCATCACTGTGCTCCCTCTCATCATAACAGCCCCTCTCTGCTCGCTCTTGTGCTGACTCCTGGCTTTGGGCTTTGTCCTCCTGTCTGCAAAAGTCACAGGGGCTGCTGTGGTAAGCAAGGGCATTTCCCGAGCGCCAAAATCCAGCACTCATACTCAAAATGAGAACAAGAAGAACTGTGTCAGGAACAGGCCAGGAATACATGGACACTTGGCTGACAGAACCATGGTGAATCAGGCGGTGAAGAAGCAGAACCAGCGAATGCCTGATGGACTGGTCAGAGGAGAGAAGGTGCTGGAACTTCAGGATTTGCAGGGAGCTAGCCAGGTTTTCAAGCACTTTCTGGTTGTGCTCAGCAGTGAGCTCTACTGCGCCCTGCAGCATGTTGCAAAGGGTAAGCTGGGAAACGTGTGGGGAGCTGTGGAGCAGAGGTGAAAAGTTGCGGTCGTTGAGACGCCAATCAGAGGAAATATCCAAAACACCGTGAAGAACATTTGAGAAGAAAGTTTCAAGGAACTTCTTCCTCCAACAGGTTATGTTCTGCAATTAAACAATGGGGCTGTATTGATAAAAAGCCAGCCAAAAAAATCAATCTTCTTATTAAATTATTATCTGCTGCTTTGGCAAATGCACTGTGCTAAAGAAATTACTGCTAGCAGAACTGAGACTGCCTCTCCAGTTTCCAGCACCCTCAGTTTTAGTTTGTTGAAACACTGAGTTACTCAAATCTCTTCAGCCTGCTTCTGGCCTAATTTGAACATACTCAGTTGTCTGAAGTGAAGTCATGGGTTTGCCTATTAAAAACCACATCATCAGGAATTTTCCTTCCGAGCATGTACTTAACAGGCTATGATTAAGTTGTCTGTCTGTTGACAATTCTTTTGTGATGCTGAAGCAATCGAGCTGCTTCAGGTTTCTTAAAACCTTTCTTCTAAAGACGCTGTCTTAGGTATTTTTCTTGCACTTTCTAAGATACCAGCACATTTTTGTGCCAGTGTAGGTGTAAGGATGACATAAGATACTGTTTTTATCCTCCATTCCCCTAAGAATTACATCTCTTAAGAGAGGATTTATTCCTTCAGCAAACTCACTGTTGTGAGATGAAGAGTGGTGCTGTACACCATGGTAACTTCCACAAACCTTATTTCCCAAAATGATCACACTACAAGGGTCTGGAGCTCTATAAATGCTTATAAACAAGCACCAGTACTCAAAAGGTAGCCAGCAGCCCCAAGAGGCTTTGGAAGAAGATGGCAGAAACAGGGTGCCTGTGTCTTGCCCCTTCTCCTGCTGGAAGCATCCCCTCACCTCTGAGTTGGGTGGCCTGGTTTTCATCACGTCATCCCACAGCTTGCGCCAGATGGGCTGTGTTGAGAGGCCTGGGGGTACAAAAATAACCACCTAGGATTATTAATCAACTGGGGGTTCCTGCCCTGAATCTCACAGGGACACTGGGCAGACAAAGGGCTGCACTGGGGGACACAGACCCAGAACTCTTCAGGCAACAGGATGGTGCTTTGCAGCACGGGAAAGATGACACTGAATCATAGAATGGCTTAGGTTGGAAGGGCCCTTAGAGATCATCTACTCCAACCTCCCTGCCACAGGCAGGGATGCCTCTTGGCTAGATTCAGCTGCTCAAAGCCTCATCCAACCCCCAAAGAGGAGGCATCCACAACCTCCCTGGGCAGCCTAATCCAGAGTCCCACTACCCTCATACTGAAGAACGTCTTCCTAAGATCCAGTCTAAACCTACTCTCCACCAGCTTAAAAGCATTCCCTATTGCTAGACACTCTTATGAAAAGTTCCTTGCCAGCTTTCCTGTAGGATCCCTTCAGGTATTTGGAAGACGGCTCTAAGGTCCTCCTGGAGTCTTCTCCAGGCTCACCAATCCCAGCTCCCTTAGCCTATCCTTACAGCAGAGGTGTTCCAGGCCTTGGGATCTTTCTTGTGACCCTTCTCTGGACTTGCTCCAGCAGCCCTGAAGATGCCTTATGACGGGGCTGAAATCGGGTTAGAAAATGGCAGGGTTTGTTGGTCCTCAAAAGGAGTGAAGTTACAGCAAGGTGCATGAATGCTGCCTGGCTACGGGACATGACTCAAGGTTTTGAAGGCAGTATTCAAGCCCCGGTGGCAGCCCCGGGTAGTGTCGCCGTCGCGGGGTGTCATGTCCCACCCCTGACAGAGAGGCTGACCGCTCAGTCCAGTGCTGCCACTCGCAGCCCGGAGAGGTTCGCCTCTCCAGCGCGGGTTCCTCTCCCTCGCTGGGCGCCCGTCCCGTGTCGGGCTCACCTCTCCAGCTCTACAGGTGTGCCCTCAGTACGGGCGGGCTTTGTCTACTCCGTCAGTTTCGGGGGGCTCGTCCCTCCCTTCCGGGCGTCCCCTCGATGGTTTGCCGCCATTCCCGCCGGTCTCACCTGCTCTCCGCGCAGCGCCCTCGGCCCGCTCGAGGCGGAAGATGGAGAGAAGCGGCAGGAGTCCCCGCAGCAGGTGCCCGGGCAGCGCTGTGGGGAAAGGCAGACGGCAGCAGGGTGCGGGCAGGTTCCAGGCTCCGCGCCCCGCCGCCCCGCGCCGCCCGCTCCTTACCCCAGACGTCCTGCTCCAGGGCCCCCATGCTGCAGCTCACCGCCGCCGCGCTCAGCGCGAACAGGCTGCGTGGAGCCTCCTCGGCCATTGCCGCGCTCAGTCCCGCCGCCGAGCCGCCGCCACCTTGGGGAGGAAGACCGCCGCGGGTGCCGCGCCCCGCCGCCGCCATCTGGAGAGGAGGCTGCCGCGCGCCGCCATCTTGGGGAGGTCACGCCGAGGGACAGCCTCTTCCCGCCCGGGGCCGCCCAGGCGACGGCGGCAGCCGCGCTGAGCCAGCGCCCGGGTTCCCATCACTGGGAAGAAGGGCATAAAGAAAGCAGGGAGCGGAACGGCAGACACCTTGAGACGGTCACATCCTGTTTCGGGAGGGATACGCCCAGGCCAGCGGACGTACTGCCCCGCGAAGTGTTTCCGCTTCTGGGGCGGGCAGCGGCGGTTCCGGCGGGTGACCCTGCGGAGTCCTTCTGGGAGGCGGGAGCTGAAGGATGGGGCTGCACGATAGCGTCGTTCACGCCGGGGAGCCCGAGGTGAGCGGGGCCGGGCTGCGCTGGGGCCGCCCGCGGGGCCCGCGCCGCATCCCCGTGTGACACGGCAGGGTCGGTAACTGTCTTTTCCTTTGTTTTTTCCCGTAGGAGGAGGAAGAAGAGCTGGTGGTAAGTCGAGGGGCCTGGGCCGCGCCTGTGGGGGAGCCGGTGGTCTCGGTGGCAGCGGGAAGGGCTGCAGCCTCTGCAGCGGCGGGTTGCTCTCCGCCGGCGGTAGATGCCCCGGTGTCTTTAGGCACTGACAAGCTCGTAGGGAACTGGGTCCCCGTCACTATTGTGTGCTGTCGGTCCAGAGCGTAGTGAGGAGCCAGCTCGAATCTGGGTTTCGGTGTAGATTGTAGAACCATAGAAAGGCTTGGGTTGGACAGGCCATAAAGGTCATCTAGATCCAACTCCTCTGCCCTGGGCAGAGTCACCTTCCACTAGTGCAGGCTGCACAAAGTCCCAGCCAGGCTGGCCTTGAACACTTAGGAAGTATCCACAGCCTCTCGGAGGAATGTATTTCAATGCTTCACCCCCCACACAGCAAACAATTTATTCCTTGTATTTAAATGTACTCGCCTTCAGTTTAAAACCATTACCCCTTGTCTTATCACTGCACTCCATGATAAATCTTACGTGTAGGTCCCCTTTAAGTACTAGAAGGCTGTAATAAGGTCACCTCAAAACCTCCTCTTCTACCGGTTGAACAATCCCAACTTTCTCAGTCTGGCTTCACAGGGAACATGCTCCAGACTCCTGATCAATTTTGTGCCCCGCCTTGGGACCTGCTTGATCAGGTCCATGTCTTTCTTACATTGGGGTCCCTAGAGCTGGACAGTACTTCAGGAGGCTGGAATAGAGGGGAAGAATCGCCTCCTTCCACCTCCAGGCCACACTTGTTTTGAAGCAGCCCAAGATGTGGCTGACCTGAGCTGTGAGTGTGCATTTTCAGTTTATATACAGCTTTTCATCCACCAGTATCCCCCTAAGTCCTTAGCAGGGCTTCTCTCAACCTTTTCACCCCCTGACCTGTAATTTGTGCTTGGGATTGCCTCAAAATATGTACGGGGCTTTGCACTTGGCCTTGTCATGAGGCTCATATGGGCCCACTTCTCAAGCCTGCCCAGGCCTTCCTGTATGCTATAGAGCAGTTTAGGATGCAAAGGACCTTAAAGATAGCTACTTCCAACCCCCCACCGTGTTCCTCTACTACATTATCTGCACAGCATAGGACTCGCTGTTAAAGCAGTGGGTGTTGCTGTTGGGGTGAAACAGCTTTGAGATGTCCCAGTTTTGACAGCAGCCCTGTTTCTGCAGGATCCTTTAGAAACAATCCGTGAGCACTGCGAGCAGACGGAGAAATGTGTGAAGGCAAAGGAGCGGTTGGAGCTGTGTGATGCACGGGTGTCATCCAGGTCCCAGACAGAAGAGCAGTGCACAGAGGAGCTTTTTGACTTCCTGCATGCCAGGGACCACTGTGTAAGTACAGCACCTGTGGGTACAATGTCCCTACTTCACCTGGGAGCTGTGCTACATTTAGCTGTACTTCTAAGAGTGTAGACAATTAAAGTGTGAGTTGTGACAGCTTTTTAGTCACAGTGAGCTCTGAAGAACTGCAAGCCCTGATGCTTTTTCTTGTTTAAATGTTTGGTTCCTCCTTGGTGAAACAGTTCCATCTACAGTTTGGCAGGTTATTAAACTGAGTTGTAAGTCAAACATAGTTTCTGCCTGCAAGTGGCCCTTTTGCTATTTCGGTGTTGTGTTTGCCCTTTTAAAGTTAAACCTTTGCAATCTGAGGTAAAACTGAGAAATCTCAGCTTGTTAGTTGTCTGAAATGACTTGCTGCCAACCAGTGAGCAGAATGGAGGGCTATGGGACCAAGTGTCCCAGAAAACCACAGTGCAGGTGGTAACTGCTGATTCCAGCCCTAAACTGAGTATTGTCGCTTCTTTTCAGGTTGCTCACAAACTCTTCAAGAGCCTGAAGTGAAGGTGGGCATGGCTGTTCACCTGCTTCCACAGCTGGTGTTGGCAGTTCCTGGATCCAGTACTGCTTCCTGCCTGTTCATTCTCCATGCTCAGTATAAATAAATCAGCTTCCTGGCAGCGACTGAGTGTCAACATGTCTCTGCATCTGTTCTCCTGAAAGAAGATGTGCAGCTATACAAAAAACGTGTCGGTGTTCTGTGATTTTCCATATTAAACAGTGAGAGTTCCCATAGAAATATCCTCCATTTGTCTCCTTGTCTTTGTGTTTCTAGCATGTACTGGGTGAAGATGAGATGAGTGGGTGTCAGAACCTAGTTTGTGGGGCAGATTTTTCTTCGCTTGTGGAAATGTTTTTGTGCACTCATGATGTGCAGCCTGGTCCCACAGAGAAGAATTTGTTTCTTGGAGTCACAAGGATTATTTCCAAGCCCCACAAGGCCCATATTGTTTAAGCAGTAAGCTCTAAATTAAAGAGAGAGAGCCTTTTCTAGGAGAGAAGTTTCCTTGGAGGCAGACTGTCAGCTGTCCTTTGCTGCCAACAGCTGGAAGGAACCTTTGTGTTCTTGCCTGGAGAGCAGACCACAGGCTGCAGACTGGCAGGCAGGTGGTGGCTCCACCTGCTCAAACCCCGAGTATGAAGAGTCATCTGCGGTGACTAAAGCCCATCTATGTGAGTCAATAGTCCCTTCTGCTGACCAGGAACTGCCTTGTGGCAAGGTCAACTTTGTCACTTGCCTGTTTTTTCTTGCGTAGGACTTTTAATATAAGCAAAACCTTTCTTAACCAGCATTAAAAAGAAAGCAAAACACAATACAAGAAGCGAAACACTTTTAAAATGTAGTAGTCCATAAGCCTTTTGCTGGTGGTCCACAAGTACTGCATTGATGTAGTAGTCCATAAGCCTTTTGCTGGTGGTCCACAAGTACTGCATTGATGTAGTAGTCCATAAGCCTTTTGCTGGTGGTCCACAAGTACTGCATTGATGTAATAGTCCATAAGCCTTTTGCTGGTGGTCCACAAGTACTGCATTGATGTAGCAGTCCATAAGCCTTTTGCTGGTGGTCCACAAGTACTGCATTGATGTAATAGTCCATAAGCCTTTTGCTGGTGGTCCACAAGTACTGCATTGATGTAGCAGTCCATAAGCCTTTTGCTGGTGGATTTCCAGTGTAACTGCTGTTGGGCTGAAACGGTGCCTTTACTGGGGTAAGTGTTGCATGTTAATTTCAGAGGTGTTGGTTGGTCGTAGTTTGGTTTAGTGTTTGATTTTGTTTGGTTGGTTTTCTCCTTGGGACACACCGAAGCCCCCAGTGTGTTTCTCCCACCGCAAGCCTCTTTCGCTTCCAGCCCAGACCCGGCTCCAGTTCTCGCAGCTGTTCCCCAGGCCCCGGTGACCCCACACGGGGTTCCCTTTCCCAGGCGGGGGCGCTGCAGAGCCCCGCGGGGGTCCGCCGGCGGAGGTGCCGGTGCCGCTCCCGCCCCGGAAGCGAGCGGCGGCGCGGAGCGATGGCGGCTGTGTGCCGGCGCGGCTGGGCGGCGGCAGCGCTGCTGCGGCGCGGGCCGCTGGCGGGCCTGGCGCCGGGGCCTCGCCGGCACCGCCACAAGGAGAAGTGGGTGAGCGGGGCCGGAGCGGGGCCTTGCTCTGCGGCCGCCCGACCCCGCCGGGGCTGGCCCACATCGCGCTGCGCTGCGGCCCTGCGTTTGTCCCTGCTAACCCTGTTGGACCCCGCTGATCTCCGCATTTCACCCCTGTGCAGCTCTCTCTGCGCCGTGCTGTTAACACCCCCTGAGCTGTTCACACCGCAGGTCCCCTGCCGGCATGCTCGCCTCGTGTCCCCAGCCTTTCCCGGTGCCACCAGCCCGTGGGTGCTCAGAGGCACACTCCTGTGCGGGGCTGAAGGAAGGCCCCAGGGGCTTCCAGTAGCATAGAACCTGGCACTGAATTCTCCTCGGAAAAACGCTGAGACTAGGGAGGGAACGCTGGGCTGCCCAAGTATTTTTGTCTTTTAACCTCTCTGATACTTCTTTCCCCCCAGGCTGCCACGGCCCCCCGCATCCCCCCGACACGCCTGGCCCTGCACGACTTCGATGTGAACTACAGCCTGCAGCTGAAGGACTTGTGGCCCTCTGTCCGCATTGGCCTCCTGTGCGAACAGAAGTATGGTGCCCTCATCAACAACTTCTCTTCTGCTGACTCTGTCACCCAAGAGCTGGAGCAGCTGAATGCCACCGATTTTGTTTCTGAAGCCCTCCGAAAGGTGCAGGTTACATCTGTGGAGGAAGTGGAGAGAAAGGAAAGCAGGTCCCTGGAGGGGTCTGGCGAAGGCAGGACAGTGATGCAGGCAGAGATGATGACGCAGGCAGAGATGATGACGCAGGCAGAGGTGTCACCACAGCTTCGTGCCTCCATGTGCACCCATATCAAGTGTTACACCTTCCCCAGGGGTGACATCACGCGTTTTCGCCCTGCACGGTGAGACATCCCTGGGACATGCTGCCTGCTGTCCTTACCATTCTTGGGAGCTGCATGTGTGTGAGCACCTAATACTTCTCTGCATTCCCATCCTCATGTATAACTGCTGTTTTCTTTTTCCTTTGCACGTTTGCTTTTTCCATGCCAACTGATGATTTTCAGGCCGGACACTCTGGGACTCCTTAACTATTATCTCCTGGACGCAGCATCTCTCCTGCCTGTCCTGGCGCTCAATGTGCAGCAGAATGACTGTGTCCTTGACCTCTGTGCTGCTCCGGGTGGCAAGACTCTGGCTCTGCTGCAGACTGGTGTTTGTGGTAAGTGGAGGTGGGTGTTTCTTGTCCCCATGCATAAACTGGAGCTGGAAGTGAGCGCTGTGCCCATTGATGTCTGACCATTAATACCTCTGGTTGTAAGAGTGGGGCCTCAGGTGTGTTTTTGCAGGAGTGACTTTCCCAGTGTGCCTGTTTTGTCCTCTCAGGGCACCTGGCAGCCAATGATGTTTCTGTTTCCCGGACCAAGAGGCTGTGTCAGGTTCTCCGTAGCTATGTTCCCAAAGAAGTCAGGGAAACAGTGAGTGTCACATCTTACGATGGAAGGGACTGGAAGGACCTGGAAGGTGGCATTTTTCATAAGGTAGGTGATTGGGAACTGGTGAAGATAAACCCACTTAGGTGAATATCCTCCTGTTTCAGAGGAAGACAGCAGCTTATCCTGCAGGACAATGGTGTAGTTTTCTGTAATCTTAAATGGCAGAGAAAGAAGACTAAGCCACACCTAGAGTAATGCATCCTCTTGCTATACTCTTCCTGCAGGATCTGATGCATATCATAGAATCATAGAATGTCAGGGGCTGGAAGGGACCTTGAAAGATCATTTGGTCCAGCCCCCCTGCCAGAGCAGGATCACCTAGAGCAGATCACACTGGAGTGCATCCAGACGGTTCTTGGATATCTCCAGAGAGGGAGACTCCACAACCCCCCATGGCAGCCTGTTCCAGTGCTCTGTCACCCTCACAGTGAAAAAATTCTTCCTCAGGTTCACTTGGAACCTCCTATGCCTCAACTTCTGCCCCTTGTCCTGTCACTGGGCATCACCGAGCAGAGCCTGGCTCCATCCTCCTGGCACTCACCCTTTACGTATTTATAAACATGAATGAGGTCACCCCTTAGTCTCCTCCTCTCCAAGCTAAAAAGCCCCAGAACCATCCAGGTTGGAAAAGCTCCTCAGGATCACCAAGTCCAACCTATAACCCTACTCTACAAGATTGACCTTAAACCATAGCCCTAAGCACTACATCCAGACGAACCTTAAACACATCCAGGGTGGGTGACTCCACCACCTCCCTGGGCAGCTCATTCCAGTCCCTGACCACTCTCTCCATGAAGAACTTTTTCCTAATATCCAGTCTGGACCTGCTGAGTCTCAGCTTGAGGTCATTCCCCCTTGTTCTGTCTCCAGCTACCTGTGAGAAGAGCCCAGCACCAGCCTCTCCACAGTGTCAGTACTAGGGAGATGCATGGAGTTGAAATGTTCACTGAGGACACGTGAGAGTGTGATGTTGTCCACCTTTTGTGTGTCTGTCTGCACATTCCCAAACACAAAAGCAGCCAGAGGAGTTACAGCCTAGTTTGGCTGCACACCTGTGCTCGGGCAGCTTCAGCTAGGCAAAGCACTGAGAGCTGCTTGGTGTGCACCAAGGATGGAGGACTTGGGCAGGGTGTGGGCTACACTGGGAGGTTAGCTGAGCTTGACCTGGGCACAGAACTGATGCAGGACCTCTGCTGCTGCAGGTGCTGGTGGATGTACCCTGTACGACAGACAGGCACTCTGTCATGGAGAATGAGAACAACATCTTCCACAAGATGCGAACCAAGGAGCGTCAGATGTTGCCCATGCTGCAGCTGCAGCTGCTCATGTAAGTGAACTTGATGTTGTGGTTTGGTGTTCTTTGTGTTACAGTAGCAGCTCTCCATGGCCAGCAATGAAACCTCTGTGTTTTGCGTGTCCCTGACTGGGGATGTGGAAAGTAAGAATAGTTTTCTGGAATGGTAGTGGTTGAACACATCAAATGTGTTGCATTTGCATAAGAAAGTGCAGTTGTTGGTCAAATCAAATGTTCCAGTCCTCAGCTGTAGCCATAGGAAGTAGGAAGGAGTGTCTTAAGACACAGGACAGGTACAGCAACATCCTTTTGTGTGATGATCTCTTGGGTCCCACCTATCAGCCCTGGAGGGGCCCTAAATGTCCTCATCTCCCAGCACACAGGAAGACATGGAGATGTTTCACCATGCTACTTTGCTGGGAAGTCTGAGTGGCCTGACTATGAGCCCAGGCATGGCAATGCTGAACTGCCTGAGCCTCTTCTCCTGTACCTACTCTTAGCTTATTCCGTTGAAAGTGAGTGCAGAATTGCTTCCTCCAGCTGCTCTTCAGTAGCATCTCTCAAATTATGCCAGGGGAGGTACAGGCTGGGTGTTAGGAGGAAGTTCTTAACAGAGGGAGTGATTTGCCATTGGAATGGGCTGCCCAGGTCGGTGGTGGAGTCTCTGTCCCTGGAGGTGTTCAAGAAAAGACTGGATGAAGCACCTAGTGCCATGATCTAGTTGGTTGGCTCGGGCTGGGTGGTAGGTTGGACTGAACGATCTTGGAGTTCTTTTCCAACTTGGTTGAGTCTATGACTCTATGATCTCTCCCATGTTAAGTACTTTAGCAATCCAAGGATCAGTTTGACCCATATTGCACTGGTCTGTAACAGCCCTAAAGATGCTGTGACACAGTGAGAGTGCTGAGCCTGCAGAACTCGAGGAAACTTTGCAGTGTTGATTTGAATGAGTAGAGAGTCTCTTCAGAGGGACTTGGATGGGCTAGACCAATGGGACAGCATTAATGGGACGAGTTTCAACAAGGTCCTGCACCTGGGTCACAACAACCCCAAGCAATGCTACAGGCCTGGAGCAGCGTGGCTGGAGAGCTGCCTGGCAGAAAGGCATCTGGGGGTTGTAATAGGCAGGCAGCTGAATAGGAGCCAGCAGTGTGCCCAGGTGGCTGAGAAGGCCAATGGCATCCTGGCGTGGACTAAAAATGCTGTGGCCAGCAGGAGTAGGGAGGTGATTGTCCCCTTGGGCTTGGCTTTGGTGAGGCCACACCTTCAGTATTGTGTTCAGTTTTGGGCACTGCAATACAAGAGAGATGTGGAGATGCTGGAGCTGGTCCAGAGGAGGGCAACAAAGCTGGGGAAGGGCCTGGAGAATAGATTATATGAGAAGCGACTAAGGGAGCTGGAGATGGTTAGTTTGAGGAAGAGGAGGCTGAGGGGAGACCTCAGTCTACAACTACCTGAAAGGAAGTCGTGGAGAGGCTGCTGCTGGTCTCTTCTCACAGGTGATTGGAGACAGAACAAGGAGAAATGGCCTCAAGCTGAGACTGGGTAGGTTTAGATTGGATGCTAGGAAAATGTTCTTCACAGAGAGAGTGGTCAGGGACTGGAATGATCTGCCCAGGGAGGTGGTGGAGTCACCCACCCTGGATGTGTTTAGGGGTGGTTTGGATGTGGTGCTTAGGGCTATGGTCTAAGGTGAATCTTGTAGAGTAGGGTTATAGATAGTTTGGACTTGGTGATCCTGAGGGTCTTTTCCAACCTGGATGTTTCTGTGATTCTCTCCCACCTCCTGTGAGTTATATGCTGGCCTCCTAATTGTGGTGCTTGAGGATGCTGATGTCCCTCACAGCCCTCTTCTTCCCATGATGGTGTGTGTGTGTTCATCTTGCCCGCAGGGCTGGGATCCTCGCTACCAAGCCAGGAGGAAAGGTGGTGTATTCTACCTGCTCCCTGTCCTCGCTGCAGAACGAGTATGTGGTCGAGAGAGCAGTAGAAATTGCAGAGACTGAGTTTAACATCAGTGTCCAGGTGGAGAACTTGAGCCACTTCCGGACACTCTTCCAAGACACGTTTGCCTTCTTCTCGGGTTGCCGGCTGGGGGAGCTCGTCCTGCCTCACCTCACAGCCAACTTCGGACCTATCTACTTCTGCAAATTGCGTCGCCTGTAGAAAGAGCAACAGACTCTGGCTGCTGGCTGTCAGCAAAGATCTCACAGGGAAAGCAAAACTGCTGCTTTGTATTTATTCTTTTTAAAAAATGTCTCGGATGAAGTCTGCTTTCCCACTGCAGACAGAGACAATAAATGAGAAAGATCTGTGGAGCCTTCTGACTCTTTATCTGTGTGAGCCTGAGGTGTTTAATCTAGGAAAGAGAGTCACACAGAATCACACACAGAAACATTCAGGTTGGCAAAGACCCTCGAGATCATCAAGTCCAACCTATAATCCCACTCTACAAGATTCACCTTAAGCCATAGCCCCAAGCACCACATCCAAAACACCCTTAAACACATCCAGCGTGGGTGACTCCACCACCTCCCTGGGCAGCTCATTACAGTCCCTCACCACTCCATGAAAACTTTTTCCTAATGTCCAATCTAAACCTACCCAGTCTCAACTTGAGGCCATTCCCCCTTGTTCTGTCTCTAGCTGCCTGTGAGAAGAGCCCAGCAGCAGCCTCTCCACAATGTTCCTTCAGAAGAAGGACTTCTCAGAGAGAGTGATCATCCATCTTGGGATGGAGTAAAGGCCCCTCCGTGGGTCCTGCTCTCCCTCCTGTCTGACTGCTTTGATTCTACATGTGCAAGTTTGGGTCAACAAAACACCATCTGGGATTCTCACCATCTCCATAATTGAGTTGCATTTGTCTCTGCTTATCTCCTCCATAATTGAGTTGCATTTGTCTCTGCTTATCTCCTACCTTCAGAAAGAACAGCCTGAGGTCCTGAAATAACAGGTTCCCTAAAAATGCCTGTGATGTTGGCAATGGGCTTGAGCTGCTTGATACCTTGTGGTGGGAAGAGTGTGGTGCTATGGAAAGGTCAGTGACTGTTGCCATCCCTTGCAGGCAGGAAAGGTGTGGTTGAGAGGGAAGTTGTGAACACTCCCATACCAGTTGCCATTTAATGCCCAGTGAAAAGGTGTTTGTATGATTTTAAGTACTCATAGTGCATTCATACAGTCTTGGCCATCAGTGAAGGATTGCTGCACTTGGTGATGGGTTGCTTAATAAGCAGGTTTTTACTTTTGTGAGTGAAATACAGTGAGGGGGAGGGCAGACATGGCTCTGTTCCTTACAGGGCAGCCCATAGTTACATCCATATGACATTATGCCAATGTCAGCAAGAAAGGACTGTGGAGATTTTGTAATCCTTTTCTTTCAACATCATCCTACTCGTGCAAGAGGCAGCATAGATAAAAGTCAGGGTGAACACCCATACCTCTCCATCCTTCCAGGAAGGTATGGTTCATGGGTCTGCTACCATTTAAACACAGTTTAAGCCAATCCTACCCTCTGGCATTTTGGTTCCTTACAGGATTCATGCTCAATCCAGTAAATGGATTTTCTTTCCTCTTCCTTTTGCTGTAATCTGGTCCTGGAGGGCATGGGACTGTAGAGGCTATGCTGCTGTCTTCTCATGGCTGAGGGTCTCCACCTCCTTCATCAGCCGCAGGCACAGCTCCTCCTGCCATGGCAAGGCCACACACTGCACAGCCACTGGCAGCCCCACAGCTCCTGCCACAGCCTGCAGCAGGAGTACAAATGGTGAGGGTTTACCTGGGGGTGCTCAGGTCTCCAGCAGCTTGGTTTATGTTCCAGAGAGTGGGGCAGGTTGAAGGCTGGGCCCTGCCACTCTAGCAGTTTCAGTGTGCTGGGGCAGAAGGAAGGCTTGTGCTGTTCTTGTGGTAGAAATGGTTGACAAGTCTTGGACAGTGCATTCAGGACATTCCCACCCAGCTCTGCTTTGAGATCTCCTTGAGATCTCTTCCCTTCAGTGTGCTCATTCCTGATCCATTCTCTACTAACAGCCTGGGCCTGGTGAAGGTGTCACAAAGCAGAAGGAAAGTGCAGTGCTGTGCTGTCAGCTGTGGCTGTCACAAGGACCTAGTCAAACAAGCTTTGTTGTGTGGCTCCTTTCTGGTTTCAGCCTAAAATCCAGCCTTGGGGTGCTCATCCATTCCCCTCAAAACGAAGTGACCTATGTTTCTGGGGGACTTGAGCTAAGAGGGAGTTGCAGGGTGTATGTAAAGAGGTGCAATCTTTTGCACTGTGCTCATATCACTGGAGATATTTATGAGCCCCCGAGTTCAGGGAAACTGTGACTTGAACATCCATCAGCAATCTTGCTCCACCACTTTCCATATCATATACCTGTTTCAGTGTGTGGTCCCAGGGGTCATCACAGCCTCCTTGGTAGAGCTTTAACTCTTCCTCATCAGCCTCTGTCACCGTGTTGACAGGTACAACCCCAGCAGGGAAGTTCAAGACATTGTACAGCATTGTGGAGGAGATGGCAGCTGAGAGAAGCAGAAGAAAGAATGCAGATAGATAGCTGCAGTCTCCTGTTTTCCTTCAAAGTTATACATTACATGTTCAGTAAAGCCCCTGAGAACAAGCTGCTGTTGGGAGGAACGATAGGGCAGGGCTGGTCTTCTGCAGGCCCAAGTTCTACAGCAAAACACAATTGCCACCAGATCATGTAATCCATGTCTGACTCTGCTCACGTAACTTCATGGTAGTTGTTTCTCTTCCTAATGCCCATAAAATGCTAGGTGGGCCATGAAGCTTCACAGTAGTGGATGTTTCTGTCCCGTCTCAACCACTGTGGTCTTCTACACTCCCAGGATGGTCCCAGACCCACTTACTGAGGAGTTTCCCAGGGTATCCTGTGGTGAAGGCAGGCCCCAGGACAGGGCACAGCACAGCATCCAGCTGCAGTTCCTTCCACCGGGTGATGAATTCAGTGCGATACACCTTAGGGAGGAAAGAGCAGATGACATGGAAACACTGGCACAGGTTGCCCAGGGAGGTTGTGGCTGCTCCCTCCCTGGAGGTGTTCAAGGCCAGGTTAGATGAGGCCTTGAATAGCCTGTTCTAGTGGGAGGTGTCTCTGCCTATGGCAGGGGGTTGGAACTAGATGATCTTTGAGATCCCTTCCAATCTAAACCATTCTATGATTCTGTGGAGGTCACATAGATGTCTGGAGCATCTTGGTGTCTCCAGGGTATGCACCAGGCTCTAACATGGCTAAGGAGGCAGCAGCAGGCAGCTGTGCTCAAGAGAAAAGGCAGGGGTGGGGGTGTGTCTGCCTATACAGCCCGTGGCCAGACTTTGGCCAGGGACTGGGAAGAATCCTCTTTAGTCATTCCCACTCCTAGTGTAGCTTTCATTGTGCTGGGATTATTGGATATGGACATTTGGGCTTGAGCAGTGTGGGCAATAAAGTCCTGGTCCAGTTGAGTCAAAAGCCCATCTACTCCACTTCTATCTCTCTTTTGTGTCTTCTCTGTCCTATCTCCTCCCCAACACAGTTCCTGTCCTAACTTATGACCCTCCAGCCTGACACTTGCCGTAAAACCTCAGCTCTTTGTATAATGCTGTAGTGGAAAGTCCTCAAAAACATACCTCTATCTGATGATGATGATTCCACATCTCCTTCACTGACCTGCAGATGGAAATTGTAGCAACATTTTTATACTTCAAGAGGAGGAGGAATTGCCAGGTAATCCTCCAGGTTGATAAGATGCCATGATTTTAGCAATGACTTAAACCAAGACATCTGTCACAAGTCGTTTAAAGTTTCCTTTGGCATTTGACTAAGCAACAAATGTCTAGAAGTGGTAGGAGGTTTCTCCTATGAGGTTGGATTTAGTGCTCATCCACCAGATGCTTCCTGTGTGACCTCATCCAAGTCACTCAGTCCTCTTGTGACAACACTAAGGGCAGTGCAATACAGGGGAGATGTCTTTCCTAAAGGCTGAAGCCACATCCAAGGTAGTGGGACAGCCTCTGCAGAGAGCAGACCAGAGCCTGTTGTGAATCCAGTCCTCCTCACCATGGACATTTAGAGGTACTGATGCCATCTTACCGCATTCCAGCCAAGGCACTCAGATAGTCAGCCAAGCGGGGAAACTGGGAAGGAAAGAGGCTCCTGTTAGGGACACGGTGCAGGAGAGGGGTAGGGGGAGAGGCTGAAGGATCTGGGGCGTTTTGGTTTGGTGAAGAAAAGACTTAGAGGGGATCTAGTCAATGTTTATAAATATCTGAGGGCTGGGTGTCAGGAGGCAGGGGACAAACTCTTCTCATTTGTGCCCTATGATAGGACAAGGGGTAATGGATATAAACTACAGCACAGGAAGTTCCACCTCAACATGAGGAAGAACTTCTTTAAGGATCATGGAGCACTGGAACAGGCTCCACAGAGAGGTTGTGGAGTCTCTTACTCTGGAGACTTTCAAGACTTGTCTGGGTGTGTTCTTGTGTGACCTGCACTAGATTCTGTGGTCTTGCTCTGGTAGGGGGGTTGGACTTGATGATCTGTGGAAGACCCTCCCCACCCCTGACATCCTGTGATCCTGTAATTACACTGTGTCATCCCAGGAAACCCTTGGTCTTGTCCTGCCTGTGTCTCAGGGGATGCTGCACTGAAGGTGAATGATGGTGATTAAAATAGTGATTCTGAATTTACTTTGCTTCCAAGTACTGAGTGTTGGTTCCCAATTAGTTTCTCACATCCCAGCATTTCCAGCACGTGGAGGAATGCACTGACTTGAACCAAGTTGCCTTCCATTATTTTTGATAAATCAAACACTTTTTAGCTTGGTATCACACAGAAACAAGACCTCTAGAAGTGATTTGATTGCCTCTCATTGCTATGTTTTTGATCCTGTCAGCTGAGAACAACTCAGCTGGACAAAGAAGCAGAGAAAATGTAGGATGGTGGAGAGAAGCCCTAAACAAGGATGCTCAGCTGGTGAAAGGGGTACAGTGAGGACTTGCCTCACCAGGAATTTCCCATGAAGGTGTGATCTTTGGGAGGCCTCCTGCACAGCAATAGAGCTTCAACCTCAAGTTGCTCTGCTGCAGTAATCCCAATGCACGAGTCTGTAGGACACTGGGCACTGCTAGGTCTAGCATATGAAGAACCACTTGCTGTGGGCTCTGCATGAATCTCCTACATCTTTTGTATCATCCTTCTCTCATCTCTTGTTGTACTGGACAAATCTCAGCAGGGGTCTAGAACACACCTTCCAAAGTGATAGCAGTGTCTTGGCCTGAAGTTCCAGTGTTTCTAGTTAAAAGTGTCTCTGAGTATCACCGTTAGGGTTTCAGACATTTCATAGCCTTGCTGCCACCACTCTGCTTTGAGTCTGAGGCCAGAGACTCACCAGAGGTTTAAGAAGCAGAGCCAGCAGCTTCTTCCCCAGCCTTGGGATCTTGCAGCAATTCACCTGTGGTTTCAAGCTTGGATCTACAATATCTCCTGTGCTGAGAGATGACAAGAGAAGGGGATCAAGCCAGAGAAGCTGTTTGCCCTTTCCCAGAAACCTTGGCATCTCCAGTTTGGAGTGGGAGAGGTGAGCTTGCTTTGCCTGTGTATTGTGCTCATGGGCATGGGGATGGAGGTTTTTCAGGGCATTCCTGCCGAAGGGCTCCTACTTACAACACATCCAACCAGGCACAGCCTCCATCAGCAAAAAAGGTCTTCAGAAACAGTTCGTTCATGACATAGTGGATCCGAGGTGGAGAAAAAGGAACCAGCTGCACCAGAACACAAGATTATGTGGCAGCCTGGGGATGTGAATGATTTCCAGGGCTCAACCTCAAAGAGCAGCACCTCCCTGCACTCCACCTTCCGACAGAGCCCACAGCTCAATCCTTTACTAGCCCAGGCATTTCTGCCTATGATTATTACTCCCTGACTATTATTTGGCTCAGCTCCAAGATTTCTTCAGAGCTGTTTCCTCCTCCATCCAGCTCCAGGCAGTCACTGGGCTGGAAACTGTACTGTGTTCTCACTTGTCCCAACAAAACTGACACCTGCTCAGACATGGATTCACTTTGCTATGAAAACCACCCTGTGTTCACATGTGCCACCCCATTTCCCACAGTCCTTCTCCCTCAGCGGTCTGTGAAGAGTAGAAATCTCCATGGACACTGGAGAGGAAGGGGCAAAACATCCTCAGTTCAAGAGGGACATAGAACTGCTTGAGGGTGTCCAGTGCAGAGCCATGAAGATGTTAAAGGGAGAGGAACATCTCTCTTACAAGGAGAGACTGGAGGAGCTGGGGCTCTTTAGCTTGGAGAAGAGGAGACTGAGAGGTGACCTCATCAATGGTTATGAATATGTGCAGGGTGAGTGCCAGGAGGCTGGAGCCAGGCTCTGCTGGGTGATGCCCAGTGACAGGACAAGGGGCAATGGGTGGAAGCTGAGGCATAGGAAGTTTAATTTAAACCTGAGGAAGAATTTTTTCCCTGTCAGGGTGACAGAGCACTGGAACAGGCTGCCCAGGGGGGTTGTGAAGTCTCCCTCTCTGGAGATGTTCAAAACCCCCCTGGACGCGTTCCTGTGTGATCTGCTCTAGGTGATCCTGCTCTGGCAGGGAGGTTGGGCTGGATGAGCTTTTGAGGTCCCTTCCAGCCCCTGACATTCTGTGATTCTATGATGTTGTGAACACCTGTAAAAACTCTACTAGGAAACAACAGACCTAAAAGCCAGAACAACTTTCCAGAGTCAAATGCAGCATTTTATGGCTGCCTCTGTCTGGCATAGACCACAGCCACCAGATTAGAGATGGATTTGTTACAGCCCTGGGCCCTTGAATCATAGAATCACAGAATTGATTCAGTTGGAAAAAAAACTTGAAATCCAAGTGTTAACCTGGCACTGCTAAGTCCATCCTTAAACTGTATCACTAAGCATCACAGCTATGTGTCTTTTAGATATCTCAAGGGTCAGCAATTCCTCTGCTTCCCTGGGCAGTCAGCTGCAACACTCCACAAACTTTTGATGAAGACATTTTTCTTCAATGTCCAATCTAAACCTCCCCTGATGCAACTTGAGGCCATTTCTTCTTGTCCTATCACTTGTTACTTGGGAGAAGAGACCAACACCCTACTCACTACAACCTCCTTTGAGGTAGTTGTAGAGAGCCAGGTCTCCCCTGAGCCTGCTTTTCTCCAGGCTGGATAACCCCATTTCTCTCAGCTATTCTAAGTAAGACCTGTTCTCTAGACCCCTCACCAGCTTTGGTGCCCTTCTTTTGATACACTCTGGCCCAAAACTAAATGCAGCTGTGTGAGTTGCAGCCTCACCAGTGCCGAGTATAGTTTTAAAAGGTGCCAGCTTGCTAATTGCTCCTGCTGTTTCGCCAGGGCTCACACTGCTGCCCGGGGTAGGCAGAGTGTCTGCATTGTCTGCTTGGCAGTAGTAACTTCATCCCATACCTCTGGTGGGTCCTTTATCCCACAGCTGGGCTTGGGGGCTCTGTGTCTGGTTTCTGAAGGGTGATTTCAGCAGCCAGGGGCAAAGCTGGGGACACCCTGGGGTGGGGAAGAGCATGGGGTGGCTGTGCTCACCTCATGCCCAGCTGCCTGCAGAGCCACCCTGGTTTCCTGCACCGCTCGCCGCATGCAGGGGGGCAGCGGGAAGTAGCCGTCTGTGTCGTAGTACCCGACCCGCAGGGGAGCAGAGCTGCAGTACACCTGGAGCAAAGAGCCACCAATGAAGCATTTCTAACCCAGTGCAGAAGGGGGCAAAAGCTCCAGATGTTAGGAAGTAACTAATTTTCTGGCTTTCCAAATGTCCACCCTTGCCTTTTCCTCCAGCCTCTTCTTCACCACAGGATCACAGAATGTCAGGGGTTGGAAGGGACCCAAAGAGATCATCGAGTCCAACCCCCTTGCCACAGCAGGACCATACAACCTAGCTCAGGTTACAGAGGAATGCATCCAGATGGGCCATGAAAGTCTCCAGAGAAGGAGACTCCACAACCTCTCTGGGGAGCCTGTGCCAGTAAAGAAGTTTCCCCCTTGTGTTGAGGTGGAACCTCCTGTGCTGCAGCTTACATTCATTGATCCTTGTCCTATCCCAGGGAGTAAGTAAGCAGATGCTGTCCCCCTCCTCCTGACCCCCAGCCCTCAGATATTTATAAACATTTATTAAATCCCTTCTCAGTCTTCTCTTCTGCAGACTACAAAGCCCCAGGTCCCTCAGGCTCTCCTCAGCAGGCAGTGTTCCAGTCTCCTTATCATCCTTGTAGCCCTCTGCTAAACCTCCTCCAGCAGATCCCTGTCTCTCTTAAGCTTCATCTCTCCCTTCCGATAGATTCAATCACTGCTACAACAGATAGAGGTGGAAAAAACTCCTGAAGTTCATCTGCTGCAAAGGGAAAAGAAATGAAGAGGCAGGAATTTGCTGCAGGAGCTTCTGATCCTGTCTCATCTCCCCCTTAAACCTCCAATTTCTTGTTCCTGGAGTTTCCTTCCTCTCACTCTTTCCTGGGGTCTCTTGATCTGACAAACTACCTGCCAGCTGGGCAGGCATGCAGGATATCTACTTACTTGCCTATTATTTTCTAGAAATGATGAATTAGGCCTTCAAAGAGAGTTAAGAAGTAATTGGAAACTGTAAAGATCATTGAACCCCTCAAAAACTCATAAGCTGAGCATGCAGCACCCTCAAAAGAAGCAGGACTTACCTCCTCATTGAAGGGAATGGGAGGCACAGTGGGGTCCAGCTGGAACATCTCCTGGCAGAGCAGTGCCTTCATGCACAGGGCCAGGCTGTCCACATCTCTTGCCATCGGACCCAGAGCACCAGGAACTGGAGTGGGATGAGAGCAAATGTCTACATTAAGGAAATGGGTGCATCAGACACTGGTTTACCCCTCTGCATAGCCACGCTGGCTGTGAGGGATCATCAGGGAAGGAGGTGGGATGTTTCGGAGGGACTCCAGACATAGCTTGGTTGTCACAGGCCTACAGGAGGACTCTTCACAGCATTGAGAGGAAAGCAATTAAAAATTCATGTACCTGCCAGGATCCCACTGACAGGGCCACCCACTCCAGACACGCTGTGGGAAAAGAAAAAGAAGTACATTGGCATTTCAGTAACAATGAGCGTCTCCCAATGCCTTTGAGTAGCACAGTGAGGGCTTTGCTTCAGGACCCAAACCAGAAAGAACGAAACATTGGTCAAAAAGAAAGCAAAACAAAACCAAACCAACAAATCTTTGTTCATTTTTGCTACCATTTAATCCCTTTAGCCCCTTTTTCCTTTTAACTCCAGGCCATATTTGTAAGGAAAACACAGCCACTTCCCCACTGCCTCTTGAGAGATGAGCACAGCAAGCCAGCCTTTATGAAACTGTCCTCTCTTTTGCCCCCCAGGGGCTTACTGAGAACCTCTTTTGCTGAGTTTGATTCTTAGCAGGCTCCTTGCAGAGTGGGGAAGGCAGACCCAGCACCTACCTGAGCCTTTGGGCTGTGGGTTTGAGCCCGCAAAGCCCGCAGAAGCTGGATGGCAAGCGGATGCTGCCGCCGATGTCTGAGCCAATGCCCAGGATGGAGCCTCCCCCAGCGATCAAAGCTCCCTCTCCTCCTGAGGAGCCCCCAGGGCTCTTCTGGTGGTTGAAGGGATTCAAGGTCTTGCCAAAGATGGGATTGCTGCAGTCGTAGCTGGGGAGAAGAAAACCAGCAAGTGAGTGATCTAATGCCTAATGCCTTGAGCTTGTTGGCTCTCCCTTGCAGCGAGCTTATGTGGCACAGTCACATCATTCCTTCCTGTAAATCCCTCAGGACACAGCTCATTCCCATGAGCCTCTGATCCCCATCCCATGCACAAGTGCACTTGATTTCTCTTGTCTTGGTAGTTTCTTAAGCCTCTTAATCTTATCTTAAATCTATTTTCAGTTGAACAGAGATTGCTGGCAGATGATGGAAGAGGCACTCATCCAGGCAACAGCTCAGAAGACAGGAATGAAGGATCCTGTCTCGGGACCTGCTGGCTGGTATTTAACTCCAGGAGTACAACCAGAGGAAGATTTACTAATGACATATGTTACTTGAAGAGGGATTGTGGCACGTTGGTCATTGCAAAGGGGATGGCTCCCTGTTTCTTCAAAACCTTGACTAGGACGCTGTCATCCTGTGCAGGAGTGCCCAGGCATTGCGCAAGCCCACAGGTTGAGAGATGCCCCTGCAGAGAGGAAAAGTGACAAGGGACACAGTCAGTGCATTTGCCCTGCCATTTTGGAAGGGTGATCTGGTGCCCTCTTTTTAAGGGAGGAGTTGGTAATAACCCGCTCTCTCTCCTTTCATCCTTGACATAGGGCTGCCAAGAACTGACAGGGCTCAGGCTTCTCCTGAAGCAGTCCTTGCTCATTTCTATGCTATTTTTCTCCCCTGACCCCCTATTCAACTCCATAGATAGCTCAGAATCAAGCCTGGTTTCCTGCTGTCTGTGTTCACCTCTTCAAGGAGAAAACACACATCCCAGGCAAACACAGTGTGATCCTTTGCAGTTAGTCTTAGTGTTTGGGGCTTGCCTTAGGCTTAGTGCACTCTTAGCAGGGTTGGTAAGTAAATGTGGAGGAGACTGACTAACAAATTTGGCTCAGGAGTGTGTGATTAGCCCTCATAAGGGCTTGCCTGGGAGGAGGCTCTCCTGCACAGGCCCTTGGCTAAGGGGCTCCATGGCCAGGCTACAGCACAACAGGGATTTGAGGTCAAGAGTTCCTGCTACTTTCCAGAGGCTGAGTCATGTTCTTGCCCCTGATACTCAAACCTCAGAGCAGAAGACTGAGTTACTGCTCAGATGACCATATAGCCCAGCTTGTGCTGTCTCACATATTAGAGAAGAAATCATTTGGGTATACAACTGTTCATTCCCTGCTGTTTTGTGGGTGTTTTGTGGGTACTGGCTTCAGAGTGCCAGGGTTCTAGCTGCAATGAGGTGTGGGGGCATAGCCTCTGTGCTGGTTTGAGGCTAATTGGAATATTTTAATAATGAGAAATGAGACCATTGGCTGTGAAATGAAAATGATAGTGATGTCTATATTACCCACTGCTTTTGTTTAGAGATATAAAAAGCTAATTGGAATATTTTAATGATGAGAAATTAGACCATTGGCTGTGAAATGAAGATGATAGTGATGTCTATATTACCCACTGCTTTTGTTTAGAGATATAAAAAGCCAAAACATAAACAAAGATTCTGTGTCTCTTTGGCTGCACTTTGCTTTGTTAACTCCTTTGCCTAGGCCTGCATAACTGAATATAATCATTCTCCTTCTGACCCCTTATCTGGCGTCTCACTCCTGCATGTAAACCTTCTAAGATAAGGAGGGGGTGAGAAGTTAATTCAGAGCCCTCCTGGGCAGTTCTGCTGTCTGGGAGGGGTTTTGAATTTCTGTATTACTTTTAACTTGTGTACAATTATATGTAATGTAAATATCTGTATATATTGTGTCTATATGCTTGTACATATGTGCTACACTGTAAAATACAGCTTCATCATCCTTAACTTCCAGCCATCTGAGCTAGTCTGGTGAATGCAAAGTGGGAGAGGGAAACTCCCAAACCACCACTGCAGCCTCTGACCCACCCAGGCTTCCTATACTGCAAACAGAGTCCTTCCTCATTTTCTGTGTCCCGCTGCTTCAGTGGCCAGCCCAGCCCATAGTGGCACCTTGTGGCTGATGTGATCCTTTATGCTGACAGGGATGCCGTAGAGCAGCCCTTTCTCCTTCCGCCGTTCTATTTCCTGGAGCTGCTCCTCACACTCTGGGATAAAGTGTCGCAAGCAGTTTGTTTGCTGGGTCACTTCCAGAGCCTTTGCCAGACATGTGGAGGAATAGGTATTAGTTGAGAACAGCACCATTGCACAGTTGCATTCAGTAGCTACCTGGATCTTCAAAGCAAGGCATGGTAGCTTGGCATGACAAGAAAGCTGGGGAGGGACTTTTTAGGCTGTCAGGTAGTGCTAGGGCTAGGGGTAACACAACAAAGCTAGAAATGGGGAGATGCAGGCTGGATGTCAGGAAGTTTTTCAGCATGAGGGTGGTGAGACCCTGGAATGAGTTGCCCAGGGAGGTGGTGGAAGCCCCACCCCTGGAGGTGTTTATGGGCAGGCTGGCTGAGGCCTGATGTAGTGTGAAGTGTCCCTGCCTATGGCAGGGGAATTGGAACTAGAAGATCCTTGTGGTCCCTTCCAACCCTGACTGATTCTATGATGTTATGATTATATGAATGGTGACCCCATTCCTGCAGCATTCCAGCTCAAGCCATCTCAAAGGTCTGCCACTGATGGGTCAAACCCAGGAGACAGACTGATCCTCACTTGTTTGTATCTTTCTCCTAATTCTTGCTATACTAAAGGCTTGTCATAATCACCAACTGCAGCAAGCATCCTCAGCCATCACACGTCATGGCATGGAGAGCATAACTGATGTTCCCACCACACTGAAAAAAGGCACTCACCTTCTCTAAGTAAGCATAGAGGACAGTCCTGGGGGACAGCAACCCTTTCTGCAATCTCTCAGTGAGTTCCACCAAGGGCAAGGACAGGATAGCATCTGTCTGGACAGTGGGCATCTGCAAGGGAAGATGAAGGAGATATCAGAACAGGAGCTCCAGTTACCCATTGGCTCAAGAAGTTTCTTAATCTTTGCCAACATTATCAACAGAGCTTGCTGGAAAGGCAGAGCCCCACATGTGAAGGATCAGACTTTGAGCTGCTGAGTTGGGATGTCATGAACATGATGTAAAACCAGGATCCCACCTGCCTCTAAGGTTGTAGAAGAGCTTCATGAATCTACTGCAGAAGAGGACAAGGCAATGCCTCGTAACAGAGCCTTCCTTCTGGTGCTGCAGGGCAAGTCTGTGGATAAGTCTACTAAGAGGTAATCTCTGTTGAGCAAACACCAGTCTGGGCAGAAGGCAGCAAAGTCCTTGCACACAGATCTCAGGCTGGTCCCTGACCCCTCAGAGTGGGTACAAGCAGTGTGGGTCAGCCCAATGCGAGGACAAACAGTTAGTAGCTGTAGCCCAGCAAGCTGCAAAGAACTCAGTAGGGACTCAAAGGTGAGTACATTCTGCTCACGTGGAGACAATTGGCACTTCTCAGTGCCACCAGCTTTTGCAAAGGTTTTCTATCATATTTAGATATAGGTACTTAAGAAACAATGTTGTGCAGACACATATCACATGTAGCTGATAGGCTTTATCTCCAGATACATTACCTGTGTAAACATGAGCTGGTTTAACCAATACCTGCTCAGAAGCAAAGAAGCAGGAAGTAAAGGTGGTTAGAAAGCAGTGTTGCAGTAGGGATTTGGGGCCACACTGGCTGGGTGCTTGTTGTTTCCAGGGAACACTGAATGCATTGTGTTTCATTACTGTTATGTTAGACCAAACATAGAATCATAGAATCATAGAATCAACCAGGTTGGAAGAGACCTCCAAGATCATCCACTCCAACCTAGCACCCAGCCCATTCCAATGGGAAATCACTCTCTCTGTGAAGAACTTCTTCCTAACATCCAGCCTATACCTACCCTGGCACAACTTGAGACTGTGTCCCCTTGTTCTATTGCTGGTTGCCTGGGAGAAGAGGCCACCCCCCACCTGGCTACAATGCCCTTTCAGGTAGTTGTAGACAGCAATAAATCACCCCTGAGCCTCCTCTTCTCCAGGCTAAACACCCCCAGCTCCCTCAACCTCTCCTCACCAGCTTCGTTGCCCTTCTCTGGACATGTTCCAGCACCTCAACATCCTTCTTGAATTGAGGGGCCCAGAACTGGACATCTTCTAAGCAGCCTGCTGGGCCAGGTGGTCTCACTTGCTGGGAAATCTAGTGAAAGCTCTTTGGAAGACTTTCCAAGAGCTATCCAGAAGCCAGGTTTTAAAGGTAAAGATATAAGGGTGACAGATGTGTAAACAGCATTTGTAAGAGGAATGACCTTTCTTGTTTGTACCCATAGAGACAGCAGACATTTCTGGATCCCCAAAGAACTTTTGGATCAATGAAGGGCTGGTGCTTCATGACCTGTGTTGTCCAAAATACTCTTTTCCAGTGAGTTATTCACATCTCCCTGGCTATAGACTCCCACCACATCTCAGCCAGCTTGAGAACAGTGATCTCCTTCCTTCCCAAGACAAACTTTCCTCTTGCTGAAGGTTGCTGGTACCCCTCCCCCAGGCTCCTTATTATGAAAGCTATGGAGGTATGATCTGGAAAGGAGAGCTGAAGAAGAATCAGCAGACACCTTGGTGGACCCTAGACCCCCTAGAAGGATGGGTTACCTGTTCCCTGAACTGCTGGACAATCTTTGCCATTTTCTTCACACTTTCATCCCTGGTTCTCCGAGCCTCTTCCATTTTCTTCTCGACTTGCCTTCTGGCTAGCTGTTTCCAGACCACCACAGCTGCTGCAGAGCCACAGAGCAAGACCAGGACAGCAGAAGGATCCACCTTTCTCTCAGGCAGGAGCTCTCTTAGATGTTGCCGGATCATAATGTGGCCTTCTGGTCTCCAGGGATGGAGCAAGAGAGAAAAGCAAGGCAGAAGACCACCTTCCCTGACTCGCCAGACCTGTCCCTCCTCCCAGCACCATCCATTTGGGTCAGCAAATAGTTTGCAAGTCCAAAGCTGACCCCTGCAAAGCTGCCCTCAGTGGAGCATGCAGTGGAGAATGATTGATTGGGAAACGGAAAAGGTGACGTTTGGCCAATGAACCTTGGCATGTCAGGTTTATAGGGGGGTTCTGGGCAGTGGGAAGTGCTCCACTGGGGAGGAAAAGCTGAACAAAAGAAGTGAGGAAATAGCTGCTCTCCTATTTCCTGTGTAGTCTGAGAGGACAATGGGAGAAGGGGAAAAAACAGCTTGAAATCACCAGACTGCCCTGCATGGGAATGGGGAGTAGCATGAAGAGAGGATGAACAGCTGTGGGGTACTCACTCACTCTGCAAATCCCTTAGGCTGTGTTGCTCCTGTGGTGACCAGAGGCTGTTTCAGGAGGCCTTTGAAATAGGGCTCAGCACTACCTTGATGTCTCATGCACCAGGAGGAAAGGCTGTTCCACCATATGGCAGAGTATTGCCTTAGGAATGGAAAATCCCACAGAGCTGCAGGCCAGAAGTAAACTATTTCCAACAGATATTAGTGCATGAGGTCCTTCCAGCACAGGTGTGCTCACTGCTAGCATGCAAGAACCATGCACTCAGCTGAAGGCAATGACCCAGCCAACATCGGCCCCAAAACAAAGGCCACAGCCTGTCTGTAATCATTGCTGGCTTTGGATGGTCCTACTATGGGTCCTACCTTGAAGAATGTTTTTGGGCAGAGAGATTGTACACTACAGAACTTTGAGAGGTTGCACTTGATGCTGAGAGACCCAGAACCTGATCCTGTTCCAACAGAGCATGGAACTGGCTATGGAGAGGAAGGTGAGGAGCATTCTCCCATCAGTTCTAGGCAGTCCTCTAATGCTTGATTTTTCATCCATTGTTGTGCTCATCCTTGGCAGTTATAAGAATCCTCTGTTGTGTTCTGTGTCCATAGGGAATATTCTCTTTGTTCTTAACTGGAGGACTTTGTGAAGGACTCTGGACAAAATTGGCTTTGGCATCCTCTAAGAAACAGTCTGGGGTGACTGGACAGCGAGACTGAGGCACCCTCAGCAAATCTGCAGATGATACCAAGCTGAGTGGTGTGGTCGATAAGACTGAAGGATTGGATGACACCCAAAGGGACCTGGACAGGCCAGAGAGGTGGGCTGTGGAGAGTCTCGTGAGGTTCAATAAAGCAAAGTTCAAGGCCCTACACCTAGGCTGGGAATAATCTTCTGTATCAATACAGTCTGGGAGATGAAGAAATTGAGAGCAGCCCTGCAGAAAGCAGTATGGGGGATACCGGTGGATGAGGGGACCTATGGGAAGGCTGGAGAAGGACTGTTTAGGAGGGCTTATAGTGACAGGACAAGGGGCGATGGTTTGAAACAGGAGCAGGGGAGATTTAGGTTTGATGTTAGGAGGAAGTTCTTTACAATGAGAGTGGTAAAATGCTGGACAGGTTGCCCAGGGATGAGGGCAAGAGGCTGTCCTGGGAGACATTCAGAATCAGGCTCGATGTGGCCCTGGCCAGCCTGATCCAGGGGGAGGTGTTGCTGGTTACTGCAGGGGGTTGGATGAGATAACAAGATGCTTGGGGCAGTGTGGCTGGAGGGCTGCCTGGCAGAAAGGCATCTGGGGGTTGTAATAGGCAGGCAGCTGAATAGGAGCCAGCAGTGTGCCCAGGTGGCCGAGAAGGCCAATGGCATCCTGGCTTGGACTAAAAATGCTGTGGCCAGCAGGAGTAGGGAGGTGATTGTCCCCTTGGACTCGGCTTTGGTGTGGCCACACCTTGAGTGTTGTGTTCAGTTCTGGGCACCACAATACAAGAGAGACGTGGAGATGCTGGAGCTGGTCCAGAGGAGGGCAATGAAGCTGGGGAAGGGCCTGGAGAATAAATCTTATGAGGAGCCACTGAGGGAGCTGGGGATGATTAGTGTGAAAAAGAGATGGCTGAGGGCAGACTTCATTGATGTCCTCAACTATCTGAAGGAGAGGCTGCTGCTGGTGTCTTCTCACAGGTAATTGGAGACAGAACAAGGGGGAATGGCCTCAAGCTGAGGCTGGGAAGGTTTAGACTGTACATTAGGAAAAAGGTTTTTCATGGAGAGAGTGGTCAGGGACTGGAATGAGCTGCCCAGGGAGGTGGTGGAGTCACCCACCCTGGATGTGTTTAAGGGTGGTTCGGATGTGGTGCTTAGGGCTATGGCTTAAGGTGAATCTTGTAGAGTAGGGTCATAGTTTGGACTTGGTGATCCTGAGGGTCTTTTCCAACCTGGATGTTTCTGTGATTCTGTGACCATTGAGGGACCCTTCCAACCCAATGCAACCTGTGTGTTTGTGAGCTGACAGTTACACAGTAACGAATGAAGCTGGTCTTTTTCTGCGTTCCTTTTCAGCAGCAGCCTTGCTCACAGGATGCCTTCTCAGCTAAGGCACAGCCGGCTTTACGAGAGCAGCAGCTGGGGACATGCTTGCATCCCACCCAGCTGCTGCTGCACCGCGCTGGGGACATGCTTGCATCCCACCCAGCTGCTGCTGCACCGCGCTGGGGACATGCTTGCATCCCACCCAGCTCCTGCTGCACCGCGCTGGGGACATGCTTGCATCCTACCCAGCTCCTGCTGCACCGCGCTGGGGACATGCTTGCATCCCACCCAGCTCCTGCTGCACCGCGCTGGTGTCTGCAGCAGCTGCCTCCAGAAGGTGTGTGTGAACCGGATCAGCAAGCAGCCACCCTCAGCCCTCTCTTAGCCTCCAGGAATAAACACAAGGGCTTCCTGAGTCAGAGGCGGGCTCTTTGTCTATGGGACAGCAACATAAGCTCTAGGATGGGCTGGGCAGATGTGGGAAGTTTTTTCCCCGTGCTGGGAAGTGCCAGGGTATGAGTGTCCCACATCAGCCTGCGCGCAGGGACCTGTGCTCCCACCCTGCCCTTTAGACGCTTGGCAAATATTTGACGGAGGCAGAGCCGGTAGTGTCCAGCTGACCTTGTGTTTCAAAGGGCAAAATTCCAAGCATGCAGCTGCCTTTCCAAGTGGCCAGATGCTGCTGAGGAAGCTTCTTTTCCTGTCAATGTGCAAGCATCTCCACCTCCTTCAGGAACTGGAGGTATGGATCCTCCTGCCACAGCAAGGTCACAGCCCCGCAGTTCCTACTAAAGCCTGCAGCAGGGATGCAGGTAGTGAGGAGTGGAAGGTGAATCCATCCTCAGGACTGGGATGGTTTCAAAATCCAAGCCTTTCTTTGCACCCTATGAGTAAACCTGCTGAGGTACTACAAGGTCCATGAGAAAATAAAGAGCCCCTGCCACTGAGGGGGGCAGCTACACAGAGGTGAATGGACTGGGTCACAGTGGTGGCTTTGTGTGGACCCACGAAGAGGAGCAAAAAGTGCTTGGGAGAAAGGTCTGTTGAGAAAGAGGCTACTGTCACTGTGGAGAAACCAAGGCAGGGAAGCAAAGGAATGTCTCAAGGCAAGTCTTAAAGCAAAAGCAAAAGCAAATCGCAAGTTCATAGTAGATGTGAGAGATCTGTGGCCAAGAGAGCCAATGGCATCCTGGCCTGCATCAGGAGCAGTGTGGCCAGCAGGACAAGGGAGGTTATTCTTCCCCTGCACTCAGCACTGGTCAGGCCACATCTTGAGTACTGTGTCCAGTTCTGGGCCCCTCAATTCAAGAGCATGCTGGAGCATGTCCAGAGAAGGGTGACAAAGCTGGTGAGGGGCCTGGAGCACAAACCCTAAGAGGAGAGGCTGAGGGAGCTGGGGGTGTGCAGCCTGGAGAAGAGGAGGCTCAGGGGTGATCTTATTACTGTCTACAACTACCTGAAGGGAGGCTGTAGCCAGGTGGGGGGGTGGCCTCTTCTCCCAGGCAACCAGCAATAGAACAAGGGGACACAGTCTCAAGTTGTGCCAGGGTAGGTCTAGGCTGGATATTAGGAGGAAGTTGTTGGCAGATAGAGTGATTGGCATTGGAATGGGCTGCCCAAGAAGGTGGTGGAGGCACCGTCCCTGGAGGTGTTCAAGCAAAGCCTGATTGAGGCACTTAGTGCCATGGTCTAGTTGACTGGCTAGGGCTGGGTGCTAGGTTGGACTGGATGATCTTGGAGGTCTCTTCCAACCTGGTTGATTCTATTATTCTATGATCTGCCTGACCCACAGGTCAGTGTTCACTCCTCCACATTTCACAGGTATGCTCTAAACAGAAAGAACAACTGCAACATTTCACAAAGCTTTTCTTGCCTAAATGGATCCAGAGCCAAGGACAAATGCACTAGAAAAGTTACGACACTTTTTGCAGGGAGAGTCAGGCTCTAGCAGCTGGTCTGGGATTTGATTGTGGTACCTACAACATCTCCTTCACTTTGGGCCATCACAGAAAAGAGGCAGTTAGACCAACTCCAAGAGCCCACTCATGTCCCCAGCAGGAACTGCACTGCCTTTGCAAATCAAAATTCCACTGACTCGTTGCCATCACACTCATTCCAACACCTTCAGCCCTCAAGCAGACAGGGTTGTGATAGAAACTTTCTATGATGGAACTCTTCTCCCTCTAAGTTTGTAATAATTACCAGTCAGCTTGGAGTCCATTTTGATTAAAATGACAAATAAATCCTGACAGCTGCACCTCGTGGTGATGTTTTTGGAACCAAACACTTTTCCATAGCAATTGACAAACCAAGCTATGTTAACTACACTGCTCTGAAAGAATTTTCAAGGCACTTCACAAAATGCTGAAATCACAGTGAAATAGGCTGGTCCCCTCTGGGAGGGGCTGTTCCAGTTGGCTCAGAGGGCTGAATAACTAAACTGTACTCTGGGAACTCTCCAGTTTCTGACTCATTTCAGCCTGGAATATCTAACAGAAGCATAAGATTTTCCTCAAATCCAGCCCAACCCCACCAACCCTCACAGAATGGAACAGCTAATTAGAGACTTGCCACTGCTTAATCTACACTTTTCCAAGAAACAAGGGCAGAGGTTCAAGGTTGAAAGTCTCTTTCAAGCAACCCTTTTTAGTATTGCTCAGCCAGGACTCTGTTCATTCTCTGGACAAACTGCAATGGGATGGGGAGAGAAATCTCTCATCCCAACCCTCATGCCTCTGACAGAAAGGGAGTCTTTCTCTTCTGACCATCCCTACATCTGTCTCACTTTCATGCATATTGTACTGTTTTCCTTGGGCCTTTCCATAGCCATGTCATAGAATCATAGAATGATTTAGGTGGGAAGTCACCTCAAAGATCATCCAGTTCCAACCCCTCACCATAGGCAGGGACACCTCCCACTAGAACAGGTCACTCAAGGCCTCATCCAACTTGCCCTTCAACACCTCCAGGGAGGGAACAGCCACAACCTCCCTGGGCAACCTGTGCCAGTGTCTCACCACCCTCACTGCAAAGAACTTCTTCCTAACATCCAGTTTAAATCTCCCCTCTGCCAGTTTAAACCCATTACTGCTCATCCTGTCATTACAAGACCTTGTCAATAGTCCCACCCCAGCTCTCCTGTAGACTCCCTTTAGATACTGGAAGGCTACTCCAAGCTCTCCTCGAAGCCTTCTCTCCTCCAGGCTGAAGAGCCCCAGATCTCATAGCCTGTCCCCATAGCAGAGCTGCTGCAGCCCTCTGAGCATCTTCGTGGCCTCTTCTGGACTTGCTCCAACAGTTCCATGTCCTTCTTGTGTTGAGGGTTCCAGAACTGCACACAGTACTCCCAGGTGGGGTCTGAGGAGAGCAGAATAAAGGGGCAGAACCTCCTCCCTTGCCCTGCTGCCCACACTGCTCTTGCTGTAGCCCAGCACACAGTTGCTGTCTGGGCTGCACTCACACTGCCAGCTCATGTTGGGCTTTTCATCACTGCAGACCCCCAGGTCCTTTCCCTCAGAGCTGCTCTCAGGCATTTGTCACCCATCCTAGATTTGTGCTTGGGATAGTGCTGACCCAGGTACAGGACCTTTCACTTGGCCTTGTTGAATTTTATGAGGTTGGCCTGGGGCCACCTCTCCAGCCTGTCGATGTCGATGATATTGATCCTACTTAGAGCTTACAGCTGGACCAGCAAGGTAGAGAAAAAGTCCAGGAGCATTGCTACTTCTTTCATCATGCACAGGTCTGTCTGCTTCGAGTGACATCAGTTTGTTCAGTGCCCTGATAGTGAAGGACTGGGATATTCCTATCTGCTCCATGGGTGGGCACAAAGCTTACAGCGAGAAGTTGGGCTGGGCTCTTCTCTGGTCTCACCATGGGCAAGCAGGGCAGGGGAGAGGCCAGGTCATTTGAGTGCAAAGTAAGAGAACAGTAATGGAAGGGAAAAAAAAACATATAGGGGAGTGGGGGGCAAGGAAGGGGGGAAAAAAGAGGGGGGAAAAAGGGGAGGGAAGGGGGAAAAAGGGAGGGAAGAAGAGAAATAAAAAAGGATGGGGAAGGAGAAAAAAAAGAGGTGGAGAAGGGAAGAAGGAAAAGAAGATAAAAGAGAATGGATTGAGACTGTTTGGAGAGCTGAGGATTTATGCAGCAGTATCAGAGTGAAAGAAGTACCAACCTTAAATCTTGCTTTTTTGTGTTTCAAGGGTGAGCTCTGCTGTGCTCATGTGTTTTAATTTCTTCTATTTGTTAAACATTTGCTTTTAGATGCTTCAGCTACCTCCTCCCTTGGAACTTGTCTGAAACGAATGCCTGGACTCCTGGGGCTGATTTCTCCAAAGCAAATATTCTAAGAGGCCAACTGATGTGACCTTAAGACCTCACATTCTGTTCCTGGTGTTGGGACTATACAAAGTCTGATTTGCACAAAACCAAAAAGCAAACCCCAAACAAACCCTGCAAAACCAGGCAGAGATGTATAAAAGTAGATTGTCTGATCACTCAGTCTCTCAGCCTTGTTCAGTTACTTACCTGGCTGTAAAATGAAACATGAATTGAGGAGAACATACGTAAATTCCTATTAAAATCAGGAGGAAGGAAGAAAAATGACCTAAGCAAAGACTGCAGCCAGAATTTTATTGCTGCAGATGAGAGAAACAAGAGAAAACAAAGCTTTTTTTGGCCCAAGCAGGATTTCTTCCTTATTTTCCCAGCAGGCTGAAGCCTGGACTTTGGTCAGTGTCAGGCAACTGAATAAGCACTCTGCAAAACAGGGGAATCTTACTGACCTGGAGGAGGTGTGGAGGAAGAAGTTTCTTGCTAACCTAAAGTTATGTCCTACTAAAGCCTTTTTCTCCTTGAGTTTCATCACTTGAACTTACCAGACTGCTCTCAACAGCACCCACTCTACTTTTCCCTTATGTTCTTGTAGCAATGCCAGCAGACATCATGGACAACCTGTCTTGAGAAGGACCCTGAGTTTTATTCAGGAACATGCTCTACTCTCTGCCAAGCCAAGGCACTTAGCTGCTCTTTAAATTCTTTGAAGAGACCACTACATCTGGTCCAAAGATGTGTTTTGTCTCCCTGATGCTTTTCTGTCTCTATATGGACCTGTCTCCACCTCATCCACTTCAGCATACAGGAAGGCTCCAGCTGAGCTGCAGAGCGGGGCTGTGAGCAGCTGAGCACTCCACTTCAGTATCTGTTGGATCATAGTGTGGGCTTCCACATGGATGCTGGGTCCTGGTTGCTAATGCTGAGAGATTCTGAGATCTGACGACCGCCAGGATGCAGGAGAGGGGAGAGCAGGAGGAACAGTAAGTCACTTTGAGAGCTACCCACAAAGGGCAGCTGGAATGCAGAGTGAAAGTGTTCATGGGGGAATTCCTTCTAGAAATAGGATACTTGGAGCTCATTCAGCCTTGTAAAGATGTGCAGGCATATACAAACAAGGGGAACTATCCTTACTTTGCAAAACAAGGTCTGTGCCTGCTCAGATCTGGCCAGGAATACTACCTGGGCAGTCTACCTGCTAATAGTGAGCTGCCATCTTCCCCACCAGAGGACAGCTGAAAAGTCTTTGCTCCTGGCCTGAGATAGTCACAGTCGTTTGGCAGACTCCAATGAGGCAGGAGCTGTGTGCACAGGCACAGCATCTTCCAGGCACAGGCATCTTCCATGAACTGGGCTGTGCAATGGACGTGATTCCTGCTCTGTGCTGAACAGAGGAAGGAGAGTCAGGGTGAGGAGCCAGCACTCGCTGCATAACTCAGACCTGTTTGTGACCATGTAAGGATACTGAGTGACTGCAGCATCTCTGCCCAGCCCAGCGAGGTAGATAGAATCATAGAATGGTTTAGGTTGAAAGGAACCTCAAAGATAATCTAGTTCAAACTCCCTGCCATAGCAGGGACACCTCCCACTAGAACAGGTCACTCAAGACCTCATCCAACCTGGCTTTCAACACCTCCAGGGAGGGAGCAGCCACAACCTCCCTGGGCAACCTGTGCCAGTGTCTCACCACCCTCACTGCAAAGAACTTCTTCCTAACACCCAGTTTAAATCTCCCCTCTGCCAATTGAAACCCATTACTGCTCATCCTGTCATTACAAGACCTTGTAAATAGTTCCTCCCCAGCCTTCCTAATAAATGTTTATTAGATCCCCCCTCAGTCTTTTCCAGATTAAAAAGCCCCAGGTCCCTCAGCCTCTCCTCATCAGGCAGTGTTCCAGTCCCCTAATCGTCCTTGTAGCCCTCTGCTGGACCTTCTCCAGCAGATCCCTGTCCCTCTTAAACTGGGGAGCCCAAAACTGAAGATAAGGTCTCACCAGGGCAGAGTAGAGGTGGAGGAGAAACTCCCTTGATCTGCTGGGCATGCTCTTCTTAGTGCACCCCAGGATCCCATTGGGCCTCTTGGCCACAAGGGCACACTGCTGTACCATGGACAACTTGTTACCTTTTATTCTTCTGCCCTTGTGTTTCCTGTCAGAACACCATGTGCTGCCCAGACTGAGACATTAATGACGTAAGGGGACATTTCCGAGGTGATTTCTCTGGGTATTACCCCAGGTCCTCCCCATGAACAGTTCTGCCTGAATGTTACTGACTGGAGATCAACAGCAGTTTGAAGAATTATGTCCACCTGAATAAAGAGTTGGGTTCTTTTGGCAAAAGACAACAACAATAAAATACCTATCAGACATGGGTTAAAAATATTGTCACAAAGCCTTCTTTCATTCTGCATCAGGATACAGGTAAGAGTAAGAAGCAGCAAGAGACAGCTAGGCAAGCTTGTCAAACTGGGCTCCCCCTCCCCCCAGTGCAGCAGGAACAGCTTCAGGCTTGCACTATAAACCCAAAAGAGCTCTAGACATGTTGCCTGATTTACCACAGCTTTGCTGAACATCAGACACTGAATGAATCCAACCTCAAAGAGCTGTTTCACTTTGTCTTAGTAAGTAGACATCAGTGTATCACACTCTGGCTGCTGCTGCAGCTGTAGGCTGGATACAGAGACGTATTTCTCACATAGTCCTACCCCTGTTCTGCCACTCCAAGATTTCTGTACTAGGAGCTACTTTTCAGCCTGACTTCAATTTCCTTCTGTAGTCTTAATTCCTCCTGCTGAAAGTTCAACAACTGAGATGGGTTTCCTGGGAATAGAGTCAGAGGAGATAACCTGACTTTAGTTTTTCCTTGCCTGAGAGAGAAGCTGGTTGCTAGCCAAAAGATTTGAATCATCTCTTGTTTGCAGTAGATGACAAAAAAATATGATGTGGTTCCCTTGAAGAAAAACAGTAGAGAACATCTCTGAGGCTAATAAACCTTTCTGAGAGTTTTCTTTTTGGTTGGCTTTGATGTTGGTTTGGTTTTGGGTTTTCTTTTTGTTTTGTTTTTGTTTTGTTTTGTTTTGCTTTGTTTGGTGTTTTGTTTTGTTTTTCAGGGGGAGGAAAGAATCATAGAATCAATCTGTCAGGGTTGGAAGGGACCACAAGGATCATCCAGTTCCAACCCCCCTGCCACGGGCAGGGACACCCTACCCTAGATCAGGCTGGCCAGAGTCCCATCCAGTCTGGCCTTAGACACCTCCAGGGAGGGGGGAAGGGAAGAATCTGTTTTCACTTGAAAAAAGACAAACCCAAACACTTGTATCAGCCCAGTGACCCAGACGGAGCTTTCCCTCTGCCCTACAACACGTCAGAGTTACTGCAAACGAGTGTGTGTGTCCACTGAGTGACTGGCACTGGTGGAGGCTGTGTGGTGCAGGCTAGGGGCATGTTTCTGCTCGGCAGGGTTGCAGGAGTGTCCTATGGAGACACAGGTCCTGCCTTGTGGGAGGACACCAGAGCAGCTCAGCTTCCTTAGCTTTGCAAAACACCAGCTGAAAGGGGATACCATTGCTCTTTATAAATAGATCGCGAACGAGGGCAGCAGTGGAAAATACCAGAGAGGAGACTCACTATTTAAGCTCAAGGACAGTAATAAAATGAGGATAAATTAGAAGTGAATAAACAGCATGGGAAGTATGAAAGTTTCCAACTGTCAGAGCTATGGAGAGAGTTGCCAGCCAGTAAAAACAAAATACGAACACAGAGCTGAGCTGGTTTTAAAGAGAATCATAGAATCAGTCAGGGTTGGAAGGGACCACAAGGATCATCCAGTTCCAACCCCCCTGCCATGGGCAGAGACACCTGACACTACATCAGGCTGTCTAAAGCCTCAGCCAGCCTGACCTTAAACACCTGCAGGGATGGGGCTTCCACCACCTCCCTGGGCAACCCCTTCCAGAGTCTCACCACCCTCATGCTGAACAACTTCTTCCTAACATCCAATCTGAATCTACCCATTTCTAGCTTTGCTGCATTTCCTCTAGTCCTAGCATTACCTGACAGCCTAAGAAGTCCCTCCCCAGCTTTCTTATAGGCCTCCTTAAGATACTGAAAGGCCACAATAAAGTCACCTTGGAGCATGATCAGTTTGTGAACAGCACTGGACTCAGTTTTTCAGTACATGTGTTATTCTGTGCTCCAGATCCCAAATGAGTTAATACTAAACCTACCTAAGCCAAAGAGTTCACCACTACATTTTCTGACCCCTAAGATCCTTGTTGGAGCATGGTCTCCGCCATTGACAATAACACCTAAAGTCTGAAAGGAAGGATTTGCACTGAGAAATGAAAAGAAGAAACAAGGCCTCATCTGTAGGGGCTCTTCTCATGCTATTTCTGCTTAGAAAGTGCAGGACAAGGGATCATTTTTCCTCCCCATCCTCCAGTAAGTAGAGACCTCAAATGAACATTTGTTGCCTTGAGCTCTTATCAGTCCTTGCAGAGACTGACTTCCAAAGAAAAACTCAGCTGCTTTATTTCCATATGATGCTTTTCCAACCCTGAATTCCTCACTGAGCTCACAGCTATTGCTTAGAAACTTTGGGAATCTCTCACTATATGTAAGGGGAAAAGCCTCCAGATAAATAAACAAATCACATTACTGCCACTGCTCCATGCTGACTCCAGAGGTTTTGGGCAGACCTAGAAAATGGCAGAGTTATTGAGCTTTGGGACTGTGGCAACAGAAAACAACAAAATGAAGAGAGACATTGTTATGGGAATCTCATGACCCTTCTTGGGAACAAGCTAGAGGATCACCCAGCTGATTCCACAGGGTTCACATGTGCTTACAGGAGCAGAGAGCTTCTAGGTGCTCTGTCACCTAGATAAAAATCATGGCTGTGTTTTTAATGCATTTCCTCCCAGTTCTCTGTGTCTCTCTGAATTAGTTGTGGCAATTAATGAGGCAGGAATTATAAAATATGTATTATTTTTGTTTCAAAACCCCCTCCCATTGGAATGGGCTGCTCAGGGAGGTGGTGGAGTCGCCATCCCTGGAGGTGTTTAAAAGGAGGCTGGATGAGGCACTTAGTGCCATGGTTTAGTTAATTGGAAGGATTAGGTAATACAGTGGACTGGATGATCTTGGAGGTCTCTTCCAACCTGGTTGATTCTATGATTCTATGATTCTCCCCATCCTAATCCTTGTGTGTGTAAGCTGTGTGAATGCAATAAAGCTAGCCTATGCATTTGACACCATTTGTGCCTTAGTTTTGTGACCGAGAATCTGAACCTTCCACGCCTGGAATTCCTCCAGACTGGGACAACACCACACTGCACTTGCATGCAGAGGCCTCTGCATTAGCTTGGCACATGATGCTCTGGGTATCAGAGTACACCTGATGAGGAAAGTAGGCTGTAGCTCTCTGTGCTGATCTCTATGGAGACATCCCAGCCCTGCCACAATGATTCCTGAGCTCTTAGAATAATCTCTGGCTGCATAGCCCTGAATAATACTGTGCTAACCTCTGGTGGTGCTGAGGGAGCACATCCTCATCTGTTTCAGCCTGTGCTGAGCAACTCCGTGACAGGGCTTTGCATGGCAAACTGGAAGAGGGGAAATTTAAATTAGATGTTAGGAAGAAGTTCTTTACAGTGAGGGTGGTGAGACACTGGCACAGGTTACCTAGGGAGGTTGTGGCTGCTCCCTCCCTGGAGGTGTTCAAGGCCAAGTTGGATGAGGTCTTGAGTGACCTATTCTAGTGGGAGATGTCCCTGCCTATAGCAGTGGGTTGAAACTAGATGATCTTTGAGGTCCTTTCCAACCTAAACCATTCTATGATCTACCAGCATGAACTGGCAGACACACTTGTGTGCATCCCCTTTCTCTAGAGCTACTTCAACACATCTCACTCCACTCCACAGAGGGCACTGGAAGAAAGGAAACAGCCTTTACATTGAGTTTTCAAACTGAAAAAATATCAACCTCCTCAAACCTGTGGCACTCATTATTCAGAACTAACCTATAAACTTTAGATGTCTCTTGCTGGGACGATTTTCTGCCCTGGATTTCTGTCTCACTCATTTTCTCATAAGCCACACTTCAGACATCTCAGTTTTGACAAATTGTAATCCCCAGTATTCTCACCAAATTAGCTGGGTTCTAATTTGAAATCTTCCACTAAAGAAGAGCATCACAGCATCTCTCCCAGGCTGGAAATCACAGGATCACAGGATGTTAGGGTTTGGAAGGGACCTCCATAGATAATTGAGTCACAGAATCATAGAATCAACCAGGTTGGAAAAGACCTCCAAGATCATCGAGTTCAACTCATCACCTAACTCGTTCTAATTAACTAAACCATGGCACTAAGTGCCACATCCAGACTTTTTAAACACCTCCAGGGATGGTGACTCCACCACCTCCCTGGGCAGCCCATTCCAATGCCAATCACACTTTCTATGAAGAACTTCATTCTAACATCCAGCTTAAACCTGCCCTGGTGCAGCTTCAGATTGTGTCCTCTTGTTCTGTCACTGGGTGCCTGGTGGAAGAGACCAGTTGACATACAGAAAACGAGACCTCACAAGACGCAGAGTGTTATCAGGTAAGGCATGTTTAATCAGCGCTGGGTGGCAAGGGAAGGTCATCCTCCACAGCCCTTGCACACCTTCACCTTCTTCAGGTGAATATTGATGCTACAAAACCATACCTATTCAGTACAGGGGTAGGGTTATTACAGTTAGTTTTGGGAATAGGGGGAGTTATTAGAGTCAGTTCCTGGAACTCGTTTCCATGGTGCCCCACCTCTTTACACATGCTCATTGCCACCTGGTGGTCGTCTTTTGGGGTCTCTGGGAGGAAGGTCGACGTCTTCCTCACTCTGACCTCTCTACCTTTCATCCACCTGGTGTTGGGACTATACAAAGTCTGATTTGCACAAAACCAAAAAGCAAACCCCAAACAAACCCTGCAAAACCAGGCAGAGATGTATAAAGGTAGATTGTCTGATCGCTCAGTCTCTCAGCCTTGTTCAGTTACTTACCTGGCTGTAAAATGAAACATGAATTGAGGAGAACATACATAAATTCCTATTAAAATCAGGAGGAAGGAAGAAAAATGACCTAAGCAAAGACTGCAGCCAGAATTTCCTTGCTGCAGATGAGAGAAACAAGAGAAAACAAAGCTTTTTTTGGCCCAAGCAGGATTTCTTCCTTATTTTCCCAGCAGGCTGAAGCCTGGACTTTGGTCAGTGTCAGGCAACTGAATAAGCACTCTGCAAAACAGGGGAATCTTACTGGCCTGGAGGAGGTGTGGAGGAAGAAGTTTCTTGCTAACCTAAAGTTATGTCCTACTAAAGCCTTTCTCTCCTTGAGTTTCATCACTTGAACTCAACAGACTGCTCTCAACAGCACCCACTCTACTTTTCCCTTATGTTCTTGCAGCAATGCCAGCAGACATCATGGACAACCTGTCTTGAGAAGGACCCTGAGTTTTATTCAGGAACATGCTCTACTCTCTGCCAAGCCAAGGCACTTAGCTGCTCTTTAAATTCTTTGAAGAGACCACTACATCTGGTCCAAAGATGTGTTTTGTCTCCCTGATGCTTTTCTGTCTCTATATGGACCTGTCTCCACCTCATCCACTTCAGCATACAGGAAGGCTCCAGCTGAGCTGCAGAGCAGGGCTGTGAGCAGCTGAGCACTCCACTTCAGTATCTGTTGGATCATAGTGTGGGCTTCCACATGGATGCTGGGTCCTGGTTGCTAATGCTGAGAGATTCTGAGATCTGATGGATGACCGCCAGGATGCAGGAGAGGGGAGAGCAGGAGGAACAGTAAGTCACTTTGAGAGCTACCCGCAAAGAGCAGCTGGAATGCAGAGTGAAAGTGTTCATGGGGGAATTCCTTCTAGAAATAGGATACTTGGAGTTCATTCAGCCTTGTAAAGATGTGGAGGCATATACAAACAAGGGGAACTATCCTTACTTTGCAAAACAAGGTCTGTGCCTGCTCAGATCTGGACAGGAATACTACCTGGGCAGTCTACCTGCTAATAGTGAGCTGCCATCTTCCCCACCAGAGGACAGCTGAAAAGTCTTTGCTCCTGGCCTGAGATAGTCACAGTCGCTTGGCAGACTCCAATGAGGCAGGAGCTGCGTGCACAGGCACAGCATCTTCCAGGCACAGGCATCTTCCATGAACTGGGCTGTGCAATGGACATGATTCCTGCTCTGTGCTGAACAGAGGAAGGAGAGTTAGGGTGAGGAGCCAGCACTCGCTGCATAACTCAGACCTGTTTGTGACCATGTAAGGATACTGAGTGACTGCAGCATCTCTGCCCAGCCCAGCGAGGTAGATAGAATCACAGAATGGTTTAGGTTGGAAGGGACCTCAAAGATAATCTAGTTCAAACTCCCTGCCATAGCAGGGACACCTCCCACTAGAACAGGTCACTCAAGACCTCATCCAACCTGGCTTTCAACACCTCCAGGGAGGGAGCAGCCACAACCTCCCTGGGCAACCTGTGCCAGTGTCTCACCACCCTCACTGCAAAGAACTTCTTCCTAACACCCAGTTTAAATCTCCCCTCTGCCAATTGAAACCCATTACTGCTCATCCTGTCATTACAAGACCTTCTAAATAGTCCCTCCCCAGCCCTCCTAATAAACGTTTATTAGATCCCCCCTCAGTCTTTTCCAGATTAAAAAGCCCCAGGTCCCTCAGCCTCTCCTCATCAGGCAGTGTTCCAGTCCCCTAATCATCCTTGTAGCCCTCTGCTGGACCTTCTCCAGCAGATCCCTGTCCCTCTTAAACTGGGGGGCCCAAAACTGAATGCAGTACTCAAGGTGAGGTCTCCAAGATCATCGAGTTCAACTCATCACCTAACTCGTTCTAATTAACTAAACCATGGCACTAAGTGCCACATCCAGACTTTTTAAACACCTCCAGGGATGGTGACTCCACCACCTCCCTGGGCAGCCCATTCCAATGCCAATCACACTTTCTATGAAGAACTTCATTCTAACATCCAGCTTAAACCTGCCCTGGTGCAGCTTCAGATTGTGTCCTCTTGTTCTGTCACTGGGTGCCTGGTGGAAGAGACCAGTTGACATACAGAAAACGAGACCTCACAAGACGCAGAGTGTTATCAGGTAAGGCATGTTTAATCAGCGCTGGGTGGCAAGGGAAGGTCATCCTCCACAGCCCTTGCACACCTTCACCTTCTTCAGGTGAATATTGATGCTACAAAACCATACCTATTCAGTACAGGGGTAGGGTTATTACAGTTAGTTTTGGGAATAGGGGGAGTTATTAGAGTCAGTTCCTGGAACTCGTTTCCATGGTGCCCCACCTCTTTACACATGCTCATTGCCACCTGGTGGTCGTCTTTTGGGGTCTCTGGGAGGAAGGTCGACGTCTTCCTCACTCTGACCTCTCTACCTTTCATCCACCTGGCATCAGTTGTGGGTCACATTCTTGGCTGGAGTCTCCAATGTTCACATCTCTGAATACAGAATTCTTCTTCTCCATGAGAGTATTTCAAGACCCTCTCAAGCTTAATCCACCTCCTTTGTGTTTATCTGATTGATGCTGCTTTATATCAGCGCTCACATAGTTAATGATTTAACCAGCTTTCCACACTCTAAATTCTCTATCCCTTTTCCCATATCCCAACCCCCACCCGGCTACAACCTCCTTTCAGGTAGTTGTAGAGAGCAATAATGTCTGCACTGAGCAGTCTACTCCAGACTTGAGTCCACCCCCTCTGCCAGAGCAGGACCATGGCATCTAGTTCAGGTCACACAGAAACACACCCCACGGAGACCTTGCTGAAAGACTTCACACTTTGTATACACATAGTTACCACTTGGTTTTAGTTCTCATTTTTATTTCTTAGTTTTCCTCTTTATTCCCTCATTTTTTTCCTCTTCAACAGGTGTGATTTGCTCTTCTTCAGCCAACAGAGTGAGCCACTGAAGATGTCTGGTTACTACTCCAAGCAGAAATGACCGAGGGTTGGCCACAAAGAGGCTGTTACAATGCAAACACTACAGGCCAATTTTCTTTATTTTTTTTTTTACTTTCACTTCCCCATCTTCCTCCTTTCCTCTCCATCTCCTACTTCCCCCCATCTTCCTCCTTTCCTCTCCATCTCCTACTTCCCCCCATCTTCCTTCTTTCCTCTCCATCTCCTACTTCCCCCCATCTTCCTTCTTTCCTCTCCATCTCCTACTTCCCCCCATCTTCCTCCTTTCCTCTCCATCTCCTACTTCCCCCCATCTTCCTCCTTTCCTCTCCATCTCCTACTTCCCCCCATCTTCCTCCTTTCCTCTCCATCTCCTACTTCCCCCCATCTTCCTCCTTTCCTCTCCATCTCCTACTTCCCCCCATCTTCCTCCTTTCCTCTCCATCTCCTACTTCCCCCCCATCTTCCTCCTTTCCTCTCCACCTCCTTCCCTTTCTCCCATCCTCCTCTTTTCATCTCCAACCTCCATTTCCCTTCTTTCAGCACCATCTCCCCTTTTCCACCATATCTGCCCTTGTCCCACCCCACACTGCATTTTCCCCCACACTTTTTCCTCCCAAACCCAGAGCACCCGGGTGCTGCCAGAATCTCCTCCCACCCCCGGTGTGACCACTTCGCCCTCCCTGCCCACTCCTCTTTATAATCAGCCCCAGGAAGGGCAGAAGCCTTAAGCTTGCCCAACTAGGCAGGGGGATCTGCCTCCTGGCATAATTGGCGAGTCCCTGTGGTGCACACTGAGTGATTTGGAGTGGGATATAAGGTCTGGGGGCCCTGGTGGCCCCCTGGTGAGGCAGGAAGAGGCTTGATGAGGACAATGGCACTTCTTTTTGCTAGCTTGTAGAATAACTGCTGTAGTTCAGGATTCTGCTCGATGAATGTAACACTTCAGAGCCTAGCCTAGGTCACTCACTTTATTTATGTAGCAGCAGAGGACACTTTCTAGGGTCATGGAGCCCTTCTTCAGCTACTCCATCAGTTCCATCATTGTCAGGGAGAGGATATGTGCACTCTGGATGCCTGAGTTCTGCAAAGGGCAGGAAATCAGGTATGGATCACAGAATGTCACAGATTGGAAGTGACCCAAAGAGATGATCGAGTCTGACCCCCCTACCACAGCAGGACCAATCTAGATCAGGTCATAGAGGAATGCCTCCAGATGGGCCTTGGAAGTCTCCAGAGATGACTCCACAACCTCTCTGGGGAGCCTGTTGCAGTGCTCTGTGACCCTTACAGGTGAAAAGTTCCCCCTTATGTTGAGGAGGAACCTCCTGTGCTGCAGCTTCCATCCATTGCTCCTTGTCCTATCCCAGAGAGCAAGTGAGCAGAGCCTGTCCCCTCCTTCCTGACCCCCAGCCCTCAGATATTTATAAACATTTGTCAAATATCCTCTCAGTCTTCTCTTCCCCAGACTAAGAAGCCCCAGGTCCCTCAGCCTCTCCTCATCAGGCAGTGCTCCAGTCCCCTACTCATTCTTGTAGCACTCTGCTGGAACCTCTCCAGCAAATCCCTGTCCCTCCTGAGCCCAAAACTGAAGGCAGTACTCAAGATGAGGTCTCACCAGGGTAGAGTAGAGGCAGAGAAGAACCTCCCTTGATCTGCTGGGCACACACTTCTTCCTATTGGCCCTCTTGGCCACAAGAGCACATTGCTGTGCCATGGACAACTTGTTATCCACCAGCACTACCAGATCCCTTAGGTTAGTTTATTAGAAGGATTATGTGACAGGTTGGACTTGGTGATTTTGAAGGTCTTTTCCAGCCTGGTTGATTCTGTGATTCAGATCACCTCCCGGCCTGTACTGGCACAGTTTATTATTCCTCTCCAGATGCAGGACTCTGCACTTGTCCTTGTTGAACCTCATTTGGTTCCTCTGTGCCCAGCTCTCCAGTCTGTCCAGGTCTCACTGGACGGCTGCACAGCATTCAGCTGCATCAGCCCAGCCTCCCAGATTGTTTTCATCAGCAAACTTGCTGAGCATACTCTGTCCCCTCATCAATGTCACTGATGAAGATGCTGAACAGCACTGGCCCAGCACTGATTCCTGGGGGACTCCACTAGTTACAGCTCTTGAGATATCTCAGAAAAATTCATTGCCAAGACACAAGGCAAAACTTAAAGGGCGATGCAGTGCTTGGCTCTCCACAAGCATGGGTGCAGCTCTCATTCCCTCTCCTAGGAGAAGCTCCTCCAGGCTAGGATTTTAAAATGTAAACAGATAAACCTCATCCAGCACTTTCTGTGCGGGCATGGAGTACCTGCAGCTGGTGAGAAAAACCCCACCCAAACTCTGCTGGGGCTCAGCTTCACATAGCATTCAGTCTTGGGATGTCTGGAGATCACTCCCCTCTTTATCAGCAAGTTTGCTGATCAAGAAACAGGGTTTGGGAGGCTGCCTTCTCCTAGGCTGGGATAAACGCCTCTGCTCAGCCCCTAAAAAGACAGCATGCTCTTAAAATTTGGTTTAAATCAGAGTCATGCAAAAACCCCAAACAACGAACACACAAATCCTGCCAGAGGTTTGTCACAATGGGCTTGTGACCCCATTGCACCAGGAAAACGCTTCTGTGTTACAATATCCCTTTCTGGGTCACCCTTGGAAAACGGCTGGGAGCAGCCAGAGCTACAGCTTTCTGTCTCAGCACCTGGGAAACCACACTGGAAAACCTGGCATGGGCCCTTGCACCAAACTGGAGGAGACAGTGCCTGGCTGGTTACCCAATCCTGGTGTGCTGGTTTATATATGCAACACTGCGAAGCACTTCACAACCCTGCCCTAGGGAAGGCAGAAGTGCCTGAAGGAGGCAGGAGCTGCTTCCCCTGCCCTGGCACGCAGGGTGCTAGCAGCCCCACACTGCAGGAAGCAGGCCAGCTCCCTCCCCTCTTGCCACAGCTTGCAGGCAGGCAGGCTCAGCTCTGAGCTCAGACTGCTGCCTTGTGTCAGGGGATCCACCAGATTTTGAATCATAGAATCAACCAGGTTGGAAGAGACCTCCAAGATCATCCAGTCCAACCTATCACCCAGCCCTATCCAGTCAACTAGACCATGGCACTAAGTGCCTCATCCAGTCTTCTCTTGAAGACCCCCAGGGACGGTGCCTCCACCACCTCCCTGGGCAGCCCATTCCAATGGGAAATCACTCTCTCTGTGAAGAACTTCTTCCTAACATCCAGCCTATACCTACCCTGGCACAACTTGAGACTGTGTCCCCTTGTTCTATTGCTGGTTGCCTGGGAGAAGAGGCCAACCCCCACCTGGCTACAATGCCCCTTCAGGTAGTTGTAGACAGTAATAAGATCACCCCTGAGCCTCCTCTTCTCTTTTGTCCTCAGAGAGGTGAGAGTGAAGGGTAAGATCCCTTTTCTACAGCACCCCAAGTGCTGCCAGAACTCCAAGGAGTCTGGGCACCTTGGAGAAAACCCATCCTTGTGCCCCAGTTTCTCTATCTGTAAGAGAAAGAACATGTTTGTTTGTTTGTTTGCTTCCTTCCTTCCTTCCTTGGGGGGATGGAGGGTTATAAAAATCATAGAATCAGCCAGGGTTGGAGGCACCACAAGGATCTTCTGTTTCCAATTCCCCTGCATGGGTAGGGACACCTCACACTACATCAGGCTGTCTAGAGCCTCAGCCAGATTGCACTTAGACACCTCCAGGGATGGGGCTTCCACCACCTCCCTGGGCAACCCCTTCCAGGGTCTCACCACCCTCACACTGAACAACTTCTTCCTAACATACAGCACAAATCTACCCATTTCGAGCCTTGTTCCGTTCCCCCTAGTCCTATTGCTATCTGACAGCCTAAAAAGCCCCTCCCCAGCTTTCATGTAGGCCTCCTTAAGATACTGAAAGGTCACAATAAGTCACCTGGGAGCCTTCTCCTCTCCAGACTGAACAGCCTCAACTCCCTCAGTCTCTCCTCATAGCAGAGGTGCTCCAGCCCTCTGATCATCCTCGTGGCCCTTCTCTGGACACCCCATCCCAAACACAGACCTGAAACAACGAACTTTCCAGTATCAAAACCCACTGTATTAGGACACTGATTGGAAGTGCTTCGCCACTGTGGTGCTGGCTTTGCTTTTGCCTTGTGCCCTGAAGCCAGCAGCGAGCGCAGGCACCGCCGTGTCCCTGCGGAGGGAGACTCGAGTCCTGCAGGTGAGCCACACCGAAGGGTGACCCACACTGACGCCACCTGGGGTTCTGCACAGGCGAGTGTGTGGGACTCAGATGATTGCGTTTTCCTTCGCGACAAGGGTCTCCACCTCCTTCATGAGCCGCAGGCACAGCTCCTCTTGCCACGGCAAGGCCACGCACTGCACGGCCACTGGCAGCCCCACGCTGCCGCGGAAAGCCTGTGGCACAAACAGAGGGAGAGGGCAAAGGGCACGTCCAGGAGAAGGGATGGGGATGCTTGCATCCCTGGGGAATACAGTGCCACTCACCTTTGCCAGGGTCCGGTCCCACCAGTCCCGAAAGTACCCCTGGTAGCCCTTCAGCTCCTCCTCATCCTCGTCAGTCACCAACGTGACTGGGACCACGCCGGTGGGGAAGTCCAAGGCATTGTAGAGCATGGTATAGCTGACTGCCACTGAGGGAGAGGGATTGCTCAGTGCCAGCCCACTGCAGAGAAAGCCTTTGCCCCCCTCTGCCTATGTGAGCTTCCAGCTAACAGGGCACCTGTGCTGGGAACTCCAGGGTGGCAGGATGGAAATCTGCTCCTTGGCTCCCATATACATCACAGGGAGGGCCCTGGGTGTATCCCACCGGCTGGGGCTGAAGCTGTCCCAAAAGCAGAGCTCTTCCCACCACTGGCCAGTGCCTGGGGGGTGTGAGGGGAGGAATGCTTCTGAGTGCTGCCAACAGGCTCATGCTGGTGGTAAAGGTTGGCAGACCTACCTGAGAGCTTTTCAGGGTAGCCAATGCCAAGAGCTGGGCCCAGCATGGGACAAAGCATGACATCCAGATTCAGCTTTTTCCACTGGGTGATGAACTGGTGGCAGAACTCCTGAGGAGGAAACACACTGGTGGAGTGGATGCACTGCCCCATGGATGCTGACTGAGCCTCTCTTTCAGTGGCCCTTCCCCATGAGTAGCCATCAGGCTACGTCAGGTCTGATTCTACTACAATCCACCAACCCTCTGCCAACAGCCTTCTCAGTATTCAAAGCATCCTCCCCTCTGCTAAAACTGGGGGATGGGAAAGATAGAACACAGAGACACATGGCAACCTGGGACACAGGCATGGCTCTTGAGGAAACTAGAACGGTAATAAAGGCAAGTCTGCTGTAGCTGATGGCCTGTGTTTTCAAGTGTAGGACTTGAAACTCCAAGTCTGATTTGAGATGATGAATGTGTCTATGTGACACCCTAATATCTGAGCGTGCTGAGAACTTGCACATCCAAGTCAGATTTGTTGAGAAGAGATATATTCCTACCTCACAGCTCCAGTGACTCGACCATCTCCTAACACTGAGTACTGAAACTGGCTCTTCCCAAAAAGAAATGAAACAAAAACTACTTAACCTCAAATTGCAATACTTTACCTCAATTTCATGATGAAGGCTCCAGACTTCATCCACTGTGCTGAAAAAGAAAACAATAACAACAAAAGGCACAACTACTGAGCACTGGGGAACACCACTTGTGACCAGCCACCACCTATGCCTTGGAGGCACAGCACAACACACACCCGCTCTGCTGTGGGATGTGAGTCTTTCCTCACCACTAATTGTCCATCACTGACATAGTAGCAAAGAGCAAGCGTCCTTCCCTGTGCATTTACCTTCCTTCTGTCTTATGGGGTCCCTATCTCATGGCATGGCTGATGCATTAACCAGTGCTGAAGCTGACACTGTAGTTCATTTCTACAAGCTTCACTGTGTTCCTAAGCAAGAGGCCTGCCTTTATTCTCTTCCTCAGTACCAGAAGAGTTTGTGAAACCCTGCAAAGTTAAGGTATTGATGTACACAGCTCTTGGTTTGCTCCCACCCTTCTGTTTTTGCAGATGTGTGCAGCTGGAGCAGTATCCCTAATGCAGCAAATGCTGCTGCTCTCCATAAGAAAGGAGCAAATCTTCACACATTTGCCCAGGCTCAGATTTACTCACTTTGCTCTCATACTTCTTAGGATAGCTGACAACCGAGGCACCTGAGAAGGAGAAAGAGAACAATTTAAGTTAATCTCAGGCCTGTTCTCTGACAGCTCTGTCACAAATACAAGATGTTAACTCTGCTCAAGCAGGACTGGATTTTCCCCAAAGAAGGGAGAGGATGAACAAAAGCAACTCCATTGCAGTTTGGAGATTAGAATTATAGAATCAGTCAGGGCTGGAAGGGATCACAAAGATCATCTAGTTCCAACACCCCTGCCATAGGCAGGGACACCTCACACTACATCAGGCTCTCTAGAGCCTCAGCCAGCCTGGACTTAAACACCTCCAGGGATGGGGCTTCCACCACCTCCCTGGGCAACCCCTTCCAGGGTCTCACCACCCTCATGCTGAACAACTTTGTCCTAACATCCAATCTGCATCTACCCATTTCTAGCTTTGTTCCATTCCCCCCAGCCCTATTGCTATCTGACAGCCTAAAAAGTCAGCTTTCCTCCCCAGCTTTCTTGTAGCCCCCTTAAGATACTGAAAGGCCACAGGAAGGTCAGCTCGGAGCTTTCTCTTCTCCAGACTGACTTGCCCCAACTCCCTCAGTGCCTCCTCGTAGCAGAGGTGCCCCAGCCCTCTGATCATCCTCGTGGCCGTTCTCTGGACACTTTCCAGCACATTGACATCCCTCTTGTAAAAGAGGCTTCAGAACTGGATGTGGTACTCCAGGTGGGGTCCCAGCAGTGCAGAGTAGAGGGGGAGGATCATTTCCCTCATCCTACTGGCCACAGTTCTCTTGATGGAGCTCAGGATCTGGTTGCTCTCTGAGCTGCAAGAGCACACTGACGACTCACATTGAGCTTCTCATCCACCAGCACCCCCATGTCCCTCTCCTCAGGGCTGCTCCAGCTAGTCACTGCCCAGCCTACATTGATGCTTGAGATTGCTTCGTCCCAGATTTGTCTAAGCACAGATATCTCTATGATAAAGCCTCACAGCAATGTGAAACAAATTATTCACTACCTATTGCTTAACTCCATCTATACTAGAAAGAAATGAACCTTACAAAGGGTTTGACAGTCCAAGAGAGGACAGTTTTTAGCCAGTTTGGTGTCTTCGACAACCAGAATAACAGCCCAACGCCACTTCTATCCAGCTCCCCTTTGCTGAAAGAGAAAACAATGTTTAGCCCAGCAGCGTTAGGAAGCAATCACAGCAGATCAGATTTCACAAGGCCAGCTCCTTTGAAGAGCGATAGCTAAGTGACAAAAAGAGGTTTGCCCCTGCTCATCTCAGTTTATAGGATATAAACACCCTGTTTCCTTTCATTTCTGAAGGCTGGTAAAAATCCCAGAGACCCAGAGTCCAGCTGACTCGATCGATGGGAAGTTCCCCTGTAAATCCCAGTGCATATCAGCCACTATCTACATCCAGTAGATCTGCTAGCTGTACCTCATGACAGCCAGACCTTAGAGAGGACTTTAATCAAAGAGCAGCAGTAAAACCAAACAATTCCAGGCTATACTTACAAGTTCCTGATAAAAGAGACACCTCCGTCTGAAAACATTCCCCTAAGGCAGAAGTTAAAGACTACGGAGTCCACATTCATGAGTTCGAATGGCACCAGCTGGAAGGACAACAGAAGAGTCAGCACCACAAGTAAGCCGTGAGGGACAAGCCATTGAAGGCTCATGATGGGCCAAGCTGGGCTGAGGATTTCCTGAGAAGTCCTCAGTAAATCCTCCAGCGTCTGAGGCCACCAGGTCACAGAACGGCTTAGTCTGGAAGGGACCTCAAAGATCATCCAGTTCCAACCTCCCACCATAGGCAGGGACACCTCCCACTAGAACAGGTCACTCAAGGTCTCATCCAACCTGGCCTTCAACACCTCCAGGGAAGGAGCAGCCACAAGCTCCCTGGGCAACCTGTGCCAGTGTCTCACCACCCTCACTGCAAAGAACTTCTTCCTAACATCCAGTTTAAATCTTCCTTCTGCCAGTTTAAACCAATTACTGCTCATCCTGTCATTACAAGACCTTGTAAATAGTCCCTCCCCAGCCCTCCTGTAGGCCCCTTTCAGATACTGGAAGGCTACTCCATGGTCTCCTTGAAGCCTTCTCTTCAGGCTGCAGAGCCCCAACTCTCATAGCCTGTCCTCACAACAGAACTGCTGCAGCCCTCTGAGCATCTTCATGGCCTCCTCTGGACTCGCTCTGTCCTTTCTCTCTTGGGGGCAGAACTGCACACAGTACTCCAAGTGGGGTCTACTAGAGCAGCATAAATGGGGAGAATCCTCTCCCTTGCCCTGCTGGCCACGCTGCTCTTGCTGCAGCCCAGCACATGGTTGCTGTCTGGGCTGTGTCTGCACACTGCTGGCTCATGTTGAGCTTTACATCAATCTAGACCACCAGGTCCTTTTCCTCAGAGCTGCTTTCCAGCCATTTGCCACCCAGCCTGGATTTGTGCTTGGGATCGTGCCAACCCATGTGCAGGACCTTACACTTGGTCCTCTCCATCTCATCCATCCTTCCTCAGAAACACTGTTTCCCTTCGATTATCAGCAGAAGGGCCAAAAGATAGAGGATGGACTGTCCAGGTATCCCTGAAGTGCAACAGTCCCTTCGAAACTGGCAGGAATGTTAGAAAGCATAAAATTGTGCTTCCCACTTCACCCCTAACCCTTGTGCGAGTGAAAGGGCAAGAGTGCAGCTATCATGCCTCACACATAGGAGAAAACTTGCTAAAACAGAAGAAAGGAGGAAGGAGACAGCCTTTGCTCAGCATCCCAGAAACCTGAGACCCTACAAACGGGCCTTGGTCAATATGGTGTTTCTTGGCTATAAAAGATCTGCCACATGGAACTTTCCCCCCTTTTTTAGGTCCCTGTTTCCAGATACAAAACCAGAAAGGGGCTTTCCATGCATCATGCAGTAGATCTGTGGAACTGCTTGCCAAAGGATGTGGTGCAGAAGAGGTGAAACTGGGTGGAGAATAGATCAAACAAATGCTCAGCAACAGCTCTTCACAGCCATTGGAGAGAGTTGGTTCATCAGACTCAGGAAACCTGCTGAGCCGACAGTAGTCATACACCACCAGGACTGCAAGCTCCCTGCAGGCGCTGCCTCAGGACCCAGATTAAACAGTGCACAACGTAAATCTCAGCCAGTGTGTGAGCAAATGCACTCACTACAGACAAGTCACACAGTAGTGTGTCTACTCCCCACCATGCGTTATTCGTCTCCCTTTTGTGCTTGCCAGTACCTAAAGAGCACTGATCCCTTGCCGAGAGGAGAAACCAACTTGCAACATAAAGAATTCTCTTTTCCAAAAGCTGCTCTCTACTTTCATCAAAGCTGCAGGAAGCTGAGTGGATTCCAGGTCCCCTTTCCTTGCCAAATTTTTTTGATATTCACCTATGTGCCCTAAAGACATGATAGGTAGGCAGAATGGAAGAATAGATGCCACACAACTACTGGGCTCATGCAACACCCTACCGTGTGGCCAGCATCCTCCAACACCTGCTTCACCTCGCGAACGGCACGCCTCATGGCTGGGCTTGGCATGGTGAAGAAATCAGTTTCATAGTAACCTATGCGAAGGGGCTGCGTGCCAGAATACACCTGCAGAGCAAGGGAGAGTGGCAGCTGCAATGATGTCTGTGAAACCAGAAGCAAACAATGCACCCACGCTACAGAGCGGGTCTGGAAAGCAGCACTGACATGACCACTCTTGGGTCACAGGAGAGGGCCCTCATCAGCCACTGGCATTTTCAGCCTGAGCGCTGACACCTCTTCTCAGAGACCTTTGCTCTTTCAGAGGTCCTTTACCTCTTCATTGAAGGGGAGGGGGGGCACTGTGCTGTCCAGGCTGAACATGTCCTCACACAGGAGTGCCCGCATGCACAGCGCCAGGCTGTCCACGTCTTTTGCCATTGGCCCCACTGCTGCAGCCACTGGAAGAGACCAGAAGAGAGCATTCATGGCTTGAGGACTTTCAAGGGCATGTCCTGCAAAACCAGGACATTTTGGCACTGTTTTGAGTCAGTCCAGTGTTGGGAATAGTTCCTCTTTGGGAACTGGTCTGGAGGTGCCTACAAATGTCTTCCCACCAGCAGGCCTGTCATTGTGGACCCAGAGTTGTTACCCACCAATGTGTGTCCCAGTGTCTCTATTCCATGATTTGCAGAATTAAACAAAAAGCTTTATTGATCAAGACACAAGGACAGTATAAGACACCCTATCTGACTGCTAGTCCCAGCTCACATGAAGCAGTGGCCAAAACCACAGCAACCATCTGGGTCAGAAGTGTGTTGAGGTTTGTGCTACACTGCTCCTCTTGGCTCAGGCATATTCCAGCTTTGCAGGAACCTTGCTATAGGAGTGGCTCTCTGAAAGACTCCCTGTTTTTCTCAGCCCATAGCCAGCTGAAGGTCCTTCTCATCCCTGCTCCACTCCCCTCCCTGAAGGGCAACCATCAATTCCTACCTGCTTTCTGCCCAACAACACCTGCAATGACTCCTTTTTTACTGCAAAGAAAAGAAAAAACATACATCAGCTGAATAGAAGCAAATGGTAATGAAAGCACTGACCCTCGTTTGCAAATTAGGGGTTGGCAGAAGAAAGGGCCAAGAGGAAGCCCAAGAGCGATCCAACCTAGACCAGAATGATTTATACCCTGTCAGTCAGGAACAACTACTCCCCTAGCATGCAGATGGACACTTTCCCTTCTCCTTTTTGGAAGAGCTAATGCTTTACTCATTACAGGCCCCAGGAAAATGTCTGGGCAGGAGGGAGAAACAAACCCTTCCCAGTAACTCTGATGTTTAATCTTGCTCACAGAAGTAGAAGCATGCCAGCACAGCAACTGGAAAGGTGATGCATGGGTCTCACCCAGAGGCATCACTGCAATACTCACAGTACCTGAGTCTGTTCCCAGTGGGTTTGAGTGCACAGATCCCACAGAAGGCAGCAGGGAAACGTAGGCTTCCTCCTACATCTGTCCCAATGCCCAGGATGGACCCACCTCCTCCTATAAGTGCCCCTTCTCCACCAGACGAGCCTCCAGGGCTTCTGGTGTAGAGCAGAGGGTTCAACGTCTGACCAAAGAGTATGTTCCTGCAGTCATAGCTGAAGACAGAGGGGAGATTGCAAATGAGAGGAATGTAGATTATCTACTGATGTTGATCTCAGGCATCACAGAAAGACCTTTAGAAGGCAGTTAGGCAAATCAGTAAATGTTATGTTGATATTATTTATTCTGAGGGAGCTTCCAAAGCTGCCATGAGGACCAGCAGCCTTTTCACAGTGGTGCCAGGACCTAGATTCACTGCCAGCTAATTTCAGTGTTCAGTTCACCTGGCAGGACACAGGGACAGTAGCCAAATAGCTGTCCAGCAGAGCACATGTGACTTACCAATAAGCACAGCCCATACCAATGATATCAGGAGTACTCTTGCCAGATAAAGCAGAGGTTTGGGGGCAGGATAATATAAGGTCATTAGCTTAATTAGCTAACTAGCTTTCCCTTTCATGAATATGTGCTTGCACTCTATAGTTAACAAGACTATTTCTGAGGAGTTATTTGAAAAATAAAAAGTGATCTAAAACCACCCAGCACAGAAGAAAAGAGCAGTGATTTCTCTCCTCTTCTCCTTGTCTTTGGCATCTTTATTTTATTTTAAACTAGAGTTAATTTCCAACCTCAGTGTACATGTGCTCACTTGAAGTAAAACTGAAAGACACTGAGGACGAGGACCCACTTCAAAAGAAATGGAAATGAGAATCTGACTTGACAGGAACCCTCTCTTGAGTTGAGGAAGACAGGACTACTGCCATGCTGAAGGAACAGAACGCCAACCTACCTGACAAGGGACTGGGGAACATTGGTTTTGACAAAGGGAATTGCCCCCTGCCTCTTGAGCACCTGCACCACCACGCTGTCCTCTGCCGCGGGTCTATTGAGGTTTTTTATAAATCCCAATGTGGAATCATGACCCTGGGAATACAGAACAATGTGGTTTCCAAAGGGGACTGCAATGCCTCCTGTTGATATACATAAGCACAGAATCATAGAATTGGTTTGGTTGGAAAAGACCTCTAAGATCATCTGGTCCAACCATCAACCCAACACCACCATGGCCATTAAACCGCATCCCAAAGTGCCACACCCACACATTCCTTGAACAGCTCCATGAAGAGTGGCTCCACCACCTCCATGGGCAGCCAATTCCAATGCCTGACCACTCTTGCAGGAAATAAATTGTTCCTAATATCCAATCCAAACCTTTCCAGCACAAGTTCAGGATATTTTCTCTCATTCTGTCTCTGGTACTAGACAGAAGAGACCACCTGCATGTGCCTGCCCCTCCAGCAACCTGTCCATCACACACATGTTGTGTGGTGTATTGGTAGCAGCTCCGATCAGCCTTTTCTGTTGGTTCAATGTGGGAGATGGGCATGTGCTGATTTGAGGCTAATTGGAATAATTTAATGAATTAGATTATTGGCTGTGAAAAGAAAATAATAGTGATGTCTAAATCACTCATTCATTCTGTTGGAACACATAAAAGCAAGGACTCATAGATAAGACAGTCTCTGCCTGGCTTTTGCCATATTAACTCTTCTGCCTGACCCTGCCCATTTCTCAACTAATCATTCTGCTTCTAACACCTCTTGCTGACCTTTAAAGACCATCTTGCATATAAGAAAGATTCTGAGATGAGGGAGAGAGTGGAAAGAAGGTGGAAGGGTGGTTGGGAGCCCTTCTTGGGTATTCTGACTGCTGGGTGAGGTCTTGTATTTCTGTATTACTTTGAACTGGTGTATTACTGTATATAGTTGTAAATATTTGTAATATATTGCATAGATGTGCTTGTAAATTGTGCTAAGCTGTGAATACAAAGCTTCATCCTTTAACTTCCAGCTGGCTGTTTAGTCTGGGTGAATCCTTGAAGGGGGCTGAGGGGTGGTGACCCCCAGAACCACTACAGGGCAGCAACTACATCACGTAACAGAGCAGGCCATCCTATATCATCTATGACAAAGTCAAGCCAAATGCTGAGGTCAAATGTCACCTGCCACTGAACTTCAAACCACAAGAACCTCAAGATACAGGCGATGTTGTGCTGTCAGTACCTGGCAGTCGATGGAGTCTTTGATGCTGACAGGCACCCCATAGAGCAACCCCAGCTTCTCTGGCTTTGCTTTCCGCAGCTGGATCTCGCTCTCCTGCAGATACTCTGTGATGCAGTTTGTTTCTGTGGCGATTTGGAGAGCCTTGAGGAAAGCAGGCAAAGACTCCAGGTGAGACACAGTCTGGCACTTTGCATTATGGTCTTCTCTTTTACATCTGCCTCTTCACCCTCTTTCACCTCTCCATCTGTGCAGCTGATATTAGGGCAGCTCTTCCTGTTCCTTTCTAAGACATTTTCATGACAAACTCCAAAACGTTGTCTGGTCACAGGGAGAGGCCATAGCACCAGCTGGTGTGTGTGATGAAAAGAGGCACTCAACTCAGCAGAGTGCTGACTGAGCTCCTAGAGTGGCATTAGATGATAACACCAAAGTGGTAAGCCAGGAAGTGACTCTCTAATTATTACAGCAAAAATAGAGAAAGGAAGTGGATGCTGAGGTTTACCAACACATCTGGAGAAGGAGCAATGACAACAGTAGCACTCTGAAACTTTCCTGTAGCTATACCTGCCCCTGTGAAAGCATGGGCTCCCTGAGGAAGGTATGGGCTTGCTGGATGCTGAGCCTGCAGCTCCTGTTTGCTCTAAACCAAGGTAAGAGCCACAGCAGCCACATGCTCAGCTCTCCCTTAACTCACAGAAAAATGTACAAGGGCCCAGTACTAACCAGTGAGCAGTGCCAGCTCAGCAGCATTTGAACCTTATCCTGGACTTATCCCAAAAAATCAAGACCCACCATGGGTGATATGCAGCCCCATCACCCTTGCTCCTCACCTTGCCCACATAGGCATAGAAAACATGCTCCGGAGGGAGTGAGCCATCCTGGATTCTCTTGGAGAGTTCCGGCAAAGGCAAAGAGAGGATGGAGACCATGTTCACGGAAGGATGCTGCAAGAAAGGTTGAACAGACAATAATACGCCTCTGTCCCAGCTGCTGGGCTCCTCCTCTCCCCTTGGTGAGACTGTAACCCATCCGAGAAGGATGTGCCCTTTAGAGGCAACTTTTGCCGTAAGACCACAGTCCTGCTCCTATCTGATATTAATGACTACGGCATGAAACCTGCAACACCAGTAATTCAGGCTTTCTAATCTTGTTTCGGTGGCCAGATTGATCTCATCAAGAACTTTGCTTAAGAGAACGTGTTTCACACAGCGTTGTTCAAACAGGTCTTGGGCCAGGCCCGAGGGAAACTGGTCAGTGAAATATCCTCTGCTGAATCACAGTGGGCACTTGCCGCACGGTTACAGACATTGCTCCAGCAAGAAACAAGACCGAGCCTGGTGCCAGGTCACCTGTCCTCGCCAAGATATCCTAGAGGCAAGTACACAAACCAGGGAGCTGGCAGCAGACAGGTAATTTTGGGATCTGCCAGAGATTGCCTCAACACTTACTAAATAGCACGAAAAAAAGACCAAACCTCCTCCCCCAGGCTGGACTCTGAACCCCAACGCGGCCAGCGCAGCCCGGGAGGCGGCAGCGTGATGCGGCGCGGTGGGCACAGCGCCGTTCTGCCCAGGGCACCCACGTCCTCGGCCCGCACGGCTGCATTTTGGCTCCTGCTGATAACACATCGCCGCCTTCTGCCGCCTCCTCGGCAGCCGGGCTGAGCCTTCCCCCATGGCGGAAGAGGCCAGGAAGCTTTCAGCCCGGGATTTTCCTCTCCTCGCTGCCGGTTCCCGTTTGCCGGCGCTTGCGCTGCTGCCCGTTACCGCCGCCGCACCGGCTGCCCCAGGAAGCGTTTCCTCTCTACAGAGAGCGCTGCGTGGATGGGGAGTGGGGTGCGTGCGTGTGCTTGCACACAGAGATATAAAAAGAAAGAAAGAAAAAAAGGCAAAGCGAAAAGCTTAACTCCCCACAGCCCCATATAAGGCGCCGGGATGCCGCCTGGCAGCTATTGCGAGCCGCCCAGCAGCTGCCCCTCGCAGAGAGACCACACCCAGGGAGGGCTGCAAGACTACTGCCCCCGGGCGTGTGCTGGGAAGATGAGGCCAGGGTTGAGGGGCCATGGTCGGGCGGGGACTGTCTGATCATCCACAGCCTTCCCCCACCTCAGGGGTGGAGAGGAGGAGCGCTGCTCATTGCACTCACCTGCTCCCGAAAGCTCCGCGTAGCCATCTCCATCCTCACCAAGCTCCGCTCCTGTCTCTGCTGAGCCTCCTTCACCTTCTTCCAGAGCCCCCTTTGTCGCCGCCATCGCAGCAGCAGCAGGAGGAGGCTGGCGGCCGAGCAGCAGAGCACGGCGGGCACGGGCAGCCGCATGGTGAGCGAGCCTGGCTGGCCGCTAGCTCCGCTTCACCCGGCAGGTCCAAGGGCACCCGCTCGGCGATGGGCAGGGTGGGGGAAGAGGGAGGCAAAACCTGGGGAGGATTCACGGGCGGGAGGGTGGCTAGGAGCTCTGGAAAAGGATTTAACCAGCTTGCTACTTTGCACGGGTAGGAGATAGGGGAGCAGGAAAAACTAGATGAAAACTGGCCCCACCCTGTGCTGGGTGGTCTCTCTCTGACAAAGGTTATTCATTCTAACGTCCTTCGAGTAAGGCTTTGATCTCCCTCTAATTTTACAGCCTCTCTAGGGATACTGTTGGCTAGGAGCATTAAGACGACGAGAGGGAGTCCTAAAGATAACCAGCGTTTTTGCATTTCCTGAAGCCCAGCAGCTGTGTGGGAAAAAGGAATTATTAATGTCCCAGCCAGTGCCCAGCAGAGTTCACTTTGTCGTTGTTGGAGCATGGGTGTGCCTGCACTCTGTGAAGGGCTGTGGTTTCCAGCCCGCTGTCATCCCTGCTTAGGCAGGGGAGTGCCTGCTGGCACCTCTCACTCAGCTTTGAGGGAAACTCCAATATAATTTCCTTGTCATCAGCTCCACGTGAGGTCTGTCCTTGAAACACCTCCGCCGCTTGCAAAAATGCATGAGCAAATACTTCACAGAATCCCAGAACGGTAGGGGTCGGAAGGGACCTCTAGGGGTCGTCAAGTGCAGTCTCACTGCTAAGGCAGGTTTGCCTAGATCGGGTTGTACAGGAATGTACCCCGACAGGTTTTTTAAACCCCCGAAGCAGGATAATCCGCAGCCTCTAGGGGCAATCTGTTTCAGGCGATCCAGTTTAGACTTTGCCCATAGGATTGTGGAAAACCTATTGGGAAGGGTCTGGGATGTCTTCTCCCTCCCTCTGTGTCCCAGCAGGATGGGCTGTGCCAAAGCCACCCACAGGCAGATACTGAGCTAGAGAATGCTGTGGAGTTGTATGATCCAGACCTGATTTTCATGGTGTTATTTCTCAGGTCACTTGCTTTACTTCAACCTTTAAACCATCAGGGCTACTTTAGCAGCATGTGAGCTCGGAGCCAGCCTCCCTCCTCCGGAGAGAAACAGGATCCTGAAGCTCTTTGAGTTTTGAAGTCTGGGGAATATTCAGCCCTCACTGAACTTGTGGTCTGCAGCTTCTTGCTCTACTTGAGGACGAGCAGCTCCCTGTTACCTGAGTTAAGGAAATTACATGCACGCCTTTTCTCCCACTGTTTTGTTCTCTCTCTCATCTTCTTTCTTCCCTTCCTCTCCCTTCTTTCAGACTTGGGGACTCAGGAGATTATACAGCAATGTAAGTTTCCAAGGGCACTGCAGCCCCGTGTGTGCAGACTACTCGGGGCATAAGAAAGTGTGAGAGGAGCGAGGTGGGTGGGGATGCCCTTGCAGTGAGCCAAGAGGATGGGATCAGCTCAAGGTTAGTGAGAGGAGATGCTCTGATCCCTATCTCTTTTTCCCCTCCCTCTGTCTCACTCTAGAGGCTTCACACTGTCATGTGCACTAACTTCACCCTGCGACAGCACAAAAAATGGGTTGTTTCCCTACAGGCTGCAAAACCATGTTGCAGCTGAGACCTTTTAACAAGAGAAGAACAAAGCCAACAACAACAAAACCATAGCGAACTTTGGAGAAGCAGAAGCTAAAAACAAGTTCTGCTGGAAGACAAAATTATTTCTGCAACCCTCTTCCCACTAAGTTTAAATTCTGCTTTAAATCTCTCATGTAGGAGCAGTTTTCAGCTTCTGCAGTTCAGTTTGTCTGAGGGAAGAAAACAAAGTACAAGCTGTATGCCTGGAGCGTCAGACCCACCACAATCTGCTGCTGGAGACTCCCCTTCTCCCCTCTCCTGGGCAAGTGTATGGGCGTGAATAGATAAGAGTCGAGGCATCAGGCAGTGGCAGGGCTTAGATTTCTGCTGTAGCCAGCCAGCTCCAGGAGGTTAACTCAGGGCATGGAAAACCCCATAATGCAGCTGGCCTGTGTTATGACCCAGCTGCCAGCAAAGATAAGACAAGGCAGAGGACAGGACAGGTGCAGAGTAGGCAAGTACTGGCTGGGCACACTCTGTCCAGGAGAATGATCCCTGGAGAGAGGTAAAATGGTACTGGCCTTGCTCCCCGTGGGCTGGGGAACCAACTTCTGGCTTGTGGGGTGCGTGATGCCTCGATGTCCCTTTGGGACATGGGTGTGTCCTTGCCAAACAAGCAAGTAGAGCTTTTCTGCTGTTACGTCTATCGTGTTACTTATGTGCAGCAAAGGGGGCTTGACTCTTCAGGTGCTGGAAATGAAGATGGATTCTACATCTCTACTACCTGGCAGGGCTGGAGCCTGCCACTAGGAGAGATTGAAAGGATCATCTGGATCTGTGAAGGCTTCCTTCCCTGTTACCCACACCCCTCCCTGTGTCCACAGAGCTGTGACTGAGTGGGTGCCACCACACCCAAGAGATGCTGTAACCTTGGGGTTACCAAAGGAGGGATAGAAAAGCACCCTCTTCTAGCTGTGACACATCACAGATGAACTGAGTCAGGTTGGAGGACCCACTAGTCTCCATTCATCTGATGCCAGAGCAGATGTCGAGAGCATGACTAATACACAGCAATGTTTTCCTTACCACTGTCTCCTGGTGTATGGAGAGCTCTGGCTTCTTAAAGCAGAGGTTAGGTTTCAGTGACTAATAGCTGCATGCTTGTACAGGTCTTCCTGGTGTGAAGTAATCCAATTCCCTCACTCACAGTGTCCAGCAGCAGTGAGATCCACAGTTTTTATCCATGTGCCACAGGGGAGCAACATCTCCTTCACTGATTTCATTTGCTGCCCTTTATTTCAGAAGAGGCAATAAGAAATTGATCGCTGTTCACCTGGGAATTTACACACTTTTGTTCTTCCATTTCATCCTACTGCTTTTGAACTGTTTCCCAGAGCTTAGCAACCTGCTCCTGCTACCAGCTGCCAGTCACAGCCTTGCTGGGGTCTGGCCCCCTGGAAGAAGAAAACCCAAGCTTCATTTACAACAGCAAACAGTCCCTCTTGCTACATTTCTTCTGACTCTGGAATGGGAATTCATCAACATCTGAAAGAAGGTGAAACAGATTCTCTAACAGCTGCAGTTTAACCCCTGCAAGAGTTGTCCAGCAGCTCATGCTAGAGCGATTCCTTTGGCTTCTGCAAGGAAATGCACCTATCAACCAAATTGTTCACTCTCTGACACGTTAATTGGATACTTCTACAGGCAGAGGTGACTGAAGATATTTGTCCTCACAGATGTGTACCAGTGCTCTGCCAGTGAGAGGCCTGGTTCAAGGTCCATCTGCGTCAAGCTGGCATACCCGAGTTACTGTAGGCAGATTGAATACGTTAGTTTGTGCCAGGTTTCTGTTGTGGACTCTGTTCTGAAGTAGATTAGGCAGTGCCTGTGGATTTTTTTCACCAGCAGAGTGAAGGAGGAGCTGACCTGGAAGATGCTGGTAACTTGCACATGCAACTTACACTTGTGCAAATTCTCTCTGTCCTTGTGTGCTAGCAGCTGTTGGGAGGTAGTCTGAGGGAGAATCGGGAAAAGTTGGAGAGATTGTAGCAGTGGGGTTCCTAGGATGGGGGAGACCCTTTGGGAGAACCTCAAGATTTCTGAAGGCACCTTAAGCAAATAGCTTCAGGTTTGGAAAACCTCCTTTCTGTACAAATGAGAGAGTGGGGATTTACTCCTAATAGCGCCTGTGGTACAACAACCTCAGTCCAAAGTGCTTTGTTTTTCATGTGAACATCATATTCTGTGATTAAAAAAAAAACAAAGACAGAAAATTTAAGTGGGTAAAATTACTCGTGTAGTTGTTTTACACAGCTGAGTGAAGATAATTGTATTGGCAATTGTGAGTGATTACAGTATTATCTGCCATCAAAAAAGTTATTTTTTTGAATGCTAAAGGAATTAATGATACATAAAACGGTGCTTAGATTGAGTGCATTCATCAGCAGAAATGCCTGGTGCTGGCACTGCTACACTGTAATTACTCCAGCAGCTCAGAAAGGGAACAGGAGGTAAGGGGCTGGTGTAAATACTGCCAAAGATTTACACACATTTACATGCTGAGCAGCTCTGGTGCTCAGGAAGTGGGGAGCGGAGCCAGGGCAGCAAAGCTGGTGAGGTGAGGACAAGTTTTGCTCCTTCCTTTTCCTTGTTGTGTATTATGGAGCCAAGAATGGAGGATTGTCTCTGTGCTGAAGACTTTCCAAGGTGAAGCTGGTGTGGAGAAGATGGATAAATCCTTAGAATAGCAAAGGATGGGCACAAGCTTTATAGCATGCTGCCTCATGTTGTGTTGAGTTGATAAAGCCGTTCTTGGAGTCATAGGCAGTGATTGCTCCATCGCTGGGAGACTGCTGCTGGTGGCGACAACAGCAGGGGTAGTATTCCCTAGGGACATCTGCTGTGCCCTATGCATTGAACAAGCTTTTCATGCTGCTGCCATTAGTGGAATTGGGTGAGTGGGAGCATCAAAGTGGGCATGGAATGAAGAAATCTGAAGGTGCTCCCCAGCTTGCTCCACACCTTGGGGTCTTTCAGAAGGAGATCTAATACGGGGGTAGGAGGTTTACAGGCTGGGGCATCGTAGGAAAGACTGTCACAGGGGCTGTGAGCAGTCTGTGCAGAGCAGCAGGATTTTAGAAGAAGGGCAGGGAGTTGCAGCCCCTTCCGTGGACCCTCCAGAGATTGACCTGTACTCCATTAGAGCAGCGAACCTTAAAAACCTTCCATGACCTCTTGTGCACAGCTGCCTTCTGAGCTTTATTGTGAGCTACACTAATGAAGAAAGAGGAGCCCAGACCTGTTCCTGCCCATGGGGTAATCGCAGGCCAGTGTTCAGTTCTGGGCCCCCCAGTTTAGGAGGGACATCGAGGTGCTTGAGCGTGTCCAGAGAAGGGCGACGAGAGGCCTTGAGCACAGCCCTATGAGGAGAGGCTGAGGGAGCTGGGATTGTTTAGCCTGGAGAAGAGGAGGCTCAGGGGAGACCTTATTGCTGTCTACAACTACCTGAGGGGTGGTTGTGGCCAGGAGGAGGTTGCTCTCTTCTCTCAGGTGGCCAGCACCAGAACGAGAGGACACAGCCTCAGGCTGCGCCAGGTGAAATTTAGGCTGGAGGTGAGGAGAAAGTTCTTCACTGAGAGAGTCATTGGGCACTGGAATGGGCTGCCTGGGGATGTGGTGGAGTCGCCGTCCCTGGGGCTGTTCAAGGCAGGATTGGACGTGGCACTTGGTGCCATGGTCTAGCCTTGAGCTCTGTGGTAAAGGGTTGGACTTGATGATCTGTGAGGTCTCTTCCAACCCTGATGATACTGTGATACCTCTCTAGCTGCTCTGAGATAGGGTTGCTGGCTGTGCGTGGCCACCAGAGGGCAGGATCGAGCTGCTGGCCTGGCAGGACCGTGCCGCTCGGGCGCTTCTGCCCTCCGAGCCCCAAAGGCTCCGAACTTGCGAGAAGATTGGAGGAAGCAGAAAGCCCTTTCCCGTCTCTTTGGATGATGGAGCAGCCCGAGCTTTGGCAGCGAGCAGAGCTTTGATTTCAGACGGCTTCAGGTGCTTTTGTCAAGTGATTTTGCTGCGGGTGCATCTGGGCTGGGCTAGTTTTGCTTGGCCCTGCAGACTGTCAGGGCTCAGAAGACTTGCAGCTCTGTTGCAGCGCCTCAAATCTGGCAGCTGCCTGCACTTTTGAATGAGCAAGGGCTTCTCCACCCTCTCTGACTGCATGTGACAGAGAGGAGGAAAAAATATTATTTGTGTATGAAGACCACAGGCCAAGTTTTGGAACCTCAGATTTCATCTCCCCTGCCTTCTCCCCAGGCGGTGTTATTCCATAGTTTTAGGGCAAGGCTTAGGTGAGATCCAGAGTTATACCACGTTGCTGAGCCTCTATGAATCTCTGAGTGTAACTGGGCTGAAACCAGACCTCCTTGGTCACTGGTGCCATGGTTTTCCTTGCCTAGAAACACATAAACGCTATTTAAAAAACCCAAATTATTATTTTGAGAGGGTTGTTTTGTTTGTGATTGGTTTGGTTTGATTTGGTTTGGGGTTTTTCTTCCGTCGGTCTTTGCTTTCTGAACAGTCCAGGAGAGGGAGACAGCCAGCCAGTTACTGCACAACCCGGATTGCCAGCTGTCCCTGGGTTGCCGTGGGTGGGAGCAAACACACTTAAATATACACATTGATTTTCCCAGAGGAAAGTTTTGATCTGTGGAGGTCCCTGGGTGATCTGCAGCTTACATTTACACAAAGGGGATGGGCATTGCATACGAGGGGATAACAGGCACAGAGCAGGATCATGCGTTGGTGGATCGGGCTGGTGGCATCCTTCTTGAGGATCTCCTGGGCCCTATTGCAGGTTGTGATTGCTCTAGGTCAGTTGGAGTAAACACCTCTGTGGCCTGGAATTGATCCACCAGCTGGGCTATAGGAGATCATTTTAGCCTCACCACGGATATCACCTCTACAGGGACACACAACTTGTGCAGCATCAATGTGTTCCCTGCCCTGTCCATGCTGAGTGTCTCTGCAGTCTCTTGCCCATAGAATCATAGAATCAACCAGGTTGGAAGAGACCTCCAAGATCATCCAGTCCAACCTATCACCCAGCCCTAACCAATCAACTAGACCATGACACTAAGTGCCTCATCCAGGCTTTTCTTGAAGACCCCCAGGGACGGTGCCTCCACCACCTCCCTGGGCAGCCCATTCCAATGGGAAATCACTCTCTCTGTGAAGAACTTCTTCCTAATATCCAGCCTATACCTACCCTGGCACAACTTGAGACTGTGTCCCCTTGTTCTGTTGCTGGTTGCCTGGGAGAAGAGGCCACCCCCCACCTGGCTACAATGCCCCTTCAGGTAGTTGTAGACAGTAATAACCATCCTGTAGCTGGTCCCTGATGGTGAAATAGTGCAGACCCCCACATGTGATTGAGCTGTAGTTGGTGAGCTCACCCCAGCACTGTGGAGGTGTGAGGAATATGAATGTGTATGGGCAGTGGTGGTGGGGCCAGCGCTGACTCCTGTGCCCTGACTCCTGCGTCATCCTCCTGGGGCTATGGGAAAGATGCAAAGCATCTCAGCCCATGCTCACAGCAAACAAGTCAAAGGGATCCATCTGTCCCTCTCACTGCTCATGTTCTTCTTCCCCCTCTCATCTCTCCCAGACCAGCTCTCCTGGAGGACTGGTAAGATCACTCCTGCATTGAAAAGAAATAAATAAATAACCAAATAAAAATGCTGACGTGGAGAAGTCAATCAGCTTTGTGTGGCCTTGTAATATCTCATTTTATCCGCGCCACGCTTTATTAAATTCTCATAAACCTGTCAATGAGGACAGATACCATTTCAGTTTACCCCATTAGTTCTACACAATGACACTGGGGGGAGAGGAAGACGGGGGGAGGGGGGAAGGAGGCACTCAATGCAGAGAAAAGAGGAATGAATTTAAAGGGGGGGGGGTGTGGTGTGGGGGGGAAGAGAGAGAGAAAACCAAAGCCAAACTCAGCTTCGTGACAATAATGTAATAACATTGGCGCCCAGGGAAAGTAATTGAATTAAGTGGCTTTTGTTAATGGTTTTAAGATTTGGAAATGTAAACAATAGTTAGACTTCTTTTAATGGCTCTCCGGTTTTAGGTAACTGCAGCCCTGAGAATAAGAAACGCTTTGCTGTTTAATATGATGGGAGATAGTTTTGTTACTCCTCCGGTTTCATGCCTGCAAAGCATATTTGGCAGTTTTAAAGCCGGGTGTGTTTATCATCTTTCCTTTCTAACTTCAGACGGAGCTTAATTCGGAAGTATTTGCATGAACCCTTCTTAGCCAGTCCCTATCACTTATTTGCACCGCCAGGAATAAAGTGGTATTTCTCCCGAGCTGCTTTGGAGAACTTCCTGACTGCAGGGTCACTCTGCTGGGAAGCCTCCTGTCTATTTACATGTTCATTAAAGGCAGGCTGCAGCGAGGGCTCTTTGGCAGGGCCGGACTCAGCCCCTGGAGTAATGCCGCCGGGAGCGGGGACGTTACACCGGGCTTAGGCCAGTGGGGATGGAGAATCCAGCCGACAGGTAGGATGAGCTGGGCGATTTAGAAATGACTTTCATGGGAACTCGTTCTGCTTAAAATATTATTGGATTTTCATTTAGGAACCTATCCAAGTGCAAGAATGAAGTCTGAGCTGCCTAACCCACATAGGAATAAACAAACAGTCCTGCCTTCTGCTCTGGGATCTGACGGCTCGCGGATTGGGAAAGGTCCTTGGTTAAGGCACGGGCTGAGTCTCAGGGAAACCCACTGTGCCAGGCAGAAAAGGGGGCTTTGCGTTTAGTCAGGTTGAAATCCTCCCCTTCGCAGGATGAAGCTGCTCCCCACACTGTGTTGCAGGGGGGCTGCCTTCCCTACTTGTCCCTTTAGTGTACAGGGACCTGCAGCTCCACTTCTGCCATGCAGGAAGCAAAAGCTCCCTGATAGCTTTTGCTTCACAGCCAGTGAGCAGCTTTTCTAATACTGGGTCACTCTGACATGTCCTTCCAGGAGCTGTTTTTTTGGCTTGCAGCACCTGTAACCTGCAGCAGTTGCTGCTGCTGGCTTCACCTCTGCTTCTGTAGAGCCTGCTGCAAGCTGTGTTTCCTTTCCAGTGGCTACTCGGGACCTACACAGCCTCAAAATCCTTCCTCTATTACCCCCATAAGCCTTTTCCTATCATCACCTTCATAGGATTGGCTGGAAAGAGAGCCAAAAAGCTTCAAGCCCAAACCAAACCTGACCCAGCTCATACAGGAAAAGGGAAAAGCACTGTCAGATTGTAAATGCAAAAATAAAAGGTTCAACTTACACAGCTCCCCCAGGGGGGGTCTTAAGCAAGTTGTTTGCAAACAGAAAAAGAAATAACTCATTTCCTCATGGAGAATTTCAGAAGAGGCTTCTAGCTGCTGTCTTTTCCCCATGTTGCTGTACTTAAGTGATCATAGAATCATAGAATCAACCAGGTTGGAAGAGACCTCCAAGATCATCCAGTCCAACTTAGCACCCAGCCCTAGCCAGTCAACCAGACCATGGCACTAAGTGCCTCAGCCAGGCTTTTCTTGAACACTTCCATGGACAGCGACTCCACCACCTCCCTGGGCAGCCCATTCCAATGCCAATCACTCTCTCTGTGAAGAACTTCCTCCTAACATCCAGCCTATATTTTCCCTGGCACAACTTGGGACTGTGTCCTCTTGTTCTGCTGCTGGTTGCCTGGGAGAAGAGGCCAACCCCCACCTGGCTACAGCCTCACTTCAGGTAGTTGTAGACAGCAATGAGATCACCCCTGAGTCTCCTCTTCTGCAGGCTAAACAACCCCAGCTCCCTCAGCCTCTTAAGTGTGCTTAAGTTGAGGTACTTGAAGTGATGCTGGAGCAGATTTGGTTCTTCTCTTATGGAAAAGTAAAATCAGAATGAGAATAACATGACAATTCAAAACCAAATCCCTCTCTATTCTCCCTGCATTAGAAAAGAAAACTCAACCATCTTTTCCATGACAGATTCTTAAAAACATCCCCGGGCTTAGCAGTTTCCCTCTGACAAGTCCCCTTTTTTCCTGACTGCTGCAGAGGGAGAGGCAGCTGCACTTCCACCCCGGGCTTTGCTGCAGGTGTTGCGGCTTTGTGTGGGATGCTGGCTCCCAGCTCAGCACCTTTCCCAGGAGGCTGTAATGCAAAGGGGATTGGTGGATTTCCCTCCTCTGCAAACAAGAGGGGACTAGATGCTTGGAAATTTGAGGACTTGGTCTTTTCTGTGTTTGACCGTTTGCCAGCAGAGGTGGGCTGCAGGCTCAACACCTGCCTCTCCTCCTGGGATCCTGTTGGGATGGTGCTGTGTCCTCAAGGAGGACTACAGGACTTTCTAAGCTGGTATCTGGTTGTTCTGTATCCTCACAGAGACTTAAGTTGGTGAAGAAGGGCTAGAGACCTGGGAGAGGGCTCACGTCCCGCTCTGTCTCCAGCAATGTGAGGGCTCACTCTATCTTGCCCAGGGAGGTGGTGGAGGCACCGTCCCTGGGGGTCTTCAAGAAAAGACTGGATGAGGCACTTAGTGCCATGGTCTAGTTGATTGGTTAGGGCTGGGTGATAGGTTGGACTGGATGATCTTGGAGGTCTCTTCCAACCTGGTTGATTCTATGATTCTATGATTCTATCTCCCTGCCTAGAGGGAGAGGACAGCATTGATTGTAGTCAAATCAGCATGCTCAGCAGTGCAGCAGGATAGCAGCTGGAATGCTACTTGCACAGCCTTATAGATGGGGAAGAACTGTTTAATGCTTGGAGAGACATTAAATAATATGCCACAATAAACCCCAATAAAATCTGCTGTTTTCTGCAGGTAAAAAGCAGGTTATATTTAATTAGCTGCAAAATCACTGCTGCAGGTGGTGAAGAAGCTTGTCACCAGGTCTGCAGCCTGACACAACATGAGCAGATGTGAGCAATACCCCAATAATAATTTAAACCTACTGAAGGCTGTGTTGAATTGCTTTGTTTTTAAGTGCATCAGGTGAAGCAGCATAAGGATAGGATGAACCTGATTCAGGACATAGGGCTGATGGATGAGGCAGCACATATGCAGGTGCCTTAAACAGGAGGTGGGAGCATGGTAGAGCTGCACTCAGTCTGCTCAAACTGTGTGGACAGTAGCCTGGCCCTGTCTGAAGCATTTTGTCAGGTCAAGAACTGAAGTGCAAGTTCTTGGTGGGACTGTCCTGGAATTGTCTTCTCTGACAAGCTCCCTGCTCAGGCAGCAGCCTGTTAGAAGCCAAGAAGTGAAGAGCAGCCAAAGAAATTGGACTCCAAATGATTTACATGGAGCATGAGGGGCACCAGAAGGGCAGCCAGCCCAGAAAATGAGATTATAAATAACCATCCACTATTACATGCTGGGACATGGCTACAGGGTGGCCCTCTGGCATCATTCAGGGAGGCAGCCATGGTCTAGTAGTGAAAGCAGAAGGCTTTTGTCTCCTCAGATTGGAAAATCCTCCATTCTGAGGAGTGTCTGAGAATACATTTGGGGTTCTGCCTTTCCTCCTGCATCTCTTTCCTGACCTATGTGCAGTGCCTAGCACCTTTGGAGGCCACAGGAACATCCAAACTGGTCAGTGCTGCATTGTGCTGTGGCATGGTCTGGAGATGTTTGTGAAGTCAGCGTGGGTGCAGCAGTCTTGTGGACTGAGATGGTGAAAGGGAAGAAGCCCTTTCTCCAGCTGATGGGGTCCTACTGAGTGTAGAACCTGAGATGGATCCCTTTCTGTAGCTCTGGGGCGCATAGTTTAAACGTGATCCTGTCCTTGAGACACAGCTGCCACTGAAGAGCAGGAGGTGTCAATGCTTCAGGGCCCCCCCTCCAAGAATGGAGGTAAGATACTTTACTTTGTAGCCCATTTCTGTTGTGCCATTAGAGTTAAGAGCAAGTTTCTTCACAGAGAGAGTGATTGGCATTGGAATGGGCTGCCCAGGGAGGTGGTGGAGGCACCGCCCCTGGAGGTGTTCAAGAAAAGCCTGGCTGAGGCACTTAGTGCCATGGTCTGGTTGAGTGGATAGGGCTGGGTGCTAGGTTGGACTGGATGATCTTGGAGGTCTCTTCCAACCTGCTTGATTCTGTGATTCTTGTAATCTAACATTGCCTCTTCGGGGGAAAGGAGGAGAGAAAATAAACTTGAAAGTGGATATAGGAGCCCTAATGTGGATGCATCCTTCTGCTTAAACTGGGTTCAAGCAAGACCAGTGTTGCATCTTTGCATGCAAAGTAGCCTGTTCATGTAAGTGTGAGACCTACTGGGAGAAGCTTGAGTGCTCGGTGTTCTTCACCTCTGTGACATGAACTGATTGGAGAGGGATAGAAGCACTAAAAGGAGTCCTCGGAAGAGGCAGAGCCCAATGGTTCATCTGTGCTGGCATGGAGGTGGTTAATAAGATAATCTCCAGGCCCTCTAACACAAAGAGAAAGTGAGTTTTCTGATCCATAAAGGATCAGTCTGCAGGAAGCCCCATCAGACTCCTCAGCGTGAAATTACACCACAGCAGGGGGTACCGTCCCGCTACTGTACAACATTAAAGAGATGAATTAGGACTTGACATTCATGTGCTTAATATGTCTATTCCTGGCGTTATCCCACAAGGACCAGTCACTGCCAAGGACTTACGGTCACCAGGTCTAGGAAGGTATTTAGGGTTGCTCATTTGCTTGCTTCCAGAGCCAGACTATCTGGCTTCCCCATCTAATCGGTTGGCATTAGGAGCAAAGGGAGTGCAGCCCAGCTCTTATATCTCACAGCCATCTTGTCCAGTGAATAACCATGGGCTGCACCCTTGTTGCTGGAATAAATCACAGTGGTCCCCTGGACTGATGAGTATCAAATGAAGGGAAACCCACGATGCACATAAAATCACCACTTGCTCCTCAAGAGGCTGAGAAAGGGGGAAAGAGCTGCTGCTGCTAGCACAAAAGTTAGCTTGATATCAGGATGTATGAGCCCAGCTGCTGCTGCTAACAAAAAGTGTCTATTTGCTGGAAAAGAAAGCCTCAGCAGATCTATGTTAGAAGTTATTTCAGCAGGGTTATCCTCTCCAGTGTTAAAATAGTTGGAGGTGTACCAAATGCGGGGACTCTGAGCTACTTTACTGAACAGGCTTTGCCAAGAAGCCAGAGCTTTTCCAAGCCCCAGGTCTGGGCTGTGCGAGAATTCCCGCCTGTTTGAACTCCATGCCAGGGCAGAGTGCTTTTGGTTTGCTTTTTATCCGTGAAATATTTTGTTGAGAACAAAATTTTAGAGGGAGGAGGGAGAATCCACTCCAAATTCTGGAAGAAATAAAAAGGGAAAATGTTGGCTATGAGATAGAATAGTTCTGTTTTGGAGCTGATCATTTTCCAAGAGAAAATCCAATCTTTTCTTTTCTTTTCTTTTCTTTTCTTTTCTTTTCTTTCTTTCTTTCTTTCTTTCTTTCTTTCTTTCTTTCTTTCTTTCTTTCTTTCTTTCTTTCTTTCTTTCTTTCTTTCTTTCTTTCTTTCTTTCTTTCTTTCTTTCTTTCTTTCTTTCTCTCTTTCTCTCTTTCTCTCTTTCTCTCTCTCTTTCTCTCTTTCTCTCTTTCTCTCTTTCTCTCTCTCTCTCTCTCTCTCTCTTTCTTTCTCTCTCTCTCTCTCTCTCTCTATTTCTCACTTTATCACTTTATCTCTCTCTCTCTCTCTTTATCTCTCTATCTCTCTCTCTATATCTTTCTTTCTTTCTTTCTTTCTTTCTTTCTTTCTTTCTTTCTTTCTCTCTTTCTCTCTTTCTCTCTTTCTCTCTTTCTCTCTTTCTCTCTTTCTCTCTCTCTTTTCTCTCTCTCTTTCTCTCTTTCTCCCTTTCTCTCTCTCTCTCTCTCTCTCTTTCTCTCTCTCTCTTTCTCTTTCTTTCTTTCTTTCTTTCTTTCTTTCTTTCTTTCTTTCTTTCTTTCTTTCTTTCTTTCTTTCTTTCTTTCTTTCTTTCTTTCTTTCTTTCTTTCTTTCTTTCTTTCTTTCTTTCTTTCTTTCTTTCTTTCTTTCTTTCTTTCTTTCTTTCTTTCTTTCTTTCTTTCTTTCTTTCTTTCTTTCTTTCTTTCTTTCTTTCTTTCTTTCTTTCTTTCTTTCTTTCTTTCTTTCTTTCTTTCTTTCTTTCTTTCTTTCTTTCTTTCTTTCTTTCTTTCTTTCTTTCTCCTCCCCTTCCTCCCCCTTTTTTTTTAAGAGGTAGCTGTCCTGCAGGAAATTCCTGATCTCATGGGTGTGCCATGCTTCTGGCGAGAGCACTTGCAGTCGAAGCGATTGAAAAGTCATTTCGTTGGAACTGTTTTAAGAACAAAATAGATTTGGCAACGTTAATGGGGTGAAATAATGAAGAGGCCCAGGAGAAATAAAAGAGAAGCAGAGGCCTCCCTAAAGAGGATTTTGCAATGGTCTGGCGTAGAGCAAAGGCAAGATCATCTCTGACACGAGGACGTGCCTGTGGCTGTGATCACATTGTGCGGCACGTGGGCGCTTCGCAGCTCACGATCCCTGCTCCTCTGAGTCTTCTCTTTGACTCTTTTCCCTGGGGAAGGGGGAATTGGGAATAGGGTTGGGTTCTGGGGCTCATCTGCACATGGAAATGTTGCTTAACCTGAACATACTGAACATATAAAAGCAACTCTTGTGTTGGACGCACTGAATGCCCAAATTCGTAACCCATTTCTACAGCACATTGAATACGGACACGACCTCATTTACTCTGCATCAGAAGGGATGTGGCAGAGAGGTCACTAAGCAAATTCATGGGAAAGAGGTGAACTGGGACCCTAAAGCACAAAGCTGCAGTATCACTATGGTGACTGTACTACCATGCCTCTATTTTGGATCGCCCTGCCCTCTGTTAAGCTCATGGTAACCTGTGGGGGTGGAGATAAGGATTTCTATTTGTCTGGTTTTTGTTTCTTGTTGTTTTTTTTTTTTCCCTTAGGCACAGACTTGTTTTTCTACTTAAATGTAAATCAGAGCTAACCTTGTCATGGGTGAAATCAAATAACTTGTACCTGGATATCTTTACTCTTTTCCATGTGATAGAAGTTTTGGTGTTGGGCTCATACATGGAATCATAGAATCACAGAATGGTTTAGGTTGGAAGGGACCTCAAAGATCATCCAGTTCTAACTCCCTGCCTTAGGCAGTGACACCTCCCACTAGAACAGGTTGCTCAAGGCCTCATCCAACCTGGCCTTCAACACCTCCAGGGAGGGAGCACCCACAGCCTCCTTGAGCAACCTGTGCCAGTGTTTCACCACCCTCACTGCAAAGAACTTCTTCCTAACGTCCAGTTTAAATCTCCCCTCTGTCAGATGAAACCCATTACTGCTCATCCTGTCATTACAAGACCTTGTCAATAGTCACTCCCCCGTGCTCCTGTAGACTCCCTTCAGATACTGGAAGGCTACTCCAAGGTCTTCTTGAAGCCTTCTCTTCTCCAGGCTGCAGAGTCCCAACTCTCGTTGCCTGTCCTCATAGCAGAGCTGGTGCAGTCATCTGAGCATCTTTATGGCCTCCTCTGGGTTTGGTCCAGCAGTTCCATTTCCTCTTTGTGTTGGGATCTCCAGAACTGTACACAGTATTCCAGGTGGGGTCTGAGGAGAGCAGAGTAAAGGGGGAGAATCCCCTCCCTTGCCCTGCTGATATCAAGCCAAGCATGGAGGTGATTCTTGGACTTACAGGGCAACTTCTGGTGTAAGCAGTTGCCAGCAGATAAAGAACAAGTGGAGTTATTGGTTGAGATGGCTGAATACCCCATCCCTATGAATAGGACATTACTCCCACCCTTTGCTTTCTCTGCCTAGGGGAACCATCTATCACACAGAATCACAGAATCAACCAGGTTGGAAGAGACCTCCAAGATCATCCAGTCCAACCTAGCACCCAGCCCTGTTCAGTCAACTAGACCATGGCACTAAGTGTCTCATCCAGGCTTTTCTTGAACACCTCCAGGGACAGTGACTCCACCACCTCCCTGGGCAGCCCATTCCAATGGCAAATCACTGTCTCTGTGAAGAACTTCCTCCTAACATCCACCCCACCTGCCAAATTTTCAACAAACTGGAGCACAGGTTCACATAAACACATTCAGGATGAATAAAGAAAGGAACTCTGGCTGCTAACAACTGCCCAAAGTTTTGGTTGTCTCATTGTCCAGACAAGGCAGACACAAAGCGTTCCCAAACCCATTCTGTTGATATAAAATAAACCCCAAGAAAAACAACCCTAACTAAACCAAGGTGTGGAGGCTGATGGAGCACTTCACACCTGAGTGATAAAACCTCACTCTTCAAGAGAACAACATTTTATTTTTGGTATGCTTGACTTTTGTCTCCTATGAAAATAGAAGTCTCCTGCTGAGGGTTAGGTTTCATGTCTGGGTCACAATTTCTACAGAAAGGAATTTTCATTATGGTCTTGGAAACACTTAAGCCTCCCTGTGCAACTGATCTAGCTGAGCTTTTCATAACCAGCAGAACCATGGATGCCATCAGCAATCAGGGGTGAAATCTCAAGCAACCTGAGAAGAAGGTATGAGCCTTAAGATGAGGCAGGATCTCATAGCAAGATTAACATGGACTGTGAGGGTAATTAGGCACAGTAACTATTTGCTGAAGGTGAGGGGTAGCTCCTTGCTGGCAGACTTTAGGCTGAAGCATGGATTTCCTGTTTCAAGGGGGAGTTAATTCACCAGAGTCCTTTGCCTTGTGATGTGCAGGCTAGATTATGAAGCTGGAACAGAGGTTTGGAGATCAGTCTACAATAGCTGAGTCCTCCGGCCACACAAAGCGTGAGAAGTAAACAACTATTCCCAACATATCAAATGACATGGGAGAGAGATTTTGTTCCAAAGAGATAGGAACTACTCAGAGGGCATAAAACCTCAGATATAACCTGGCCAGCAAAATTCAAAGAGCATACATATTTTGAGGCCTGGAGCTTGCCCTGTTTTCTGAGGACACAGTGAAGGGACCCATTCCTGCTCTACAGCAGCCAGCTCTCCAGTTAAAGCACAGTGTAACAGTCTCAGCTTTTCCTTGTGGATGCTGTTTTCCAGCCATTCTCATTATTTTCCTTTGGACTCTCTCCAGTTCATAGATATCTTTCTTGAAGTGGTGCTCAAAACCAGACATGTTTTATCCATCTCAGGTCTAACTAGAGACGAGTAGCGAGGAGATGAATCCCCCATGTCCTATGGGCTCTGTCAGGGTTGTCTGTGGTTACAAAAGTACCTCTTTGGTATCATATGGCCTAAATCAAGCAGTCACACTGAAAATCTGTGACAGCAGTTGTGTTGGCTGGAAATGGCACACTCTTCTGTGAGTGTTTTTTCCCCTTGCTGAATGTGGTGAAAATGTGGAATGTGTCTCCTCCCCCCCGAGAGCTTTCTCTGCATAGGCAAGATGCCAAAACACAAAATGAATTAAAACAAAGCAAAACAACTGTTGTAAGGTGGACCTTACAATGCAGCATTCAAAGGTTTTCTGCATTCAATAAACCAACTTTTGGCATACAATCACAAGACAAAAGAGCTGTGAAGGCTCTACCATACCTCATACCTTGATAACAGGTGAGGACCCATTGCTATCCATCTGGGAGTTGTGAATCTAGAGCATCAGTGAACGTACAAAGATATTCCATCTTCTTTGACAAACAGGAAAACCAGAACCAAGAATGTGAAGCCTTTTCTCCAAACCTCATGCCACGTGGCAGTAGAGACACAGTAGCAAGACAGCATCTTTGATGTGCTCGGAGTCAAGGCTGCCCTGTTTCTTAAGTGAAAGTTAATCCTTTAGTGTGGGTGGTAGGAGCTCTATTTTTAGGTATCTCTATTATTTTACTTTTCTACAGAACCTATTTGATTATTTATATATATGAAATATTTGGCAAGTGAGGAGCGTGCTTGAGTGGTGCTGAAGCATCTCTGGGTCTTCAGACCTGCCTCCTGCCTGGAGCAAGTCTGTTACTGATACCAAGTCAGGTTTACCATGACTGTGTTTGGCCAAGACTTGAAGTTCTCCAAGGATGGACATTCCCCACCTCTGGTGTCCTCCTCCAGGACTGTTACCACCATCACTGTCAGTAATTCCTAATGTTCAGTGTAAACCTCCCAAGATGTGGTGGCTTTTGTCCCTTGTCATGCTACCACCTTATACCAAAAAAGTTTGTCTCCATCATCTTTGTGCCCTTCTTGGAGCAGCTGTCAGATGCAGCTGCTTGAATTGGCTGGGAAGAAAATGCTGATGGAGCTACTGTGAATGCGACTGTGAACCATAGGCAGCAAGAGAGATAGTGGTTCTGGGAGAGCTAGTAAGGGGATGCCTTTGAAGTGCTGGAGATACCTGAGTTCTCTTAGTAACCTGCATTCTCTTTAATAATCCTTTAATCCTTTTGTTCTGTGTCTGGTTGTGAAGCATTTTCTTCTGAATCACTGTACTTAGAGCAGAAGTTTGAGTTGGAACATGTCTTTGGAGGGCATGTGGTCCCTAACTCACCCTGGCCATGCTGGACAGCATCTGGAGCTGGGGTAGAGAGGAGCTCATCCTTCTTCATCAACTGCATTGGCATTGTCCTCAAAATCACACCTTTTTTCTTAGCTCCAGGAGCATAGCAGAAGGTGATGTTTCAGTTACACAGTAGATGAGTCTAATGGCTCTATGACAAATATGAATACTTCTTATCAGCTCAGATGAAGGATCCTTCCATGCAGGAACTCGTAACTTGTGTTGGGATGCTCTTCAGGACAGACCTGAGCACCCCAAGTTTTGAAGCCTCTTGCTTCTGATGGGAATTACTGGGAGATCCCAAGTTGTGCTGCTTCATTTCAATTTCTACAGCAGACTTGTTGCATGCTACTGGACAAGTCACAGGATCAGAGGATGTTAGGGGTTGGAAGGGACCCAAAGAGATCACTGAGTCCGATCCCCCTGCCACAGCAGGACCATACAATCTAGCTCAGGTCACAGAGGAAGGCAGCCAGACAGGTCTTGGAAGTCTCCAGAGAAGGAGACTTCACAACCTCTCTGGGGAGCCTGTTCCAGTGCTCTGCAACACTTACAGTAAAGAAGTTCCCCCTTGTGTTGAGGTGGAACCTCCTGTGCTGCAGCTTACATCCATTGCTGCTTGTCCTATCCCAGGGAGCAAGTGAGCAGAGCCTGTCCCCTGCCTCCTGACCCCCAGCCCTCAGATACTTATAAACATTTATTAAATCCCCTCTCAGTCTTCTCTTCTCCAGACTACAGCCCCCCATGTCCCTCAGCCTCTCCTCATCAGGCAGTGTCCCACTCCCCTGATCATCCTCATAGCAGCAAAATGTCCTTTCTTCTCCCACCTCCATCTTCACACAGTATCACACAGTATCACACAGTATCACCAAGGTTGGAAGAGACCTCACAGATCATCAAGTCCAACCCTTTACCACAGAGCTCAAGGCTAGACCATGGCACCAAGTGCCACATCCAACCTTGCCTTGAACTGCCCCAGGGACGACGACTCCACCACCTCCCCAGGCAGCCCATTCCAGTGTCCAATGACTCTCTCAGTGAAGAACTTTCTCCTCACCTCGAGCCGAAATTTCCCCTGGTGCAGCCTGAGGCTGTGTCCTCTCGTTCTGGAGCTGGCCACCTGAGAGAAGAGAGCAAGCTCCCCCTGGCCACAACCACCCTTCAGGTAGTTGTAGACAGCAATAAGATCACCCCTGAGCCTCCTCTTCTCCAGGCTAAACAACCCCAGCTCCCTCAGCCTCTCCTCGTAGGGCTTGTGCACCTCACTGATGAAAGTGTTATTTTTACACACAGCACTTTTCACCACTGGACTCTTATCTTCTGGGGAGGCTGGGGGGGGGAAGCCTCAAGCAGGCTAAAAAGTAAGTACTAAAACCTGCCTGCTGCTGAGCAGGTTAATGGGACTGCTCTGCAGAGAGCCAGCGAGGCAGCCCTTAGGAATGCCTCCAGAAAAGGACACGGGGCAAGGGGGGAGGCAGCCCTCTGCACTGGCCCCCACCTGCCTCTCTTTCCCTCCTATGTGAACCTACTGTACATTTCTTGGATTTCCCTTTGATGTTTATCTCCCCCCAGTAATTCTCTTTGGGGGATTTGCCAAGGCGACAGTTAGAAGAATACAGCCTGGAATAGGGCGGCCGAAGGGCGAAAGAATGTCAGAAACAGGATTAAGATCATATTCTACAAGCGGTTGTCAGCCGCTGAATGGGGCTAAAGTTTCTTATCGGGCCAGGGTGCCAGAATGCCTTTGGATTCTTCTCTCCTCTTCCCCTCCCCTCTGCACACAGGGCTTTCAGCCTGGCAGGGAAAGCATAATCGTCACCCTCAAGAGGGAGGTCAGCTCTTGGAAGCTTTGCCCCACCACGCAGAGCCTGAGAGAGGGGGTCAGGGAATTGCTGTGGGTGTCATGGGCAGGCAGCCTGCTTCCTTGGGAGAGATGAAAAAGGCAATGCTGGTTCGTGCTGGAGTGGCTGGAGGATTCTAAGGTGTAAACCTCTCTGTTAAGGGGAGACTGTTCCCTCTTCAAAGGCCTAAGCTCATTTTCTTCTATTTTTACTTTCCTACACGAGATTTAATAGCTTTCACGGAGTGTTTTAGTTGTTGTTGCTGTAGTTTCTTTCTCTTTCTGTTTTTGGGGTTTTTTTTAGGTGGGATTGGCATCCTGGTGGGAACTTGATTAGAAATATTTGGGACTTGCTTCTGAATGTTCCAGATAATAGGAAACAGAAGTTCCAGAAAAGCAGAAGAATTTGGAATTAAGAGGGGGGGCAGGAGGAGAGGAAGAAAGTGTATTTTGAAAACCAACAGAGTCAAAAATAGTTGTGAAGGCAAAAAAAATTTGGAAGTTTTTGAAAGTGCTTTCAACAAAAAAAACCCAACAAACCAAGAATACAAACACACAGAACTTGCCTGGGCAAGGGAATGGAGTAGTATCAAGTTCCACTGTATGCTCATTTCAGGAAGCTGAAAGTGTACAGGCTCTATATGCTTCCAACTGTAAGATGCTTTTGTCTTTTCTTACAGGTTAAGACCTTGCAGTAGAGAACATTTTGAAGGGGGACAGTGCCCTTGCCTTTCCCAACCTGCCACACAACAGATCATAGAATCATAGAATCTACCAGGTTGGAAGATACCTCCAGGATCATGCAGTCCAACCTAGCACCCAGCCCTATCCAGTCAACTAGACCATGGCACTAAGTGCCTCATTCAGTCTTTGCTTGAACACCTCCAGGGACGACAACTCCACCACCTCCCTGGGCAGCCCATTCCAATGCCATCACTCTCTCTGTGAAGAACTTCCTCCTAACATCCAATCTGTACCTCCCCTGGCACAACTTGAGACTGTCCCTCATTCTGTTGCTGGTTGCCTGGCAGAAGAGACTGACCTCCTCCTGTCTACGACCTCCCTTCAGATAGTTGTAGACAGCAATGAGATCACCCCTGAGCCTCCTCTTCTCCAGGCTAAACAACCCCAGCTCCCTCAATATCTCCTCATAGGGTTTGTGCTCCAGGACTCCTGTGAGTCCTCTCAGATGTGTGTGTTCCAGTAGGAACAAAGGGTTGCTAGTGAAGTTCAAATTCATCTGGGGAAATGTGGTTTTGTTTGACTAATGTATTTAGTCTATGCGGGTGTGGAATATTTCCTCACTTGCTCTGCACAAAGCAAACAGAAACCTTGCCACCATTTCTGGTTTGTGTTGGAAAAGGAAGTCTTGCAGGTGATATGGTTTCTGGGCTGATCAGAATATCTGGAGGAAAGGACATTATTAGTTTTCTGGATTGTGGCTGCATGTAGGTATTCTGTAATGAGAGATTGCATTTTTCTGTAGCCCTTTCTTGATTTAAAGTGCTGGGAAAGCTGTTGATGAAAAAGAGCTCAGCAGAAGCAGTAGAAATTGAGCAAGAGGAACTGTTTCCTCAGAGTCTTCAATATTTGGGTAATGGGGGGAATGAAAGCCAAAGGACTTAATATTCAGCTACCAGAGACATTCCAATATGAAAGCGTCTCTGGTTTTAAATGTGGTTAACACTAGGGATTAGAGTTAGGGTTAGGAGGGGAAAGGTTAAAGTTAAGAGGTAGGGATAGGGTTAGAGTTAGGAGTAGGGTTAGGGCTAAGGATTGGGAGGGAAGGGTTAAAGTTAGGGGTTGGGGTAGGGATAGGGTTAGAGTTAGGGCTTAGGGTTAGGGTTTCAGTGAGTTAGGGTTATGTTTAGGGATCAGGGTCAGAGTTAGGTATAGAATTAGGAGTTAGGTTTAGAATTAGGGGTTATGGTTAGGGTCAGAGTTAGGTTTAGAATTAGGAGTTAGGTTGTGGGAACTGAGGAAGGGAGTCAGCTAAATGTGATAAATGACTTATCTCTGGAGCTCGTCCCTGTGTACCCTTGATGCAGTAAGACTGAGGTTAGAAACACTGTAAGTTCACCTGCATTTGTGTAACGCTTGTACAGACACATAGTAGAGTTAGCATAGCAAACTTTGAACTGGAAGTAGTCTGTGCCAAGATAGCCAACACCTCACTGTTATCCAGTAAGAATGGTAAAAACAATATTTTACCCAATCAATGTCTTCCACAGCTTGTAGAGTTATCACAATTGGTAGAATGGCATGTAAAAAGACTGCTGCTATAGTAAGAAATAGCTTCAGATTCGACTGTTATGTCCACATAGAATCATAGAATCAACCAGGTTGGAAGAGAACTCCAGGATCATCCAGTCCAACCTAGCACCCAGCCCTATCCAGTCAACTAGGCCATGGCACCAAGTGCCTCATCCAGTCTTTTCTTGAACACCCCCAGGGATGGTGACTCCACCACCTCTCTGGGCATCCCATTCCAATGGCAAATCACTCTCTCTGTTAAGGACTTCCTCCTAACATCCAGCCTATACTTCCCCCCGCACAACTTGAGACTGTGTCCCCTTATTCTATTGCTGGTTGCCTGGGAGAACATATTCTTCTGTTACAGTTATTTTGTCCTTCACTAACTAATATGTACAGCGACATTAGGTTTAGAATTAGGGGTTAGGGTCAGGGTCAGGTTTAGGATTGGGAGTTAGGTTTAAAATTAGGGGTTGGAGTTAGGGTCAGAGTTAGGTTTAGAATTAGGGGTTAGGTTTAGAATTAGGGTTGTTCTTAGAGTTAGGAGTGTTAGGATTAGGAATTACATTTAGTCTTAGGTTTACAAAAACTTAATGGCCAAATACTGAATTCGAGGAGTCGTTTATCCACATGAGAAAAAGCTCATTAATTATTTTGGTGACTCAAGAGAAACTTTGTTGATGCTCATGATTGGTAATATTGTGAAACATGGGGGAAACGCTTGGTGAATGACATTACCATGCCCAAAAGCAATGAAGTTGAGGAAAGTTACAGAACTGTGCTAGTTTGAAGCTAGCTAGAATGTTTTGGTTGGAAGGATTAGATAATAGTGCTGATGTCTGCTTCACACATAGGCTTGCTGAGAGGTATAAGAACAAGAATCTAAACATAGATAAGGGAGTTGCACTTCTTCTTGGGGCTTTGCCCAAGCTACATTTCACTCTAGCCTCTCTGCCCTCTCTCTGATTAATCCACTTTGCTTCCTAACCCCCTGGCTGAACCTCCATTCTTCCTTGGGACTGGGGTAAGGTTGAGAGGGGTGGGAGAAGGTGGAAGGTCAGTTTAGAGCCCTTCCTGGGGACTCAGGTTCCTAGGAATCATAGAATCATAGAATCATAGAATCAACCAGGTTGGAAGAGACCTCCAAGATCATCCAGTCCAACCTAGCACCCAGCCCTATCCAGTCAACTAGACCATGGCACTAAGTGCCTCATCCAGTCTTTTCTTGAAGACCCCCAGGGACGGTGCCTCCACCACCTCCCTGGGCAGCCCATTCCAATGGGAAATCACTCTCTCTGTGTTTCTGTATTACCTTTTACCTTGTCTATTTCTGTCTATAACTGTATATACTGTAAATATCTGCTTGTATATTGTGCTAGCTGTAAATATAAGCTTCATTCAGATTTCCAGAGCTGGCTGAGTCTAGTCTGGGTGATTTCCAAAGTGTGCGGGGGTTGGGGAACACCCAAACCATCAGAAGAACTCACACAGAAGGATGTAAAATGAATTAGATTTTGAAAACTCCTCCGTTTTTCATAGTCCTCAGCAAATAATGCGTCCAGTCCAAACTGCGAGGCTCCCTTCTGTAGCTCTTATTGATTTCAATTGGAAATTTCTCTAAGTAAAATGGGCCTGCTTTTTTTTCTGGCTCTCTAAATCCGTCATTCCTTGCTATTCCTCCTAGACTTCGTCACGTTGCTCCTTGCTATGATCAGCTCTCCTTGCCTGATTGGAATCTGCTTGCATGCCGTAGAGCTCCTGCCCCAAGACGCTGACAAACTGCTGTACTTTTGTGCTTACAGTTCACACTTCCAACAAGCCTCACTCGTCTAAAGTACCAGAATACAAACAATCACTCTTTAGTCAAGGTGAGCACAGGGGAAACAGGGAGCTGGGGTTGTTCAGCCTGGAGAGGAGAAGGCTCAAGGGTGACCTCATTGCTGTCTGTGACTACTTGAAGGGAGGCTGTAGTCAGGTGTGGGTTGGTCTCTTCTCCCAGGCAACCAGCAACAGAATGAGAGGACGCAGTCTCAAGTTGTGCCAGGGGAGGTATAGGTCGGATGTTAGGTGGAAGTTCTTTCCAGAGAGAGTGATTGGCATTGGAATGGGCTGCCCAGGGAGGTGGTGAAGTCACTGTCCATGGAAGTGTTCAAGAAAAGCCTGGATGATAAACTTAGTGCCATGGTCTAATTGATTGGCTAGAGCTGGGGGATAGGTTGGCCTGGATGATCTTGGAGGTCTCTTCCAACCTGGCTGATTCTATGATATATCAGGCAGCATCATGAGGGCTGTTTGGGCAAAATATGTTCTGTGATCAACATCACCTGTAACACCCATTCTGCCCCTGTTTTCTATGTAACTCGAGGCTTTATATAAATGAAAAGACGATGATTGGATTATTCTGGTTAAATATGGTGTCATTAATGTCCACTCATAGGTAAGGAACCCAGAGCACCTTCCAAGCCATGTCAAGAAATTGCAAAAATTCTGCTGAGCCAAGGTACAGGAGCCACCTTAATGCTGCTCCTTCAGCAAGCAACTCTGCAGGAACATGTCTAAGATCAGTGAGCCTGCACCTTCCCTCCAGTTTGCATTTTCTGTGCTGGTACCAGCCTATTCTGAACACTCATAGCCAGTTTTAACTGGGAGACATCAGGGCCACCTCTCTTGGGAATTTTGTAGAAGAGCAACATTACTTTTGGGACCCAGCTTAATGCAAAGTATGACTGGATCTGGCTCCTTAATATTCCTAATTCCAGTGCCACAGAAATGCCTCCACCCTGTGCAAGGGCAGCTTTATGTTCAGTCACTCCTGACAGATGAAGAGATATTGAATCTTTGTTCTATAATAGTTAATCATCTATATAATCTGATTGGCCTTTTTAATTGCCTTTCTTTTTTTAACCAAGGTTGAGGAATCATAAAATTAGGGACAGTACTTTCAAGGGGAGAAGTCTTTTCAGGATCCTAAATGCATTAAGGAGAAAAAGATTGATGAGAAACTTTATTTCACCTAAAAAGCTATGGCACAACCGTCTGCTGCTAGCTCCTGGTTGGTTTGGCACTGCCTGTGTGGTGCTCAGTGTTCTTCATGGATCACTCAGAGTCATCACTAAACTGATGCATGTAGAAACCCAAATACTGAGTTTGTTTTCCCGTGGTGCTGAACTGCACCATGGCCACCAAGGCTAAGGGTGTACAAATACATTAAGGGTGTCAAGAAGATGGGGCCAGTGTCTTTTTGTTGGTGGCCTATAATAGGACATATGGATATGATGCAGTGAGGGAAAACAGATAGAAGCTGGGAACTGAGGAAGTTCTACCATGACATGAGGAAAAACTTTACTGTGAGAATGGTGGAGCACTGGAACAAGTTGCCCAGAAAGGTTGTAGAGTCTCCCTCTTGGCAGTGTGGCTGGAGAGCTGCCTGGCAGAAAGGCATCTAGGAGTTGTAACAGGCAGGCAGCTGAATAGGAGCCAGCAGTGTGCTCAGGCAGCCAAGAAGGCCAATGGCATCCTGGCTTGGATTAAAACTGCTGTGGCCAGCAGGATCAGAGAGGTGATTGTCCCCTTGGACTCAGCTTTGGTGAGGCCACACCTCGAGTGTTGTGTTAAGTTTTGGGCACCGCAATACAGGAGGAGGCGCTGGAACGGGTCCAGAGGAGGGCAACAAAGCTGGGGAAGGGCCTGGAGAATAAAGCTGATGAGGAGTGACTGAGGAAGTTGTGAATGGTTAGTTTGAGGAAGAGGAGGATCAGGGGGGACCTCATTGCTGTCTACAACTACCTGAAGGGACATTCTGGAGAGGCTGCTGCTGGTCTCTTCTCACAGGTAACTGGAGACAGAACAAGGGGGAATGGCCTCAAGCTGAGGCTGGGGAGGTTTAGATTGGATATTAGAAAAAAAAATGTTTTCATAGAGAAAGTGGTCAGGGACTGGAATGAGCTGCCCAGGGAGTCTCTGCCCCTGGATGTGTTTAAGGCTGGTTTGGATGTGGTGCTTAGGGCTATGGTTTAAGGTGAATCTTGTAGAGTAGGGTTCTAGGTTGGACTTGGTGATCCTGAGGGGCTTTTCCACACTGGATGTTTCTGTGATTCTGTGTAAAATCTGTCTGGACACATTCCTGTGTGACCTGCCCTGGGTGAACCTGCTTTGGCTGGGGAGTTGGACCAGATGATCTCCAGAGGTCCTTTACAACTCCTACCACCCTGTGATTTTGTGATAAGCTTGGCAATGGCTGGAGTCAGCAGCAAATAGCTCACTGGCCCTGGGTGACAATCAGGGTGACAGCTGGGAGCCTGCGAGGGGGACAGGAGGCTCTAAACACATGCTTAAACGTGGCTCTCTTTGCCCAATAATCAGTAACATCGAGAGGGTGACATTAAACAAAATAACAAATTGTGTGCTGGGCTTCAAATTGAATCCTCTATTTTTATTTGATTTTGCTAGGATTTATTCCATTTGACAAACCATGCTGTTTAGAATACAATAGTGGCATAATCACAGCCTGGGGCCCTCATTCTTCAAGATAATGGGATACTTAGTCATCTCAGGCAGGTACAAGGCCGTCCTTGGCTTTCATTTTACAAGATTACTTGTATTTGTGTCTCATTTGCAATAGGTGGTATCTGTCAGAAAGCAATTTTCACCCAGTTTGGGGAGTTCTTAATGTTTTGTCTTTAAACTCCTTTTGCTGTTGATTTTTACTTGCCCCCCCACTGCTGCCCAACACATATTTGGCAAGCAACCTGTGGCAGAGCTGCTTTTCTTGCCCCCCTTCCCTTCCTCCCTTGCTCCCCCCTCTTGAAACAAACAAACAAAAAAATAAATGGCACCCCCAGCCCTGTTTCCATAGCTCGAGGATTTATTAGTTAAGCATTGACAACACAGCAGCTTTTCAATGTGCAAGGTGTCCTGGCTGCTGTGTGTCCCGCTTCATTCTCAAGGAAGAGAGAGCTGCTCTCTCACTTTGTTCAGCCTGACAGTCCGAGAGCTCAGCATCCATCCTCCCAGGGACATGCCAAAAAATGGTGGCTTAAAGGCTGGCTGGAGGGCTTGAGCCAAGGGCCCAATTCAGGCTTTAAGGACTTAATTTCACAGAATCACAGAACCATCCAGGTTGGAAAAGCTCCTCATCATCACCAAGTCCAACCTAGAACCCTACTCTACAAGATTCACCTTAAACCACAGCCCTAAGCACCACATCCAAACCAGCCTTAAACACATCCAGGGGCAGAGACTCCACCACCTCCCTGGGCAGCTCATTCCAGTCCCTGACCACTTTCTCTATGAAAAACCTGTTTCCTAATATCCAATCTAAACCTCCCCAGCCTCAGCTTGAGGCCATTCTTCTTGTTCTGTCTCCAGTTACCTGTGAGAAGAGACCAGCAGCAGCCTCTCCAGAATGTCCCTTCAGGTAGTTGTAGACAGCAATGAGGTCCCCCCTGATCCTCCTCTTCCTCAAACTAACCATTCACAACTTCCTCAGTCACTCCTCATCAGGTTTATTCTCCAGGCCCTTCCCCAGCTTTGTTGCCCTCCTCTGGACCAGCTCCAGCACCTCCACATCTCTCCTGTATTGCGGTGCCCAAAACTGAACACAACACTCACCAAAGCTGAGTCCAAGCAGACAATCACCTCTCTGATCCTGCTGGCCACAGCATTTTTAATCCAAGCCAGGATGCCATTGGCTTTCTTGGCTGCCTGAGCACACTGCTGGCTCCTATTCAGCTGCCTGCCTATTACACCCCCCAGTTGCCTTTCTGCCAGGCAGCTCTCCAGCCACACTGCCCCAAGCCGGTAGCATTGCCTGGGCTTGTTGTGACAACGTATTACTGAAGTAAAGGTGAATGACAAGTGAGTAGTTTGGATTGGTTTTTCGGTTTGTTTTGTTTTGGCAGGAGCACAGTGATTTTTTTTCCAGGTATTTTTTGGTAAATGAAAAGAAGAAAAATTATTGATCCACAAGCAAGGTTCTGCTTAGTGCTAAAAGGAAACATTTGGGTTTTTTTTCAGTTAAAAGTGAAGTGAAATGGGGAAAAAGATGTGATAATCTGCTTGGACCTGTGCTAGTTTGAGGCTAATTGGAATATTTTAATGAGAAAAAATAGATTATAGGCTGTGAAAAGAAAACAGTGTTGATGTCTACTTCACTCATAGGCTTGCTGAGATGTATAAAAACAAGAACACAAATATAGGTAAGACAGTGTGTGTGTGTGTCTCTTGTCAGTGCCTGTGTTTCTCCCTGGGCTGCCTCTCTGTAACTAATCTTTCTGCTTCTAACCCTTCTTGTTGATCCTCCAAACTCATCTTGTATGCAAGGTATACTCTGGGTTAAGATTGAGGGGTGGAAAGAAGGTGGAAGGGTGGTTGGGAGCCACTGCTAGGGACTCCAGTTTCTGGGAGGGCTGCTGCGTTTCTGTATTACTTTTAACTTGTATATTTCTCTATATAGCTGTAAATACTGTGAACATCTGCTTGCCTATTGTGCTAAACTGTCAATGTAAAGCTTCATTCCTCAACATCCAGCCAGCTGAGTCTAGTCTGGGTGATTCCATAAGAGGTAGGATGTGGATATCTCCCAAACCATCACAGGACCTTAAAAATATTTAGATAAACCCCTAGCTATTAGAGATTTCAGCCCTCTCAGATGCCCCACATGAAAGTCTCTTCTATTTCTTCTGCTTTTCCATCTCCCCTTGCTTACCCCTGCAGTCCCCTGTGCTGCTTTTGAGTACCTCAGGCTGATTTACCCTTAAATTTCAGTTCTGAAAATACAAAAGATCCGTCTTGGTTGATGATTTTCTTTCCTTTCCTCTTTCCCTCCTCATTCAGGCTGAAAGCTATGAGATGTGAAAGTCCCTTTCCTAGCCCTACCTCTTGTGCTGAGACCTGATGGAGATGTGACACATTCCTGCAGGTAACACAGCCCTACAAATATCCTGGGAGGTGGAGTGGCTTAAAAATGCAGGTGGAAGCAAAGCAAACAAACAGAAGTGGAGAAATGGGGCTGAAATCAAAAGCACACCTCTCAGCTCTGTTTAAGCCAGGGTAGAGGCTTCTGTGCAAAGAGGAATTACTTTGAGATGTGTCAGACACCTTTCTTATCTCTGTGGCTGTCTCTGAAGGCAAAGTTAATTCACTTCTGCTCCATCAGAGCTTTCCACCATTGTTCCCTACTAATGTAATTTTTGTGCATGTGTCTTACTTCAGGAACATTCCTGCCTGAGTAATTGTCTACAGCATGGAGAGCAAGGTGAGGAAATTAAGATGTTATTGAAAGTTTGAGAGATAGCTCATGTTTCAGGGTGGAGCACAAGACCTTTCTCCTCCTCCCTCCCTTTAAGGTGCCTGTCACAGGGAGGTGAGGCAAATATGTTGGATGGCTTAGATGAGGGGAGAGGTCTAGATGAGGCAAATATGTTGGATGGCTTAGATGAGGGGAGTAGGACTGGTCTTCAGGAAGCTGTGATGTTTCTCTCATGGCACAGCAGTAAATACATCCTTAATTCCACATACAGGTCCATCTGCAGAGGTAATCTCTCAGGGGAAGAGTCTCATCTTTGGTGGTCTCCACTGGGCAATCACAAGAAGGTTTGAGTAGGTGGTTCCCAATGTTACTAGTGGAAGGGAGGAGGGTGAACTATGGGAGGTGTAAGACAAGGTTATTTTATTTTTGGTGAGGTGAAGCAAAACTGAAGCTGATGTATAACTTTTGAGCAATTTTTTTTGGCCTTCATCTACCACAAACTGAAGGGAACTGAGCTGCTTCCAGCGGGCAAGTGATTTATCTTGTTATAGGAAAGTTCATTTTTTAACTCAGGAACGAGACTGCACACATGAAAATCCATCAGCAGAGGTTTTTCCAGGGTAACACAGTGGGTTACAGTTTTTTTCCCACATCTTTCCCAGGGCAGCTGTGGAAACCCTGCACGGAGATTTTTAAGTCAGCTTAAGAACTGCTTGTTTAATTCTGCACCTTTTCGTAGCATCCTTGGCTTTCTGTGCCCAACAGACGCTGACCACAGTCACCAAAACACTGAGATTCACCACAGGACTGAACTTGCTTTCGGTGCTTGTGACCTATTAAATGACTCCATTAGGAAGAACTAACAGGGAAATTAGCATAAATATTGCACTTGGGAATAAAATGTACTTACAGCTGCCTTAGTAAGGGGTGATGTAAAGTTTACTGTGCAGAAATGATCAGAGGGTTGGAGTAGCTCTGCTATGAGGACAGGCTGTGAGAGTTGGGGTTCTTCAGCCTGGAGAAGAGAAGGCTTCAAGGAGACCTTGGAGTAGCCTTCCAGTATAGGAAGGGGGCTACATGAACACTGGGGAGGGACTATTGACAAGGTCTTGTAATGACAGGATGAGGAGTAATGGGTTTCAACTGGCAGAGGGGAGATTTAAACTGGATGTTAGGAAGAAGTTCTTTGCAGTGAGGGTGGTGAGACACTGGCACAGGTTGCCCAGGGAGGTTGTGGCTGCTCCCTCCCTGGAAGTGTTCAGTTAGGTTAGATGAGGCCTTGAGTGACCTATTCTAGTGGGAGGCGTCACTGCTGATGGTGCAGGGTTGGAGCTGGATGATCTTTGAGGTCCCTTCTAACCTAAACCATTCTATGTTTCTATGAAATGATAGCTCTGAAGTCAGTCTTGGAATAGCAGGTGCCTTACTTGAGCTTCCTGACAGTGGTGTGACCCATGGGCATCTTTTCATATGGAATAGCTTCAGTTAGATCCAATACCATATGACTTTTAGCATCCTCATGTTCTGAGGAAAGGAATTCTTCCCTCTAGTGATGCAATTTGTCAAACAGGGCCTCCTTAGTTTGCTTCATAGGTGATGGAGTGACCTCAGGTTTGTTCATTCAGTGCCTCAGTTTCCCCCAACGCAAGAGAACAGCCTCACAGTTTGGGATTTTGCATACTAAGAACTGTGCTGGGAGCTGGATGATCACAGCACACAAGGTGAACTGGAAACCTGTTTTGCTTAGTGTCACCAACATGGAGCACTTGATGTCAGTTTGTTTCATTTTATGCTGACTGTTATAAACACACCCAGATTCCTCAGGCATGTCCCAGAGTGGACCGGTCTGTGTGATGTGTTGTTTCGTTATGATTTCTCTAAAAAGCATAAAGAAGAAGTCTGATCTCCAAGAAGAATCCAAATCCTACCACAATCACCTTTTACTGGGCCTTTTGTTATGGTTGTTGACTGACCTTGCACCCTTGTTTATCAGTTCACCCATGTGTTTTCTTGTGGATACAGTGCAATCCAACACGCTGATATTTAGCTTTACTAATGCAGAGAGAATGTGTTTGAAAGACAGCCAAGCTGCAGGAAATCTGTACCTTGCTGGTGGACTGGATATGCTTTTCCCCCTTCTATGCTGTTTCCCTCTGTGTGGGAGTGAATTAACTTGGCATTTCGTGTTCATCTTCCCGAAAAGGATCTCAAAACACTGCAGAGCAGATGCTGCTGAAAGCTTGAAGGTCTGTGATCACACCCTCAGGTCTCGTGACTTCTAGGAAGATCAAAGTGGAGGACTGGACTTGGCTTGTCCCAGCATTACCCTGATCCCAGCAGGAAAAGAATTTGGTGTGCAGGTTTGTGAAGGAAGAGTAGGTAGTAGGGCTCAAAGAGTATAATACAGGCACCTTGCTCCTAGCCCTGCAACACAGAGATGTCTCGGTTCTGATTACTATTTCCCAGAGACTCAAATATATTTGACAGAACCAATAACAATTGATAGGATGCCCTTCCCTCTTCCCCTTTCTTTCCCAAAGAAAAGGAATTAGATGGAGAGAGAGGAAAGGTATGCAGACCCAAGCAAATAACCTCACTGTGATTTGGAAGTTAAAAGAAGGAAAGTTTAACGATAAATAAAAGGCGTATGAGGTAGGGAAGTTACAAAGGTATAGGGAAAGGAAACAAGATACAAAATGTGTGAATATACAACCAGATTTGATGGCAATGGGTTTTGTCTGCCTCGTGGTGGTGATGGCCACGTGGTGAGACAAAGAGCAGCAGGAAAACAGGAATGGTGATTTCTCATGAGCAGGCAGGCAGGGGAGAGCAGGAAGAGAGCGAGAGCAGGAAGTCCACCTGCCTTTATGGATCTTTAGACAGGAAGGGGGAGTGGGTTAATCATCACCTGGTAGTGTTCAGACCCACTCCAGGGGAGGGATCAAGACCACCTAGGGGTCATGTTCAAAATCACTCCCCCCAGGAGGGTTGACCCTGTACAGAGATGAGCATGGAACAAGTCACAGGTCTTAGCTGAACTGCCCAGATGAGTCCCTGGTGGATCAGGGCTTGGAGAAAACTATTTCACCAACATCTGTTGATTTCTGTGGAGCTCAGACAGGTGGACACCTCCAGGCTCTAGGGCTAACCAGGTCAGCCTGGATGTGAGATGCAATCCTACAGCTTCTGTGCTTGGCCACTGTCCTGCTACGATACAAAGGAAAATGCTTTCCTCTACCACCTACAAAAGGCAAAGGATTGGTTGCAGTCTGACAGTGGAGAAGCTGGGATTCATCCTACTGGGCAGTCACACTCTCCTAGGGGTCTGGGGCTGACCTTACTGGGTGGTGGGAGAAACAGGGGAAGGGAGATGAAGAATTTCCCAGCCTTCATGCAAAAAGCAGCTGGAGAAACCAAGCCAAACGTAAGCACAATCTCAAGTGGTGTTCAGAGAGAAGTTGCAGGTAGTTAAGTCGCTTAGCATTATCAACATCTGCTTTGTCAAAGGGAAGATAGGATCAAAGAATCAGTCAGGGTTGGAAGGGACCACAAGGATCTTCTAGTTCTGACCTCCCTGCCATGGGCAGGGACACCTCACACTACATCAGGCTGTCTAGAGCCTCAGCCAGCCTGGCCTTAAACACCTCCAGGCATGGAGCTTCCACCACCTCCCTTGGAAACCCCCTCCAGGCTCTTACCACTCTATGGTGAACAACTTCTTCCTAACATCCAATCTGCATCTACCCATTTCTAGCTTTTTTCCATTCCCCTACCTAACATCCTAAAAAGTCCCTCCCCAGCTTTCTCATAGGCCCCCTTAAGATACTGAAAGGCCACAATGAAGTCACCTCGGAGCCTTCTCCTCTCCAGACTGAACAGCCCCAACTCCCTCAGGCTCTTTGACTTGTTTCTCTGACATGTGCCCTGCAGCAGGTTGAAGTAAAAGACCAGCATGGTCCCTTCTGAATTTGCAGCTCCTGAAAACAGAGCCAGCCTCCTCAGTGTGTAATAGGATCTTCACTGCTCTTCCAGACCTTGAATAACATTATGGTGACTTTGCATAGATTTTTGCCCTTAATGCAAACAGGGAAATGATTTTCTAATCAGGTAAGATAAGGCTGAAACATGATAGATAGAGTTGGGCTTGTTAGTGAAATACAAAGAAGTGGCCTGTAGGCTAATCTTAAAAATAATGCAACATTACAATATATATAACTAAAAAATTAATTTCTTTGGCTGAGAGTGGTGTGAGAGAGCCTTGATGCACATCTTTGTAACTGAGTGCATTTTGATGAGCATTTAGAATATATATATATATATATATATATGTATGTATTTCTTTGCATTGCTATGTTTATATGGCTTTACATACCAACTTAGTCAGGAAAAATTGAAGAAAATGTCTCAGGTCTGGGGAATGAGAAGAGATTATGAAAAGCAGATTTAATATAGCACCATTTTTTTTTTGATGTTTGTGGCACATTTCATCACATTGCCAGAGACACCCAATTACACAGCCTGCAGAGTGATCAGCAAATGGGGGGATCCGAAGGAGAATATTAACTGTGGCCCTTTTCTTCACCACCCTCCTCCTTCTTTAGCAAATATTATGTTATGCTTTATGGAAATGGATCAAAATGCCACATGTGCAGTTAATACTGAGCTCTGGAGCTCTTTCAAATCTTATTTTTCCCCTCACATTGTATTTTTCTGGAACAAACCTCCTGATAACTTTTGGACATGGTCTTTAAGACCAAACCGTCACCTAAAACTTCCTTCAAGTTTGGATTCCACTTTTAGCAGGTGGTTGACTTCACCTCACCTTGTGCAAGGGGAACAATCAGACTTATGGTTAATTGAAGACAGCCATGTGCAAGGACATGATCACAGCTCATCTTGAGTACTGTGTCCAGTTCTGGGCCCCTCAATTCAAGAGAGATGTTGAGGTGCTGGAATGTGTCCAGAGAAGGGCAACAAAGCTGGTGAGGGGCCTGGAACACAAACCCTATATGGAGAGGCTGAGGGAGCTGGGGTTGTTTAGCCTGGAGAAGAGGAGGCTCAGGGGTGACCTCATTGCTGTCTGCAACAACCTAAAGGGAGGTTGTAGCCAGGTGGGGGTTGGCCTCTTCTCCCAGGCAACCAGCAATAGAACAAGGGGACACAGTCCCAAGTTGTGCTGGGGGAAGTCTAGGCTGGATGTTAGGAGGAAGTTCTTCCCAGAGAGAATGATTGGCATTGGAATGGGCTGCCCAGGGAGGTGGTGGAGTCACTGTCCCTGGAGGTGTTTAAGAAAAGCCTGGATGAGGCACTTAGTGCCATGGTCTAGTTGACTGGACAGGGCTGGGTGCTAGGTTGGACTGGATGATCTTGGAGGTCTCTTCCAACCTGGTTGATTCTATGATTCTATGATCTGTTTGTTTTCCTTCTGGTGAGGACAGGAATTCACTGAGCTGGAAGGTGTCCAGAGAAGGGCCACGAGGATGATCAGAGGGCTGGAGCACCTCTGCTATGAGGAGAGACTGAGAGAGTTGGGGCTGTTCAGTCTGGATAGGAGAAGGCTCTGAGGTGACCTCATTGTGGCCTTTCAGTATCTTAAGGGGACCTATGAGAAAGCTGGGGAGGGACTTTTTAGGATGGCAGGTAGTGACTGGGGGGGAGTGGAACAAAGCTAGAGATGGGTAGATGCAGACTGGATGTTAGGAAGAAGTTGTTCACCATGACGGTGGTGAGGCCTCGGCTCTGGGGGGGGGGGTGTTTCCCAGGGAGGTGGTGGAAGCTCCATTCCTGGAAGTTTTTAAGGGCAGGCTGGCTGAGGCTCTAGAGAGCCTGATGTAGTGTGAGGTGTCCCTGCCCATGGCAGGGAGGTCAGAACTAGATGATCTTTGTAGTCCCTTCCAACCCTGACTGATTCTATGATTCTGTGATTCTATGATTCTATTTGGTAGTCTTGAGGTTCACAGACATTCCTGACTCACAGGATTCTTAATATTCAAAGCAAAACTGTGACTGTAGTGAAAAAGGAGACTTAGTGATTAGCACTCGTTGTGGAAAAAAAAACAACCCATAGCAATGGTTTCTGTCTAGGATAGTTGTAGCTGGCTGGCATTTTGGGTTCATGTGACCAAACAGCCCTCAAAGGCAATGATGGAACAGGGTAAAAAAAAATTTGGAACTAAAAATATTGCAGGCAGGGGTGTTCCCAGGCTCTGCTCATATTCCCACTGTCCCTGGCTCCCTGCCTGGTTCAAGACAAAGTCACTTTTTGGAGACTGTCAGAAAAGTTATTAATCATTATTACAAATGCACTTGGTTTTCCTCCCCAGTGACTTCTTTCCTACCACGTTTTTTTTCCCTCACCAATGTTTCTACAGTTGGGAATAGAAAGTAGGAGGTCATCTTGGTAGGGGCTGACATTTGGAAACTGAATAATTTGATTATTTTCCAAGAGCTTCAGGAAAATCTCAATACATTCAGGATATGTTTTCCCCCCATCAGCTTCATCAGGCATCAAATGGGGCCCATAGCCAAGGTGGAAAAGCCCTTGATATTGCTAGCAACTTCTTGCCCAAAGGCAAGTTTCGTCATCAAAATGATGTTCAAACTAGCTAAGGGAGCAGCACAATAAAGGGACAAATTTGGTTCCTCTCCTTCTCTGACTGAAGCTTCTCTGACATCTTCTTGAGCACTGCCCACCACGACTGGACCTTAAAAAAAGGTCTTCCATCAAAAGAGAAACATCCCTAAAACTGCAGGAAGCCCCAGATCATTTGAGAATGACCAAATCTATCCTGTATTTCTGACTTTAAAGACAAGCTCCATGGCCAGGCCTTTGCTGGCATCACCTCTTCAAGAATGAATTTGTCTCCTGGCTTGTGCTGGAAGTTGATGGAGAGCACTTCCCTCGTGTTTGCCTTGCACAAGGTGCTGCAGTAATTGCTCTAGTGTTTTGCAGCCAAAGGGGCCGTTTCACCCCCACCCCAGCTGGAGACAGTGACCCCAACACCAAGATGCTGATATTCTGCACCTTCCCATGCAGCCCTCCTGTGTGGTGCCAGACTCCCCTGGCCCACAGGCGATGGCACTTGCTGCCAAGGGGAGGGATGTGGCAGTGCTGCAAGGCGAGGCAGGGCAGCAGAATGTGGGCACCATTGCTTCACCCATACTCTGCATCCAGCTCCTCACAGCCACTAGTGACAGGACTCAAGTAGAAAAAAGGTCAGGCTGCTTGTACTTACACCCCTGCCAACTGGTCCAGGTCCTTGTTCATGAAGAATTTACACAATAAATTATTCTTGATGGTTTTTTTTCCTTTCCTTTTTTCCTTTTTTTTTTTTTTTTTTATTAGTGAAGTATGAAAACAGGCAATAATTTTACAGACAGCAGGACTGGCACAATTGGTACATAGCATCATGCTGCAGCTTTTTGGAAATGAATATAAACTCTTTTTTTTTTTCTTTCTCTCTTCTTCCTTTACCTAACAGAATAAATAAATATGATACACATTTGAGTTCCTTAATAGTGAATTCTAAAGCACGAGGTCTTACACTACAGCTCAATTTTACAGCGATCTGTACAGTGTTTTACTTTGACTTCCTTTTTGTTCTCCGTTAAAAGCCTTTGTTCCTTTGCAAGATAGGTTTGACACACAAACACAGTTACACTCTGGAGCTAACTGTATGCCTTGGGTCAAAAGCTGGGAGGGGGGAAAAATGAATTGATTGCCTCCTGGTGTGAGAAAATAAACCAAAAAGTTATTTTCCATTGCATGGACACATCTCAAGCTCTGTTGTGTGAGGTGGCCCTGCTCAGTTGCTAGGGCAGTTAGGAAAGGCTTTGGCCATTCCTAGGGCACCAGATGCACTATTTAACTGACAGAGGGTTTAATGTGTGTTTGTCTTAGAGACCTTCCACTGAGGGCTTTCAGCTTGAAGATCAGACCATTAAAGCCCCAAATTGTCTGGGTTTGTGTATGAAAAATGGTGCATTCTTTGAAAATGCATCTGAGGGCTACTTTGCCTTAGCTGTGGCATTGCTCCAAAGTGTAATCATTCCACTGTGGTGTCACAGCAGTGAAGAGGGTTCTACTTTCTGTAGTGTCTGAGCCTGACTTTACAAACCCTAGGAGATTCCTCTGAAGCCAGTAAGATTGCATGACCTGAGACGAGTCCTGGACTCTGTATAGGGTCCTGAGGCCACTCTCAGCGTTGACATTAATGAGAACCTTCATTAGTGAGAGGCATCCATATATAAAAGAGGCGACATTAGCATCTCAGCTTTATAAACTCTTCCTCAGGCAGCCTGAGAGCAGGGGACCATGCAGACATTGCTGCTATATGTGCAGCCAGGAATGGAGTAGCACATTTACAAAGTCCATGGAAAACAGAGGACATCAATCATGATGTGGTGGGAAAGTCACACACACACACACCAGAGCAGGGGGGGGCTGTTATTTTGCTTGTTTGGTCTTGCTTTTCTTGACATTTATTTGTTTGGGGTTTGTTTTGGGCTTTGTGGGGTTTTCTGTCCTGTTTGTTTATTTCACCAACCTTTCCTTATCCCTCTGCTATGGATTTGGGCTGAGAGCAGCCATACTCAGCTTTCTTTCACTCTATAGGAAAAAAAAATCAGAAGATGAATTATTTGGCTCTAGAACAGATCATAAAAAAGTCATCAAGGGACACATGGAGGGGTAAGGAGGTAGGAAAAGAAAAATCAACATAGCTTGTAAAAAAATCAGCAGGAAAATTCTGTAATTGACTTCCCCCCCCCCAAGCTTAATCGAGTTATGTTTCATAGCTGCTGTAATTAAACTAGGGTGGATTTGAACTTGCAGTTCCTTTCCACAGAAGTTGACTTAATCCTTTACATATGAACTCTTCAGAAGTGTCCTGAAATCGCTCAGAGCTGTCGTGTCAATGGAAGCACCACACGTGGCACACAGGGACAGAAATAGCTCCAGTTCCCTCTTCTGTATCCACCCATTTTGGTCTTTCTCCAGCAAAAATGGGCATCTGTTCAGCTGGCTGTGGTGGCAGCAGGAAGCTATTGCTGGGTAAAATTATTTACATGGGGAAATATCTAAATGAGAGATGGGATGCGGGGAGGAACTGCTTGTTGATGGTTATTCCTCTGTTTGGGAGAGCTGGTGTGTTTTCTGCAGGCTGTCATGGATTGAGTTCAAAGCACTACAGGGACCAAATAATGATTTCCCATATTTGCCATCAAGGATATTTCTACTTGTTTGCCAGAAAAGAAAAAAAAAAAAAAGAAAGGAAAAGGGAAAAAAGAGGCTCCTCTCCTGCCCCTCATCATCATTACTGGATGCTTTCTCACTGGCATTATTTACTGTTACTCCTGCACTGTTTAAATATCTCCTTGATCTTATTACAGGATCCCAGAATGTTAGAGGTTGGAGGAGACCCAAAGAGATCATCGAGCCCAACCCCCCTGCCACAGCAGGACCATGCAACCTAGCTCAGGTCACAGAGGAACACATCCAGGCAGGCCTTGAAAGGCTCCAGAGAAGGGGACTCCACAACCTCTCTGGGGAGCCTGTGTCAGTGCTCTGGGACCCTTACAGTAAAGAAGTTCCCCCTTGTGTTCACAGAATCACAGAATTAATAAGGCTGGAAAAGACCTCTAGGGTCATCAAATCCAACCTATCACCTAACCCTTCTAATTAACTAAACTATGGCACTAAGTGCCTCATCCAGCCTCCTCTTAAACACCTCCAGGGATAGTGACTTCACCACCTCCCCAGGCAGCCCATTCCAATGCCAATCACTCTTTCCACGAAGAACTTCTTCCTAACATCCATCCTAAACCTGCCCTGGTGCAATTTGAGGCTGTTTCCTCTTGTTCTGTCACTGGGTGCCTGGGAGAAGAGACCAACCCCACCTGGCTACAACCTCCTTTCAGGTAGTTGTAGAGAGCAATCAGGTCCCTCCTGAGCCTCCTCTTCTGTAGGCTGAACACTTCCAGCTGCCTCAGCTGCTCTTTGTAGAGTGTGTTGAGGTGGAACCTCCTGTGCTGCAGCATGTTAATATCTCCCAGACTTTTCTTGCAGAGTAGAAGAAATTTAGCTGCAAATTCCTTCCCTGAATATTGTGACTTGCTTGGTCCTGAGTCCTGATCCTGCAAGAACCACAGCTAAAACCTTTAAAAATTTGGAAGGTAGGGGTTGGAGTCGTAACTGACTCACCAAACCCAGGCAATGGAAGCAAAGTCATAGGAGGGGGAAAATACTGGAAGAGGAAGTCTCCAGATGCATAACCTGTGTCAAAATAGAAATTAGGGAGGTTTCCCACACACACCAATTTGTCTCTATCACTGGTTTTAAAGGATTGGGTGTATGCTTTTTGCAGCCTCCATGCTATGCTGTGCATTTATTGACTTTCCCTCTGCATTACAGAATGAAAACTTTGCCTCTCCTTTATTACCTTTATCTCCTTGCAGCTGAAACTGTACCGCGGATGCCCTGTTTTAGTACGAGGGTGGCACAGCAGTCAGAGAAGATAGATAGCAGCACTGTTTTTTCCCTGCATATTATTTCATCCATAGGATGAAGCAGGATCTCTGGGTTGTTCTTCAGGCATTTTATGCCTGTGGCAGAAGGAATTGTGTTATGTCCAACTGCCATGTTTGTTATAATATATTAGATCTCTGCCTGGACAGTGAGGAGAGGGGAACTTCATGGCATTTGGTTTCTGAGATTTCATCAACAACCTCATTTTCCTAAACAGCTGGGGTTGGGGGGGAACAAGCAGGTCTCACAATGCAAATCAGAGGAGATTTGCAGTTCTTACTACCTGGGAAAAAAAAGTCTTCTGGCTTGCAAAGTTCTGAGAGGAGTGATGCAGAATCACCCTCATTTGATTTTCCAAACACATTTTTAGTCTGGAACTGGATGGGGAGGGGGAGTTCCCCCTGTGTTTGGTCTTTGAGGTTTTTTAGGGGGATGGGGTTTTTTTTTGGGGGGGGGTGGTTATTTTCTGTCTGAGGATTTTTGTGAGGTTTTTTGTTTTGTTTGGGTTTTTTTTGTTGTTGCTTTGTTTTTGTTTTGTTTCTTGTCAGAAAAAGCCCCAAAGCTCAGAAGCATTAGAAGCATATATGCAGGAATCACTTTGTACAGCTAGTTCATTAGTAAACCTTTCTCAAGTGGAAGACTAAATTCTTGCTTTCCCCTCCCCCCCCCCCCCCTTTTTTTTTTTTCCTTTCTAAATAAAAAAAAAAACCAAAACATTAAACAGAACAAAAAATGAAACCTTCCACTGCAGATGTTTAGTTTTGACCATGAGGAGATAAAAGCCAAACTGGCTATAAAATACTTCAGGGACATATAGGATCCCTGAAGTATGACAGAATCTGTGATTCTATGATTCTCTGACATAAAATACTTCAGGGACATCTACATTTAAGGCAATATTTTCTTACCCCTCTGTAGGTATTTTCATCCTGATTTAGAATGGGAGAAATCATCTCCATGTAAGAAATATTCACTACTTGCCCTGATCCAGGACCAGCTGCATCTCAGTCAGCTGCTGTGCCATGCACAGGCAGATGAGGATGACAGTGAACAGTCATCCCTAGGGACAAGTGGAGATCTGGATGTCTCCTCACTTCTCTCTGAGATGTGCTGACCTCATCCTGATGTTTGTGGTTTTATAAGCGGGCCAGATGCGCTCTCTGGGAAGTTTCTAGTAGCAGCTCCAAGCCTTCTGTGAGGATATCAGCCATACCCTGAGGAATGAGGAGGATGAGGCATCAGGGTTGGTTGAGATGCGTGAAGATGGTGAATGTTAACATTAGTTTTTGCACCAAGGCATGAAGAGGAGTTTCCCTCCGTGGCTCAGTGGGGAAAGTTCTGTTTCCCTCCAGAGGATCGTGGCAGATATAGTCCTGGATCAAGTGAGCTTATCTCCTGCACTCCCTGTCCCTGTCTTGCAAAAGCAGGGCATAATTCCAAGTGATTTGACCTTCCTGTGGTAGATGCTGTGGTATCCATCATGACCTATGGTAGGGCTGTGCCTGCCCTGATCTGAGCTGACATTTCCCTTTTCAGTGCCAAGGTACCCAGGCAGAGGAGAAATGCTGATCTTATCTGGGATGCCACAAGGGCAACTATGACCCTTTCTTCTCTGTCTCAAACACCCACTGACAGGAGCTGCAGCTTCATGGGCATCTTTTATTATGTAAAGAAGAGCTGAAGTCCAGATCTGACCTCACTGCCAGTTACCACAACCTTGTTCACTTGATCAGCTCCATCGAGACTGGCACCGGGGAACAGCATCAGAAGGGATGTTAATTAAATCTGCAGTTGCTCTGCTCTGGCAAAGCAACTCCATAGCCTGGAAATGTGCTGAGGTTAGCAGGAAGCAGGAAAAATAAAGGTGAATGTAACATTTTGGGGAAGGAGGCACCGTCCCTGGGGGTCTTCAAGAAAAGACTGGATGAGGCACTTTGTGCCATGGTCTAGTTGATTGGATAGGGCTGGGTGCTAGGTTGGACTGGATGATCTTGGAGGTCTCTTCCAACCTGGTTGATTCTATGATTCTATGATTCTAAGGAGGCAGAGAAAAATTAAAGCTTTGTTCTGTTGCCCCTCGTTTCTTAAGCATGAGGTGGTAAGACCCTGAAAGGAGTTGCCCAGGATGGTGGTGGAAGCCCTATTCCTGGAGGTGTTTGAGGGCAGGCTGGCTGAGGCTCTAGGCAGACTGATGTAGTGTGAGGTGTCCCTGCCCGTGACGGTGGGGTTGGAACTAGATGATCCTTGTGGTCCCTTCCAACCCTGACTGATTCTCTGATTCTATGATTTGGCTGATGGGCTGCAAAACAAAACAAAACAAAACAACCAACCAACCAAACAAAAAACAACAAAAAACCTGAGACCTTCAGAGGATCTTTTTGGAGACAATAAATGTACTTTGGTGGGTTTAATCTGATCAGTCTCCTTGAAAGTGGAAGATAAAAATCTGCTTCCTACAAATGCATTTTGGATTGGGCAAAGTGAAGAACTCTGTTGGCAACAGGGACTGATTTGGCAAAGTTGGGAAAACTAAAGCAGGAGAAAACCCCCAGAATTAAGCATTTGGCACAAGAGAAATATTTAATGAAGAGACTCCATTTTCCTTGGGAGCTGGTGCAGTTGATGAGCTTTACTCTCCAAGGTTCTGCTCCTGCTGCGACTTTCTAAGGAACAAAGCACAATTTGCCATCAAACTTGGCTAGTCCCACAAATCTATTTGCATGAGTTAGATGTGTTTTCAAGGAGCATTAGTGGAGTGGAAAACACTCTCCCATGTTTAGTGAGGTAATTCCGGCCCTGGTTTCTGCCCTGGTATGAAGCAAGGTGAGAGTGAGAGGATCTGGAGGCTCTACACTTCATGCTTAAATCAAGTATGGGACTGCTGATTACCTGCAGTGAATTAGCACAGCTTTGTCCAGTGTGTTGGTGGCAAACACAGCTGAGAGCCTTGGGATAGAAACATAGAAACTGCCTGGTAATATTAGAGCTTAGATCTGGACACCATCCCTCCCTAATCATGGCCTTTCAGTATCTCCAGGGGGCCTACAAGAAAGCTGGGGAAGGACTTTTTAGGCTGTCAGGTAGTGCTAGGACTAGGGGGAATGGAACAAAGCTGGAAATGGGTAGATGCAGTCTGGGTGTTAGGAAGAAGTTCTTCGGCATGAGGGTGGTGAGAACGTGGAATAGGTTGCCCAGGGAGGTGGTGTAAGCCCCATACCTGGCGAAGTTTAAGGCCAGGCTGGATGAGACTCTGGCCAGCCTGATGTAGTGTGAGGTGTCCCTGCCCATGGCAGGGGGGTTGGAACTAGCTGATGTTTGTGGTCCCTTCCAACCCTGACTGATTGATTCTATGACTCTAACGTTCAGGATAACAGCAGCAGGTTTAAAGGAATTATTTGCTTTGGCAAACCCCCCATGATTTAAGTTGGCAGAAACATTGCCTCTCAACAAGGAAACCCACCCTAGGTTGAATGATGGATTTCCCATGAATTGAAGCTGAAACTATTCACTAGAATAATTTTGTAGCTGGTACATTTTGAATGCTTGCAAACTTGCCCTTTTTGCAAGCATCCCTTCCACCTCAGCTCCAGCGAACACAAGAACATAAAGCCCCTGCTTATCACCTGCTTTGCACCCTGCATTGTGGCATTTTCTTCTTGATACACTTTCAGTTTTTGAAGCTGCAGGGCTTGAGAGTAGAATTTGGTGATCAGAGCTTTGTTTCTTTAGCCTTTTTTTTTTCCAGACACAGCTTGCATTAATCAAGTTTTGCCAAAGAACCATATCATTCATATTGTATGAACGCTCCAGGAGTTCATACAACGTTCTTATTGCTCTCTATCATCAAAGTTAGCTCAAAATGCTGCCCAAAAAGAAAAAAAAAAACAAACCATCATTTGTAAATAGAGGAGTTTGCACATCACTGAAGATCAAAGAGGCAACAATCTAGATCAGAAATAGTCCTGTGAATTTGGCTTGCATTTTCCTCCCCAGCCAGCAGCGTTTGGTTGATATTTTGCCCTCTGTCTTTCAACAAGTGCTTAAAATGTAAACAAAAGATGCTTGCCTTATAGGAAGTGCTTAAACGGGAAATTCACCTTCATATCATTTTCCAGCTGTTATAAAACCAGCTTGAGCAGAGAAGGGAGAAGTGGAGCGGTGAAGTGCATGATCGTTTCTCTTCGTCACAAACACCTTTGGGATGCTGACCCAAGAAAGAGCAACTAGCTACGGGCTGAAGGTAGGAAGATGGCTGGTTTGTAACTTTGACACTAGCTCCTAAAATTGAGAAGGAAGGGGAATAAAAGCAAAAGAGGTCACAGTTCTGTAACACTGACAGTAACACAGGGGTGCTGTCAACATTATACAAACTATATACAAGACAAAGCAGGGCTCTTTCTCCCACCAAAGAGCGCAACGACAACGCAAAAGGGGTGTGTAAGAGTTGGCACATTGTCACAGGGGTGAGGAAAAGGGGGCTTCTCCTGAACATTACAGGCTCAGCTCACAGAGGACAGTTCATCTGTCTAAACGTACATCCTCTCGCCCTTCCTCCTAAATGTTTAGTGAAGACCAGGCCAGTAGCAATGTCTGCTGCGATCGTGGTGCTAATAGGATGTCAATAAATGCAGACTTTTCCCTCGAAGGAGCACCTTACTCCAGGAAGAGCTGAGGAGCAGTGGGGTTTCAAGGACTGACATGTCCAGTGCCAACCTCTGGTGCATCTTCTCATGGGCAATGGTCGCTCATCTGGCAGTCAGTTGGGTAGGGTGTCAAGCCCGAGGGATGCTGCATGCTGCTTTGCCCGGAGCCTTAGGTTCTCAATACTTGTTGTTTTACTGTTCAGGCTTGGAAGGGAGCTGGAGGCCTGCAGGATAGGTGAGGACCAGACCTGTTGAGCGTGGGAGAGCGACTGGTAATAGGACTGACAGTGCAGAGAGCTCAGCGGAGCCATGTTGACATTCATGCCCAAGTAGGGCATGGCAGATGGTGTCCCCATTTCGAAGGAGGAGTAATGGACCAAGTTGTTGGTAGCTGCCATGTGCTGGCGGAATTGCTCCTGCAGGCGGAAGAGGCTCAGGGGTGAGGAGGAGTAGGAGTGGGTCTGAGCCAGGCCACTGCTCGACGAAGGCGTCATAGTCACGCTGATAGGGGACTCTGAGGCAGGAGGCAGAGAGGTTAGAAGTTATTTCTACTGGCTGGATGCAAGTGCTGATCTGCACCCCAGCAGGATTCAATCTGCAGCATCAGCTTCACTCTCACATCAGGAGGGCAAACAAGAAGGGTTCTGTTAGCTCTGTTCTGCTCCATACTTAGCATCTTACAGCACGGAGATGGAGCTGACCTCTTTGCTATGTCTTTCCTACTGCTGCTGGGCACTGTTCCCCCTGAGCTCTAAACTGAGCAGAAGGCTTTTGCTCTTTCTGTGCTCCTGCTACAGCAGACATCATGCCCTCTGTGAGTCCTCTTTAGTGCTGGACAGCCTACTGCAGGCACCCATGCCATATGGAATAGGGACATATGGAATGGGGTGTGTTAGAAGGGCTGTGGTTAGCAGGTTGAGAGAGGTTCTCCTGCCCCTCTACTCTGCCTTGGTGAAGCCACATCTGGAGTACTGTGTTCAGTTCTAGGTCCTCCAGTTCAACAGGGACATGAAGCTGCTCGAGAGTGTCCAGCAAAGAGCCACAAAGATGATTAAGGGAATGGAAAATCTCTCTTACAAGTACAGACTGAGGGAGCTGGGGCTCTTTAAGTTGGAAAAGAGGAGACCGAGAGGTGACCTCATCAGTGGTTCTAAATATGTAAAGGGTGAGTGCAGGAGGATGGAGCCAGGCTCTGCTTGGTGGTGCTTGATGACAGGACAAGGGGCAATGGGTGGAAGCTGAGACATAGGAAGTTTCATGGAGACAGGAGGAATTTTTAACCTGTGAGGGTGACTGAACACTGGAACAGGCTGCCCAGGGCAATTGTGGAGTCTCCCTCTCTTGAGATATTCAAAACCCACCTGGACATGTTCCTGTGTGTTCTGCTCTAGGTGACCCTACTCTGGTAGAGGGGTTGGACTGGATGAGCTTTCAAGGTCCCTTCCAGCCCCTGACATTCTGTCATTCTATGATTCTATACCCAAACACCAGTTTTCCCCCTTGGAAATTCCAACTCCCATTCAAGATGCTGCTTCTCACCTGATTTTGGGCTTGCTCTCTTGCAGTTCAAAGCCTTGCTGTCCACACCAGGGCTCTTGTCCACTTTAGCTTCATCCAAGGTGCTCTTAAACTCCTCCTCTCTGTCAGTCTGGTCCTCGGGTGCTGACTCACTGGCTGACTGCTCCGACAGGGTTAGGTTGAGGTCTGCGCTTACTTCAGTTGGGAGGCTCTGGACCTTCTCAGTGTCTGGGGTGGTGGCCTGGGTCTCCAGCACAGGTGGCTCAGCCTTTCCCTCACCACGGTTGCCTTCACAGTCCTTCTGCTTCTGCAGCTGCTCCTTCTGCAGGCTACGCTGCTTCTTCCGGAATTTGGCTCTCCGATTCTTGAACCAAACCTTCAATGCCACAAATGGTAAGGGGGAAACTGGTGAGAATCCTGCTTCACACCAAACTCAACATCATTCAGTCTGGGGGCTTCAGGGAAGCCTTCAGCCTCTGGGCAACCCAAAGCAGTGGAACACCTCTGCTATGAGGATAGGCTGGGGGAGCTGGAGTTGTTCAGCCTAGAGAAGAGAGACTTTGAGAGGACCTCATAGCTGCCTTCTGATACCTGAAGGGATCCTACTGGAAGGCTGGAGAGAGACTTTTCTTAAGGATGTCCAATGATAGCACAAGAGGGAACAGTTTTAAGCTGAGGGAGAGTAGTTTTAGTGTGGATCTTTGGAAGAAGTTTTTGAGTACAAGGGTGGTAGGACTCTGGATTAAGCTGCCCAGGGAGGCTGTGGATGCCGTAGCCTGGGGATGTTCAAGGCCAAGATGGGTGAGGCCTTGAGCAGCCAAATCTCGTTGAGAGGTATCCCTGCCTACAGAGGGGAGGTTGAAGTAGATGAACCCTAAGGTCCCTTCCAACCTAAGCTGTTCTGTGATTCTATGATTCTGATTCTAAGTAACAAGGTACTGCAAGCCCACTATGCCCAAATGCCATTCCACTTGTTGGATCCTCCAACTCTGCCTGGTTTAGTGTTTCTACAATCAGCACAGCAAGTAAATCCCCCCAGATGTCCAGCCTTTGTATCGATTCTTTAAGCCACTCAACTGGATGGTGGTTTTTTGGTGTTATTTTTTCCCTAAACTAGTCAGGTATCTGCATCCAACCAGAACATCTTATAGTCAAGTCTGATACCATTACATTGGCTTACAGCACAGTGCTCTGTTGGTTAGTTTCTGAAGCCATTCATTTACATGTACACCAAAACTATGGTGGCAGCACACAAAACATCTCATTACAGGCTGTTATCTTGGAAACTAATTTAGGGAAGAAGGAGAGAATCCATACCTTTAAAACTCAAATTCATGAACTGAAAGAAACGTTTGCAAAGTTTTTTTCAGTGTTGTTGGATTAGTTAGGGGAGGAAACTAAAATCTTTAAGATAAAAATGCACTGAAATGTATAGAAAATTTTCTACTCCTGCTGTTGTGGTAGGCCTGATAGGCCCAGAATAGGCTTATACATGTCCTGCCTTGCCTAGGCTTGTTTTTCTGCTCCACCAGAGAGGCAAGCATGGAAAATGGCCACAGAAGAACCTGGAGCCACTGAGTCTGGCCTGCCCAGGGTCCTGTGGTGTGGGGTACACACACTTAGCTTGTGCCTGCCTAGTGCAAGGCCTGTGCTTTTCCCAAAGGAGGGAAAAGTGAGCCTGTGGCTTTGCCTAATATGGTATGGTTTGGCTAACTGCCATCCTGATTGGCTATTCTTGTGTCCAAAGGGCAACTAATCTCGGCCCACATTGATAAAAGGAGATAGGCAGGTGAACAATGTGCATTTGCTTCCCTGCTTTGCTCCCCTGCTCTTTGCCCTGCTCTCTCTGCTGTGCCCAGCCCTGCTGCTCTTGCACACTGCCTTAGTGCTTGCCTGCTAAACTCCACTGCCACGAGTTACCAGGAGCAGACCCTGGATGTCTGCACGTGATTGGCCTGTGTGGCCAGCGTGACATCGTGCTGAGACTGCACAACATCTGCCTTCTGCACCTGAAAGTCCTGCCTAGAATTCCTGGACATAACAGATCGTCCAGAAGAAGCCAGGAGACAAGGTCAGAGATTGCCTGCATCCTTTCCTCAGAAGCTGGGAAGATTCAAGTCTCAACGTCCAACAGGACAGAGTCCTCTGAGACCACTTGGGCACTGTCTGGACTGTGGCTAGCCCCTGCCGGGGTAATAATAATAATCTGTGAGTAAATGCTTAAATGCCTCTTTGTAATTCCCTGCTGTCTTCTGCCATAGAGCAGAAAGAGCTTGAGTCCATCTACTGGGCAAGCAGCATATTGACCACAAGTGGCACTTGACCGCGGGAATAGTCTCTTCCTGTTCAATTAATGGTTATGTATTTTGCTGGTTATAGTAGATGTAGATATTATCCACAGAATGATTCAGTGACCATATAAGAACCAAAATATTATTAAAATTAGTGGTCAGGTGTGGCAGAGTTCTGAGTATCAAGATCAATGAACAATATTAACTTTGGGAAAATATCATCTCGCATCAATTATTTTCCCTTCCCCAACACCTGCTTATTGACTTCACATTGAAGAACTTGCTGTTGAAGGCTTTTAAAGACCAGCAAGGCAGGAACCTCACCACCAGCAGGTTGTGAAGCATATTGGGCTAATTGAAACAAACAAAAAAAAAACCAACCAACCAAAAAAAAACCCCAAAGCCCAAATCAAACCTTGGCCTGAGATGTTACGACTACTGACAACGGTGGAAAAGAGCAGCTGGAAACACTTGGGTTCCTGCTCTTCTGAGAAAGCCAGGCAAGCCTTGCAAATAAATAAACAAATAGGCTCCTGCTGAGGTTTCTGAAATTCTCCCCAAAGAAATGTGAAAGAGCAAATGAAAGCCAGTGTACACTGCAGACAGTCCTCAATGTGAAAAAACCTGCATGTGGATTAAGAATTTCTTTAGCAGATGTGTGACTTTGGATGATTTTATTCCCCTCTGCCTTTAGGCACCTTTTTGGGGTCTTACTGCCCCAAAATCTTTGGTTGCCCTGGCAGAATCTTGGAAGGTGAAGGTCAGCCCTCTTGGAACCCCCCACTGTATTCCTTTAAACATCTCCACTCATAGTTAGTACCTGAACTCTGGCTTCGGGTAGGTTTGTGCACATAGCCAGCCGCTCTCTCATCACCACATCTGGGTAGTGAGTCTTCTGGAAGGTCTTCTCCAGTGCCTCCAGCTGCTGGGCAGTGAAGGCTGTGCGGCTTCGCCTTTGTTTGCGGTGCTGGGATCCATAACGTGCCTCCAAAATAATGTCTTGAAATGTACAGCCGTTGGAAGACAAGAAAAGTGGCCAATTTAATTATTGGAATTTGTATGCTGACAGTTGAATACAGCACTTGCTAACAGCAGGCAAACTGGTAACACTTTCTGCTTCCCGTGGTTCTAGATCAAGTAACACACACACATTTTGCTGGCTAACTGAGGTGTTTGAGGAGGTAAAACCTCTGACTAGAATGATGGCTGTGCAAACTGTTGAGCATCCCATGTTAAATTTGGTTAGAGCAAGCCATGTTGAGTACTGCGTTTGGTTTTGGGCTCCCCAGTTTAAGAGGGACAGGGATCTGCTGGAGAAGGTCCACCCGAGGGCTATGAGGATGAGTAGGGGACTGGAGCACTGCCTGATGAGGAGAGGCTGAGGGACCTGGGGCTTTGTAGTCTGGAAAAGAGAAGACTGAGAGGGGATTTAATAAATGTTTATAAATATCTGAGGGCTGGGGGTCAGGATGGGGGGGACAGGCTCTGCTCACTTGCTCCCTGGGATAGGATAAGGGACAATGGATGGAAGCTGCAATACAGGAGGTTCCATCTCAACACAAGGAGGAACTTCTTGACTGTAAGGGCCACAAAGCACTGGCACAGGCTTCCCCAGAGAGGCTGTGGATTCTCCTTCTCTGAAGCCTTTCAAGGCCCATCTGGATGCTTTCCTGTGTGACCTGAGCTAGCTTTTGTGGTCCTGCTCTGGTATAAGGATTGGACTCGATGGTCTCTTTGGGTCCTTTCCAACCCCTGACATCCTGTGATCTGCTCTAGCATTGGTGAGGCAGGACATGAAGATGCCCAGATGTCACTGTGGCATAAGCATCTTTCTTGAAGAAACAATATTAAAAGCAAGTTGGGAAGATTTACTGTCATAATTGGGAGAGGGTCCTAACTTTATCATAGAATCATAGAATGTCAGGGGCTGGAAAGGACCTCGAGAGCTCATCTGGTCCAACCCCCATGCCAGAGCAAGATCACCTAGAGCAGATCACACTGGAGTCCATCAGATGGTTCTTGAATATCTCCAGAGAGGGAGACTCCACAACCTCCCTGGGCAGCCTGTTCCAGTGATGTCACCCTCGCAGGGAAAAAATTCTTCCTCAGGTTCACATGAAACCTCCTATGCCTCAACTTCCACTCATTGCCCCTTGTCCTGTCACTGGGCATCACTGAGAAGAGACTGGCTCCATCCTGCTGGCATTCCTTACATATTAATAACCATTGATGAGGTCACCCCTTAGTCTCCTCCTCTCCAAGCCAAAAAGCCCCAGCTTCCTCAGGCTCTTCTCATAAGGAAGATGTTCATCTTCATCATTTTTTGTGGCTTTATGTGTTATGTTCTCCTTGAAGCCAAGGGCAGAGCTTTAGTAGGCTTCACTGCTGCCATAATGCTGTGCTGATTGGTGGGAAGGGTCCGTGTAGCTTAAAGACAGCTGCCTCTAGCTCAGCTGCAGCTGCATTAGTAGCCATGCATCTCTCCAGGAGCCAGGTTAAGCTGGTCCTTCTTCAGTGTCTTATATGATGTTCACTGTAGCCTTCAAAGCATATTGGAGTGCTTCTCTGGACTCCAATTTAGGAAAGCATTTAAACTCATGTGCTTGTTTAGCTCGAAAAGATGTGCTTTACCAAGCTATGGACACTCACCAGCATCTGGGGTGGAAATGTCAGCCAGGACCAAGTCCAGCCCCGCTGACTGCAAGCCCAGAGCTCGTGTGCTGAGTTCTTCTCAGTGGAGAAGCTATTCACAAGGTCTGACTTTGCAAACTATGCTTGCAAAATTGAGGGCAGAGAAGAAATTCAGACTGGGGAAAATCTGAGGCCAACAGAAAGGGCTTATTATTTTCCCAGAGGCTTTGTTATTGCACAACACTTAGTGGGAGTACAAAGATCTTAAATCAATGAAAATAAGTTATTTTAAAATGACAAAAAAGAATCCCTTATTATGCAAGTTAGGACATGCTGTGCTACAGTGCTGGAATTAAACAGTCTGGCAAGAGGTTTTCCTCTCAAAGAGGAAATGCAGAAAGAGCAATGTCTGGCATCATCTTTAATTCAGTTAAGAATGTGACTTCCAGTAGAAGGGAGAAACAGACACCCTAGGAAGCAAAACCCAACAGGGAGAAAAGTCAGCATCATCAGCCAGACCAAGGCTCTTGCTGCTGTTTGTTTGTGCCTTTGTGACAATCGTGGCACGACTCTAAACAATAAAACAAAACCTGCTGTCAGACCAGCCCCAGAACCACACAGGCAGGTTCCAAATGCGTTGGGTAATGAGCGTGGCAAATCAGCTTTGCACCGCTCAAACATTCCTCTTCCCGACTTCCAGCAGTTTCATTCTAGGTCAGCATTTGCAGCGCCTTTCTGAGCCATTGCCAAGGCTGCGTGGGTTTGGCAACCTGGAAAAGACGTGATCAGGATAGAGGACTTTGGCCAACTACAATACAGCGTGGGTCACATACCAGAGACTTTTGTGTTCGAGGTATTGTAGCTCTTCAGGGCGTTAAAATGCTGGCATTACCTGCTGCTTTGGAGGCAAAGAGGCCATCCTTGGAACGCTCAGACACAGCTTACAGTGCAGCCAGGGGGTGTCCCAGAACGAGACATTGATGCTACCCCAGAATGTTTTACAGAGCTACTGTTTGTGTTTGGAGTAGGAGAAGTCAGAATAAAGGACACTGGTTAAACACCCTACCTGCAGGCTGGAATATTCCTGAATTTCTGGAGTAGAGGTTAGACCTACTAGCTCCCTGGAGGCAGCAGCTCATGCATTAAGTTTGGCCACTCCAACGAGAGCCAGTCAGCAATTATTTTAATGTTTTAACTATGTTTTCAGGCTTTGTGCACGAAGGAGAATATAAATTGCAGGTGAGGCTTTGCAGCTACAATCAGAAACCTCTGTTTTCTGACTTAAGGTCATTTGCTTTTGTGCTGCTTTATTCTGGCTGTCCCTGGAAGGCAAATGAGATCTATAACCTGCGCTGAAAGATATTCAGAAGTAACAGGATGTGGAGCAACTGCAAAGAAACCAGCTCGTAGGTTTGTAATACTTACACTGCCAATGATCAGCAGAAAAGGGGACTGTGGGATTTCGTTTGGAAAGCCTTTCAGGTGGGTTATTAATTTTAAAGATAAGAGGTCAGGAAACCTACTGAATCTCCTGGTCAAGAATATGAGAATAGCTTTCTTATTTTATTCTATTTTAGTTTTAATCTCCCTCTGCTTTTACCCCAGGTAGGGTCAAAGATGTTGATGCTCTTCTGTAAAGGGTACAAGCGATCTTTCAACAGATCCTTGCACCTTGGAAAGCTGCAGCTTGAGACCTAAAGTCTGTAAGGTATATTGTGCAGTTGAGAACTGTCTGCTCTCATCTCACCACCTACACACTGAAAGGGTGAAGGGAGGAGTGGGTAGATAACCAGGACAAGGAAAGTGTCCACCTGGCACTGGTTTGCAGCCCAGTAGCAAAGACAGGATTAGGCTCTGGGTCTCCTTGATCACACTGATTGTTTTTCAGTGAGAACACCACCCAGCTCTGCCTTGCAGCCCCTAGAGGTGCCACAGTTCACAGTGCACTGTCTGAGGAGCTGTGTTAACATGTGGCCACTACTGGAAGCTGGGTAAAGGAAGGTTGCTGGTATGTAGGTCTGAGAGTTGGTTGTGGTTTGCTGATCCAAAGAATCTGAGACTGTGCTGGTTTGAGGCTAATTGGAATATTTTAATGAGAGAAAGTAGATCATTGGTTGTAAAAAGAAAATGTTGATGAAGTCTGTATTATTCATTGGTTTGTTGAGAGGGATAAAAAGCCAAAATGTAAACAATTGGTGCCACTCTGGTCTGTGACACTGGATCTATTAGCTTCCTCCTCACTCCCCTCTAATATCTCTCCACTAATCTTGGCTAACACATAACAACGTAAGCTTTGCTGGTTGTTTTGTTTGTCTGTCTGGGAAAGCAGAGAAAGAAAGAGGGGGTACCTTTGACACCCTTCTGGGCAGTTTCCTTTGTCCAGGAAAGAGTTTGGATTTCTGTGTTATTTCTGATTTGCATATAATTGTAAATACTCATAAATATATTCTGTATAGTTTCATCTTACTTCCAAGCCCTCTGAGATAGTCTGGTAACTTTCAACAGTGTGGGGGGAAAAAAGTTCCTAACTCATCACAGAGACCCATGTCATCATACTTTTATAGACTACCCATCTAGGATGACTGCCTTAAAACTTCTGCATTCTTATTTTGGCTTAAGTCCATATATCTCTTAAATTAAGCCCACTATAGTTTTCTGGGTAGATACTTTTTCCCCCCCCACCTGCTTTAGGCTGGAAGGAATCACCACACCTTTTTTCTTTCTGTTCTGTTTTGGTTTTGATTTGTTCTTATTTTTTTCTCATTTAGTTATCAGATGCCTAGAAAGATAGCTTAGAGCAGGTGTGTAATGTACACTCAGGGAAGATTGTTCTGTAGAATCACCTCTGCAGCAGCATTTTGATTTAGCTTCAATATAGTGATGGCCAGATCTGCTCTATCACGCTGCATCCAAGCCCTGACTGAAATGGTGATGTTGCAACTGTTGACCATTTGCATTGCAGTAGCATTGGATGGTCTCAGACAGGTCTGAGTGTTTAGTGGTGGGCTGAAAAGTACAACATATCATAAAGTACTACCTGGGATTTTCACCTCCTTGTAATGACAGTATCACTGTGGGGCTGTTAGACTCGTGGCTGATGCTCAGGTAGTCCACAGCAGCAGCTCTTTTTCCCTGTTCCATATCAACAATGCTGTGTAAATAACCCTCTCTGGATAAAATAATATGAAACTCTGAGCATAGAAAAGCTCTTTTATGGGAAGGAAAATACAAAAGCAACAGAGAGAGGGCCTGCAATAAAGCATCATAGAATCAACCAGGTTGGAAGAGACCTCCAAGATCATCCAGTCCAAGCCATGGTCTAGGAACCTCAGGAAGAAACAGGTCAAGATGAGACCCAAGGAAGATCATTTTCCAGAATGTTTGGTAGGACAAGAAATGGAAAATAGCTATAAGAAAGAGCAACATGGAAGAACAAACTGTGGCTTGAGATGGCAGAAGATGGTTGTTAGTGGGTGCAAGTCCTGGGGCCTTTGGTGGGGGAATGCAATTCATTCTGTGCTGTTATTTACTAACACAAAGGTAATTTTTTTTTTCTTAATTTGAGTCAATTTCCAGTGTCTTTTTAATTCTCTCTTTTTTCAGTGTCATATAGTGGGGCTGCATCCCTTCTCATCTCTGGGCTCCCCAGCTGTTGGATGCCAGCCTGCAGTGAGGTGCAGCAGTCTGTCAGCAGCAGACACTGGAGGGAATGTCACCCAAGAGCTTGGCTGCATGACCACTGTTCAGGAGCACCCCATCTCAGTTGGCTATGTCACACTGCAACTCCTGATTTGAATGAGTAGAGAGGCTCTTCAGAGGGACTTGATTAGGCTAGATCAATGGGCCAACATTAATGGGATGAGTTTCAAGAACGCCAAATGCCAGGTCCTACACTTGGGTCACAACAAACCCAAGCAATGCTACAGGCTTGGGGCAGTGTGGCTGGAGAGCTGCCTGGCAGAAAGGGATTTGGGGGTTGTAATAGGCAGGCAGATGAATAGGAGCCAGCAGTGTGCCCAGGTGGCTGAGAAGGCCAATGGCATCCTGGCTGGGATTAAAAATGCTGTGGCCAGCAGGAGTAGGGAGGTGATTGTCCCCTTGGACTCAGCTTTGATGTGGCCACACCTCAAGTGTTGTGTTCAGTTTGGGGCGTGGCAATACAAGAGAGATGTGGAGATGCTGGAGCTGGTCCAGAGGAGGGCAATGAAGCTGAGGAAGAGCCTAGAGAATAAATCTTATGAGGAGCGAGGATGAAAGTGGGGATGGTTAGTTTGAGTAAGAGGAGGATCAGGGGAGACCTCATTGCTGTCTACAACTACCTGAAGGGACACTGTGGTGAGGCTGCTGCTGGTCTGCTCTCACAGGTAATTGGAGACAGAACAAGGGGGAATGGCCTCAAGCTGAGGCTGGGGAGGTTTAGATTGGACATTAGGAAAAAGTTTTTCATGGAGAGAGTGGTCAGGGACTGGAATGAGCTGCCCAGGGAGGTGGTGGAGTCTCTGCCCCTGGATGTGTTTAAGGCTGGTTTGGATGTGGTGCTTAGGGCTATGGTTTAAAGTGAATCTTGTAGAGTAGGGTTCTAGGTTGGACTTGGTGATCCTGAGGAGCTTTGCCAACCTGGATGTTTCTGTGATTCTGTGAAGTGTTTCACTCACTGCAAGCAACACAGTTTTGTTGCTTGTCTTCTCTCAGGGAATGGCAGAAGCCATGAGTTGTTCTTACCAGCCAGTCTCTCTGCCAAGGTGAGGGCGTGCACCGAGGGCCTGTAGTCAGGAGCATGCTGGGCTTGCTGAGCTGCCTGCTGGTGGAGGTTGTACATGGCGCTCAGCGAATTCATGGCGTGGAGGGAGTAACCATTCACTCCATAGTGCTGCATGGTGACATAAACCTGAAAAACAGCAGCCAGAGGAGAGAGGTGCTTAGGAAAATGTGTCCTGAAGTCTCAGCAGACCTTTGGAAATGACAAACTCACACTTAAACTTCTGCATGTGAACCTCACTTCCAAATACCCAACTCACAGGATCACAGGATGTTAGGGGTTGGAAAGGACTCAAAGAGATCGAGTCCAACTCTCTTGCCACAGCAGGAGCAGCTCACACAGGAACATATCCAGACAGGCATTGAAAGGCTCCAGAGAGGAGACTCCACAACCTCTCTGGGGAGCCTGCTCCAGTGCTCTGCAACACTTAGCGTTAAGAAGTTCCCCCTTGTGTTGAGCTGGAACCTCCTGTGCTGCAGCTTCTGTACATTGCTCCTTCTCCTATCCCAGGGAGCAAGTGAGCAGAGCCTGTCCCCCCCCCCCCCATCCTGACCCCCAGCCCTCAGATATTTATAAACATTTATTAAATCCCCTCTCAGCCTTCTCTTTACCAGACTAAACAGCCTCAGGTCCCTCAGCCTTTCCTCATCAGGCAGTGCTCCAGCCCCCTCATCATCCTTGTAGCCCTCTGCCAGACCTTCTCCAGCAGATCCCTATCCGTCTTAAACTGGGAAGCCCAAAACTGAACTCCAACAGGTTCAAGTACTAGAAATCAAAATACCTCCTGTAGAATTAAAACATCGTTGACATCAGTCTGGTTTCCAAGCTTAGAGTCCAGTAAATGTATCTCACTCATAATATGCTGGACAAAAAAATGGGAAAAGATTGGATTTTTTGTTTGGTTTGGTTTTGGTTTTTTTCTTACATACCATAATAAAGTTTATCATATTATTGTGACCTGTAATAAATTAATCTATCTCCATCCCAGGGCTAGCCAGGATTTTGTCTCTGTCATTGTCTAGAGTGGGCTGTTCCAGAATCCCATTGCTATAACGTCTGACAATCTGTCTTATCTGAACCTACTCATGCACAATTTGTTTCCATTTATTTTTCTTGAGGTTCCTCCTCACAAAACACAAATGATGCAGAAGGTGGTGTAAAATAAAACCAAACAAAAAACCCCAATGACAATAAATATTAAATATAAAATAATATAAATCATAGAATCAACCAGGTTGGAAGAGACCTCCAAGATCATCCAGTCCAACCTAGCACTCAGCCCTATCCAGTCAACTAGACCATGGCACTAAGTGCCTCATCCAGGCTTTGCTTGAACACCTCCAGGGACAGCGACTCCACCACCTCCCTGGGCAGCCCATTCCAATGTCAATCATTCTCTGGGAAGAACTTCCTCCTAACATCCAGCCTAGATCTCCCCTGGCACAGCCTGAGACTGTGTCCCCTTGTTCTGTTGCTGGTTGTCTGGCAGAAGAGACCAACCCCCATCTGGCTACAACCTCCCTTCAGGTAGTCGCAGACAGCAATGAGGTCAGCCTTGAGCCTCCTCTATTCCAGGCTAAACAACCCCACATTAAAATATATAAAACATAACAAAACAACAAAATGTGATAGCTAAAGAAGGAACTAAGGTTTGCAATAACTACTGACATGTCATAGCAAGAAAATGGTTTCCAAAAACTAATGTTGGATTTTGTTTTCTCCTGTAGGCTCTACATGGAACTTCCTTACAGCTGTATTTCCTTATGGACCATCTGTAAAACTGAGCTAATATCGGCCTCAAAAGCTGTGTGAAGCTCCAATCCATCCCTGTTATAAGTGATTGAGGGCCTCCAGGATACCATTTCAGCTGTTTGTGCGACGTTAGAAAGGGAGGTGTGAAACATTTGCCGCAAAATGCAGTTTCTAAAGCCCCATTTACATCAGCAAGTCATCATCTGGAAAAGTCAATACAAGGAATGAATGCTCAGAGAAAGGGGTCTGGCTGGGCTAGCCTAAGGAAAGCAGACAGGTTATCTAGGCAACCTCACTGAAAGCAGTTTGCTCACTGGAAGAAGGTGGTTCAAATACCATGATTTCAGGAGAAGCCTGATGTATTGAACTGTAGAAATTTAATTGCACAACTCCCTGTTGTATTTTCTGTGCTAAGGAAAGCCCTCCATTTCTCCATTTCTCCTGTAGAGGATTTATACCACGGAGGACAGAGTCTTGGTGAAGAGGGAGAAATAGAAATGAGTTGTTGCCACTAACCCTCTTGCTCTGAATTCCTGTTTTCTCTCAAACCACCTTGGTGTAGGAAGCACAAATGTAGAGTGACCTTGTTTAATGTCCAAGCTGTTGCACATGGGAAAATCAGATAATTTCCAGACTATAGGGTCTGGAAATTACCTAGGGCACCCTTTGGCCTCACCCTGGCAAGCATTTCGATGTAACAGTGCCCAGGAACAGAGGAGGGAAGCCATACAGCTCAAGTTTGGTTAAACACTGCCAGAACTACCTGAAGGGAGGCTGTAGCCAGGTGGGGGTTGGTCTCTTCTCCCAGGCAACCAGCAACAGAACAAGGGGATGCAGTCTCAAGTTGTGCTGGGGGAAGTATAGGCTGGATGTGGGGAGGAAGTTCTTCCCAGAGAGAGTGATTGGCATTGGAATGGGCTGCCCAGGGAGGTGGTGGAGTCACCATCCCTGGAGGTGTTCAAGAAAAGACTGGCTGAGGCACTTTGTGCCATGGTCTAGTTGATTGGATAGGGCTGGGTGCTAGGTTGGACTGGATGATCTTGGAGGTCTCTTCCAACCTGGTTCATTCTATGATTCTATGATTCTCAGGGATGGTACTTTCTGACTGAGAGGTTTTGTGTCATGAGTGTGAGTTCTGATTTTGGGGTTGTTTTGTCAAAGAAGCTGAAGTAATTATAAAACAACAATGTGGGATTCTAGCACTTAGCCTCATTCCAATTTCTCTAAGGTCCCATTTGCTCCGCCACTACATCATTTCAATGCCAAGAGTGCTGGTGAAGAGTGGCAGACACAGGTATGATAACACCACAAAGGTCAGGTACACGCTCTGGTGTATCTCCTTTGTGTCTCCTTGTTTGCCCACTTTGGATTCACTCTCCAATTCTTTCATTTAGACTTGAAAGGAAAAAAAAAGTATCTGTGGCTATCCAGCACCTACACAGAATTATAGAACGAGTATCACACAGTACAAGGAAACCTCATCCCATCTTATGACCTATGAAGAATATTGCCAGTCACTCTTTTAATTCTCACAACCTATATAAGAAAGAACAAAAAACAAACAACCAAAAACCCCCCAACCTGCCTCCTTTTTCAAAGTACAGACAGGCAGACTTTTATCTGAGTAGTTAATTTATTGAAAAAATGTATTTAATGATGCCTGGGACATATTTTGTGGTTAGTTCAAGAAAGTAGGGAGCAGTAGATTTGATTTGGTTTATGGTATCCAAGCAATTACCTCTTTAATTAACTTTCAAAATGTTTCAGTTCAAAATCTACCCTTAATTTTAGGTAAAAAACCCCAACCACCTCCATCACCCCAAAATGAACAAACAAAACCAAAAAACAAGCAAAAAAAAACCCCAAACCAACCCAACAACAATTAAAACCACAAACCAAATCGACAACCCTAAACCAAAATAATAATCTTCATCTATACCTTGCTTTGGGTTTATTCACTCTAACAGTGGAGAGAAATGATGATGTTGTAAGGTGAAGCACTATGACAATGGAGATTTTTGGTTCTGATGCTGACCTCAACACAAGAGCACTGTAACTCTGCTCTAACCAAAAGCTTAGGGAAGACTTAAGCAGTGCCATCATTGTTTACAGGTTGTCTGATCAAGTCGGGGGACTTCACACGTCAACAAACAGAGTTTGTTTGATGGATGCACAGAGAAATTACATCAGAGCTGTTCCTTCTCTGTTAGTGGCACATGCTAAGGGACAAGAGCACGTCTCAGTGACCTGCGGCTTATATGTTCACAGAGGACACCTCACATTACATCTCCCTGCCCCAGATGCTACCTTGAGTGGTTTTGACAGTGTCTATAACACAGCCTTCCCCCGTCCTTGTCACAGTGTGTTTCTGAAGAGCATCGTCACACCCCAGCCCGCAGCAGAGCAGCACTCAGTGTGAACCTAGCCAGCTCCACTGGCAGTGGTGCTCAGCTGCCCATTGTCAGTGAGACCACCACAGTCAGCTGGAGAGTTGTTCACTGCTTTGCTTTCGTGGTCCATGAGCAGGACTGGCTTTTCTGGCCAATGGAGGTAGTGAAGCAGAATTTTACCACTGTCTTTTGCCTCCTCCCTTCCCGCTCTCTGACTTGTGAACTGGCTGCTGCCATGATTTTATGTAGAGCTGGCCACTCCCACCAGCTTTGGCCAGCAGGGTAGTGGTCTCAAAGCTTAGAATCATAGAATTGTTTGGGTTGGAAAAGACCTTTAAGATCATCAAGTCCAACCATCAACTTAAGACCACAATGGCCATTAAACCATGTCCCAGAGTGTCATGCCCACAGGCTTCTTGAATACCTCCCAGGCAACCTATTCCAATGCCTGACCACAGTAAAGAAATATATAAACACACATATAAAAAAATTACATATACTTCAGCAGCAAAGGTGCAGTAGTCACAATACACAGGAAGGCAGCCCTCAAGAGCAGCAGAAGGAAAGGGAGCTAGAAAAGGCAAAAGCAAGGCCAAAACAAGAGGTTCTAGCAGAAGGCTCCCCTCTTCGTATTAGGTTCCTGTGCATTTCATGAAAACCATTTGAGGACACAGAACCTATGAACTGCCCTGGGCTGCTGCCAGACCTTAATAGATGCTGAAGAATTCACATGGGGCTCAGCCTTGCCAGGAGAGGCATGGAAGGCCAAGTGTCTTTGACTCCCAACTCACAGAAATGTCTGTTTCTTTTCTAATCCTCCTTGCACAACATTGGTTGTGTACCAAGCTGGCACATTAAGGGAAAAATGAAGAAGGGGAGGAGGGGAATTTTCCCATACTATGCAGTCTTCTGAGGACACTGCCAAGGATGTTATGTCTGGAGCCCAGTATTCCCACTGAAACACTTGCTCCAGGAAGATTTCTGTTTGATTGTTAAAACAAACATTCGATTGTTTGCTTTCAGTGTACATGTGTGTCTGATCAAACTCTTCTGGGTGGCCTAGTGTGCTAGATTGATGCTAGCTAGAATGTTTTGGTGAGAAGAACTAGATTACAGGCTGTGAAAGGGAAACAATGGTGATGTCTACTTCACTCATAGGCTTGCTGAGACGTATAAGAGCAAGAATCCAAACATAGATAAGAGAGTCACTCTTTGTCCGGACTGTGGATTGCATTTCTCTCTAACCTCACCTTCCGTCTCTTTGATTAATCCACCTGCTTCCTAACCCCCCTGGCCAACCCTCCCTTCTTCCTTGGGGCACAAGGCAATGTCTGGGGTAAGGTAGGGGAGTGGGAGAAGGTGGAAGGGTGGTTGGGAGTCCCTCCTGGTGAGTCAGGTTTCTGAGAGGGGAGTTGTGTTTCTGTATTACCTTTTACCTTGTATATTTCTGTACATAACTGTGTATACTGTAAATAGCTGCTTGTATATTGTGCTAGCTGCAAATATAAGCTTCATTCAATTTCCAGAGCCAGCTGAGTCTAGTTTGGGTGATTTCCAAAGTTGGGGGGGGGGGGTCAGGGAACACCTAAACCACCACACCTAGGAAAAGGTACAGCAAAAAAAAAAAAAAAAAAAAAAAAAAAAGATAAAGGAATTAAGATGCAGAGGACTTAATGGTAGACTTCACAGTATCACAATATCACAGTATCATCAGGGTTGGAAGAGACCTCACAGATCATCAAGTCCAACTCTTTACCACAGAGCTCAAGGCTAGACCATGGCACCAAGTGCCACGTCCAACCTTGCCTTGAAGTGCCCCAGGGATGGCGACTCCACCACCTCCCCAGGCAGCCCATTCCAGTGTCCGGCAGCCCATTCCAGTGACTTGGGATGGGAGTCAACACCCACAAAGTTTTAGGGATCCCTGCCTGTCACGCTGTGGTGTAGATAACAGGCAGAACTTCCCACCCACTTGTGAAGCAAACATAACAACCCCTCCTCCAAGAAAAAAACAAAAAGAAAAAGAGGGAATTTACTGGGTGAGCAAAGTTAACTGAGGTCAGAAACAGCTCCTGTTCAACTGTCAGCTCTGCACAAGCTCCAGCCCCAATAAATTAAATATTTAAAAGACATCATGCAGCAATTTTTTGTAATGGAGAAGGCCATTCATCAAGTCGCTGCTGTGTTTCACAAGCTGTCGAATAGTGCTTACACTGGTTAAAATAATCTTTATATTTCATTAAGCAACCAAATAAGCTGATCCCTTCCCACTGGCTGTATAGATGGCTTTAATTTTCAAAATCTGCAGATGCATCTTTTATGTCTCTGGCTAGCTGGAGGGCCTCAGGGACAGTCGCAGCTGGGAGAAGGATGCAAGTGAAGTTTTGAGCTCCTGCTTTGTTGGAGGATATGGGCTTGAGCAGCGGTTGGTAAAGCTGGAGGGTAGCATAGGTTCATCCTGAATTTGGACACTGGAGATAGCTGCAGAGGTGGGAGTGGTGGAGAAGTGATGGGAAGCTGAGGAAAGGTGCAGGAGTCAGAATCATAGAATCACATAGTCAACCAGGTTGGAAGAGATCTCCAAGATCATCCAGTCCAACCTAGCACCCAGCCCTAGCCAATCAACTAGACCATGGCGCCAAGTGCCTCATCCAGTCTTTTCTTAAATACCTCCAGGGACAGCAACTCCACCACCTCCCTGGGCAGCCCATTCCAAAGGCAAATCACCCTCTCCGTGAAGAGCTTCCTCCTAACATCCAGCCTAGACCTCCCCTGGTGCAACTTGAGACTGCATCCCCTCATTCTGTCGCTGGTTGCCTGGTGGAAGGGACAGATCCTCACCTGGCTACAACCTCCCTTCAGTAAGAAGCCAGTAGGTGAGAGGGAAATCTCTCTGTGGAGTGAAGCCAGTCTGGGTTTGCTCTTGATGAGAGCATCCAGGATCAGAGCAGGGGGATAAATGCCTCCGAACAGTCCCTGGGACTTGGTACTTCCTGAGGTTTCTTTCTGCACAGCCTTTCAGTGCCACGTCAGTGACTCTGCCATCTCCAACATCAGCAGTCTTGCTGCTCTCTCACAACTACCTATGTTTTGCAGCACCAGGCTGTGAGGGCTGCACCATGATCTGTGCCACACCTGGCTGAGGCTTCTGCTCCTTCTGCTTTTGCAATCCTGTCGCTATTGTTTCAGACTCAACAACTCTCCTATGACTTTTACCTCTCATTTAAATTCTCACCATGAAAGCTCATGGATGCTGTGCTCAGTTTGCTTCCCAAGCCTGTAGACCTTTCAAACTGCGGGGGCTGCATCCTGCCAGGACCCAGTCTCACAGAGAGGACCAGGAGTTCCCATTACCTTTAACTGCAGCTGGCAGTGAGAAATCCAAGTTTTTCCATCCACTGTGTTGCTTAGAGGCCAAATGATGCAGGTCTATGCCCATCCCAGAGTAATCCAGAAAGTAGACCCTTTTTTATTCAGCTGTTGCTGTTAAATCTGATGTAAAACGATGTGTACATTTACCAGCTGAGAGTGTGAACCTTGTTATCCAAGAGCAGAACTGCAACAGAGCTCCCATCTACTTCTTCCCAGTACTGGCCTCCAAAATCTCAACTTGGGCCTCCAAAATCTCAACTTCCCATCGAGCCATATAGCCCAAGAGCAGTGTAATTTGTTATACACCACTTAAAAGTGAGTGTACAGGTGAAATCAAGCTGTGGGATTTAATGTGATCATCTTTGCCTTCTTGACTTTTGTATAAGGTTCTAAAGTTTCTCTATACAACTGGTAACTGATTTTGCATCCTGGCACAAAGTTCCAGTCTGAGACAAGATGCAAAGAAGAGAGAACCATTCTGGCATTTCCTTGCCAGATGAAAACTCCTCTTCCTAGCAGCTTGTGTCTGGGTGTGGAATTGAAATGGATCAGGGAACAATAATGCATCTTTTTAAAATGAGATGCCAAAGTGTTTTGGGAAAAGTTCCATGTGACAAAACATGCATATTTCCCCCTTCTATCAAGGAATTAAATCAATGAACAACAACAACAAAGACAGAACAAACAGAAATACCATAAACCACATGCTTCAGCTGTGTTAACTGCACTGAAGAATTTAAGATCGGAGATATTTTCTTCTCAGTCCTCATTTTACCCCCTTACTCCCCTCATAAAAATGTCCTCAGTCCACACCTGGCTTTACCTACCAGCCACACACAAAGTCCTTAACAAAACCACGGAACTGACAACACTTATTAAGGGAGAAATGTTTGACCCCTGCAGCCTGTAAGCTCAAATGGTACTTGTGCTGGCCACAGAGCTCCTGTCAATACTGGAGAGCTTTTCCCTGTGTTGAGATGTCCTGAATAAAGACATCCATGGCAGCTATGAAGGAAAGGAGTTTTAAACCAAGACAGTGGTTTTACTCAAGTGCACTAGTCTGGAGTAAACACATTCCCTTTCTCTACCAAAATCTAAACTGAGTAAGGGAGGAATGTTCTTCAGGAGCTTATTCTGTCTGATTCTCCCAGGTAGAAATGAAAAACTGCCTAGAATGTGACACTTGTCTCTCTTAAGCAGACAGCATTTGGGCAAAATGAGTTTGAGGATGGATGGGAGACTTGAAGCTTTGCAGGGGTATGGACAATTTTCTCCTTTCCCTTTAGTTGATCTCTCTTAGTGCTGAGTCTCAAACTTGAAATAGTACTGAGACTAAAAATGCATTGACTTACACAAGATGCTCAGGTGACATTGAATGAGATAATAGTATCTGTGACTTTAAAAGACTAATTTTTTGCTAGATATGATGATGATGATATCAGAATCTGACTTTGACTATTGGGCACTGTAGGTCTTCTGTTATCTTTCCTTTAAATGTGATCAGAAATCGGGAGGGTAGGTGATGGTGGATTTTATGAGACCTTCTTTCCATTGGAAATTAACAGTACTGAAAAAGTCACATCTGGATTTTGGCAATTCACTGGTAAAAGTGAATTGCAATACTATAGTTCATCACCTAATGAAGAGAGGTTCACTAGAGATGCATTTAATATTTAGAAGAGTTGGACACCACCTGAGGTCTGTGCTCTAATTGCAAGACACAGCTTGGACATGGGAAAAGCACCAGTTAAAAGAAATTGTGAAAGAAAAGTCTGGTGTTCTTCTCTAGTGTTTGCTGTCCTGCAGGTGACAGAAGAAAATAGGAGCAGCCCTGTGTGGCAGACAGGAAAGCTGTGGTCCTCATTGCCTGCTCAGGCGGTGTGAACCTCCACCTGTACTTATGCAAAGCACAGGGACCCGCTGGTCATCACTAACGGGGAGTAACTGCAAAAGGATTGTGCTGACAATGTCCCCCTTATTACTGCTGGCAATAAACACCACTGACAATGAAATTACAACAAAACCTTCACTCCCTCCCCATGCTGGAGCTGTTCTACTTAATGATTTTATGGTTTGGGTCCTTACTCACAAACACTTCAAATCAGCAAGATGAAGAATGAATCTCTGCCTCTGTTTACCCGACAGTCTAGTGAATTAGGCTCACTTTATACATAGACATTAGGTTTATATCATACCTATTTGGCACTAAATGAAATATATACCTGGGGGATTCTGAATAAATGCTTGCAAGAGGCAAGAGGGTTTTTTCCCATTCTCTCCCCCCCCCCCCCCCCTTATATCCCTAAATCTTTAAGATATAGTGAAGTCCAAAATCATGTGAGGTAATAACCAGCACATTATAAACCAGTTTTGCTTCCACATAGGATTGCTGAATGTCCAAGGAAGCAAGCTCACCTTTGCAATGGATTAAATATAAATAAGTTGAAATATTGCAGCACACCATATTTTCTTATTCAAATGTTAAAGTCCAAGCAACACACACCATAAAAAGAGGCTTCCAGAGGACTTTTCAGACCAGTGAAATAAAGGAATTGAGAGCAACCCTAAAAGGGCTTTTCATACCAATGAAATAAAGGAATTGAGAACAATGCTAAAAGAAAAAAAAAAATCAATCAAGTTTCTCCGTTTCTGTATTATTTTTACACCAATGTAAATCCCTGGATTGAAGTGTAGTTGATTTCTCAGTGCAGAATGAGCTCTTAATTAGACCTGAACTAGTTGAACGTGTTGCAAGCCACCAAAAGCAAAAAACTGACTGATTACATCAATTCTGGCAGCTCACGTTCAGCTACTTCTGCTGACCTTGGTAGAAACGAGAAAGATCTTTTCATTAGAACAAATAGGTGAAATTTGGAAATATTTCCAGTTAGGAACATTGCCACAGTTTGTGTGTAGACAAAAATAATTGCCTGTGCCAGAGCTGCATTGCTGAGAATTGCAACAACTGTATTGGTAGCACTCATTTATTTGTAGCAGAAGTGTAATAGAATGTGAAGAGAGTTGGTAAGTTCTAAAAGCCAATCCTCACAACATCTTGCTGAGATGGGGAAGTTCTGTTGCAGGGCCCTACAAACTCAGACAGCAAGTTGCAAGTGGCTGAGGTAACAAGCTTTGCCTGCAGAGGTAACTCTCATCAGTTGCTGTGATTTTTGTTTTAATGCTTTTGTGACTTCATGATTTCCACTCCCTCAAAGACCCAGATAACAGAACCAAGTGATTGACTAGACAGGTCCCAGCAATAGACTTCCCAGTGTCATTCTTCACAGAAGCATGTTTCAAAGGGCAATCTCACAAAGTCCAAAATGAAATTAAATTAAGACATGCCCACAGTCTTTACTTACAAGTCAGTTTTAAGGCTTGGAGCTCGGCAATTTGCAATGTAGAGCTGGGACTGGGATCACTATGCATCACTGTGGTGCTAAATCTCTTGCTTGCCACTATTTACACATGACAACCAGTGCTTACAGATCAAACTGGGGCAAATGCAGCTCACTTTTCTCCTTCAGAGCCATGCTCAGCCCTCAGCAAAACCTCTTGCTGTCTGTATTGAAGCAGAAACGTTTTCCTGGGTAAATGAGAAAAGCTTTTAATAGGAACATCACTTTGGCTCTAGTTTCAGGATCTGCTCACAGCTCAGTTGACAGAGAAAAAAAAAACCCAACACACACACACACGAAATTATATTTCTTATGATTAATAGTACAACAGAAATGAAACCCTGCAGCCCAGAGTGACCCTGAGGAGTGCGGGTACCTACAGCCTTGCTCTGTCAGCGTTGCTGCCACACACTTGATGTTCGGGGATGTGAAAGGCAACCACACCACGCTGCAGCCAGGTTCTTCAGGACCCATGCTGCCTATCGCTCTCACATCTAGGGACCTGACAGCATCTCTGCCTCCAGATCAGCCCTGACTTCAGGACTCAGAGTCATCTTAAAGTGCTGTACAATCAAACTACTGAATTCACAAACATGCCTCAACCCTTCCAATACAAGCATGTTTTTGGCTTAGTTGTATTTGCTCAAGGTTTGTCTGGCTCAGCCCTTCCTCTCACTTTTGCAGGAATGGCTTTCCTTGAGAAGCATCATTTCATTTGCCTTAACACTGATAGAGGGAATTTTCCAAACTGGACAATGCAAGAGATCTAAACTTCCCAAACTCTGCCCTTTTTCAAGGATGCTGGCATTCTGAGGGGAGGCTCACTCCTTGCTCTCTGCCCCCAAAGCAGTGCTGCCTGTGACACATTTGACTGCAGGCATGAACGAACTGGCTTGAAGGCAGCTCCTTGGGACTGCTGATGGGGATTCATCCCTGTAAGATAGAACGGTATACTGAAGCATTTCACCCATGCTATAGTGTCATTAACAAGGCCAGGGGCTGCAGTTCTCTGTTGAAGTATGTTTTTAAGCCTGTGACATTACTGAACAGGACTCATCTGTTCTGGGCACCACAATCACAACAATGATCTCACAGTCTAGCCCCAAGCCATAACGGGGGAGATCACTCACTTCAAGAAGTGCTGGCAGAGGACAGCCCTGACAGATAAGCTTTGTAAAGATTTGCTGAGGCAGTTAAAGACTATCCTGCTGTTCGAGGGATCTGCCAGCCTGGGACAGCAGAAGGAAATGTGTCCATGTTCTAGATGCTCCCAGTTTAATGCCTCAACTGAGATCATAGGATCAAAGGATGTTAGAGGTTGGAAGGGACCCAAGGAGATCATCGAGTCCAACCCCCCTGCCAGAGCAGGGCAATACTATCTTACACAGATCACAGAGGAACACATCCAGGTATGCCTTGAAAGTCTCTAGAAAAGGAGACTCCACGGCCACCCTGGGGAGCCTGTTCCAGTGCTCTGTGTCCCTTACAGTCAAGAAGTTCCCCTTTGTGTTGAGGCGGAACCTCCTTTTCTGCATAGGCAGTGACTGGGATGAGGCACGGAGTAAGGGCAATTTCTCCATGAACCATCACTATTCATCGGGCAAATGCAGGTTTGAGTGGTAAGTGTAAGTTCTGGGTGCTAAGCTGAGAGCAGTTAGATATGCACACAAGGAGCACAGCGTCGTGCCTTTGTGAAATGCAGCGGTTTGTACTGCATCACTGGAGTTTGACCTACTTGGCAAAAAATTACTTTCCCGAGTTCTCTTGCAGATGGTTAGCTGAAAAGCTGCTAGGCTATGACACTGAGTGCAGTATTGTTTGAAGTTGATGTTGGAGGGAGCAAACAAAAAAGAAAAAACGCAAGATTTGAAGGAGACAGAAGCTAAAAGCCCAGGATGATTTTGCAGGTACAGAGTGACCCCGAGTCTGCCCCTGCAGATAATACTTAGAGCACTCAAAACCAGAGTCACAAAACACATTGTGGCATTTGTTTCTGCTCAGACGAAGATCGGCTAACAAAACAAAACCAAACCCCAAAACCCAACACACAAACAAAAAAAAACCCAAAACCCCAGGCAAATCCTACCTTGATCAAAAAAAGAAAAAAAACAACCAAACCCAAAACCTGAAAGGCAGCTCCAGCAAGCCATGCAATTGCAGGACACTTTTAGAACCCGAAGTGCACAGGACAGAAGTTTGAGTTTTCCTTCTGTACAGCTGATAACACTCATTTTTAACCTATGATTAAGATGGTTGTTTAAATGCAATGGTTTCACAAGGAGGGGTATGACACTTTAAAACAGGGCCACAAACTGGAGCTGGCAGCAGAAGCACCAGGCTCTGGGGAGCACCATGGTGCACGTAATGCTGCTTTCCCGTAAGCATTTGGATCCATGCGTTGAATTAAGCACAGTTGCCAAGGTAAGCAGTAGATTTTGGCTGCCAGCAGGTGATTTGTGCTCTAAAGGGGCTGCATGCTGCAAAGCAGGCAGAGCAGCCAAATATCCTTTGGGTTTTGCTGGGAGATGTGCAGTTCTTTAGCAGAAGCACGTTTACCCACCTCGGCCTAATGCATGCCATGAGCCTACAGAGGTGCTTCCCGTTTGCTGGTGCTTCATACGGTTAGCATCAAACAGCTGGAGGCATGAAGCTTCTGCAGTTGTCTGGGCAGAAGCATTTTCTAACACCAGAGATCCACCAGTTCACCTGTCCCAGACAAACCATTCCATTGTTTTTTTTTTAATCCAAGAATCACCCTACATCCCCATCCTTTGAGTTTTAACATCTGCAGAATTTAAAGCATCATTTCTCATGTGTTTCATCCTAGAAGTTGTGCCAGCAGCTACCAGGAAGAAATCACATTTGCAATGTAGCTCACCCACAATTCCTGGCTGTAAGCACATATTTGCCATCATTTGTAGAACTGCTAGTCCAAAACAAATTAAATTTCTGTAACTTTTGGACTGCAACAGACCGGCAGGAAAGGACCTAGGGTACAGCTAACCTCAGTGCTCCCTGGATATTTAATTTCATTTCTGAATTCTCCACCCTCTTTGCAAGATTTTGATGGATGCTACCCTGTAATGGTTCGTTTTTCAGCAGCTGCATGGAACTGGAAATTTTAGGCTTTACTGAAGCCTAAAGTTCTGCAGTATTTTTCCTACCTCTATGATTTTGCCAAATTAAGCAAGGCAGCTACGAATATTTCTGTTTGAATGTGAGTGGTAGAAATCAGCACTCAACATTTTGAAAGGGTTTAAACTCGACTGACAGAGCCCCAGTAGAAGCAGTTCCACCTTGACAAAACGCATTTTAGTTTGCCCCTGAACAAAAACCCCTGGAAAAGGAACTGCTGTCTCCGAAAACATGGGCTGCTTCTAGTAAAGGGCTGAGCGAAGGCTTTACCAGCAAAACCAGTAGGTAACCCTGTCAGAATAGCTTGGTCTTCGACCTTCTCTGCAGCACCTTTGCTGGTTCTGATGGTGGTAGAAGGGAAAGAAACTCTGTTCACTTTGGCTTCTTTTCATGCCATTCTCCTCTTTCTCAGCAGAGTGTTCTTTTAACTAGTACAGACATAAGGAACAAACCTCACTGCAGTCACTGCCTCTATGATTGTGTCGTGCAAAACTTGCCTGGTCAGATTGTCCTTCTCTCTGACCTGTGGGAAGCTTCTCGGACTCTGTTTCTTTGATGCAGGTGGAGACCCCGGCACTAAGAAGAAACAAATGCGCTCGGCTCGGTCAAACAGAGCTCCGTCTTCCGAGATGACAATAATGTCACTGCAGGAGCCTGCTGATTCATATGAGCATGAGAAGACCGTCCCACGGAGTCACCAAGATCTCTTTAAATTAGCAGGGAAAGCAGAAAAGCCAATCTAAGCTGGCGTGCTGGGTACTGACATATTCAAGTATGTTGGTGTAATCTAATACAACCTCTCATCAGTCATAGGGTAACTCAGAGTTGAAGTCACTTTTACCCTCTCAGGAATTTTCTGCCTTTACAGTTTTTAGTGAGAATGGAAAAACTGAACATAGAAAAGCAGTCTGAAAGCCAAAGGTTTGTAAGTCCAAGTCTGTCTGGGGCAAAGGAAGAACCAGAATTGATTTAGACTGACTTACTCCTGGGTGAAATGCGAGCATAGAAGGCAAAAGCTAAACAAAGTGCTACCTCTAAGATGCGGTTAAGGAAAACCAGCAGCAGTGAGAAATTGCAGATTCACTCTGTTCCCCAGTTGCATGGGGAATTAGGGAGGACCAGCGTGAATGTAAATCCTCTCCTCCTCGGGTTGAACTTCATCCAGCATTTCCTGGGACAGGCAAAGCAGGGGGACAGCCTCGTCTGCATTGGGGCATCCCTTGGGTGTTAGCCTTTGCCTCCCGTCGAGGACGGGATTCACGTCCCGTGGGACCACGAGGAACTCAGCACTAACTGGGGACGCTGGGCAACCGGGCTATTTCGGGTTAGCTCTTCACGGGTTAGCATATCGCATAGAGGAAGGAAAAAACAGCAGGGATTGCTTGAGAAGCTGGCTAAGAGGAGTGCAGGAGGTTATCCCACAGCCCAACACGTTGAGCACTCAGTCTCTGGGACCTGCCGGAAGATGGTTCCCCACACAGAGCCAACAGCAGATTTCGCTTCTCATTTGCTTTGTGCTTCGTGCCTAAGTCAGAGGAAAGAGGACTGCCTTTGGGGAAGCGGGAGGCTACTTCAGACAAAACTGTTATCCATTAACATCCAATTATCACTTGGTCCAAGCCATTAATTATAAATCAGCCTCCTAATTGGGATAATTAGCTCTCTGCTACTTAATGTAGTATGACTGATGCGTTTGGAAAGAAGGTAATCAGTCCATTTGTTTAGCGCTAGGCGAACAAATCCAACTCTCATGGTTTAATTTCAGCCTTAGAATTCCGCCCCCTCGGCCCCCCCACCAACATTAAAAGCTCTTTACAGTCCCATTAATTGTTTGGGAATCACGGCGGGGATGGGCACAAGCAGCTCCTCGGGGCTTTCGGGAGATACAACCGGACCCGCCGCTTGCCTGCGGACACAGAATCACGCCCCGGGGGGGGGGATCGTTAGGGTTTGGGGAGGAAGCTAATTAGAGGGGATGGTTTAGACCCACAGGTGCGATAGCTCCGGAGGATGTGGGGGGATCCGCACCTCCCGATTCTCCCTCAGCCCCTTGCTATCGGGCCTCGCTTTTATAAACCACTTCGGGGAGAGCGGAAAAAAAAACTTTCCTCCTTCTAAAATTTCTCCCACTTGCCCCGGATGTCTTATTAATGCTAGTTGCTCGGCGAGCCGCCGATAGCTGCGGGACATGATTAGATATTTATTGCTGTCATTTACATGGAAAACTTGAGCTAACCAAGTGGAACAGGAGAGGGTCGCCGGAGGGGATGGGATGGGGCGGAGGAGGGGAGAGTTCTTTTTCTCCGGCGCTGGAAGCCGGTGCTGGAGCGCGGGATACAGTCGGAGCCGGGCCGGCTGGAGCAGCGAGCACGAAGGGGAATCCGCAGAGCTCCCCTTTCAGAAACTCCTCCCCGGGTCCCAGGTTTTGATATACTTTAGCTCAGTCCGCGTTTCGTTTTGAAGGCGATCGGGCAGTACTTTGTACGCGCTTCCCGCAGGGAAACGGGGTGTTGCTCTCTCCCTTCTGCTTCCGAACTCGTCGAGGCGACCCTCGGGAACGCCAAAGACAGTCTGGGATGCGCTGACCCCTGTCTATGTCGTTCGTGTTCCCACCCCCCTCCTCCCCACAGCTGCCGAGGTCCTCGCCTGGAAGTAAATGAAAAGAGCAGCCTGGGAAAGCTGCGGCCGTGGGGACTGGAGGGGTCCCGTGGGGAACGTTGCTTGCTCCTTCTACTCCGCCACAAAAATGGGCAGCCACACAGTCTCACAGCCAAACCTCATCTCGGGATAAAAACTTCCCCGAGGGCCTAGTTTTGGACTAGAGAAGCCTGCGTCCCCATCGCTTTCTTTGAGCTAAAGGACCCCTCGTCTGTTCCCACAAGTCTTTTCTCAAGGGGGGACCCCCCCGACTCAGGGAGGGTGACCGTAGCCCCCTGCAAGAAAGACGTGTGCCCCGTGCCCCGGGCAGCCGGCAGCGAACTGGGACAGAGACTTTTCTCTGCTCAAGTGCTGCCCGCGATGGAGTCTTCGCCCCCTCCCCCGCTTCCCGATCTGTTATCCCATGGCCCGAGGGGCGGCTCTGGCGGAGATATATGAGATCTCTCCCGGTAAAAATATGCATGCTGATCCCCATTTGGTTAGCCCCGTAATGGAGGTGTAAATAGGTTTCGACTGCGAAGCCCTTAATTTATCAAGTCAGCCTGACAGCGCAGGTCCGGGATTTATATACCTCTTGGAGCGTGAGAGCACGAAAGGGAGGCGGCACAAACGGCCTCCTCAGCCCCTTGCAAAGAGGGTCCTCGTCTGTTTTGCAGTCTAACCTCTCAATAGGGCTGCTGTGCGGGTATAATTTTTCCCCTTGAAAGAATTTTGTAGCACTGCAGGAGTCCTGCCGTCTCTTCCGCACTCAACTTCCAGTCGTACCAAAAAAACAACCAAAAACCCCCCACCCAAACCAAGAAACCCAGCCCCAGAGCCGTCCTCTAAGCGGGGCCATGGTCCGGCCTCTCTTGTGATCCCAGCCCCGCTCGGGGCGGTTTCTGCCTCCAGCGAGCTCTCACCGGGCTGCGCGGCTCATCGAAACTTGATTATGCAAATAGAGAGGGAAAGTTGCGCTCCCAGCCGCTCGCAGCCTGGCAGACGGAGGGATGTAGCTCCCTCAGCTTTCCCTCCGCCAGAGAGTACCCTTCTTTCCCACACCGGAACGGACCCAGGGTCCCAGCACAATCCCCGTCTTGCTTGAGCGAGGTCCTGGGCTGCGAGTTGGAGTTCAGCCTTGCCCCCGCCTCCCCCTCTCCCTTTTTTCTTTCTTTCCTTTTTTTTTTTTTTTTTTTTTCAGATGAGAAAATGGAATATTCGCCAACCAAACCGTGAAAGGAAAATATTAAAAAGGAACAGGAGATGATGGGACTTGCTCTGAAGCTTAAGCTGGGCTTCCCCTCTTCCGCATCCCTGCTACTCTACTGGGCGTTGAATTCCCCACGGGGAGATTCCCTCACTTCTCAAACAAGCCCCAAAGTCGCCTTAATTCTCCCCCCGTTCCCCGGGCGCACCCGGACCCGCGCTGCCCGGGGCTTTTTGGCTCATGTAAACGTGCGGGGGATTCTTACCTGGGCCACTCCGCCTGCTGTGGGAGCGGTTCCACGCGTGGGAGCGCGGGGAGCGGGCGCGGCGCTGCGCCCCGTCCCGCCCTAAGCCATCCGCGCTGCGCGCTGTCTGCGCGCTGCCTCCGCGCCCGGCGCAGCTGCCATCTACCGGGAGGCAGTATTGAAGAAGGATTTTTAAAAGGAGCTTCATAGAGACCCGGGAGCTACCCAGCAAGATTTTCAATGGTCCTCCACCCTGTCAATCAAAACTGGGCTGCTGATACACCCCCTGCCTTCCCCCCCCCCCCCCCCCCCCCCCCATTCCCTCTCCAACACTTCTTACCAGTCATTTACTCCAAGCCGAGGTGTAAACGCCTAATTAAATCCTTGGGAGCGGATGGATGCCGGTGGAGGGAGGAGGGCTAGATCCAGACCTGGGTGGGGGGTGATGGATTCTGTAAGGAACAGGGGAGGGAAGTCATGCCCCACTCCCGTCCTCCGCGCCCCCTGCTTAGCATCACGATGGAGCAGACCCTGAAGTTTCTCTCCCCCGACAGCCCTCGTGCTGGTGGAGGATAATTTCCCAACGTTAACTACAGAACGGCCGCGGCCCCCCACCCTCTTCCCGGGCTCCTCGCTGTTCCAGCTCAGTCTGCTGTACCCCTCGACTGCTCTTTTAAAGCGGATGGGGTAGGGGGAGACACAACGTAGAGAGATAAAATTAGGAATAACGGAAGGAGCCTAGAGGAGCCGAGGGGCAGCAGGTCTGAGGCCCGCCCCATCGAGAAAGCTCGGCTCCGGAGGCCAGGAGCGCACAGGAGCATTTGCAGGGACAGGAGCGGACGGGGAAGGCAGAGAGAAGGCAAAGTGGTCAAAGAGGGGGAACGACCTGTGAACGAGTCCCCCACTTATAATTATGTATTTTTAAAATATAAAATACTTTTCCACCTCTCCCCCTCCCCCCCCCCCCGCCCCCCCCCCCCTTTTTTTTTTTGTATGCGTTTGTGTGTGTGAAAAGAGGAAAACCAGCTTTTCATTTCATTTACTTCTTTCTCTGCGGGATTTCCTCAGGTACCCTCCCGTCCAGCGGTCGGGCTGGTTATCTGGCAGAGCTCACTAACTGGAGCGGTGGTTGTGTTTGCTTTTCAGCTTTGCCATGCCTTCGCAGCAGAAAGAGCAGTTTAAAGCCTTTAGAGAGATTGCTAATAGATGCCAGTTCCTTGCCTTTAGATTCTCTCCCAGCCCAGGAGGATTTAGGATGGGATTGGGAGACGAGACGCCATTTCAGGCTCCAAAACACCCTGTTTTAAAATGACTGCGGGTAAGAGGATTAAAACAATAATACCCTTCTCTTCTTGAAGGTTTTTTTTCCCCTTCTCTCCCTCCTATAGAAAAGATTTCTTCTCCCAGAGCAAAACCGTTTAGACAGGAATTAAGGGAACAAGAAAGAATAAGGGGGGTGTGGGGGAAGAAGAGGACCTTTTAATTTGAGCTTGATATTTTTTACAAATTCTGACCAAAGAGGGGGAAAAAAAATAAAAGGAGATTGATCTGGCTAAGAACACCAGAAGGCTTCAAGTGTCACTTTCTTGCATTTATTTTTATTGTGTGTATATGTATATATGCGCACACATATTGCATATATATATATATTTATATATGCGATTGTCTCGGGAAAGAAAAGTACGGGGTGAATCTATTGAGATCTATTTCAGCCCTAGTTCCTCCAAAGTCTCAGTTGCTCTCCACGAAGGAAGGGAGCCCCTGGCACCTCCTTTTCCCCTCACTTTCTAATTAGTAAGCACCTGCTTTGGGCCGGGAAACCCGGGTTGGCGAAAATCGGCACTTTAATTGCCATTACCTTTTTTCGGGGTGCCGTGCTGGGGCTGTCCCGGGCATCAACCTATAAATCTCACAGAGAATTGCCCTTTTAGGTGTTTTTTTTTTTTTTTTTTTTAGTTTGCTTTGTTTGTTTGTTGGTTGTTTTTTTCTGGGGGGGGGGAGGGAGGTGGGGTGAGTCTACAAAGGAACGCTTCCCCGAGTTTGCCGGCACGTTCCCTATTCCGCTAATCACAACGATTTGAAAAGGGGTAAAACAGGGAGCGGGCAGGCGATGCTTCCCAAAATTCAGCGAAACCCCAGGGAACCTCCCGTTGCCCCCCAAAACCCTGGCTGAGAGCAGCCCCGCAGACCTGTAGCTCTCAGGTTCTGGGGCACAAATTCGTAGCGCCGGGGTGCAAAAACCTGTCCGAGTCACCGACAAACTTTGCCGGGCTCTTCCGTTTAAGCGCAGCGGGAAAGGTCTCTCTGTGTGCCTGGGGGGGAAGCTGTGCCCGGCGGGGTTGGGGAGCAGCGGGGAGGCAGCGAGTCTCCTCCGTTGTTTCTGAACTGTCGCTTGTAGCCCAGGCACAAATCCCAACCCCTCCGACCGCGATGTCACCATTGTCTCGCCTTTCTGCTCGCCGAGCTATTAAGAACAGGAGATTTTGTGATTGTTTCGATGAAAAAAAATCCTTAGTTTTAATTCCCCCCTTTCCCTCCTCCTCCAAGAATTAATAAGAATTTTCCTGTCTTCAGGAAATCTTTCCAAGCTTTCCAATGATGGGATTTCTGCTGTTTAACCAGCCCCTATAAATAAATAATTGCGTCTAACTCAGAGCTTCTTCGCAGAAACGAGTAAAAAGTGGATTTAGGGCAGCTCGGAAAAGTAACCCCAGTTTCGTCCGCAGAACCGATTTATCACATTTACCCCCCGCCCCGAGCTATCGATGTGGGCAAAGCAGCAGCAAATCGGTACCAGTTGTGCCGAAATTACAGGAGTTTGGTCTCCAAAACGCAGGGAACCGAGGGAGGGATGCTAGCTGAGGTGGGAGGGGGAAGTCAGCCTCGGAAAGAGGTGGTTTGCAGCGGGGCGTCCCCCCCACGACCTACCTTCTCCCTTTCCAGTCGCCCCGCGGCTCCGCAAAAACTTGCGGCCGACATCGACCCCGCGCTCAGGCTGGGTTGGGCTCGGAATGGCTATTTCCATCCTCGTCAGAAAAACAGCAATCATAACAATAATTAAAAAAACCCCAAACAATCAAGCAAGCAAACAAACAACAACAAAGCACCAAAAAAAATCAAAACAGCAGGGGAGCAGGGGGCAGAAATCGGGCAAATTTTTGTGTGCAAGTTTTGCACGGCAGAACAAGATGAAATATGAAGATAGATAAAGGTCCCACCTTTCCTTGATCCTGCAGTTCAAGATGGGACGGGAGAATTTTGTTAGTTCTCCAAGTGGAGAGGACATTTCAAGTTTCCGTGATATTAACGGTAATATTTTGGCTAAATGGCTGGGTCTATACATGCACCAGAAATTCTCCTCCTTCCAAGAGCATTTTTAATGTCCTTTCTAGGAGAACCGGGAATTTCGGGCTCCCATGTTGACTCTGAGTACTCTCACCTGCATGACGGGAAGGGCAGCTGCTATTCTTAATTAGAAAACTGCCCTTTTTTTGGGGGGGGGGGGGGGGGGGGGGGGTGGGGATTAAAAAATAATCAGTATGAAGATCGAGGAATAACCTTGCAAGAAAATTGTGCTTTCCTCGTTTTGTTTAGAAACACATGTAATTTTTCTGACTCGGGTATTTTACACATCACCCCCCCCACCTACCATTTACACTCCCCTTTCCCCCCACCACCCCCCATCCTCATCACACAGAATCGCGTGTTTGCATTTGCACAGAAATCATGACTCTTTCCTATAGAACAGCTACGACCAAAGCCAGGCTGGTTATGTTTTAAACAGTTAATGCATTAACTGCCTCTTTCTCTCCCCCTTCATTTTGTGTTTTGGTGTTGGGTGGAGGGGTTTTGGGTGTTGGTTTAGGTGTTTTTTTTTTTAGGGGGGGGTGTTGGTTGGGTTGTTTGGTTGTTTTTATTGTGGCTTTCCCACTCCCCCCCCAGTCATTTTTATCATACCTCTTAGGAAAGTAAATTGTGCTAGAGATGTGGACATTTAATTTTAGGTTGAATAAAGAGAAATAAAGCTCCATCGTTGGAAGATAGACAAGGAAGAAAACTGCAAACACTGTCATGACAAACCTCCTTAGCCCTGGATCTACAAAGATATAGCGCAAGACGATTCCTCCTTGCCTCAAATTATAATGGAAACAAGGTCTTAAAATAGCTACTTAACTAAATCAAGGCCACTTTGCTGGCTTTTGTTTTGGGGTGCTTTTGGGTTTGGCTTTCTTTTTTTTTCTTTTTTTCTTTTTTTTTTTGGTTTCGGTACGGGCCATCTTTTGGGGGTTTGAAATGTTCCAGACATTGTCCAGTACTTTGTCCCCGACGCCAACCGCATTCGTGTGAGACCGAAAGGGGATTAACTTGTGAACTTTTAAAAATCAGAACTTAAATGAGAGGCAAATCTAGGCCACAGCTCATTGTGGGAACCGTTTCTTAAGCAATTAAAGCGAGAAGAAATTCCTCGCAGCCTTTTTCCTTAAAGCAGCTTTCTGAAGGATTTAAGGAGGACTAGTGTCCGGTCCATCAAGAAAGATTTAAACTGCACAGTGATATAGAAAATCTCCACTTGCTCTTATTTAAAGGGGCACTATCACCATTTCCATAAGACCCTTGACATTGTTTCTTTAATCTTGTTTATAAACTTAAACAGATTTAAAAAGTTTTTTATTTTTTTTTTCTCTTCCCTGCCTCCTTTTCCCCCCCACCATGAATTCATTGAAAATATATTTGATGCAGTATTTGAAAAGAAACCAAAACAGGCTCACTTTTAAGGATTTTCTGTTACTAAAAAGTCTCAAGCCACAGCTTGCCACATTTCTCCTTTTGCTCTTGGAGGTTTGGAGCAAAGCAAGATTAGTGGGAAGAGGAATTTATATATATATATATATATTTTTCCCCTCCAGGGTCAACTATGCAATAAAAGTTCCTTTCTCCCCAAATTAGGAGGACACAAAGCACCTTCCCCCACCTCCCCCCCCCCCCGTCTTTGCCCCAAATCGACTCAAACATTCATGCAGTGTTTGCGATTTAGCACATTTTCCCTTGACTGAGAGCAGAATTATATCCTAAGCAGCCTCCTGCAATGTCAGGCTTCTTTCTTTTATTCCCTCCCTTCTCTTTCTCTGCCCCACTACACTTGTGCTCTCTCCTGGCTGTTGTGGCTGGTTCCTGCCCATATTTAGAGGTCAACCAGTATTTCTTACAGCTTTTCCAACATGAGCTACTTGGTAAGGTTTTCTGCACAGCACTAAAAAAAAATGCCTGCTGACCTTATTCCAGCAAAACCAGTTGTTCCCCCTTAAGTCTTAAAAAGAAGAGGGGGGGAAGGGGAGGGAAGTGAACACCTTGGAGTCACCAAAGCTTTTGGTGCTTATAGCTAATTAATAGCCCTAATGATATTTTTTCAAGTCCATGAATACATTATGTTTGCAATCCAGAAAGGTGTTAGCCCCATTCAAGGGTACTTCAACATCTGCTCATTTAAGGGCAATTAATCATTTTGATATATGGTTTAAAATTGACTGCTTCCAAGGGACTTTCTTTTTCTTTTTTTTTTTTTGACAAGAATAACAAAGCAATTTGCCAGGAGCCATCTTCTGGACATGTTATTAGCAGAGCCTTCATCTTAAAGAGGGGTTAAAAAAAAAAATCCTCCGATTTAGGTACCTGCTTTAAAGGGAACTCAACACCTGCTCTCCCCTGCTTGCTTTCTTACACTTTCTGCAGTTCCTCATCGAGCCTTTCATTCCTGTGACAAGAGTTAGAGATCTCTTCCATCTCGGATCTGAAGTTTAGACCTTGATTTCAGAGGCACGTGGGTTTATAATTTTGCTTCTCAAGGGGAGGGTGAGCTGAATATCACAAAACACAGAACAAGCTTAGCTCCTCTTCCTGTTTCTACTCTTTCTTAGTTGTGATAATAAGTAGGCTTTTGGTGTTTAAGTCAAAATACTTCACATTCCCTCATTGGCTTCATCCTTCTCTCAAAAGCAGCCAGAGGATGTTTTAAATGGTTTTGGGTTGTTTTGTTTTTTTTTCCTGTTTGTTTGAGGGTTTTCTGGGTTTTATTGTTTGTTGGTTTGGTTTTGTTATTAACTGCAATTTGCAACTGTAATAAGTCATCCCTGCTCTAAAAAAAAATTAAAAATACCTGTAAGGAATCAAATCTACCAAGAGTCTTAGGTGAAAACAGCCAAAGAGATCAATTTTCTCAGGCTCTGGTTCCTGGTAAAAGTGTTAGCTGAGAGAATGCAAAGGGGAAGTCTCTCCCGTGCAGGGAATTTAAAGTATACTTATGATGGGCAGATCTCCTTATTTATTTATTCAGTGAATCCCAGCTGTGTTCAGAGGCTCCTGCTGAACAGGGGCCTTTGCTGGCCTGGGAGCTGCAGATGAAGTGAGGAAAAGGAGAGCATCCAAGGCAGAAGAGATAAGCAGGAAAGGTGATGAGAAAAGGCAAATAAATAGGGAAATGATGGGCCCAGCACCACCTCCAGTGTCAGGAAGAGAGGCCTTCT